>NC_138224.1:43258782-44726282 GCF_964197995.2 Scardinius erythrophthalmus | reverse complement strand
TTACATTTTATGAAAAGTTGGCTATGAAATAACATCACAGTCGATTGAGTTAATGTTTAATTTGCTGAATAATGTTAAAATATTCAATTCATGTAACAAGTTATGTTAACATTAAAGGGCTATGTTAACATGGCCATTTATGAATATAAACATCATCGCTGCACGCAGGATGATGGGCAAACAGCATCTGTCTAAACAGATGTGCTGCCTTTCTGCTGCCTCAGAGTGGCGCCAAACAGTCATCGCCCGCAATCGTTTAAAAATTCTCATTTCAAAGCATTTAGTCAACAAAAAGGTAATATATTTAACAATTTGTGATAACATAATATTCATTTCATAAAGACTGTAATACTGTGAAAAGCATAAATTAATTCGAAATGTACATTTTCGCTGCTTTAGTTCTCTCTCCACCCAAGCAACTGTATGAAGTGTAGCTTTACACAGTACATGAAAGGTCATTTTCAAAAATCCATAATAGGGGCACTTTAAATCATATTTTTAAGCTGGGTTTTTTTTTTTTATCTTCTAGTGAGCTAGTTGATTCAGTTAACAGTTCAGATGAGTGGTTGCCAAGGTGTTTGTATGCAGTTAGAAAGGTGATCTGTAGTTTTTAACATGTTGCTATGTGGTTGCTAAGGTGTTCTTGGTTGTTGGAAGATGATTATTTACTAGCCCGAGTACATACGATGAGGATGAGGGACGACATAAAGAAAGGATTCCTACAGTACACTTCTAAATTCTCTACAGGCTTCTACATTTATTACAATAGCTTCAATATAATAAAATTAAAAAATGGCTAATGGCTAACAACACATTATATGTATCTGTATCTCATATGGTTCTGTATAGATTATATACAGTAGCTGCCTTTATATATCAGGAAGGGGATCATCACCGGCCATTTTCAAGAGCAGTGGGCGCACCTAGCAAACTTACTGAAATATCACAGGAACAAACGGCTGGGGTGTCTCTGTCTTGGTCGGGGATGAAAGAGGGATAAATGAAGACGGCACAGATATATATATTGTGTATGACCTGGAAGTATTTATTCAGCGATTGGCGGTAAAAGTTAATCTGTACGGAACATCGTTGTTGTACGGAACATGGTTAGTCTACATTATGTAAAAAATACTTTTTGTACCACACATGCATGGTCCAACCCACGGCACTGATGCACGCATGCACTTTGAAAGTTTTCGCGGTGCTGACAAGTCGATTCATTTCCGGGAATCATTTTGTTTCAAAATTGGTGAACCGGTTTATTTGAACCAGATGGTCATTTATTTTAGACCTGCGGTTCCACGGCATTTTACGTAGGGTACTTTTTATGCCTTTTACATGTCGGTATGGACAATTGCAGGTGTTTTACATAAGAGCAGTGAGTCATATTACTCAATTGTTTTGAGTGACTCGACTCACGTTGTTCAATTCGCTTGTCAGTGACAGAAACGACTCTTTCCTCTGTTTTCACAGATATTCACATATTTCATGGTTCTGTGTGATACACAATCATTAACTGCATTAATCTGTCGGCTCACCCTAAAATGACTATGCGAGTCAATATCTGATTCTGAGGTAACAATTATTTGTCGTACAAGTTGCATCACCAATTTTAGTCTGTATAAGTTTAAGAATTATTGCTGTGAAAATTTTTTATAATTGTGCTAATTCAAACTAATTATTAATTAAAAAAAACAAAACATTATATAAACTTACCAAATTTAAATTTAAACATCTCCAAGGCGCGAAGCTCGTGAAACAACCCAGCGTTGCGACCCAGCAGGTTCACACAAGGGATCAAAAACAGGCAGGCGAAGATACACTTATAGTTGAATGCAAGTGTTTTTTTTTTTTTTTTTTTTTTTTTTTTTTTTGGGAATCTACCTTGGTAAATTAATCATGTGCCATCATGTTTTCATTAATTTAATATCATTAGTGGAATGTGCTTTTTTTTATTTAAGTTGTCTCACAAATAAATCGAATAAAATTTACTCATTTGAATAAATGAAAATAGTATATAATAATAAAAAAATGTACTGCCTTTTTAAGATTCAGATCATCCATAATGCATTTTTTGTTGTCAAACATGCTTTTCTTGTCTTTTTCTACTGCAAGCATAAATGGCAAATCTGTAAAATGTAAGACAGCAGTTTTAAGACGTGAAAAAATATAATTTATTTTTTTATTTTTTTAAATAAAATTCATTTTCCATGTCATTGAGAAAGATGTTTATTGTTTTGTTACACAAAAACGTGCATACTACTTTGTTTCTGTGCAAAAAAAGTCACATTCTGGACTAAAACTTGTAAATAACTTGCTAAAAGCTTGTATGTAGAGCAATCTCAGACGCTCAATCAGTGAAGTCTTATTTGACCAGAACTTGTTAATAATGCTTTGCCGTTAAATCTAAGTAATGAGTTTTTAACCCTCTGGTGCTCATCATTTGCGAGTCACACTTGTGTTGTTTGCGACTGAACCACTTAAATGTAACACCCCACCCCACCCTCGCCCCTGTAAAATCAATGTAATATGTTTGTATTCAATATTTTTGTTTCTTTTGTATTTTTGTATTTTGAGAGAATTTTATGGTACTAATTAATATTTATGCAATAATTGTAATACATTTTTCATATGGATTATTTTTTGAAGGCAGATTAGCGCCATCTGGTGAGAGTATAGAGAGAAAAACATGTAGAACCATGGTGTAACCGCTAGATGTGTTGTTTTGCTAAGAATCAACTTAAAAATTACAGTGTAGCTTTAAACAATCTCAAAGCCTATTTCTTGTCAAGTTTAAAAAAAAATGTTGTTGCTGTTAGAAATAGTGATTTTAAGTCTTCGTTTTTGCATTATAATTACAGTTAAACCTAAACATTGTGCTAGAAAGGGAACGCAAGGAAGCATTTTGTTACCCATTTTTTTATTCAGAATTTGTAAAAAAGAAAAAAAAAGCTATTTATTCAATTATAACACTTTGTTAACATTTTTAATGAACATGTCTATTTTGTGTAAAAGTCAGTGACCAGTAGCAAAACAGTTGAACAGTAAAAAAGGAAACAGCAATAATGAACAACAAGCTACAGTAAATGAAAATAGAGAAACTACTATACTAACTATATACAATATTTATATTTTATACTTAATTATATATTTATATAATAATTAAATAATTTACATTATTATTTTATACATATAATTATATACTATATATAATAACTATATTCTAACGGATTGTAGCAGAGGTCACAGATTAGAATGCAGTGTCTTTTGCAAACGGGACTATTGTATTTCTTGCAGTCAAAAGTGGTCTTGACATCCCTCGGGAGGCATCTTTTCCTCGTGGCTGAGGAACTAGCCAAAGAAGGACGAGCCGTGGAGGGACCAGCATTTTCTTCATCTTCTTCTTCCTGCAGTTTTCTGTGCGTAAGCATGGGGACACCAGCGCTCCTCCAGAAAAAAACTCCTCAAAATCATTAGAGGCTTCCTGTCCTCTCGCTCGCTGATTTGTTGGCTCTTTGTGGACGGTGTTCATGAGAAGCACTTTTTTTTTTTTTTTTACAATATGACACGATGGTATGTGTCTCCGTGAAAGCAAACACCAATGAAAATCGAGCCCTGCCTCTTGGATTTGTCAAGGCGCTTGGAAGCTCTGGCTTCTTCCCATACACTGTTCCAAGCAGCTCTGTGCCAAGAGCATATGATGTAAAGAAATGGTCACATGTGACAATGTGTCCTTGCAGGCCATGTGTCATTTCAATTACTACTCGCTTGCCCTGGTTTCTCTCAGGCTGTGCTGTGTACATCTGTATATTCAAGCAGGATCTTGTTTTGGCATCACAGGCAGCCCAGATCTTGATGCCATATTTTCCAGGCTTGCTTGGGATGTATTTCCTGAAAAAGCACCGTCCCCTGAATGGAACCAGGCACTCATCCACCGTCACATTGGATCAAACCTTTCAAGCCCCAGAAAGATAGTAAAGTAGGACTGTCAATCTTTTGGGTAGACAGCAAATCGATTCGATTCACGATTCTTAAGGTCACTGCATACAAAAAGTATTCTCGTCGCTTCAACATTAGGGTTGAACCACTGGAGTCACATGGACTATTTTAACAATGTCTTAACTACCTTTCTGTCCCTTTAAAAGTTGTTATAATGTTGCATTCTACGGGGGATATACAGCCAATAATAATAAAAATATATATATATTGATATGTTTTGAAAGTACCTGCAGCATGGCGTCCATTTTAGGCTTTAAAATCCAGCCTAGTTCTCCCCCTTTGCAAGTTAACCCATTTAATCCCAAATTTTTCTCAGACACAAAAATATCCAAATCATGTGTCATTAGTATCCCTTTGAAACAATCAATCATAATTTTTTTAAATTTTCATGGAAAAGTGTGTGAAAAAGTGTGTTTTATGATCGGTCACAATTGTGACCGGTGGGATACTGTGTTGTATCAACCATTGGACAGAGTGAATATAGGTCTATTTGACCTGTGCAGTGTGTGTGTGTGTGTGTGTGTGTGTGTGTGTGTGTGTGTGTGTGTGTGTTTGTGTGTGCGCGCGCGTGCATAAGAGTGTATAAAATCCTTATAAAATCCTTGAGGCCACGGGATAGTATCTTGAGGCCACAGGATAGTATCTTGAGGTCACGAGATGGTATCTTGAGGCCACGGGATACTATCTGGAGGCCACGGGATACTATCTGGAGGCCACGGGATACTATCTCGAGGCCACGGGATAGTATCTCGAGGCCACGGGATTGTATCTTGAGGTCACGAGATGGTATCTTGAGGCCACGGGTACTATCTGGAGGCCACGGGATAGTATCTTGAGGCCACAGGATAGTATCTTGAGGTCACGAGATGGTATCTTGAGGCCACGGGATACTATCTGGAGGCCACGGGATACTATCTGGAGGCCACGGGATACTATCTCGAGGCCACGGGATAGTATCTCGAGGCCACGGGATTGTATCTTGAGGTCACGAGATGGTATCTTGAGGCCACGGGTTCTATCTGGAGGCCACGGGATACTATCTGGAGGCCACGGGATAGTGTATCGAGGCCACAGGATAGTGTATCGAGGCCACGGGATAGTGTCTGGAGGCCACGGGATACTATCTCGAGGCCACGGGATAGTATCTCGAGGCCACGGGATAGTATCTCAAGGCCACGGGATAGTGTCTGGAGGCCACGGGATGTGTCTCGAGGCCACGGGATAGTGTCTCGAGGCCACAGGATAGTGTCTGGAGGCCACGGGATAGTGTCTGGAAGCCACGGGATAGTGTATCGAGGCCACGGGATAGTGTATCGAGGCCACGGGATAGTGTCTGGAGGCCACGGGATAGTGTCTGGAGGCCACGGGATAGTGTCTGGAGGCCACGGGATAGTGTCTGGAGGCCTCGGGATAGTGTCTGGAGGCCTCGGGATAGTGTCTGGAGGCCATGGGATAGTGTCTGGAGGCCACGGGATAGTGTCTGGAGGCCACGGGATAGTGTCTGGAGGCCACGGGACAGTGTCTGGAGGCCACGGGATAGTGTCTGGAGGCCACGGGATAGTGTCTGCAGGCGTCTGCAGGCCACGGGATAGTGTCTGGAGGCCACGGGATAGTGTCTGGAGGCCACGGGATAGTGTCTGCAGGCCACGGGATAGTGTCTGCAGGCCACGGGATAGTGTTTGCAGGCCACGGGATAGTGTCTGGAGGCCACGGGACAGTGTCTGGAGGCCACGGGACAGTGTCTGGAGGCCACGGGATAGTGTCTCGAGGCCACGGGATAGTGTCTCGAGGCCACGGGATAGTGTCTCGGGCCACGGGATAGTGTCTCGAGGCCACGGGATAGTGTCTCGAGGCCACGGGATAGCGGGATAGTGTCTCGAGGCCACGGTATAGTGTCTCGAGGCCACGGGATAGTGTCTCGAGGCCACGGGATAGTGTCTGTGTGTAAAATTAGGTAGAAAGTTAGGTAGCAGCAGAAAGTAAGGTAGAACAGTTAGCCTATGTGTATTAGCATGTAGATACAATGGGTTATCCCACCGGTCACTATTGTTGCCGTTGACATGTTTGTGAGTTCTATGACCACATTAAACAAAGTTGAGTAATTGCAAATGCATATATCAATACTAGACACCTTAAACATGATGTGTACCAAAAATCTATGTCCTATCTTTATGTTAACATACTTTAATAACCTTTTCTTTGGGAGCTTTCTTGCTGCCATCCTCTTCTCTTGGCGCAAACAGGAAGTAAACAGCTCTGGTCATGTGACAATTTACAGTAAACATGCGACACTGCACATATTTCATTGAGACCCTTTATTATTTCAATATCTGCTGGAAATGCATTGATAGATCATTCAGTAACATTTTTATAGCCTTAGAAATGAAACATTTTTTTACGGTCACTATTGTGACCGGTGGGATTAAATGGGTTAATATTCCCAACAATATATATATATTATCAGGGACCCCCAAGTTCCCAAAAAATGGGGTGAAAGATCCTATAAAAATAAATAAATAAAAAGTCATGCCATAGAGCATTAAATTGAAAATATAGCCTTAAGAAAGTGGAAAGGCACCACTTGCACTGGAAATGCATGAATGCTTGCAAAGATTCTGCTACAAGGAGCCTCACCTGATCTGTTAGATAATTTTTTTTTTTTTTTTTTACATTATATATGCAACCCCCTTTTAAACCCAAACTCGAGAAATATACCAAATGATAATATAAATAGTTCCCTTGGACTGGAAGTCTAATTGTGATCTCATTTAAGATAAAAGTCAGTTTGCTGTCATTGTCAGAAGTAATTCCAATCATTAAAGAAAAAATATTGCAAATTAATTTAAAATGTATGATTATAAATCTACGAATAGTGTACAAATAGTGTACGTTTACACGAAAATTACATGCTTAAAGGGAGAAGTTTTTCCTTTGAGTTTTCCGTGTACAGACAACATCATTGTAAAAACCATCCACATTCAGACGCATCCACGAAAATGATTAAAAACCGTATTCTTCTTCCGGACCATAAGATGGCGATGAAACATTATATACTGAACATGTAATACGCATGAGCATGACCTCATCTTCTTCAGAGATTTGCGTTTTTGTTGTTTACATGGAGACTGTTTCGAAAACTTGCACTTTGAATCCCGGTTTCAAAAGTTTGTGTTTTCAGGCGCCCAAAACGCAGTTGTAGTGTACATGAATGGTCAAAAGACAAAGTTTTACGTTTTTAGTTGAAAATGGTGTCGTGTAAACAGCCCCTAAAATATGCTACATTAAGCGAAGCGATGAACACAACTGGTCTATTTTGAATGAGTTAATTTAAGAAACATTAAGAAACATATAACTTAGTAAGGATTATCTCTGTATGTGATTGACGTTCGACCGCTCTGTCAAAATGTCGTCTGATCACTGCCGTTCACTTTCAAATGAAATGGTGTCTCTAAATAAAACCCCTAAATTTAAGATAGGCTTATTTCCTTGGAAAATGTATCTCTTGGTTTTATTAGTGTAACCTTCTAATTTTTTTCTTTCAAACACTACGCCACAATATCATTAATCATATAATCGTTTGGGTTTATGGTTGGCAAGCGGATTTACATTCAGAAATACAGAAACAGGAAATAGACTATAATGAAGACATTATGTCAAAATATTAGTAACTTTATGGCTCATACGTTCGTAGCTTTCCAGTGATCTAACTGACCTTGGCTTTCATGGAAACTCACAAGATATGTACTTTGACAAGGTTTTCTGGCTGTGATCTTAAGGCAGCTCTGTCTGTATTGTAACAAAAATAAAAAAAAACATAAAAATAAAAAAAAACATCTTGTTGTGACACCAAGACTAGCAACATGTCAAGAACAAATTGTGTGACCATTCCCAAATTTCACACAGTTCTGCACAGACTCGTCTGTTCTCCGGGTGGCATGTGTTTCAGGAAACATTATTTTCATCTCACATAGGATCCCTCCCGTGTGTAACCATCGCAACCATGCTCCTCTCTTTGTTTTATAAATGATAACAAATAAAGTAGTCCAGGGACAAAGGAAATGTCCTCTCATCTACAGTGAAACCTTGTTCTAGAGTGGAAACCTCTTCAGGAAAGTCTTGGAGATATTGATTAGGATTGTGTGGTTTGCAGTTTCCACAAAAGACTCCTATAACAAATGGATCCCTTTCAAAGGGACGTTTCCTAAAATTAGCCAAAGGATGGTTTGGAGAACTTCTGAATAACTGCAGTCCATATACGTTCACCTGCAATTTGATTGTGTGAGTTTGTGACAGTAGTCCTTTCTTTTGGAGCAAATGTTCCAGTGTGGCAAAATACACATACTCCTCACCATCAACTGTTTTCATCTCAGTTCTTAAACATTTTGAGAGCAAGTAGATGTGTTTATTTAAAGTGTTAGGTAGACTGTTGCCTGTATTTTGTTATGTCAGACACATCTTGCAAGTCATCAAAAAAAATTCTCTCTCACTAAAGTTGCTGAGACAGTCGGTGAATCTGTCATCATCATCAGTGTAATTGTAAATGGCAGCTGACCTGCAAATGCTCAAAAACTGTTTCCATTTCAGTTTTGCGAAATATTTCTTTTCGAATTGCTTGAAAAATCACCTCATGCAAGCGTAAAAACTTTTTTTTTTTTTTTTTTTTTGATAAATGGGAGTTTTTGTAAAAATGATGTGTTTCCATTGGGCGTATTTTCAATTCGCAATTTCAATTTGCGCAATTGGAAGGGTAATGGGAACGTGGCTACTCACACGAGGCAGCTCGTGACCATCAGAAATATACCATGATGAAGGATTGCATCACCAGCCTTATACCGTAGGTGCCGAGGTGTGGTTTAAAAACCCAGTGGAGAGCCGCATGAAGCTGGCAACCCAGTGGAAGGGACCTTATGAAATTGTACAAGTTATTGATTAAAATGGAAAACTGGGGCTGACACATTGGATTGAGAGAAAGTGCACTATAATAGGTTGTAGCCTAATACACTGCCTATTACTTCCCTGTCAAAAACCAAAAACCAACATTGTCTGATGTTCATGACAGAGCTTATATTAAGCCAGGATTAGGACTTAGTTCAATTAGAACATTTAATAAATATGCCTTATAAAAAACATACAATGGCACTTACGTATTTTAAGATTTGTCAGTGCAAGTTGCTTTCAGTTAAAACAGCTCAAACATGCATTTTAGTCTGGAACTAGACTTAAACCTTGTCTGTGAAACTGGGGGATATACATATATAACATAAAAATAAAAATAATTACAGACTCCTTGGGTCCAAGCGTAGGAAATCCTCTTCTGGATTGGAATTTGCAGCCTTAACAAAAACTTTGAAATAAGGAAATTGGCGATAAAAGTTAAATGTTAAAAAGTTAAATGTATTAAAGAAAAATTATTTGCCATGTTCAACAGTGTTTTGCTCATCTAAATATGAAAACACTCAGTGGAAAATGATCATTTAAAATTATACACAGAATTTACCCTGTTGTAACGGTCACCAGCTGGAGTGCCCTTGAGAGCCACCAGAGGGCACTCCACACCAGACTATTATCACTCCCTCACAAACTACATTTCCCATAACTCACTGCCCGGACTCATCATCATTCACCTGTGTCTCATCACCCTGTTAGTCTCAGCCTATTTATACCATGTTCACTCAGTCACTCACTGCAAAGTTTTGTATGTTGTTGCACTGCATTTCTGAGCTGATTTCATGTCTCTTGGTTTTTGGATTTCTTGCCTGTTCTGTGGATTACTCTTTCGCCTCTGACCCCTGCCTGTTTTGGTTGTTTGGACGGCCTACCTGTGTTTTGACCTATTGCCTGTATATTGGATTACGTGTCTGGATTGCCCCTTAATTAAAGCTGCATTTGGATCTCAACCTTCGTGTCTCGGAGCAGTTTGTGACACCTGTTAAGGAGTTACTTGAACATTTGAATTTGGATACGGAAGACTAGCGTGGATTGTGGGGTTGCTAAATAATCTTTGATCCATCTTTTCTTTGAATGTGTTTATTCAATATTTTTTTGGTTGAATGTCTCTAATTTCATTTCTAACATTAATACAAATTAGGGCTGCACGATTTGGGGAAAATGTCATATTGCGATAACTGAGGTCAATATTGCGATATAATAAACAAATGGTTTCATGAGTCAACTTGCTTGGTTCTCAAGGAAAATAAATGTACACACAGATTAGTGATAATCTGCCTAAAGAAAAAAGTTCTTTAGTCAAGAGCAGAAGAGTTTTTCTCTGTTCCCTTTGTTCTTTGATTAACTTTAGCGACAGATATTAGTGGCTACTGTGTACTGTCCCTTTAAGACCAGTCGCTGCTGTCAGAGAGGCGGATCTCACACGCGCCCATAGGTGTCATTTACACTGGGGACGCTGGGGACATGTCCCCAGCACTTTTTGAAATGGCTGATTTTGTCCCCACCACTTTTTGAAAGCATTTGGTTAAAATGTTCTGAAAAATCAAGCGAACCAAGAAATGTTAAAGGTTTATTTGCACAAAATAAAACATGCAATGCAGTTTAGATACAGAAAGAAACAATGTACATTGTCCAAAAAAAGTAACTTAAACAAAATAAACTATTACTGATTCTAAAATGACCCAAAAACATGCATGCGCCGATCAGTAATTTGAACAAATTCTTGACACAGTTTCTTCTTGTCCAAGTTATACATTCTCTCTCTGTGAACATGACAAACAGCCACACTGTTGAGTCGGGTTTGTGACATTGAAGAGCGCAGCCAGGTCTTCAGGCGTCTCAAGGCACTGAAGGTTCTCTCTGCTTCAGCAGATGAGGCAGGAACAACGAGCAACAAACGCAGAAGTGCCTCAACTTGACTGAAGAGACCATTCTCCACGCGAGCTCTGAGCGTGCCTGTCTCTGGCTCAGTGCGCGAAAGCACATTTGAATTTAGCAGTTGATCACGTGATGCACTGACCGTTCTAATCACACCGGTGTGATCATATGCTCCAGGGACCAGCCTAGACTGACCACACCGGTGTGATCGTACGTGCTAAAGGGTTTTAAATGTTTAGCTAGCTAAGTTACTGCATTTTTCTACAATTGATTATCCTGTGCAGTGTTGCCATATTGGGCGGTTTCCGTCCAATTGACCCTTCGCAAAACCACGCCCCGAACACGCAGATTGGCTACTGACCAATGTCAGTCTTATATTGAACTCTACATTTAGCTAGCTACACAGAGGCTGCGTGGTCTGTAAACAACAGAAGCCGGTTCTCGGCCCTCAAGCGGGAAGTTAGCTAACGTGTTAGAAATTCCATGGGACTACCGCTCCTTTCCAGCTTCATGGATTTGCGCTCTGGCCTGAGCAGGATGCGCTACGTTCAAATCTCGGAAGTGTTGGGGAGGAGGTTTCATTCATCCATGTATTAGCCGGCTAACATCGTTAGTTCTTCTTGAAGTTTTAACATTTTTCAACTTTAAGAGAAGATGTTGATCAACAGTACAGGTAGGGGAGTTTTTATATAGCATATATTAGCACTGTGATTGATTTAGTTAATTGTAGCCGATTAAGTAATTTACAGATCAATAAAAAAATTGGCTTTGTAGTGTGAGCGTCTCAGCTGCGTGGCGTGTCCGTTTCTATTTCGGCTCCCATGTTACCAGGTTGGAGTTTGCACACTGCCTGCGTGAGACACGTGTCTCAGGCGCAGCTCGAGCCACGCGGAAAACGCATGCATCCTAGAAATAGACGCTAGTGTTCCAGCAATGGGAGTGTTATCTGGCTAGAGCGCAGAACAGCGGAGTTTGTATGGACTGAAGTGCATGCCTGAGCTTGTGTTTTGGGTTAAGCTGCATTGCTTTGACATTGTGGAAAATAGAATAATAGAAACAAAATGTATTAGCCTTTTTAACCGTTATTATCAATCTAAATTAATCTCGTTTTTAATTTAACTTAATTTAGGTTTTCTTTATTTAAATTTCGTTTTTTCTTTATTTAAATTTAGTTTTTCTTTATTTAAATTTAGTTTTATCTTTATCTAAATTTCGTTTTTCTTTATTTAAATCTACCCTTTACTGTGTCTGTAGTTTGATAGTCAGAAAAATATTAGACTACCTTAAAAGTATTGCTTAATTTAACAGACCTGTGTGTGTGCGTTTTATATCACTAGTGCAGTGTCCGTTCTCGGAGCATATAAGCCCTGCCCGCGTGAGGTGCGCCGCTTCCCGCTTGCGCTGTTCTGTAGTTTACTAAAAGTTTATTAATTCTGAATGTGTCGCGTCTCGCGTGTCCATCTATATTGCACCAAATGTGACACTGCACTCCCTTGTGAAGTCGATTGGATGAACGGTTCTCGAAATAATAAAAATGCAAACGGACATACAGACACATAGAGAATACTGTCTTTATTAGAGAGAATGATATGTTCAGCACCCTCTCCGAAGCTTCGAATATTCGATGTTCATTACTACCGAAGCTTCGAAGCTCAAAAAATGGTATTCGGACCAGCCCTACATTTCATTGTAATGACTGACTTAACGCGCTGCTGTTTTCTACAGTATGGTGCTTTGGCACTGTTCGGTTGAGCTGGTGTTGCAGGGACTGTTACATGTGCAGTCGACATTGTTGAGGGTTTTATGCTGAGTATTTTCGTGTTGTTGACTGGCCTACGCTATGCCCATTTTTGATGCGCCGTTATTCAATATTTTTCCCGTCCTGCTGTAATGTTTTTTCATCTGATCTTTTGTCCCCACCACTTTTCAACACAAACTGACGCCCCTGCACGCGCCTCATTCTCTCACAAGTCACAACTCTTCATGTTCATCATAAGACTACTCTTATGTTATGAAGATACTCGACAAAAAGACATTTTGGCATAATTGTGTGTTATTGTTTGTTCAAGCTCGAAAGAGAACTGTCTTCTGGCATGCTGTTTTGTGCGCACGCACGATATTAGCGCGAGTCTTCCTGTGTGTCACAGTCAGGACATTCACAGGCAACGCGTTCATTTTGGCATACATGTGTGTTGTTCGTTCTACCGCGAAAGAGAACTTGATACTGGCGCGCGTTTATCTGTGGGTCGTGTGTGTGTGTGTGTGTGTGTGTCAGGAGGACATTCACAGTTCTTTTTTGTCTTATCGCGCATGAATGGTTTAAAAGCATTTGCATGAATAAGAGCGGGATCATGTAACACTAGCCAAAGGATGCCAAAAATTAACAGATGCTGCGTTAATTGCGTTTAATATAAAATTGCAGCATTTTGCGTCATATAATCGCGTAGGCTTGACATCGCGATTGCAATGCGATTAATCGTGCAGCACTAATACAAATTGATCTGCATAATGTCGTATTATTTTTTGTACAGGATTCCATTGATTCCAAAAGTACAACTTTTTATTTTGCTTGGAAAATAACACTCATGTGAAGAAATGGGCTGAAGCTAAGCCAAATTGTGGACATTTTATAAGTAAGGGATAATCCACGGCTAGCCATGCATTAAAGAATTTTAATGCACGACGTAGAGGCGAAGAAGGTGGTTGCCTCTACGAAGTGCATTAAAATTCTTTAATGCATGGCTAGCCGTGGATTATCCCGCTTATACCTTGGTTATTTGCCAAGTTAAAAATAAGTTAAAGCTGTAACTGATGTTTACAGTGTAATTTTTTAACAGACGTGTAAAAATGACGGTTATTTCTTAAGTTTAGGCTCGTCAGTTCTTGCACTCCGTCCGCTTTAAATAAAGTAGAGCCATCGGATTGCTTTTATTTGAATGAATTCACATTTATTTAAATTCATTATTAAAAGAGAGAGACAGAGAACTGAAGGAGAAGGAACAGAGAGAGAGAGAGAGAGAGAGAGAGAGAGAGAGAGAGAGAGAGAGATGCGTGCACGAGTTAACGTTACCTGTGTGCGTCGATCTCTTCTTTAAAGTCTAGCAGCTACAGTCCCCTCGTTGCTTAAGCCTACCTAAACGTTTTCATATGCGTCTCTCACTCTGCTTGCAAGTGTATCTGTGTTACTATGGTTACCAATGTAGCGGATTAATTTCGAACTGTAATCAAACTGACTGGAACTACCTGTGCATTAAACGGTTTTACTGCACACCTTCCAGCCAATCAGAATCGAGTATTTAAACAGCCCATGGTATAAAAGAAATTAAACAAGATGGCACTACGTTAGATAATATTAAAAGCAAAAAAGCTAGTGTTGTTAACTTCTTGTGATATTTTACACCTAGCATAAAATATTTTCCCCTTTACACTCCTCAAATATATTTATTTATGAGGATCTTCATGTTCTGTAAAAATCGGATTATACTGACCAAATAAGGCAACAATATGATGTTTAATAATCAGAGACCCAGATGATTGGTAATGTTGTAAAGCTAGTAAAATAATATAATACGAGCAGGAGGAGTGGACATTTCTGTGAGTTTATGTGTGGATGTTTTGCTGCAAGTGATAATTGCCAAATCACATGTATTTATATGGTGCTCTATACAATACAAATTGTTTCAAAGCAGCTTCACAGTAATAAAATGTCAATGTTGCAAAGGTTCAGCAATTATGAAAAAAAGTTAAGCTATAAAGCAAGTAAAGTCATATGGCGCTGTAATACCGTTTATATGATAATAAAGTTACGCATGGTATCCGAAGAGCCATGATTATTTTAATGATTGTAAAATAAAATCAATTAAATCAACATATTCTAAAGATGATCTACTTTACAGAGGTGCTGACACATGTCTCACGGTCAATGACTGTCACAATCCTCTACAAGCCTTTATAACAAAACTCGCCCACTGCCTGTAGGAGGAGCACACACTAACTAAACCAGGGATTCCCAAAGTGTGGTACGCGAGCTACCACCAGGGGGTGCGCGAGAGGAAAAATGTTTTTTTTAAGTGGGATTTTTCCATACAATAAAAAACATGAACAGTAAACATTTCCTTTGTAAATTCCTTTTCCTTTTATTTAAAAAAAAAAAACTATAATTTATTAGTTTTTGATAAAACAAATACATATGAAATGCACAACGACACACCTAAAGTCGCTCACGCACATACAAGCAAACTCTACACACACGAGACGCGTGGAACTCTCCGTGCACACACACACACACACACACACACACACACACACACAAACTCTCCATGCACATACTTATATGAAACGCTATGGCGCTCGAAATGTTTCATTCGGCGACGAGACTGACAAGCACGACAGATAACACACATGTATACGTGCGTGTACGTCTCCATTTGTTTTATATGGAGACTTACACGCAAATATCACGTCACGTAGGCTATGTTCACACTGCAGGCTGAAACGACCCAATTCCGATTTTTTTGCCCCTATGCGACCTGTATCTGATCTTTTCATGACAGTCTGAACGACATAGATCCGATCTTTTCAAATGCGACCCAGGCCACTTGGGTATGTGGTCCAAATCCGATACGTATCCGATCTTTTGAAATGTGACTTCAGTCTGAACGGCCAGGTCGCATGTATCCGACCCGCACGTCATTGATACGCGTCAAATGTCATAAGTCTGCGTTGAAGTAGTCGTCGGTTTGAAAACGGACTGCATATTCGTCGAGCTGAGGTAAATAAGACGAGCCGTCTCGTGTAACGGTCGCTGCGCGCGCTCGTGTGTTGTGTGTGTGTGTGTGTGTGTATCACAGTTAGTTGAAGTTTAGCTATTTCGCAAACAAGTGACGTCGTTGACCGTTGAGTACTCTTCTGCGCTTGCGGGTCACTTCTGGGTCATTTCACGTTCACACAGGAGATCACAAAAGGTCGTATTTAATTGGAAATGTGAACGGCCTTGCAAAATTTTTTAATTTTTTCAAAAAATCGGAATTGAGCATTAAGCCCTGCAGTGTGAACGCAGCCGTAGACACGTCAATAGGGTATATGTCGAACGTCGCATTACGAAACCGGAAAACAGAACGCATCGCTTCCGGTTCAGGTCTTTTGTATGTGCTTCTTGCATTTTTTTACTGTTTTACTCAAGATAACTTAAAAGGAGCGAGCAAAGATGATCATAACCAATATCCCTCGCATGTGAAGATCGATATTTAAAAGTAAAAAAAAAAAAAAAATCTTCACACTAACGTTTAGATATTTAAATAGAATAAAACGCCAATAACAAAGTGAGATAGGTAGGTTAACTGATTACCTTAAAATTCCATAGATATCGGCGTCAGTTCATACGGCTGTTAACACTTTCTATGACAAGCGGATGCGATGAGACCAGGTTTCCGGTTTCGTCATGCGACGTTCGACATATACCCTATAACGTGTAGCTGTTGATCTTTACAGACGTGACGGCGGCGTCACGTTAGAAGTTAACGTGTGGATTACGTCTGAACGTCTGCCCGTCTGCACGTCTTAACGTCTGCCCGTCTAATTTTCCTTATTTTCTCATACATTTACTGGTATAAACATTATCATAGATAATCTTATTTTGGCAGTTTACTTAGGACTACATTGGATTTATTTATTTCTATAATGCTGAATGTCTGTTAAGTATACATTTGGTATCCCAATGATAGATAAAAGTCTATTGTCATGTGTATATATACGATCTTATGAGAGACAAATAAAATGGGCTAGTAAAATTCAGAGAAAGTGGGTCATATCATTATTTGTTTAAGATTTGTTAAAGCCCTGCAGCAGCCGGTCTGCATGTCTCAAGTTCATCTGCATTTAGTATTAATTAACCATTCAGAAACCATTTTAAAACTTATTGGATTTTAAACTAAAATGAATTAGCATACTTTTGATTGCTGGTTACTGCTAGTCTTATAATTAAAATTGTTTAACATAAATGTACTATTTAATAGAGCTACACTAAAGTTTTTATAAAGCCTAGCACTCTATTAAATGTAGCCTAGTCATACTGCACATTTTTTGCTACTATGTTATGAGCATACAAATATATCACTCAGGCAAAACAATTGACAGCCCTGATAAATAAAGTAAAAGGCTTAAACAGATGCATCTTGTTTTCACCTGCAGGAAAAACAAACACTTAAAACACAAATGACAGTAAATCACCACTAACATCAGTAGGTGGCAGCAGAGGGACACTTATCTGCTCATTAGCCATGTCCACTCCTTGATATACTTGTAGGAAGTTTCAGCAAGTCTTGGGTCATTTATTCCTGTACATCAAGGGCTCAATGAATGCATTAACAATTTCTGAAAGGAGCAATGTTCGATATAGTGTACATTTGCTTTTGTAAAATATTTTAAGTGCTTTAAATGTCTTACAGATTTGTATTGTATGGGGGGTTCTGCATCTTTGGAAAAGTTATATTCCACTAACACAAGATAAATGAGTGAAATGTGAATGATTTTTTCAAATTTATTTTTCTGTAAAAACGAAGAGTTTGTAATGTCATTTGTAGCATCTTTTACAAACAGAATAATATACTTAAAGGGTAAGAGTATAACTGCTTTATTCTATGGTATTACCTGCATGCTGGTCCTATTCCTGTCTACCTTATACATGAGATACCCATACCTTTACTCTGCTCTTAAGCACACACAATAATAATAAATGCTACACTAAATCTTTAAATCCTGGGAAACAAAGTTGGTTACATAAATAAGAATTACAGTAAAAAGCATTCACTTAACAATTTCGCAGTTAATGAAGTACATGTTTTTCATTCCATATTGCTCCATTTATTTGCACAATCTGTATTGTCATCACTGGAATTCTTATATAATTCTTATTTATATGATTAATATTACTTAATATTTATATGATTATATTTTAACACAAGCAAACAATACACATTACGTAGTATAAACAACGTAAAAAAAAAACATACAACAACAACAGGCCAACTGGGGAGCGAACAGCCATGCAGGAGTTACCCCAAGTTTTAGGCTACCCCAAACACTGGTGACTGAATGATTCCAGTTGTCATAAAATGACAAAAGTCTTCATATTTATGCCCAATGGGCAACTTCAAGATGATGGCACAAGTGTTTGCTTCTGGGAACATCCGCCGGTTGCCATTCAGTTCCTCATGAAGAAATTTTATTGTAGGATTCTCTCCAAATCCAAATGCAGGTATGGCAGATGCCCCAGAAGCAAACACAAGCACATCTTCCAGGGTGATATCAACTGTCCCTCCACCTTCTACCTCCACTGCTGCATCTCCATCTGTAACATACAAACCAAAGAAACAATCTTAAAAAACATTTTAATCATTAACACCTACAGTTGGAACTTGACATTTGACACATTTACACATTTGACCATATAGACAATTAAACATATGTCATCTAATACAATCCATTGACAAATACCAAGTTATCATATACATGTAAATGCTTGTAGAATCTACAAACTTCTCCATAACTGCATTACATGCCTGCTTGCTGTCATCTTCACTCTCTGCAAGGAATGACCCAAAAATCTCTCTGTCTCCGAGTCCGGTTTCCCGTTACAGTTGGATTTGTATCAATAGATACTTACAATTAGGTGTTAGAGCAATCCTCAATACAAGTTCACTGACTTCATAGTAGGGATGTGCCTAAAGCTCAAATACCATGTTCAGAAAAGACAATTAAGCATTCTACAGAGCGCCTACATGATAGAAAAAAAAGTATTTAAATGTCTTTCCCGTTCTCTGAATATAAAAATTATATAATATATAATATTATATTATATAAAAATGATATTTTATATAATTGGCTCTGTAGAATGCGTTATTCATTTACGCTTAGTCACATTCCTATAGCATAACTTGCAAATATATTCAACAAGATAATATAGCAAATTTATAATTATATGAACTCACCTTCAACTTGAATTATCCAGTCCCGCCAGTAGCCAATTGCAACCTCCTCCAAAGCCCTCCTACTGCTTCCTCTTTGAGAGTACTCAATTTTGAAGAGGTCCAGTAAGGTAGCAGCCGACAAGGTGGGTGCTCCACCACAAAACAGCTCCTCCAGAATTGATGAGTGCCACTCTAAGGCATTTAGGACCCCTAACGTCTCCAGTCCTTCTTTCAATCTTTTCAATCTGATCAAGCAGTTCATCTTACTGTTTAAGGGGCATCTCCATCCGTCCCTCCACATAATAAGTTAGGGCTGCCTGGACCAGGTCATCCCTCTCTTGTAGAGTCGAAACCCTACCCAATGCACCAAGCATGTGGAGGCTGTTTGATGCCTCCACCATGGCTGTGCGGGCCTCTTCTATGGTCTCTGCTCTTTGGATCTAAAAGTTAAAGTTGGTAAAATAAGAGGTTCTCTTAAGATTATACAGATACAGATACAGATAGCTTTATTAATCCCCAAAGGGCAATTCAGTTTCTACAGTACACCGTCTAGACATACAACCATTCACACAGCCATAGTATGTAGTATATAACAAGGGTAACATGATAGGATCCGGGTCCAAGGACAGTTTATAAATAAAAAAACATCAAAAGCAGAATAAAAATAAATAAATAAATAGAAAATGAATTGCACATATCCGTAGCTCCTAAAGTGCATAGTGCCAAGAACAGATCAGTCCATAATTATTTCCTCAGCTCAATGTTTAACAGCATAATTGCTGAAGGAATAAATGATCTTCCATAACGGTTTGTCTTTCTAGGGGGCTGCAAGTAACGCCGACCTGATGGCATAAGAACAAATTCATCTCCTAGAATATGATTTTGGTTCATCAGACTTTTTACTTTTTGAAGAACACGTTTCTCCCAAAGAGAATTTAGGTCGCACATTTGGATTCCAATAATTTTGGAGCAGACTTTCACAATATTATTTAAACAGTTTCGGTCCTTCACTGAAATGTTACCAAACCAACAAATGAAAGAAAAAGTAAGAAGGCTCTCAATATAAGACAAATACACAGTGCACAGTATAGATTTAGAAACCCCGAAGGAATTTATCCTGCGCAATAAATGTACTCTCTGCTGGGCCCGTTTGACCACTGATTCAGAGTTCCTTTCAAACTTCAGTTGAGAATCAAAAACCATACCCAGATATTTATAATAATTTACGACCTCCACTTCCTCGCCATGGATCCTGCATACTGAGGTATTTGTCCCTTTTTTTCTAAAATCGATAATGAGTTCCTTAGTTTTAAAAACATTAAGGTCAAGAAGGCTGTCATCACACCACTTAACGAAATCAGGAAGTGCACGTCCGTGATCTGACTCTGTGCCATGGAGGAGTGACAGCAGAGCAGTATCATCAGAAAATTTAACAAGAAAACTGTCCTCTTTAAGAGACCTACAACTATCCGTGTATAAAATGAACAGTAGCGGGGAAAGTACACAGCCTTGTGGGGAACCTGTGTGGGAGACTTGGGTTTTTGAAGTAACCCCATTTACTAAAACCCTCTGTGTCCTATCAGTCAGAAAGTTTAAAAACAAGGCTAAAAGCTGGTCGGGCAGATTAAAATAAGAAGCAAGCCTCTCAATCAAAATGAGAGGCTGCATTTTGTTAAAAGCTGATGAGAAGTCAGCAAATAAAAGCCTGGCATGAGATTTGGGTTTCTCCAGATGCTTATAAAGTGTGTCCAAGATAAAAAGCTTAGCATCATCCACACCTTTATTCCTCTGATAGGCAAATTGAAGAGAATCAAATTTGCCCTCGACCAAGATGAGAACCTCTTCTTTTAGGATTTTCTCGAGGTTTTTTACTACAAGAGAAGTAAGCGCCACAGGTCTGAAATCTTGTAATTCCCTAGCTCTATTGATTTTGGGGATAGGAATAACAATGGAAGATTTCCAAATAGTTGGGAGCTTGCAGTTATCAACACACATTTGAAAAAGATGGGAAAAAACACCACTGAGTTGTCCAGCACAGTGGTGTAATGTGTGACCACATATAAGGTCCGGGCCTGAGGCTTTCCTCTTTTTTGTTTTCTTAAATAGAACCTCAACTTGTTCTTGATATATTTTAATATCACTACATGGTGTCAAGGAGTTTTTCAACCTGGAGACATCATGCATGAAATCAGACGTTTCAAATCGTAAAAAAAAAGTATTAAAAGCATCAGGCAAACAGTCATCCTGAACACTGTTAAAGGAATACTCCACCGTGTTTTCATATTAAACTATGTTTTTCCCTTAACTAAGACGAGTTGATACATACCTCTCTCGTCTCAGTGCGTGCACTTAATCGCTCAGGCGCGCGGTGACACTTTGAAAGCCCAGTTCATTCAATATGGGCCAAGCAGAGAAACAACCAAACACCTCCACGTTTTCCCTATTTAAATACAGTTACTCGCGTAGTGTAACTCGACCTAGGACGGTGACACAAAACAAAACGTTGCGCTTTTCTAAGCGTGTAAAATGGATAACTATATTGTATGGCGGAATACCATTGCAAGTGCTTGTAAGCACTTCGTCTTGGCGCAGTAATATCTTCACTCGTGAAAAATCCTCTCACCGGCCCCCGCTCCCTCTGGTGAAGATATTACTGCGCCAAGACGAAGTGCTTACAAGCACTTGCTATGGTATTCCGCCATACAATATAGTTATCCATTTTACACGCTTAGAAAAGCGCAACGTTTTGTTTTGTGTCACCGTCCTAGGTCGAGTTACACTACGCGAGTAACTGTATTTAAATAGGGAAAACGTGGAGGTGTTTGGTTGTTTCTCTGCTTGGCCCATATTGAATGAACTGGGCTTTCAAAGTGTCACCGCGCGCCTGAGCGATTAAGTGCACGCACTGAGACGAGAGAGGTATGTATCAACTCGTCTTAGTTAAGGGAAAAACATAGTTTAATATGAAAACACGGTGGAGTATTCCTTTAAGGCTGATCTGCTGCTTGGGTTCAATACCATACTGATTAATTGTAGCCATAGATTTAATCCCACGCCATGCTGACCTAAGGTCGCCATTTACATATTGTTTTTCTATTTTTTCCCTATACTTACTTTTGGCTTTTACTATTTCAGCCCTAACCTCTCTGGATACAGACTTTCTCTCCAATGAGTCACCAGTAAAGAAGATCTTTTTTTTCTTATTAATCACTGTTTTTAGATCTTTGGTAACCCGTGGTTTATTGTTAGGGAAGGTGATAACGGTTTTGACTGGGATAACAATATCCACACAAAAGGTGACATAGGACGAAACAGTGTCCGAAAGTTCATCAATATTGTCCCCACAACCATCGAAAAAACATTTCCAGTCCGTACACTCAAAACAAGCCTGGAGGGAGGATATACTGTCCTCTGTCCAGAGCTTAACAGTTTTTGATTCTCCCTCTCGACGTCTAATACAAGGTTCATACGTTGGCACAAGGAAGATGCTGTTGTGGTATGAAGCCCCCAACCCTGGCATGAGAAGAGACTTATATCCTTCCTTTACATTTCCAAAACACAAGTCCAGTGTGGTATTTCTTTGCGTGGTTATACAAGTCACATATTGGTCATATGTCCGCAAGACCTTGTCCAAACGAACATGGTTCATATCCCCCATGTAAAATTTGGGAGCATCACTGCAAATAGTATCCAACCGCTGAGATAAATCCACAATCACTTGTGTGGCTGCAGTAGCGTTAGCACGGGGATGACAGTACATCAGCGTAAAAAACAGCTGAGGGAACTCACGTGGTAAATAGAAGGGTCGTAAGGAGAGGGTGAGTAACTCAATGTCAGGGGTACAGATTTTTTCCCTCACATGAATAACTTTACAGTACCTCTGATTTACATAGAAGCAGACGCCTCCTCCACGGCTCTTTCCTGTCGTCTCCCTGGAGCGGTCCAGTCTGATGGGACAGCCGAAACCAGTGAGCGCCATCTCGTTATCCAGGTCGCTCTCATTTAGCCAAGTCTCAGTGATCCCCAGCAAGCAGCACTCTTTAATCTCTTGTCTTAATTTTACCAGGCTCTCCAGCTCGTCAATATTGCGCCTCAAAGACTGCGCGTTAGATAAAAAGACCGAGGGCAGAGGGGGCAGCCGGCGTCGGTCATCAAGACAGAACTTCTTAACTCTACGCTTGAGGCCTCCCCTCCTACCTCTTTTCCTCCGCGGTGGCCGCTTTGGGGGATTCCGGTCAATATGGAGAGGCACAAAAATCTCTGCCGGTATTGTGATCGGTATCTCACCCTCCGTTGAAAAACGTAGTGACAGGAGAAGCTCTCTGGTAAACACAAGACGGTATCCATGCTGCTGAACAGCCGTCGCCCCTCGACAGGTGCAGCAAACCAGCGTAATGATAAAAACAAGTAAAAAAAAAATGCGAAGACGACCCCAAGTTCCACATCTCTGTACTCCGTCGTTATACACACATGCACACAGCGTTCAAAAATAGCTTAAAACATAAACATAAAACATAGAAAGCCACATAAAACAACCAAAAGACGGTGCTTGCTGTAGTGGGTCGCACACAAAGGAGCGCCCCGGAACTTATTAGACTCAAACATCATGCAACTACATAATCCTGTGTTGTTTCTACCACTTATATGCATTTTTAATAAGATTATATCCCATGTAAGTCTTTTAATGGGTATAACTGTTAGATGTTTGAATGAAAGTGTGTTGTGTTTCATATCAGTATGATCGTATGCCCGAGATTCAAAAGATGGCTTGAATGATATCTGTGTAATATGTTTTGATCTTCTTTTAATTAGAAATCATGTCTAAACTGGCCTCTGTTCTCTCTGCTTAAGAGCTAGAGAACAGACACCCCCCCAGATAATGCATGATTTACGATGAGACAAACAAAGCCAGTGTCTAATTGGTCCGATCTCTTCAGGAGGGGGGACAAACTTTTAGTTTAAAAACCTTAGACCCAAAAACAAAGCTCTCTCTCGAAGCTCTCTCTCGCTGCTCTCGCTCTCTCAGACTAGGAACCTTGTAAACGCGCAGACGAAATAACCCAAATCAAGATCTGAAGAACATGGGTTAAACAGCTTCATTCAAGCCATCATCTACTCCTCTCAATTTCCTTTCTTTTCTTAGTTTCCTTTCTTTTCCGTTGTGAGTCTCGGTTCTAAGTTAAGTTTTGCGACAAGATTTCGAGCCACGTTTCTTCTGCAAAGCCAGCTTCAAACAAAGACTTTCATTCCGCCAGCACGCCACGTGACTGACCACGTGACCCAGACATCAGGCACGCGGAGACCAGCCAACGAACGGACCGGGAAAACCCCTTTCACGCAACAAAAGGGAATCCCCAAAAGCAAAGACAAGCAAGTACTGCCTCCAGACTCTTAAACTGAACTGGTGTATTTGATACAGATTTAATAACCTAGGAAACGATAAAAGGGTTAAACTAATGATTGATGGTTCATTCAGGTTGTGTTTTATAAGTGCATAGAAACTTGGGATTACATCATCTCACTCTTAAACTCACTCTTAAAACTTAATCTTTCCTTACTCTCTTTCTTTCTGCAACGCGTATGAATGTGTGTGTCTGTGTTAGATATTAGTTGTATGTGTTAGAATAATCAATAAAGTCTTGTTTGTATTTTAAAGAGAAATATTACTTGTGTTATTGTGCTTACAAATTTAATGTCTTAAACTTCTGATCTAAGTTACCTTGCTAACTATATAGTGTTTCACTATAGTTCGGATATTTATATCCGTTGCAGAGTTGATAATTACAGCCAGTTCAAATGAACCGCGAACGAGTCATTTGCTCGGTTGTAATAAGTGACTCTTTTGAATTCCCTATAAATTAATTAATAATTCCTTTGAGCTAAATTGTAATCACTACAAATTACAAATATCTTACATGCTTTAGATGGCTAAAATATGTATTTTCCTCACAGATGTCACTGAACTCACAAACTGAACAACTGAATGTAGAAAACTCTCGCTTTTTTTTTTCAGAGAGAAATCTTGCCAGATGAGTCTTTAACGCACCTTTGGTTTTTAATGTACACACACAATGTATGTAAATGCAGTTGTTATGAATTGGAAGACTCAGTAGGATCCATTTGCAGCTTTTATTGAAGGGACGTCAAACAGGCAGGGGTCAGAGAACAGCAAACAGGAAAATCAGAGATCAACACAGAGAGAGTATTCAGGTAACAGGCAGAAGATCGGGGCAGGCAGCAAGAGACAATAATCCAAAGGCAATCCAAGTCAAGTTCACGCGCATGATCATAGGTACTAAACCAATGCGCGTGAACTCGACAATCGATTACTATGGACTTTGACCGAAAACAGGATGTAAATACTGGTTTGAGCGCTGGCTAAATAAATATCATTTTTATCCATATCTTTCACATCTACTGCAGTCAGATTGACCCGTGTTCATTCCGAAGGAATCACTCACATGACCTGTGCACTTGTTATGACACATCAAGGATGTTAAGAGGCTAAAAGCAGGTTTAAAACTTGCCCCATTGAAGTCAACAGGGTGCAAATTTTAAAAAGAGGATAACACGGTGTAGGCAACACCGATTTTTGTCGTTGTTCTCTGTATTGACAGCACTCCAAATGTACAAAAAAAATGAGCTCAATGTTAAAATTGACCGGAGTTCTCCTTTAAGGGACCTGTCACTTTGTGAATATTTCTCAATGCAAAAGGCTCTTTTAAGAGCCACAGCACAGTACGTCTTTGGCTTTGTAAGTATATATTTGTCAGTCACATTCTCAATTCCCAATATTTGCGTTTAGGTTCAGTAAAGCTATGTAGATCATGCAGTTAGTCATTAATCATGGCTTAATAAAGACAAATAATTGTTAAAGTATAGGATCATCTCATCTGATTACTGGATTTAAAAATGTATTTTGTGGTGAGTGAACTTTTATTATGTAATTAAACAGTATATTAGCCTATGTGCCTAGTGTAATGTTTTTTTTTGTTTTGTTATCTAGATTTGTCAAGGTCATCTGTAAAGTGTTCATCCATGTAAGTAATTGAATCTTAAATGTTGCTATAGAGTAAAAAATATGAATATGAGAAATATGCATTTGAACAACTTGCCATCAAAGATGTTGTCCTCATAAGTTTTATTTGTGTTTTATAGTGTTACTTAATTTTCAGAATTATAGAAAAAACATTGACACTTTCTTGCCTATAGTGATGAGAAGATTGATAGTGAGGCTGTGATCAAATGTGTAGTAAACTTCATCCTGAGTTTTCATGTTAGAATTATTATAATTTTTACTTACATTTTCCATATTACATTTTGAAATTACTGTATAATACCATTAAGTGCTAGATTTCTTTTCCCCATCTTCTTCACATCTGGTCTTAATAAGTTAGGAAAGCTTTAAGTTTAAACGGGCAAACTTAGGCCACATATCAACACACATGCCTAAATTCTAATTTTTTTTTTTTTTTTGCATCCTTTTTCTTTTTAAAGAATCTATCAGACAGAATCGGAATACTGCCAGTGCTTTGGGTGGAGAAACAGAAAAATTCATTAAAAAGATGGCTGCAGCTGGCATCTGATAGGGATGGGGAAGAAGAGAGCGGGCCTTAAAACAAACCAATTCTACTTAAGGTATGTTTCAAAGTTTACCATTTATTATTGAGATCTATCTTTAACTGACTAACCATGTGTCATTCAGTGTCCCCTCTTAATCTCTTTCTGTCATTCTGCACCTCTTTTAGGATATCCTTGAGGTGAGCCTGAGAGTTCATATAATTTCTATGCTTTAATGCCATTTGTTCTTGTTAATTTTATTTTATGTTTATTTTGTCAAAATCTTTAAATAAATTCTCTTTTTCTGAAATTTACATGGTGTCATTTTCATTTGGGGCATGACCTCTAGGCAGGATTAAAATAATTATATGTTTGCAGTAAAGTCAAGTAGATTGTATATTTTATGAATTTTGAGGTGTTAATATTTGTTATATGTTGAATTCATGTTTATATAAAATAAATCGTGATGTCAAATTATTCTCAGTTCATATGCTGAAAGTGAAGGTTTGTTTGAGCTCATCTAAAAATAGTTGAAGTACTAGCAAAGAGTATTTTGTGACTGTCAAATAGTTTAGAGCAGTAAAGCACAACACCTACAAAAGTGTGACACTTAAACCCTCAGAAAAAAGCTTCCATTCTGCAGTTTAACTTCTGACTCATAAGGTTTGTGTAATAATTAAAGTCTGTATCATTAAATGGTATCTTGTCTTTGTTGTTATTTTGTATATGTTTGTTGTAACTAGGCTTATATGCAATTCAATATTCTTTAGTAAAACAATTTGTGGTACATGAACCATGGTTTAAAAAAAAATCATAAAGGATAAATTTCCTATTTGGAACCATGACTCGGGCCAGTACCGGCTAATTATACAATTTATGCTGGCGTGATTATGGCCCGATTCCGGCAGCGTCGGCTCAGTTCCGGCACGGGCCATTTCTGGCGCGTCATTCATTGCCGCGTTTCACAAGAGTCCGGCAACCGGAACTGGGCCGTTGTTGGCCCACATCTGTTTGGCTACCTGGGGTGGTGCCATGTTGTTCACATTAGAACACATGTGATAACGTGAAATTCATGTGTTTTTTTCTGTAAGGGTAATAGCATGATATTCAAACAAGTTGTTGTTGCATAGAGAAGAGAGTTTTCTTTTTTCTTAAAAAATAGTTTTCTTTTTCGCTTACCTCTCTCCCGATAGATTAATTCTTCTCCATAAATTTCCCAAAGACGTTTAACCCCTCTGCGTGAACCGTCAATGATGTTAGCCGCTCCGCTGCTGGCCGCAGGCATAGACCGACTCGAAGGAAAGAAGAATCCTCTTCGGCTGCAGGTGAGACTTGACGTTTGGCGCTCTCTGTGACCCCTGCAGGCTTGGGCTCGAGGCATTGTGTTTGGAGTGATGTCTTCGTACTGATTTGACGGAGTTGGAACAACAACCGATGGTTGTGTTGGTGGCTCCGGCGGATGGGCAGAGCTATGAGTATTCTATTGAAATACACATATGAGTTGATTTTTTCTTTAAAAATATTAAATAATTAGAAGACATAAAATATATTCCGTACCTTGTAAAAAATCATTGGGCGATACCCCGTGTGGGAATGATGTGTCATCTGTGAATAAAAGCATTTATTGAAATATCTTTTCAAATTTATATAATTTATATGATGAAAAAAACTCACATAGATCGTTCAGAATTTCTGCTAATTCTGTATCAAAATTCTGATCCGATGAAACTGCCTCTTCTTCTGTTCCATGATGATAATTTTGATAATAAAGACATTGTGCAGGCTAGGGCTCACGGGTCGATGTTCTGTCTCCTGCGGTGGTTTGGAACGTGAATTAATTAGTTTTGGCTCCTTTTAAAGATTGCGATACGATGCGATTTAAAAAAACACCTTTTTTCCCGCTTTATTTTCAAAGAAAGCCTTCATCTCCACATGTGGTAGGGAATCTGATACCTGATTTGTATGACTAGAAAAACATATGGCGAATCTGACCCCATCTCTTCAGATAAGTCCTGTAATAAACTAATTCATGCAGATCCGTCAAAAGAGAAAAAATATATGTAGGATGGTATCATATGGGTCATAACACCTTTGTAGACATTGTGACGCCAAGTGTGTGTGTGTGTGTGTGTGATAGTTGAGAGAGCCATAAAAACTCTAAGGTCTTTACTTTAAAATATAGGATAACTTTGTGACATAAAGGCACTGGAAAGCATGACTATTTTGCACATTTCATATGGATGTTCAAAGTGGTTTACAAAAAAAGGTGTACAAAAAAAGCACAGATAAAACAAGTAGTATTAAAACATTTAGAAAGGAAATTAGAGTAAAGTGTGTGTGTGTGTGTGTGTGTGTGTGTGTGTGTGTGTGTGTGTGTGTGTGTGGATGAGTGAAATATTCCCTATGGAATAGTTTTTATAAAAGAATAAAATCAACTGTTAAACTCTAACTCTCACCCCTAGGGAGGGAGGGGGAATCCCATGAGTGATGTCATTTTTTAGGGACACCCTTAAATTGTAATTGACCTCTCAGCTTTGAGAGGGGTGTGTTAGGGGGCGGAGTCTGTTTGACCCACTGCACCGTCTTTCAGTGGTCATTTCCAACTTGGACTCTGAAGTGACCAGTCGCTTTTTCTATTTGGGAGGTGAAAAGGGGGTGTTGGGTTTTCCACGGTGACACCTGTTGTGGGTGGGATAGGGGTGGAGTCTGCATGTGTCGCTCTGCAACCTTTACAGACTGTCATTCCTGGCAGACCTCCGGACTGAATGGACGTTTCTTTTACTCTGCTCCAGCACAAGGAAGCACTTATGTATCTTTAAACTCTGAGTCCTTTAACAATTGGGTATGTAAAAATGTAAGGCTTTTTAAACTAGTTTGTGTTTTATGTAAAAGTTTTACAAATACTATGTGAAAGTTAAATGCTTACAAATCAACATTTTTTTTAAAAAATGATCTTTTTGTAAATGAAAAACTCTTAACTCGTTTTACTTTTCTGTAAATGACTGAACATTGAATTTTAAATGTTTTAACATCTTAAAATTACACTAACTCATTTTTTAATAACTCTTTTAGAGAAAAATGTAATTTAAACTTATTTCATTGATGTTTTAACGTTTTAAAAGTGGTGAACACTTCATATGTAATGAATGTACATCTGTCTTCTTTAATAAATAAAAACACTGATCTCATCTCTGACTATGTCTTTATTGTACATTTCTTTAAAAGTTTATATCGTTTAGAACTACTGAGCGTGGGAAATTTTCCCACGCCTCAGATGTTCAACCCATAAGGAGGCGTGCCACAAGCTGGCGAAGCTATGTAGACAAATCATTTCCAAAGGGGCATCACCTGACCCTTCGCAGGGAGCTTGATTGACAGGCGATCTAACCAATCATAATCCGCCATCCGCCATTTTGTCCGACAAAGCAGTCAGGAGAGATAGCAGATTAACATGAGAGGATTTGAACATGAAAAACGGAGTGTACTGACGTCTTTCCGCTGTGAAAAAAAACAATCCTTCCCATGTTCATTCATGTTTATTTGATGCTAAATGAACTAGAAGGAAGAGATGATTGGTTCACGAGCAGCTTTAACTGATGCTCTACAGCGATCTGTCAGACACATTAAAGAGCCACAAAACGGTATGTATCGTTTAAATTTCTTTAAAAAAATGACCAAATTTGAAAGGTGAGACTTTGTTTAATATGTTTAATATCAAAAGTAACCGAAAAGTAACCTGGTCTGTCCTGTCTGTCAGCGTGTTGTCAGTCTCCTCTCTGCTCCGCGATGTATTTTTCACTGCGTGAGAACATGGTGTAGCGTGAGAGCAGCGTAGCTTGTCGGGCATAGCGACAGTAACTAAGGGGGGCGGGTATTTGCGAAGGGTCGAGATGACGTATGCTTCGAGTGTTGTTCTTTGCTCCGTTTTTAACGAAAACGGTAAGTTTAAATCGCTCAAAACAGACGCGATAACTGATTCGTTTATAACTGTATGATTCGAACGAGTGATGTTCCACGGCGGCATCCATCTTTGTAATGAAATCTCCTTCAGCATCGCTGCGCTGTCGTCATCATGTAAATCCCTCCCCAAACGTTTCTGATTGGTGCCGCGATTTCGGCGGCACAGAAATGAGTTTGAATGGGCTCTTCTCCAGACTATCCTGGAGAGAGAATTAAAATTCGCCGGAAGTAGTCTGGGTTTTCCCAGGCTAGTAAATTCACCCATTCTCAGACAAAATAAAAATAACATTGGAACTTTAAATGAGCTAGATTGAAAGTTCAAGTTCTCACGTTTAAGATTATATAGAATGGGTTAGAAAAACCAAGAAAAGTGCAGGCGGGGTCAGGTGACCCCAAAATGCTGTGACTATAATAGGCCTTTTGTGTTTATATGTGTCAAGGTTTGGGTTTTTTTGTCTATAGGCTTGTTCGACTTGAACCGGCACTGCACAGACCGATCGGTTAATGACATCAAAGTACCGCGAGAGCGAATAGAGAGCAGATGGCTCCTTATGCTTTTGAATTGCTCTCGCGGTACTTTGATGTCATAAACCGATCGGTCTGTGCAGTGCCAGTTCAAGTCGAACAACCCCATTGTTCACAGATGTTCTTTGTCTTGTAATTAGTCTATGTATTTAAGCCCTCATGTTTGCCCTGTGTCGTTGTCCAGTATTGTTTGTTTAATGTCCCAGATCCAGTTTCTTGTTTTCTAGTTTAATGCCACGGCATGCTTTTGTTTTATGTTTGATCTTGTTTTTGAATTGTTTTGTTATTATAGTTGCATTTGGGTTCTCAACCAGCTTGCCTCCAGTGAATATTTCGTAACAATATGGGATACTTCCTTTAATGTGAGAAGAGCACACAAACATCTCAACGAACAGGAACAGGAAGAGGAAAGCAGCATTTCAGACCACAGCTTCATAATTCATTTGAAACTTGACGGACATACATAGACAAAGACTACAGAGCAAACCCCCCAGTGTTCACTTTACACTGCTCAGAGTTTATATAATCCACACTACAGAGTGTTAAAACTAACACTCAAGCAGTGTTGCGGTTAAATGAGAGAAATAAGTGATTGAGTGTTAGTGATGAACAAATGCTGTTAAAAAGAAGAATAACTTATGGAAATACGAACAACAAGAACAGGAAAATAACCGCAGTTGGGTTTTTCTGTTTTTAACAGTGCACTGTTAGCTACGAGAGACGTGTAGCTGCTTGTGTAGCTACGGGCACTTCATTTAATGTGGGAGAAGAGAGCTGTTTTTGCTGTGTTTTTCATACAAATGCGATTTGTCTGTGTATGTGTCTCTATGATTTAACACTGGGGTTTTTGCTGTGTAGTCTTTGACTATGTGTGTTTTTCCTGTTTCAAGTGAATCTCGAGGCTGTGGTCTGAAGTGCTGCTTTCCTCTTCCTGCAGTCCGTCGAAAGGCTTGTTTGTTCCTCTCTCACATTAAAAGAAGCACCACAAAAAATAACACTGCAAAAACTCCTGATCTAGCAAGACCTGCAATCTTATATCTAGTCGTAAAATCTTATTGATCCTGCGCTGTAAAAAATAAAAAGTTGAGTAAACTTAAAAAAATAAAGCAACCAGCTGCAAAGCATTTTTGAGTTTACTCAACTTCAGTGGTCGAAGTTGTGCCAAATAATTTTTAAAGTTCACTAAACTTATTTGATTAAGTTACTTATACCTTTCTCAGTAAGTTCATCCAACTACCAGTCCAACTCAAAGAAACGAGTAAGCACAACTACAGAGGTCCTGAAGTTAAGTAAACTCAAAAAAGCTTTGCAGCTGGTTGCTTTACTTTTTTAAGTTGATTCAACTTCTTCAAATATCTCACCCAGATACTTGTATAGCCTTCACATTAATAATCTAAATGCAGGGAGTAAACCATACTGTAAATACAACACAATACAAAAGACATTGTTATCATTACAGAACTTATTTATTGACAAATATTCTGCATTCTGCAAAACAGCACATTTTCTATCTGCATTAGGTACACATATTAGAAGGTGATGAAGTTATATTTCACTCTTCAAGATTTATATAAAAAAAAAGACTATGCACAAAATTAGAGTACAAACTGGAATAAATAAATGCTCAACCTTACAATTATCCATATGGGTTGCAGCTACTTGGACAATTTTTTGACGGACTATGCAAAAAATCAGCCTTGCGGAGCACTTTAGGTCAAGATAGATAAACACTTTTTTCTAAACAAATTCTCAATTATTCTCTGTTGATAAACAGAAAACATTTCCCAACTCCAAACAATGCCATATCAGTTGATGTGATTGCCTGTGGCTCTCGATTCCACGGCAGAATCCACGGCCATTCTGATTTAATGCTTTTTATTTTAGGTCACCCAAAATCTTACATGTATTAAGTCTCACATTCTGTTCATCACCCAAAACTGGTCGTATTGCATCATTGAAGATTGGTTTAAATCATTAGTCACATGGATTACTTTCATGCTGCCTTTTCTTGTTTATATCCCCTGTATTCATATTCTTTCATATTATATTAATTTTATTTACTCTGCTATTGCTACATTACTGTTTAACCTTATGATTGTGCACTGTATTGTTTTAACAGGTTAGATATCAGAGGGAACGTCTCTGGACAGTGTTGTCAAGCAGTAATTTTCCATTGTCTTTGCTTTGGTAAAATAACAACTTGTTGAATTTGTGTTATCAGATAAAGTCAAACTGATCACTGATTAAGTTTCAACTACGATTATTTAATAAAGTAATTTTTACCATGACTTTGTCTGTTGATGATAAGTTTTGTATATCACACAAAACCTATCTCCTAACAGCATCTGGTAAATAGGTGAAATATATCAGGTGTGAGTGTATATGATGCTTACCAGGCAAGTCTTCAGGATGTTTCCAGACTTTTCCCTCATAAACAAAGGCAGACCTTTAAGAGTTGTAGCCTTTCTTTGAGCAAGCAAATTGGAGTTTCTGTGTCTGAAAGACAGAAAAACAAATACGGAACAAGTTATATCCAAAGAGAAGCATGGGAATTACCTTGACAAAGAGGTGGCACCATTCAGCCTTTAACCCCCTGGGGTCGGCTATCGCGCCGGCTCGTTTTTTTCCGTAAGAGTGAAAAAAAAAAAAAAAAATAAATAAAATAATTTTTATCTTATATGCTTGTGTTATACATCAATCGATCCTGTTTAGTGTGTTTTTTTTTTTTGTGTATGCTCATAATAAAAACAAAGTGTTGTGCTTTTCGCCAAATAAAGAAAAATAAACATGATGCGAGTTCTGCCTACTCTCCGTCAGTGAAGTCAATTCTGAAACGTGTCCGAAAATGAACTGTAACTCAGCGAATACTCAGTCAAACAGGCATACAGTCACACAGGCATGGAGCTTGAATTCTCTTCTTTTAAATGAAGTAATTTTTATAAAAAACAAATATTGACAGTTTATATAATATGTATGTGAAGAGAGAGATGTCAGTCGTTCTCATCTCAGCTAATTAAGTTTTAATGTGACTCCGCCTACGGAGACCGCGCTATTCAAACGCAAATGTGAGGCGATCCATACAAACCTGTGAAACGCCCACATCCGCTGGATAAGGCCGGTGAAACACTGGATGCGTGGCGAAAGCATCTCAGCTGCGTGGCGTGTCCGTTTTTATTTCGGCTCCCATGTTAACAGTTTAGAGTTTGCACACTGCCTGTGTGAGACGCGCGTCTCAGGCGCGGCACGAGACGCGTGGAAAACGCGTGCATTCTAGAAATAGAACCGACGCCTATTTTTCACGCAACACGCAAGCGTCTTGGAAGCGTTTCCATGCAAAATTGAATAGGAAAATCTGTTTATTTGTCATTTTGACACGAATACATATTAATAAATGTCCTTGTGATGTTTAAAAGTGTCTAGGTTTTGACATAAATGCAAATATAAATGTAATTTTACAAAATATGATCGATTTTCAAATACTGCTGTATTGAATGAACAGCTTTTAGCAAACTCTATTGCTATACTGAGATGAGGAATATATACTGTATGTGTTTCGTCAAAAATAAAGTCACCAACTAACTAATGAATCCTTTACTTTGAAATACGTATGATAAAATGTATACTTTAGTTTTGAAAGACGTTGACTAGTTTTGAAAAGATTATAAAGTATGTATGTGCATGCATATAAATATGTGTGTGTGTATATATGAAGAGTTCAAATGCAAAAGCCTCTAAATGCCATCTGAAATTTTCTCCTAGAATGATCATTTTTATGAAGCTTGTATATTTAAGTTAGTTATAGGTGACACACCTGAATGAATGGCTCATTAAGTATGCAGGGACGTAGTCTCACCAGGTGTGAACTACTAAATATGCATGATGCTGTTGGAGCGTTTACGCCCCATCTGCATATTGGCTTTCCAAACTAAAAGTGTTTCACAAAACTAAAATCAATGTATCGTTTTATGTGAATGATTAGGCAGGATGATTTTCACATCATTTTGAAGAAAAAACACTAGGCGATGACATCCATTAGTCAAAAGTCTTATTGCCACATATTTAGTATGCGTTTTGTGGCCTTATTTCAGAAACTTTAATTTTTAGTTTTTTCGATTACCATGCATAAACATTATTCTCTCAAAAATGAAAACATGTACATACATGTGGCTCACATATTATGGAAGTCCTGTTTGTGCTATATAGAGTGAATTTACACCTTTGCCATTAATATGTTTATAAGCAACTGAAAAAAGCACAAAAGTCAGGGCATGTCAGAACATCTCAAGGACCCCAAAAACACCCCAGACCCCAGAGGGTTAACCAGAGAGATATGATCACATGCAAAATAATTACCTGATGATCAAGTTGGTCTAGGAGGATCTTCATCTCATCTTCATACGCTCCACTTGCTCTGTACAACTAGATGTGTATTCATCTAACGAAGAGAAATAGGTGCTCTTCGGATTAGTTTGCGTGATCCTGTAATACTCAGCAGAGACCCTGAAAAAAATAAATACATTTAAAACAGTAAGAATTAAGTGTAGACCAACACAAGTAAATTCAGTTCAGCTAATTAAAAGTAAACTCACCTGATATTTTAAAAAACAAAGGCCACTGTTTTAGCACTTCCAAGGATCTTGTCACTGTACTGATGTTCTTTAGTCTAAAAAGGACACATACAACAGAACAAAGATACATAATTTTACTAAACAAAACAACAACAAAAAAATCAGTGCCAGTAGGTTAATTTAACATGTAGTAAAAATAATACAGAAATTGAATAATCAAATGTGAAAAAGAATCAATGCATAGCTTTCACTGTATTAATTAAATATTACAGATATTAAAGATACAAAGTTATTATAAGAGCAGTGAGTGATTTTGTCTTTTGTTAATTGATAAACATTAAGGATTTAGCCTAATATTTGTATAAGGATACACAATATTTTCATCCAATATTCTCTTTAAAACTGTTGGAAACTCAGAATCGACGACCAGGAGACTTGGTTCTTTCTTCAGCAGGATTCTTTATTGAGAACACGAGCTGTCGGTAGCTGCAGTCACCAAAATCTAACTGAGTTCTATACAGTATAGTTTTTATACATTTACAAGGAGGAGGGACTTTTGGAGGTGGAGACAACTCAAAACAAACCAGAGGGATGATTTGATTCAATCAAGAATCAGCATAACACTATTAAAAATACAAACATCTACATACATGTTGCTCACATATTATGGTAGCCTGTTTGTGCTATATAGAGTGAATGTACACCTTTGTCATTAACATGTTTATAAATAACTGAAAAAAGCACAAATGACAGGGCATGTCAAAATATCCCAAGGTCCCCAAAAACACCTTGGTCCCCAGAGGGTTAACCTAAGACTCCTACGTAAAAGATTTAAGCTAAATTAAGAGTTTTCTGAGAGGATTCTTAGAATCTTCCCAGAACTTGAACTTTTAATTTAAATAAACAACAACTTTTAAATAGTTAAGTGATGCTTTGGATGGACACTGTATAAAAGTGCCAATATATAGCAGCTTAGGAGAGTGCCTCACGAGCTCAGCTTTTTGTTGGTCTTCACACCTGAACGCGCACAGCAGCAGAGCGGCGCGTTCACAATAGGAGCTTGTGATTCAGTCCGCTGAAGAGGTGTTTTTCTATGGCGAGCAACTTCTATGTTGGGCGTGTTCCAACGGTCTGAAGAAGAATGATTCAGTGTAATTGCCGTTAGTTGCCGCTTTATAAAGGAAGAGCGCTAACCGCTTTCAAACACTTGAACGTCGTAGTAACGTAGCGGCTGTTTTTTTTCTTTCTGCTGATCTCCGGCGCCCCCCCTGCAGTAACCTTGCCCCCGGGGGGCGCGCCACAAAGTTTGAGAACCACTGAACTAAAGGATGCATTTTACATTTATTTTAAAGCATTAAATTATCTCTTACATTCAGGAAGCACAGAATATCTGATTGTTTTAGCTTTGCAAACATCAATACAGTAAAAGGTTTTTCCAAGTTATCTGTACTCTAGATTATAAACCCTACCAGATAAACTCATTATATTGCTGTTTGTTCTCTACACAGGCTACATTGCTGTAATCTCACTGCTCAATCTTTTGAGAGTTTGTCATCAGCTCTACAATCCTCAAACTCTGTCCTGAGAGAGCTGGACCTGAGTAACAAAGATCGGCAGGATTCTGGAGTGAAGCTTCTATCTGATGGACTGAAGAGTCCAAACTGTCAGCTGGAGATACTGAGGTAAATGGGTTTCTATAAAAGAATTAACTAAATAGTATCACAATATATGGCCGTTAAATTTTATATCCAACTGTGGCATTGATCGAATACAAGAAACAAGAGACAAAAACAACATTTGCAGGCATGTGATTTTTTTTTTCATATACAGATGGCTGCAGGATTGCTTACATGTCTTTTATATCATGATGTTTACATTAATTCCCCCCCAAAATAATTGTTGGTGATCACTTTATTATGCACATGGTAGACCCTCTGGTTTTGAATGGCCATGCTATTAAAATTATTTATATAATTCATGTCAGTTGGCCATGATTATTTGCCAGCATGGACAAGATAACAGACACTACAGACACTAAACTGCAGAAAATAAATCTGATTGTCAAACTAATGTCATGTGTACTGTTTCTGTGTGTGTTTGTAGATTGTCTGGCTGTATGGTCACAGAAGAAGGCTGTGGTTATGTGTCTTCAGCTCTAAGTTTAAACCCCTCACAACTGAGAGAGCTGGATCTGAACTACAATCACCCAGGAGATTCAGGAGTCAAGCTACTCTCTGATAAACTCAACCATCCAAACTGCACACTGATCAAAATGAAGTATGTTGAGCTGGAAGAGTGTATAGGTTTTATTATTTAAACCCTTCAGTAACTATATATTATTTAATCTTTTTTAAAAAACATTTATTTCACATACTTTTCAATCTGACACAGATTAAAACATGTCCGCGCGCACACACACACACATTCGAAAACTAATACTCTATGCAATATGTAAAAATAAATTAAAATAATTTAGGAAAGGGGCTATTTACTTACAAAGCAATCCCTATTGTGGAGTTAATTATGTGATTAAGTGATGATTGAGCAATGAACACCTGTTAACAAGTAGAATTACTGAACAAAAGAAGAAAACAAACAAGTTTATAATTTGTTGTTTTTTACAGTAATAGGAGCTTATAAAATGTATTTTTCAAAATATTTCTGTATACAATCTGTTTTAGTTTTTTGTAATATATGATTTAATACTAAATTATCATCAAGGCAGTCAAGGGTACTACCCTTTCAGTTTCAATCTTGAGACATGTATCTACTGAGGCTGATGGTCTGTCAGCACTCCCATCCTTGTGACTATTATTGCTCCTGACAGTAAGCATGCGCTTTTCGTCAAAATACGGCTTATTATGGTATTTCCATGTTTTCAATCATCAAATAACAGCAGCTTTTGGGGAGAGTGGGACGGAAGGAATTGAACAGTGAGATACAAAGAGTGTTTTGGATTGCATAAAATAATAAAAGAAATTAACAAAAAAGGAGTACACAGCAGAAGATTCGATTGGGATGATTTTTGATTGAGACTTGGGAGCCGGCTGAGCGGGACTTTTTCATGCATCTTACCATGTGGTATATATGTGTGCTTGCATGCGTATGTAAACGTATGCTTCTGTAGTCTGCTTTGTGTTGGACATCAGTGAAGAATGACAGGAGAGCGCCGGATTGGGTCTGCATAGAGAATGTATTTTTATATAGACAGGCTGTCACACCAGCTTCAGCTCACACATCAGTAACACTCTTCGTTCGGGAGAAAGACAGAAAAGAAAAGAAGACAAAAGCACAAAGAAAGAAGTGGAGAAAATACAGTAACTCCGTACACTTAAAACTTATACACATGAAACACGACAATATAAACTTAAAAACAAAAAGTATAGTTTGTCAATGCATACCTGCATAGAGAATGTATTTTTATACAGACAGGCCGTCACACCAGCTTTAGCTCACACATCAGTAACACTCTTCGTTCGGGAGAAAGACAGAAAAGAAAAGAAGACAAAAGCACAAAGACAGAAGTGGAGAAAACAAAAATAACATTCCCAAATATACCAAATGTGACCGATCACGGAAACCAGGGACACAAGTCGGCAGCACAACTTTCGAGCAAAATGAGAAAGAAGCGTTTTTTTGTTTGTTTTTTTTTCAAAATTTGTGATTTTCGTTTTTTTTGCAGAATCTGTTAGTTGAGATCACAAAGAAGCCTCTCCATGTTTGAGATAGCAGTATTGGTATATTTAACCCTCTTGGGTCTAAGGTGTTTTTGGGGTCCTTGAGATGTTCTGACATGCCCTGACATTTGTGCTTTTTTCAGTTGCTTATAAACATATTAATGGCAAAGGTGTAATTACACACTATTTAGCACAAACAGGGCTACCATAATATGTGAGCAACATGTATGTACATGTTTGTATTTTTGATAGAATGTTTATGCATGGTTATTGAAAAAACTAAAAACTAAAGTTTCTGAAATAAGGCCACAAAACACATACTAAATATGTGTCCACAAGACTTCTAAATAATGCATTTTGTCGCCTAGAGTTTTTTCTTCAAAATGATGTGAAAATCATCCTGCCTAATCATTCACATAAAACAATATATTGATTTAAATTTTGCAAGACAATTTTGTTTGGAAAGGCAAGATGCGAGTGGGCGTCAACGATCCAACACCATCATGCATATTTAGTGGTTCACACCTGAGGAGACAATAGGGCCAGCATACATAATAAGCCATTCATTCAAGTGTGTCACTGAGCCACAAGACAAGAAAGAATGCAAGAGCAATATATATATATATATATATATATATATATATATATATTAGTGGTGGGCCGTTATCGGCGTTAACGCGCTGCGTTAACGCGAGACTCTTATCGCGCGATAAAAAAAATATCGCCGTTAATCTATTCCCCAAATTGGGTTGGGAGATGGCTCTACTACACAAGCTATGATGACGCAATCTACCCGCGGCCGCGAGGTAAACCCGGCTGCAACGCATATTCGTCGTCATCTTAAGTAAACACGGCTGAAAGTGAAAGCTGCAACATCCATTATTTGGACTTGGTTCGGATTTAAGCCGTCCGACAAACAGCAGCAAACTATCCGAGTGTGTGTGGTAACGGTTCGGTAAGTTAACACACGACTAATCCGTTCTACCACCTCAAATTCAAAACGAAACTGAAACATGATATCACTGAATACCAGCGCGCGCGTATTATTCTCAATCCAATATATTTTAGTGGTGTAACGTTAACACATAATCTCTGTCTACGCCCGATTTTAAGAATCGTTGTTGTGTTTCTTTTTAACTGAAAAGACATCAGTTAGACAATATTATAACTTTAAATTTGGGGTTTCATAAGCTCAAAGCTATAATAAACATTAGACCTACTTAAGATCTCTGCAGCTAGTGTACTTAAATTTTATTTATCTGCAAAATTATCTTGTATACTTACAGTTTTGCACAATATATGTTCTCAAAACTACATATACCCTTTAAAAAAAAAAATTAGCAGTTGTTTAGCAGGGTCTGTGTAACCTGTTCTGTAATGGTTTTATTATAATATACTCTATATTGTTATCGCAAGAGGCTGCAATGTATATCAAAATATAGATTTTAGGCCATATCGCCCATCCCTAATTGATATAGTAGTTGATAATAACATAGGCCTATGTTGCCTACGGACGGTAACAGTACAGAAGTAACCTTTTACAGTCTATGAGTAGAACAGCTTTCTCAAGCAGTTTGTGATGCATTTTGGAAACAGTTCCTGAGATGAGCCCCTTGTCTAATGCGCCACCTGGCTTGAGAAACCCGTTCTCAAAGACTTAGCCTACTTTTATAGTCATTATTTGGGTAGCACACATATTCTGAATGCCTTCGGCAGAATTCAAATGAGCCATTTTAATCTAGATTAATCTAGATTAATTTCAAAATTAATCTAGATTAATCTAGATTAAAAAAATTAATCTATGCCCACCTCTAATATATATATACATATATATATATATATATACATATATACATATACATATATACATACATATATATATATATATATATATATTCTACCAAATTGGTTTACAAATGGAAGCATCTATTTTTTTTTTCACAAATTGTGCTTGAAAATTGTATAATATCCAAGGAAAATATGTAGTGATTGTGCAGTTAATTCTCATACTGTATTTTCAGTTTTGGAATATTTATCCTCTCCCCAAATTTGTCACTAATAAAACACAATAAAAAATTTTTAAAGAAAAGGCTTATATTTACCTTTTAATAGTTTGTTTACACCTACCTTGTAAATATTTTTTTTTATTAAAAAGGTTACAATTACAACAACAATTCAAGTGTAATCTTTCTTTGTAAAAACTAAAGTATACATTTTATCATACATATTTCAAAGTTAAGGATTCATTACTTTGAATATAGCCTAGGCTACATTGGAACAAACACTATAACATAATATTTGATGACTTTATTTTTGACAAAACATACTATATTTAACATATGAGCAAAAATTGGCAAACAAAAGCTTATTTGAGGTGGCAGATATTTTACAGTAAAAAATTATAATCTATCCAAAATTAGTCAACGAAATGTTGTCTTTCATATGTCTGTAACATAGGGCTTTCGTTTTTATTATAAGGAATATAAATGTTACTTTGCAGTTTAATATGTTGCTTATACAAATACATCTTATTTCAACATATTTCAGTCGATTTTTACTCATCTCAGTATAGCAATACAGTTTGCTAAAACATCATCATTCATTCACACACAGAAACGCGATTCAAATTTAAACCGTCTTTTTGCGAGTTGTGGTAAACTTACTACAGTATTCCTCAATGTCAATGTCAATGTCAATGTCAAGTTTATTTCTATAGCACTATTTAAAACATCTCAGAGTTGACCAAAGTGCTTTACAATCCCATAAATAGCGCCATTTACACAGGAAACAAAACACACAAACAATAAAAGAGCTTTTGCAGTCTCTACACTACATTAAAAGCCAAAGAAAAAAGATGAGTTTTTAACTTGGATTTAAAATCAGACAGTGTCTGAGCAGTTCTAATACACAGTGGGAGACTATTCCACAGTTTGGGGGCAACAACAGAGAAAGCACGATCCCCTCTCATTTTTAGTCTTGCCCTAGGAACAGTCAACAGCCTGTGTTCTGAAGATCTGAAAGATCTCGATGGCTTATGAATAGACAAAAGGCTTGACAAGTAAGCAGGCGCCAATCCGATTAGGGATTTGAAAACCAATAAGAGGATTTTAAAATCAATTCTATAAAAAACAGGAAGCCAATGAAGAGACATTAAAATGGGAGTAATATGATCACGCTTACGTACACCCAACAAAAGTCTAGCCGCAGAGTTTTGCACCATTTGAAGTCGGGAAATCGATCTTTGGTTTATTCCCACATAGAGAAAATTACAATAATCAAGTCGGGTAGAGACAAATGCATGGATTACCTTTTCGCAGTCTTTACGGGAGAGCCAGGGCTTTACTTTTGCCACAACTCTTAGATGGTAGAAGCTAGATTTTACCACCAAATTTATCTGCTTATCAAATTTAAGGGAGCCATCAAATAGAACTCCTAAGTTTTTAACACACGGTTTTTGAAAACAAGACAGCTGCTCCAAGTTAGGATGTTGAGCATCAGACCTATCAGAGGGACTAAACACAACAACCTCTGTTTTGGATTCATTTAGATTTAAAAAATTTAGTGACATCCAGCATTTTATGTCAGTTAGGCAGTCAAATAAAGGTAAGAAACACCATGTTTCCTAAAGATGGTGCCCAGCGGAAGCATGTATAGAGAAAAAAGAATAGGCGCCAGAATAGATCCCTGCGGAACACCATAATTTAGAGGGGCTGCAGCAGAAGAAAATTCTCCAAGACAAACTGAAAAGCTTCTGTTTGACAGAAAAGAATTGAACCATTTTAGAGCATTTCCCTTGATCCCTCCACAATGTTCAAGACGGGACATAAGGATATTATGGTCTATAGTATCGAATGCTGCGCTCAAATCCAATAATACCAGAATAGCATGATCACCTGTGTCCACAGTTAAAAAAAATGTAATTTAGAACTTTCAGCAGGGCAGACTCTGTGCTATGATATTTCCTGAAACCTGACTGAAATATTTCCGAAATGTTATTCATGTTCAGATAGCTTTGTATTTGTTGCAGTACTATTTTCTCTATGATTTTCGAGATAAAAGGTAGTTTGGATATTGGTCTAAAATTTGACAAGTCAGAAGGATCCAGATTTGGTTTCTTGATAAGAGGTTGGACAACGGCATGTTTCAAACCCTCTGGCATAGTCCCTGCAGTAAAGCACTTATTAATTATGGACCTTAAACTATGTCTGACAGAATCTAAAACTTGTTTAAAAAGGTGAGTCGGAATCTTGTCCTGCTGCGAGGTGGTAGGCTTTAGCTGATTAACCACTTCTTGAAGAATTTCAAAAGAAATGGGTTCAAACTGGGCTAAAACACTAGAACAAGTGGCTGGGTCCGACAGATCTAGCAGTGGTGGTTGAATATGAGATCTAATATTTGCAATCTTGTCTACAAAAAAGTGTAGAAAATTATTGCAAAGTGTTTGCGATGGTTTTGGAAGAACATCTGAAGAGGGATTTATAACAGAGTTAATTGTATGAAATAGAATTTTTGGTCTATGGCAGTTTTTTGTAATGACCTCTGAAAAATATTTAGTCCTGGCGGCTTTTACTGCTTTTTGAAAAGTAGACAGTGAATCTCTCAAAATTTCGTAAGACACCTGTAGCTTGTCTTTTTTCCCCCTCCGTTCCGCACTTCTACAGATCTGTCTTAAGCCTGGTTCACACGGCAGGATAATTAGGCCGATTTTAGTCCCGATTCACCCCTTCCGACAATCTTAAGGATGCTCCGATATCGTAAAATAATCTGATCAGATATTCCTGCCGTGTGTGGTGTGTTAAGACTGCTCTCGGCTGCTCGGAAGGACTTCGGGACCGCTCCGATCTCAAATCGGGGATATTCAACATGTTGGATTGTTTTGGCCCGATTTCTCCTCGTGTGTGGTGTCCCCCGGGGACAAACGAGCACGCAGCCTGTGGACTGTGGCGTGTAGATTTTTCTTTCATCCATTGGCTGCTCTATAGGCTACTATAGTATTTTATCACGCTATCATTCATTCAAGTGCTTAGAAACAATTCAAGCGCGATAAAACGCAAAAAAGAACTTAAATCTGTACAGGCGGCGCGCTGTCTGTACATCTCATCTCTGTGTGATGCACACACACACACACACACACACACAGAACTCATGCGCACAGAATGCCGCTTCAGACAGCGCGCTGCCGCGTTGAGTTCTCTTTCACGCTTGAACGGACAAAAACACACAAAAGTATGCCAAAATGTTCACTTTGTCAAGTATACTCGTAAGCACAGTATTAAATTACGTTTGATCTCGAGGGATTTTGCGAGATTTCCCGTCTGACCTGGGAATGCTCGGGAGTCAAATCGGTTCGTGTGTGATGTGTTGATTTTGCTGTGTGGCTGCGCACCACATATTGTACGACCAAAACTGTTAGACCCGTGATTTTTTTATCGCCGTGTGTGGGGTCTCTCAGGTTTGGAAAATGGGCCGAAAATTTTATAATCGTCCCGTGTGAACCAGGCTTTAGTGAACGTATACTGTCATTTAACCAAGGCTCTGATTTTGGTTTAACCGTTTTCTGTTTTAAGGGAGCAATGTCGTCTAAAATATTTATACAGGTAGAGTTAAAAAGAATAAGAGGTTCCTCAGCACTCAGTTTCTCTAGAGGACCATCTACTTTACGTGACTTAGATGCCACTTCAAATGCTGCAGAAAAAACCGTCCCGGTATCAGCACTAATTTTCCGAGACCATTTTGTAGAGGTCTGTTGGTTTACAGATGGACAATGAAAAGTAGTTGTAAATAATATAGGTTTGTGATCTGTAAAGCTGGCATCACAAATATCAATATCCTGAATGGATAAGCCATAAGACAACACTAAATCCAATGTATGACCAAGGATGTGTGTGGGTCCTTTCACTAGCTGTTCAAACCCAAAAGAGTCAAAAAGAGTTGAAAAGTCTTTAGCCAGAGAGTTTGATGAGCAACATACGTGTATATTAAAATCTCCTAGAATTAAAATTCTATCGTAGTTCTGGATAATATCTCCCAGAAAAGCTGCGAAATCGTCCAAGAAGTCTTTGTTTGGTTTTGGAGGTCGGTAAACCACCGCTATCATCACAGGCTTAGACACGTCTATTTTTAGAACTTGGAGCTCAAAACTGAGATAGGAATCCCTTGGTTCAACACAGCATCTAAATTGTTCCTTTAAAATTGATGCTATGCCTCCCCCCGTCCCGTAGACCGAGGGGTGTTAAAGAACATATAGTCAGGAGGTACAAGTTCAGAAAAGGGACTTTGATCCCCTGGATTTAACCATGTCTCTGTGATGAAAAGAAACGCCAGGCTGTGCGATGTAATAAAGTCATTTAGAATAAATGTCTTGTTTACCATAGACCTCGCGTTGATCAGCGCCATCCTTAACGGCAGCGAGTCATCTCCATGGTGAGTTTCCCAGTGCAAAGATTTCAGATTTTGATGATTTACTCCACCTCGACGAGCAAGTAGCGGTCGTTGACAGAAGCTCTTTGCCGAGTGTGTTGGGATCACACACCGAATCCACTCATGCCGTAGTTCCAAGGAGCGCCAGGATATAGAACACTCAAAGTTTCGTTCGAATGCCCGCACATCCAGCCGAACCTGGGTCGCAGACCAATCGGCCAGGCGGAACTTGAGAGCAACTAAAATACCCCCGCGTTTTCCTCGTCTTCTGCGGCGTTTTCGTCGTTGTGTAGCACTAGGCTGTCGAAGTAGGAACGCCGGGACAGACGACAACACGGGAGGGGGATACGAGCGTGAATTGCTCCAGTCGGGGCTAGACAGTTCTTTGAAGATTTCTTGAATGTTTAAAAGGGTTTGGCGATTGTATGTCAGCAAAGTTGAGATGTTTGAAATTAAAAGCAGTGATTTTTGCAGCATCTTGTTTTTCCCGATGGCAATCTTGTTTTTCCCGATTAAACCTCAGCTCAGTCGTTGCTCCTCGAAACACCAGCACTTCCGAGGTACATTTTCCATTATTATTATTACGATAGTATTATTCCTTACAGCGCTGCGAGACGGTGAAAACAAGTACAATGATCTGATTAAACTTAATGTGTTTTCTCGAGCTGATATGGGGGCGTTCACAGTTTGCATGGATTGCCTCAGTCATTTGCGTATGAATAGCGCGTGCTCTCCGTAGGCGGGATCACATTAAAAATAATTAGCTGAGATGAGAACGACTGACATATCTTTCTTTTCATACATAACATAAACATAAACTGAGAATATTTGTTTTTTATATAAATTACTTCATTTAACCCTCTAGGGTCTGGGGTGTTTTTGGGGTCCTTGAGATGTTCTGACATGCCCTGACATTTGTGCTTTTTTTAGTTGCTTATAAACATATTAATGGCAAAGGTGTAAATTCACTCTATATAGCACAAACAGGACTTCATAATATGTGAGCCACATGTATGTACATGTTTTCATTTTTGAGAGAATAATGTTTATGCATGGTTATTGAAAAAACTAAAAACTAAAGTTTCTGAAATAAGGCCACAAAACACATACTAAATATGTGGCAATAAGACTTTTGACTAATGGATGTCGTCGTTGACTAATGGATTTTCTTCAAAATGATGTGAAAATCATCCTGCCTAATCATTCACATAAAACGATACATTGATTTAAGTTTTGTGAAACACTTTTAGTTTGGAAAGCCAATATGCGGATGGGGCGTAAACGCTCCAACAGCATCATGCATATTTAGTGGTTCACACCTGATGAGGCAATGTCCCTGCATACTTAATGAGCCATTCATTCAGGTGTGTCAACTATAGCTAACTTAAATATACAAGCTTCATAAAAATGATCATTCTAGAAAAAAATTTCAGATGGCATTTAGAGGCTTTTGCATCTGAACTCTTCATATACACACACACACACACATATATATATATATATATATACATACATTTACATATACACACACACATATATATGCATACACATACATACTTTATAATCTATTCAAAACTAGTCAACGTCTTTCAAAACTAAAGTATAAATTTTATCATACGTATTTCAAAGTAAAGGATTCATTAGTTAGTTGATGACTTTATTTTTGACAAAACACATACAGTATATATTCCTCATCTCAGTATAGCAATAGAGTTTGCTAAAAGCTGTTCATTCAATACAGCAGTATTTGAAAATCGATCATATTTTGTAAAATTACATTTATATTTGCATTTATGTCAAAACCTAGACACTTTTAAACATCAAAAGGACATTTATTAATATGTATTCGTGTCAAAATGACATATAAACAGATTTTCCTATTCAATTTTGCATGAAAACGCTTCCAAGACGCTTGCGTGTCGCGTGAAAAAGAGGCGTCGGTTCTATTTCTAGCATGCACGCGTTTTCCACGCGGCTCGTGCCACGCCTGAGACCCGCGTCTCACACAGGCAGTGTGCAAACTCTAAACTGTTAACATGGGAGCCGAAATAAAAACGGACACGCCACGCAGCTGAGACGCTTACGCCACGCATCCAGTGTGTCACCGGCCTTATCCAGCTGATGTGGACGTTTCACAGGTTTGTATGGATCGCCTCACATTTGCGTTTGAATAGCGCGTGGTCTCCGTAGGCGGAGTCACATTAAAATTTAATTAGCTGAGATGAGAACGACTGACATCTCTCTCTTTACATACATATTATATAAACTGTGAATATTTGTTTTTTTATAAAAATCACTTCATTTAAACGAAGAGAATTCAAGCTTCATGTCTGTGTGCCTGTAATCCTGTTTGACTGAGTATTCGCTGAGTTACAGTTCATTTTTGGACGCGTTTCAGAATGGACTTCACTGACGGAGAGTAGGCAGAACTCACATCATGTTTATTTTTCTTTATTTGGCGAAAAGCACAACACTTTGTTTTTATTGTGAGTATACACAAAAATAATACACACTAAACAGGATCGACTGATGTATAACACAAGCATATAAGAGAAAAATTATTTATTTTTATTTTTTATTTTTTTTGCATTCATAAGGAAAAAAACGAGCCTATCGCGCTGGCACGATAGCCGACCTCAGGGGGTTAAAAGAAGAGAATTCAAGCTTTATGCCTGTGTGTCTGTATGCCTGTTTGACTGAGTATTCGCTGAGTTATTGTTCATTTTCGGACGCGGTTCAGAATGGACTACACTGACAGAGAGAAAGCAGAGCTCACATCATGTTTATTTTTCTTTATTTGGCAAAAATCACAACACTTTGTTTTTATTGTGAGTATACACAAAAATAATACACACTTAACAGGATCGATTGATGTATGAAACTTGTTTGAAAGATCAAAGTCAACAGACTATTTTGATTCTCGTTTGAACTGATAAGAAAAAAAGTGAGCCTATCGCGCCGGCGCGATTGTCGACCCCAGGGGGTTAAAAGCGTACATTTTGAGGTTGAAATCGTCTTGTTTTTCGACGATTCTAGCATGCAGTAGGGTCGTGTCATTGACTGTGTGTATTTCCATACTGGATAAGCCGGCTTTTGTTTCTTTTGTTATTGCCCCCGCCCTCCAAGGAAACAGCGTGGCTACTTATTATGCAGCGCTCTGGTCGGCTCTATCTGATATCAAAATTCAATGAAGATGGACGCCGCAAAGATGGTCGCAGACGAGCTGAACCGTGGCCGTTACACCGAACATGTTTTGAAGTACTTCTTCGACAAGCCGGATGCTTATGAAAAAGCGCTCACTGATTCTGAAGACGATCTGAGCGACGATGAAAGCGGCATGATAAGACTGAATAATATCCCTAATCTACAACTGAGCGAAGATGAAGATGAGGAAGAATGTATCGGACTGGCGTCAGACGAGTTGGACTGTAAGATATCAGAGGTTATATCGAAAGTAACAATTGATGGGGATAAAAAATCCGTAACTTTGACTGTAAATGCTACACGAGGAGAAAAGAGAACTCTGCATGGGAGACAGTTCTGTAGCCAGAAGCTTTCTCCAGACATTATGTACAACATACGGCTGGATTCTTTAGCTGCGGAAAAAGAGTGGCAGGACATGCAAATTATTGGACATTCAGAGGCAAACAGATGCACAGTCGTTTTCACATTTCACACATTTTCGTGGCTCTTCCCCAACCGCCGAGAGGGAGAGGAGGCAGCAGAGGGGGAATTCGCAAGCTGGAGAGGTTCCGCCTCGTATGAACATTTTTCAGTGCTTTGCGTTGTGGGCCCGCCAGACTGAGGAGGCCATGGCGGTCAATTCCCCTGAGCACCCTTCCATCAGGCACAGATAATCCTTTGATAATCCTTTCCTATTTGGTGTTTCCTGTGAAGGGCTGCAGAAACGGGTGAATTACCTGATTGATGAAGGCATGTCATCTACTAAGGGAAGCAATGAAGTCATCAGCTACATGCATAATTTCTTCGGCAACTTTGGAGTTGGAGAAACAGAGGTGGATCTTCATTGTGACAACTGAACTGGGCAGAACAAGAACAACTTCATGCTCTGGTACCTTGCCTGGCGGGTTGGACACAAGCTTCACGTTAACCTGTTAAGCTTCACCAGTGCGTGGGCGCACTGAAGCGTTTTTTTATTTATATAGTTCAAAGTTACTATCAGATTTAATGTTATACCTTGACAAACTATACATCATTAAAAAGATATAATACTCAAGTTTCAGTATTTGACCACTATTGTATTCTGAGAAACTTATAGTGACAGTTATGTCTTAATTTGTGTCAGGAGTTATGAAATGAAAAAATGAGTCGATACCTTTAATATGAATTATGCGCGTCAGCCGCTTTCATTCATAAAAAACTCCCGTGCTGTCGTCATGACAGCGATACACAAAACAACGTCCTTCAGGGCTTTTAGCTCAAAAATGTGCAAACTTGGAGAAATATTGATATATTCTCATAGATTCACGTCATATTTCTAAAGACAGGAATAATATTTATTGAATTTATACCCAAATGTGTCGATGTAATCATTGTGAGCGCTTCTTACTGAGATGTGCAGTGTTTTCAATTCATACCAATAGCCTGAGGGCGCTATATGCACAAAAAATAATCCATATATGGAACATGAAGAAGAGCCATAATCATGTGACATTCCAGGACGTCACTGCTACACACAAAGCTACAGAGGTCGCGCTGTAATATGCAGATAAAAGATGTTTTGAAGACAATAAACATGTTTGCTATGATATTTGATTTGCCTGTGTTCTTCAAGCCATGCCAGGTATTTTCATAATAATAGATTATATTTATAATGTAATGCTAATCGATATAGACTTTATCATCGTGCATAAAACTATAAATAATGTTTTCTGTCTGATTTTTTTTTTATCTGAAGCCAAATTATATCACAGAAGATTATTTAAAACACTCGATTGCGTTATGAAGTAAGTTTGGAGCACAAACATGGTTTTAATCTCATAAATGGTTGTGTATTGATGGTGTGCTAAGCTAACATGCTAGCTAGCCCAGGTGCACCTGCCACCAGGGGTTATTCTTTTATGAATTTTGTTCTAAATAAGAATGCTTACTGATATGTTTTAGTGCATTTGACCACTATTTAGTGCACTTCAAATGTGAAGTGAGAACTTTGATAAAAGAAATTAGGGATTGAAACCCTATGAATAGCCTGTGAATAGCCAGTCGTTAGTAACTATAATGCAGACAAAAGAAATGCATATTTCGAGCCATAACCAGTCTGGAGAGGTGTGAATGTGTGCAGGGGGAGACTGAGACTGAATGGGGCTCGTTTGCACCACAAAACAATAGAGACAAAAGACTGAATGGATGCTTAGACGATGACTAAACATCAGTAGCATTTTTAGAGTAGCCTAATCAAAATAAAGTCATGACATGATCTTGAAAAACATTTAACTAAATACAGAGTTTTAGACTTATTATCTTCATATTTTAAATATAACATGGTCAGACATGTGGCTTTAGCTGTAGTGCATTTCTAGATTGCTCCAGTGCCAACTTCAATTTTATTTTCATTAATATGTTTCATAAAAAAAAATTCTAATAACTTTACAAAACTTTGAAGCTATTTAAAAAAAAAAATCATTATGACAATAATTAATTCTACATTTACAATAAACTACCAGGTGTCAGCTTTCAAATGAGATCATACTTGTGCTTTTAGTGCAAAGGGTTCATGAACTGTATCTGTTTCAGTTTGGGTATGTCATTTCTGGGGATTTTTCAAAAGTGGGGTTGCAGCTTAACAGGTTAAAATTGAAATCCACTTCCTTATTGCTGGCCATACCAAGTGTTCCCCTGACTGTGGCTTTGGACTCATCAAGCAAGCCTACATGAAGACAAGAGTCAACACTTTGGCAGACATCGCTGAGGTACTTTAACCCTCTGGGGTCTGAGCTGTTTTCTGGGCCCTGGAGGTGTTCTGACATGCTCTGACATTTGTGGTTATTTCTGTTACTTGTGACATTTTCATGGCTAAAGTCTAATTACACTGTATTCAGCACAAACTCTGCTACAATAATATATCAGCAGCATGTATGTAAAAGTTTGTAGTTTTGAGATAATGACATTTATGCGTGGTTTGTGAAAATACAAAAAAAAAATTCTCACTGAAATAAGGCCATGAAACCCCTACTGATTATTTCTTCGCAAAATTGAAAATTGTATGACGTAGCCTAGAATACTTGCTCTAAAACTATGTGAAAATCACCCTGACTGCTCATTCAGAGAAGACAATATATTGATTTAAAATTTTTACGACGTGTTTTGTGTGAGAAAGCTTTATGCGGAGTATGGCTTGTATGGCTTTTCACACCTGAGAAAGACAAAGACCCTCCCCTAACGGCCCTATTAGGAGCTATCAGGCCCTGTCATTCTGAGCAACCTTTCACAAAGAATGAGGAGATTTAAAAAGGAATGGCTTTTAGATTGTTTGGATTTATTTACAACACAACATAATCCAAAGATACACAACCAATGACAAAAAAGCACTTATTGAAAACAATGATCCAAAGACAGAGACCTTTGTGCCATTCCTAAAAACATTGTACATACCTTTCATTTCCAAGGTGTTTGATTTTCACTTTACCATGTTCATGTACAGAGACTCGTGTGAATGTTGAAGTCAGCAGGACTCAGTGGCATCTGGGCCCTCAAAAGAAAAAAAAAGTGAACATACTGATATCAAGAGAAAGGCCTGCACGATTTTTGGGAATAAATTTTAGATTTTTCTGGTTAAAATTGCTTTTTAAAATTCACAGAATACACACACACACAAATGTTTCCAACAATATATAATATAATGAACACCAGGTTTGTTGTGCCATGTAGGCATAGGCTATGCGCAGTGCTGCATAAAATAATAACAATAACCTATAGCAGCCAATAAATCTTCCAAAAGATTTCAGTAACAACTAAGCTAGAGAAAAATATATTGATTATCATGTTACTTCAAATGTTTCCATTCGTTATGATGATATGAAATTAGATAATAGTAAAAACATGAAGCCGTTTGGTGCGTTTTGCTTTTTTGCATATTTTTGTACCAAAATATGATACATTCAAACGCGATCGCGCTCAAATATAAAACATTATGGTTACCATATAGCCTACATATCTACGTTTGAGCAGATATCCACAAACACAGTAACAGTAAACACGGGTCTAAATATTATAATATTCACCATATATCTAGCAACAGTTCAACTGCAATGTGAAATTTATGCAACAATAACAAACTAATATGTAAGAATTTCTTACCTTACATCTTTCTTGTCTTCAAATCGTCTTTCAAAGCGCGTCTTTCAAACTCGACGAAAAGCAGAGACTTGTGAAGTGTTTTGGTGTTTTGTTTTTGAGGTAATGAGCGCGTTCGCGTTCCATGTGGAAATTTGCATGTTTTAAAAAGCGCATTAAAAAGCGTTTGAGAAGCTGGACATCTTGTTGGTTTTATACAAATGACTTAAACAGAGAATATTTGTTTTCAGTTTGAATCCGATCATTTAAAAGTACACACTTAAATGTTTATAAAGATATATGGCTCATAAATGTGTGACAAGTATTCGCTGAGTTTTGTTTCAGTTTATAGACGTGCTCAAGAAAAAAAAGTTCACCGCGACGGAGAGGCAGAACTCACACCCTGTTTATTTTCTTTATTTTACAAAAGCACAATGTTTTGATTTGATATTTGATTGTAAGTGGACACATACAAAAGTAGAAATATCACAGATTCTTTTTTCATATTTCTTTTTTCTGTATGACCATAAATGACGGAGAAATTGAAGTTTATAGTGCTACAATGTGAAGAAAATCCAGCAAAACACGTGGGCGCGTTTGCCGACCTCAGAGGGTTAACTTTACTTTGCTTTAATGACTTCAGTGCTGTATTCTGTTCTGCTTCAATTAAACATTTAACTGAAGATCTTTTTATTCTTCCTCTCTTCTCTTTTTTTATCATCAGGTTGTGGAAAACAGCTCTCCTGTAAGTCACCTCAATATCCCACAGCTTGTTGGAACGGCAGAGGGCAAAGTTTTAGTCCAGACCTTCGACTGGCAGCAGCATCTGACTCGCCACTTCCGTAGACTCCCACAGATCAAGAGTTATCAGCACTTCAGGTACTTATATTGAAACTTTCACATTGTGTTGTTCCGGTTCAGTTTTGTTTTGGGTTTGTTCTGTTGTCTTTGTTCTTTTAATAGGTTCCAGATAATGATCTACACCTGTCTTAAATTTTTGAAAACCGTATTTAAGATGGCTGTCCTTTGTGGGAGAGGAGCTCTAACCCCTATCCTGCAGTTGTGCTCAGGAGCTGGACCTTCCTATTGTTTTTCTCTTTATTGTTTGCTTATTTTCTGTTGAACATCTATTTTCTTTATCATATAACCCCTAGATGTAAATAAATATTTTGTTTAATTTATTTTTGGAAGAAAAATTAAAGAAGTTAAAGAAACTAATTATAATTTTTTGTATAAATACTATATAACTCCAGTGAAGCTTAATAAATTTAACGATACAAATTCTCCTATGTGTAGAAAATGTGGAACTGAGTTAGGAACATTTATGCATTTATTTTGGTATTGTAAAGCTGTTTTGTCCTTTTGGGAGAAGATTCATAAAATAATTCAAGATATGTATAATAGTACTTTTGAGCTATGCCCTATGTTATATTTACTGAATTATGATTTGGAAAATAAGTGTCCTTTTATAAGAAAATGTGTGTTTACAATGTTATCTTATTTTGCTAAAAAATGTATACTTACTGCATGGATTTCTCAATTAGGACCCAGATTTGGTCAATGGGTGGAGCAGATAATAGATTTCTTGTCCATTGAAGAAATTGCAAGTAAACAGCATTCAAGACTGCAAGAGTTCCAATCTATATGGGCCTTAGTACTAAATTATATAGATACTATAACATGATAAACTCAAATGGAAGAATAGATAACACACACTGTGGTAGTGTAGATTCCTTTTTCCTTTCCTTTTTTTTTTTTTTTTAAGTTGTTGTTGTTGTTGTTGTGTCTGGTAGTATTCTTCCTGATGTTTTTTTTTGTGTGTGACTGTATTGTTTGTGTAATATGTGCTAAATTGTGAATAAATAAAATAATTTATTTTTGGACTCTGATCCCTTTATTTCGTTACTTCCTTGAGCTGGAATGTAACAGTGTACATACAATATAACATAGCAGCAACATACACATGACAGTTTTTTCTGAGAAAATACTTTGCCATGTTTAAAATGTCTTATTCTTATTCTGTCACAGCTTTGACGCCAATTGACCAGGTGTGGTGCTTGCAAAAACTCACCATGATGCACAACCTGTCGAATATCAGCTACTGCGCGACGGAGCAGATCTACCCCCTATCGACGGTCTTACTGTCCTGGACCCACCTGGACTGAACATTGACAGGCAGACCTATCTATATGAAAAAATCAGGCCATTCTGTGCTGACGAGGCAAGAGACATCACATGCCCAGCGCCAAGGGTCACAACACAGAAGAGTCCACAGAAGAGGATGCGAATGTGATATCATTGGACTGTGTCACAAAGACCTTTGTCTTATGCTGCTATTACCAAGTAAAAGTGGTCAGGAGGGCCAGCTCACATCCATTATGGACAACACCTCTCAACCACTGCACAGGACTGTAGAGGAGCAGCTCTGTTTACAACACCTGCAATGTCACTTTATCAACCAACCACCTGAATTTAGTTTTAGTGACTAATTTATCAAAACCGTGTTGGTGACCCCTGCTGTAGAGAAGGGAGACTGGGGTTTGTAGCGGTTTGGAAAGAAAGGGAGAAAACATGACAGAATAACACGGCAGATATTGCATTTTACGTAAAATTTTAAATTTACTTTCAATACTAACCAGATACAATCCTGATTTTTTCAGGAACTTTTTTTTTTTTTTTTTTTTTTTTAAATGGTGTTCATCGCGTTTTGCAACCAAACTCTTCATATGTATCAGCAAAACTGCAATTTTTTTGTCAGATGTTTAACTACCTTATCATAAGGATACCTTATGATCTGTGATGCACTAGTGTTAGGTCTTTTGTTTAGTGTCTTGTATTTTGTATTATTCATGATTTCCTGTCCTTTTGTATTCTTTTACTTGGTCTTTGTGGTTATTCTACTGTTTCCCCACCCAAATTTTTCTCAAGTGATTCGTCGTCTAGTCAAGTTTTCCGTTGTCTAGTCAAGTTTATTTAGCCGTGTGTTTTCTATTCATATAGATCCAGCTTCCTCGCTTCGTTTTTAACAGCATACTAGAGGTAATGAATCTGGCTTATATGCCTATAATTAACCCAAATGATACAGTATGATGCTAAATTTGGTCAATTCGTTACTTTTTTTTTTTTTAGAAGTCTTGAACTACTGATTATTGTGCCAAATTTGTTCCAAATAAGGTAAGATAAATGGTTTTGACTGTGCTTATCATTGTTGTGTCACATGTTTTGTACAATATTTACAAGTCTGTTTCCAAACCAACATGCAGATTATATAAAATACAACAAAGACAAATTACGCAAGATTTAATTGAATCTTCTTGTTATTGTGAAAAAAAATGTATATAGGCTAACAGTAGTGCGTCAGGCTTGATTTCCTGGAAACAGTGTGTAGCTTTCCCACCCCTCCTAACCATCTGAGCTCCCCCCACCTTAACTTTCGTTCTGGGAAACAATATTACACCACAGAAAGCGTTATCTCAGAGGAGTGAACTATAAGAAGACACAGCAAAGTAGGAGAAACCAACTGAAGAGTGCATTGTTTCCTCCCCAGGTAAAACAAATTAGATACTACTTTTATTTAAATTATTATCTTTGCATTATGTCTGCATTTCTGCTGTTATTAATTTTGTTAAATGTTATTAAAGATTAGTTTTACTTTGTTTGGTAATGTATGGATTTATAACGGCAGTGGGGCACTTTTGTTAAATGCTTTAAACCCTTATCTGTCACCAGCGTTTTTTTCCGCATAGAACATCACTATTCAAACTTAAATGGTTGTAATTCAAGAATGCTGGAATATAGACATATGGTTGGTTTTGTTTTTAAAAAGACATTTGCCAGATTATTGTAGAAGTGAAATAAATTATGAAAGTTATAGAAGTTTGAGTTTATTAAAATGTACAATCTTAAAATATAATTATTTATATTTTATATAGAATATATATTTTACAAAATATGTTTTATTCTAAAACTGCAAGAAAATCAAAGCCAAAAATCTGAACAAGTTGTGTTCCAAATTTTAGGTTGGCATCTAAAAAAATAGCTTTCAGTAAGATTGTTTGGCCAGTACCAGACTTTTTCACTAGATCACAGCCAAGCTCTATTACTGACCATATAAGGGCACCTCCATTTCCATATATGGTTTGAGTGATCTGAACCATATATTTCCATAATTTTCATAAAATTTAAGAAGTAATCATCCTATCCAGAAGTAATATGGGTGGTTTGGCAGCATTTACTTTGTATTCAACCTATAAAGTAAAGCAATAAAAAAATATGTATGTGCATTATAGCTCGCCAAACTGCATATCAAATCGAGAATCCATCATTTTTTTCTGTATATTTAAAACATTTTCAGACTTTTTTTGTCTCATAAAATTGAATTGGTGTTATCTTTTGAACTCTTGACATGAAAACAAACTGAGGTTTTTACCAATCTTTCATGATTTTTCATGTTTATCACTATTTCAAAATAAAGGCCTGAACACACCTAATGAGAATGAAATATTCTTGTTGCAAATTGATAAATTACTGCTCATCTTTTTTTAAACAGTCACCAAAAATGAAAACTAGAGATTGTCAGCTTTCAAATAATTTGTTAATGTTACTTTAGGTTTTAACTAAGATGTTATTGTTTTAAATATATACTGGCAAATGTCCCACCTGTGAGATGGTGACAGCTGTAGATCAGTTTAAACATGAGATGTTTGTAATATAATATCTGTGAAGAGTTATTCTAGTTACCAATAATTCTGACACAATTGCGTTCATAAGTGTTTCCAGAATATGAAGACCACAGATTGTTTATAAAAATATAGACATATAATATTTTAATAAATACACTGGTAAGATTATTTATGAAAATCTATTTTATATTCTTATTATTCACATGTTTTTACATGTCTTGTTTTTGTACAGATCAATTTCAGATTCAGAAAGAAGAATGTCTAGTACAGTCATTCCCACAAACTCGTCGCCGCTTGTCATCCAGTTTCAGGCACAACTTCATACAACGGCTCCCACAACAAACGGCTCCAGCGACTGTTTATGTGCCACAGACAGCTTCAGCTCCTCAAGGACTTCAGGCTTTCCTGAAAGGCCAACCAAAAGCACTCGGGGTGAGACGTCTTTCAATAATCAATTTTTACACGTGTGAAAGGTACAGGAACAAATCCAAAAAAGCAGAATTACAAACATTAACAAACTGTTGTGCAGATCTGGCAACCCTGCTCAGCTAATAACTGTGAGTCACTATTCCCCTGCAATAAGTGCCTGTTTTCTGGTCTTCCTCAGACTGTCCAGATAATGATCGGTCTGCTGATTCTCCTGCTGGGAATCGTGTCTACAGTCAATCCAGATTCCATCTTTGTCTTCAGTGGTATTCCTTATTGGGGATCTCTCATCGTAAGCAAACAATATACAACTTAAGTACAGTCTGTCTTTTCTAACACAAGCTAAATATTCTAACAGAAGAATCCTTTCTCTCTCCTCTCAGTACATTATCACAGGATCACTCTGCATTGTTGCAGAAAATGAACTCCATGGCAAAGGCTCCTCTAGTTTGTGTATGGTATGCGCACATCATTGTTATTTTCAGGGGTCCAAGCACCTAACTTTATTTAATGTAAGACTAAACCAACTGCCCAAAACTGGATGAAAGTAAAAGTAGTAATTTCTTTAAAAAAAAAAAAAAAAAAAAATAACTTCAGTGTTATGACACTGAAGACTGAGACAATATTACTGTATTTTTGAGCATGCAGGCCTGATGAGCATAAGAGACATCTTTCAAAAACATTAAAAGTACTAATGTTTCCAAACTTTTAACTGGTACTATATATATATATATATATATATATATATATATGTGTGTGTGTGTGTGTGTGTGTGTGTATGATATGAAAACACCAACAAACACTCACAACACTTCACTTTTTCCACATTTTGTTATGTTACAGCCTTATTACAAAATGGATTAAATTCATTATTTTCCTCAAAATTCTACTAATAATACCCCATAATGACAACGTGAAAGAAGTTTGTTTGAAATTGTTGCAAATTTATTCAAAATAACAGTGCATGTCAGAGCACAAACCAAGCCATGAAGTGTCTGTACAGCTCTGAGACAGGATTGTGTTGAGGCTCAGATCCATTTTGGATTAAGCCTATAACATAACATAACATAACATAACATAACATAATGTGGAAAAAGATTGCAAAAAAATTGAAATGTGTTAATCTAGACAGGAGCATCTGATGATTGACAGAATCAAATGCCCTTTTCAAATCTAGAAAAACAGCACCGACAACAGGATGAGTGTCTAATGAATGTTTGACCTTTTCCATAAATACATTTACAGCTGTTTCAGTTGAATGATGAGCACGAAAACCAAATTGCATTGGATGTAAAGGGGAGCCGCATATATTTAGATGGTTTATTAGTTGTTTTGCTATCCATTTTTCAACAACTTTTGATATAACTGGCAAGATGCTGATTGGTCTATAATTATTTATGTCTAATCTACTCCCTGATTTAAAAATTGGTGTGATTGTGGCCATCTTCCAGTCTGGTGGAACAACAGATTGTTTGATTGATAAATTAATCATATGTGTAATGGGGCAAACTAAAGACTCTTTATGCAATTTGAAGAAATGTGTGTCCAATCCAAACTGATCCTTAGCTTTGGAATTATTTAACTCATCAAAGATGGAAGCCACATCTGGTTCCGTAATGTCTTTTATCATAAATATAGGCTGTGTGCAGTTTACAGGAGAAAAAACACATTCAGGTGAGATGAATAATTGAGATATTTCTTGGACAGAATTTTTAAAAAATGAATTTAACTCAGACGCTAGAGTGAATGGATCTTTCACCACTACATTATTAATTTTAAGTTCAGTTAATTTATCTTGTTTATTCTGTTTGCTAGTTAATTTATTAATGCTTTGCCATATTTTTTTCCATATTTAACTTGTTTTTTTGTTTGTTTTTGTTTTCTGTCTATAGGTGAAAGGTTCACTTGGAATGAACATCTTAAGTGCTATAACTGCAGGCATTTCCATTATTATCCTTTCAGTGGATTTGTGTATAGGACATAATATCCGTTGCCGCTATGGATATGAATATAATGGATATAAATGTGATGGATATAAATGTGATAATTACAAGGTCTGTTAACAACTTTTCTTGTCACAGTTTTACTTGCATTTAATAGAAGAATTTAATAGACCTCTTAATGTTACTGATAATTTACATAAATCACGGCTTGATATTAACACCCGCCAAATGCGTGTGTATTTCAGCAGTGGCGTGTTACAGTCACTCCTACTAGCTGCTTCGGTGGGCTGAATTTTATATATACATTTTTTTTTAATTGTAGTCTTTTAAAAAGTCATCTGAAATAATAAACTAAGTGCAATGTATTAGTTTATTATACATATACAATAGCGACAGTGAGTTACACACAAACCCGCCTCTCCTCACTCACTCATTTCATTTGCTCCAGAAATGTATTCAGACACCTTCAACATTTCTCACATTATCAGTTTATTCGCTATAGTTTAGAAAATGATAATAATTACAAGAACTCAGAGTTATCAAATCAGTTGATATTTCACTGGTTTTGTCCATCCTTCTGTTAGACTGTCTCACAAATTAATTAGGTTGATTAGCTGTCATCTGGTAAATTTAAGTACACAATTACATAATACCAATTACCAAGAAATGCTTAATTTAGTTCAGTCTATGGTGTAAAAAGGTCGCATTAGCAATTAAAGAAAAAAACACTAAAGCAAAACATGGTCAGGTCAAAGTTTCTGAATAATTTGGTATCACTGTATGAAGAATTTTTGGATGAAGAATGTCACAGTTTACTTTACATGATGATTATAGTGTAGTTGCACCCACTTTGTTTGGTTTTCTGTAGCCAAATTATGAGATAGTATTAAAAATATCTATATGACAGTTTTTCCCCATGGTATTGTTAAAAATTGTAGCCTGTGAAAATGCTGAGTGGCTTGTAACTTCTGAAAACCACTCGACACAGTGGCTAGTGAGCAAAAAAGTTAACGTCAAGCCCTGTTTACCATGCAAGAAGGCTTTGACAATGTACGTTAAGTTTGATTTGTTATATTTCCATATGAACCTCAAGGATTGTACATTCTGCACTTGCAGCCAGCGTATGAGTGAGTAACTATCATTTATTTTATTGATATTTGTGCTAATGATGAGTGTTTTCTCAGACCCTCTTCCAGGGGATCATTTGTGTGTCCTTGGTATTGACTATCCTTGAGTTTATCATCTCCATCGTTCTGTCAGCATTTGCCTGTAAAGCCAATGCTTGTTCTTGTTCCTGCTGCTGTCCTCCACAGGTGAGTGATGCGTTCAGGGCTAGAAGCTGAGTGGCCGCTATGGTTGCTAAGCAGTTGCTAGGGTTTTCTGGGTGGTTGCTAAGACATTGCATATTGACAGAAAGACAGAGCACAGAGCCCTCTTCACCGCTGGTCCTATCCAGTTCAAAGCCTTCTTCATTGCTGGTCCTAACCAGCTCAGAGTCCTCTTCGCCGCTGGTCCTGCCCAGCACAAAGCCTTCACCGCTGGTCCTGCCCAGCACAAAGCTTTCACCGCTGGTCCAGTACAAAGCCTTCACCGCTGGTCCTGCCGCCCAGCACCGAGCCCTCATCGCTGCCCAGCACCGAGCCCTCTTCACGGTCCCTATCAGCCCAATCAGAGACTGTTTTTAGCCATCCTTCTTCTCCTGTACCCGGGACTTTCCCCAAGTATTTTTTTGGGGGGGGGGCCATATGCCTCCGTCCTGGCCACTCGAGAGACCACGGCCACCGGAAGGGTCCTCACCGCCGTGGTTGCCTGAGGGGACATCACCACCCTGGCCACCCGAAGGGTCCTCACCGCCATGGCCACCCGAAGGGTCTTCTCCGCCATGGCCACCCGAAGGGTCCTCTCCGCCCTGGTCGCCCGAAGGGCCTGATCCGCCCTGGTCGCCTGCACTGCCTGATCCGCCCTGGTCGCCTGCACTGCCTGATCCGCCCTGGTCGCCTGCACTGCCTGATCCGCCCTGTCCTGCCGCAGTCTCCAGGCCCTCTGCCGCTCCACGGGCCTGGCCCTCCATCCCGCCCCCCGGTCCGCCTCCACTCCACCACCCTCCTGAACTATGGGTTTTGTTTTTATGGGCGTCTGGAGCCGCCCATAAGTGGGGGGGTTATGTAATGATTTATGTCTGTGTTCCTCTGTCCTGTCCCATGTTTTGGAGTTCCCCGTTATGTTGATTAGTCTTCCCAGGTGTTTTCTATTAACCACGCCCCCTTGTTATCTTGTTTAGCTTGTCTGTCTGTGTATTTAAGCCCTGTGTCTTGTTTCAGTCTTTGTGAGTTGTTAACGTTGTATGTGGGCTGTTTCTGTGTTCTGAGTAACTGTTATTTTGTTATCTTTTGAGTTTGCTTAATAAACCTGCTCCACTTGGATTCCTGCTTCTGCATCTGCTTCAGCCGTGATTGTAACAGTGTGTGTACAAGAACTGATTAGAATTATCAATAAATAAGCATTAAAGCTGATGGCAAACCTGTTTTTCTTGCAGGTACCTCTGGTCAGTAACTCTTCCGTGAGTTACAATCCTGCAGTTGTTCCCCCACAATACAGTGAAAGTGCTGCTCCTAAATATGAATCTTAAAAAGTGGACAGAGCTGTGGTCCTGCCGCTGGGTTTGATGCTTTCACAGCACACACGGGTTCTTCCAGTGATTCAGGTCTTGTCCACACTAATACGTGTGGCATCTTTTAAATGCTGTTTAAACTTGTGACAATTTTTGATAAATAAAATTGTTGTTAAAAAAAAGAAAAATAATATTTTCTCTCCGTTTTGTCCTTCTGTCCACACTGAGATGCATTTTTATTAATGAAAACAAAGCATTTTGAAAATGTTCTCCAAAGTGGATAAATTTGAAAACGCTGTTTTCGCGTTGTAGTGTGGACTGTCAAAACTGAGGTTTTTAAAAAAGTTTAGTCATGTGATGCAAATTGTACCAATAGATATTCATATTTATACCAGTATTGTGCCTGTGTTACATCCCTTTTTGATTTAGGTAGGGGTAAGGGAGTATAACATTTAAATAAAGATGTGTGTGTAACACAATATGAAGGACAGGGCAACAAAAGGAAAAAGATCAACTCAAAAACTCTGCTCAAAAGTATTAATTTTTACAGTGCCTAAAGTGAAAGAATGAAGAGAAAATAATATTTACAAAATTTACACAGACAATGAGGATGTAACGTGCTGGAGAAAGCAGGCGAAGGCGAGGATCTATCTGCAGGGTTTTAATGAAATAACACATAGAGCAAATAATAAAGAACTGCAGGGATAAATAAACAAAACCACGAGAATGCCCGACCTAGAAGCAACCATACATGTACAACAACTGACAAAGTAACAAGTGAAACACAAGGGCTATAAATACATAGGGGCAAACAAGCGAGGCGAGACACTACAGGTGAATAGGGTAACATTTTTAACTAGCAGATATCACCATGAAACTTTTCCATTGATTACTTACATTAAGATGAGAAAAAAAATGTGTTACAAGTTTTCTGTAATTTAATGTTTAAACATGCAAATTAGGCAATATCTAATTAAATATGCACTAATTTGCATATATTTTAAAAAACGAAATCTGAGTATTGGATAAAGTCATGTTAAATTTTTTTTTTTTTTTTGTGTTCACATATTAGATGGGAAAAAAAATACAGAGGGATTTATGGATATCTACTTTTGTTATCCTGTAAATCAGAAAATACTGTCAATAGCCTCAGAAAAAATGATTTTCACCATGTTTTTTGGAATAAAATGTTACATAAATCAGGCTAGGAATAATATATTTACAAACCCCTCTGTAAATGTCTTCATAATATAACTAGGTACAAGACTGGAATGTTTGGTGTATATAGGTGCTACTGAAGTGGAGATTTCGGACTTGGAGTATGAGAGAAAAGTCATTTTGAGAAAACGGGCTTTAAAGATTTATCATCAGCCAATGAGATTGTGCATTCAGCCCTTTTACTTTCATGATTGGTTGCTGATAAAAAGGAAACGACCATATTTGGATCCGACAGGATTGAGAGAGAGAGCTTCCTAACAGTGCATGTGATGTCAGGGAGCAGACAGCGATCGCAGAGCAGCGGGATGACTTACAACGCCAACTTTTGTTGAATTAATGAGAAATCTACAGACGCAAACAGACAAAGTGAAGCAAAATAAAGACCTAAATGTGTATTTCTGACTTTTTTTCACCACAAGTCTGAAAGAAGACATGTTGTTGAAGACAAATATCCAAAAAACTCAAAATTTGCACTTGGTCTTTTGAGATAATGACTATAGGCTTCATACTGTGTTGCGTAGCTCACTAAGGGGCCCTATCTTGCACCCAGCGCAATTGACTTAGTACACCAACGCATGTATCATTCCTATTATGCACCCGCCGCGCACAGCGGACTTTTCCCTCCACAGACGCTCATCTGTAAATTAGGAAATGAACTTGCGCTCCCGGGGGCGGTTCAGCGCAAAGAGGAGGCGTGTTCCAGCGCAAACGTTCCCTGGTGCTATTTTGCAGGTTAAGAAAACAATTCCGCCACTGGCCATAATCAAATTTTTTTTTTTTTATTGACATATTTGTAGAACATTAACAAAAAGGCATTCGTAGTTTCAGATTTTACAAACAAACCTGAGTGTACATACAAATATTACATCACAATATACATAACATTCCCATCAGTAGGCTAAGTAAATTGAAGCCAAGGATAAAAAATAATAATAATAATAATAATAATAAAAATAGACGAACAAATAAATATATAAAGTAGGGGAGTAGGACATTATTCAATTTATAAAACCAAAATCTTCCAATAAGGAGTACAAATACACTGCTTTAGGACTTTTCATCCTTCTCACGGTCTCCAAATATACTCTAAATTCCTCCTTAAAAACCAATAATCTTGGAAGAATTTTGAAAAACTTACATTTGTGTATATAAAATTTCAACAGAAGCAACACATTATTAGTGACAGTATCAACCTTACAGGTATTCTTTGTTGCATCCATCTCAATGCATCATTCCAAAATTCGTTTACCAAAATGCACTGAAAAAACAAGTGTTCAACTGTTTCTATCTCTACCTTGCATATTTGACATAAATTTGAATCCCCAACATTAAATCTCATTCTTAAAAATTATTTTGTTGGATATATATGATTCAGAATTTTAAAGTGCTCCTCTTTACATTTAGGATTAACAGGAAATGAAAGAAAATTGGTCCTAATTTCACACTTCTTTTTTCTAATAATGACGAAAAATATAATTTCTTAATACACACAAAACAACATGAATCCTCACCTGGGAAACATTGATGTACTAAACAGTCTCTTAAGAATTTGTTAGAACATTTTCTGTCAACAAAGCTTACATTTTCTATAATAAGTTCTTGTAGTCTAGGTATTATCCTTGAATATTTCAAATGTTCACTTACTAATTTAAGCATCGGTAATGGAATATTCTTGATAATTTTTTCATACATTTTGGAGGAGCAGCTTAGATTGTATTTACCACAAAAAGCAACATGGCTCAGTATATTTCCAACATTGTCCACTACATTTGTTAGTGACCATATGCCTTTGTGCCACCACTCATCAATAAACAAAGATTTTCTGTTCACAGTTATACATCTGTTGTTCCAGATTGACATATTATGAGGGCTAAAATTATGCTTGAAAATCAATTTCCAGTATAATAATACTTGTTGATGGAAAGCAGAAAGTTTTACAGGGAGTTTGGAAAGTTCAAAGTCACATTGAAGCAGAAAACTAATGCCACCACATTTATTGAATATGATAGTAGGAATCTCAAACCAGAAAGAGGACTTATCATTAATGAAAGACTGCAACCATCTAAGTTTAATGACCCCATTCATAATATCAAAGTCAATCGTTTTAAGACCACCTTCTTCATAATCTTTAATCATATCACTTTTTCGTATATAATGACTCTTCATTTTCCATATAAAATCAAAGTTTAATTTGTTAACTGCCTTTATCTTTTTTGCAGAATCTAGAAAGATTCTCTACTTTTGTCAATAAAATTCTTCCAAAAATTATGTCTCTCTGCAGCCAAGTATTCATTATTAATTTACAATTATCCAAAGTTTTATCAAAATTGAAATGTTCTAAATTATCCATCCTCTTAGATAACCTGATACCTAAATATTTGACTTCATTTTTAACTGGGATATTGTATAATGTTACATTAGGATGATCGTGAATGGCCAATAACTCACATTTTGACATACTTAGCTTTAAACCTGAAGCGTCTGAAAAAATCTTGATTAACTGAAGTGCTAGGGGTATTTGCTGTTCATTTCTTAAAAAAAAGAGTAGTGTCATCAGCAAATTGACTGACAATAAAATTATTACCTTCAAAATCAATGCCAGATATGGTTCCCCTTTTGAGTAAAATAGACAACATTTCTGCTACCATTATAAATAATAAAGGTGAACATCCACATCCTTGCCTGATGCCTCTTCTAACCTTGAATCTTGGACATGTACCTTGAGTAAGAGCTACAGAACTGTTTATGTCTTTATAAAGCATTCCAACAATACTAATAAATTTAGGACCAAAACCAAAGTGTTTAAGAGTTTGAAAAATAAAAGAATAGTGCCTTCTTCACTTTGTCTGTAAAGAAGACCCTGTTTCACCAGGAACCTCTCGCCATAAAATGAACTCACAGTCTCATCTTTGCCAACTTTCTCAAAGCATGCAGACAACGTGACATCCTCTTTCTGAAGCTGCCCTAGTTCACTGGGTATGACCAAATCTGATTCACCAATCTCAGGTTCTTCCCACTCATACTCTGCCTGTTCTGCGCTATCCATCAAGTCTGCAACCCTTTTTCTGCGTCTGTCCAATCTATCTTCCTCGGACAACCCTTCTTCAACTAAACTTTCTTCTATAAAAAATGGCATCTCCTGAAGGGTGCTATCTACAGAATCTTGGGGTTGGGACACCTGGGTAAACTTTTGAGCCTGCGCTCGAGTAACTACTCCACACCAAGCTGTCTCCTGCACCAAGTCTGCTAATATGGGCATATCAGTCCCTAGCAACACTGGATATGGCAGATTTGTAGCAACACCTACGTTCATCAAAAATGGCTGATTATTAACCTCCAAATACACCTCAGCGGTAGGCAATTCTGACTTGTCTCCATGTACACAACAAACTGTTACCGTCTCCTCAGTCCATGACTCTCTGGCTATATACTGTGACTGTACTAAAGTACGTACACAACCTGTGTCTACCAACGCTGTTAGTGGCTTACCATTCAACAACACTGAAATGATGGGTTCCTTATCTAGGTTAACTACTACCTTAGAGCTGGATTGGGGCACATAACACAATCTGGCAGATTTAGGTTTTCTCAAAGGGCAATGTGGACTAGTATGCCCTGCCTCTGCACAATTGTAACATACTATATCGTCTTTAGACAAAGTCTGGCGTGTAGCTACCGGTAGTGTGGGCTTCAGGTGAGTGGTTTTCAAAATGTGGGCTTGACTTTGAGAGAACGAACTACCCCCTGACCCCACAGACTTACCTCTTCCTGCTGGAAAGATACCAGAATACCGAAAGGTCCCAGAAGATCCTTTCCGCGCTGCTATATAGGATTCTACCAGGTCGGCTGCTTCTCCTCCAGTGCTGGGGTTTCTCTCCTTCACCCAAGTCCTCACCTCTGGATACAGCACCTTCATATACTGCTCCAACACCAAGGTCTCCATCACTTCTGTCTTGCTGCTCACCTCCAGCTGGACCCACTTTGAGAACAAGTCCTTTAAGCGGATGTACAACTCTGTCGGGGACTCATCAAAGGCTGTGTTTAATGAACGAAATCTCAGTCTATAAGTCTCTGGACTAATCTCATACTTCTTGAGAATTACCTCTTTAACTCTATCATAGTCAGAGGTAAAAGCAGGAGACATGGCGACAAAAGCACTTCTCGCTTTTCCAGTGAGCAAAGGAATCAGATGTACAGCCCAGTCCTCCCTTGGCCACCTGTACACCTCTGCCAGTCTCTCGAACGTAGTCAGAAAATGTTCAACATCATCACTATCTTGTAGCTTTGGCAACGGAGGCACATGATCCAGCACTCGTGTAACTGGCTGATCTGAACAGGTAGCTTTATGCCTAGTACGCTCCACGTCCATCTGCATCTGCGTGACCTGATGATTGAGGACCTTGTACTGCTGCTCCCGTCGAGCTGACTCTCTCTCTTGCCTCTCGTCCCTCTCCTTCTGGTACTGCAGAAAGGCCTGAAACATCCCTGCCAGGGCTGTCACAGCTGCATCACCTGTGGTAGTTGGAACCTCAGCAGGTTGGAAACTTTCCTCTGGAACACCACCCACTGCACCTTGATCTTCTTCCGTTTCCACATCTGTAGTCACCTGACCTCTGGTCTTCGGTGGCATTTTGATTCACTGTCACTTTTACCGCTATTTATTTCCTTCACTTCTGACACCAACTGTTAAGATAGCAGTAGCGGATGGAGGCCCAAAGTGACAGAGGAAGCCGTTGGTCAGGTTCAAGGATACATTTTATTTGCCACACGTTGAGTCACTCAATAATTGGGAAACAAAACACAAAAAACAAAAAAAAACTTAAATACAAACTACACCAGACACATAATAAAAATAAATTATATTAACAAGACAAACTCTGACCTGTACGTGCAGCCGCACGACACAAACAGCGCTTCCCATCTCCATACTAAATTTCTGGAGCCTTTTTATAGGCCTAACTCCTCCCATGGTCCGGGACATACCATTTGCAAAGGTAATTATATTTCACATAAATCACATATACATATAATAATAACAATAATACATACATCAACTCATATCTGCAGATATACACATAACACACACATTATGTACACACAAATAATAAAACAAATAACTCATAAAACATTTCTTTTGTAAAGCTATGACGGATGGAACCCCCGGTGACGTCACACACACGGACGCATTACCAAGATGGCGCGAACACCAAGTATAAATAAACCGGATTTTTTAACTGAACAGGTTTGGCAAATGACTCGTCAAATGTGGTAAGTATGTTTGTATGACTCTTAACACTGTACTGAATAAATCTTATAAACCAAATAATAATAGTGAGGTGTTTTATTTCTGTACATCAGACAACAATGCTATTATGTTATATACACTGATGTTACAGCCACTGATTCCCCATATAACTCACGTAAACCAGGTAATACTAACACACAGGACATAATACACCACAACACACCTTTAAACATACAATAACATCAAATTTTACACAAGTCCGTGTATATATGATTGTCAGTGCCGGCAAACAGACCGTGTTAACATGACGCCGATGTATGTATGAAATGTGCGTGTGTGTGTGCGCGTGTTCAGTCCGTGCATAGTCACAGGCTTACCCTGTGACACTCCACCATGTCAAAAGCCTTATAGAAATCTAGAAATAAAATTAAATCATCTTCTTCAATTAAATGACCATATTCAATCAAATCAAAAACTAACCTGATATTATTATGAATTGACCTATCCTTTAAGAATCCTGATTGGGTAACACTAATAATTTGTGATATTCCTGTTTTTAATCTGGAAGCCAGTGCTTTAGTAAACAGTTTGTAATCTGTATTTAGTAGTGTTATGGGGCGTAAATGATCTAATATCCTCTTATCTTTTCCTGGCTTTGGTATCAAAATTATAAGCCCTTGTTTCATAGTTGGCAATAATTCAATATTATTTATACACTCTTGTAAGGCTTCAAAAAATATATATTTTAGGTCATCCCAAACGACCGAAACGTTGTGTGAATAAATATTACTTGTTTGCAAGTTACGATAGTGTGCGGGAATTGCTTGTCTATTGAAATGATCCACCTGGTCTTATTATCCTACGCACCTATCACCTGCAGGTGTGCGATGGAGTTTGTTCACTAAGGTCATCCCAAAAAAAATTATAAAAATCTCTGGTTAACCCATCAGGGCCCGGTGATTTACCAGGGTTACTCTGTTTAATTGCCGCATCAAGCTCTTGTATGGTTATGTCTGAATCGCATAGTTCTTTAAATACACTATCAATAGACGGTATATTATTTTTTATCATCTGAAAAAAAGAATTAGAATTAACAGAGGAAAAAGAAGAGGAATACAATTTGGAGTAAAATTTAAACACCTCTTTTACTATTAAGTTATGATTTAATTGTTCTACTTGGTCCATAATTAAACTATTGATCGAATTTTTCTCGTCGTCTTTTCTCCAAATTAATGAAGTATGAGCTATTTTTTCCCCCTCTTCCAGCCACTTAGCTCTGGATCTCACGTATGCCCATTTTGCCTTTTTAATATAGAATTAATCTAGAAAGGAATGAAGCTTAAAGGGGTCATATAATGGTACATGCACTTTTACAAGTTGATTGTACTGAAATGTGTGTTGGCAGTGCCTGTACACAACCATCATAAAATGATAAAAATCCATCCAGTGTTTTTTTTTAATCTTCTTAAATGTTTTCCCCTGTCTCAAATCAAGCTGTTCGATTTTGTGACGTCACGATTCGATTTTGTGCCCTCCCACGATTGTTGATTGACAGTAGCGTTTCAATACAGCCCCACCCTCGCTGAGCGAGCTGTCAATCATAGCCCGCGCGCACAGGGCAGATAATTCTCATGCAGGACGCCACTATTGTCCTTATCGCGTGCCTAAAAACAAAACAAAAAGATGTTACACCGCGATTCCCTCTCCCTTGGCTTCACGCTCGAGCAGTATACTCACAACAAAACATGCTGTCCCAGGATTACTATCCCCAAACTACGCGGTGGATGGAGCCAGATATCTCCGACAAAGCTCGTTGGCAGAAAGCGCAGATAGATCTTACACTACCTTAAGCATACAGGTTAGTCAGATTACCCGCTCAGCCAAAGCAACCCATAGAGATTTAATTTACAAAACACCGTTGCATACAAATGCTTCCCTTACCTGTCTCAAATGTCCATACTGAACTCTCCAGAAAGCACACAGACCGGCAAACAGCAACGACAGTGGATAAGTAGCTTCAGCGATCTTTTACGAGCAACACATTTGACACTGCACTCTAGCAAAAAGAAGCAGGGCGCACGGGTGACATCACGGCCACGGATAGTGACGCACACTAAGGAACCGGTAACCCATGCTCTTATACGCACCGGACGCCAGGCCATTGGCCAAACCATGACAAGTAGGAGGGGTCACAACCCTTCCTGCTACAATCTTCCCCTCCCTTTTTGCATCGGCGCCCCGACGATGGACTCGTTACGGAGCCATCCACGCCACTCATGACCAAGGCCTAAACAAGACTGACACACCTGCAGTGGTTACCTCAGAGCCAACTGCGACCCTGCTTCCTATCTCTCCTACCGTCCGAGGGAGATGGTGCAAGTTCCCATGCCAACCAGCTCCAACTCGGCCTGTCCGCCGAGGGGCGATCACCCTGGGAGCTAGAAGACACCATACTTAAAAATCACATTACAGGTGCCATTATCTAAACAGCACCTTATGCCTAATAAAACAATGAACTTCAAGGGTTAATGACAGACCGAAAAGAACAGAGCCATATTGTCCAATTCCAAATAACCAATATAAGGAATTAACGCCCATAAACAGCCTGCAGCTACAACCACTGACACGACTGAAGTCTTTCCAGGCCCCATAGTTCAACAAGTTTACAGATACAACTCTCCGTAACAGTAGATACCACAGAGCTAGTGTCGATCACGCACGGTACTTAAAATCCGCCTATCTATATGACAAGATGGGGACACGACAACACTAAACGGGACATATTTAAAAGACCCGAACCGGTCACTTGCCTACCTGTGCATTGACTCGACACAAAGCTAGTGTCGATCATGCACGGTACTAAAAATACACCTATCTATATAACAAGATAGGGCAGGCTGCACACCCCCAGTTGAGGATGAAACAAGCGAAAGCAGAGGGCGGTGGGAAACACACTCTGAGGGGCCTATAAGGACACGGGAGAACTCCAATATGGACTCCCCCTCCCGTTGCTTCATGACATTACTGGGATCTCCGCGCTCCGCCTCAGGACGGTATCGAATCGCTTCTCGGGCCTTTGGCTTGCTCAGTTGGGGATATTTTGGGGATATTTAATTTTATTTTATCAATCAATAAATTCCACTAGAAACAAACCTTGTTGTATTATTTTAATTTAATACTGTGAAGCTGCTTTGATACAATCTGTATTGTGAAAAGCGCTATACAAATATACTTGACTTGACTTGACTCCCCCCTCCAGGTGGTAGAATAAAAAGCTTGTACAGCGATCCCCACATACCGCGCTCTCATGCACACCCGTGCCTCCTCGACCCATTCATCGATACTTAAACCGGATTTACAGTTAAATTTTGGGCACCGACGCTCTCGAGGCACGAAAAACAATCGTTCCGGTGCACTAGCACCAGAAAGTTGGGGCACGACAGGTGGAACAGTAGAAGCGCCAGGCAAGGCTGCATCATCCCCGGGTACACCAGCTACTGGCGCCTGTAGCTGCTGCATCCCGGCACTATCATATCTTAACTGAGCTACCAACTCCTACAACTCCTGTAATTCATCCTCCATTTCAAACGAAATTAAGTAAACTTACCACCCCAGAGAAGGAGCCACCTGCCCTTACACCAAGCTGCTGTTCTGTTTCCAAGAAAAATTAAGAAGAAAAAAAAAAAAAATCAAAACCATAAAGACAATACAAACACACCGAAAACCTATTGTCTCTGACCCAATCTGGTGATAATCCTGCCGACTACGCCAAAATGTAGCAAGGCGGGTGTGGGTTGACTCAAATTGATATAATTTCCGACTACGCCACCTGGGAAATTTCACCCCAAGAATTTAACACAACCTCTAAACACTGGCACACACAGGTTCTAATCACTGTTGGAATCAGAGACATAGGTAATAAAAAAGATTTTATTAATTATTAAAAAACATAATGATTATAAAAGGCATTGACCAGCAATCACTCTCATTTCTAATTCATTCTCAATTCTATCGTTGGCAGCAGAGGAACCTGGGCTTACCCACAGGGGCAGTCTCAAGATATCACCCTTATGAAAATTACTCTATTCACAGTGCACACACACACTAACACACACTCAACGACTCATGTCAGAGAAGACCACGACTCACAGTGAGGACGTCACCACCTAAATGGTCACTCGTCTGCCCCCGGGTGCCCAGGCCCTGCCAACAAACAAAAGAAAAAAGACATTATCAAACAGTGATATGCAAAAAAAAAAAAAAAATTATATAACCATAGGATGAATAACTTAATAGAATTCCCGGAGAAGGAACCCACTACTTGGTCCCGACCCAGTCGTCACAAATAAAGAAATATAACAAAAGACAAAGCAGAAACTCAAAAAAAACCCAACTATAAAACAGTGTTCGAATTGAGGGGGGGCTGGGGGGGGGGGGGGGTCCGGGACCCCCCATAAGCATCAAGGGACCCCCCATAAGGCCCAAAAGAATTACCTTGGGGGGTCCCCTGGTTTTTCATTAAAACTACAAGAAACATAATTTATTAGGTAATATATATATATATATATATATATATATATATATATATATATTTATATATTTATCAAAGTATTGCACTGCCGCTGCATTAGAAAGTAATTCAAATTAGATTTGCGTCTGAAAAGACGCTCAAGTGCGGCACACGCTGTTTTCTGAAGGAATTTACAGACTGTTGAATTTATAAACAGATTTTATTTATCGTGCCATTTATACGCCAAAAATAGTTGTTGATTTTTTTTGCGTGTAAATGATACGCACTGCAAACCCCTTGGGTAGGATTAGGGGTGTGGAGTACGTGTGTATTACACGCCATAAAGTGCGTATTATATGCACGCAAAAACTATTTTTGGCGAATAAATGGTACGAGAAATAAATTTCGTGCTATAAATAAGCACTTTCATGAGAGTCTGGAAGAGTGGATCCTCATTTTCACCTCACGATGACGGTAAGATAATATTAATATTTCTTTCTTTTATGATTGTTTGGTAATTTACTGATCTGAATAGAATTTCGACATTAACGCTTGTCCGGGACACGTGCGTGTGTTTTTTAAGGGACAAGTGAAAGAGAATTGTACTTGCCCAACCGGACAAATGCCCTGATTAAAACAATTTTCAATATAAAAAAATAAATAAAATAAGAAATAACGTACTTGGTTACTAACGTAACCTCAGTTCCCTGAGAGTAAGGAAAGAGTATAGAGAGTAAAAATTAGGGAAAGAAATGCCCTTTATAAAGATAAAAAAAATTATTCTGATAAGAGTGTTTTCCAACAGTGATGTAATGAAACATTGACAATTTAAGTTTGAAGGGAGTAAAGCCTCTGTTTAGGCTGGAAATGTAATTTTGACAAAAGAAGAACTTTTATTTTAAATAAATCTTAAATTTAAATCAGCCTACTTCAGTGTGATATTTTATCATATTATCATGCTTAACACTGAGAATTTGAATAATTGAAATGTGATGATCAGATGCATATCTAAATCAGAGAATATCATATAGGTTCGGGAGGTTGGCGGGTGGATTATTTATTTTTAACAGCAGATTCGGGGGACTCAAAGTGCACCAGATTAATGAATTTATCTTTAAAATGTACAAAATTTTCTTACGGGGGGCATGCCCCCGGACCCCCCTAGAGGTACAGAGCTCAACCCAGAAAAATACTGTGCAAAACACAGTAGGCTAAATGATGGTCTACAAAAAATACACATTTAATTATCTTATTAAAATACATGATCGGGATATTAGCACCTACGCCTCATTTTGAGCCAGGAAAAACCCGGATTATTACATATATTTTGGGTGGAGAAAAGTCTTTGTTCATCAATTATGCACAGAGTTAATGCTCAGCTGAAAAAACATGTTCTGAAACACTATAAGTTAAGTAAATGAAATTATAGTATTATATGAAATAAATAAATGAAAATATGTATATTATTACGTTTTTTTGTTTGTTTGTTTTTTTGGGGGGGACCCCCCCAAGAGCTTTGACACAATTCGAACACTGACTATAAACAAATGATTATATAAATTCAACAGTATAGTTTGACCATAATAATGGTTCAATGAAAGCAATACCTAAATTCACTAATACAATAATCGAATCAAAATAAATATACAAATTCAAAAAAGATAAATCAATTAAAGAAATAAACAGGAGACAAACAAAAGAACCTCAAAGCATATCACTGAGAACAGAATTTACTGGAAACAGTGCACTGGAACAGTTCACTCGAGACGGTTCACTCGATTCGGTTCACTCGAGACGGTTCACTCGAGACAGTTCACTCGAAACAGAACACTCGAAACAGAACACTCGAAACAGAACAGCAGCCGATGAGGAGCAGAGCAAACAGCACTTTATGATGAAGCACAGGGCAGATAATTCTCATGCAGGACGCCGCTATTGTCCTTATCGCGTGCCTAAAAACAAAACAAAAAGATGTTACACCGCGATTCCCTGTCCTTTGCCTTCACGCTCAAGCAGTATACTCACAACAAAACATGCTGTCCCAGGATTACTATCCCCAAACTACGCGGTGGATGGAGCCAGATGTCTCCGACAAAGCTCGTTGGCAGAAAGCGCAGATAGATCTTACTCTACCTTAAGCATACAGGTTAGTCAAATTACCCGCTCAGCCAAAGCAACCCATAGAGATTTAATTTACAAAACACCATCGCATACAAATGCTTCCCTTACCTGTCTCAAATGTCCATACTGAACTCTCCAGAAAGCACACAGACAACGACAGTGGATAAGTAGCTTCAGCGATCTTTTACGAGCAACACATTTGACACTGCACTCTAGCAAAAAGAAGCAGGGCGCATGGGTGACATCACGGCCCCGGATAGTGACGCACACTAAGGAACCGGTAACCCATGCTCTTATACGCACCGGACGCCAGGCCATTGGCCAAACCATGACAAGTAGGAGGGGTCACAACCCTTCCTGCTACAATACCGTAAATGGCTTTATGTTGTGTGGAATGAAAATAGAAGAGGAATCAGAACACATGTCATAAAAACAAAAAACTGTGATGATATAGACAGTGATGGAAAGTCTGCGGACCATCTCTCACCTGGGGACCATAAAGACAGTGATGGAGAGCGCGACGTGGCACCAACATCTGTGGATCATCTCTCGCCTGTGGGTCTGACAGACAGCGATGGAGAGTGTGATGTGGCACCAACATCTGCAGACCAACAGCAACATCAAAAGAAGCCACACAGAAGCACAAGGCCAGGACCCAAGTCTTTTTCAATGTACATATCCACACGGAAATGGAAAAAGATAAGGCCTTTGCCGGGTAGCAGAAAATTGCAGAAATCATGGACATGTAATTTATGAAATATTTCGTAAAACAAATCCCTGCTGCACATTGGTTTTTACATACAGTACCAGCACTTAAAGGTCACTCACAGTCGAAAGTATCGGTGTCAGTTTATGACAGTTAAGGCATCATGTTCCTTCCAAACTTGCAATGCACATTATATTTTCCGTATTACACACAAACCATTGAGCAGTGACAAACGAATTCCAATTCAGGTGACAAGAATTGGTAAGGTAACCCATTTGAAACCGGAGATAAGGTCCCGGCCAGCTAGTTACCAGAAGAGAGGCAAGATTGCCAAAGAACTGGTACAAGGAGTAAGTAATGTGTGCTACAAAAATCTCAGGGAAACACCAGTTCCTGAGTTGATGGCTGGAAACATCACTAGAAGTTTAAATAAAAACATACTCAAAGTAATTTCTAGTGAAATTCAAAAAAGCTGCAGACTGCATGATGATGTGATCCTGGAGCTGATGTTGACTCAGAAAATTTTGAAAGACACAGATCTGTCATCCAGATTTTGCCCAGGATATGTCCTACATCTGCAGGTGGATCCATTTGGAGTGCATCTTTACACTGAGACAGGACTGGTCATTCTTGTACAACATCTCAGAAAAGGAAATCCTGTTACCCTGTATTTGGATGCTACTGGAGGGGTTGTGAGTCGAGAAATTAAAGTGTCTGAAATGATAACAAATGACCACACGATCCCAAACATTTCTTTCTGGTTGCATCAGACTGTAACAAAGTTACGGAAACTCACTCTCTACAACATACACCAGGTTGAAACCGACTATAGTTGGGCACTCATCCAGAGTGTCCTATTGTCTTTCAACAAACAAGATATATATACCTACCTAAAGGACAGCTACAATTTAGTTACAGGAAACGACACCATGGCAGACTTCAGGAGACTAACTATTCTTCACCTTTGTTCTGCCAATATAATTAAGGCAGTCCATGGAGCAATTGGCAGAAGAACAACATACAAGGGCTTGAAAGAGTTTGCTACTCACTGTGTGGCACAACTAATGAACACCACAAGTCTGAAGCAGGCATTAGACATTTTCGAGTGCATGTGCCATGTCTTTTATACCAAATCAAACACACAGTGTGTAAATCAGTTTCTTCAAAAAACTGACCACATTCGTGGAATAAAAATTCCACAAGACGCTCTGGATGAGAAGCAGGCAGTGGACGACCTCATCCCTCCAGAGGCAAACACAATATTGGCCAGGTCACCATTTACAAAAGAGTTTACTACTGTACTTGAGGCTGTCATGTCTATTGAAGATCCTGAGGAGGACACTGAAATTGACAACAACAAATATCATTGTCCAGGGATTCTGGATATTCTGATGAATGACTACATGCCAATTTTTCCACTCTGGTCAGGGATAATGCTTGGTGATTTGAAAAGATTAAAAGACAGAGAGTCAGATATCAGATATGACGATGACCTACAGAAAACATATGACACGAACTGTCATGCTAAAAACTGGTTCTGTATTGTCAAAGACAAAATCCTACAGAAAAAACTGTACCATCGCCCAGCAACATTCATACAAAAAATGTATGTGTCATTGCAGGGAATGTACAGATAACACATCCTGCAACATGACATTCCAGACAGAATGTTACAGAAGTGTTTAAATGTGAAACAACACAGTTTGGAGGACTTTGAAGAAAAATGGGCCAAGAAGAGCGTGTGTGACCGAAAAGAAAGAAAAAAACAAGTACTTTCATACCTTCTCCTAAAGAAAAGGTGAGTAGTACGGCCATTAATAAAGTATTAAAACAAAATTATTTTTAAGATTACATACATGACCGTATAAAAACGATGTAATATTATAAGTATTTCTAATATTAACAGAAAAGTTAATTGTTACAACATCGCATCAGATCCTTCATTTCTGCCTTTCCTCATAGGCATTCACAGCTTCTGTCGGACAGCCGAAGTCTAAAGTAAAAGAGACTGACAATGTCAGAGTTGTGTCTGACAATTGCCAGGTAAGACTAAGTCAACTTAAGGCAAATCAAGTTGCATTTGAAAGATTTTACTTCCAATAAAAAATTTGCAATAGATTTGTAAAAGATGTTTTTATGCATGTTTTGCCAGGGTTTTGTTGCATTTACACTGTTATGACCACTAGGGGTCACCGTGGAGACAGGTGTTGAATTGTTTCGAAGTCAATACGGCACATTTGCTTCCACTGTTTCACGAAGCCTGAATCTGCCCACCACTACCAAAATAATCTTTTTTACATTATTGAAATTCTCTTTTAGGAGCTATTAACACGAAAGCACTGTCTTGCGTCAATCTGCATCACTTTAAAACAAAGACTTGACTAAGCAAAACTCTACTTGACTTGACTTAAACACTCACCACACAGCGGTTACATGAACAATACTTGACAAGGACACATGGCAAACATACAATGCAGATGTGGCCTTTAAAAACGCGCGTTTTCTCCCGCGGCAGTCGGCAATTCTCGCACAGTCTCGCAGAATTCTGCAAGTGCTTTCGGAGGGCCTACTTAAAAATCCCCTCAATTTGTTTCGCTTCACAGAATATCCACCAGGTGGCGCATAAAAAACAACTTTACATTAGATTTTTTATTTTACTTCACATTACGTCATGATTGTGGGAAAACATCCACAATAAAATATAAATTATAAATAGTTATAGACACAAATATTTACAGTAATGTATTATACAGACATTTGAAAATATTTGTAAATCCAAAAGGTTCATCAAAGTTGTCTTAAGACAAGAAGGGGTAATGGACAACGTTTACAAATTTTTATATCCACCGTAAAAAATGTCTGTGAAATTAACTGTGTAATTCTGTAAAATCATGACATCAAAATTTTTAATTTACAGTACTATTTTGAAAATAGTACAAATGCAACAAAACTGTTGCTTTTACAAGAATGTGTTAAAATAATATTAATTTGTAGAATTTACAGATGTATGCAATTTAAACAGAAAAAAAAACTATGCAGAAAGCAACATTGCAGTTAAAATTACAACATGACAGCGTTAAAATATTTTTCGGACATACATATTCTCAATAGCCTATCAACAAGAAAATGCAAATTTTATACATGTTATATTTTTACAGACAAAATATGTTCAAGTACAGCATAACTGTGTTATATGAATTTTAAAATTCATATTTAAAAACAGGCAATGGGTCTTTAAGGTCCAACAGCACTGTAAAATTACTAGCTAAATATAAACTGGTAGGAATTGCAAATTGTATGTCAATGGTTAAGGGGACATTAGCCAAACCGTTCATTTGTTATTTTGAACAATTAATTAATTCAATTGTAAATGATCAAATGAAATAATTTCTTTTTTTCATTTACAGAATAATGTCATTTATTAATATTTATATTTTGTCGATGTAAAATTTACATTCCCATGTAACGTTACATGAACATCTGCGTTTGAATGTCCAGCAGTAGATTTCAGATTATCGCACGGATCAGCTGTTTTGATGAACTTCACGACGAGAGTGCATGCACACCAATTCTACCTGCGAGTGCATGCACACCAATTCTACCTGCGAGTGCGTATCAAATCTGGTAAGTGAACGGTTTGTTTTCTACAAACTTGAAAAATATTATTTATAAGACAATTATCCTCCTGGGACCCAGAAAAAAAAAGTTTTTTGAATTTAGTTTTTTTCCATGTCATCACACTGTTTAGATCACAATAAACAAATGGTAAAAAAAACATTTTTGCAAAATAATATTTTATTCATAAGTTATGCTATGTCCTCTGTAGTGGACGCCAGGACTAAGTTGTTTAAAAAATAAAATGACATGAAATTATATGTATAGGCAAAAACAATGGGATTTTTTTTTCAATCACCAATAAATTTGGGGGTTTCAGGATTTTTTCAACCAAAATTTGTATAAGATTATTCTCAACTATGTTATGAAAGAAATAACGGAATGAATTGATACACCATTTTACATTATGCAATATGTGGGTAAAATGTCCATAAATTAATATTCCCATTCAATGCAATGTATATATAAACTTTATCTAATTTGCACCTTAATGTGTTCTTGGAGCAACATTTAATGAAAAAAGAAGTGTAATAATTGGAGTAATAATTGGCAACATTTTAATAATAATATCTAATATTTTATAGGAATATTGATGTATAATTTATTTCCATATTCACTTGTTGTGTCTCACAAAATGCCTGATAAACATGATTTAAGTCCTGGTGTCCTCTACAGTGGACACGTTTGAAATCAACGCCCTGTTCTGGAACAGAAAATATTTTTTTTATTTGAAACCCCTTAACATTTTCCTGAGATGTTGTTTTATGAAATACAATTTGAAAAGTAGTCCAATTTAAATTATAATTACAATATATTATCATATTTCCATAAGAATGCTACATTTGATCACTAAATTAATGTCAGACATTTTTAAAGACCAAGGAGAAGTTGTTTTCATGGTGAAACCTCCAAACATTTGGTATCTCTGAAAAGTCCTGAATGTGCTCTTTACAGGACACCCAGGTTGTGTCATGTGACATGTATGACCGTCAGAGAAATTCACTAAAATATAATGTCCACTACAGTGGACAAAAGTCTATTCTTGGGTCCCAGGAGGATATATGTTATTACTGAGGCTATTTTGCGTGGACTGGGTTTCATGTTCAACGCACAACTATTTCAGTTTGTTTCTTTCATGCTGAGTAATGTTAACTAGTATAAAAAAAGAGCGATTTTGTTAGTTTGCTTAAAGTCGACTAATGTTTACTGTCATTTCTGCAGCAAAGCAGATTTCTGATTATCACAGGATCAGCCATTTTGACGAACTTCATGAGTGGGAGTGCCCGCCAATTCTGCCAGTGAGCTAGTGGAGTTTTACATGTAAAACTGCGATCTCTTGCACTGGTAATTGAACAAACAGTTTGTTTTGATAAAAAACAATAAATAGAAGTATATGTTTGTGACTGAGGTTATTTAGTCAATAATGCTGACGAATTGGGGGTTAATCAGGGTTTTAGTTTCTTTCATGCTGAGTAAATAAAGTTAGGATTAAGAATAACGTATAATTACGGTGACCGGGAGGGGACATGTTCGGTTCACTTATTTTTGTCATGGCCACAACATATAAACTCGTGGGAACGTGATATTAAGTCGTGGGAACGTCATAATATCTTGTGGGAACGTCATATTAAGTCGTGGCCACGAGATCATTTTGTTGAGGTAACGACATCATTATGTCATGGCCACGCGATGCAAAGTCGTAGCCTCGAGATCAGGGGCCGGTTTCCCAAAGATAGACTTTGACTATGGCTTAGATATAGTAGATAGTCAGACTTCAGATAGACATCTAAATCAGACCGTTGCACAAAGCACTTAAGAGTCTTGACTATCTTAAGCAGGACTACACTGCATTGCATTCTGTGTAAAATAAGACACTTTTCAAAACAAAAAACATGGCGGATCGAGTAAGCGCATTCAACCGCTCAGTGCAGTTTACTGTTACAGGGTATCCTGTTGTACTGCTTAGGCAGCAGCTCCACCTTGTGGAAAACTTGGGTATGTTAACATGTAACAGGAAGTCAGCAGTTTTGTGCTGTGTGTACATGTGAGTTCTGCAAGATATAAAGACACGGATCTTAACCCACTGTATGTGTAGCGTCCTTATTCACCAACATGCAACATTTACCCCAGCCGAAAATATGTGTTTGTTGGAGGAGTATAAATGACGGAGTATGTTTTTATGTTTCCACTGTTCGATCGCGCCCGTGCCTCTCTCTCTCTCTGACACACACACACACATTCCAGCATTGCAATCTTGACATCGCAGCCTATTATTATGCAGCGTTCACACCAAACGCGAATAGAGCGTCAAATTTGCGTGTAGTTCGACGCTTTAACATTTTAAATCCATTCGCGCGTCCAAGGCGAATAGGACCCGCGTATAAAGCGAAATAGACGGGCATTCAGAGCTATGACTCCACTATGACTCTACTACCCCCTGTTTGAGCAGTTACGGTGTATTGCATTTCACGCATCGCCAGTGACGCTTGCGTATGAATGGGAGCGCGTCGATCGTTGCTCGCGTTGACTATGTAACGGCCCTAACAGTTACAAGGACATTTTACCTGGGAATGTAGTAACAAGAAGAAATGTTTAAATTATGAGCCATTTTCCCTTTTCTTTTGGCAGTTTGTAATGTAACTGATTGTTACTGCTGGTTGCCAAGGTAACATAGAGTCTTAGACCTAAGTTAGCCTGGGGGTAAGGTGTCTAATTTTTTTGGTCTAAATTAAGCCAGTCTTTATTTTTGTGAAACAGTCTAACTTGCATTAGACTAGTCTATGAGCAAATTTTAGACTTGTCTAACACTATAGACCGGTCTAAAATAGCTTTGTGAAACCGGCCCCAGATGTTGAGGGAACGATATATTTTTCTCGTGGCCACGACTTCATATTTTGAGAGATGCTATTGAAGTTAGAAACGTTTATGCCAATGTCGCATGTAATTTTGAGCCGGTCCCTAAGTATGCGTGCGACAAAAAAGTCTAAAATGCGCTTCATGTGTCTTTCACTTATAACGTACCCATGTCTTAATGCCAAAGACTGCACTATATCTTTATATGACATTCCTAATTTAAAGTAAAATGTTATTTCTTCTGTTATCTCCATCTCTGCTGTGGCCCAGTAGATGCTATGGAACGGTTACAGTATTGGCCGCTGTGGCTCCCTCAACATAACTCGAGGCCATGACAAAAAGATGTCGTTCTCTCAAAATATGAAGTCGTGGCCACGAGAAAAATATATCGTTCCCTCAACATATGATCTCGAGGCTACGACTTTGCATCGCGTGGCCACAACATAATGATGTCGTTACCTCAACAAAATGATCTTATGGCCACGACTTATTATGACGTTCCCACGAGATATTATGACGTTCCCACCACTTAATATCACTTTCCCACGAGTTTATATGTTGTGGCCACGACAAAAATAAGTGAACCGAACATGTCCCCTCCCGGTCACCGTATATAATAATTATTTTATTATTAAAATAATAATTTTTATTAGGCCTAGTTTGTTAAAAAATGATTAACTGTCGTTTTTGCAGCAAAACACTAGAGACATTGAGGGGTTATGTGCTGCATTGTAGAGTTCATAGGAACGAGCCCCGTTGTCTCTTCAAATGTGCTGTCGCTGACTGCAAACGGACATTTTGTACTTATGCAGCTTTTAAAGCTAATTTTTATCGGGCTCACAATGAGTCTGAAACCTCTGTTACTGCTGGGGCATTTATTGCAGATTTTAAATGTGCCATTTCGCTGTGTGATCAACAATTTCACACAGTTAAAGAACTTACGTGCCACTTAAAAGAGCATATAGTGGAGGGGCGACCTGTGGCATGTCCAGTAACAGGTTGTAAAAATACATTCACTGTGAAATCATCATTTACTGCTCATATGTCCAGGAAGCATAGAGCATGTTCTGTTGATAGCATAAGTGACATTTACAGGAAAACTATTTCTCAGTCATCTACTGCCATTGCATGTGAAGATGCTTCCCAGGTCTTTAATGATGAAACAGATGACAACATTGAATTGCCACAGAATTTCAGTGAGTCCTTTCTTAGGAATGTATGTTTACTGTACCTAAAATTGCAAGGGCAGCTCCTCCTTCCAGCTTCAACAATACAAACGATTGTTGAAGAGATGCAAAATGTTCATGAGTTAGGAAGAGATTACACTTTAAGTAAACTGCAGTCACTTTTAAAAAATGACATGCGTCTTACAGATGATGTTGTCAGTAAAGTCTGTGATTGTGTGAAGGATTCAGATTTGTTCTCCCTCTTTCATCAGGGTCCGCTGAGAACAAAATATTCAAGAGCTCATACATTCAAACAAATGTTCCATTACATAGAGCCTAAGAAAGTAACATTAGGAAATGATGAAAATATGAGACAAAAGTTTGCATACTACACACCTGTAAAGCAAACATTAAGTAACTTACTGGAATCAGAATTCTGAAAGAATTCAGTGTCACAACAGTCTCATGAAACAGACTCGGATAATTTTAGTGACATAAGTAATGGTAAAGGCTTTAAGTCTAACCAGTTCTTTATTGAAAATCCAGAGTGCCTGAAACTAATTCTTTACCAGGATGCTTTTGAAATTGTAAATCCTCTCGGCTCTGCTAAGAAAAAGCACAAAGTTGTTGCAGTTTATCTTTCTGTGGCTAATCTACCTGCACATGTTCGGAACAATACTGATCACATGTCCCTTGTCTTATTATGTGTAGAGAATGATTTAAAACAATTCGGATTTGCTAATGTTTTCTCAGAGATGTTCGTGGATTTAAAAGATTTGGAGGAAAATGGAATAACTGTAGGTGGTGAAACGGTCAAAGGATCTTTGTATTGTATTGCCGGTGATAATTTGGGTTCACACAGCATTGGTGGGTTTACCGAAAATTTCAGTCGTTCACAATATTTTTGCAGGTACTGTGAAGTCACGCGACATGAGTTTCAAAATAATGACCCTAATGTTTGTGGTCCACAGCGCACACCCGAACGTTACAATTCTATTGTTCGTGATCTAGAAGCTCAAGACAACAAAGGCATAAAGGGAAACTCTGTTTTCAATACTTTGAAATCTTTTCATGTTTGCCAGCCTGGTCTCCCTCCTTGTTTAGGCCATGACATATTTGAGGGCATCTTATCCTATGATGTTGCATTGTACCTGAAGTATTTCATCAAGAAGAAGCAATGGCTCACATATTCAATTTTGAACCGGCGCATCAAGCAGTTTAAGTACAAAGGAACTGATGCTCTCACAAAGCCATGTGCTGTCAACTCTCAGGTGCCCAAGCTTTCAGGGCAAGCCATTCAGAATTGGAATTTCTTAAGATTGCTTCCTGTATTAATTGGTGACAAAGTGCAAAATCCAGAAGATGATGTGTGGCAGTTAACTCTCCAACTTAAAGATATTGTTGATATGGTTTGTGCACAAACAATTTCATCAGCACAGGTAGCCTATCTTGACATTCTGATCCAAGAATATTTGGAATCAAGAAAGTCTTTATTTCCTGAAAGTTTACTAAAACCAAAACATCATTACTTGCGGCACTATCCAGCACTAATTTTAAAATTTGGCCCCTTGATTACATTATGGACGATGCGTTTTGAAAGCAAACACGGCTACTTCAAGAGGTGTGCCAGGCATTTAAAAAACTTTAAAAACATCTGCCTAACTTTATCTGAAAGACATCAGATGTTTCAGGCATATCTTTCAGCTGGGCCAGGGTGCAGTCAGCTTCTGCAAGTCAAAGACTGTTGCACTTTTTACCCCAACCTTTACAGTGACACAATTAAACATGCAGTGAGAGAGTTTAGCTTTTCAGAAATCAATACTAGTGTATCCACAGACATTGTGTACAAAGGTACATCATATAAAAAGGGTAATTTTCTTGTGTCAAAAAATGATGAGGCCATTTAGTTTGGAGAACTTCTCATTATTTTAATTCAAAATGATGACACTGTGTATTTTGTGATGGAAGTACATAAAGCTGACTATCATTCTGAATACCATCTGTACTCAGTGACAAAACAGAACACCAGGTTGCAATGTCTTAACATTAACGATTTGGTAGATTTTTATCCGTTACCATCATACATTTTTAACGGGCGTCAAGTCATTCCACTGAAACACAGTGTGTTGTTGAAATAAAGAGGTCTTGGCCACAGTGGTGGAGAAACCACACAAAAAATGCTCATTTATGGTATAGCCTAGTAAATATAGTAAAAAATATAGTAAAAACAAAACATACAATTTGAAAAATGTGAAAGGAACAATTTTTTTTTTTTTTACTTTTAAATGCATAAGAAAGTTAAAATGCTCAGACACATATTCAAAAGAAGTGGCTTCTCTTATATGCATGTTGTTACTTCACTAAATACCTCATTTTTATTTGCTTGATTCTAGAAATGTCTGATTTGGAGAGAGTGTTTCTACGTACCGCCATCACTGAGGTCGCTTAATTAAGACGAGTTGATACATGCCTCTCTCGTCTCAGTGCGTGCACTCAATCGCTATGGTGCGTGGCGACACTTTGATAGCACTTAGCTTAGCCTAGTTCATTCATTAGGGTCCAAACAGAGATGAAGTTATGGTGCCTTCACGTGCTATGGTAATTATGGTAAATACCAAAAGCCGACATGGAAAACATGGAAAACACATGAACACCCCCTCATGTGGTATTTTCCACTGGGCAACTCGTAGAATATTTTGATGCACGAGTTGCCGAGATGAGATAACCTTTGACCTTTTCAAAATGGCGGAGAGCAACGCAAGAGTCATGAATACTGTTAGCGGATAGTTTTTGTAGCCTATACAATGTTGTGTCATTAACAATTGTAATATAATGCGTTAACACTCAATTTTCAACTTCGCCGCAATTTCCTTGGTTCATATTTAATCATTTTATGTCATGTTTTTTTTTTATTTTTTATTATTAATTATGTTTTAATCATCAGAAAGCACCACATTTACGTTTTTGTTTTTGTTTTTTTTGTAAAGATAAAAGAGATACTCTACTGACAGACCTTGCGGGTACTACATACGACAACAAAAGCACTTGAACAGAACACACTGGTAAATACCAGTTCACAAGTGGAAAATATCATCTTTTCCATAGCACATGAAGGCAGCATTAGAAGCGACCAAACACCTCCACGTTTTCCCTACACTGAAAAAAATGATTGTTGAATTTACTAAAAAAATTATCGTAAGTGGTTGTACTCAATTCATTTTATCTACATTTAAACAAATGCATTCAGTTGAACTAGTTCAACCGAATGCATTTGTTTAAATGTACTCAAATCAATTGTGTGCAACCACTCACGATCAATTTTTTTTAGTAAATTCGACAATTTTTTTCAGTGTATTTAAATAGTTACACGAGTAGTTACACGACCAAGTATGGTGACAAAATAAAACGTGGCGCTTTTCTTAGCGGGTAAAAAGGATAACTATGTATGGCGGAATAGCACTTGGGCCTAGATAGTTATAGTTATCATAGTTATCCTTTTTACCCGCTAAGAAAAGCGCCACGTTTTATTTTGTCACCATACTTGGTCGTATAACTACTCGTGTAACTGTATTTAAATGGGGAAAATGTGGAGGTGTTTGGTCGCTTCTAACTTCATCTCTGTTTGGACCCTAATGAAAGAACTGGGCTAAGCTAAGTGCTATAAAAGTGTCGCCGCGCGCTAGAGTGATTGAGTGCACGCACTGAGATGAGAGAGGTATGCATCAACTCGTCTTAGTTAAGGGAATAACATAGTTTAATATGAAAAAACGGTGGAGTATCCCTTTAATGAAGTTTTTATTTTTGTTACTGTAATGTTGTAGTATCTTTGTTTGAATATTTTTTTTTCTTACTTTCTTTTTAGGCCGATCCTGTTTTTCTGTTTTTCAGCTAAGCGGTTCATGCTGTGTGTGGATCAAAACATTATACTTGACAACATCCCCTCCATTATTTCCGCCCTGTGCATGATGTTTGGGAGCTATTATATCTTCAACATCCATTACCCATCAGAGCTGGCATCAACCCTGGAGTTTCTGCAGAGGTATGTCTTCTTAGATAGGCTTTATGCAACAATTTCACTTGATTGAACTTTAAAAATGAAGGTACTCAGACTCTTACGCTGTTGACGTAACATAAACAGTGCAACGCTTCCAGAATGCTGGCTTACCGTTGGCCGACACTATTCAGGTGAGCACCACGATGCATGCGCACGATTCGTTCCTTATTAGAGGACATGGAAGCGTTGCACTGTTTATGTTACGTCAACAGCGTAAGAATCTGACACAGGCTAGGAAGAAATTGTTGAATAAAGTCGTTATTTTGTTTGTTTTGTCTACAAAAAGTATTCTCGTCGCTTCATAAAATTAAAGGACAACTCCGGCGCAAAATGAACCTAGGGTGTATTAACACATTGGTACCGAGTCGGCCGTTCTCTGGGATTTGTTTTCATGATAATCGAATGTAAGAGTTTGATCTCTAAAAACTGATTAGCTTATTATGCTAATATATGGGGCAGCAACTAAGTAAAAATAAATCGCTAGTTAATAACACTAACAAGGCTCAAAATAGCCTCACACTAACACAGTAGCATAATGAGGGTCCCTACATGCAAACTGAAGCATTGAAGATACCTTCTTATTAAACTGTCTGTACACTTACAAAGGTCATTATTGCAATATAAACAGCAGACATCCCAAGTCTCCCGGAAGTTCCGGGAGTCTCCCGCATATTGATAGCGGCTCCCTGATGCCCGCAAATCAGTTAAAATCTCCCGGAAGCAAGAGCGCGTACGGCAGAGAGAGGGAGCGAGAGACCTTGCGTGTGTGCGCTAGTGTGCGTGTGTGCCTCGGGATTTTATCTCTACTCTCGAACCGAATTAATCAGAACCCCCCCCCCCCCCTCCCCGTTGGAGATTTCTCGAACCGAATTATTCATAACCGAATCGCACCCCCCCCCCCTGAATTTTACTCTGAATTTTAGTATTGTTTTTATATGAGGATCCTTTTTCAAATACAAGGTCAATATTGATTTTCACTAACGAAAAAACAACAAATTAACCGTGAATTTATATGGAACTAATCTTTAAAAGCTTTCCATCTTCACTCTCCTCATGTAACGTTGCATTCGGAGATCGACAAAGTCCTTTCCGCAAGCGCTTGCTCTCCCGTGGCATCTGTCGTTGCTATTAAGTCCCTATGAAATAAAATTTTAACTTGTTTGGCTTTTAGACCATGTCTGCCATCTTTTCCACATCTTTAGGGTATTGTGTGTGTGTGTGCTCGCGTCTCATATGAGTATGTGCGCAGAGAGTTTGTGTGTGTGTGTGTGTGCTCGCGTCTCATTGAGTATGTGCGCAAGTTTGTGTGTGTGTGCGCTCGCGTCTCATATGAGTGTGCATGGAGAGTTTGTGTGTGTGTGTGTGTGTGTGTATGCGTGTCTCGTATGAGTATGTGCGCGGAGAGTTCTGCGCGTCTCGTGTGTGTAGAGTTTGCGTGTATGTGCGTGAGCGACTTTAGGATATCTGGTACCGAACAACATGTAACAACATTTTTCGATACTCGACAGTATCGAGGCAATTCGGTTGGTACCTAAAAAGTATCGAACTCGGTACCCAGCCCTAGATCTGAATAGAAGCTCTTTATGAATGATTGACGAATGAACAAAGATGTTGGCCAATCATAGCAGTTAGTGTTTACGGTCTCACAGCTGACTTGCCCTTCCAACAGAGCATTTAAATCAGAGGGCTAAATCGGGTATGAAATGGCCTTTTATTTTATCATTCATTTTTAACTGGAGTCACTGATAAACTGCAGATGTCTGATTGACAGGTCCAGCTATTATTAAAGGGTTAATTCAAGGGATACTTGCCCTAATGTCATTCCAAACCCATAAGAAGTTTGTTCATCTTTTAAACGCAATTGAAGCTTTTAATTAACGCTTTTTAATGAAATCTGAGAGATTTCTGTCCCTTTATCGACAGCTAAGCTACGCAACTACCACTTTGACACATCAAAAAGTTCATGAAGAGATTGTAAAAACTAATCCATATGAATTGAGTGTTTTAGTCCAAATTTTCACATCACTTTATTTGATGAACAGATTTATTTAGGTTTTTATTCACATATAAACATCGGTCAGCAAACACAAACAAACTCAACCAGGCCTGCTTGACGCACAAGAACAAACCTCATTGGTTCTTGAGAAAGCTCAAACAGGCTGCCTGGTTCTCGCATGTCAAGTGAACATACTTGAGCTTCTATTTACCACAACTGATGTGTAAGCTGATGAATGTTTATATGTGAATAAAAGACTAAATTAACTTTGTTCATCATATAAACGATTGTGTCTGCAATTTTTTGGAATAAACCGTTCAATTCAGATTACTTTTTCAATCTCTTTCAACTTTTTGAAGCAAAGTTTCAGTTGCGTAGCAGTCAATGTAGGACAGATATCTCAGATTGCATTAAAAAATCCTAATTTAAGATCTTAAGACGACTTAAGAAAGAATTAAAGTCTTACGGGTTTGGAACGACATGAAGGGTAAGTAAACAATGACAGCATTTTTGGGTGAACTAACCCTTTAATACCTAAAATATTTTATTTATCTTGAATAAAGAAATTTAAGTTATTTTTTCTGTTAATAAAACTATTTTATAATTAATAAGTTGCCTGTTTTTCTTCTTTCCCAAGGTGTTTTTTCTCCATCAACCCAGAGAAGGGCACCAACGTGGAGAAGACACAAACTTCACGTCTCAATGTGAACCCAAGAGTCCTTTAATTCAGGAACTTTCAGATCATGAGTGGCGCGATGTCTGAAACTATGGACATTTGTTTGGACTTTACTCTGAATAAGGTTTGTTTCAGCTTCTATGCTCAGTTCTGAAGATATTTTTTTCAGGTGAGTTTGTATGCAACTTAGTTCTTAGTTAAGTCAGTTCGCAGAGTGATATTGTTCTGTAAGTGTGTTTGCAGAGTGATATTGTCCTGCAAGTCAGTTCGCAGAGTGATATTGTCCTGTACATCAGTTTGCAGAGTGATATTGTCCTTTAAGTCAGTTTGCAGAGTGATATTGTCCTGTAAGTCAGTTTGCAGAGTGATATTGTCCTTTAAGTCAGTTTGCAGAGTGATATTGTCCTGTACATCAGTTTGCAGAGTAATATTGTCCTGTACATCAGTTCGCAGAGTGATATTGTCCTGTAAGTCAGTTTGCAGAGTGATATTGTCCTGTACATCAGTTCGCAGAGTGATATTGTCCTGTAAGTCAGTTTGCAGAGTGATATTGTCCTGTACATCAGTTCGCAGAGTGATATTGTCCTGCAAGTCAGTTTGCAGAGTGATATTGTCCTGTAAGTCAGTTTGCAGAGTGATATTGTCCTGCAAGTCAGTTTGCAGAGTGATATTGTCCTGTAAGTCAGTTTGCAGAGTGATATTGTCCTGTACATCAGTTTGCAGAGTGATATTGTCCTGTAAGTCAGTTTGCAGAGTGATATTGTCCTGTACATCTGTTTGCAGAGTGAAATTGTCCTGTAAGTCTGTTTGCAGAATAATAATAATGGAAAATGTACCTCAGAAGTGCGGGTATTTCGAGGAGCAACGAATGCAGCTGAGCTGAGGAATACGGTAGTAAGTTTTTTCATTCTCAAGTGAATCGCGTTTCTGTGTGTGAATGAATGAACGGCAGAGATGCGCGCTGTTTACCACAGCTCGCAAAAAGATAGTTTAAATTTGAATCGCGTTTCTGTGTGTGAATGAATGATGAATGATGATTTTGGATAGATTATACATTTTTACTGTCAAATATCTGCCACCTCAAATAAGCTTTTGTTTGCCAATTTTTGCTCATATGTTAAATATAGTATGTTTTGTCAAAAATAAAGTAATCAAATAATATGTTATTATGTGTTTGTTCCAATGTAGCCTAGGCTATATTTAAAGTAATAAATCCTTAACTTTGAAATATGTATGATAAAATGTATACTTTAGTTTTTACGAAGAAAGATTACACTTGAATTGTTGTTGTAATTGTAACATTTTTAATTAAATAAAATCTATTTACAAGGTAGATGTAAACAAACTATTAAAAGGAAAATATAAGCCTTTTCTTTAAATAATATTTATTGTGTTTTATTAGTGACAAATTTGGGGAGAGGATAAATATTCCAAAACTGAAAATACAGTATGAGAATTAACTGCACAATTACTAGACATGTTTTCCTTGGATATTATACAATTTGCAAGCACAATTTGTGGAAAAATATAAAAAAATGAGATGCTTCCAACTGTGAACCAATTTGGTAGAATATATATATATATATATATATATATATATATATATATATATATATATATATATATATTTCACACACATACATTTTGCTCTTGCATTCTTTCTTGTGGCTCAGTGACACACCTGAATAAATGGCTCATTAAGTATGCGGGCCCCATTGTCTCCTCAGGTGCGACCCACTAAATATGCATGATGGTGTTAGATCGTTGACCCCCACTCGCATATTGCCTTTCCAAACAGAAAGTGTCTTGCAAAATTTAAATTAATGTATTGTTTTATTTGAATGATTAGGCAGGATGATTTTCAGATCATTTTGAAGAAAAAACTCTAGGCGACAACATCCATTAGTCAAAAGTCGTATTGACACATATTTAGTATGTGTTTTGTGGCCTTATTTCAGAAACTTTAGTTTTTAGTTTTTTCAATAACCATGCATAAACATTATTCTCTCAAAAATACAAACATGTACATACATGTTGCTCACATATTATGTATAAATAGTGATAAATATATTTTTGTGCTAAATAGAGTGTAATTACACCTTTGCCATTAATATGTTTATAAGCAACTGAAAAAAGCACAAATGTCAGGGCATGTCAGAACATCTCAAGGACCCCAAAAACACCTTAGACCCAAGAGGGTTAAAACAATTAAAATACTATTTGACCTGTGGAAATTAATAAATCAACACTATTCTAAAAACTTTATTTGAGAAATAGTTTATACAATACAATAGTTTTTATGTATATTTTAATATTTATTCTAAAACATAGCAAGGATATTGGATGAGTTTTAGCAATGTAATGTGAACAGCACAAATGCCATTTATATTCCGTATCTAATATTTTCCAATGTCTTGTAGTACCTTTGATGGTGTTAAAACATGGTATAATCTGGATGGAAATATGAATGAAAATGATACAGATAGTTAAACTAGGCACTGTAAGCTCCATGTATGGTTATTTCGGGGAGGGGACGGGGATTGAGATGCATGTACAAACAATCTTCCGCTGACTGGGATTTTTGAGCAGGTTCTGGCATGCATGGTTTTATAAATCTGAAAACTTTTTGTGCGTACGCAGACTTTTAGTATGAAATCTACAGAAAGTTTTATAAATGAGGCCTCAGCTCAGTGAATATCTGTCTCATCTCCTGCTTGTGTGTGATAGTATGGCTTTAGATGTTTAACTCTCAGGGATACCTTATAATGAGTTTGAGTCTGGGATGCACTAGTGTTAGGTCTTCTGTTTAGTGTCCTGTATTTTTTATCTTTTATGATTTCCTGTCCTTTTGTAGTCTTGTACTTGGTCTTTGTAGTTCTTCCACTGTTTCCCCACCCTCATTTTCCCAGAGTTCTCCTTGTTTCCTCGTCTAGTCGTTTTTTTAGCCCTGTGTTTTCTTTTGTCTGGAAGATCCAGCTTCCTCACTTCGTTTTTAACAGCATACTAAAGGTAATGAATTTGGCTTATATGCCCATAATTAACACAAATGATACAGTATGATGCAAAATTTGTTGTTTTTTACAATCCAAAAACAAGAAAGTCAATTAGTTTTCTCTATTTAAGTCTTGAACTACTGATTATTTGGCCAAATTTGTTCCAAATAAGGTAAGATAAATGGTTTTGACTGTGCTTATTATTGTTATGTCACATGTTTTGTACAATATTTACAAGTCTGTTTCCAAACCAGCATGCAGATTATATTAAATACAACAAAGACAAATTAAGTAAGATTTAATTTAATCTTCTTGTTATTGTGAAAAGAGATTATATTACAGTAGTGTGTCAGACTTGATTTCCTGGAAACAGTGTGTAGCTTTGTCACCCCTCCTAAACATCTGAGCTCCACCCACTTTAACTTTCATTCTGGGAAACAGTATTACACCACAGAATGCGTTATCTATATATCTCTATAAGAACACACAGCAAAAAACTACTGAAGAGTGCATTCAGTTGCATACCAAATCAAGAATCCATAATTTCTTTCTGTATATTTAAAACATTTTCAGACCTTTTTTTCCTCATAAAATTGAATTGGTGTTATCTTTTGAACTCTTGCCATGAAAACAAACTGAGGTTTCTCATTTTTATTCTTCACATGTTTTTACATGTCTTTATTCTGTACAGGTCAATTTCAGTTTCAGAAACAAGAATGTCTAGTACCGTCATTCCCACAAACTCGTCGACGCTGATCATCCAGTTTCAGGCCCCACAACAAACGGTTCCAGCGACTGTTAATGTGCCACAGACAGCTTCAGCTCCTCAAGGACTTCAGGCTTTCCTGAAAGGCCAACCAAAAGCACTTGGGGTGAGAAATCTTTCAATAAAATTTATTTTTATACGTGTGAAGGAAAGGTATGGAAAAAAACAAACAAAAAAGCATTAGGATGTCACCGGGTGACGAATAGGAACTACGATGAACGGAACGAGTTCCCTGTAACACCAGGCCGGTTCCGGCGACCTGTCATGGCCGCCCATATTGATGAGCTGCGGTGGATAATCAAGTGGCTATTTGAGCGTGCAACCCTGCTCAGCTAATAACTGTGATTCACTATTCCCCTGCAATAAGTGCCTGTTTTCTGGTCTTCCTCAGACTGTCCAGATAATGATCGGTCTGCTGATTCTCCTGTTGGGAATCGTGTCTACAGTCAATGCAGAATCCTTCTTTGTCTTCAGTGGTATTCCTTATTGGGGATCTCTCATCGTAAGGAAACAATGTACAATTTAAGTACAGTTCTGTCTTTTCTAACACAAGTTAAATATTCTAACAGAAGAATCCTTTCTCTCTCCTCTCAGTACATTATCGCAGGATCACTCTGCATTGCTGCAGAAAATAAACTCCAAGGCAAAGCCTCCTCCAGTTTGTGTTTGGTATATGCAAATCACTTGTTATTTTCAGGGGTCCAAGCAAAAAACTTTTTTCAAACTTTCACTCAATTGAGGCTAAAGCAAAAGTTTTTTGATTACTCACTCACTCTTGAGCGTCTGGCGCGAGTGATTTCAATGTTAAGTCAATGTAAAGACGCGTTTACGCGCGTCTAGAGGTCCTGCAGCGCAAATGAGGCTTAGCGCGGCGCGGTAGACCAGCCTCATAGGCGAATTGACTAACACAAATAATGCATCTGTCTTTTCTACCATTTCACTGTAGCTCAGCATCACGATGTAAAATTAATGTTATTACTTTAACAGCAGCAGTAAAAAAAAAAAAAAAAGATAAGCTATTAGAGTAAAAATATTGCGTTACTTCATAAGTTAATAAGAAAAAAGATTTTACAATTTCTGCAAATGCAGTGATGAGTTCATGATTTATTTTAATGAATAAAAATGTTTCAAAACATCCCCACTATGCATAAAATCCATTATATTCTCATAAAGAGCAATGAAGTCTAATCAAAATCTAATCAGTTTGCAAAGAAATCGGTGATCTCCAAATTACCTTTAGTTTTACATGATACAGAAAACATGTCAAGTTGCCAGACATGAATGAATGAATGTATTGCTATTCTATTAAAGTAGAATAGTTCTTGGGCCTTATAATTGCAACTTGCAACTTTATTATTATAGTGCTCCATATATATTGTTTCATGATCTGCTTTAACACACTGGGTAAAGTGCTTTCTAACTAATTAACTTGTTTTTCTGTCTATAGGTGAAAGGTTCACTTGGAATGACCATCTCAAGTGCTATAACTGCAGGCATTTCCATTATTATCCTTTCATTGGAGTTGTCTATAGGATATATCCCTTACTGCTATAGATATAACTGTTATAATTACAAGGTATGTTAACAACTTTTCTAGTCACAGTTTTACTTGCATTTAATAGAAGAATTTAATAGACCACTTACTGTTACTAATAATTTACGTCTTGATATTAACACCCGTCAAATGCGTGTGTATTTCAGCCGTGTTACAGTCACTCCTACTAATCGCTTCGGCGGACTGAATTTCATATATACATTTATCAATTGTAGTCTTTTAAAAAATCATCTGAAATAAAAAACTAAGTGCAATGTAGTGGTCAAAAATAGTGACAGCGAGTTACACACAAACCCGCCTCTCCTCTCTCATTTAATTTGCTCCAGAAATATATTCAGACACCTTCAACATTTCTCACATTATCAGTTTATTCGCTATAGTTTAGAAAATGATAATAACTACAAGAACTCAGAGTTATCAAATCAGTTGATATTTCACTGGTTTTGTCCATCCTTCTGTTAGACTATCTCACAAATGAATTAGGTTGATTAGCTGTCATCTGTTAAATTTAATTACACAATTACATAATACCAATTTAGGTAAACCAATTACCAAGCGATGCTTAATTTTGTTCAGTCTGTGTGTAAAAAGGTCACATTAGCAATTAAAGAAAAACACTAAAGCAAAACATGGTCAGGTCAAAGTGTCTGAATAATTTGGTAGTCACTGTATGAAGAATATTTGGATGAAGAATTTCACAGTTACTTTATTTTGCTATAATTTGTGGTTTGACTGTAGCCAAATTATGAGATAGTAGTAAAAATATCTATATGGCAGTTTTTCCTCATGGATTTGGTAAAATTGTTGCCTGTGAAAATGCTGAGTGTAACTTCTGAAAACACGACACAGTGGCTAGTGAGCAAAAAATTTAATGTCAAGCCCTGTTTACCATGCAAGAAGGCTTTGACATTATACATTAAGTTTGATTTGTTATATTACCATACATACATTACCTCAAGGATTGTACATTCTGCACTTGCAGCCAGTGTATGAGTGAGTAACTATCATTTATTTTATTGATATTAGTGCTAATGATGAGTGTTTTCTCAGACCCTCTTCCGGGGGATCCGTGGTGTGTCCTTGGTATTCACTATCCTTGAGTTTATCATCTCCATCGTTCTGTCAGCATTTGCCTGTAAAGCCAACGCCTGTTCTCCACAGGTGAGTGATGCGTTCAGGGCTAGAAGCTGAGTGGCCGCTATGGTTGCTAAGCAGTTGCTAGGGTTTTCTGGGTGGTTGCTAGGACATTTTTCAGATTGACAGAAAGACGGGTAGTTTTTCAATTTCTATTGTTTTCAATAATCTGCACAAGTTTCGACACCAAAATATTTCAGCAGGATTTTTGTCTTTTCCTTTTTCCATTTGAAATAGTGTTGACTATAAACCTGTAATACTAGAACTGTCATCCAATGTTATTAAATTTATATTGCAGTAAGAAGGTATAAAACGCAACGTGTATTTTTCCGAAGGTGCTTCCACGTTACCAAGTTGTTATTCCACAGTCCTATGCCTTTAGACCCAATCCATCAGAGGTAAGAGAAGCTTGTAGCACCAGTCTAATGGGACTTTGTGGAAAATATATGTGTGTGTGTGTGTGTGTGTGTGTGTTCAAGAATTGATTAGAATGATCAATAAATTAGCAATAAAGCTGATTTGCATACCTGTTTTTCTTGCAGGTACCTCTGGTGAGCGACTCTTCCATGAATCACGATCCTGCAGATGTTCCCCCACAATACAGTGAATGTGCTGATCCTAAATATGAATATTAAAAAGTGGACAGAGCTGTGGTCCTGCCGCTGGGTTTGATGCTTTCACAGGACACACTGGTTCTTCCAGTGATTCAGGTCTTGTCCACACTAATATGTGTGGCATCTTTTAAATGCTGTTTAAACTTTTAACAATTTTTGATAAATAACGTTGTTAAAAAAAGAAAAAGCATATTTTTCTTTCTGTTTTGTCCTTCTGTCCACACTGACACACATTTTTATTAATAAAAAACATTCTCCAAAGTGGATTAATTTGAAAACACCGTTTTCGCGTTGTAGTGTGGACTTTTTGTGTGGAGTTTGGAGTTTTTTTAAAACATTGACGTAAGTTTAGTCATGTGACGCATATTCATGTTTATACCAGTATTTTGCCTGTTATGTATGATTCACTTTCACACTGTTGCTAAAATATGTTACTTTACACACTCTTCATATCACAGTCCTGCAAGGAAGACAGAAAATTTACTTGCATTTTGTTCTTCAGTAAAACATGAGAGCAGTCTCGCTTTAGACCAAACATATAATGGTGACTGAGTGCATCAGTGAATGGGGAGGTATTTTGCTAAATAAAATAATCCTGTCAGAAGAATTGCGCAATAACTTTATTATTTACTTTTCCATCTGTATCATCTCAGTGAGCTATTTTTTTCACTAAAAAGTGGACACAAATGTAATCACTGGATCAAATAGTAAGTACAGATTTGTGAGTACAGACACTTGTGAGTAAAAATACTCTTCAAGATACTGCTTCACACTTTTTTACATCAACAATGCTGCCTAATCATCAGTGAAACTCTTTTTCTCTTTAAAGATAATAAATAAATGCATATGGCTGATATAACTGAATGTTTAAAACTTGCAAAAGTAAAAGCAAATATTAAAATCATTCATAAAATTCCCTTAAGTCTCAGTCCTCTGTGTGTCCTTCAGCAGGCTTCCTGTTTAGAGATTGAAAAACCCCAAAGTTAAAGATTAGAGTAGCACAAAGAGCAGTCTACCCTGATTAAGTCTCGTTTCTTTTCTTTCTGGATCTCAGGATTGGATCTGTTATTTTCCAGTGATAAATGGTCAGTGTTTATTTAGAGTAGTCAAAAATAGAAACAAGCAGATTCTGCGCAGGACAACGGCACACCCTCTAGAAGCAGCCCATGACTGAATTTAAAAGAATTGCGTCATGCAGAGTTTGTGTAAAGCTTTGGGTTCATGTTTCATGTCAGTCATATTTCATGTCAGTCATGTGATTCCCTTGCCCTCATGTGATCCTGCCATGAGCTTCCCTAGTCTTTTGCGGCATGTTGTCATTGGTTAATTGTCTAATCATGTTTAACGGTGTGTCTTGTTTAGTGATTAGTCCTTAGGCTTGTTGGACTTCATACAGCTCTGCACAGACCGATCGGCGGCTGACTTGAAGCAGTGCATGCCGGTTAGAAATGTTGTCCAACTTGATACAGCGCCGACGCCACGTGACGTACGCCATCAAAGTACCGCGAGAGCGTTTCGAGAGTAGCCGGAGAACTCAGCCAGCGCAGCTTCTCAAGAGCGGCTGCACGAGCTCTGATGACAACACAACTGTTCCACCGCATGACAAAGATCACGTGTGTCTGTTTATTCTCACACCTTTAGTTCCACTAAAGCTCACAAATCAGTTTTTTATAACAGTAAACACTCTTTTCATGTAGTCGCGATGTTATATTGTGTCATGTTTATCAAAATAAAACTGACTAAAAAACCTAGACTCCACTTCATTGATAGTAGCTATAGGCTTATGTTTGTTGTGAACATAGAATCGAAAGACCAGGAGACTTGGTTGTTTCTTCAGCAGGATTCTTTATTGAGAACACGAGCTGTCGGTAGCTGCAGTCACCAAGTCTGAACGTGAATGTTCTCTTACAGTTTATATACATTTAGGGGCAGGAATCGGAAAAGACAGGTTTAGGAACCGGTTTTAGACAGAGCATTGCCCACCCTAATCCACTCAGCATATCTATTCAAACACTGAGACCCGAGTACAGGACTGGCTGGGCTTTCTTGCTAAAACACAAACTCCAAGAGTTTCAGTAAAACAGGACTGACCAGAGTCTTTTGCTAGAAAACTCTGATAATCATGATTTATACCTAACCTTAACATGCTAAATTCAATGTAAACCTAAATTAAACATTTTAATAAATTTGCTTTCCCACATTTGCCCCTTTGAGAGTCTTTAAAAAAACTCTCACAAAATACAAATTTATACACTTAAAAGTTCAATCTTGTAACTTGTGTAAGTTACAGGCACAAAGCAAGTTCAATCTTGTAACTTGTGTAAGTTACAGGCACAAAGCAAGTTCAATCTTGTAACTTGTGTAAGTTACAGGCACAAAGCAAGTTCAATCTTGTAACTTGTGTAAGTTACAGGCACAAAGCAAGTTCAATCTTGTAACTTGTGTAAGTTACAGGCACAAAGCAAGTTCAATCTTGTAACTTGTGTAAGTTACAGGCACATAGCAAGTTCAATCTTGTAACTTGTGTAAGTTACAGGCACAAAGCAAGTTCAATCTTGTAACTTGTGTAAGTTACAGGCACAAAGCGTGATCTGTGTTGTTCATCTGTAATTGCATGCTGACACAGAAACAAAACATGCAATTAGGGTCCGTGAAGTTCTTACAGGTAATATTCTTTTATGGTTGGACCAGTCATTTTCTCGTGCGAGGCGTGAGTCATTTGTTGAATGAAACACTTGATACTGTGGAAGCATATGTAGAATGCCAGTAGGAGAAATAACAGCAGCATTGCTATTTCTTTAATCCACAGCCAGGGTTTACCAATCAAGTTTCCGAACCATGAAGAATTGTCTTCAGTCATCTGGTGTAATTTTGTTGAAAGATCAAGAATGTCTTGTTGGATTTTGTTCAAGTTCTCTGTTGGATCCATTAACCCGGTGCAGCACTCAGGTACACCATACGATGGGATTAATGCTCCAAGAGTTCTTGACCACCACGTTTGAACACAAGTGAGTCCTGGAATGCAGCCATCTTTGTTGATAGAAGGAGCTGAATTTTGTAGCTGTGGAGAGCTTTGGGTGGAGTGTGTATTTTCTCTGATAGCTGGTAGAACATAAACCAGGGTGCACCTGCCGTTGAATGGGCTGGGTAGGATGCTGTAGACAGAGATAGGGTGTGCAACCCATGGGATTCCGGCTCCTACTGAAGGTGCATATGGCATGCAAACGTTCTTTCCAGCAAACAAGGCATTTCTGGACATATTCATCAGCTCTAAGAAGATGTTGTTTCTGGGGTCCACACTTTGTGCGATTTTCATGATGGTTAGTAGTAGTCTGACAATCTTGATCATGTTGATGGATGACTGAAGTTCCCGCAGGTGAGTCTGCGTTGTGTATTTTTTCTTCTGTGTTGGTTGTAGTCTCTGCAGTTGGTCTAGTTGTTTTCTGGAGGTTGGGTCTTCATATGCAGGTGTGTAGGTCAGTGCATATGGTTAAAAACAAACAAATAAAGAGCAACTGCAACAGACCAGTATTCATTGTAAAGACTACAAACATTAGGGTTATATATATATATATATATATATATATATATATATATATATATATATATATATATATATATATATATATATATATATTAAAAGGTTATGTTGCTTAACAAATTTTCATTACAACTGCATCGATCAAGAACCACATCTGTAGACTTTTCCCCAATCAAATGTTAACTTTTAAAGTTTGAAAACTTGAGGTATAGATATACAGCTAGAAGATATACATCTTTGGCCTACACAAGAAAAAGAAAATAGAAAAAATATAGGGACAAATTAATTAAGTTCTTATATATGTCCTGCCCTGAGCACAAGCTCTCATTCTAATCCTGTAAATGTTAAATACTTCTATAAAGTATAAAATACCCTATTAATTTTCAAGTCTTAAAAAAAAAGAAAAAAGGATAATATCATCTGTGTCCTTAATTACTGTTTGTCTGTGTTGAGCACACAATATTTGAACAAAAAGGTTTCAATAAGCGCCACCTACTTGTGATACCTTCAAATGTAAGCACAACAAAAGTCCACGTTGTTCTCTAAAGACAGATATTGATTAACCTGCACTGATTGCTTACCTCCACCATAACTGATTTTCCCACACAAATGTTAATGATTTCATGTTAGAGCTAGAATGACCACTAATGTGTTTATTTACAAAAAGGCACGAGCGAAGAAAAACAAGGCAATTTTATTTTTATCAAAATTTTGATAAAACTGCAATTTAAATATATTATTTCTATAAGTTCTACAAAAAAGGACAAAATAGATAGGCTGAATAACCTGATCTATGGCATGTTAAATGGTGGTAGCCTAGTCTATGAACAGTAGCTAAACCCCCCTAAGCCCACAGAAATGGTTAGACCCAAGCCTTCAGCAGCCAATGACACTGACCCGTTCAAACTGATTTTAACTCGTATTTCACGCGTCCTTTTCGCCTGGTTGGAAACTTCACACACGTTTGTACTGCCTGTTTGGGTTAACTGTTTACACGTCAAAAGCGTGCGTTTTGTCCTAGTCAAAACACACGTTTTCAACGCCCATTTTTGTTATTATAAACGCGCGTTTTCAGTTACCCCAAAGCGCACGTTGCAAACGTGCGTTTTAAATAGCAGATCACACGTCGAGGACGCGCGTTTTGATGCAAAAAACGCGCGTTTTCCGTGACCACAAAGCGCGCGTTAAGAACGTGCGTTTTTATGGCAAATCGCGCGTCAGGGACGTGCGTTTGGCGGTCGAAACGCACGCTTTTGACGTGTCAGTGTGCAATCAGACGCCCGACCAGGCGTTTGTGAACACTATGGCTTGCCATATGAAATGCAATACACTGTGACTGCTCAAACAGGGGGTAGTAGAGTCATAGGGGAGTCATAGCTCTGAATGCCCGTCTATTTCGCTTCAAACGCTCACTTTAAACGCACGTCCTATTCGCCTTGGACGCGCGAATGGATTTAAAATGTTCAAGCGTCGAATTAGACGCGATAGACGCGGTTGGTGTGAATGCTGCATAATAACAGGCTGCATGTCAAGATTGCAATGCTGGAATGTGTTGTGTGTGTGTGTGTCAAAGAGAGAGGCACGGGCGCGATCGAACAGTGGAAACATAAAAACATACTGCGTCATTTATACTCCTCCAACAAACACATATTTTCCGCTGGGGTAAACTGCACTGAGCGGTTGAATGCGCTTACTCGATCTGCCATGTTTTTTGTTTTGAAAAGTGTCTTAATTTACCCAGAATGCATTGCAATGTAGTCCTACTTAAGATAGTCAGAGTCTTAAGTGCTTTGTGCAAAGATGTCTATCTGAAGTCTGACTATCTACTATATCTAAGCCATAGTCAAAGTCTATCTTTTGTGAAACCGGCCCCTGGTGTCCACTACAGAGGACATAGCATAACATATGAATAAAATACACATTTTCAAAAAAAAATGTTTTAACATCTGTTTCTTATGCTCTAAACAATGTGATGACATGAAAAAAAAAAACTAAATTCAAAACATTTTAGTTTGGGCTCATAGTCTTAGAGCTCAAACATGACAATCTGGGGCTCAGGTCAGGAAGCAGACAGACTGGCTAAACCGACCGTCTGCTAGCGGCCTCGCGTCACCAAGGTCAGATAAATCCTATCACATAGAGCCTCTTTCACCTAGCTATCATCATATAGAGACCGTGTCTGTTCCCCGAATTTGGAAATCCAAAAAACGTTTAAACCCAACTAAGGTTAAAAATTTAATTGATGTTCAACAAATAAAAAACAGCTATAATACAGATGAGCAAATGCTAAAGCTTGGGTTGCTGAATACTCGATCGCTTACTTCAAAAGCACTCGTTGTTAACGATATGATTTCAGATAATAACCTAGATGTGCTGTGTTTGACAGAAACCTGGCTAAAACCAAACGATTACATTACTTTAAATGAATCAACCCCGCAAGATTACTGTTATAAACATGAGCCTCGTCTGAAACGCAAAGGGGGTGGTGTTGCTGTAATTTATAGTAATAGTTTCAAAACCACTAAGAAATCAAGTTTTAAATATAATTCTTTTGAAGCATTGGTGCTTAATGTAAAAATATATAGTGTAAACGATAAATCACGTTTGAGATTTGTGCTGGCTACTGTATACAGGCCACCAGGGCACCATACAGACTTTATCAAAAAATTTGCGGACTTTCTATCAGAATTAATATTGACTGGAGATAAAGTACTAATTGTTGGTGATTTTAATATACACATCGATAATGAAAAAGATGCATTGGGATTGGCATTTAAAGACATTGTAAATTCAATTGGAGTTAGACAACACGTGTCAGGACCTACTCATCGTCGTAATCATACTCTAGATCTAATATCACACGGAATAGATGTGGATGCCGTTGAAATTCTGCAGCAGAGCGATGACATCTCAGATCATTACCTAGTCTCGTGTAATTTCCATTTAGCCAAGGCTGCAAAGCCGACTCCGTGTTACAAATATGTGAGACCTATCACTTCTGCTACTAAAGATTGCTTTATTAATAATCTTCCTAATCAGTTTCATCATCTCAGCATCTCAGATAGCTTAGAAGAACTAGATATTACAACAGAAACGTTTAACTCTCTCTTTTCCAGCACTTTAGACACAGTTGCTCCGTTGCGCTTAAAGAAGATTAAAGAAAATAGTCCAACGCCGTGGTACAACGAGCACACTCGGGCCCTTAAGAGAGCAGCCAGAAAAATGGAGCGCAACTGGAAGAAAACAAAACTAGAGGTATTTCGCATTTCATGGAAAGAGAGCTCAATTACTTACAGAGAGGCTTTAAAAGCTGCTAGATCTGCTTATTTTTCAACCCTATTAGAAGAAAATAAACATAATCCTAGGTATTTATTTGAAACGGTGGCTAAACTAACGAAAAATAAAGCTTCAAGCACCGAAGTTTCCAAGCAACACAGCAGTAATGACTTTATGAACTTCTTCACTTATAAGATTGATAATATCAGGGACAAAATTATAACTATGCAACCGTCTACTACAGTATCGCATCAGGCAGTGCATTGTAGTCTCCCTGAGGAAAAATTTGATTCATTCGTTGCTATAGGAGAGGAAGAATTTACTAAACTCATTAAATCATCTAAATCTACAACATGTATGTTAGACCCTATACCGACTAAGCTACTGAAAGAAATACTTCCAGAGGTCATAGATCCTCTTCTTAATATCATTAATTCGTCTTTGTCTCTAGGATACGTACCAAAAAACTTTAAGCTGGCTATGATTAAACCGCTTGTTAAAAAAACGCAACTTGATCCTTCAGAATTAGTCAATTACAGGCCGATCTCGAATCTACCTTTTCTGTCAAAGATATTAGAAAAGGCGGTATCCTCACAACTGTGTTCCTTTCTTGAAAGAAATGATATCTGCGAGGATTTCCAGTCAGGATTTAGACCGTACCATAGTACCGAAACAGCTCTCGTTAGAGTCACAAATGATTTGCTCTTATCATCCGATCGTGGTTGTATCTCGCTATTAGTGTTACTCGATCTTAGTGCTGCATTTGACACCATCGACCACAACGTTCTTTTAAATAGATTAGAACATTATGTTGGCATTACGGGAAATGCACTAGCATGGTTTAAATCATACTTATCTGACCGTTATCAATTTGTAGCAGTAAATGATGAGATGTCTCATCGATCACAAGTTCAGTATGGCGTACCACAAGGCTCAGTACTAGGACCGCTGCTGTTCACTCTGTACATGCTACCCTTAGGAGATATCATTAGGAAACATGGCATTAGCTTTCACTGTTATGCCGATGATACTCAGCTCTATATTTCTTCAAAACCTAACGAAACTTACCAATTCACAAAATTAACGGAATGCATAGCGGATATAAAAAATTGGATGACTTGTAATTTCCTACTTCTGAATTCTGAAAAAACAGAGTTTCTAATTATTGGACAAAAAACTTCCTCACGTAATAATATAGAATACTGTCTAACACTTGATGGCTGCTCTGTTAAGTCTTCGTCGTCGGTTAGGAACCTGGGTGTGCTCTTTGATACCAATCTTTCATTTGAAAGTCACGTGTCTAGTATCTGTAAAACTGCATTTTTCCATCTTAAAAATATATCTAAATTACGCCATATGCTCTCATTGACAAATGTGGAACAATTAGTTCATGCGTTCATGACCTCAAGGCTAGATTATTGTAATGCTCTACTGGGTGGTTGCCCTGCACGCTTAATAAACAAACTACAGCTGGTTCAAAACGCAGCAGCTCGAGTTCTTACCAGAACCAGGAAGTATGACCATATTAGCCCAGTTCTGTCAAAACTGCATTGGCTCCCTATTAAACATCGCATCAATTTTAAAATATTGCTGATTACTTACAAAGCACTGAATGGTTTAGCTCCGCAGTACTTGAGCGAGCTCTTAACGCATTATAGTCCGTCACGTCTATTACGATCTCAAAATTCCGGCCAGTTGATAATACCTAGAATATCAAAATCGACTGCTGGCGGTAGATCCTTTTCCTATTTAGCACCAAAACTCTGGAACAGTCTTCCTACCATTGTCCGGGAAGCAGACACACTCTGTCAGTTCAAAGCCAGATTAAAGACACATCTCTTTGACCTAGCTTTCACATAATACATTATAGACTTCTATAATTTAATGTTAGGCTGCATATAGTAGGTCAGCCGGAACCGGGAACACTTCCCAAAAATCCTGATGTACTCGTTACATCATGAGAAGAATGGCATCTACGCTAATTTTAGTGTCTGTGTTTATCCCGAGGTTTTCCTGCAGCCTGCTGGATCCAGGCCGTATCCAGATCTGACGAAGGACCTTCGCCTGGACCGATGACAACGCAGTGCTGAAGTGCCAACTAGTCTCTCCCTATGGAGGATCCCACTACCACTCTACAGATAAGGCGTTGTCGGGAAAATTCGTCTCGCGGTCCTACCCCAAAGCAACAAATAAAATAAAATTCCTTATCAAAATTTATAAGGAAAGACAAGTATTCTGTTTAGGCTTGGCTTGTAGGGAATTCCAAACCTGCGTATATTCAAACGCACATAACTATAGAACCCATTCTAAATGCGCATGTGAACGCCATCAGTGTTTCTCACAGGTTCGCGTTTAAAGTCTGTGTAGAGAGAATGGTGTCGTCTTAGCGGCCCCTAATTTAATAACAAATGATCATTGCGACGGAAGCAAATCAATTAAAACTAACTTTAGATGGAAATAACTTAACTCTGCTGTACAGCCGAAACAATCTCTGTTGCCTTAAATTATACGCTTATCTCTGTAAAGCTGCTTTGAGACAATCTACATTGTTAAAAGCGCTATATAAATGAAGATGACTTGACTTGACTTGACATATTTTTTTCTGGGTCTCAGGAGGATAATGCTCATGCTCATGCTCCACCCACGACCACTGACGGACTGTCCCGTATTAGCATATTTGTATACTGTCTGCCAAGGCAGTCTTGTGTAGACACTCCCGGAAAGAGAGGGATGGGGTGAGCAGTTGCTCATTATCATTTAAAGAGACATGCACCAAAATGGGTCTATGTGAACAGAGCTGTTTTTGAGGAGGTAAGAGGGTGTTGTTTTACACAACCATTGAGGAATTTTAACCAAAGTATGTTACAAACTTTACTTGAAGACCCTAAAGAATCATACCAACTTGTGGAAAATGGGCATCCGATGACCCCTTTCTGGTCAATTTTAACATTGAGCAAATTTTTTTGTAAATTTGGAGTGCTTTCAGTACAGAGAACAACAACACAAATCGGTGTTGCCAACACTGTGTTCTTAAAGATATTAATAAAAGTGATGTTAATTCAGCCAGCGCACATACCTGTCATTTTCCCCAATCAAATGTTAACTTTTAAAGTTTGAAAACTTGAGGTATAGATATACAGCTATACCTCAAGTTGCAATCTTGACATCGCAGCCTGTTATTATGCAGCGTTCACACTAAACGCGAATAGAGCGTCAAATTCGCGTCTATCGCGTCTAGTTCGACTCTTGAACATTTTGAATCCATTCGTGCGTCCAAGGCGAATAGGACGCGCATATAAAGCGAGCGTTTGAAGCGAAATAGACGGGCATTCAGAGCTATGACTCCACTATGACTCTACTACCCCCTGTTTGTGCAGTCACGGTGTATTGCATTTCATATGGCAAGCCATAGTGTTCACAAACGCCTGGTCGGGCGTCTGATTGCACACTGACACGTCAAAAGCGTGCGTTTCGACCGCCAAACCATAAAACCGATTTTCCATAAAAACGCACGTTCTTAACGCACGCTTTGTGGTCACGGTTTTCGCATCAAAACGCGCGTCCTCGGCGTGTGATCTGCTATTTAAGTTTGCAACGTGCGCTTTGGGGTCACCGCTTTGGGGTTTTGACTAGGACAAAACGCACGCTTTTAACATGTAAACAGTTAACCCAAACAGGCAGTACAAACGTGTGTGAAGTTTCCAACCAGGCGAAAAGGACGCGTGAAATACGAGTTAAAATCAGTTTGAACGGGTCAGTGTCATTGGCTGCTGAAGGCTTGGGTCTAACCATTTCTGTGGGCTTAGGGGGGTTTAGCTACTGTTCATAGACTAGGCTACCACCATTTAACATGCCATAGATCAGGTTATTCAGCCTATCTATTTTGTCCTTTTTTGTAGAACTTATAGAAATAATATATTTAAATTGCAGTTTTATCAAAATTTTGATAAAAATAAAATTGCCTTGTTTTTCTTCGCTCGTGCCTTTTTGTAAATAAACACATTAGTGGTCATTCTAGCTCTAACATGAAATCATTAACATTTGTGTGGGAAAATCAGTTATGGTGGAGGTAAGCAATCAGTGCAGGTTAATCAATATCTGTCTTTAGAGAACAACGTGGACTTTTGTTGTGCTTACATTTGAAGGTATCACAAGTAGGTGGCGCTTATTGAAACCTTTTTGTTCAAATATTGTGTGCTCAACACAGACAAACAGTAATTAAGGACACAGATGATATTATCCTTTTTTCTTTTTTTTTAAGACTTAAAAATTAATAGGGTATTTTATACTTTATAGAAGTATTTAAGATTTACAGGATTAGAATGAGAGCTTGTGCTCAGGGCAGGACATATATAAGAACTTAATTAATTTGTCCCTATATTTTTTCTATTTTCTTTTTCTTGTGTAGGCCAAAGATGTATATCTTCTAGCTGTATATCTATACCTCAAGTTTTCAAACTTTAAAAGTTAACATTTGATTGGGGAAAAGTCTACAGATGTGGTTCTTGATCGATGCAGTTGTAATGAAAAAATTTGTTAAGCAACCTTATATATATATATAAAATGATTATAAAATGTATCACTATTGCGAGCAGGGTGCCATCAAGATCCTTTACAGGGACCAAATTACAGAAACATCCGATAGTTCACTCAAAATTCAAAACATTCTGTCTACATTTATTCACCCTCATGTTATTTCAAACATGCACAAGTCATCCTAATTTTTAAGATTTAACATATGCTTTTTATTTCTTTTCTTAAATGTGAGCAATGGTAACAGAACTAATTTACACCCTGGGATCAATCAATTATATTTTTTATCCAATTTATTTTCTACAAATGTGATGCATCTTACCAGGTTTCAAATATAAATAAATACTGTCTATGTTATAAGGCTTATGTTATGAAGTCTTCACCTCAATTAGCACCAAATAAAACCAGTCAACCCATTAACATGGATAATCCATCTCTACATCTCTAGATAGATGGATAGTCATCTACATCTAGATCGATAGATAGGTTCCCTAGGAGGAGTCTTTCATATTCCACTGTATGTGTTTTCCAAACAACCCTAAATAGCCAACTTCGGAATAGCCGGGCGGAGCTAATAGTTAAATGCTAAAAGTGCGTAACTTGTTCGGCCTGGTGAGATCTGTATGTGTACTGAGTTTCATATGATTACATGCTATGTTTGATTTATGGACCAAGTTTTCGGACCCCGTTCCAGGGGGCGCTGTCGAGCCCCACTGCCGCGCCCGGGTACCAGCTTCAGCCCGGCCCTGATGGCCGCGGGTTCTGACCCGTGTGCAAAGTTTCAAGAGTTTTTGAGCATGTTAAGGGCCCCAAAAGTGCCTGAATAGTCGTAAGAATAATAATAATAATAATAATAAATAATCCTAAGGAAAACAATAGGACCTTCGCCCTTTCAGGGCTTGGGCCATAAAAACATGGCACATAAAGTTAAACTAATGATTTTTGGGTGTGTGTATTGTAAGTTGTATACCATTTCAATTCGTTGGGTTCGTCTGCAGCATGCTGCAAAGCACACAGTACTCCTCTGCATTACCTATACATTTGTTAACATTAAAAAGTTAAATGTGAATTCTTTGGGCAATCATAGTGTAGCCTACTAAATGTCAACATACACGACATGAAAAATACTATCAGAACGGTTCTGAAATTACATTAAATAATTATTGCATTACTTTTTGCAACCTTCAAGTTATTTTGATGTATATCTGGATTGTATTTCTGTATATTTGAATATTCTTACTTGATTAAATACATTTTTAGACTGAAGATAGCATCTGAAGAAGTGTAATATGACATACTGTACATTAAAATACTGTACATACATTACCATTACAGAATTAAAATTAAATTAAATTAAAAATGGAGCACCCCAAACAAGTAATTATCAAAAGAAATGACAGCAGTAGATAAATACCAATAGATTCTTCATTTGTGATGTGGAGGCAAACTATAACTCGGTCTTTGATTCTTTCCGTACATTTTAATATGTGTTTTAGAGATTGAATTCAAATCAAATATTAAGATTACTGCCCTAACTATTTCTGTATAGGATGTCTACATCATACATATTTGGAATAGTATGGAAATATAAGGTTCAGATCACTAAAAACCATACATGGAAGTTAAAGATCTCATCGGTGGAGTCTGGATGTCATCTAGTGGAAAATTTTGGTACTGCGCACAATACAATCTTTCCTAAAGCTCATTTATTGAGACATCAACCTAAAATCTGGCCCAGAACTTGTCCAGATATTTAACATTGATTTTCTTGAAGATTTAGGGTTGAAAATGTTTTGTAAAAAAAAAAAAAATTTATTTATATATATATATATATATATATATATATATATATATATATAAATATATATAAACAACATTATGTATTGTATACATTTAAAATGTTCATAAACTTAAACTACTTCAACAACTTTGTTTTACTTTACTAATCTGAGAAGTGTACCCTTTTAGTACCCTGTTAGTTCACAGTGCATTAAGTAATGTTAACAACAACTTTTGATTTTAATAAATATTAGTAAAGGTTGAAATTAAATTTTAAATTAACATGTAGAAGTGCAGTTCGTTGCAATCATTTGGCTGGTTGTCAGCTTGAAGATGAGAAAAGTCTTGCCAAGCGAGGCAGAGGATCTGTTGAAACCATGGTGGAGAAGGAGGAAAGGATGGTCATTGTCAGGTGGTACGACAACAAAGCTGTTACCCTGATCTCCTCCTACTGCACAGTTGCTGAAGGATCCAAATTTAAGAATATGTTTAAGATCTGCTGATCTTACTTCCTTACATAACATCACATGAAAAACTAAGGTGAATTACACTGTATTGGGCATTCAAGGTGAACATGATGGCATCAATTTACTGATCAGAAGTCAGCTTTAAGTCAGCTGTCTAAACATTGTAATAGTCAGGGGTTTTGTTAGTCTTTGATCTTCCAACTAAGAGCTGAACTGTGTGTGACTATTACATAGTCTTAGTTCTCGGGACCATTTGTGTTTATACCATTTGGGGAAGTCAGTTGGGGGCAATTGCCTCTATTGTCTTTAGATGATTAGATTTAGTGGTTACCTCTAAGGCTGTGTGTATGTTTAGCACCTTTAAGGACAGCCCACTGAAAGACCTATAAAGAAACCATGTAAAGTATGTTAGCCAGACTGATTTGGGAAGAACTGCAGCCGCGTCAACGCGAAGTCCTCAATAAAGAATAACTCTGTTTGAACGTGATCCCCAACGTCTCCTGGTTTCTTGCTTCGACGAAAAAAAAGTTTTCAACAAGCCTCAAGATAAAGCTCGACGCTGGAGCAAATCAGACAAAGCTTTTGTGGAGGTCAACAGGCCACACATTGTGAAGGAGTACAACAAATTTATGGGGGGAATAGACCTCCTTGATGCATGTGTTGCAAGGTACAAATACCACATGAGATCACGTCGGTGGTACATCTACCTGTTCTGGCAAACCATCATGTTGGGCCTTGTTAATGCATGGTTGATCTACCGCCGTGACTGCAAACAACTTGGTGTCCAAAAGCCATTGAAGCAGAGGAGCTTCCAGGCAGAGGTTGCCACTAGCCTAATTCTTGTGCAAGCACAAAGAGGTCGGCCAACAATTCACCGCCCGTCTTCACCACCACCACCACCACCACCACGACCCAAGAGAGTTCGTGTTGGAGTACCAGATGATGTTCGCACTGACCAGGTTGCACACTGGCCTGCGAAATGTGACACGCGTGGCCGTTGCAAATTCTGCAAAGTCCTTGCAACCACCACTGTCTGTGAGAAATGTGATGTGCGTCTTTGCTTCATTGAGGACAGAAATTGCTTCAAAAACTTCCATCTGCCCTAAATTGCCAAAAATTCTTGAAGTGAGAAAGGTGATAACAATGGTTTGATCAGAGTGAACAAGTTTTTTTTTTTCACTGAGCAATGTATTGTTTGTTTGTTTACAGTTTTATTGCACAATATACACATTTTTGCAATGTTATTGCACTACATGCATGTTCAACATATTTACCTCCAGTGTGAGGTAGTTATTTATTTTTTATTCACTTTGCACATTTTCGAGTTGTGAAAAAATATTCTAAAAATGTATTTCTGGTTAAACCATATACCTGAAAAGGTAGAATTTTGCAATGTTATTGCACTACATGCATATTCAACATGTTGACCTCCAGTGTGAGGTAGTTAGTTATTTTTATTCACTTTGCACATTCGAGTTGTGAAAAAATAATCTAAAAATGTATTTCTGGTTAAACCGTATACCTGAAAAGGTAGAATTTTGCAATGTTATTGCACTACATGCATATTCAACATGTTGACCTCCAGTGTGAGGTAGTTAGTTATTTTTATTCACTTTGCACATTTTCGAGTTGTGAAAAAATAATCTAAAAATGTATTTCTGGTTAAACCGTATACCTGAAAAGGTAGAATTTTGCAATGTTATTGCACTACATGCATATTCAACATGTTGACCTCCAGTGTGAGGTAGTTAGTTATTTTTATTCACTTTGCACATTTTCGAGTTGTGAAAAAATAATCTAAAAATGTATTTCTGGTTAAACCGTATATCTGAAAAGGTAGAATTTTGATATGTTACAAAAGTGTTGTTGTAAAATTGAATGGTCACAGTTATGTGGTTTTGAAATATGTGGCAAAGCAAATAAAATGCAAAAACTGTATTACTTCTGAAAAAGTTTTTTTTTTTTATTTATCTTCCCAGAAAAGTTATAATTTTGAAAATGTTGTGTAAAAGAAAATAAACAGAAAAAACTGTTATTTAGCAAGAAAACTGACTAAATGTATTTTTTTCAAATGAGAAATAAAAGCCCAATGTGACATATATGTAACATTAAAAATGGATCATAAACGCCCAATGTCACACATATGTAACATTACAGATCTTTGACAAGGAGTGTTTGTATTTAAAAAATAACTGCAGAAACATGTTTTAAGTGGTCCATTTAGTCTGTTTTATATGCCCCATAATTTTCCTATAAGGGGAAATTGGTCCGGGTTCTTATGGGTTAAGTTACACCTTAAGCTGTACCTTATCGTTAATACGTGTTTCCCGAAACGTTCTTAGTTAAGTACACCTTCTGTAAGTCATACTTTCTGAAGGTTGGTCTGGAAGACTCTTAGCTTCACCTTATCACTCTTGCAGATCTATATGAATATAATTCAGAAGTTTTAATAAAAACAGACAGTGTTCAATTAGGCTAATTCAAGTGTTTTCATGCAAATAATAAAATTGTCATTACACTGATTGTTGTTAGAACTTTAATTATATTATTATATATAATAAAATTTAATACATTTATTTTAATTAAAGAGCGCTTTTAAAGGCCAGTGAAAGCATAGGCTACTGTCAGTTAAGCCCTATTCGGACGCTAATATTGTTTATCATGGGCTCGTACGGTATTTTTAAACATTTACAGGGGTAAGTCGGTTATTTTAGTGCCGTCCGAATCCATAATATCAGTGTTTTTTCTCACTCAACCCGCGTAAAAATCCCTGGCCAAATTAGTACCTACTGTTTTTTTAATTTAATTTAATTTAATGTAATTTAATTGCCGTCTGAATCTACATTTCTGCGTTTTCAAGAAGAGAATCAAAATTCACTGTTTAAATCCTTTTTGATCACTGCCGCGCACCGTAGCCTACGTACACTTTTATTACTGAAATGCTTGAAAGTATTTACAAGAACAATATTACATCGCAGCTCCACCTCAGCGAACAAAAATGGGAAAGAGACGAAAGCACATAAAAAATGTAAATGGTTATTCTGGCAGCAATATATGATACAATTTTAAAATATGTAGGCTAGGCTATTATAGGCTATTATAGTTTGGATTATTTTTTATAATATCCCATGAGTCCTAGTAAATGCAATTTAACTATTCTAAAGTGCTTTTTTTATAAAGAACACCGCTTTCTCACATAAACAGCCCCCGGCAAGAGAGAATAATTGATTCTCAAGCCATCGATATCAACCAATTCAGCACTATGGCCACGGACAGCACCGGGTAACGTCGCACGCAAGAAGGTATACCTTAAGCGGCTTCCTAAGGTATAGTTCGGGGAACACGCCTAGAAATGGTATACCTTCAGTTAAGTTATACCTTAAGAGTCTTCGTAGCGCGCTAAGAGACAACGTTATCGGGAAACTCAGCCTTGATCTTTTAGTCACTGGTTTGATTTACTGAAGCATAAACAGTATTGAACGATTTTGAGAGAAAGATCATGTGTCTGAAATTGAATAATTATACATCAAAAATCACTGATCATAGATCATAGATTAGAATAAAAACATATTTGGAACTTGATTAAATAAATGTTTCTGTTATAATAGGGAGGGACAACTTAAGCCATTAAACTTGCAGGAAGTTTTAATGGTAAAAAGACCTCTTATATGCCAAAAGATCGAGGCAAATTTGGTTTCTCATGTCATCACCCCTTTAAAAGAAAACATGTCTGATGGATTTTTGCATTGAACTCTTCATATCTTTATCCATAACACAGCAGCATTTTGAACACGTTACAATACCTTCAAAATTAATTGTCTAAAATTTTGTTGAAAATAACTACTTTGTGGAATTTTATTTCCAATTTTATGACCAACTGTGAGGCCTTTCAATAATGTGTGATTATTATGGAAGTAAAATAATGACAAATGTTTTTGAAACAAAAAAGCTTGTTGAAATGCATTACTTGAAAAAATATGCATTGCATTAACCCTGCTTGCATTTTAATGCATTGTGTTTTTAGGGCTTGCATTTTTATGGGCTGAAATTCAACATGGTTGTATATTTAAGCTGTGAATATTTCAATTCAAAACATTTCACACATGTTTTCATTATTAAAAATTCAGTAATCCATATTTACCTTTCAGATTTAATTTCCAAAATATTCATTCTGTTTAAAAATACAACCTATACTATTCGACAGGCAATTTTCGGTCCATGTTATTTCGCTTTACAAATACGCTTCCACAAATTCAATGGTTCAAATTCAACAGAAAATTCAACATTTGACATCCGGGAACGGCAGGAATATCAATGGATTGCCGATTGATAATCTCCATAGCTGTTAGTCGACCTCACCAGGAGGGGGTGCAAGCAGCTGTTGACAAAGAAAACTATAGAGCAGGGATGTCCAATCCTGCTCCTGGAGGGCCACTGTCCTGCAGAGTTTAGCTCCAACCCCAATTAAACACACCTGAACCAGATAATCAAGGTCTCTAGGCATTCTAGAAACTTCCAGGTAGGTGTGTTGAGGCAGGCTAGAGCTAAACTCTGCAGGAGAGTGGCCCTTCAGGACTGAGTATGGACACCCCTGCTATAGAGCAACGGTGAGAGAGTCATTAATTCTTAAAAACGATTTACAGAAATGGAACAAGTAGTAAGTATTTGTGATGATTATCAGGCCCAGTATATATATATATATATATATATATATATATATATATATGGAAAAGCTGATAAAGACACAAAAGCTGTATTTACATTTAAGTCTTCACAGTGAGTTTTGCACATGTAAGCAGCTTTCTCTACAGTGAACGAGATTATAATGTTATTCACCGATTCTGATGCATAGATAAAACGTTAAATCTGAGGTAGTAGATATATATTTTTCTCGGTTGTTTAGTTTTTTTTAACTTTATATCACTGCTGTGCTGCAGAACTGGGGATTCCCTCAATACATCATTCTCCAGGATTCCCCAGCGGCCAGGACACTTAATGCTTGCTTTGGAATAATTTAGAGCATTATATGTGAAACATTTGTATCTATTGTATTATTACATGTATAATAGTCAGACATTTATATTTATATGGCAAAAAATAAGTAAGCCTATCTATTTCCACTAAAAATAGCCTATAAACATCCTAAAAGATATGTTCACCTTATTAACAAAACTGCATACATTTTGATTTGAATTGTTTAAAACAATTAAAATACTATTTGGCCTGTGGAAATTAATTAATCAGCTCTATTCTAAAAACTTTATTTGAGAAATATTTTATATAATTTATTTTTTATGGATTTTTAAAATATATTTATTCTAAAACATAGCAAGGATGTTGGATGATTTTTAGCAATGCAATGTGTATGGCACAAATGGCTTTATAGTCCGTATCTAATATTTTCCAATGTCTTGTGGTACCTTTGATGGTGTTAAAACATGGTATAATGTGGATGGAAATATGAATGAAAATGATACAGATGTACATAGTGAAACTAAGCACTGTAAGAGGATTACTCCATGTATGATTATTTCAGGGAGGGGACAGGGATTGACATGCATGTACAAACAATCTTCTGCTGACTGGGATTTCTGCGCAGGTTCTGGCATGCATGGTTTAACCCTCTGGGGTCTGAGCTGTTTTCTGGGCCCTGGAGGTGTTCTGACATGCTCTGACATTTCTGGTTATTTCTGTAGTTTGTATCATTTTCATGGCTAAAGTCTAATTACACAGTATTCAGCACAAACTCTGCTACAATAATATATCAACAGCATGTATGTAAAAGTTTGTAGTTTTGAGATAATGACATTTATGCGTGGTTTGTGAAAATACAAAAAAAAAATCTCACTGAAATAAGGCCATGAAACCCCTACTGATTATTTCTTCACAAGACTTTTGAAAATTGTATGACGTAGCCTAGAATATTTGCTGCAAAACTATGTGAAAATCACCCTGACTGCTCATTCAGAGAAGACAATATATTGATTTAAAATTTTTACGACGTGTTTTGTGTGAATAAGCCTTATGCAAGAGCTCATTAATATGTATGGCTTTTCTCACCTGAGAAAGACAAAGACACTCCCCTAACGGCCCTATTAGGAGCTATCAGGCCCCTATCATTCTGAGCAACCTTGCACAATACTGTAAATGAGGAGATTTAAAAAAGAATGGCTTTTAGATTGTTTGGATTTATTTACACAACATAATCCAAATAGACACAACAAATGGCAAAAAAGCACTTATTGAAAGACAGAGACCTTTGTGCCATTCCTAAAAACATTGTACATACCTTTTATTTCCAAGGTGTTTGATTTTCACTTTACCATGTTCATGTTCCAGAGACTCATGTGAATGTTGAAGTCGGCAGGACTCAGTGGCATCTGGGCCCTGAAAAAAAAGTGAACATACTGATATCAAGAGAAAGGCCTGCACGATTTTGGAAATAAATATTAGATTTTTCTGGTTAAAATTGCTTTTTAAAATTCACAAAATACACACACACACACACACACACACACAAATGTTTCCAACAATATATAATATAATGAACACCAGGTTTGTTGTGCCTTGTAGGCATAGGCTATGCGCAGTGCTGGGTAAAATAATAATAACAATAGATAGCAGTATAAATCTTCCAAAATATTTCAGTAAAAAAATATATTGATTATCATGTTACTTCAAATGTTTCCATTCGTTATGATGATATGAAATGAGATAATAGTAAAAACATGAAGCCATTTGGTGTGTTTTGCTTTTCAAATTTTCAAATGATACATTCAAACGCGATCGCGCTGCAAAATCTGATACATTCAAACGCGATCGCGCTCAAATATAAAACATTATGGTTACCATATACATATCTACGTTTGACCAGATATCCACAAACACAGTAGGCCTAACAGTAAACACGGGTCTAAATATTATAATATTCCCCATATATCTAGCAACAGTTCAACTGCAATGTGACATTTATGCAACAATAACAAACATGTAAGAATTTCTTACCTTAAATCTTTCTTGTCTTCAAATCGCGTTCTTCTTCTTCTGAGGTAGCCTAAATCCAATGTAAGCTCAGGCGCGTCTTTCAAGCTCGACGAAAAGTGAAGTGAAGTGTTTTGGTGTTTTGTTGTTGAGGTAACGAGCGCGTTCGCGTTCCATGTGGAGATTTGCATGTGAATATCTTTTGCGCGAGTGGGCGTGGCCAAATTAACTGTAATGAGCAAGCGTTTGAGAAGCTGGACATCTTGTTGGTTTTATACAAATTACTTAAACAGAAAATATTTGTTTTCGTTTTGAACCCGATCATTTAAAAGTACACACTTAAATGTTTATAAAGGTGTATGGCTCATAAATGTGTGACAAGTATTCGCTGAGTTTTGTTTCAGTTTATTAGACGTGCTCAAGAAAAAAAAGTTCATATATACTGGCAAATGTCCCACCTGTGAGATGGTGGCAGCTGTAGATCAGTTTAAACAAGATGTTTGTAATATAATATTTGTGAAGAGTTATTCTAGTTACCAATAATTCTGACACAATTGCGTTCATAAGTGTTTCCAGAATATGAAGACCACAGATTGTTTATAATAATAAATATGAACATTTAATATTTTAATAAATACACTGGTAAGATTATTTATGAAAATCTATTTTATATTCTTATTATTCACATGTTTTTACATGTCTTTATTATTTTGTACAGGTCAATTTCAGATTCAGAAAGAAGAATGTCTAGTACCGTCATTCCCACAAACTCTTCGACACTGATCATCCAGTTTCAGGCCCCAGAACAAACGGCTCCAGCGACTGTTTATGTGCCACAGACAGCTTCAGCTCCTCAAGGACTTCAGGCTTTTCTGAAAGGCCAACCAAAAGCACTTGGGGTGAGAAATCAAGTATTTGTACGGAAACAAATCCAAAAAAGCAGTAGTACAAACATAAACAAACTGTTGTGCAGATCTGGCAACCCTGCTCAGCTAATAACTGTGAGTCACTATTCCCCTGCAATAAGTGCCTGTTTTCTGGTCTTCCTCAGACTGTCCAGATAATGATCGGTCTGCTGATTCTCCTGTTGGGAATCGTGTCTACATTCAATCCAGGTCCTATAATTGTCTTGTTTGGTATTCCTTACTGGGGATCTCTCATTGTAAGCAAACAATATACAACTTAAGTACAGTTCAGTCTTTTCAAACACAAGCTAAATATTCTAACAGAAAGAATCCTTTCTCTCTCCTCTCAGTACATTATCGCAGGATCACTCTGCGTTGCTGCAGAAAATAAAATCCATGGCAAAGCCTCCTCCAGTTTGAGTTTGGTATGTGCACATCATTGTTATTTTCAGGGGTCCAAGCACAAACTTTATTTAATGTAAGACTAAACAAACTGCCCAAAACTGGATGAAAGTAAAAGTATTACTTTCTTTCAAAAAGAAAGAAAGAAAAAAAAAGAAATAATTACTGACCCAAACTTTTGAATGGTAGTCATGATTTCTGAAGCATCATGTGACACTGAAGACCGGAGTAATGGCTGATGAAAATTCAGCTTTGCATCACAGAAATAATTATATTTAAAGTATATTCAAATAGAAAACTATCATTTTAAATTGTAATAATATTTCACAATATTACTGTATTTTTGAGCAAATACATGCAGGCCTGATGAGCATAAAGACCTCTTTCAAAAACATTAAAAGTAGTAATTGTAACGCAGTTCGTTGTTATGGGAAGAAGGGAACCAGAGAACATTCAAATATTTTAATAAATAAATAAACCAATACAAAAACGAAAGTATAAGCCAGCAGCGGACGACTACTGGCCACACAAAACAGGAACAAAACATTGCGCAGGTGTCACGGAGTGACAAATAGGAACTATAATAAACGGAACGAGTTCCCTTGGGGAAACAGTTCCGGCGTAACACCAGGCCGGTTCCGGTGACCTGTCATGGCCGCCCATGTTGATGAGCGACAGCTGCAGCGGATAATGAAGCAGCCATTGGAGCGCGTGTCTCCAACGGGGGATTTAAAAGCGTCGTTTTGAAGAGGCAGAGCAGGGCGGGAAAGCGGAAGGGCCGAAGCGGAGGAGAGTGGCCTGTTGAAAAGATGTGCAGTGTGTGCGGCGGCTTGAGAAGAGAGAAGCGGCAGTTTGAAGAGAAGAGGTGCAGATAAGCAGAGTGGACTTGATCAAAATTGAGGTACAAGAAGACGAGAGGCAGATGCGGCAGTTTGGAGGCACGAGTGTGCTTTGAATTACGGATTGTTGATCGAACTGGATGTCTCCCTTTGAACGTACCATCATAGTGGATCTGCCGGCCTGACTAGTTGAGGTGAAGGTATCCTTTTCACTTTTAAGTAGTGTGTATTGCAGTGTCTGACGATTTGAAGTGAGCATGCGTGAAGATTTAAAGTGGTTTGATACATGCACGAGTATTTGAGAGCTTGATGTTACCAGCACTCTAAAGCTCGGTCGGAGATCGTCCAGCCCGGTGGGGAACCAAGAATTAATGTGAACCTAGAGAAACTGCTAACGGCCACTGCTGCCTGCCATCACTGTTCTGTGGTAAGAAGACTCAGTTGTAACTGTTGGATTCTGTACTCACTACTGTTGTTCTGTGAACATAGAGAAACTGCTATCCGCCAATGCATGCTGCCATTGCTGTCCTGTGGTAAGAAGACTCAGTTGTAACTGTTGGATTCTGTACTCACTACTGTTGTTCTGTGAACATAGAGAAACTGCTATCCGCCAATGCATGCTGCCATTGCTGTCCTGTGGTAAGAAGACTCAGTTGTAACTGTTGGATTCTGTACTCACTACTGTGGTTCTGTGAACATAGAGAAACTGCTATCCGCCATTGCAAGTCGCCGCTGTCCTGTGAAAAGAGAAAGCCGATCGTCTGCTGCTACCCACCTGTAGCCCTTTGTGCTCTACCCACTACTTACTACTCCCTGCTCTCAACTGAAGAAGGTCCTGGTCCTCCCTCCCATCCCCGTCATCCCGTGAAAGAGAGGTGACACTCAGTGATCTGATGCTGTCCTGTGAGAAGAGAACCCCCCCCCTCGTCCGCTGATCCTTACCCGTGGTCCCCCTGCGTCCTGCCTACCACTTACATTGCTTAGCCGCCTACCATCTACAGGTCCTGGCTTCTGGACCAATCTGTCTCCCCCCCTTCTTCCCTCCTTCTATTGTGGTCCTGGAGCAGAGCTACCTTGCCCCCGCTGTTGCTTAGAAGAAGGCATTCGTCCCTCATCCCTTCTCTCCCCCCTGTATTGCTCCGAGCAAGGAAGAGACCAACTGGTGGCCGATTGGAGTCTTCCTCCACAGAAGCCCTGCTTAGACGAGTGGCCTTTACGAAGAGTTCTGTGGCAGTGACATTCCTTTAAAGTGTTTTTATATCTAATAAAAAGAATCAAGCTTTTATATCACGTCGTTGTCTGACTCTTGGTGTCCTTGGTGTAGCTCCTCCGGAGTGGTGGTTGTCCTCGGCCCTAGCGGTGACACAGGTGTCGCTCATCAGTAATCATGCCACCGGCCTCGTCCTGCTCACCACAGTAATGTTTCCAAACTTTCGACTGGTATTATATATATATATATATATATATTTATTTATACATATATGTGGATGATATGAAAATATCAACAAACATTCATACACTTCACTTTTTCCACATTTTGTTATGTTACAGCCTTATTCAAAAAATGGATTAAATTCATTATTTTCCTCAAAATTCTACTAGTAATACCCCATAATGACAACGTGAATGAAGTTTGTTTGAAATCGTTGCAAATTTATTAAAAATAAAAACAAACAAAAAATCCCATGTACATAAGTATTCACAGCCTTTGCCATGACACTCAAAATTGAGCTCAGGTGCAATCCTGTTTCCACTGATCACCCTTGAGGTGTTTCTACAACTGGATTGGAGTTCACCTGTGGTTAATTCAGTTGATTGGACATGATTTGGAAAGGCACACACCTGCCTATATAAGGTCCCACAGTTAACAGTGCATGTCAGAGCACAAACCAAGCCATGAAGTGTCTGTACAGCTCTGAGACAGGAGTGTGTCGAGGCTCAGATCCATTTTGGATTAAGTCTATAACATGTTGAAATGTGGAAAAAGTGAAGCGCTATGAATACTTTCCGGATGCTCTGTAAATGGTTCATTGGATTGACTATGCATAAAATCCATTATATTCTCATAAAGATCAATGAAGTCTAATCAAAATCTAATCAGTTTGCAAAGAAATTGGTGATCTCCAAGTTACCTATAGTTTTACATGATACAGAAAACATGTCAAGTTGCCAGACATAAATGAATGTATTGCTATTCTATTAAAATGAAGAGACAATATTATTTGTCTATTGTAAAATAGTACATAGAAGAATAGTTCCACACACAGACACCCGTATTATATTTGAAATTATAAGACTCTTATTACATTTGAAGAGAGATATTGCCATTGTATAATTGGATTGTCTTCATGAGTCATGTGTTCTTGGACCCTGATAATTGCAACTTTATTCCCAATTTGGTAACCCTTCCTTTTACAGTCCCCTAATTACTAGGTATTTACCTGGTAAATATATGGTAAGTTATAGTTGGTTATTGGTAATTACCACAGGTAACAAGTATGTAAATGCAGAGAAACTACAAACTAATTACTAGGTATTTTCCGGGTAAATATATGGTAAGTTATAGTTGGTTATTGGTAATTACCACAGGTAACAAGTATGTAAATGCAGAGAAACTACAAACTAATTACTAAGTATTTACCGGGTAAGCATATGGTAAATTATAGTATTTTAGTGTGTAATTACTTAAGGTGATTAGTATGCAATTACAGAGAAACTACCAGGGAAAAAAACACCACTGTTAAATATCAACTCAACAAAGTACTGTGTACTTGTTACCTGTTTAGGTTGGTAATAACTCAGATTTAATTGTGTACTACTTCCTCAGAATGTAGGCAGCCAATTTTTAGAAACACCTCCAGTATTACCCATCAATTCAAGTTAGGTTTGTAGTTATCCTAGGGTTATGTTGGTAACAGTCCATGTTTATTTATTACTATCTTGAAATTAAGACGGTAGTTTCCAATAAATTACCTTGTCTTACATGTAAGTGTAAGGTAAATTATTTGATAAACCCTCTATAAATGGGTGTAGCAATGAACAACAACTATGTAAGACAAGGTAATTTATTGGAAACTACCGTCTTTATTTCAAAATGGTAATCAAATCAGTTCATTGGAGTTGTCTGTAGGACATATCCCTTACTGCTATAGATATGACTGTTATAATTACAAGGTATGTTAACAACTTTTCTAGTCACAGTTTTACTTGCATTTAATAGAAGAATTTAATAGACCTCTTCATGTTACTGATCATTTACGTAAATCACAGCTTTACATTAACACCCGCCAAATGTGTGTGTATTTCAGCAGTGGCGTGTTACAGTCACTCCTACTAGCCACTTCGGCAGACTGAATTTCATATATACATTTATCAATTGTAGTCTTTTAAAAAGTCATCTGAAATAATAAACTAAGTGCAATGTAGTGGTCAAAAATAGCGACAGCAAGTTACACACAAACCCGCCTCTCCTCACTCACTCATTTCATTTGCTCCAGAAATGTATTCAGACACCTTCAACATTTCTCACTTTATCAGTTTATTCACTATAGTTTAGAAAATGATAATAACAAACTACAAGAACTCAGAGTTATCAAATCAGTTGATATTACACTGGTTTTGTCCATCCTTCTGTTAGACTGTCACACAAATGAATTAGGTTGAATAGCTGTCAGCTGATAAATTTAATTACACAATTACATAATACCAATTTAGGTCAACCAATTACCAAGCAATGCTTAATTTTGTTCAGTCTGTGGTGTAAAAAGGTCACATTAGCAATTAAAGAAAAACACTGAAGCAAAACATGTCAGCTCAAAGTGTCTGAATAATTTGGTAGTGAAGAATGTCACATTTACTTTATTTTGCTATAATAATTTGTGGTTTGACTGTAGCCAAATTATGAGATAGTATTAAAAATATCTATATGGCAGTTTTTCCCCATGGTATTGGTAAAATTGTAGCCCGTGAAAATGCTGAGTTTAAAACTAGATTAAAGACGCATCTCTTCAGCCAGGCATTCATATAGCCTAATATTTTTAATCTTACAGTTAAATCCGGTCTCTAGTTCATAAACGCCAGAGGAGAACTGGCCCCCGACTGAGCCTGGGTTCTCCCAAGGTTTTTATTTTTTTTCTCCATTAGGTCACCTGATGGAGTTTTTCGGTTCCTTGCCACTGTTGCCTTTGGCTTGCTCAGTTGGGGATATTTTGGGGATATTTAATTTTATTTGTATCAATCAATAAATTCCACTAGAAACAAACCTTGTATTATTTTAATTTAATACTGTGAAGCTGCTTTGATCATCTGTATTGTGAAAAGCGCTATACAAATATACTTGACTTGACTGAGTGGCTTGTAACTTCTGAAAACCACTCGACACAGTGGCTAGTGAGCAAAAAAGTGAATGTCAAGCCCTGTTTACCATGCAAGAAGGCTTTGACATTATACATTTAGTTTGATTTGTTATATTACCATATGAACCTCAAGGATTGTACATTCTGCACTTGCAGCCAGCGTATGAGTGAGTAACTATCATTTATTTTATTGATATTAGTGCTAATGATGAGTGTTTTCTCAGACCCTCTTCCGGGGGATCCATGGTGTGTCCTTGGTATTCACTATCCTTGAATTTATCATCTCCATCTTTCTGTCAGCATTTGCCTGTAAAGCCAACGCCTGCTGTCCTCCACAGGTGAGTGATGCGTTCAGGGCTAGAAGCTGAGTGGCCGCTATGGTTGCTAAGTCAAGTCAAGTCAAGTCAAGTTTATTTATATAGCGCTTTTCACAACACAGGTTGTATCAAAGCAGCTTCACAGCAATAAATTAAAACAATACATCAATGTTTGTTTCTAGTGGAACGTCCAAGTTTGGTAATGCTGATCAATAGTATCGTTGATTGATTAGTTAAATTAAATATCCCCAAATATCCCCAACTGAGCAAGCCAAAGGCAACAGTGGCAAGGAACCGAAAAACTCTGTAACAACAATGACTTATGTTAGGGAATTAATTAGCTCAAATTAGCCTTAATGTGAATATGCATATGTTGCTTACATGAATTAAAGAATTACCAAATAGGGAATTGGTCAAAACCTCGGCTTATATCAGAGGTTACACAATTACTTGTAGTACTCACTGATATAGACCGGTAGAATATGTTCAATTTGGGGAAATTTTAGATATAAGTTGAAGAATGTTCATTTATTGTACGAACTGTATGTCCAGCACACAAAATGTACAATAGCTGAACGGAAATCTCACGTCTTTAACACTGATAGACAATTTCTTTTCTGTGGCCACAAGAAAATAACTATCTTAGTGTTTTAGACCATTTGAGATTTCTTTCAATAGTAAGATTTATCGTAGAGCGTTAAGAGGTAAAGATCTGCACTACTCAGGGACTCAGTATTGAAACAAACAGGCAAACTTAATTCAAATGATTTAACAAAGTTTATTCAAACGAGCTACTGGTTACATATACTAATTTTAAATCACACAGGAGTAAATATGCATAAACAAAACAATATACGATCGCAAATAAGGAATACAACAAAATAAACGTAGGATCACAGGTTAGAGTAGGGGAAGGAAAAGGGAGAATATAAGAGAGAGAGAGAGAGAGAGAGAGAGAGAGAGAATTTTAAGAATGGGTTTTGTGTGTGTACACTGAGAGCGTGGTAAGGAGAGGTGTGTGTGTGTGTGTGTAGGAGCACGCCTTTATCAGCACGTGGCCGTGTGTTTCTGTCTAGGGACACGTGAATAGGTGGGCGTGTATGTGTGTGTGTGTATGTGCAGATGTGTGCGTCAAAGAGTGTGTAAGTGTGAGTGAAGAGAAGTTAGAGATAGGTAGAACAGTTCAGTCATTCACACGAAACCCCAATAGACACAGTAATGTTAGACACTTTAAACAGCACTTCAGATTGTAAATTTAAAGTCTACGTTACTCGGGATGAAGCTCGGCCTTTGTGTGTCCGTGCGTCGAGTCGGAGTAGACGAAGCGTCTGGTCACGTTGTCACGTGGTCACCGAAACAGAGGTCACAGCGTCTAGTTGCTATGGCGACTGGAAACGAGCGAAACTTTAGCAAGATGACTTTAGCTTTAAGTTGATTTCGTTGGTTGGTTGAAGGAGACTATCAACTGAAGTAAAAGTAGTTTTAAGAAAATAAACTTGGAAGAAAAATGAAAATAAACGCGAACGAAGCTTCCAAGGATGGAAGAAGGCGTGTCGTTTCTCTCTCTCTGGCGATGTGCCCTGAGATCAGAGAAGCGCGGCATTTTGAAGGGGTTAAGCCCAGCCTCTTTAGGTGCATGACCCAATCGCCTGGAAGGGCGATTGTGACTACCTCCTGACGTTTTGCGGAGGCTCACGCCCCTTCCTAACAGTTATGGAGAAGCTAAACTTGTTCCTATCGTTAATAACACTGGATTTAATAAAATAATGCGTCTTCGGAGATTTTGGGTTAAAGATTCCACACCGTTGGGATTTATGGAGCACAATGATACCATGAATGGTATCTCTATGACATAGTCACCCGCGGATACATGATTTTTCGCGATTATAGTCACATCAAATGGATTACAAATCAATAAAACTATATAGGCATAATATTTGGGACAAGGGATCATGCATACATCAAGAGAATACATTTTAAACATTTCACAAGATGATTCTGAGTCACACGTGTAGGATCTGTGTGTGTTTCTGTGTGTGTGTGTCACTGAGAGTTCACCGCGCTGCTGAACTTTTGCTCTTGGAGGGAGGGGTGAGAGGTTATGTGTGTGCGTTTTTCACAATGATGCACTTAACATGGTTTGGGACATCTGTTCGGATAAAGTCTTGTTGTTCTGAGGTGTAAATCAGTGTGCGAGATGTCCAAAGGGTTTTTTTTTTGGAGATCGCTCTACTGGTCAGCGGATGTTCGTCCGGCCATAAACAAAAGGGTTTCTGTTGATTTAGCAGTAAGTCTGTTCATTTCAGATAGGCCGTCAATGATTTAAGTCATTTGTGAGCGCCATTTGGTCTGCACGTCTTACGCGGCAGAATCTTGAGACAATGGAGGTGTCTGTAAATGAGTATTCCAGTATGTTGATTAGGTCCCAGACTCACGGGGGGGGGGGGATCTAATCACGGGCTAATCTCAGTAATTTAATCAACACGCCGTCTGATCATGTGCTTTGCGTTACAACTCCATCAGGTGACCTAATGGAGAAAAAAAAACCTTGGGAGAACCCAGGCTCAGTCGGGGGCCAGTTCTCCTCTGGTGTTTATGAACTAGAGACCGGATTTAACTGTAAGATTAAAAGTATTATATGAATGCCTGGCTGAAGAGATACGTCTTTAATCTAGTTTTAAACTGGGAGAGCGAGTCTGAGCAACGAACAGTATCCGGAAGACTATTCCAGAGTTTTGGAGCTAAATGTGAAAATGCTCTCCCTCCTTTGGTGGATCTGGATATCCTAGGTATGACCAAACGCCTCGAATTAAGTGATCTTAAAGAGCGCGATGGATTATAAGGCGATAGAAGATCCGTTAAATAGACTGGAGCTAAGCCGTTTAGGGCTTTATAAGTCAGTAGCAATACCTTGTAATTAATACGGGACTTTATAGGTAACCAATGTAGTGATGATAAAATTGGTGTTATATGATCATATTTTCTTGATCTAGTAAGAACTCTAGCGGCGGCATTTTGGACTAACTGTAGCTTGTTTATTGAGGATGCAGGACAACCAGCCAATAAAGCATTACAGTAATCTAGTCTCGAGGTCATGAATGCATGAACTAACTTTTCCGCATCAGAAACAGATAGCATATTACGTAGCTTAGCAATGTTTCTAAGGTGGAAAAAGGCTGTTTTTGTAACATATGAAATATGATTTTCAAAAGACAGGTTGCAGTCTAAAATAACACCCAGGTCTTTTACTGTAGAGGATGAAGTAACAGGACATCCTACTATGTTAAAGTTGTATTGTGAGAGGTTTTGTGGGTGGTTTTTTGAACCGATAAGTATTACCTCTGTCTTGTCTGGATTTAATAAAAGAAAATTGCGCGTCATCCAATCTTTTATATCTTTAACACACTCTGTCAATTTGGATAATTTAGCGTTTTCATCCGGCCGTGATGAAATATAGATTTGAGTGTCATCAGCATAACAATGGAAACTAATTCCATGTTTCCTTATAATATTTCCAAGTGGCAGCATATATATTGAGAATAGGGCCTAACACAGATCCCTGCGGCACTCCATAGTTTACTGGAGTTATGATCGATTTTTCTCCATTTAAATAGACAAAATGGTATCGGTCAGATAGGTATGATCTGAACCAGCTTAATGCTTGTCCTTGAACACCAGTATAATTTTGTAGTCGATCTAAGAGTATTGTATGATCTATAGTATCGAACGCAGCACTAAGATCAAGTAAAACTAGTATTGAGATACAGCCTTGGTCAGAAGCTAAAAGTAAATCATTTGTGATTTTAATGAGCGCAGTTTCAGTGCTATGATGCGGCCTGAACCCAGACTGAAACTTTTCATAGGTGTCATTTTCTTGCAAGAAAGAGCCCAGTTGGGCGGACACAACTTTTTCAAGTATTTTAGACATAAAAGGTAGATTTGAAATGGGTCTATAATTTGCTAGATTATGTGGATCTAATTGTGTTTTCTTAATGAGAGGTTTTATAACTGCCAGTTTAAATGTTCTTGGAACATAACCTAAAGATAAAGACGAGTTAATAATATTGAGGAGAGGCTCTTCCACTACAGGTAACACTTCTTTCAGTAGTTTAGTTGGTATAGGATCTAGTAAACATGTTGTTGTTTTAGATGAAGTGATAAGTTTATTTAACTCTTTTTGTTCTATAGTTGTAAAGCACTGTAATTGTTCTTGCGGGGTGATAATTGAGGCTGAATTATAAGGCGCGATTGAGGATTGAACGTTTACAATTGTGGTTCTGATGTTTTCTATTTTCTCAGTGAAGAAATTCATGAAATCATTACTACTAAACTGTAACGGAATATTTTGTTCAGGTGACGCTTGTTTATTTGTTAGTCTAGCCACGGTGTTAAATAAGAACCTAGGATTGTTATGGTTGTTTTCTATTAGATTGCGGAGATGCTCAACCCTGGCCTCTTTTAGGGCCTTTTTATAACGTGACATACAGTACTGTCTTTCCATGCGATTCTAAAGACCTCTAAGTTAGTTTTTTTCCATTTACGCTCTAAATTACGGGTTTCTCTCTTTAGAACATGCGTAGTATTGTTGTACCATGGTGCTTTACTTTTCTCTCTGACCTTTTTTAGTCTAATGGGTGCAACAATATCCAATGTACCAGAGAGAATGGTGCTCATAGTGCTAGTTAATTCCTCAAGTTCATCTGTTTGTTTGGGTTCACTGAGCAGCTGAGACAAATCAGATAAGCTATTTGAAAAATGATCTATGGTGGATGGAAGGATTGTTCTGCCTGATCGATAACGCGGCGCAGCATGATATATTACAGGGGTACGTAATATGCAAGTTACCATGTAATGGTCAGTGACATCTTCACTTTGTGGAATGATATCTATATCGGTTGGATCGGTTCCATGTGATATAATTAAATCGAGTGTATGATTAAAACGATGAGTTGGTCCGGTAACGTTTTGCTTATTCCCAAAGGAATTTAATAAATCTGTAAACGCAGCCCCTAGCGCATCATTTGAATTATCTACGTGGATATTAAAGTCTCCAACAATTAATGCTTTATCGAAATTAACTAATAGGTCTGAGAGAAAATCTGCAAACTCTTTTAGGAAATCAGCGTAAGGCCCAGGCGGTCTATATACGGTAGCCAAGGCTAGAGATAATAGGGATGTTTTTCTAACATCTAAGAGCGTAACATTTAGTACAAGTACTTCAAACGAAATAAACTTATAGCCCGTTTTCTGAGTAACATTGAGAATATCTCTATAGATTGTTGCAACCCCGCCGCCACGACCAATCAGACGGGGTTCGTGCTTATAGGAGTATCCTAATGGAGTAGACTCATTTAGACCGAAATAATCATTTGGTTTAAGCCAGGTTTCAGTAAGGCAAAGTACATCGAAGCTATTATCTGTGACTATTTCATTTACAATAACTGCCTTAGGTGTGAGTGATCTAATGTTTAGAAGACCTAGCTTTAGAAATTGTTTTTGATTACTAATAGCAACATTTTCTGTTTTAATAACAATTAGATTTTTTCTAGATCCTGCAGTAGATTTATTATTTGATCTCACTAAACGAGGAATAGACACAGATTTTATGCAATGTTCAACACTATTTATATCAGTTAAATTGGTGCAGCAGAGACTATGATTTGGACTTTTGGTTACTAGTCAAAAGGTATTTAACGTTTTGGAGATGTTATCTGACAGAAGATCCGATCCGAATCTGCTTGGGTGTAAGCCATCAGCACGGTAAAGCCTAGGACGCTCCCAAAACAGATTCCAATTATTTACAAAGAGCAGTTTCTGCTCAGTGCACCATGACATTAACCATTCATTTAGCGCGAATAATCTACTAAACTTTTCATGACCTAGTCGGTACGTGGGAAGCGGTCCTGACACAATGATCGTTATATCAGGCGATGTGCTGCGTACCGTATCGATCAGATTCCTGAAGTCTTTTTTCAGAACTTCCGTCTGGCGCAGCCTGATGTCGTTCACCCCTGCGTGCAGGACAACAGTTCCGACGTGCTCGTTCAGAATCTCGGGAACGCGAGCGGCGATTTCAGAGACACGAGCACCAGGAAAGCAGTGACTATGCACCTTACTTTTATTTAACGTAGCGTGTACGTGTCGAACGATGGAATCGCCGATGATCACAGCATCGCGTTCTGTTTCGCGAAGAGGGGAGAAGCGATTTTGTGTGGATATCTCGAAAACCGGGAGGGTCGGAGAGAGTTTTCTTGGTCTAGACCTGACTCGCGTCTTCCGCTGCGGAAATATCCAGGCTTCGTGGTGGCGTGTTGGAGCCGGAGTGAACGAGACCATGGCTGATCACGACCGCGACCTCGACCTCGACGCTCGGGATCGATGTTGAGAAACGCACGGAGAAGACGAGGTCGGAGTCAGCGGGTTAGTAACGTTAATCTCTGATTTGTGTGCATCGGCGCGTGATGTTTCAAGAGCTAAACGCCGGTCTATCAGCTCGGCTTGTCTCACTAAAAGGTCGTGGATCTGTTTCTCAACAGCTTCCAGCTCAGACTGCACAGCGTGCAGCTCAAATGTGTCCTCACCTGCACCAAAAGGTAGGCTAATTACATCTGATATATTTGCCATTTTAACAGATGGACAGTACGTTAAGTTAGCAACGACGCTACCAGTGATGCTATCAATATTAATACTAATTTATGGCTTAAGTCTTGGAAATAATCCGTCTTTTTAGTGGTACGGGTGTAGAGTAGACGCACGATAGGCGAAAAAAAGATGTTTGTTTGTAAATGAATGCGGAGAAGACGCGTTCAGCCGTGATCCACGGACGTAACCTATAAGAGTATCCAGCGTTGGATCACTAGGCTTGAGACGCGTCTGCTCAACAGTCCGCGTTGTAACTATGAGGTGAGGAAAAGTAGAAAATGTTCGTTGTAAGTGAGTTTAAAGAGAAATTAAGAATTATAAATCAATCGATGGAGCTCCAAAGACAACAACGCGTTCAGACGCGACGCATGCGCATTCGAACCATGCAACCTAAGCAGTTGCTAGGGTTTTCTGGGTGGTTGCTAGGACATTTTTCAGATTGACAGAAAGACGGGTAGTTTTTCCATTTCTATTGTTTTCAATAATCTGCACAAGTTTCGACACCAAAATATTTCAGCAGGATTTTTGTCTTTTCCTTTTTCCATTTGAAATAGTGTTGCCTATAAACCTGTAATACTAGAACTGTCATCCAATGTTATTACATTTATATTGCAGTAAGAAGGTATAAAACGCAACGTGTGTATTTTTCCAAAGGTACTGAATGTTCACCATGTTGTTATTCCACAGTCCTATGCCTTTAGACCCAATCTATCAGAGGTAAGAGAAGCTTGTAGCACCAGTCTAATGGGACTTTGTGGAAAATATTATATATATGTGTGTGTGTGTTCAAGAACTGATTAGAATTATCAATAAATTAGCAATAAAGCTGATGGCATACCTGTTTTTCTTGTAGGTACCTCTGGTGAGCGACTCTTCCGTGAATCACAATCCTGCAGATGTTCCCCCACAATACAGTGAATGTGCTGATCCTAAATATGAATATTAAAAAGTGGACAGAGCTGTGGTCCTGCTGTTGGGTTTGATGCTTTCACAGGACACACGGATTCTTCCAGTGATTCAGGTCTTGACCACACTAATACGTGTGGCATCTTTTAAATGCTGTTTAAACTTGTGATAAATAACATTGTTGTTAAAAAAAAGAAAAAGCAGTTTTTTCTCTCTGTTTTGTCCTTCTGTCCACACTGAGACGCATTTTTATTAATAAAAAACATTCTCCAAAGTGGATGAATTTGAAAACACTGTTGTGGCGTTGTAGTGTGGACTGTCAAAACTGAGTTTTTTTAAAACATTGACGTAAGTTTAGTCATGTGACGCATATAGTGATATATTCACCTTATTTTCCACGGCAACAAGGGCGGCGCCATTACGCTCATTTTGTCATCTTACTTCCGGCTGAGCGGGACTTCAACTTCCGGCTGAGAGAACATACCGGTACGCTAGTTTCTAGACGTAAACAATATGTTGAGTATTATATGTTCAGTTAAAGGCTGCCATAATAATTGGATCAAGAGACGAGAACAACTGAACAAACTGTGTTACGAACACAATGTGATGCGATCTGAGTGTTGTGGTGCAGTTTACGATTTACACCCACCAACCAAAGACAAGGAGCACCTGAGGCAATGGCGGAAGGCGCTAAACTTGAAGTGCCCACCCAAGCGCCCTTATGTGTGTTCATACCATTTTATGGACGGGAAGCCGACTGACGAACACCCTTACCCCGAGAAATGGCTCGGCTACGAAGTTCCGGCAAAGAAGTCCCGCCGGGTGCTGAATCGGTTGTCAGATTCAGGTAAGCTAACTTACCTAACTGTTATCTATGTGCTTGTTAGCCTAACGTTAGATTCGTGATTCAATGATTACATTTAAGATCAGTAACGAGCCGTTAAGTAAGGGATAATGTATAGAGAGGCGGTCGTTATAGCGAATAACAAACCCGACAGGCTGAACGAGACCCCGATGCGAAGCGGAGGGGTCTTGACAGCCTGAAGGGCTTGTTATTCGCTATAACGACCGCCTCTCTATACATTATCCCGTTTATTACATGGCTACCTACAAAATAAATAATTAATTTGACACAAATAATTGATTTAAAAAGGAGTTTATTGTTTTAAAAACGATTGTATTGCTTCCGCCAAAGAAAATAGTCCGTTCCGCGTCCATAGCAATGCGCTGTTTTGCATGGCAACGGTCTGTTATAGCTCGCAGCGGTCTGTTATCAAGAAATAACAGACCGCATTCTACATTGGAATTCAGCCGAGCCATGTAATAACAAAATACAACGAACCTTGCATTATTACCATTGCCCAACTATAACGTTAAATATCATATTTCTTATGTTTCGTTTACTTTGTGATATGGACCTACGGGTCTGAAATAATTAATTAATTAATATTCACGATATTATAACATATTATGCTACATTTCAGTCTTATAATAGCTCACGTTATTCCTGTAAGCAGGCCAGCTAGCTACATCTCTCTTTCAGATATTGATATTGACTTAAATAGAGGAGATTGTGTGTGTATACTGTCTTGTGTTTGTAATGGATCTCTCTTTTACACACTGTTCTCTGTAACTATGGGTCCATCATACATTAAATCTCATGATCTATTTTAAGTACTAATGTAAAAAAAATTGTATAGTTATATTTTTTCCATAGATGCATCAATGAGCGTCAGTGATGCAGTGGACAACTGTGAGGATGATCACAGCCACATGCCCCAGACCTGTGATGCAGAAACACAATGGGAGGATCCATCTGTCTCTGACCACAACTACACTTCACAATCTAAACTCAACCTGAAGCCACCAACATCTGAAATGGGAACACAATGTGTTGAGCCAGTGCCATTGTACATAACTCTGCTGAGAAACGACCACCTTTGTCAGCTCTACACAGGGTTGACACTGGATGCGTTCCATTCAGTGATTTCGTGAAATCACCAACACGGTGATTTCGTGTTGGCTTGACATCATGGAGGAGAAGATGAGGTGTTACATACCATGGCTTCCCAGGGAGACAATCCAGGCAACAATGCCTCAGTGTTTCAGAGAGCAATTTCCAAACACAACATGTGTGATCGACTGTTCAGAGACACCCCTTCAAAAGCCACGCAACCTTGACTCGAGAGGTGAGTCCTACAGCCATTACTACGGCCAGAACACCATTAAATACCTGGTCTCCATTACACCATGTGGACTGATCATGTTCATCTCACCAGCATATGGAGGAAGGTGCAGTGATAAATTCATAACCGCAAATTCAGGGTTCCTGGAATACCTTCGTCCAGGCGATGAAGTAATGGCAGACAGAGGCTTCACCATTACCGATCTCCTCTATGAAAGGAAGGTGAAACTTGTCCTTCCAGCATTCACCAAGAGAGGCATGCAACTCTCTGAAGAAGACACCACTAACACTAGGCGCATCGCCAATGTACGTGTCCACGTTGAGCGGGTCATATGTCGACTTAAAAACTTTAAAGTCCTCTCTCAAACCGTTCCAATTAACCTCACCCCTAAAATAGATAAAATTCTAAGAATTTGTGCAGCCCTGTGCAACCTTCGAAGCGACATCATTTCTGATATAGAAGATGGATAAATGTTTATTTGTAGTTGTGTTGCATGTCTGTCGATACTTTTTGCTTTCATTCTGCTTGAACTAATCAGTGTAAATAGTGTAAGTAGTTATTTTTATAAACCTTTACAATGTGAATAGTTATTTTTATAAACCTTTACAATGTGACCAGATGTTACCTTTGTGAATAGTTATTTTTATAAACCTTTACAGTGTGACCAGATGTTTAATAAACCCTTACAATGTGACCAGATGTTACCTGTCAGTAATTTATTATAAAACCATATAATGTGAGCTCTGTAGATTTCCCCTTAAAACTTAATTTAAGTCTTCTGGTTAGAAGGAATAAGTCATGTCAAATTTGCAAATGAATACCATCTTGGTTTATTACTGATGAAAATAAAATGGTGAAATATATCTACATTAAGGTCAGCAGAAGGTGTCTCTAGCTTCCTGAAAACATCAAACACAAGTGATTTTCTAAAACTTATTTAATCATTTATATTTTCTAAAACACTAAATCACAAATATATCTCGTTTAACACAACCAATTTAAAATGCATCCCACCCCAATTATCTAATATACTATCCTTAAAGGGATAGTTCACTTTAAAAATAAAATTCTGTCATCATATACTCACCTTCAAGTTGTTTTAAACCTGTATGAATTTCGTTCTTCTGCTGAACATGAAGATATTTTGAAGAATGATCTTCCTTTGTGTTCAGCAGAAGAAAGAAATTAATTCAGGTTTAAAACAACTTGAGGGTGAGTATATGATGACAGAATTTTATTTTGAAAGTGAACTATTCCTTTAACCCTAATTATTCGCATTCCTGCTTATTTACAAAGCTGCATGTATCTTGTGGATAGCAAAAGACGGCCTGCCTGAAACTCATCTGACACATGAGGGAGCATATACTTAAAATAAAATGCTTTCAGTCTATCTACAGTCTTGGCACAGAATTGCTCATTGTATGGGACTTGTAGCAGAACTTGCTGTGATGGAGCCCAGATGAGCAGCTTACAGGCCCTCAGCCCTGTACAGAACATTCCAAGCTGCACTTGCACATAGAAGCCCCGTGGACCATTTGGCTGCAGCTGAGGTGTCCCCTCCACCATCTTCACATCATATCTCTGACTTCTGAAGAGATCCTCCAGAGTCTCGCCACTTTTAAGGAGAGGGGATTTGATCTCCAGCAGTTCCTCCGAGTTCAAAACTCCATCTGGGCTTGATGACAGCCAGGGCTCGCTTGCACACACAACTGTGCCTCTGCGGCTGACTGAGAACCTGCAACCCTCTAGCCACTGTATCGCAGACGCCTCGCTTTCTAAGCCATGGTAAGTGGCTGCATTCCCATGGAACCTGGGGTAGAGGTGCTCTCTGAGGAAGGTCTGAGGGTTGACTCTGCTGGGGACCTTCTTTGCTGTGCTTGCCGTGATTCTTACTTTGCGAGAGTCATGCCACAAGTGAGAGGGACTCTGTTCAAGAGTTACACGCTCCAATGCTGTACGCTTTAAGAGATCAATGGCCACGAAACTGTCATAAAACACCATGCACCTCTGGCAGATGTTGGTGCCATCATGGTCAGCATGTGGTAAGGAGGATGCAGGCTTTTTTGGCTCCTGTGTCTGAGCAGCACTCAGACATTTGTGCAGAAGGCTTGACACAGGCAGTTGAAGATGTTTGAGACCCTCTCTCAGCTCACCCTGGGAGCAAAATGAAGGAGTGGGAGGCAGAGGGACATTGTTGGGCATTACCTCTGACGTCAGTACATCGGTGGCTCGGTGGTGGGAAAAGGTGATGTCCGTTAACCGCTTCGGGCAGAGGTTCCTCTGGGTCCCCACATTCCAGAGCCGCTGCTCATCTGTGCAGGCAATGCCAGTGAGCCCACTGGACACAGCATTTTCCACCTGAGACCAAACATATGCACTGATGAGCTTGAATACTTAAAAGATATTTCAAAACTTTCACAGTTATCTTATTTAAAAAGCATTCATTAATATTACACGTAATGTTAACCTACCTTATTCCTTACATCAGGTGATAGCGTAATTAGACTTAATGTTCACTTATACATGTAGGCCTACTTTACGTTTCCTTTTCCATTTTCAGTGCATGCATATTTTTTTCCTAGCACATTTTACCAATTCCAAACCACATTAATCGTAATAATTAGCATTAATTTTGTATTTAATTATTTATAAGTGATATAAAAAAACACATTCTATTCATATGTGCAAAAAGAAAACCTGCTTAATATTTATGCACATCTAAAATACACAATTAATAGTAGTTGTTAAGATTGATGTGGTTTGGAATTGGTCAAATGTGCCATCATAAAATCAAATTGCAAAATAATGATGCATGCACTGTACTTACCTGGACTCCATTCACTTACCTTACTCCAATGTACAATTAAGAGATTTGACAAGATACTTAGCCTGCCGGTGGTCATCAGGTCATCATCAACTGTGTATGTCACAAACATTATGTTAATATACCTAAATATATACATTTATAACATACTTATGTTAACAACTCGAAGGTTGCAAGATATTATCATGAATAATAAATACTAATAATGAGTGTGATATAGTCTTACCTTCCATAATATAGAGCAGGGGTCGGCATGTAACTTTGGCCGCGGGCCAATATTTTTTTTAGCCAGTAGATGGCGGGCCTGCTACACAGAGTAGGCCTATGGATACAAATGAAATATTCTTATATAGGCCTATAATCGCGGAATATGATGGGTCCGTCACCGTCCGTGGACCATTAGTTCAATCGTTTTTTTTTTCAAATTAAAACCAAAAATAAAAAGATGAAAAACGACTTGTTTTTCCATTATTTATTTCCTGAACTAAAATGAAAAAACTAATAACAACGGGTTTTCTGATTTTCTGATTGTGCTCAGATCAAAAATAGAAAAAAATAATTACTGGATTAGACAAATTTTAATTTTGATTTTTACTTTAACACCTTAGGCATATATCAAGGAAATCATTTTAAACAGATCAAGTAGGCTACTATTGTGGTAACAGATTACAGCAATTTTAATAAAGGTGTGGATAGCAATCATGCCTCATTCGCTTATAGTCCAACTTTTGAACTTTATTCCTTTTTTTTTTTATTCGGGACACACTCATACACACCTAAGGTTTAAGGAGGTCTGCGCGGGACTGTTTTGTTTTCGTCCCACTCCCACAAGGTTCTATTCAGCAACCGCTTAAAATACACTCGGTGTTCACCCGCTTTATTTCCCGACCTGACGGGTCCGCAAAATTTAGATCTCGTTTCCATAATCTCACATTCAAATGTCTCTAACGAAAAGGAGATTAAGTAGCCTATAATATTTATAAATGCTATACAAAAAAAATGTGTTCGTGTCAATATAAATATTAGGCTATTTTAACATTGTAGCCTACTGTCAGCAGAGAAAAAAAATGCCACAGAAAAAAATTATGAAATATAAATAACATAAATTAAATAGGACAAAGCCTATCACTCAAATTTCTAAGCAACATAAACAAAAATCATATTGCCCTACTGACAAATGAAGTAGGCTATTTTCTGCCGAACTATTTCAAACATCCTTGCAAAAAAAGAATGTTGTTGACTGACAATGGTTTCCAAACAGCTCCTCAGAGCTAGCTGTACAGGTGGTCAGAATTAAGTGCGGATACGCTGTCAAAAGATGTCGGGAGTGGGCTATTGTCAGTCAGACCGCACGCTCCGTCCAAAGTACACCAGGGTTCTGACCGCAACCGTCTTTTGACGCGCGAATGGATACAAAGTGGTCAAGCGTATAACTAGACGCGGCAGGCGCGAATTTGACGCGCTATTCGCGTCCGGTGTTAACGCACCGTTATACTTTAAAATTTAATCCCGGTGAAATCGCCGCACGACTACGGCTTTTCTCAAGTAGTGGAAGAGTTTTGTGCAGCATTTAGGACTTCCAAAATAATCCGGCGGGCCAGAAAATATTGCTGGCGGGACAGTTTTGGCCCGCGGGCCGCCAGTTGTCGTTCCCTGATATAGAGGCTGCGTGGCTACAGGACCTTCCCAAACCAGCGATGCACGAACATCCAGTAGTCTCCACTGATCCCAGGCTGCTAACTAGCACCCACGCAGAGTGGTGTGGACTGCTCGACTGGCTGGGGAGCACGTTTGCTTTTAAAAATACAAAGTCACCCTCACGGTGTAAGAGTACACGACCCACTTTCCCACTGTGTAAATACTGATAGGCCTCAGTACTTTTATAGTTTTTCATGGGGCTATTGACAGGACGAAGTAATTAAATATGACAGGACGAAGTAATTAAATATGTCCACATAGGTAACCTCAGGCCACTTCTTCATATCGTCTATCCACGTTAATAATGACGATGGATGGGACAATATGAGACACAAGTTTTCTCCGTGCTCCCAATTTAAAACAGAATTAATGTTATTTGTCATTTTGTCAAGTTTTAGCTAGCTATAAACAATCTTCTATTTACTGAAATAGCTACCGGATGCGCCGTGTCAGTTTACCGGAAGTCGGATGAAAAAATGCGGAAGCGCGAAGAATTAAAAGTGGGCGGGGCGGAATAAGGTGAATAGGATGGGTGTGATCGCTACTGAGGGAGCCACGCCCTAAGCGGGGGTTTTGTACTCTGCAAGTGTTGAATAAAGTTCAGTTATGTACCTGCTAAGCTGTGTGATCACTGTCTCGGCTCTTGGCAAACACAACATGGTGTCAGAAGCGGCTAGAACAGTCTCCAACGAACGATAAACTGTTGAATAAGCCAAAAAGCATTGCTGCAAGAGAAACGCTACAGCAGGATCGCATTGTATGCCGTTTCCAACGAGAAAAATAAACGGAAAGACTGCACGAGAATCATCACACTCTCATCCACCGCATGTCCACATCGTAAGTTTACAGCGGGGGAGGGGTACGGTTGTGTGCAGGCAGAGAAGGCCAAAGAAGTGTATATTAAGTTTAATAAAAGTTAATGCTGAAGTTTGAAAAGAGCTCAAAGAAGCAAATATAAAAAAAAAAAAAAAAAAATTCTAAAAAGCAAATGGATGAATTACCAGTACCCACAACTTCATATCAAATCCGACCTCCTGATCCATTTGATTTTACAAAGCCAAACGACTTTGAAAGATGGCTCAGACGATTTGAAAGGTTCAGAGTTGCGAGTAACCTTGCATAAGCATCAGATTTGCACCAAGTTAATACACTGATTTATTGCATGGGAGACAAAGCAGATGACATTTTGTGCGGATTAACCATGACTACAGAAGAGCGTGGAAATTATGAAACTGTGCAGAATAAATTCAAAGAGTACTTTACTGGCAAAATAAATGTGATCTATGAGAGAGCAAAGTTTAACTCCAGGAAACAAGAACCAGAGGAACCAGTTAATGATTTTATCACTGCACTGTATTCATTGTCGGAACGCTGCGCTTTTGGAACTCTGAGAGAGGAACTTATTAGGGACAGAATTGTCGTCGAATTAAAAGATATCAAACTGTCAGAGCGCCTTCAATTGCATGCTAACCTAACTTTGGAAAAAGCCATAAATATGGCCAGGCAAAGCGAAGCAGTGAGAAAACAGCAGGCAGAACTTAGGCAGGAAGAAGACGAAGACCTAAAGCTAGACGCTGTACACAAAGAGATGTATGGTCAGGATTCAACCAAAAAGCCAAAGTCAGGAAAAGCTGGGGGTTGGAAAAATTTCCAGAAAAACCACAAAGAGAAACCAAAGAAATCAATCTGCATGAGATGTGGAAAATCACCATACCATGTAAAGGATCTCTGCCCAGCCAAAGAAGCTGTATGTCATCAGTGCAATAGGACAGGGCACTATATGAGCCAATGCCATTCAAATACTCAAGGCTGGTGCACAACCGTTCAGATCTTGGAGCAACCAGTGAAAATGAAAATGGACACTGGGGCAGACGTCACACCAATACCTGAATCCATATTTGTGCTGCTGGCCTCAAATAAAAACACGGGCCTTATGAAAACGCGCAAAGTACTGATGGGACCAGAGGGTTGTTCCATAAAACAAGATTAGAATACAAGCCAGGCTTATTTTGGTTAGTCAGACTTATTGTCGGTGGATTCTGTTTCATAAAGCAAACTTAAAGGGACACTTCACCCATTTGCATTAAGCTTTGCATTGTTAGAAACCCAGTCATATATTATAATAAACGTGGATTTTTCATTAATTTTTCCCTGAGATGGGAGAAATAAGGATTTAAGTGTTTTACTTCCTGCTTATTATGACGTAAAAATCATCATTTTGCGTCATAATAAGCAGGAAGTCACATTTCATTGAAAAGTGTATGAGACTACAAACACTAGCTCCTCATTATTCCAGGGGGCGGGACCCGCTCACGCTACAGGCCTATTACAGATCAGTGGGTGGGACTTCACTTTCTGAAACTAAAAGCAATATCCTCCATCTTGTTTGGAAGCTAAGCTAACAGGCGCTGTGGTGCCAGCTGTGAAGATATGACAATAGCGGTGGGTAACGTTACACAATATGATGTAGAAGAAGAGGATTTCGGAAGTCTGATGCTCGAATCAGGTGTTTGTGGCTACCTTTACAAGCCGCATAGCGAAGAGCAGCCGAGGCAGAAGACCTGCCTGCCGCGGACGAGGAGCCCGGACTGGCTCGAGCTGGGGGCGGACTGGTGGCGCCGGTGATCTCACTATGCAACTACGAACACAGAGATAGAGTCCGTCTGCTGCAAAGAATTTAAACGATGCCAATTTCTCCTGGACGAAATCTCTGAATCAGACCCATCCTAGTTTCGCAACGCATCTGACTGAACATCCCGGTAACGTTATGTAAGAACAATGGGTTGTACATTAATATTAATATTAATATTAATATTAGCTCAAATTATCTATTGGGAATTTTAATAATTAATCATGAATATGATTAATATGTTGTATGTTACAGTTACATTAATTTAGCGCAGCTGAACTAGATTGATATATGAACGATTACCATAACGGGTTATGGTTCGTCATTAATACATCAATTGTGCTTATTTCAGCTCGAAGTTATGGGATAACTTTAATGGAATTAATTTAGTTATCAAACAATCTGTTTGTCCAGCAAACATATACGTAAGATTAACTTAACTCTCAAGGAAAATTATCCTTCTTACAAACACGAGAAAGAGTATCTTTTCCAGGCCTTGAAAAGACACTCTCGGTGTTTGTAGACTAAAATTAGGTTACTTAAATCGTAGCCTACCAAGATAAAGCATATAGCTAAGATCGAACATTTCAGGGACTAAGTAACATGGGCAATTAAATCAGAGTCAGTCAATGGCATATGGAATTTAATAATTGGACCAATACATCGAACTAAGGAATATATCAAACTACACAATACACACGGATTATATGTCTATGTACATCAAATACAGTTAAACAATACAAGATAACGAATAACGAAAATGAGAGAGAGAGAGATAGATAGATAGAGAGAGAGAGATCGGAAGATGCGAGAGATGGAGAGAAGGATGGGGGACGAGATCGGAAGTGAAAGCAAAAATCTGCGATCAGAGATCGCAGTTGGCTATGGCAAAATCACAGACAGTAACCCTTAAGACACAACAAAGAAATCACATCATAAGTTCAATTCAATAATCGATACTTGCATGGCATATGGTTCTCTTTGTATGAGGTGTGTAGGACCGCAGGGTTCTGCGTGTCTTTAAAAGCAGCGCGAGTCGTCTGAGGGGAGGCGTGCGCGTGCTGTCTTCCGACGCGCGTGCGAGCGCGGGAGCTTCAAAGAGTTGCCGGGAATGATTCAGGCTAAGTTCATTCAGCTCATGAATGAACAGAGGCGAAGAGGAAAACGAAACTAGACTATAGAAAAACATAAAAGAAATAAATAAAAAGAAAAGAGAAGCAGGCCGAAGCCGGTCCGGACTTGGGTTTTGGAGGAGGAAGGAGAGGCGTAGGCATGAGAGAGAGAGAGGTTTTCTGAGTCGGTCTTTTATGGACAATATGGGTTGACGCCTCTGTTCGCGCGAACAACCAATGAACGTCCAAAGGTCTGAAGCGGGAAAAATGTCTTTGTCTTAGTTCCCAGTTTAATTTGCATGTTTTATGGCAGCGTTATTATGTGATCAGTTATACTCTAACGAGGGTAAAAATAGTATCATACATTTTACCAGATCCTGATGCATACATTTGGTTCCAGTACAAGGAGAGCTTTACGTGGATACCGAATTAGATATGTTTCGAAGGTACACGTCGAGATAGATTATTATTCTGTAAAAATAAGCTTAAAAGTTAAACTAACAACCTAGGAATAAAATGAACCCAACATGTGGTGTACATTGATAAGTGGGCATTGAAGATTGGACTTTAGAAAGATCCACATGGCATATCTAAAAAAAAAGGGTGCACATCTGAAACATTATTCCTTTACGGTTTACAAGAATACAAAAACCCATCACAGAGAAGAACAATCATGAAAAAGAGAAATTACATTCAGGCTTACATATTTCTTCAATGGTTATACATATAAAATATCTAGGATGAACACCTAATTCTGCTCTTCTGGCTAACATTCCGTTAGGTAATAAAACACAGTTCCACACAGGGGGGAAGGGATTGCCAGAGAATGTTAGTGAACCCTCTCTAACTAAAACACTATTGATTAAAGAATACATTTCAAAACCACACCTCTAGAAAATCATAATTATATGGTTAAACGAATTAATAAAACATGCGTACAGGAAGATCAAACCCAAATCTGAGTTACATACATTAAAACTATATTTCTATAGGAGGATGTTGATGTGTGTGTGTGTGTGTGTGTGTGTGTGTAGAAGGTTTCAAGTTTCGTTATCTCTCTGTGGTCCAGAGAGGGGAAAGGGGGGGTTTGGAATGTCTCTGAGGTGACATTAGTGTCGTAAAAGTCAACTGGTTCCAGTCTTTATGGAGCCAAAGCCTGATTTGCACTCACGAGTTCAAAGTGCACCAGCTTTTGTATTCAGGAAGAAATGTTTTTAGCAACACAGAGTATTTGAATTTGTTAATTCAAACCAACGACGAATGATTCGATAGCCAATGTTGTTACATTCCCCCTTTTCGTCCGGTGGAGTCCGTGTGGACATCGTCGGACGACAATCATCACAATGGTCACATGGCAGGTGAATCATGACAGTCGTGTAGCAGGTGGATCATGACGGTAGGAAGGCAGGTGGTGCTTGGAGCTGAGGATTCAGCTCGATGAGGTTCGGCGTGGTCTCTGACTTGACACCCCCTTTCTGGGGATTCCGTCTGAAACCTTTGGACACAGCTTTCGTGAGCTTGGCTGTATCGCATCTCGTTGAGTCTTCTGTACAGGATGGAAACCAACCTAGTGTTAGGGTCTGGCTGATTACCTGCAAAGGTGCACAGCCCAATGTCGGCGGCGTTCCAGCCTCGGATCGCAGATGAAGTGTTCAGAACGGGCCGTCGAGCCGGTGCTCGGAGGGCTTTGTTGGCAGGAGCAATGTCCATGAGTTGGGACCCCCTTTTCTCACTACGGAGTTCCAGTCCTGGATTCAAGGTGACGTTGAAGTTTTTGGAGGATGGTAGTTTCAGTGCTGTCTGGTACTCTTTGCTGGGAAGCTGGTACCATGTCAGGCCATCAAGGTGTAGGATGACACCTTTCAGTACTTGAAGTCCCATTTTCTGGTTGAGCATGTTGACACGGCTGGTTGTGTCATGCTGGTCGTGAGTGACAGTGGCGGTGTGCACAGGTGCGTTAGCACGCCACCTTTCACCTGCTATCTCTGCTTGTGTGTGGGTGACTTTGCTGACCAGGGGGTGCAACCCGCAGATTTCTTCAGCGTTGTCTCTGAGTAAGGGTTTGCTAAGGCAGAGATAACAAATGTCTTTGGTCATAGTACACAGGTGTAGGTTTGGAGCTGAGTACCGTTGTGTGTCGCCATCGTGGTAGGCCACCACGTCTGGAGGGCTTATCTTGATGTGGGTGTTGTTTTCCCAAAACCTGACCTTGCGAATGTCTGTAAGTCTGTAGACTTGGCTTGACTCGATGATAGGCGGATTTAGGAGAAGGCCCACTTCTCTCTGCTCGGGATCGAAGCAGAGTGAGATGGCGCTACCCAGAGAGTAGGCCAGGTGTTTTTGTAGAAAGTCAGCTGGCATGTTGATGGCGGAAGCCAGCACAGTTAGCATCAGGCTTAGTATCAGGTATGGTGGGATTACACCTGTGGCTATGCTGTCATTGGAGGAGCTAACCTCCCACAGCATGTCTGTCGTTGGCACTGTAACCAGCTGAGTCTGGACAAAGTCACTCTGTAAGACAGTAAACTGCGGCTTCATGGAGTTTGCGGTCTGGTTCGCTGCATTTACACTGGACACACCAATGTTAAACAGAGTTCTGGCGGCAGCTCCGGTTCCGAGCAACGCTCCCAGGAACTGGCTGGAGTGGTGGTTGGTGCTTAGGAGTCCCGATTGTGCAACAGTCACTTTCTCAAGTTGGTTGAACATGTGTTCGACCTTGGCCTCGGCGTGAGAGAGGGAGTCCTCTGTCCGTCGGACACTTGTCCAGATGTATTGGGCTACGGAGCTGGGGTGGTGTGCTCTGTAGACCGGGCGGGGCTGGATGAGTCGAACATGCACTTGCTGGGGGTAGGTCCTGCCGTCCGTGATCTGGGGTCTCGGTCGTTCTCTCGGTGGCAGCTGTCCTCTGGTTGGCAAACAGTACAGCATGGCGAACCACAGCAGCAACCTGGCACAGACAACAGGGAGAGAGAGAGAGAAAGGGGAGGAAGAAGCCAGCCAGGGTTGTCTTTGATTGGACAGGGCAGTCTTTTTACTTTGTGGGCGGCGACTGGGTTTAGTTCGCCTTGGCCCATGTTTTGCCATATCTTGCTGTCGGCTTGTCGCTTGCTTCAGTGTCTCGTCAGTGTCTCTGGTGTTGCGTTGTGCAGCACATGATGCGTTATAGATGAACATTAGCAGTTTATCCCCCTTTGTGCGCCGTGGCAGTACAAGCCTTGGCATTGTGATGTCAATCGGTGCACAACTCATAATGTTGTTCTGTACGCGCAGCATGTGCGTTGTGTTATGCAGTGGTCTGAGGCATTGGTTGTCAGTGAGGTCAGACGGCATGCGAGGGTGGTTGGAGGGTTTTGAGAGGTGGGCATTTAAAGTCTTGATGTGGATGTCAGAAGCCCGCATGTCAGTTATGGTTGTCTTTTCAAATAGCGGAGCCAGCGTAAGCGGCTCTGAAGTAGGCAGTTGAGCTTGTAAAGTTCTTATGGTGTGTGTAAGCTTTTCAACCTCTAGGGTGGGTGGGTGGGTTGAAAGTGACCACAGCTTGTTGTTTAATGCACCAGGCTTGGCAATGGCTTGAATGAGGTCATGTCGCTGCAGGTCAGTCATGACATTGAGGCAGCAAGTGTCAAAGTCTTTGGTGGGCTGTAAGGTGCAGGGTAGCGGATTCAAACCTTCAGTTGGTGCTGAGTCTGTGTCTTTTTGGCTGGCTGTGGGAGTTCCCATGAACTCTGTGACCGTTGTGACCTGACTGTCTGGCTGTGACTGGAGGGGGCAAAGTTCTCGTACTTGAGCCCAGACTTTGAGCTGTTTCAAGTCCAGTAACGGTTCAAAACGATCTAGAAGGTCTCTGCCGATGAGGAACGGAAAAGTGTCCATTTTTGAGATGAACACGGGATGGACTAGACTCAAAGGACCAATCGTCAGGTGAATGTGGGCTACCTGTTCGAGCCGGATGTCATGTTGACTGTATGACTGTACGTTCAGTTCACAAGTTTGAGGTGTAAGAGTTTGATCTCGTCTCTTAGCTTCAAATTGGAGTCTCTTGAAAAGTTGATTTGAGATCACCGTAATGTCTGATCCTGTGTCGATCAGGGCTTCCATGCTCACTTCCTTTTCCAACGTGATGTTCAGGTAGAGTTTTTGGGCCACCCCCTTTTTGATTAGGTTGCCCAGGAATGTTGGCATGGCAGGTGTGACCGTCGATGGGTGGTTAGGACCGGTCTCGTGTGGCTTGCTGTGGAGGCAGTTAGACAGAACAGTGTTTCCTGGTACCTTGGTATTTTGGTGCTTGGTGTGAGGAAGTGTGTCGTCTCGTTCAGGGTGTGCAGCTGTCAGCTGTGGAGCTTTGGTGATGCTGTCACCTTGTGATGTGACAGTTAGCTCTGTGGTCTGTGGATGATGAGCAGTGTTCGAGGTGCTTGGCTCAGTCAGATGGCGGACAGACGGTTTGGTTTCAGTTCTTATGCTTAGGCATAAGATGTCTGGCTCGTCCTTCTTGTCTTTCTTGCAACGTTTCTGGTGAAGAAGCTCTTTCAGCACCTTTAGGATCTCTGCTGTCTCAGACGTGGATGCACTGTGGTTATCTGATGTGAGCTCAGGCTTGAGCTTACCAGTGTCGTGTCGAGAGTGGTTCCACTCTCTGTCGGGGCTTGTTGTCCTGGACGGTGGAGATCGGCTCTTCTTGGGTCGCCGGCCGGTTTCCCGGAATCTTTTAGAGCGCTCGCTCTGGTGCTTTGGACGAGCACCACCGCGATTGTGTTGCCCTCTGCTGGTTTGGAACGGTCGTGACTCTCTGTAAAAATGTCTGTGACTGTGGTGTTGTGGGACACCCTCTAAAGTCAGTTTTGAACAGTGTTCAGAGACAGAATAGATTGTGGGGTTTTTCACAGTCTTTTCAGAAATAGTCTTTTGCTTGGTGTAGGCTTTATGGGCTAGTTCTCGCAGCTGTTGTGTAGACATGCTACGTGGGCACACGGCCACGCCCAAATGGTAACTTAAAGTGGGATGTAGGTTTCTGAGGAACAGAGTCTTAACGTTGATGTCCTGTTCCATCCCGGGCTCATTCCGTGCTCCGAAGAAGACTTGTCGGAGTCGGTTGTAGTAGGTCTGGGGGTGTTCACGCCGACCTTGCTTGAGGTCTACAGCAGCGAAGAAACCTTGATCGGAGTCTGGATCAGAGAATTCACGGATCAAAGCTTGCCGTAATTGTTGGACGTCCGTTTTGACAGTCTGAGGTTGACGGTCTAGAAAACTACGAACATCACTACTAGCCGTTATTCTTAACAAATACAATTTGTCCCAAGCCGTCATGTTGGCGACAGTTTGCACGTGAAAGTCAATGTCTCTTAAATAAGCATGAATGTCATAATGTCCTGCAGAATCTGGATTAAACATAGGAATGTTTCGGGCTATCTTGTCAAGTTCTCGGGGGGTCGTGCCGTGGTTAGTGGCATGGGTTTTCTGAAAGGGTCCTCCCCCTTTTGCGGCTGACAGGTGTTCTGGAAAGCTGGCTGGTGATGTCTTGAGCCGTGGGCTTACATCTACCTTTTCAGCTCTGGGTTCTTGGCTGAAAGAATTGGAGTGGCGGGCCGGGAGAAACTCTGTGATGTGTGTTTCTCCGTTCCAGCTACTCTGCAGTCTGTAAGAATGTTTCAGCTCTCTGTGAACAATGTCAAGTTCGTCTTTGAGATCGTGTTTCTGCAGAGTAAGCTCATGGATCTCAGCTCGGGCCGCTTGCAAGTGTTTCTCGCAGGCCCTGGCTTTAGCGTCTCTGTCTTTTATTTCAGTCTCTGCTCTTGCAAGGAGGGCTTCACCTTGTTGGAGTTTTTCGTCGAGTTCTCTTCTGGTTTCTTTCGCCGACTGTTCTCTTTGGTCTGTGTCAAGGCGAAGATCTTGCAGGGTATATTGAAGTCTTTCTACTTCTTTCTGTAGCTCTGGATCTGTGGCGTCCTCTTTCTCGCGCTGGTACTGGGTCTCGAGGAGGAGCTGATCTAGACGGCTCTGGGTCCGGGCCTGGTCCTTCCAGGCCTCATCCGCTTGAAGCTTTAGCGTTGCGGCTTGCTGCTCCAGGTCGATGTTGCTCCGTTCGCTGAGCCGTGCCTGGGCGACGAGGAGGTGAGCTAGGGTCCCGGTGATCCTGGCGAGTTCTTTGTGGGTGTAACTCTGGCTAGGATCCTGTGCCATCAGCTGGTCCAGCTCAGTGTCCAGCTGCGTTTGGTTCAGATGCTGCAGGTCACTGGCTTCCTTGGGCAGGAAGGTGCTCGTTGTCGCTTCCAGCCATGTCGCTAAGTGCTCCCGACGGACCGCGGGACTGGATGCACGGGACATATTGGCTTCACTGTAGGCGAGAGAAGCACAGCACACACACAAAGAGACCAATGCAAGTTTGTTCTAAGGTTAAAGAGCTATACTCATACGGGCTATGCCGTTTATGAGAATTTTGGGCTAACTGATGCACAGTTAGACAGTTAGCGGAGCCAATTGACTTGGGTCGAAGGACCCGAACTAGAGATTTTGGCAGGCAGTAGCCTGGCGGGTCACGTGTTGTGACGCCGGCTCTGGTTGTCGCTCTACTTATTCAGTTTTCTTTGGTGGCTCTCACAGGTTACTGTCTTTAGGTGAACTGAAAGAAACAAATCACAACAAAACAAAGGATAGAAAAGATCAAAGTGAAACAAAACACTAGTGCTGACTAGGTCTGGAATTAAATGAAACAGAACAGTAACACGGTACGTGTTAGAGAGGGTAACGAGACCTAAGCTATTACCACTGTTAGGGTTTAAGATAGGCCACCAGGTGAGTGGGGGCTATCGGGGTAGGAAACCTAGGAGAGGGTATGGCTTAGAGAAGAGGGAAAGGTGGGCCATACATCTAGGATATACCCGGGGGAATATCTAATATTCTGTGGCTTATAGTAAGTGGATGGGTTTTATCACATTTAGTTTACCTGATGTGAATTGAGGCCACTCAGGTGGAAACCAGTGGCTCGGTCAACCTCTCCGACAGTTCTCCAACACTTGACCGCGGTGCTCCCGGGCAACCTCGTCTCTCGGTACCACGGTGTGCCCACTCAAACCACTTGCGACTTTAAACACAAAGTGGCAACGCCAAGGTGTCAATCATCAGACGGCACGGAAAGATTGAGTTTTCCTCGGAACTCTCCTTTCGGAGTGGTCCTTTCAGCAGACCCCAGTTCGAGTGATTGTCTCAAAATTGCCTTGTGTGTCGCTGACGTTGACTTAACCTTTTGGCGGGCCAAATTGCTGATGTCGGGGTGGCGTGCCACAACCGGAGGTACGAGATTCGGAAGAGTCCGAGACACACGGCCAGTGTCAGGTAGCGTCGGACAGGTGAGCTCGCTTGCCGGAGACCAAGCAGAGATGGCTGTCAGATCACAAAGGGAGTACTACAATAAATACACAGAAGGATGAACAAGGGAAACTTAAAGTGAATTAAGGCTTGCTTGTTTAAAACCAATTGAGTAGTTATGTATGTAGAAAGGAGAGTCAAAGGTTTTACTAAATAATGATAAAACAATAGGAAGTTATGATAATGTTAATTATCAAAATGACCTAACCCGAAAGAGAGAAGGAAAAGAATAACAGTAGGAATAAAATAATAGAGAAAAAAAAAATAAAAATAAATAAAAATTTAAAAATAAAAATAGAAAGGAACAGGATTGAAACACGGGAGAAGAAGCAGGCCGCAGTAGCTGGTTTTCACCACAAGGGGGCGTGCTCCCTCTCTGTGCTCAACCTGGCAAACAGAAAACTTAATTCAAATCAAAAATTCAAAACTTGTTTAAATTAAAATTTAAAATAAGCATGTAAGGAAATGTAAAAATCAGAATATCTTATAATAATCCAGATACCCTAAAGTATCAGTCCTATTTATAAAAATAATCAGGAGAGGAAGACGATATGAAAGAGTGAAAGGAGGGAAACAGTGATGCCGACATAGTATCCACAAGGCCACACGGTGGCGCTGTTTCCTCCAAGTGGATACCAGTGGCTGAATAGACAACTCAATTTAAATTAAATTCAAACTAGTTCAAATCAAATTTAAATGAGCATGTAAAGAAACGGAGAACTCAGAATAATATCCCATAAAAATTAATGTTAACAGTGAAGTCTCATCAATAATTTATTAAGAAAACCAAAAGAGAAAAGTAGAAGTAAACAATTCACGAAAGGATTTGAAAAGAGAGGAAAGAGAGCTGAGTGAACCGACCTCGCGGGTGGCGGCCACTAGGTGCCGTTGTTTCCTCTAAGGGAATGGCTGAGATTTAATCTGAGTTTTAATCCAAATCTTGTTTGAACCAAACTCAGAGTAAATGTATCAGTCCAAAAGCAGAAAAATTGTCTAACACAAAATAATAAACGCACGAGCAAAGCTATAAATGCGAATAGTTATTTAGAGTTTAAACATTAATTCACAGGGAAATGAATTCAGCCGTGAAGAGAGCTTTATCTGATAACTGGCCACGCGATGGCGTTGTTGCACTCATGCAGGCGGAAATCAGGGGGCAAAAGGGGTAATTTGAGGCTGCTAAACACTTACGCCCTCTGGCGTTTAGTAAATGGAATTACACAACTTCAATGTGATTCAAACGCTAAGAGCTTTTCAGCTCGCGTCACGCGCTGATTTCTGCAACACTCACAAATAGGACAGAGGTCTCGGCGGACCTTTTGGTGCTATTAATACTGCACAGGAAAGTATGGCGGGGTTTCTTCCCGCAAATACTCAAATGTGGACAACAGGAATTTTCCGTCTGTTGCTAGACTCCCATATTACACATTTATCAAAATAGCACTTGATTTGTGTATTTAGGTTTTCGATTGATTAGCTAGGTCAATGTTAACCAGGAGTTCACCGTTTTGTTGAATATCACTGGTCTAACCACGAATTCAATAACGATATTGCATGCATGCAAGGCCTACGTTTAATAAGGAATCTCGCTTAGAAAACATATTTATTAATACCGGTAGTACGCACGTGAGAATTCTTCGTTCACAGTGATTTAAAACAAATATTAGAAATGTATCAACTGCAGAGATATTTCTTCATCTCTTAACAGGACATTTGTAATATTAAATACTGCAGTGTACGTAGCATTTAACAGTGCTAAAATCGTCTAGGCATATTTTAGCAACTTGTTAAAATGTACGTTAGGCCTACTGACTTCGGCTTTTTGCCTTGGACAGTTAGGAGTGAGTTCGCGTTAGCGACTTAACTCACAAATTCATAATTTCATAATGCGCAAAAATTATTAATAACCATATAAACAGACTGAAACTGAATATTGCCCATAAACAAAGTTTGAAATGCGTCGCGTTCTCCACCAAAACTGTAAGAACAATGGGTTGTACATTAATATTAATATTAATATTAATATTAGCTCAAATTATCTATTGGGAATTTTAATAATTAATCATGAATATGATTAATATGTTGTATGTTACAGTTACATTAATTTAGCGCAGCTGAACTAGATTGATATATGAACGATTACCATAACGGGTTATGGTTCGTCATTAATACATCAATTGTGCTTATTTCAGCTCGAAGTTATGGGATAACTTTAATGGAATTAATTTAGTTATCAAACAATCTGTTTGTCCAGCAAACATATACGTAAGATTAACTTAACTCTCAAGGAAAATTATCCTTCTTACAAACACGAGAAAGAGTATCTTTTCCAGGCCTTGAAAAGACACTCTCGGTGTTTGTAGACTAAAATTAGGTTACTTAAATCGTAGCCTACCAAGATAAAGCATATAGCTAAGATCGAACATTTCAGGGACTAAGTAACATGGGCAATTAAATCAGAGTCAGTCAATGGCATATGGAATTTAATAATTGGACCAATACATCGAACTAAGGAATATATCAAACTACACAATACACACGGATTATATGTCTATGTACATCAAATACAGTTAAACAATACAAGATAACGAATAACGAAAATGAGAGAGAGAGAGATAGATAGATAGAGAGAGAGAGATCGGAAGATGCGAGAGATGGAGAGAAGGATGGGGGACGAGATCGGAAGTGAAAGCAAAAATCTGCGATCAGAGATCGCAGTTGGCTATGGCAAAATCACAGACAGTAACCCTTAAGACACAACAAAGAAATCACATCATAAGTTCAATTCAATAATCGATACTTGCATGGCATATGGTTCTCTTTGTATGAGGTGTGTAGGACCGCAGGGTTCTGCGTGTCTTTAAAAGCAGCGCGAGTCGTCTGAGGGGAGGCGTGCGCGTGCTGTCTTCCGACGCGCGTGCGAGCGCGGGAGCTTCAAAGAGTTGCCGGGAATGATTCAGGCTAAGTTCATTCAGCTCATGAATGAACAGAGGCGAAGAGGAAAACGAAACTAGACTATAGAAAAACATAAAAGAAATAAATAAAAAGAAAAGAGAAGCAGGCCGAAGCCGGTCCGGACTTGGGTTTTGGAGGAGGAAGGAGAGGCGTAGGCATGAGAGAGAGAGAGGTTTTCTGAGTCGGTCTTTTATGGACAATATGGGTTGACGCCTCTGTTCGCGCGAACAACCAATGAACGTCCAAAGGTCTGAAGCGGGAAAAATGTCTTTGTCTTAGTTCCCAGTTTAATTTGCATGTTTTATGGCAGCGTTATTATGTGATCAGTTATACTCTAACGAGGGTAAAAATAGTATCATACATTTTACCAGATCCTGATGCATACATTTGGTTCCAGTACAAGGAGAGCTTTACGTGGATACCGAATTAGATATGTTTCGAAGGTACACGTCGAGATAGATTATTATTCTGTAAAAATAAGCTTAAAAGTTAAACTAACAACCTAGGAATAAAATGAACCCAACATGTGGTGTACATTGATAAGTGGGCATTGAAGATTGGACTTTAGAAAGATCCACATGGCATATCTAAAAAAAAAGGGTGCACATCTGAAACATTATTCCTTTACGGTTTACAAGAATACAAAAACCCATCACAGAGAAGAACAATCATGAAAAAGAGAAATTACATTCAGGCTTACATATTTCTTCAATGGTTATACATATAAAATATCTAGGATGAACACCTAATTCTGCTCTTCTGGCTAACATTCCGTTAGGTAATAAAACACAGTTCCACACAGGGGGGAAGGGATTGCCAGAGAATGTTAGTGAACCCTCTCTAACTAAAACACTATTGATTAAAGAATACATTTCAAAACCACACCTCTAGAAAATCATAATTATATGGTTAAACGAATTAATAAAACATGCGTACAGGAAGATCAAACCCAAATCTGAGTTACATACATTAAAACTATATTTCTATAGGAGGATGTTGATGTGTGTGTGTGTGTGTGTGTGTGTGTGTGTGTAGAAGGTTTCAAGTTTCGTTATCTCTCTGTGGTCCAGAGAGGGGAAAGGGGGGGTTTGGAATGTCTCTGAGGTGACATTAGTGTCGTAAAAGTCAACTGGTTCCAGTCTTTATGGAGCCAAAGCCTGATTTGCACTCACGAGTTCAAAGTGCACCAGCTTTTGTATTCAGGAAGAAATGTTTTTAGCAACACAGAGTATTTGAATTTGTTAATTCAAACCAACGACGAATGATTCGATAGCCAATGTTGTTACAGTTACCATGCAATAATTCACCAGTTCGAAAGAAATACAAATGAGGAGTTATTCACTAATGAGTTCGCCAACTAACTAACGTTAGACATTTTGTGTGAAATGAATTTCAAGCTCCGGTGGTAGCTAGCCTTATAGACGGATGAGGGATTCATGCTGTTCTGGATTAGTGGGAGTGGCTTGCGCAGCTGTGCAATGTGGTGCATTGTGGGAGTTGTTGTCTTTCATACAAATGTGTCCTGAAGTTACTTTCTTTCTTTCCTCGGTCAAGAAGGCACCAAATTCAAAATTTATTTTACATTTCGACTACATATATGACCCACTTTCAATAAAGATCAATGTTCCCATGGGTGACATGCTCCTTTAAAATAGTTCAAACGCAGTTACCCTGGCAACTTATGCTGGGAAACTAGCCTGGTCCAGGGCAGGCTAACTGTCAGGCTAAGCCTCAGTTGTTACACAGATCCTCTAACACTGACCAATAGGAACACAATGATATGACCACTAGGAACACAATGATATTACCACTGACACTCTCTCATACCATTATTGGACTTTATTAACCACTATTAGTCCAAAAATAAATACACAGTATACAGAAAATCAACTTAAATAAGGCTACAATGATAAATTAGACAATATAGACCTATATATATATATATATATAGGCCTAAATACAATATATATATACTACAGGTTTTCTTTTTTTACTGGCTGAATGTTTTGTGCCCAAGATTTAATTAGATTGTTTTAAAGATTTATGAAGATCTCTCTGGTTTTGTTTGGCAGCTGTAATACATGTTTATGATTAGAAGAACATTAGAACACAATCTGAAAAAAGCTTTGTAAAGCATAAGTTAAAATCACAAAATTAAAAATAAATAATTATTTACATTTGATTTACCCCATTACAATAGTCCCTTTACAGTTATTGCTATCATAAAAATATACACACAGGTTTAAAATTCTAAATAAGGCACATCTAATGTCCAAATAACAAATATTTTAGTATATATATATATATATATCTAATGTACTTTATTATGTCTTTTAATTCAAACACATTTAACACAATTATACAAATTGACAGTTCCTTTAAAGACATCATATTTCCCCCCAATAAATATTCCTTATTTTTCCTTCTACTTTTTTTCTTTTGTGATAATACCCACTAACACATAGCCTAAAAACACACATGATTAGAACAATAACCAAAAAGTACATAGACACTTTTATATATGATTTAACAATAAATAAATAGCACTACAAATTTAACATTAACATATTTATATCAAACTCTTATAATGACACATAATTCCTAATAGTATTTTAATATTAATTGAATATCAAATATTCAATATTAATTAAGTAAATAAATAAAATAACAAATAACTAGAAATAAAAGGGAGGGAGGGTTATATAAAAATGTAGTTAATGTAGGCTAATATATATTCCTTTATTTTATGGAATATTCTTTGATTTTAGAGTTGCACATATCTTTTCCAAATGTATACATTTGCTCTTAATTTAATGTTATCCTCTCCATAATGTACTTTATAGAAACTAAATCTACTCATTTAAAACTGGGGATTCTTGCTTTCTCCAAAAAAATATTGCATTAAAAGCTGTAATTCTCAGCATTCTAAATAAGTATACATCATCTTTATTAAGTAGCATAGGTCCTATACCCAAAACTATATTTTGTATCTTTATATATTTAGTTTCTTAAAAAAAATCTTCCCTGAATTATAGGCTACTTCTGTTTGCTAGAAGTTCACTGCAACTTATCCAACATCCTAAAGATAAATTATTATAATTAGAAGATATTTCTAGTGTTATAAAATATCGCATATTAATTTTCCAAGCAAAATGTATATTTTAGTCAGAATTATTGCGCTCCTATTTGGCGCGCAGCAGCGCTCGTTCAATATGAAAATTAGCAGCAAAATGGATACATTTGCATGACTTTCGAACATTTACAGATGGAGAATATAACTGTAAAATGTAAGTTTTGAACTGAGGGGGGGAAAAAACATGTCACAAACGCATAAAACAGCACAAAATATACGCTGTTTGATGGTGGATCGATTTGATCCACGATCGACCTCTAGGGCTGCTTAAGAAACGCGTGGAACCACTTTAGCCCCAACTCATTTGTTAGGCTCATTCAAGTCCGGTTTTGGAGTTTAATCCCCGCTTTTCTAAGCGTCTTTTATGGAACAACCCTCAGGACTTAAAGGCTAACTAAACCCCTGGTCAGAGCCTGACTCCACCCACTGGCAATATTTGAAAAATTCTGGAAAAGTGGGCAGACCCCAGCGGAGATAGAGGGGACGAACCGAGGGCGGGGCTGAGCACCTGAGACCCGCAGTGACGGATTAATTGACAGCTGCTGTCAGACTCTAAAATGGAGAGGGACTCACAGGGTCGCAAGACGACATAAAGTACATGCATCTGATGAGTTTTATCGAGTTGATGTCAATAGTGCACGCTCTCTGTAGGCATATTCATATTTTGCCTCTATGTGGAAAAAAATCCACGCTAATCTTGTTGATGTTCTTGATGAGACAACATAGTCCAAGCGAGCTCGAACAAATCAGTGTTAAGGCAAGCTGGAGCTAAACTGTAACAAATCCACTGGAGGCGAGTTGCAGAACACTAGTGCAGTTTATCCAAACGTGATCAAAATTAGTCATGGCAATTTCAAAACACTGCTTCATGATGCTTTCGAAACCTTAACAAATATTTTGTTCTGAATCAATGGTTTGGAGCATGTATCAAACTGCCAGAGTCACGTGATTACGTCACAACTGTTTCTAAACGTTTCCAAACACTTCAAAATTTCAGTGGTTCACCACTAGGGGCGATGATCTCTGTCAACCCATTAATCATGAGGAGTCACTGAGAACCATTGAACAAGTGTCTATGGGTTTTACCTGATCTCTGATCAGTTTTATACATTTTTAGACGTTTTAATTAGACATAGTATAATTAAAATGATTAATGGTAGTTAATAGTCTCTTATAGATCTGTTTAGAACAAACAAAACCTGACAATTGATAAAAGAACATATAGACACTTGATAATCTTATTAGATGATTAGATAATAGCGTTTGAAAGATTTTACTGTCAATAAAATCTGCAATAGATTTGTAAAAGGTGTTTTTCTGCACGTTTTGCCAGGGTTTTGTTGCATTTACACTGTTCTGACCACTAGGGGAGGAGCTGCAAACGGAGACGTGAAGTCAGACACTTTCTGGTTCCCGACCGCTCACGTGGTGTTTGCATACTTTACCACAGCTGAAGTGAAATGAATGCAATATTTGCCAAATACACAGATGTTTCAGAAACATTTTCATTCAATACTTTATGTACTGCTTCATACAGCGTCTGTTTGAACAAGAATAAAGTTCAACGTAAGCCTATAGGGATCTCCCAGTCAAGTGACCCCTAGCCATTTTGACGGAATACATCCATCAGCTACTCAGAGGCAATGGATCTATTATTAGGGGTGGGTAATTTATTAGAGAGTATATTATTAAATGTGTAGAAAAAACTTCCTGACATTGAGTTCGGTGACATTTACAGCTACCTTATTCACTTCCCATCACGCTACACCGGAGCTTCATTAAAAGCATACAAAAGCTTAGCAGGCTATCGGTTGTCATGGACAAGTTACAAAAACTGAATAGACGTAAAAAGTCAAGTAACCTTGTATAATTTCATCTAAACTTTATTGTATATTTTACATGCACTTTTATAATTTGTTTACATTTTACTTCTTGTACCTTATATCACAAACAGTGGGAAAGCCAAACACCACCATCAGCGTTTTGCCTGTTTATTGCCGCCAAACACTTGTTTCTTCGTTTTTTTTTTTTTTGGGATACGGTATAAAGATATTCCTTTTGTATGATCACGTATCTGATCGCATCCAACTGCACAGCATCGCTCGGGCATGATAGGAATATTTCGCGACGAGCTGTGGTATCACCGGCGGTTTATATACTGTCTATGGAGGTTTAGCATTTTCTATTCCGTCAAGATGGCTGCTCCAAATGGCGGGACGTCCCTATATGTACTATCATTGAAGTGGAGTCTAGGTTTTTTAGTCAGTTTTATTTTGATAAACATGACACAATATAACATTGCGACTACATGAAAAGAGTCTTTACTGTTATAAAAAACTGATTTGTGAACTTTAGTGGAACTAAAGGTGTGAGAATAAACACAGACACACGTGATCGTTGTCATGCGGTGGAACAGCTGTGTCTGAGTTGTGCTGGCTGAGTCCTCCGGCTACTCTCGAAACGCTCTCGCGGTACTTTGATGGCATACGTCACGTGGCGTCGGCGCTGTATCAAGTCGGACAAAATTTCTAACCAGCATGCACTGCTTTAAGTCAGCCGCCGATCGGTCTGTGCAGAGCTGTATGAAGTCCAACAAGCCTAAGGACTAATCACTAAACAAGACACACCGTTAAACATGATTAGACAATTAACCAATGACAACATGCCACAAAAGACTAGGGAAGCTCATGGCAGGATCACATGAGGGCAAGGGAATCACATGACAAGACAGGAAACATGACTGACATGAAACATGAACCCAAAGCTTTACATAAACTCTGCAGGACGCAATTCCTTGAATTCAGTTCCCTATCGTTCGGTCACTACGACGTACGTCGTGGTGAACGACGAATAGGAATCTCGCTAGAGAGGCCAATCTACTTCGAGTGAAACTAAACAAGCCAATGCACATTGGCGTGCAATCATTTGCATCAGCTGTGCAGCCTCGCAGCGCGGGTATTTAACGAGCAGCTGGTGAGATTGCACTTCAGCTTTTTGCTTCGGAGCCAAGCACTTCGATGCGTTCTACACAGAGTGACTTTGACAAGCCTTATTTGGACCTCTCCTTCCGGTGCGGGCGTTACAACACGGCAGCGCGAGCAGTCTTCTTTTTCCTCTCTCTTCTTTTCTCTGTCTTTTTTGTTTTGTTACAAACTGAGCAAACAAAAAAGCTGTTATAACAGCTGGTAAGGTGCGCCAGCAGAGCGCTCAAAAGCTGTTTTTACAGTTGGTAAGACCTGCCAGCGAGAGAGAGAGAGACAGCGCACAGACAGGTGCACATTCCTGTCTGTGTTCGCAGTGACTGTTCCCCTGCGTGTTTCAGCACCAGTGAGAGCAGTCCCTAAAAGAGCTTACACAGATAGAGAGCGTCTTTTTCAAAAAGAGAAAAAAATGACTTTCTATCTGTGTGTTTCTGGATGCGGTCGTTACCTGGGCTCACAGGATGGTCACAAACGCTGCCTCGTGTGTCTGGGCATTGAACACGCTGAGGCAGCGCTTGTGGATGAGTCATGTACCCATTGTGGGAAGATGACCATCGCGGAGCTGCGGTCGAGACTCACGTTCCTGCAAAGGGGCGGAGTCCCCGTGCCGCTGCCTCGATCCAATCCTCCTCAGAGGATGGCTTCGGGCAGCGACATGGGTGACCTGAGGATCACGGTGAGCGCGTCTCCTTCGGGGAACCAACCCCCTAGGAGCCCTCACCCCTCTCATGCTCCGCAGCCAGTTGAGCCCCCATTGGAGAAAGCTGGACCATCCTCGCGGTGTGTACCGGTTGTCTCCTTTGGGGCTCCCTGTGAGGATCAGATGTCGATCGCTGCATCGGAGGGTGGGTCAGACTTCTCTGCGGATGACGACTCGGCGCCGTTGCCTCCTTCGGGGGTGTCAACGGTGCCTGAGACGGACCCGGAGATGATGGCCATGCTTTCCCGGGCCGCCAACGGGGTCGGGCTCGTGTGGAATCCTCCACCGTGTCCCGAACCCTCGAGGTTGGACGATTGGTATCTCGGGGTGGCGCGCGCTGGTTCTCAGCAACCCACCCCAGTGCCTTTCTTCCCGGAAGTGCATGAGGAGCTTACGGGGACGTGGACGGCACCTTTTACTGCCAGAAACCTTTCCGGTGGCTCCTCCTCCCTCACCACCCTTGATGGCGGGGCAGCTAAGGGATACACACGCATCCCGCCAGTGGAACGGGCCGTTGCTATGCAACTGTGCCCTAACTCCACTTGGCGCGGAGAACCGTGTCTCCCTTCACGGGCCTGTAAGTACTCGTCGGATTTAACCGGCAAGGCTTACAAGGCCTGTGGGGAAGCTGCCTCTCCCGTGCACGCCATGGCGTTGCTGCAGGTTCATCAGGCCAAGGCACTGAAGAACCTGCACGAGGGTGGTCATGATCCCCAAGTTCTTCAGGAACTTCGTATCGCGACGGACCTCGCGCTTCGTGCGACGAAGGTGACCGCGCGGTCGGTGGGTCGTGCGATGTCCACCATGGTGGTCCAGGAACGCCATCTCTGGCTGTGTCTGGCGGACATGCGGGAGACCGATAAGCTCCGGTTCCTGAACTCCCCCGTGTCCCAGACCGGCCTCTTCGGCGACGCGGTCGAGAACTTCGCCCAGCAGTTCTCGGCTGTACAAAAGCAGACTGAGGCCATCCGTCACATCCTGCCGCGGCGGCCAGCTGCTGCTCCCACCCCTGCGTCTGCGGCTCCTCAGTCTGCTCGTCGCCGAGGGCGGCCTCCTGCGTCTGCCCCTGCTCCCGCGCCGCAGCAGCAGCCTCCATCCAAACGGCGCCGTGGAGCCAGTCGCAGGCGGTCCGCCCCGCCCGTCCAGGACCCCACCAAGAAGGGCGGCAAGGCCAAGGGCAAGCGGCCCTAGGACGGGCGACCCAGAGATGGCAGGGACTGCTCTCCAGGAGACGATGACGGCATCGCTCCATCCCCCGGAAGAGGGCCGGGTGGAAAATCCTTGTTTTCCTTTTCTTTTTGTTCCGCCGCTGGCCTCAAAACCAGCGGTACCCAAAATTTCAATAAAAGAGCAGTTTCTTCCGTCTCTGGGTCCGAAGAGGGCCCGGAGAGCAGTGGGGGGAGAGAATCCTTACCACTCTCATCCACCTCTTCTATCGCCAGCAGGCAGCAGTGTGCAGCTCGAGAACGCAACCAAGCCGTCTCCTGCACCTCCCGCCTCGTGGAACCAGGTAAGTGTTGCGCAGCACACTCAGACTCCGCTACGGGCCGCCTCCCAGAGAGAGCCACCCGAGCCGAGCCCCTGTGTTCCACCTCGCTGCCCCACTCCGGGTATGCCTACGGTCCCTTTGGTCCCGCTTGTACGGTCTCTGCGAGCCTGGCTAGCGCTCCCCAGTCCGTCTCGCTGGCTCATTCGGACCATCAGGCTCGGCTATGCGATTCAGTTCGCCCGGCGTCCCCCCAAGTTTCGGGCCATCCACTCCACTACAGTGAGAGCAGCCGATGCCCATGTCTTGCGCGCGGAGATCGCAGTCCTACTGGCGAAGGACGCGATAGAGCCGGTCCCTCCAGCCGATATGAGGTCAGGGCACTACAGTCCCTACTTCATTGTACCCAAGAAAGGTGGTGGGTTACGACCGATCTTGGACCTGCGAGTTTTGAATCGGAGCCTTCACAGGCTACCGTTCAAAATGCTCACGCAGAAACGCATTTTCGAATGCATCCGTCCCCAAGATTGGTTTGCAGCGATCGACCTGAAGGACGCGTACTTTCATGTCTCGATTCTTCCTCGACACAGGCCGTTTCTGCGCTTTGCGTTCGAGGGTCGAGCATATCAGTACAAGGTCCTACCCTTCGGGCTGGCCCTGTCCCCCCGTGTCTTCACGAAAGTCACGGAGGGGGCCCTTGTTCCCATGAGAGAACAGGGCGTTCGCATTCTCAACTATCTCGACGACTGGCTCATATTAGCACACTCTCGAGATCAGTTATGCGAACACAGGGACCTCGTGCTCAGGCACCTCAGCCAGCTGGGCCTTCAGGTCAACTGGGAGAAGAGCAAACTCGCCCCTGTGCAGAGGATCTCTTATCTCGGTATGGAGTTGGATTCGGTCGCACAGACAGCGCGCCTCACAGAGCAACGCGCTCAGTCGGTGCTGAACTGCTTGAACACGTTCAAGGGCAGGACGGCGGTCCCACTGAAATTCTTTCAGAGGCTCCTGGGGCATATGGCAGCGGCAGCAGCGGTAACTCCGCTCGGCCTGCTCCATATGAGACCGCTTCAGCACTGGCTTCACGGCCGAGTCCCGAGATGAGTGTGGCATCACGGCACTCACCGGGTGGCAATCACACCGGCGTGCCGCCAGACCTTCAGTCCGTGGTCAGACCCCTCGTTCCTCCGGGCAGGAGTCCCCTTGGAACAGGTGTCCAGGCATGCTGTGGTTTTCACAGATGCCTCTGCCACCGGCTGGGGTGCCACGTACAACGGGCATGCAGTGTCAGGGGTGTGGACGGGCCCCCAACTGCAGTGGCACATCAACTGCCTCGAGTTGCTAGCAGTACGTCTCGCTTTGAGCCGCCTGAAAAGGCCGCTACAGGGCAGAGACGTGCTGGTCCGTACGGACAACACTGCGACCGTTGCGTACATCAACCGTCAAGGTGGTCTACGCTCCCGTCGCATGTCGCAACTCGCCCGCCATCTCCTCCTTTGGAGTCAGAAGCATCTGAGGTCGCTTCGAGCCATGTATGTCCCCGGTGTGCTCAACCGTGTGGCCGACGAGCTATCACGAGCTGTGCTCCCGGGAGAATGGCGACTCCACCCCCAGGTGGTTCAGCTGATCTGGAGAGTGTTCGGAGAGGCTCAGGTAGACCTGTTTGCCTCCTCAGAAACCTCCCACTGCCGGTTGTTTTACTCCCTGACCGAGGGAACACTCGGCACGGATGCACTGGCACACAGCTGGCCCCGGGGCCTCCGCAAATATGCATTTCCCCCAGTGAGCCTACTTGCACAGACACTGTGCAAAGTCAGGGAGGACGAGGAGCAGGTCCTTCTGGTGGCTCCCTATTGGCCCACCCGGACTTGGTTCCCAGAGATCATGCTCCTCGTGACAGTCCCTCCCTGGCCCATTCCTCTGAGGAAGGATCTTCTGACTCAGAGACGGGGCACCCTTTGGCACCCGCGTCCGGACCTCTGGAAACTCCATGTCTGGTCCCTGGACGGGACGCGGAGGTTCTAGGTGACTTACCCCCAGAGGTACTTAACACCATCACTTCTGCGCTAGCGCCGTCTACGAGACGTGCGTACGCCTTTAAGTGGAACCTGTTCGTCGAGTGGTGTTCCTCCCGCAGAGAGGACCCCCGAAGATGTTCGATTGGGTCAGTGCTTTCCTTCTTGCAGCAAGGGTTGGAGCGGAGGCTGTCTCCCTCCACCCTTAAAGTACATGCTGCTGCTATTTCAACCTATCATGACCACATAGATGGCAAAACAGTTGGAAAGCACGACCTGGTCGTCAGGTTCCTTAGGGGGGCGAGACGATTAAATCCTCCTCGTCCCCCCTCCATACCCTCTTGGGACCTTTCCCTGGTGCTCCGAGCACTTCAGGATGCTCCCTTTGAGCCTTTGCAGTCAGCAGACTTAAAGCTTCTCTCCTTGAAGACTTTGCTGCTGATTGCACTGGCCTCGATCAAGAGGGTAGGGGACCTGCAAGCATTTTCGGTCGACGAGTCGTGCCTAGAGTTCGGGCCGGGTGACAACCATGTTGTACTGAGACCCCGGCCTGGCTATGTGCCCAAGGTTCCTACCACTCCCTTTAGAGATCAGGTAGTGAACCTGCAAGCGCTGCCCCTGGAGGAGGCAGACCCAGCCCTGGCTTTGCTCTGTCCCGTTCGCGCTCTGCGTATGTACGTGGACAGAACCCAAAGCGTCAGGACCTCAGACCAGCTCTTTGTCTGTTACGGAGGCCAGCAGAAGGGAAAGGCTGTCTCCAAGCAGAGGATGGCCCACTGGATAGTGGATGCCATCGCCTTGGCTTACGAAGCTCAAGGCGTGCCCTGCCCGCTCAGGTTGCATGCACACTCCACGAGAGGCGTTGAATCCTCCTGGGCGCTGGCATGTGGCTCCTCGCTAACAGATATCTGTAGAGCTGCGGGCTGGGCGACACCTAACACGTTCGCTAGATACTATAGCCTACGTGTAGAGCCTGTGTCCTCCCGTGTTCTCACCCTAAACGGGTAGAAGCACTGAGAGTACCGGCTCTGTCGGCTTGCTGCACCCTACTGTGCACCCTTATTGCTCCAGAGTCAAAACCTGTCGAGTCCTCCAAACACCCTCGGCCCGGATGTGGCGGAGCGTCCGGTGCCAGGCCTTTATCCGCTGAATCCCTGAGAACCGGATCTAGGCTGGGTCCCATATGTGTGACCCTACAGGGATCCCATATGTGTATATCTTCCACGGCTGCTCCTAACGGAAGCCCGTGTCTTTCCCTTGGGCTAAGTCACCCATTATTCATATGCAGTACAACCCTTGGGTTAGTCCATATGTGTTTCCCACATAACTCTTCTTAAGAATGTGGTTCCCGCAGCGTTCCCCTCCCTCAGTTCGGGCACGCTTTCCCAGTGTTATCCAATATCTCACTGTAGGGGTTATCATGGAACAACAGTGTGGATACTCTTGGGGTAAGCCCTCTCCTATCGTCCTTCCAGGCAAGAAGGTGTAGAGGCTTGCCCAGGGCGCTGGATGGGGTGCAGCAGCTGTGGCACTTTGGTAGGGATTCCTATTCGTCGTTCACCACGACGTACGTCGTAGTGACCGAACGATAGGGAACGTCTCGGTTACATATGGTAACCCTCGTTCCCTGAGGGAGGGAACGGAGACGTACGTCCAGTTGCCACATCTGCCGCTACCCGCCGGGGCGACCAGCTTTTTCAGGCTTGGCTCCTCAGCAAAAAACTGAAGTGCAATCTCACCAGCTGCTCATTAAATACCCGCGCTGCGAGGCTGCACAGCTGATGCAAATGATTGCACGCCAATGTGCATTGGCTTGTTTAGTTTCACTCGAAGTAGATTGGCCTCTCTAGCGAGATTCCTATTCGTCGTTCACCACGACGTACGTCTCCGTTCCCTCCCTCAGGGAACGAGGGTTACCATATGTAACCGAGACGTTTTGGGTTGCTTCTAGAGGGCGTGCCGTTGTCCTGCGCAGAATCTGCTTGTTTCTGTTTTTGACTACTCTAAATAAACTCTGACCATTTATCACTGGAAAATAACAGATCCAATCCTGAGATCCAGAAAGAAAAGAAACGAGACTTAATCAGGGTAGACTGCTCTTTGTGCTACTCTAATCTTTAACTGTGTTTTTCAACCCCTAAACAGGAAGCCTGCTGAAGGACACACAGAGGACTGAGACTTTAGGGAGTTTTATGAATAATTTTAATATTTGCTTTTACTTTGCAAGTTTTAAACATTCAGTTATATCAGCCATTTGCGTTTATTTATTATCTTTAAAGAGAAAAAGAGTTTCACTGATGATTAGGCAGCATTGTTGATGTAAAAAAGTGTGAAGCAGTATCTTGAATAGTATTTTTACTCAAGTGTCTGTACTCACAAATCTGTATTTACTATTTCATCCAGTGATTACATTCGTGTACTCTTTTTAGTGAAAGGAAAGCAGAGATAAAGGACAGTAAGGGCACGTCTACATTCATCCGGATACATTTAAAAACGTATAAAAACGCTCTCCATCCACACTAGCGGTTTCTTTTGAAAAACTCCTTGTTACGTACATATACGTATTTAGAGTGTTGTAATAGGGACATGTGGGTAGTTTGTTGTTGTGTGTGTGTGGGTGTGTGTGTTTCAGATGCTCATTGGATCAATCTACAGTCTGTCAGTTTTCCTGAAGGATGATGACGTCTCGGTTCACCCATCCAATCACATTACACCACCTTCCTCAAATACCCATATCTCTTCCACGTCCCCAGCTTTTTGCTCACTTTGACATTTGCATTTGTTTGGCTCGCTGTTGTTTTCTGTGTGTCTATCCTTTGCATTAATCAATTGTCATAGTGGTTGTGAAGTGTTTTTGTTTGTTTTACTGTTCATCCTAGATCAGTCATCACGGTACATGTGAGGCTGGGAAGGAGGGAGCAGGTTAGTAAGTCGCGCGACATACATTGCGCACCACGTAGGACAATTTTGATTTGAATTAGACACACTAGTTAAGGAGAGTGCCACACCCTGTAAGTTTTTGTTATATTGTAGTCAGTGTAGTTTTGTTAGGGCGTCTTGACGCCGAAGACTTTTCTTTTCTACATTTTTCGTTTGGTAGTTAGTTTAGTTGCATTAATCTTCTAGCTAGTTTGTTCTGTTTTATTTATTTATTTCATTTGGCATCTCTCGAGCTCGCCTTCCCGCCTTTGTTTGTTTTTGTTTAGTATTGTTAATTGTCGTTCTTCTCATTGTTTGTAAATATTGTAAATATTATTTTCTCTTCATTCTTTCACTTTTGGGTTCTGTAAAATAAATACTTTTGAGCAGAGTTTTTGAGTTGATCTTTTTCCTTCTATTGCCCGGTCCTTCATATTAGGTTATACGCACATCTTTATTTAAATGTTATACTCCCTTACCCCTATCTAAAATCAAAAAGGGACGTAACACTCCTGAAAACGCTGAATGCACCTTACTACGCATGCGTAAAACCTCACAAAAGCTCACTGAGATGATACAGATGGAAAAGTAAATGATAAACTTACTAATTCTTCTGACAGGATTATTTTATTTAGCAAAATATCTCAGCATTCACTGATGCACTCAGTCACCATTATATGTTTGGTCTAAAGCGAGACTGCTCTCATGTTTTACTGAAGGACAGCAAATGCAAGTAAATTTTCTGTCTTCCTTGCAGGACTGTGATATGAAGAGTGTGTAAAGTAACATATTTTAGCAACAGTGTGAAAGTGGATCATACATAACAGGCACAATACTGGTATAAACATGAATATGTGTCACATGACTAAACTTACGTCAATGTTTTTAAAAAACTCAGTTTTGACAGTCCACACTACAACGCGAAAACAGTGTTTTCAAATTCATCCACTTTGGAGAACGTTTTTTATTAATAAAAATGCGTCTTAGTGTGGACAGAAGGACAAAACGGAGAGAAAAATATGCTTTTTCTTTTTTTTTAACAACAATGTTATTTATCAAAAATTGTCACAAGTTTAAACAGCATTTAAAAGATGCCACACGTATTAGTGTGGACAAGGCCTGAATCACTGGAAGAACCCGTGTGTCCTGTGAAAGCATCAAACCCAGTGGCAGGACCACAGCTCTGTCCACTTTTTAATATTCATATTTAGGATATTCAGCACATTCACTGTATTGTGGGGGAACATCTGCAGGATTGTGATTCACAGAAGATTCGCTCACCAGAGGTACCTGCAAGAAAAACAGGTATGCCATCAGCTTTAATGCTCATTTATTGATAATTCTAATCAATTCTTGAACACACACACACACACACATATATATAAATTAGGGCTGTCAAAAGATTAATCGCGATTAATCGCATCCAAAATAAAAGTTTGTGTTTACATAATATATGTGTGTGTACTGTGTATAATTATTTTGTATATATAAATACACACATATATTATTTAAACACAAACTTTTATTTTGGATGTATTTTAGACTGGTGCTACAAGCTTCTCTTACCTCTGATGGATTGGGTCTAAAGGTATAGGACTGTGGAATAACAACTTGGTGAACATTCAGCACCTTTGGAAAAATACACGTTGCGTTTTATACCTTCTTACTGAAATTTAAATTTAATATCATTGGATGACAGTTCTAGTATTATAGGTTTATAGACAACACTGTATTTCAAATGGAAAAAGGAAAAGACAAAAATCTTGCTGAAATATTTTGGTGTCGAAACTTGTGCAGATTATTGAAACCAATAGAAATTGAAAAACTACCCGTCTTTCTGTCAATATGCAATGTCTTAGCAACCACCCAGAAAACCCTAGCAACTGCTTAGCAACCATAGCGGCCACTCAGCTTCTAGCCCTGAACGCATCACTCACCTGTGGAGAACAGCAGGCGTTGGCTTTACAGGCAAATGCTGACAGAACGATGGAGATGATAAACTGAAGGATAGTGAATACCAAGGACACACCACGGATCCCCCGGTATACGGTCTGAGAAAACACTCATCATTAGCACAAATATCAATAAAATAAATGATAGTTACTCATTCATACGCTGGCTGCAAGTGCAGAATGTACAATCCTTGAGGGTCATATGGTATTATAACAAATCAAACTTAATGTATAATGTCAAAGCCTTCTTGCATGGTAAACAGGGCTTGACATTAACTTTTTTTTTACTTTTTTTTTTAACGCTATTTTTGACCACTACATTGCACTTAGTTTATTATTTCAGATGACTTTTTAAAAGACTTCAATTGAAAAATGTGTATATAAAATTCAGTCCGCTGAAGCGGCTAGTAGGAGTGACTGCAACACGCCACTGCTGAAATACACACGCATTTGGCGGGTGTTAATATCAAGACGTAAATTATCAGTAACATTAAGAGGTCTATTAAATTCTTCTATTAAATGCAAGTAAAACTGTGACTAGAAAAGTTGTTAACATACCTTGTAATAATAACAGTCATATCCATAGCAGTAAGGGATATATCCTACAGCCAACTCCACTGAAAGGATAATAATGGAAATGCCTGCAGTTATAGCACTTGAGATGTTCATTCCAAGTGAACCTTTCACCTATAGACAGAAAAACAAGTTAATAAGTTAGAAAGCACTTTACCCAGTGTGTTAAAGCAGATCATGAAACAATATATATGGAGCACTATAAAAATAAATAATAAAGTTGCAATTATCGGGTCCAAGAACACATGATTCATGAAGACAATCCAATTACACAATGGCAATATCTCTCTTCAAATATAATAAGAGTCTTATAATTTCAAATATAATACGGGTGTCGGTGTGTGGAACTATTCTTCTATGTACTATTTTACAATAGACAAATAATATTGTGTCTTCATTTTAATAGAATAGCAATACATTCATTCATGTCTGGCAACTTGACATGTTTTCTGTATCATGTAAAACTAGGTAATTTGGAGATCACCGATTTCTTTGCAAACTGATTAGATTTTGATTAGACTTCAATGATCTTTATGAGAATATAATGGATTTTATGCACAGTCAATCAAATTAACCATTTACAGAGCATCCGGAAAGTATCCATAGCGCTTCACTTTTTCCACATTTTGATGTTATGTTATGGGCTTAATCCAAAATGGATCTGAGCCTCGACACAATCCTGTCTCAGAGCTGCACAGACACTTCATGGCTTGGTTTGTGCTCTGACATGCACTGTTAACTGTGGGACCTTATATAGGCAGGTGTGTGCCTTTCCAAATCATGTCCAATCAACTGAATTTACCACAGGTGAACTCCAATCCAGCTGTAGAAACACCTCAAGGGTGATCAGTGGAAACAGGATTGCACCATGGAGTTTTATTTTTAATAAATTTGTAACGATTTCAAATAAACTTCTTTCATGTTGTCATTATGTATTATTATTTATTATTTATTTATTAATATATAATATTAGTATTATTAGTAGAATTTTGTGGAAAATAATTAATTTAATCCATTTTGGAAAAAGGCTGTAACATAACAAAATGTGGAAAAATGTATTATCTCGGGACAGTGCAATATTTTTTTAATGTGTAACAATCTTAATTTAATCGTAATCTTAAAGTAATAATCCTTAGTGTGTGGGCTTATTTGACATAGGTTTGTGCTGCCCTTCGTTGACTGTATCTCTGAAAGTCTATTTATTGTGTGTAGTGTGTAGTTTGCTAGTTGGTCTTCTATGTTTACTTCTTTTTTTTAAATGCTGACTAAACGAGCTCTGCTACAAAAATTCCTTATCTGTACCGGTACAAATGGCAAATAAACTTAGTACCAGTTAAAAGTTTGGAAACATTACTACTTTTAATGTTTTTGAAAGATGTCTCTTATGCTCATCAGGCCTGCATGTATTTGCTCAAAAATACAGTAATATTGTGAAATATTATTACAATTTAAAATGATAGTTTTCTATTTGAATATACTTTAAAATATAATTATTTCTGTGATGCAAAGCTGAATTTTCATCAGCCATTACTCCGGTCTTCAGTGTCACATGATCCTTCAGAAATCATTACTTCCGTTCAAAAGTTTTGGGTTCAGTAATATTTTCTTTCTTTCTTTTTGAAAGAAAGTAATACTTTTACTTTCATCCAGTATTGGAAAGTTTGTTTAGTCTTGCCCCTTACCCCTGAAAATAACAAGTGATGTGTACTTACCAAACACAAACTGGAGGAGGCTTTGCCATGGAGTTTATTTTCTGCAACAATGCAGAGTGATCCTGTGATAATGTACTGAGAGGAGAGAGAAAGGATTCTTCTGTTAGAATATTTAGCTTGTGTTAGAAAAGACAGAACTGTACTTAAGTTGTATATTGTTTCCTTACGATGAGAGATCCCCAATAAGGAATACCACTGACGGCAAAGTTGGAATATGCATTGACTGTAGCCACGATTCCCAACAGGAGAATCAGCAGGCCGATCATTATCTGGACAGTCTGAGGAAGACCAGAAAACAGGTTCTTATTGCAGGGGAATAGTGACTCACAGTTATTAGCTGAGCAGGGTTGCCAGATCTGCACAACAGTTTGTTAATGTTTGTACTACTGCTTTTTTTTTTAGGGCCGAGGAGAGTTGCTGCTGCTTCAGGGCTTGGCCCCTGTATCGCTGCTTGCAGCTATATTTGGATTTGTTCCTGTCCCTTTCACACGTATAAAAATCAATTATTGAAAGATTTCTCACCCCAAGTGCTTTTGGTTGGCCTTTCAGGAAAGCCTGAAGTCCTTGAGGAGCTGAAGCTGTCTGTGGCACATAAACAGTCGCTGGAGCCGTTTGTTCTGGGGCCTGAAACTGGATGATCAGTGTCGACGAGTTTGTGGGAATGACGGTACTAGACATTCTTGTTTCTGAAACTGAAATGGACCTGTACAAAAACAAGACATGTAAAAACATGTGAATAATAAGAATATAAAATAGATTTTCATAAATAATCTTACCAGTGTATTTATTAAAATATTATATGTTCATATAAACAATCTGTGGTCTTCAAATTCTGGAAATAATGAACGCAGTTGTGTCACATAATTATTGGTAACTAGAATAACTCTTCACAGAAATTATATTACAAACATCTCGTTTAAACTGATCTACAGCTGTCACCATCTCACAGGTGGGACATTTGCCAGTATATATTCAAAACAATAATATCTTTGTAAAAACCTAAAGTAATATTGACAAACTATTTATCATTTGAAAGCTTACAATCTCTAGTTTTCATATTTGGTGACTTTTTTTAAATAAATTACAGAGGAGCAGTAATTTATCAAATTGCAACAAGAATATTTCATTCTCATTAGGCGTGTTCAGGCCTTTATTTTGAAATAGTGATGAACATGAAAAATCATGAAAGATTGGTAGAAACCTCAGTTTGTTTTCATGGCAAGAGTTCAAAAGGTAACACCAATTAAATTTGATGAGGAAAAAAAGGTCTGAAAATGTTTTAAATATACAGAAATAAAGATAGATTCTCGATTTGGTATGCAGTGTTGAGCTATAATGCACATACATGTTTTTTATTGCTTTACTTATAGGTTGAATACAAATCAAATACTGCCAAACCGCCCATATTACTTCTGGATAGGATGACTACTTCATACATTTTATGAAAATTATGGAAATATATGGTTCAGATGAGATCACTCAAACCATATATGGAAATGGAGGCGCCCTTATATGGTCAGTAATAGAGCTTGTCTGTTATCTAGTGAAAAAGTGTGTTACTGCGCCCAAACAAACTTACTGAAAGCTATTTTTTGAGATATCAGCCTAAAATTTGGATCACAATTTGTTCAGATTTGCGGCTTTGATTGTCTTGCAGTTTTATGGTAAAAATTATTTTATAAAACAAAAGTCTTACGGGGTTGGAACAACATGAGGGTGAGTAATTACTGGCAGAAATTTCATTTTTGGGTGAAGTAACCCTTTAACAAAAGTGCCCTACTGCCATTACAAATCCAAACATTACTAAATAAAGTAATAAACTACTCATTAATACAATTTTAGTCTTAAAAAACAACAAAAAGGGAGACATAATGCAAAGATAAATTTTTTTATAAAAGTAGTCAGATGAGATCTAATTTGTTTTACCGGGGGGAAAAAAATGCACTCTTCAGTTGGTTTTTCGCACTTGTCTGTGTGTTCTTATAGTTCACTCCTCTGAGATAACGCATTCTGTGGTTTCCCAGAATGAAAGTTAAAGTGGGGGAGCTCAGATGGTTAGGAGGGGTGGCAAACTACACACTGTTTCCAGGAAATCAAGCCTGACGCACTACTGTAATATAATCTCTTTTCACAATAACAAGAAGATTAAATTAAATCTTACTTAATTTGTCTTTGTTGTATTTTATATAATCTGCATGCTGGTTTGGAAACAGACTGGTAAATATTGTACAAAACATGTGACACAACAATGATAAGCACAGTCAAAACCATTTATCTTACCTTATTTGGAACAAATTTGGCCCAATAATCAGTAGTTCAAAACTTCTAAAAAAATAGAGAAAAAATAGAGAAAACAAATTGACTAGCTTGTTTTTGCATCATACTGTATCATTTGTGTTAATTATGGGCATATAAGCAAGATTCATTACCTTTAGTATGCTGTTTAAAATGAAGTGAGGAAGCTGGATCTTCCAGACAATAGAAAACAGGGCTCAAAAAACACGACTAGACGAGGAAACAAGGAGCACTAGGGAAAAATGAAGGTGGGGAAATAGTAGAAGAACTACAAAGACCAAGTAAAAGACTACAAAAGGACAGGAAATCATGAAAAATACAAAATACAAGACACTAAACAAAAGACCTGACACTAGTGCATCACAGACTCAAACTCATCATAAGGTATCCCTGAGAGTTAAACATCTGACAATCTAAAACCATACTATCACACACAAGCAGGACATGAGACAGATATTCACTGAGCTGAGTCCTCATTTATAAAACTTTCCGTAGATTTCATACTATAAGTCTGCGTACGCACAAAAGTTTTCAGATTTATAAAACCATGCATGCCAGAACCTGCTCAAAAATCCCAGTCAGTGGAAGACTGTGTGTACATGCATCTCAGTCCCCGTCCCCTCCCCGAAATAACCATACATGGAGCTTACAGTGCCTAGTTTCACTATGCATAACATCATCTGTATCATTTCCATCCACATGATACCATGTTTAACACCATCAAAGGTACAAGACATTGGAAATTATTATATACGGACTATAAATGCCATTTGTGCCATTCACATTACACTGCTAAAAATCATCCAATATCCTTGCTATGTTTTAGAATAAATATTAAAATATACATAAAAACTATTGTATTGTATAAACTACTTCTCAAATAAAGTTTTTAGAATAGTGTTGATTTATTCATTTCCACAGGTCAAATAGTATTTTAATTGTTTTAAAGGGGGGGTGAAATGCTCATTTTCACTCAATCTCCTGTTAATCTTGAGTACCTATAGAGTAATATTGCATCCTTCATATCTCCAAAAAGTCTTTTGTTTTATTATATTTTTAATTGAAAGATTGGCTGTACCGAGTCTTTCCGGAAAAAAACGAGCGGCTGGGGGCGGGCCGTGTGGGCGAAGTTTAGCTGTGCTAACGCGCTGAGCTAGTAACAACACACAGAGACATTTGTTCAACAGTTTTACTCACCGTTCCAACGCACGACGCGAACCTTTATCGTTGTGACTGCTCGATCCTTAAGCATTAGACGATCTGCAAATCCGGCGATCTGGGCTTTGTTTATAAAACAATCATCGTCGAAATGCAGGGAACAACAGTCTTACACAACTCCGTTTATGCTCAGGAAAACAAACTCCATCCACTGGTCCCTTAATGCTGTTTTTGTTGGTAATTTGTGCAGGTTTGACTTCCCCTGGCAACCAAAAACACACTTCTTTGGAGACATTTCGCTCTCTCGCTCTGCTCAGTGAATGTCTCTGTCTGGTGTACGGGCGCGCGCGCGTCTTTCCGGGGGAAGTGCCCTTAAGAACCATATAAGGAAATTCCGCCCTCTCTTACGTCAGACAGAGCCATACTCGAAAAAAACTTTCCGAAACTTGTGACAAACCGGAAGGACAATTTTTGGAACAAAAATACTCCTTCAAACGTACAACTTAACTTTTGAAACTTTGACCATGTTTAGCATGGGAATCCAACTCTTTAACAGTGTAAAAAACTCAGTATGCATGAAACAGTAATTCACCCCCCCTTTAAACAAACAATGCTGCTCCTCTCAGCCATTCACTGAACAGGGTAAACGCAGCTAGAGAGAGTGACGGCAGGGAGAAAGCAAGAGCTCGCGCTCGCAGGACATTACTGGCAACATTTGGAGGTTATTGAGGTTTGTCCAGAAAGTCGCTAGATTTGTCGCTAGTTGCTTTTTTGAAAAATTGACGCTAAAGGGGTCTGAAAAGTTGCTAAAAATAGCGACAAAGTTGCTAAGTTGGCAACACTGGTTGATAAATCTGAAAACGACACCCTTGCGTTTTCGTGTGTACAGACAAAGCCAACCAATCCGTTTATTTCATGAAACGATGATGTCATCAGCCCACGTGTCAACCCTAGTCAGACACACGCTACGTCACGTAACAGCAACAACAACTGCAGACTGCATGCTTGTGTTCGTGTTGCAGAACCCTCTTTTATTTCTTTATTTATTATTTACTTGAATGTATTCATATTTTATTTCTTATGATATGATGCTTGTCTGTTGTCTGATCAAGACATTTCATATTTTGTACCAGGCCATTGTTTAAACTGTTCAATAAAGTTCTTGGTAAAATAAAATAAAATAAAAATAAGAAGCTACTGTGCCTAATATTAGTGTATACAGCGCGCAAGGTTTATGCGCATGCTCCAAGTCTTCTCCGTGTTTAGTGTATCTCTGTGGCAGAATCACAGCGCCACATACTGGTGAGTCAATATTACATCGTTCTGAGTTGATTTCAGTGGTTTCGTGTGTACGCAGATATTTCTTCAGACGACGCTGTGTTTATGAATTTTTTTTAGAACAAGGGAAAAAAAGATTGGATAGGGAAAGCTCTGACGTCGTGTGGATGTGGCCTGCATTTACTAAACATATTTATTAATGGAAAACAATTTTTTTGTGTGTATTTGACAACGTGTATTTTTTTGTGTATTTGATTATTACATATGAATATGTAATAATTATTTAAACTGATTATTCATTGTATGAACTGAAATGGTCCCATGAATTAAACCACAGGAAAACAAACAATAACTACACATATCAGATTGAAACGGCCAAAAATCACATGAAATGTGAATTTTACAAATCCTTTTTTGAGCTACATTGATACAGCCAAACTCATCTCTGTGTGAATAAGGCCTCAAATGATGTTAAAAATCTAAATGTTAACCCTCACAAACTTCAGACATTGTTATAGGAAACGTGCTGAAAGTCGCTGCAGAAACAAGGTTTGTTGCAAAGTGCCGGACGAGCAGAAAATGACAATATATCGGAGACAACAGCCGAGCAATATTTTAATTCAGAACAAACACACACACAAATGAAGGCATGAGACTATAGAACATCCAACTCTCTCTCACACACACACACACACACACAGAGAATAGAAGGACTACTGCACTTGACAGTGCGCATATAAGAACGAGCAGAGAGAGCGCCCCGGGCGCGCGCACGCACTCTCACCGTCTTCAAACAACACGAGCGCTGTCTTGCTCTCTCTCCCTCTCTCCCTCGCGCACATTAATCTAAATCAATTGACACGATAGTAAAAGGTCGGAAGACCGAAGTTTCACGTGGAGCATTCAGAGATTTTTTCTCCTGAATTACCACGGGGTGTGAATTGTGCTAAAAACGTTGCCTTATCTTCTCTGAAAAGAGTTCCGCACATTCAGCTGACATAAACCACAATTTCAATAAACGAAAAAACCTATTCAGTGATGAAATGTTTTCTGTGTTGACACAAATCTTGTGCGGCGGCCTAAACTTCTGAGATAATCACACGAGTGGATTAAAAAAAAATTTCAGCAACACCGGGTGATCTCGCGAGATCCCGCACAGAGCACGACATCTATTGCCGGAAGAGAAACGAGAGAACAGCAGAAGAGATCAATGAAATGGCAGAGACTGAGTTTAGTATCGAACACGACAATGAGTGGCTCAATTTCCAAGGTCATCCGTACCTATTCGAGTCTGAATACATATTACTGAACACACTAGGTCTCTCGATATCCTTACCAAATATAATGCCTGTATTTCCACTGCCCTTGATTGACATGCGCCTCTTAAAAGTAGAGTTTTACCTTCTACACACACGTCTCCCTGGTTTACCCCTGCACATCTAAAAACAGCTGGTCGTCGTCTTGAACGCCTTTACAAGAAAACTGGTTTGACTGTTCACCTTACTGCTTTCACTGACCATATCCAGTTGTACAAATCTGCTATAAACACTGCACGCTCTAGCTACTACTCTACTATTATTAATAATGCATCCTCTCGACCTAAAACACTTTTTTCTGTAGTCAATAAACTCACCAACCCTCCAGCACCTGTCATAAGTAACTCAGCAGACCTCTGTGAGTCATTCCTGCATTTCTTTCATAAATAAAATTGATAGCATTCACAATCATTTCCCATCCATGATCTCCCCTGTCTCCACACACAACTTCCCCACTACTTTTACACCTGGTACTCTCACTGATTTTGCCACCCCAACCCTGCTTATATCTCTGAGCTAATCAACAAAGCAAACGCATCTTCCTGTCATCATGATCCCGCTCCTTCTACTTTACTTAAAAAATGTGCAACTGTAATTTCACTGCTGATTTCACTTCTCATCTCCCAACTACTAAGAACTTGTGCTGTTCCAATGGCATTAAAAACTGCTGCTGTCACTCCTGTCCTAAAGAAACCTGGCCTCGACCCCTCTGACATGGCCAACTACAGACCAATCTCAAATCTACCATTTCTTTCGAAACTGCTTGAGAAAGTGGTCACTGCTCAGCTTCAAACACATTTGTCATATAACAACCGCTATGAATGTTTTCAATCTGGTTTTCGCACTCTCCACAGCACTGAGACAGCATTTCTTAGGGTTGTCAATGATCTCCTTATGGCCACTGACTCCAGCTCCACCAGTATTCTAATTCTTCTAGATATTTCCTCTGCATTCGACAATCTCTCACAGTATTCTCATCTCACAACGGTATTTCTGGAACTGCCCTATCCTGTCCTGGTTCACCTCCTACCTATCTGATTACCAGCATTACATCTCTATCCGCCAGGCTAAGTCCACTACTGCCTCTGTCCCACACGGTGTTCCCCAGGGTTCTGTTCTTGGGCCTCTTCTCTTCATCATCTACATGCTCCCATTAGGTAACATCATCCGTCATCATGGCTTTAAATTCCATTGCTATGCAGATGACACCCAATACATCCATTCTCAACGCAATGCTCCTTTCCCCTCAAATTTCATATCAGCTTGTATTGATCATATAAATGTGTCACAGGTAGGGGCGGGCCAATCAGGCTGCACCCACCCCTAAGACCCGTACCACCCTTGGGGAGTCAGACAGAAGCCAGGCAAGGACGACAGACAACAGACTTCAAGTAACACAGTATTTTATTGAGTATAAAAATGGATAAAATAATCTAAAATGGTGAGTCTTCTGGGCAGGGTCGTTCCGTCCTGCAGACCCGCCGGAGGCCCACAGAGTACGATGAAGAGGGGGTGCTCTGGTGAGTAGCTTCGCAGTCTTCCGATGGGAGGGACGAGTCGGGGCTCACGACTGGGAGGAGGCTGCTGTAGGACCGCTCAGGTGCGTATTTCGGGTGACGTACTCCCTTCTTCTTCCCAGGGGGAGGACGGGTCGGGACTTACGACCGGAGGGACTGTGGTGGAACAGTTAAGGTGCGTGTTCCGGGTACGTACTCCTCTTCTTCTGCAGATGACAGGCAGGGAACTTACAGCTGGAGAACTTCACTGTAGAGCGACCAGGTGAGTGTACAGGTACGTAATCCTCCTCTCCTACGGATGACAAACAGAGAACTTACGGCTGAAGGGCTTCACTGCAAAGCAGACAGGTGAGTATACAGGTGCGTAATCCTCCTCTTTTACAGGTGGCAGGCAGAGAACTTACGGCTGAAGGGCTTCACTGCAAAGCAGACAGGTAAGTATACGGGCACGTAATCCTCCTCTTCCACAGGTGACGGACAGAGAACTTACGGCTGAAGGGCTTCACTGCAAAGCAGACAGGTAAGTGTACAGGCACGTAATCCTCCTCTTTTACAGGCGACAGACAGAGAACTTACGGCTGAAGAGCTTCACTGCAAAGCAGACAGGTAAGTGTACAGGCACGTAATCCTCCTCTTTTACAGGCGAAGGACAGAGAACTTGCAGTGAAGCCCTCAGCCGTAACGCAGACAGGGAGTATTCAGGTATGAACTCCTCTTGAAGGGCTGGCAGACACAGAGCTTTTATGACAGGGAGACGTTACTGCAAAGCAGACAGGTGAATATACAGGCACGTAATCCTCCTCTTCAGTAATGACAGACAGAGAACTTACGGCTGAAGGGCTTCACTGCAAAGCAGTCAGGTGAGTATTCAGGTATGAACTCCTCTTGAAGGGCTGGCAGACACAGAGCTTACGACAGGGAGAAGTTGCTGCAAAGCAGACAGGTGAATATGCAGGCACGTAATCCTCCTCTTCAGTAATGACAGACAGAGAACTTACGGCTGGAGGATCTTCACTGCAAAGCAGTCAGGTGAGTATTCAGGTATGAACTCCTCTTGAAGGGCTGGCAGGCACAGAGCTTACGACAGGGAGAATTTGCTGCAAAGCAGACAGGTGAATATACAGGCACGTAATCCTCTTCTTCAGTAATGACAGACAGAGAACTTACGGCTAGAGGATCTTCACTGCAAAGCAGTCAGTTGAATATTCGCCTACGTGTCCCTCTTCACAATGGGCTATCAGATAGTACACTCAAATGTCTGTGGAGTACAACAGTGTTAGCCTCTTCTTACGTCTTAGAACATGATAGAAAAACTCAGGTAAGTGATGGACATACAGCGGGTTTAAGTTCACACTTCACACCTTAAGACAGTGCATCACATCACTTCATCACTGCAATTCAACACTCAGTGGAAAATATATAAATGGCCGTCGCCCATTTTCTGACCTGGCATTCACATCAGGGAGTCCCATAGACGAGAGAGAGAGGATGGAGATCGATTGGACTACTCACAGTCTCTCACAAACAATCTTACTGCCCAGCGATTTCCTCCTTCCGGTTGAGTCACTGTGCTCTTTCTCCCAAACTCACAATGTCATGCCCGTTTGCCAGCCCCGCTTCCTCTTCTCCGCCGCTCACGCTTCCTCTGCCTCACACAGTCCCAAAAACGACTTCCTTTTATCCTCCCCTAATGGCAACGTGTCCCAATTGCGGGGCTTCAATCTCCTCGTGCACAGCTGCCAGCGATTTTGGCTACTCACCCCATTCGCGGGGATTTTGCGCTACCCCGGAACTAGCCCGGTGTTCCGTTGTTATGGGTCCGGCGGGAGGCAATCTCGGCGAACATTAGTTCCGCCTTGCAAGGGGGAAAAGCTGGAATTTCGTCACCTCGTGACAAATGCTTGGATGACCAGTAATTTTCTCAAACTCAACACTGATAAAACAGATCTACTTCTTATTAGTTCACCTCAAATTACATTCCGTTTCTGTGTTGATAATGTTAACATTGCTGGAGTTTTGGTTCAACCTTCCACCACTGTCAAAAACCTTGGTATAATCTTTGATTCCTCTCTTTCCTTCCTTCCACACATCTCCTCGCTCACCAAGTCTGCCTTCTTTCACCTACGCAATATCGCTTGCTTACGTCCATTTCTGAATATCAATGATGCTGAAACTCTGGTTCACGCTTTCATCACTTCACGGCTTGACTACTGCAATTCTCTCTTTTATGGGTAACCCAATTCATCTATAAATAAGATCCAATATATTCAGAACTCTAGGGTCCTCACATACACAAAGAAATCTCACATTACTCCAATTTTACACAGACTTCATTGGCTACCGGTACGCTTTCGTATTCAATACAAGATACTCCTTATCACATTCAAAGCACTCCATGGTCTCCTGAAAGGAGCTATATAAAATAAACGCATTATTATTATTATTATTATTATTATTTTGTTTTTGCCCCCATTTTTCATGAGCTGAACTCAAAGATCTAAGACTTTTTCTATGTACACTGTTACGATATTTAAAGGTCTAGGAGATGTAATGCAACATTTCGATATTATATTACTACTGGTAAATGGGATACAGCAGAAGGACACATGATAGACTGATTGAAGTGTAATCAACTGGATAATTTATTACAAAAAGCCGTAGCCACTAGATCCAGTGAATGCGCTATGTACAATGTAGATGACAATACTCATGGGAGAGCAAACATACAAGTAATAAATGGGAAAAGGAACTTAAGTGGCGCCAAAGAAAAACCCCAAATATAACCAAAATAATTCCCTAAATCTACTCCTAATCTGCCAAAGTAAAATGTAGAAAATAAACCGAATTCTTCGGCGCATCCGACGCTCAAATAATCCTAAGCTAAGAAAAACAAAAGTACAGAGAGTGGCGCACACTTCTTACCTAGTGTGTCTAACACTTACAAATACTACGGGCACAGTGTATATCGCGCGATATACTGACCTGTTCTCTTTTCCCAAAGGCGTAAAAGCCATTAAACTCCGAACAGTAATGCAAGACACAAAAGGACTAAGCAATTAAATGCTAGACTACACATAAGGACTCTGATACAAAGTACATCTCTCAAATCACTGAACAAACACGCACACTTTCTTGAATGAGACGCGCTGTCTTTTAAAACAGCTGGGCGACATCAGATTGGACGTTGAACACCGCCTTGATGATGATGGACAGCCGACACAGCCAATCACAGCAACCTGAGAGCAGATAGAGAGCGTACCAGAGAGGGAGGAAATAACGAGTGCAACAACAAACACGTGTGGAACTTACCAGCGTACACGAGAGGGAGGGAATAATGACAACAAAAACAGACACGTGTGGAACGTAGCATACACAAAAGGCCTATTTCTCTCAAATATTGTTCACAAATCTGTCTAAATCTGTGTTAGTGAGCACTTCTCCTTTGCCGAGATAATCCATGCACCTCACAGGTGTGGCATATCAAGATGCTGATTAGACAGTATGATTATTGCACAGGTGTGCCTTAGGCTGGCCACAACAAAAGGCCACTCTAAAATGTGCAGTTTTACTGTATTGGGGGGTCTGAAAAAAAAACCCGTTGTTGATTGTGGCCTGTGGAATGTTGGTCCACTCCTCTTTATTGGCTGTGCGAAGTTGCTGGATATTGGCAGGACCTGGAACACGCTGTCGTATACACCGATCCAGAGCATCCCAAACATGCTCAATGGGTGACATGTCCGGTGAGTATGCTGGCCATGCAAGAACTGTTTTCGGCTTCCAGGAATTGTGTACAGATCCTTGCAACATGGGGCCATGTATTATCATGCTGCAACATGAGGTAATGGTCGTGGATGAATGGCACAACAATGGGCCTTAGGATCTCGTCACGGTATCTCTGTGCATTCAAAATGCCATCAATAAAATGCACCTGTGTCCGTTGTCCACAGAGATGTATAAAGTACTAGAGACCCAGACTTGAGTAAAAGTACAAGTGCTCTATCAAAAAAGTGACTTGAGTAGAAGTTGAAGTGCTAATTAAGCAGAATACTTAAGTAGAAGTACTAAAGTATTCAACATTTTTTGTACTTAAGTATTGCAAGTAGTTTATTTTAAAATTTACTACTCAAGTACTGAAAGTAAAAGTACAAGTATTGTGTTATGAAGTTATTAAAGAAAACAGTCAAAAGTTTGAACATCATATTGTTTATATAATTTCAAATGTTTAGGACACTCACAATTAATTTGGCTGAAGCAGCAGTACAAGGACATGAATGTTCAAGAACACCTTAACACACTGAGCTTTTCTTTGTAAAGAAAAACAGATCAAATATGTCCCTTCCCCCTTTAAAGCATCCCTCTCTTCTCTTCCCTGCTTGTGCCTTTTTTCTCCACAGCTTATTGGGTATTTATCAGCATGTAACAGCGATCTCTGGAAGCTTTGTTTATGTCAGGGAGTTCCCAGGGGGGCAGGGTTTTCTATTATTTTGAAGGTACCCCCGGGCGCCGCCATTTGATAGCGGACCCCCACCTGCTGTTAGCATCCCATTGACTCCCATTCATTTTGGCGTCACTTTGACAGTGAATAACTTCACATCTGAGGCGTTTTAAGACTCCATTTGTCCATTATTTATTTCTAAAGAAACATGAAAATGTATAAAAGGCTTCATTACCTTGTAGCTTATGTTATGGCCCCGTAGAAGCAATTTTTGTAAAAATAGGCTAACGATTGCGTCATAACCACACGACTCTCTGTCGCACAGTAGAGAGATTACCGTATGGACAGGAGGAGAAGCTCGCGGGCAATCAGGGGGACGTGGAGGCAAAGTGACAAAATAATTAATCAGAATACTTAGCAAAAGTTGCTCCTGCTCCAGCTCATGGACACCTCCTACTCACACTCTCCGTCTCTGCAAGATTCGGAAGGGAATGATTCAGATTTCTCTCGGCACAGCTACTAGAAGACAGACGGGTTGTGTCACATCTATGTCGTCAAGCTCAGTTTGAGTCTGCGCAGTACGCTCGACCCCCAGGAAGTAAGAGATTCTAATTGACTTCACTTTGTCTCCATTGAATCCAATGGGGTAGCTGTGTCCATTTCTTTTACTGTCTATGGGAGTTCCTGGAATGGCTCTTCTTCATGTGTTCCATATGTGGTCTAATGTGCATAGGGCGCCCTCAGGCTGCCGGTATGGACTGAAAACACAGTACATCGGAGTATCCAGCGCTCATAATGATTACATCGGCCCATTTTGGTTATAATAATTTAAATAAATATTATTCCTCTCTATAGAAATCTAACGTAAACCTATGAAATCTATCAATCTATCAAAATCTGCACATTTTTGAGCTAAAAGCCCTGAGGGACGTTGTTTGGTCAAGCGCTTTCATGACGACCGCACAAGGTTTTTTTTTTTTTTTCTGAATGGGTGCGGCTGACGCTCATAATTCATATTAAAGGTATCGACTATTTTTTCCTGATATATAACTGACACAAATTAAGACATAACTGTCCCTATAAGTTTCTCAGAATAAAATAGTGCTCAAATACTGAAACTTGAGTCTTATATCATTTTAATGATGTATAGTTTGTCAAGGTAATGACATTACATATAATAGTAGCCTAACTTTAAACTATTTAAACAAGTAACGAACGATTCAGTTCATCGGCGTCCTCATGACAGCTAACAGTTACGCACTTCAATCTATATGAATTGTCTTTCACTCCGACAAATGAAAACATGGACTCTAAGTAGGGCCAGGAGTGGTCTCCTTCCTCACCCTCACCGCCACCGCCACGATCACTCGAAGTTCTGGTTCTTCCATCTCGAAACAAATTAACAAAGCTCAAGTGTTCTCACTGGAGGCAGGCAGCAGAGCGAAAGGTAGAACGGGAGCACGCACGGTCTTCTTGATCGTATGATTCGCTGGGCCAGCTTCATCAAACCTGGTGACAGAGCCATCTACCGCTCTGGCAGTGATAATGTGGGTTTGAAATGATTCGTAACATTTTTATAATTGTAACGAGTAACGAAGCAGCACATAAAAAAAGTATCGGAGTAAAAGTATTACACTCGCCGAAAATATGTACTGAAGTAAAAGTGGAAGTAGGAGAAAAAAATAATACTCTAGAAAAGTACAGATACAGCCTTTTAGTACTTAAGTACAGTAGTGAAGTAGTTCTACTTCGTTACTATACATCTCTGGTTGTCCATAACATACGCCTGCCCATACCATAACCCCACCGCCACCATGAGCCACTCGATCCACAACGTTGACATCAGCAAACCGCTCACCCACACAAGACCATATATGTTGTCTGCCATCTGCCCTGTACAGTGAAAACAGGGATTCATCCGTGAAGAGAACACCTCTCCAAAATGCCAGACGCCATCGAATGTGAGCATTTGAACTACAGTCAGGTCGAGACCCCGATGAGGACGACAAGCATGCAGATGAGCTTCCCTGAGATGGTTTCTGACAGTTTGTGCAGAAATTCTTTGATTATGCAAACCGAATGTTGCAGCAGCTGTCCAGGTGGCTGGTCTCAGACAATCTTGGAGGTCAAAATGCTGGATGTGGAGGTCCTGGGCTGCTGTGGTTACACGTGGTCTGCGGTTGTGAGGCCGGTTGGATGTACTGCCAAATTCTCTGAAATGCCTTTGGAGACGGCTTATGGTAGAGAAATGAACATTTAATTCACGGGCAACAGCTCTGGATCGGCATATATGACAGCGTGTTCCAGGTCCTACCAATATCCTGCAACTTTGCAGAAGCACAAGTTCACATAAAGCTTGCTAATCTTTAAGAGTCTAAGGAGAAAATAATAATTATGTCATCTACTACAACATTTTCAACATGAGATTTTTTAACCCGTTTCTCAGAGACCTGCTCATCCTGCTTTTTTCTTCTCCCCCTTTTTCCTTTAATTTGCAACCCCTTACACACTAACTGCAGCACTGGAAGGTTGTTGTTTCTTGCATTTGCAGCTTCAGGTACTTGAAATTCAGATGACCTTACCTCAGTAGTCACAGATTCACATACCTTGGGTGTATGTTTTAAGACGTCGCTGTAAAGCGCTTTACCAGAAGACTGTAATAAACTGCTGTGTTCTGCCTCCAGCGAGTGAGACTTTGTAACTCGTTTCTCTGAGAGTTCATCCTGATTTTTTCTTCTCCCCCTTTTTCCTTTACTTGGCAACACAGTGCTTTATCGGAAGAGCATGGAAAACTGCTGCGGTCTGCCTCAAGTGGGTGAGAAACTTCAGCATCTGTGTGATAAAGTCACATTAGCTGCCACCGCTGGGGAAGCAGCACTGGCACACACACACATACACACATATATACGCACATACTGACCTCATTCATCATCGTCTCGTTGTCCTATCATAGGAGCGGGTGCACACGCGATGATGATAGCACATGGACATTCATCCATTTCTCCACTCTCCCTTCCATATTCATTCCCCGGTCATTTCATACACTTACACTGCACTGTTTTGTCGTTTCGTCCGTGTTGTTTGTCTGTGTGGGGGCGTAGTCAATCTTCCAGCGGGAAAATTGCGCCGGCCAAACCGAACGATCGAAACCGGAAGCTGACAAAACCATTGTCTAGTGTGAATAGTTGTTCATATGTGTATTCAAATGAAAAAATTATGTGTTAAATGTATTATGTGTGAATGACTTATGTGTTTATTATTAATATGTATATATTGGGAATGGATTATTATGGATAATCAAATAGATTAAGTATTTGTATGTGTATTAACTGTTACATGTTCTATCACTGCTGAAGAAGAATCCAACTCATCCCCTAACTGTGGATATAAACAAATGTAAAATATATGATTCAATGTGAGAAATCACTTCATCATTTTTAATTTAAATGACTCCTTACATTCAAGACTATCAATTCTTGAGGAAGTAGATGGCACTTCTAGGGTCCTTTTATGTAAATCACAGTTGTCAGACATGGTTGCATTAATAAGGATAACACAAAATAATTGTCTTGTACCAATTAAAACAAGTAGTAGACTTACAGTCAATCTGACTTGTGTCTGATGTGTTAATCATGTTAAATCAATTATTAAAGGGGGAATTATACATTATTCAGAAGTTAAACTGGTATATGCATGACACTGAACAACCTACACTGGCATGATCATCCTCCACTTTTGTGAAAAATGAAGGCACTTCTTTACACAGCGAGTAATCTCTAGGCTCCTGTAACAAATGAAATGTTAATTTAAAAATTTTGACAATTGTAAATTTTACTTCATATTTTATTTACTATGAGTGAAATGAAAACATTATTTAAAAAAAATGAAAGTGACTTTACTGATTCACAATCACTGATGTCGATACACATGTCTGTCTCGCACTTCTGGACGTACACAGCCAGCAGCTGAACGGGCATATCTGTGAGACATTTAGTGCATCATGCTTTCTGCATTTTCTCAAACTCTTTTGCAGAGTACAGTAATGGAGATATGTCTAGAGTATTCTGTAGAGGCATGATATTCAGACAGCTCTTTCCTCCTGCAGTTTTGATGAGATAGGACCCTGTGTGTCCTTCAGCTTCCAGCGCAACAATGTTCAGCTTTCGCTGACCTGATCCACCTGAGTGAAAAAGATCAGAAGCCATTATCAGCTATTTAGATCAAATAAATGTTTCAGAAATTAATGAATATTCTATTTCACTCTAACATTGTGTCAGGCTTCCTGGGTAGGCTGAAGTAGGAGGCAAACTCGAAGATGAAGTATTCCAAGGTTTTAATTCTCAAACATAACAGATACACAAAAACAGGGAGCGTGTACTCAGAGCAGGAACCTAACATTAAACATTGACCGACAAGTGAAGACTGAAACACTCAGGGCTTAAATACAGGGGAGAACAGATCAGGGAAACAAGACACAGCTGACAAGACTAACGAGGAACCAGGTGATACAAATGAACTGAGGGTAACCATGGAAACCAAGGAGTGGCGGGAAAACAGAACAAAGGAAGACATGTGACCAGTGACAAAAACACTCAAACAGAACAGAACTGTGACATAATTCCCCCCTCCCGGTAGGCGCGTCCTCGCGCCGTAGACAGACCAACAAATAGGGTGGGAGGGTGGGCGCCCTGGAGGCTGACAAGGGCGTGGCTTGGCAGGACAGGGAGCCTCCAGGGCGGAGCTGGCAGATCAGGTGACCAGGGCGAAGACAGCCTTTCAGGCGGCCATGGCGGAGAAGACCCCTTGGGTGGCCATGGCGGTGCGGACCCTTCGGGCGGCCATGGCGGAGACAACCCCTCGGGCGGCCATGGCGGTGCGGACCCTTCGGGTGGCCATGGCGGAGACAACCCCTCAGGTGGACATGGCGGAGACGACCCTTCGGGTGGCCACGGCGGTGAAGACCCTTCAGGTGGCCATGGCGGAGAAGACCCTTCAGGTGGCCACGGCGGTGAAGACCCTTCAGGTGGCCATGGTGGTGAAGACCCCTCAGGTGGACATGGCGGAGACGACCCTTCGGGTGGCCACGGCGGTGAAGACCCTTCAGGTGGCCATGGCGGAGAAGACCCTTCAGGTGGCCACGGCGGTGAAGACCCTTCAGGTGGCCATGGTGGTGAAGACCCTTCAGGTGGCCATGGTGGTGAAGACCCCTCAGGTGGCCATGGCCCCTCGAGTGGCCAGGACGGAGCCCTATGGCCCCCCCCCCCAAAAAAAACTTGGGAAAAGTCCCGGGTACCAGAGAGGGCTCGGTGCTGGGCAGCGATGAGGGCTCGGTGCTGGGCAGATCCAGCGATGAGGGCTCGGTGCTGGGCAGATCCAGCGATGAGGGCTCGGTGCTGGGCAGATCCAGCGATGAGGGCTCGGTGCTGGGCAGATCCAGCGATGAGGGCTCGGTGCTGGGCAGATCCAGCGATGAGGGCTCGGTGCTGGGCAGATCCAGCGATGAGGGCTCGGTGCTGGGCAGATCCAGCGATGAGGGCTCGGTGCTGGGCAGATCCAGCGATGAGGGCTCGGTGCTGGGCAGATCCAGCGATGAGGGCTCGGTGCTGGGCAGATCCAGCGATGAGGGCTCGGTGCTGGGCAGATCCAGCGATGAGGGCTCGGTGCTGGGCAGGACCAGCGGCGAAGAGGGCTCTGAGCTGGGCAGGACCAGCGGCGAAGAGGGCTCTGAGCTGGGCAGGACCAGCGGCGAAGAGGGCTCTGAGCTGGGCAGGACCAGCGGCGAAGAGGGCTCTGAGCTGGGCAGGACCAGCGGCGAAGAGGGCTCTGAGCTGGGCGGAACCAGCGGCGAAGAGGGCTCTGAGCTTGGCAGGACCAGCGGCGAAGAGGGCTCTGAGCTGGGCAGGACCAGCGGCGAAGAGGGCTTTGAGCTGGGCAGGACCAGCGGCGAAGAGGGCTTTGAGCTGGACGGAACCAGCGGCGAAGAGGGCTCTGAGCTGGACAGGACCAGCGGCGAAGAGGGCTTTGAGCTGGGCAGGACCAGCGGCAAAGAGGGCTTTGAGCTGGGCAGGACCAGCGGCGAAGAGGGCTCTGAGCTGGACGGAACCAGCGGCGAAGAGGGCTCTGAACTGGACAGGACCAGCGATGAAGTGGGCTTTGAGCTGGGCGGAACCAGCGGCGAAGAGGGCTTTGAGCTGGACGGGACCAGTGGCGAAGGGAGCTCTGAAAAAAGGTCAATTAAGTCCTTCTCGTCCGGACTCTGGCTGAGGACAGGAACAGGAGACACTGGGCGGACAGTCTCTGGCTTGGCGGGCACGGCGCATACTGCTTTGGACTCGGCAGATCTAGCGTGAAGTGCGGGCTCGGCTGGACTGGCGTGAAGTGCTGGGTTGGGTGGTGTTCTGGACCGGGTCGCAACACTCTCCAGACACCGGGTTACCGTCTCCTTCCAACTCAGTCCGGTGGTGTCTGGGAGGTTGAGAGGACGATGGAAAGAGGCCCCGATCCAGAACAGGGTGCTGAGGGTTTCGTCCTTCAAAGAGCTTAAGAGGGCGAGCTGCCAAAACTCCTTGGCAAAGCTCAGGATGTCGTGGTTCTCCTGAGCCACGAGGATGAATTTGAGGTGTTCATCCATTACCTTGGTCGGTCAATCTGTCAGGCTTCCTGGGTAGGCTGAAGTAGGAGGCAAACTCGAAGATGAAGTATTCCAAGGTTTTAATTCTCAAACATAACAGATACACAAAAACAGGGAGCGTGTGCTCAGAGCAGGAACCTAACATTAAACATTGACCGACAAGTGAAGACTGAAACACTCAGGGCTTAAATACAGGGGAGAACAGATCAGGGAAACAAGACACAGCTGACAAGACTAACGAGGAACCAGGTGATACAAATGAACTGAGGGTAACCATGGAAACCAAGGAGTGGCGGGAAAACAGAACAAAGGAAGACATGTGACCAGTGACAAAAACACTCAAACAGAACAGGGGCTCGTTCTTCGTACGTCGCTAACTCAGTTAGCTGGATTTGATTGTTGACGATTTGGCATGATCTTGGATCGTTTGGTTCTTCGAAGCTCATCCTGGACTTGCTGTCATAGCAACAGCTGCGCAAGCTTAAACCTGCTCGGGAGCAGGCTTATTTCATGTAAACAGGATTAGATCGCGGCTTCATAAGCGGAGCTGATACGGGACGTCCAGCGCAGCGCGATAGTGCACTTTCTGAGATGTTTTTTTTTTTCTCGTGACTCGTGAGATTGTCGTTTACATTATTAAATTGTTGGAAACGCACATTTATTTTCGACTTGTCGGAGTCTGGCTTTAAATACAGCACAAACTGTTTGCATTGCCCTAAGATTATTTGCGAGTGGCTCTTTCGATGCAGAGAACTTGATGGAAAGTGCTGTCTGTCGTGTCATTTGGAGTTTACCTGGCGCTTTTAGGTTTAAAAAAGTTTTTTGTTTTTTTTTGTTTTTTTTTTGTGGCATTTCCAAGCCACTTTTTTTTAAAGCAATTTTTTTTAGGCTATCATCATTTTTTATGAAGATCATACAATCATGACCATGCCGATTACAGTATATGTCACTCAGGCTTCACTAACGTGATACCATAGACTATAGGCTGCCATCAAGGCCTCAATGAAGGGGATTATGTGAACAGAAAGGGGGATTATGTGAACAGAAAGGGGGTTCACAATGTAAATGTGCAGCCCAGTTACAATTGGGATTCTTAATATTCCAGATTAATAATATTATATCAAATAAAAAAAGGCAGTTGACTAAAATCTTCCATAATCACAAATGTGAAAGCAAAAAGGCCAGGATCTGTGCATGACTTAAGAATTTTCAGAGATTCACATTCCTGCACATTATTTGAAAGTGGTAAGGAAAGTTCCACAATTAAATATCAAGCTCACTGTATTACATACACTTATTGATCCTAACAGAACTGCACTTTTTCATAGGTGATTATGACATGTTCCTGCAGACAGGTGTTTTATGACCCCATTCCCTGACCCAAACCAGTTACAATGCAGCACCAGGACAAGGGCACACAATGAAATGAACTTTGGCTAACTAAAGGGAAGATTTCAGAGTCTGAGAAGTCTGAGGGTTGCACACCTGACAGGGCCTGTGACATTGTTGCATGTGCCATATTACACAACATTGCAAAAAAAAACCCAACACCTTTCATTAAATGTTTAATAAAAGACAAATATGCTTAGTTCCTTGAGTTTTATTTCAATTGTTCTTTGTAAAGAAAAGCCAGTGGTAAAGTGCCTGCAACAAGAGATATTAGACACATGCCTCATGCAACAAATAAAAAGGAAAAGTTGGCTATACACTGCCCACCTGTAGGCCTATGTCTCCTCTGTCTGTGCAGACTCTTCTGTAGGCCTTTCTGTAGATGTGGAATCCTGCAACTTATATTGCAGCCATAAAGCATACAAGTATAAATTAAGTAAAGTTATTTATGCACTTGCAGGCTAGTTCCTCCATATGACATGTTATCTTAGAGGGTTTATTCACTGTCCAGTGCAATGGAAACAAATGGACATTACAAAGTCTTATACTTTCTTTCCTTTGGAAAGTTAGAAAATGTCCACTTACTGCACATATTTCAGCCACCACTTTCTTGGGAACAGATACAAGTGTTGATGTATTATGTAAAAGTGCACAAAAGAGGAAAACACAGTGTCATACAATGAACTACACTCGGGAAAATGTGATCAATAACTCATGGCAAAATATTTTTACATTAACATAAGTTTATCAGTTTTCACTTTCACAAGTCAAAGCAATTCATCATTACTTTTAATGCGGCCTTCATTTAATGCAGCAATATTTGTACAATTATTTTACAGTGTAGGCTACTAAGATCTTTTCTTTTTTTCAGCCTTTTTCTTGGTTGCTTTTATAAACAGACAACCATTTATTTAACAGTGCCTTTTATAGAAGAGAAGAGACTATAATATAACTAAAAATTACCATTAGGCTATATGTAGAATATTTTTATACTTCACTTTTATTTGTTCCCATGTTCTAGTGTGGTGACTCTGACATTACAATGAACAAAGTAGCCTAATTATGCAATTATTAAAATACAAAAAAGGCTAATAAGTGATAAAAACATCTAACATGGCCACTTCTAACGGATTTAAATTGTCTGCTACTTTTTGCCAGCCCTCTCTCCTGGCTTTTGCAGACTTTGAGGTGTTCCCTGGCGTTTTGATTAAACATTAAAATTCCGAATAAACTTCGACTAAAAGTTCTTGCTCTGCTGAGGAGAAAAACTGTGCGCGCTCTTTGGCCACGCTGAACAGCCAATAGCAGCGTTGCTGATCAATGTTTCTACGATCGATACATATCCCCTTTTAAACCAGCGCATGAACGCGCAGTTATCTCAGATAACTCAATCCAGCTATACTAATCATAAACAACAGGTGAGTTCGAAGAACCCAATTAGCCGGATCATGATTAGCACGATGATATCATCTTGGATGTGTCATTTGATCTCGGATGTAATAAGCAACGTACGAAGAACGAGCCCCAGAACTGTGACACATTGATAGCCAATGTAAACAAACTAAGACAAGCAAACAAAGAACAAAGTAGCAAGAAAACCACATGTATATAGTCTAAAATAGTATTGTAATTATTCCACTGTTACACTGTTAATCTATTAAAAAAGTACTGGGAACAAGAATTTTCTTGTTACTAGTCTATTTATTTGCTTTATGATAAAGAATCAATGCTCTAAATTTGCAAATATTTCAGAAACATTTATTTTTTTACAACTACTACATACATAAAGCATAGTAATATTATGATTGTTGTGGTTAGCTGCAAGCTAGTTAGATAACTGGCTTCATAGAATACTGAACAGAAATCGTGTCTTACTATGGTCAGCTAATCTGCACATTTACAAGGTTTTCAAACAAGTAATACAAAACATAACGTGTCAAAATAACATTTTAATTTGGCAATCACTGTACCTCTCTTTGATTATCCATCTTTCTTACCGAATCTTGATCGTTATTAACAGCTCTCTGGGTCGTGCCTTAGCCGCTCTTGATTGAAAATCACAGGCGTCCAATCACAACTGACTTCCGGAAATGGGGAAGTAACCAATAACATTTGAGGTTATAAAAACAGTAACCCCTCGACTGCCAAAAATAAAAGTGTCCGAGCAAGCAAAAGCAGCAGGTGAGAGCAGATCGAGTGCGAGAGCGTGGGGAATGATCACGCGTGTGCTGTGAGACATGTCCGAGCGCGCGGGCTTGTATTGCGTGCAGGGGAGATGTCATGCGCACACGTAGGATTTGAAATGAGCTTGCGAGTTCACGTTTCCTCGCGCGTAGATCTGTAATCCTCTTGCGGAAGCAATTTAGCGCACGCACCAGCATCATTTGTGCGCTCGGTTAATTTTGTCATTAATTGTTCCGCCATAAATTGTCTGCTTTGAGACTTCAGTGTAAATGCTGACTGCTGTGATTGGCTGACATCATTGCATATGAAATAGCCAGCATTACATGTGGAAATCTATCGAATACTTTTACCAAGTTTTTACTATTACAGCTATCGAGATTAACAAATCGTGAAAAGTATTGATTAAATCATTATATTTAGATCTATTCCATCAAATGAAGGGTTGCAGTGATGAGCATTGAGCAGATGACAGTCTGTTGATCACGTGAATGAAGTGATCTCATCATTGCAACGCAATTTCTGCACTCTCACGAATGCTTTGACCAAATAACAATGTAAAACAAGATGTAATACAGTAAGAGCTTCGTTGTGCAGTGTAACAGCGTCATTGATTTCATAACGAGTTTTGGCAAAGTACCCAGATAAACTCGCGCTCGTGTGAAGATAAACAATAAACTCGTGTGATTGACAGCTTGGGCCATTGGAAAGGGAGCGTTCTTTAAAGGCTTTCTGTATGAATCACAGTTTAAATAAGATTATTTTCATCCTACTAAGAGAAACGATGTGAAGTTGATCTTTTAGTCCCTGGCTTGATTTACTGATGCATAAACAGTATTGAACGATTTTGAGAGAAAGATCATGTGTCTGAACTTGAATAATTATACATCAAAAATCACTGATCATAGATCAGACATTAGAATAAAAAACATATTTGGAGCTTGATTAAATAAATGCTTGTTATAATAGGGAGGACAACTTAAGCTATTAAACTTGCAGGAAGTTTTAATGGTAAAAAGACCTCTTATATGCCAAAAGATCGAGGTGTCATCACCCCTTTAAAAGAAAACATGTCAGATGGATTTTTGCATTGAACTCTTCATATCTGTATCCATAACACAGCAGCATTTTGAACGCGTTACAATACCTTCAAAATTAATTGTCTAAAATTTTGTTGAAAATAACAAATTTTATTTCCAATTTTATGACCAAATGTGAGGCCTTTCAATAATGTGTGATTATTATGGAAGTAAAATAATGACAAATGTTTTTGAAACAAAAAAGCTTGTTGAATTGCATTACTTGAAAAAATATGCATTGCATTAACCCTGCTTGCATTTTAAAGCATTGTGTTTTTAGGGCTTGCATTTTTATGGGCTGAAATTCAACATGGTTGTATATTTAAGCTGTGAATATTTCAATTCAAAACATTTCACACACGTTTTCATTATTAAAAATTCAATAATCCATATTCACCTTTCAGATTTCATTTTCAAAATATTCATTCTGTTTAAAAATACAACCTATAATATTCGACAGGCAATTTTCGGTCCATGTTATTTCGCTTTACAAATTCGCTTCCACAAATTCAATGGTTCAAATTCAACAGAAAATTCAACATTTGACATCTGGGAACGGCAGGAATATCAATGGATTGCCGATTGATAATCTCCATAGCTGTTAGTCGACCTCACCAGCAGGGGGTGCAAGCAGCTGCTGACAAAGAAAACTATAGAGCAGGGATGTCCAATCCTGCTCCTGGAGGGCCACTGTCCTGCAGAGTTTAGCTCCAACCCCAATTAAAAACACCTGAACCAGCTAATCAAGGTCTTTCTAGGCATTCTAGAAACTTCCAGGTAGGTGTGTTGAGGCAGGTTAGAGCTAACCTCTGCAGGACAGTGGCCCTCCAGGACTGAGTTTGGACACCCCTGCTATAGAGCAACGGTGAGAGAGTCATTAATTCATAAAAACGATTTACAAAAATGGAGCAAGCGGTAAGTATTTGTGATGATTATCAGGGCCAGTATATATATATATATATATGGAAAAGCTGATAAAGACACAAAAGCGTCTCGGTTACGTATATAACCCTCGTTCCCTGAGTAGGGAACGGAGACGTTACGTCGGATGATGACGAATGGGGTTTCGCTTAGAAAGCCTCTCACCTTCGAGTATATAAAACGAGCCAATGGCAATGAAATGCCATGGGTCTGCGGAATTTGCATAGTGTAGGTCCGCCCCCCTCTGGGGGTACATAAGGAAGTACACTGGCAACATGCAGATATGTCTTCGCTGAGGAGCCGAGACTGAACTCAGGCGTTCCTAGCGGTACAGCGGAAGTGGCAGGGAGACGTAACGTCTCCGTTCCCTACTCAGAGAACGAGGGTTACATACGTAACCGAGACGTTCCCTTTCGTGGTCACTCCGAGTTACGTCGGATTACGACGAATGGGGTCCCCAGTCTAATCACTCCACCTCGGCTGTCTTCCAGTGCCCTGCGTAAGTCTGAACTCCCTGTCCTAAGACTAGCACGGACGAAGGAGTCCTACTTAACACAGGAATACCAAGGTACACTGGGAAGCATATCTCAGAGGAAATATGCAATTACGCCCAGCCCGAAGGGGGGGGGGGGGGACTTGGAATACACATATGACCCTAAGGGGCTGCATATGGAGTACACTGGGGTGTCCAGCCGCAGGTGGAATTTTTCAACCCCAGGGGTGGCAAGGTGGCTTGCCGAGGGAAAGACACATGCTCAGAGAGACTTACAGTGGAAATACACATGTGGGGGTCGCCCAGAGGGGGAACCATGCACATGGAGGCACCTAGTCAAGCGCGAAAGCTGCCGGTGGCATAACTCTGGCGTTGACGTCGACAGTGCTGGAGGAGACTCAGGGCTTATTAGGCTCACCTGCGGAAAATATTGCACGTATCCCGTCCGTGGAGAGGAATGGCGAGCAAGCGAAGACACCTGAGCAGAATCTAGTACCGGCTAGTTGAAGCGAGTACATGAGAAGAAACTAGCTCCACTCTGAGATTATAGAATCTCGCGAATGTGTTGGGTGTCGCCCAGCCTGCAGCTCTACAAATGTCTGTTAGCGAGGCGCCATGCGCTAGAGCCCAAGAGAATGCCACACTCCGAGTGGAGTGGGCCGTCACACCAAGGGGGCATGGTCGACCTTGCTGCTGGTATGCCAAAGCAATGGCGTCCACTATCCAGTGGGACAACCTTTGCCTGGAGAGAGCCTTTCCCTTCAGTTTCCCACCACAACAGACAAGAGCTGGTCTGAGGTCCTGAAACAACGCGTTCTGTCTACGTAAGCACGGAGGGTGCGTACTGGACAGAGCAGTGCCAAGGCTGGGTCTGCCTCCTCCAAGGGCAGCGCTTGCAGGTTCACCACCTGGTGGGAACCTTGGGCACATATCCTGGCCGGGGTCTCAGGATCACGTGAGAGTTAGCCGGCCCGAATTCCAGGCACGCTTCGTCAACCGAAAATGCCTGCAGGTCCCCTACCCTCTTGATGTAGGCCAATGCAACCAGGAGCGCTGTCTTAATTGACAGAAACTTAAGCTCCACTGATTGCAGAGGCTCAAAGGGAGCACTATGCAGGGCAGTTAGAACCACTGAGAGGTCCCAAGAGGGTACGAGGGGAGGACGAGGAGGATTCAGTCTCCTCGCTCCCCTCAGGAACCTGATGATCAGGTCGTGCTTTCCCAGAGACTTACCAACGACTGCGTCGTGATGTGCGGCAATGGCGGCAACATACACTTTCAGGGTGGAGGGAGACAGCCTTCGCTCCAACCCTTCTTGCAGGAAGGAAAGCACGACACTGATCGGGCATTTCGTGGGTTCTTGATGTTTAGAAGAACACCAGTTGACGAAGAGGTTCCACTTCAACGCATAGGCATGTCTTGTGGACGATGCTCTAGCGGAAGTGATGGTGGCCACCACCGCTGGTGGTAGGGTACTCAAACCTGCCTCGTCCCGTCCAGGAGCCACATGTGGAGGTTCCAAAGATCGGGACGAGGGTGCCAAAGGGTGACCCGTCCCTGAGAAAGGAGGTCCTTCCTCAGAAGAATTGGCCAGGGAGGTGCTGTCGCGAGAAGTACTAGTTCTGAGAACCAGGTCCGGTTGTGCCAATACGGGGCAACCAAAATGACCTGCTCCTCGTCCTCCCTGATCTTGCACAAGGTCTGCGCAAGAAGGCTCACTGGGGGAAACGCATACTTGCGTAGGCCCAGTGGCCATCTGTGCGCCAGTGCATGCCCTCGGTCAGGGAATAATACAGGTCGCAGTGGGACGAGTCCTGGGAGGCAAACAGGTCTACCTGTGCATCCCGAACTGATCCCAAATCAGCTGGACCGACTGGGGATGGAGTCTCCATTCTCCAGCGAGAGGCCGAAGCCGAGACAGCTCGTCGGCCGTCTGGTTCAGGTTTCCCGGGATATAAATGGCTCGAAGCGACCTCAGATGCTTCTGACTCCACATGAGGAGGTGGCGAGCAAGTTGCGACATACGGCGGGAGCGTAGACCACATGGCGCCCCAGCCCGTGGTGGAGGCATCTGTTGATACAACAACATGCCGGGAAACTCGTTCTAAGGGCACTCCGGCCCGTAGAAAACTGAGGTTCATCCACGGGGTGAAGGTCTGATGGCAGGCTGGAGTCACTGGGACTTGGAGCGTGTCGTGTTGCCATGCCAACCTCGGGACTCGATCGCGAAGCCAAAGCTGAAGCGGTCTCATATGAAGCAATCCGAGCGGCGTTACTGCGGCTGCGGATGCCATATGCCCCAGGAGCCTCTGAAATAATTTCAGTGGAACCGCACTCTTGCCCTCGAATTGGTGAAGACAAGTCAGCAGTGACTGCGCGACCGAATCGATCTCCATACCGAGAAAAGAGATCCTCTGCACGGGGCAGAGTTTGCTCTTCTCCCAGTTGACCCGAAGGCCCAGACGAGCTAGGTGCCAGAGCACTAGGTCCCTGTGTTCGCAAACCTGATCTCGAGAGTGAGCTAGGATCAGCCAGTCGTCGAGATAGTTCAGGATGCGAACCCCGTTTTCCCGGAGGGGAACAAGGGCTGCCTTGACAACCTTCGTGAAGACGCGAGGAGACAGGGCTAGCCCGAATGGGAGAACCGCATACTGGTATGCCCGCCCCTCGAAAGCAAACCGAAGAAACGGTCTGTGTCGAGGTAAAATGGAGACATGGAAGTAGGCGTCCTTCAGGTCGATCGCTGCAAACCAATCCTGCGGCCGCCCGCACTGGAGGATGCGTTTGGCCGTAAGCATCTTGAACGGCAGCCTGAGAAGGGAGCGGTTCAAGATGCGCAGGTCGAGGATTGGCCGTAACCCACCGGATTTCGTCGGTACAATGAAGTAAGGGCTGTAGAAGCCGGACTTCATTTCGGCTGGAGGGACAGTCTCAATCGCACCCTTCGCCAGTAGGGTGGCGACCTCCGCTCTCATGACAGGGGCATTGCCACCGACCATAGTGAAGCGGACTCCCCTGAAGTGGGGAGGAGATCGCGCGAACTGAATCGTGTAGCCGAGCCTGATAGTTTCTCGCGACCCAGCGGGACAGTCTGGGGAGCTCTAGCGAGGCTCCCAGAACTGCGCCAGCAGGGTCATTCGAACCATAGACGTACCGTCGGTGGTGCAGCGAGGCGGAATGACCGGCCCAGGCGAGGGTGGCATAGCGGCCCTGTGCGGGGGCACGGTCATTAGCCGCGTCCTGCCAGAGGAGGCCAGGGGAGGACCAGCGTCCCGTGGGGGCGTGCTCTGGCAGGTGTCTGGCGACAGAGGGGGATGAGAGGAGCGTGGCCCGTGGGCGGCGCGTGCTGTCATCCACAGCCTCTTGGGGCTCAGAGAAAGAGCATCAGTTCTTTTTGAATGAGATTCTCCCCCAGCCCTCCACCGGGGGAAGGAGTGGTCCTGCTACCAACTCCTGAAAGAACTGAGCCCTAACTCCAAGCTGCCCGTCTCAGAAGTGCTGCTTAGCCAGGTGTTAGCCGGCTAAGGGGCAGAAACAGGCGGTGCCAGCCTCCAGCGACCTCCTCGTGCTCGGGCCGTTGAAGGCTCGAGGGGAGGAGCCGCATGGAGGCGGCGTCGGCGGGAAGCGTGGTCGAGTTTCCGCATTCTGTCAGTGTTGGCCAGGGAAGGACTAGCGTTCCACTGTGGCCGGTTCTGACAGAACTCCTGAGTCAGCACTGCCTCGAAGGCGAAGGCGACACACAGCCCTGCATGCCTGTGTCACAATAGTGACAGAGAACATACAGCCCATGATCGCCACGTGATCGAGTGCAGCGAAGGCGGAGGACGCCTGCGGGCCGCGACAAGTCACGGGGACCCTCGCGAGCCGGAGGCGTCCTGATGCACGTCCGCGAGAAAGGCGCTGGGAGCGAGTGCTGTAGAGCAACACGCGCCCAGTAACCAATCGTAAGCCTACAGCGCTCGGGGGGAGGGCCACTCCAACCGATGCTTTCAGCTGCCCGGGAAAGCATGGCCATCAGCTCTGGATCTGACTCGACTAACGCTGACACTCCCGAGGGAGGCAGCGCAGTCGAATCCTCATTTCCAGAGGAATCAAGCCCGGCTTGTGATGCTGTGAGTGACATGACACCATCTGCTGGAGTCCCGAATGAAAACATTGGGTCCCGGAGAGGAACCAGGCACACACGGAAGCCCCACGGTTTGCGATGTAGAGGGGGGCGTGGCCCGAGGAAAGCTCATCGGAATTATGCCACACCATAACCCTCAAATCACCCTGGCCACCAGCCAAAGTATCCCCTCTCGAGGAAGAGATAGATTGGGGTGTGGCAGAGGGGACTCTCACACAGAGATCATTGAGTCTCGATCTATAAACATCGCGATGGTCATGTTCCCGCAATGAAAACATGACTCATCCACAAGCGCTGCCGAGCGTGATTAAGCCCAAGACGCGAAACAGCGCTCGTGACCGTTAGGCAGATGAATCACGCGCTCACATCCAGTAAATACACGGGCAAGCCATCTTGAAAAAGACATGCCGCGTGCAGCTCTTTTAGAGAGGAAAAAGCTCAGCAGAGTGCTGAAGCGCCCAGGGAGAAACACACTCACTGTCGGCAGATCACTGCACAGATCAGCAGCAGGCAATGCGATCTTGCTGGAACGCGCCATCACTCCAACACACTGAAGAGCCGCTCGTCTCGTAGAGTGAAGATGATTCATAATGGCTTGCAGGAGTGAAGAGAACTCTTGGCTCCGAAGCGAAAACATCTGCATGTTGCCAGCGTACTTCCTTATATACCCCCAGAGGGGGGCGGACCTACGCTATGCAAATTCCGCAGACCCATGGCATTTCATTGCCATTGGCTCGTTTTATATACTCGAAGGTGAGAGGCTTTCTAAGCGAAACCCCATTCGTCGTCATTCGACGTAACTCGGAGTGACCACGAAAGGGAACTGTATTTACATTTAAGTCTTCACAGTGAGTTTTGTACATGTAAGCAACTTTCTCTACCGTGAACGAGATTATAATGTTATTCACCGATGCTGATGTATAGATGTATAGATAAAACGTTAAATCTGAGGTAGTAGACATATGTTTCTTTCGGTTGTTTAGTTTTCTTAACTTTATATCACTGCTCTGCTGCAGAACTGGGGATTCCCTCAATACATCATTCTCCAGGATTCCCCAGCGGCCAGGACACTTATTGCTTGCTTTGCAATAATTTAGAGTATTATATGTGAAACATTTGTATCTATTGTATTATTACATATAATAGTCAGACACAAGGCTGGACTGGGACAAAAAATCGGCCCTGGCATTTTGGCCCATACTGGCCCACTACATATGATCATAAACAGCACCCATCTTTGCACTCCATTGAGTATACCAACACCTTCTCCTTAAAACCACTAATGCCATGTAATGAGTGAGTAGGAACGAATACATGCCTGGTCAGACATTTATATTCACACTGCAATAAATAAGTAAGCCTATCTATTTCCACTAAAAATAGCCTATAAACATCCTAAAAGATATGTTCACCTTAACAAAACTGCATACATTTTGATTTGAATTGTTTAAAACAATTAAAATACTATTTGGCCTGTGGAAATGAATGAATCAACTCTATTCTAAAAACTTTATTTGAGAAGTATTTTATACAGTTTATTTTTTATGGATTTTTAAAATATATTTATTCTAAAACATAGCAAGGATATTGGATAATTTTTAGCAATGCAATGTGTATGGCACAAATGGCATTTATATATAATATTTTCCAATGTCTTGTAGTACCTTTGATGGTGTTAAACATGGTATAATGTGGATGGAAATATGAATGGAAATGATACAGATGTGTAGTAGGAAATGTGAAAAAAAAATTTTTGGGTGATTTTCCTTTTATTGTGACAGGACACTAGAGAGATGACAGGAAACGAGGTGGGAGAGAGACGGGGGATGGGATCGGGAAAGGTCCACGAGCCAGGACTCGAACTCGGGCCGCCCGAGCGCAAAGGCGCTACATGTCGGCGCACTGACCACGAGGCCATTGGCGCAGACAGGAAATGTGAATTTTAACAGGTATTTTGGACCTACAAACACACTTCCAGATACATATGCACGCACACACTTACACAGAAGTCCAAAGCGCAGCCCAGACAGCATGGTAACATTGATTCAATGTTGAGTTTTGATCCAAACCATCATTTTGGTTGACATCAAAATTTCAATGTTTAAAGTGTGTTGGATCAGCAAGATCTTGCAGGCATGTATCTGTGCAAAACACTACTGGGTGTTTCCCAATCAGTGGGGCGTTTCAGTTCATGATGGGCACTTTCAATGGTGTTACCTCATTTGCTCTAATACACTGGGGGTTTGGTTTAGGGGTGGGCCCTCATGATTTTAGCAAGTCTATTGAAAAATGGTTGAAAAACACCAATTGTAGTTTGAAAATTTGAACTAATTGGTATATGCCCATTTTGGTTTTGCATGTGGGCTTCTCAGTAGTTAATTGATTTAGGCTGTTTAATCCGGCCCGTCGAGTATTTAAAAAATTGTCTTAAGATTGCTTTCATTATGCCTTTTTCTTGCAATACTTTGCGTTATATATATATATATAGCGTTGCATATATTTGACAATCGGAATATCAGATATTTCATGCCATAGCTAACAAATGTAAAAAAGGAAAAATGACATAAAAGCAGATTATCATTCATTCAGCGCTGTTGTGGCTGCGGTGTGTCATGTAGCGCGTCACCATGGAAACCAAACAGACAGCGACTTAAGCGCATAGACTTAATGGTCTGATCTGCCTTTGCTTTTTGTTTTATTTTATTATTCTTAAAATAAATTTGTATATTCGTTTATTTCATTTTTTTTCCACAAATGTATGACTTTTGGAAGTGCAAATTGATTGCCATATGCAGTTTTAATAAAGTTGAATTAACGTAACCTTCTGTCATTTTTACTCTTCTAAGTGTACACTTGCAGGTGTTTTGTTTCTAATTTACTGTTAGGCCCATTAAATAATAGTAAGGATAAACAATATTTAAAAAGTATAGGCTATAATTATCTAACATCTGACTAATTAAAAATTAACCTCAAAACATAACATGCTAAATGGGGGATATCTAGCATAAAAAATGTAACGTTGTTGTCAGAATGTCGTCTTTCAGTTGTTGAATTTCGCGCAGACGTTGCCACAACGTAAATGTGTTTGCTCAGCCCGATCTCATGAAAGTGCGAATACCAAGAATTGTATTTCTAGTGCTTATGATACGCAGTTTTCGCGTGCATATGATACGCACTTTATGGCGTGTAATAGGCACGCACTCCGCACCCCTAATCCTAACCAAGGGGTTTACAGTGCGTAGCATATGCACACAAAATTTTTTTTTGCCGTATAAATGGCACGAGAAATTAAATTTGTGGTATAGATACGCACTTTCATGAGATCGTGTCTCATAATCTGCTACTGGGCCGACCCTCTGTCAAATTTTAAAACCCAGTGTGGCCCTTGAGCCAAAAAGTTTGCCCACCCCTGTTCTACAAGATAAACTTGTTTCTTGAATGCTATGTATGTAGTTTCACAGAAAATGAACTGAGATATAGTTAATGGCTATAGCTCAGAGGTGTTTGTTCCTCTTCATGAAGAGTTTAGCTCTAACACCTGCCTGGAAGTGTTCATTGATCCTAAATGACCCTTGATTAGCTTGATTAGCTGCTTCAGGTGTGTTTAATTAGGGCTGGAGATAAAATCGGACATCCCTGCCATAGTGCTTTCTTTTGATATTGAAGCATTAATAGATTTTAGAAAAATAAATGAAATAATCAGAATTTAACAATATTTTAATCATAGTTAAAATATTTTGTGTTCAGCAACTTTTTTTTCATATTGTGTTTAGTTTATTAACATTCTTGAACGTGGCAACTGAACTGACTTGTTCTCGAGTAACATGCTTTCTTTTTCAGATTTCAGAGAACCCAAAGGAAAAGAGGCAGTAGTCTGATGTAAGACAGATTTGTAAAAACCTGAACCGTTGGACCACCTCTAATTATGACATCAGACTTCTGAAGCCAGTTTTATTTTTAAAGGTTGAAATGCTTTTGTCTTATTTCTCCCCCTTTCTTTTTTAACTCAACTGCTGGAAAGGTGTCATTTATATTTTAAAAGGTTTTTGCCAAATTTTGAAATGGTCAGGAATTTGTTGATGCATCATTGAAGTGTAGTTGAAATATTAATGTTGTTTCAACATTAACTTTGTACATCAGATGGCAACATTGGTTGACATTCCTTTTCAGATGTATTTTCAGTGTTTCAACAAACTGTATTTAGAGTCAACATCACATTGTAACATTGATCAAACCATATTACCAAAGATTATTTCTGTTAATTTCAGTGTTAATTCAACAGCAGTGATGTAGATTCAACATCATAATGTTGATTAAACAATATTACCATCGATTTATTTTAGTTAATTTCAGTGTTGATTCAACAGCAGTGATGTAGATTCAACATCATAGTGTAACGATGATTCAACAATATTACCATTGATTATGTTTGTTAATTTCAGTGTTGATTCAATAGCAGTGATGTAGATTCAACATCTTAGTGTAATGTTGATTCAATATTACCATTGATTATTTTAGTTAATTTCAGTATTGATTCAGCATTGGTGATGTAGATTCAACATCATAGTGTAATGTTGATTCAGTAGCATTACTATTGATTTTTTGTTCAACAGTTTCAATATTAACTGAGGGTGCAAAAGTGATGTTGATAAAATATCACTTTGTAATGTTGAATCAATATGAACACCATTGATTTGTGATTGAAATCTGAACATTATTTCAATATTAACTGAGGGTGCAAGAGTGATGCTAAAGCAACATCACTTTGTAATGTTGAAGCAATATGAACACTATTGATTTGTGGTTGAAATCTGAACATTATTTCAATATTAACTGAGGGTGCAAGAGTGATGCTAAAGCAACATCGCTTTCTAACATCATTTCAATGTAATCAGCGTTGACACATCAACACTGACTCAACATTGTTTCAGTGGTTACATGCTATCTGGGAGAGGACAGAAAGGACGCAAGAATGCCCATTGGGAAACAATAATGTCACCAAAAACCCCCTCGACTGAAGCAATAGAAGGTTAATGTTGCAAGATTTGTTTCCTCTGGAAAAAAAAACAAGAAACTGCATAGGAACAATGTAACCCAGTTCCGTATAAATATGACCGCATTTTGACTGTTAGTGGCTGCATTTTTTATGTTGATGTCGTTTGCATCCCTAGGGAGAATTCTTCTAGGGAGTTCTCTTCTAGTTCAGTTTTCTAACTGAAACTCTTTTTTGCTTATATTGCTCTGCTGTATTATCTTAGCTTGTAGACTTCTGAGGAGAACAAGTTATTTTTTACTCCTATTGCTTGAACTGCTTACAAGGTAATTAGCCTTTATAATATTCACTCATACAGGACTGCCCTGTTGAGATTGAATAAACTGAAATTTATAACCTGTATTTTTTTGATGATTTGCTACAAGTATTAATCCTTGTGTAACCAGTATTTTATCTTTTGTTTAAATAAAATTTTATTTCATAAAGACAAACACTGTAAAGTTTTACTTCAGCTTACAAAGACAGTTCTATTAGCGATAGACAGAGCATTGTAATAATCTTTGCAAGACCAAAGACAACAAAGTTTCCAGGAACGATTCTGCTGGAGAGTAAGCATGAATTTGATCCATATGTCTAGTTGTCAATGATTATTATTGTTTCACGAGAGTGTAGGGATTACACCTAGATTTGCTGGTATAAATTAAAACAAGCTAGTGAGGAAATAAATCCTATTCTGACCTGACAGCACAAGACTACCTAGCAACTTTGATACTATGGGGTTAATCAGGAAAATGAGATAAATACCAGATCTCACCACAATAGTGAAACTAGGCACTGTAAGGGGATTACTCCATGTATGGTTATTTCGGGGAGGGGACGGGGATTGAGATGCATGTACACACAATCTTCCGCTGACTGGGATTTTTGAGCAGTTTCTGGCATACGCATGGTTTTATAAATCTGAAAACTTTTTGTGCGTACGCAGACTTTTAGTATGAAATCTACAGAAAGTTTTATAAATGAGGACTCAGTGAATATCTGTCTCATCTCCTGCTTGTGTGTGATAGTATGGTTTTAGATTGTCAGATGTTTAACTCTCAGGGATACCTTATGATGAGTTTGAGTCTGTGATGCACTAGTGTTAGGTCTTTTGTTTAGTGTCTTGTATTTTGTATTATTCATGATTTCCTGTCCTTTTGTAGTCTTTTACTTGGTCTTTGTAGTTCTTCTACTGTTTTCCCACCCTAATTTCCCCCAAGTGCTCCTTGTTTTACGTTGTTTAGTCTGTTTTTTTTTTTAGCCCTGTGTTTTCTATTGTCTGGAAGATCCAGCTTCCTCACTTCGTTTTTAACAGCATACTAAAGGTAATGAATCCGGCTTATATGCCCATAATTAACACAAATGATACAGTATGATGCAAAATTTGTTGCTGTTTTTTACAATCCAAAATTCAATTCATTCTCTATTTTTCTCTATTCTCTAAGTCTTGAACTACTGATTATTGGGCCAAATTTGTTCCAAATAAGGTAAGATTAATGGTTTTGACTGTGCTTATCATTGTTATGCCAAATGTTTTGTACAATATTTAGTCTGTTTCCAAACCAGCATGCAGATTATATAAAATACAACAAAGACAAATTAAGTAAGATTTAATTTAATATTATTGTTATTGTGAAAAGAGATTATATTACAGTAGTGCGTCAGGCTTGATTTCCTGGAAACAGTGTGTAGCTTTGCCACCCCTCCTAACCATCTGAGCTCCCCCCCACTTTAACTATCATTCTGGGAAACAGTATTACACCACAGAAAGCGTTATCTCAGAGGAGTGAACTATAAGAACACACAGCAAAGTAGGAGAAACCAACTGAAGAGTCCATCGTTTCCTCCCCTGCAACTGCAAACTGCAAGAAAATCAAAGCCGAAAATCTGAACAAGTTGTGTTCCAAACTTTAGGTTGATATCTCAAAAAATAGCTTTCAGTAAGATTTTGTTTGGCGCAATACCACACTTTTTCACTAGATCACATCCAAGCTCCATTACTGACCATATAAGGGCACCTCCATTTCCATATATGGTTTGAGTGATCCCATCTGAACTATATATTTCCATCATTTTCATAAAATGTATGAAGTAGTCATCCTATCCAGAAGTAATATGGGCGGTTTGGCAGTATTTGATTTGTATTCAACCTATAGCCTAAGTAAAGCAATAAAAAACATGTATGTGCATTATAGCTCAACACTGCATACCAAATCAAGAATCCATCATTTTTTTTCTGTATATTTAAAACATTTTCAGACCTTTTTTTCCTCATAAAATTAAATTGGTGTTATCTTTTGAACTCTTGCCATGAAAACAAACCGAGGTTTCTACTAATCTTTCATGATTTTTCATGTTCATCGCCATTTCAAAATAAAGGCCTGAACACGCCTAATGAGAATGAAATATTTTTGTTGCAATTTGATAAATTACTCCTCCTCTGTAATTTATTTTTGAAAAACAGTCATCAAATATGAAAACTAGAGACTGTAAGCTTTCATTTTTTAAGCTTTTTTTTTTTTAGTTTGTCAGTATTACTTTAGGTTTTTACAAAGTTTTTGCTTTTATACTCACAACTCTATGACAACATCGCCCTCCTGTGGACATCACAACTTTTTTTGGTGAACTTCCAGTTTGTCACAATATTATTGTTTTGAATATATACTGGCAAATGTGAGATGGTGACAGCTGTAGATCAGTTTAAACGAGATGTTTGTAATATAATATCTGTGAAGCGTTATTCTAGTTACCAATAATTCTGTGACACAACTGCATTCATAAGTGTTTCCAGAATATGAAGACCACAGATTGTAATAATAATAAATATGAACATATAATATTTTAATAAATACACTGGTAAGATAATTTATGAACATCTATTTTATATTCTTATTGTTCACATGTTTTTACATGTCTTGATTTTGTACAGGTCAATTTCAGATTCAGAAAGAAGAATGTCTAGTACAGTCATTCCCACAAACTCGTCGCCGCTTGTCATCCAGTTTCAGGCCCCACAACAAACGGCTCCAGCGACTGTTTATGTGCCACAGACAGCTTCAGCTCCTCAAGGACTTCAGGCTTTCCTGAAAGGCCAACCAAAAGCACTTGGGGTGAGAAATCTTTCAATAAAATGTATTTTTATACATGTGATAAAGGTATGGAAAAAAATCCAAAAAAGCAGCAGTACAAACATTAACAAACTGTTGTGCAGATCTGGCAACCCTGCTCAGCTAATAACTGTGAGTCACTATTCCCCTGCAATAAGTGCCTGTTTTCTGGTCTTCCTCAGACTGTCCAGATAATGATCGGCCTGCTGATTCTCCTGTTGGGAATCGTGGCTACAGTCAATGCATATTCCAACTTTGCCGTCAGTGGTATTCCTTATTGGGGATCTCTCATCGTAAGGAAACAATATACAACTTAAGTACAGTTCTGTCTTTTCTAACACAAGCTAAATATTCTAACAGAAGAATCCTTTCTCTCTCCTCTCAGTACATTATCACAGGATCACTCTGCATTGTTGCAGAAAATAAACTCCATGGCAAAGTCTCCTCCAGTTTGTGTTTGGTAAGTACACATCACTTGTTATTTTCAGGGGTAAGGGGCAAGACTAAACAAACTTTCCAATACTGGATGAAAGTAAAAGTATTACTTTCTTTCAAAAAGAAAGAAAGAAAATATTACTGAACCCAAAACTTTTGAACGGAAGTAATGATTTCTGAAGGATCATGTGACACTGAAGACCGGAGTAATGGCTGATGAAAATTCAGCTTTGCATCACAGAAATAATTATATTTTAAAGTATATTCAAATAGAAAACTATCATTTTAAATTGTAATAATATTTCACAATATTACTGTATTTTTGAGCAAATACATGCAAGCCTGATGAGCATAAGAGACATCTTTCAAAAACATTAAAAGTAGTAATGTTTCCAAACTTTTAACTGGTACTAAGTTTATTTGCCATTTGTACCGGTACAGATAAGGAATTTTTGTAGCAGAGCTCGTTTAGTCAGCATTTAAAAAAAAGAAGTAAACATAGAAGACCAACTAGCAAACTACACACTACACACAATAAATAGACTTTCAGAGATACAGTCAACGAAGGGCAGCACAAACCTATGTCAAATAAGCCCACACACTAAGGATTATTACTTTAAGATTACGATTAAATTAAGATTGTTACACATTAAAAAAATATTGCACTGTCCCGAGATAATACATTTTTCCACATTTTGTTATGTTACAGCCTTTTTCCAAAATGGATTAAATTAATTATTTTCCACAAAATTCTACTAATAATACTAATATTATATATTAATAAATAAATAATAAATAATAATACATAATGACAACATGAAAGAAGTTTATTTGAAATCGTTACAAATTTATTAAAAATAAAACTACATGGTGCAATCCTGTTTCCACTGATCACCCTTGAGGTGTTTCTACAGCTGGATTGGAGTTCACCTGTGGTAAATTCAGTTGATTGGACATGATTTGGAAAGGCACACACCTGCCTATATAAGGTCCCACAGTTAACAGTGCATGTCAGAGCACAAACCAAGCCATGAAGTGTCTGTACAGCTCTGAGACAGGATTGTGTCGAGGCTCAGATCCATTTTGGATTAAGTCTATAACATGTTGAAATGTGGAAAAAGTGAAGCGCTATGGATACTTTCCGGATGCTCTGTAAATGGTTAATTTGATTGACTGTGCATAAAATCCATTATATTCTCATAAAGATCATTGAAGTCTAATCAAAATCTAATCAGTTTGCAAAGAAATCGGTGATCTCCAAATTACCTTTAATTTTACATGATACAGAAAACATGTCAAGTTGCCAGATATAAATGAATGTATTGCTATTCTATTAAAATGAAGACAATATTATTTGTCTATTATAAAATAGTACATAGAAGAATAGTTCCACACACCGACACCCGTATTATATTTGAAATTATAAGATATTTATTATATTTGAAGAGAGATATTGCCATTGTATAATTGTATTGTCATCATGAGTCATTTGTTCTTGGACCCGATAATTGCAACTTTATTATTTATTTTTATAGTGCTCCATATATATTGTTTCATGATCTGCTTTAACACACTGGGTAAAGTGCTTTCTAACTTATTAACTTGTTTTTCTGCCTATAGGTGAAAGGTTCACTTGGAATGAACATCTCAAGTGCTATAACTTCAGGCATTTCCATTATTATCCTTTCATTGGAGTTGGCTGTATGATATATCCCTTTCTGCTATGGATATGACTGTTATTATTACAAGGTATGTTAACAACTTTTCTAGTCACAGTTTTACTTGCATTTAATAGAAGAATTTAATAGACCTCTTAATGTTACTGATAATTTACGTCTTGATATTAACACCCGCCAAATGTGTGTGTATTTCAGCAGTGGCGTGTTGCAGTCACTCCTACTAGCCGCTTCGTGACCGTTAGGCAGACTGTCTCACAAATGAATTAGGTTGATTAGCTGTCATCTGTTAAATTTAATTACATAATACCAATTACTAAGAAATGCTTAATTTTGTTCAGTCTGTGTGTAAAAAGGTCGCATTAGCAATTAAAGAAAAACACTAAAGCAAAACATGGTCAGGTCAAAGTGTCTGAATAATTTGGTAGTCACTGTATGAAGAATTTTTGGATGAAGAATGTCACAGTTTACTTTATTTTGCTATAATAATTTGTGGTTTACTGTAGCCAAATTATGAGATGGTATTAAAAATATCTACAGTTTTTCCTCATGGTTTTGGTAAAATTGTAGCCCGTGAAAATGCTGAGTGGCTTGTAACTTCTGAAAACCACTCGACACAGTGGCTAGTGAGCAAAAAAGTTAATGTCAAGCCCTGTTCACCATGCAAGAAGGCTTTGACATTATACGTTTACCGGTAGTTTGATTTGTTGTATTTCCATATGAACCTCAAGGATTGTACATTCTGCACTTGCAGCCAGCGTATGAGTGAGTAACTATAATTTATTTTATTGATATTTGTGCTAATGATGAGTGTTTTCTCAGACCGTATACCAGGGGATCCGTGGTGTGTCCTTGGTATTCTCTATCCTTGAGTTTATCATCTCCATCGTTCTGTCAGCATTTGCCTGTAAAGCCAACGCCTGTTCTCCACAGGTGAGTGATGCGTTCAGGGCTAGAAGCTGAGTGACCGCTATGGTTGCTAAGCAGTTGCTAGGGTTTTCTGGGTGGTTGCTAGGACATTGCAGATTGACAAAGACGGATAATTTTTCAATTTCTATTGTTTTCAATAATCTGCACAAGTTTCAAAACCACAGGATTTTTGTCTTTTCCTTTTTCCATTTGAAATACAGTGCTGTCTATAAACCTGTAATACTAGAACTGTCATCCAATGTTATTAAATTTATATTGCAGTAAGAAGGTATAAAACGCAACGTGTATTTTTCCGAAGGTGCTGAATGTTCAACAAGTTGTTATTCCACAGTCCTATGCCTTTAGACCCAATCCATCAGAGGTAAGAGAAGCTAGTAGCACCAGTCTAATGGGACTTTGTGGAAAATATAATATGTGTGTGTGTGTGTGTGTGTGTGTGTGTGTGTGTGTGTGTGTGTGTGTGTGTGTGTGTGTGTTCAAGAATTGATTAGAACTATCAATAAATAAGCATTAAAGCTGATGGCATACCTGTTTTTCCTGCAGGTACCTGTGGTGAGCGACTCTTCCGTGAATCACGATCCTGCAGATGTTCCCCCACAATACAGTGAAAGTTCTGATCCTAAATATGAATATTAAAAAGTGGACAGAGCTGTGGTCCTGCTGTTGGGTTTGATGCTTTCACAGGACACACGGGTTCTTCCAGTGATTCAGGTCTTGTCCACACTAATATGTGTGGCATCTTTTAAATGCTGTTTAAACTTGTGACAAGTTTTGATAACATTGTTGTTAAAAAAAATAAAAAGCATATTTTTCTTTCTGTTTTGTCCTTCTGTCCACACTAAGACGCATTTTTATTAATAAAAAACTTTCTCCAAAGTGGATGAATTTGAAACGCAGTTTTCGCGTTGTAGTGTGGACTGTCAAAACTGAGTTTTTTTTAAAAACATTGACGTAAGTTTAGTCATGTGACGCATATTCATGTTTATACCAGTGTTCTGCCTGTTATGTATGATTCACTTTCACACTGTTGCTAAAATATGTTACTTACACACTCTTCATATCACAGTCCTGCAAGGAAGACAGAAAATGTACTTGCATTTGCTCTCCTTCAATAAAACATGAGAGCAGTCTCGCTTTAGACATATAATGGTGACTGAGCGCATCAGTGAATGCGGAGATATTTTGCTAAGTAAAATAATCCTGTCAGAAGAATTGCGCGATAACTTTATTATTTATTGTATTCAGCGTTTTCAGGAGTTTTTCAAAAGAAAGTGTGGACGGAGAGTGAAAACACCGTTTTTAAATGTATGTATTTTTTCACTAAAAAGAGTACACGAATGTAATCATGCATTCAGCGTTTTCAGGAGTGTTACGTCCCTTTTTGATTTTAGATAGGGGTAAGGGAGTATAACATTTAAATAAAGATGTGCGTATAACCTAATATGAAGGACCGGGCAATAGAAGGAAAAAGATCAACTCAAAAACTCTGCTCAAAAGTATTTATTTTACAGAACCCAAAAGTGAAAGAATGAAGAGAAAATAATATTTACAATATTTACAAACAATGAGAAGAACGACAATTAACAATACTAAACAAAAACAAACAAAGGCGGGAAGGCGAGCTCGAGAGATGCCAAATGAAATAAATAAATAAAACAGAACAAACTAGCTAGAAGATTAATGCAACTAAACTAACTACCAAACGAAAAATGTAGAAAAGAAAAGTCTTCGGCGTCAAGACGCCCTAACAAAACTACACTGACTACAATATAACAAAAACTTACAGGGTGTGGCACTCTCCTAAACTAGTGTGTCTAATTCAAATCAAAATTGTCCTACGTGGTGCGCAATGTATGTCGCGCGACTTACTAACCTGCTCCCTCCTTCCCAGCCTCACATGTACCGTGATGACTGATCTAGGATGAACAGTAAAACAAACAAAAACACTTCACAACCACTATATGACAAGTGATTAATGCAAACGATAGACACACAGAAAACAACAGCGAGCCAAACAAATGCAAATGTCAAAGTGAGCAAAAAGCTGGGGACGTGGAAGAGATATGGGTATTTGAGGAAGGTGGTGTAATGTGATTGGATGGGTGAACCGAGACGTCATCATCCTTCAGGAAAACTGACAGACTGTAGATTGATCCAATGAGCATCTGAAACACACACACCCACACACACACAACAACAAACTACCCACATGTCCCTATTACAACACTCTAAATACGTATATGTACGTAACAAGGAGTTTTTCAAAAGAAACCGCTAGTGTGGATGGAGAGCGTTTTTATACGTTTTTAAATGTATCCGGATGAATGTAGACGTGCCCTTACTGTCCTTTATCTCTGCTTTCCTTTCACTAAAAAGAGTACACGAATGTAATCACTGGATGAAATAGTAAATACAGATTTGTGAGTACAGACACTTGAGTAAAAATACTATTGAAGTACTATACTGCTTCACAATTTTTTTACATCAACAATGCTGCCTAATCATCAGTGAAACTCTTTTTCTCTTTAAAGATAATAAATAAACGCAAATGGCTGATATAACTGAATGTTTAAAACTTGCAAAGTAAAAGCAAATATTAAAATTATTCATAAAATTCCCTAAAGTCTCAGTCCTCTGTGTGTCCTTCAGCAGGCTTCCTGTTTAGGGGTTGAAAAACACAGTTAAAGATTAGAGTAGCACAAAGAGCAGTCTACCCTGATTAAGTCTCGTTTCTTTTCTTTCTGGATCTCAGGATTGGATCTGTTATTTTCCAGTGATAAATGGTCAGAGTTTATTTAGAATCGTCAAAAATAGAAACAAGCAGATTCTGCGCAGGACAACGGCACACCCTCTAGAAGCAACCCAAAACTGATTTAAAAGAATTACGTCCTACAGAGTTTGGGTTCATGTTTCATGTCAGTCATGTTTCCTGTCTTGTCATGTGATTCCCTTGCCCTCATGTGATCCTGCCATGAGCTTCCCTAGTCTTTTGGGGCATGTTAGCATGTTGTCATTGGTTAATTGTCTAAATGCCATGTTTCTGTTTCGAGAGTAGGCGGAGAACTCAGCCAGCACAGCTTCTCAAGAGCGGCTGCACAAGCTCTGATAATTCCCCCCAATAAACTCACTTGAAACTCACTCAAGTGATAAACACCACACCCCAAATAGAGAGGTGGGCAAAGTACCCCTTTACCAATGGCCACAGGAGTCCCCAAGCGCTTACATCAATTACAAAAAAAAAACCTTTATAAATTAACCCCAGGGGCAAACTTAGATACCCCCATAAATTGTTCAAACAATTGCTTGTTCTTCAGTAAACTTCCCCAATAGGAAGCACTTCGTCTACAAAATACAAATTATAAAAAAAGAAAAATCAAATCACACAGATTATAACAATTACTAATAAAAGAAAATGCCACAACACAAAACCATTAATAAAATAAAACAAAATTCAAAATAGAAACAAAACAGCAGCGTAATTTGGGTCCGTGTATCCTGCCATCAAAGATATGTTTACACCGCACAGAGCTGGAAGCAAGTCTGTTTAGGCACGTCCCTCCGACCTGCACGCGCACGCACACACACACAGCCGTGAAATGTACGTTGAAACGGTCCACCAGAAAAAAGATCATACTCACTGTGTTAGCAATGACTCTAACACGACCGTACAGGCTCTCGCTGCACTCGAACTGTGTAGTGACTAGGGCTGGGACGGTATTAATTTTTTCTTATCGCGGTTGAAAAGCAAGAAATTCCCGCGGTATAGTGGTAAACCACTTTAAACCTCAACCCCCCTCCCCACCCTCCCCCAGTTTTTTTTTCTGCGACATCGCGCTGGAACAACAAACAAAGTGGCAATGATAATCTCAGGTACTGTTTATGTGCTTTATTTAATGTTATATCGTAACGAAATGAATATCTTTAAGTGCTCCAGCTTTGTAGCTGTAAAAGCAACAATGGATAATTCACCTCAGATCTTGATGGAAATGGAAACAAGAACGTTAAAACTGAAGAAGTGTATTCTTTGACAAAGATTGTTTTAACTCAGTAGCCTATGTATTTTTAATAATGTTTAAATGGTGTAATATTTGTGAATTTGATTATGTAGCCTACTTATCCATTTTCTTGCAAGTGCCATCAAGATTCTTCTCTGGTGCTGTGTGCACTTGCCGCGACTCTGTGAGGTTTGACAAACGCGGTCTTCACGTGAGAGAATTGCGTTAAATAAGCACGTGCAATTAAAAGCTGAGGTCCTGCTTTTGGGGCTTCAAATTATAGGCTATAAGACATTTGCAATATAATTGGGAGTCTGCACAGGGTGGTTTTTTTTGTACTTTTTTTGTATTTACGGTGCGGCTTGGACGCTGCGTCTGTCGAAAATAGACTAGGCGCCTATCTTTAGCGAAGCGGTACGGAGAGACGCTTCTGAAACGCGCCGCGTCGTGGCTGGTGTAAACACAAGCATTGACTAGAGTGGGCGCGATCAGCTCCGGTAGCTGCGTCGCAGCCATAACGCGCCACAGAGTGTAAATAAGGGGTTATAGTCAATAGCCTATGAATGAAATGTTATTATGTGTCATGGAACATTGCGCTCTCCAACTTGCGAAAGGTCGGACTTGCTCCATCTTTTGATAAGTTTTGTTTGTAAAACCTTGAATCCATGTAAGACACAATGTTATTAGACACAATCCATGTCATTAGAATCATTGAATCCATGTCATTAGACACAACGTGAACACATGGGCCAGTGTTTATTTTTGTAAAAATTATTTATTTTTTTGCGGTGATGACCGTGACGAGCACAGACCCGAGGTAGGCGTCAGGTGACCGGGGTATTGCGGTAACCGTCCCAGCCCTAGTAGTGACTGCAGAGCACAGGCTTTAAATTATACACCAATATTATAAAAACACATTCCACGTTCCACTCATTCACATACCTGATCAAACAATGAACAGAATAAATGCCCCGAACCACACCTCCACTAGGAACAGGCGACCAGGATGCAAAGAGTAACGCACACTAGAGATGCGCGGTTGGTGGTTACAGCCGTGGACTCCGCGGATAAACCGCGGATCGGGCAGATGATGTGACGGAAAATAATATTTTAATTAAATTCGTGCGGGTGGCGGGCGGTTGAACCAATCAAATGAAAAATATATGTATACACCAATCAGCGGATGGCGGGCGGGTGCGGTTTTGAAAATTGGTTGGTGCGGATGGATGGCGGACGGATGATGAGTTTTGTGATGCGGTTGCGGATGAAATAATAGCCCATCCGCGCATCTCTAACGCACACCCAGCCATTTGAACGTTGCACTTTTATTTCAATCGTTGTAATGATTAACCAGCCCGTTACCTGACATAATCTACTGGGCAGATAATTCAGTTCTCCACCAGGGGGAGGTATAGGGGGATTTCCCACTCCACTACAAATAATTTAGATAATACACCAATTGCTTCTTTCCAAAAGGAATGTAAGTGCTCACATTTCCAAATACAATGAAATAATGATCCCTTATGAGTTGTATATTTTCCACAGATATCTGGAATATTTGAATTTAATTTATTTAACTTTTAAGTTAAATAATGTTCTCATTATACAGTTATATTGGATCAATTTAAAACGAGTGTTGATCAATAATGTTTGTGCTTGGACACAAGTTTTTTCCCATTCATTTTATGTAACGTCCATTTGGAGATCATCAATCAAAGCCAGTCTTTTATGGTTTGTTGAACCTTTGGAAGTGTGGTGGCAAACAATTTTCTAATACTGAATAAGAGACAAACATTGATCAATTGTATTTAAAGATTATGTATTCCCTTGCAAGGAAAGGTCAGCAGTCATACAGTCATTACAAAGTGCCAGGGCACCCTTCCTTCTTTATTGTTGACTCCCTCTATGTCATCAGAGTGGATAAATGAACAACATGTCCCATAACTAACACATTGTTGCATCCTGCTACCCTTGAGTAAAGGCCCTTTGTCTCAGTCATACATTACTTTTTGTCAAGTCACGTATACAAGGTCATAAGAGTTAATAACAGTTCTTTGTTCCATCAATATAGCAGACAATCATGGGACTCCGCATGCAATCCTCGTGTCATTTTACTACATTAATCTTATTACTATGAATATAAGAAAATTATACATATAGAACATATTAAATTTCTTCCACAGAAGCATTAACAAATTTGCTGTGTATCATAGAGATTTTACATTTATCATTGGAATTTTTAACTGCAATTTCTTCTAAACTGCTTAAAGGATTAGTTCACTTTTAAAAAAACTTTTGCTGATAATTTACTCACCCCCATGTCATCCAGGATGTCCATGTCTTTCTTTCTTCAGTCGAAAAGAAATTAAGGTTTTTGATGAAAACATGCCAGGATTTTTCTCCATGTAATGGACTTCAATGGGCCCCAAACGGTTCAAGGTCCAAATGACAGTTTCAGTGCAGCTTCAAAGGGCTTTAAACGATACCAGACGATGAATAAGGGTCTTATCTAGCGAAACCATCGGTCATTTAAAAAATAAATAACAAAGTTTAAGTTTTATAAGCACAAATGCTCGCCTTGCTCTGTTCTGTGATGCGCGTTCGTGACGTCACGTAATACACAATTATGCTGAAAAGGTCACGCTTGAACTTTACAGCCTGAAACAATTCCAAAGTCATTAATCAGTTTATTAAGAGTGGGTATTGAATCTTTAAGTTTCATTAAATATACAATTAAGTCGTCTGCAAATAGCGAAATCCATGTTCTAGGCCTGCCATTTCAATTCCCTTTATGCCTGGGCATGTTCTAAGCGTAATTGCCAGGGGTTCCAGGGCCATTACAAATAATAGCGGTGAGAGAGGACAACCCTGGCGAGTCCCGTGGTATAAATTAAAAGGTTTGAAAGTTAAATTATTTGTAATGACCTTTGCTGTCGGGCTATGATACAAAATCTTTACCCACTGGCAAAAGTTCTGACCACATCCAAAACGTCTATTTGAGTACATCAAATAAATAAGACAACTTGACTCTGTCAAATGTTGAGCCGTCCTTCTCATAAACACTATTAAGAACTCGCCTGATATTATGGAAGGCCTGTCTATTTCGGACAAAATCATTTTGGTCAATTCCTATTAGGGAAGGTAAATGATCCTCCAATCGAAAGGCTAAAACCTTGGCTATAACTTTGGCATCGAAATTCATTAAAAAAAAATTAGTCTATATGATTCACATCTGTCTTGGGGCTTATCAGGTTTGGGAATGAGTGTTATTAACGCATCTCTAAGAGAAGGGGGAAGGCAGCCCCTCGAGTAGAGATTCTTTATACATTTCTAATAGCGGAATCACTAATTTATCTTTAAAGGTTATGTATATATCAATTGTTATCCTACCAGGGCCCACTGTTTTACCACTCTTCATCTTCATTATAGCATTTAAAACTTCTTCACTAGTTAAGGGTTCATCCAATTGTCTTTTGGCTTCACTGTTCATAGATGGGAACTTGAGATTGTCTAAAAAATATAGTTTGCTGCATACTCTGACCTGTAGATTCTGCAGTATATAATGATTGGAAATACTTGGTGAAAGTTTCATTAATCTCCACCGGATCTGATGTCAGATTTCCAGCTGTTGTGTTAATGCTGTTTATTGCTTTACTCCATTACCCGCTTATTTGTTGTCTAAATAAACATCCAGTTTGCTTAATCTCTGTCTTATGAGTCTGATTCCGTAACAGGTAGGGGGCCCAACCTCATTCATAGGGGCCCAAAATTTCAAGTGGCGCCCCTGTAGGCAGGTGAGAAGTCTTGCTCCTCAACAATATGTAGGTTCAAGGGGCAGATGCCAATGCACACAATGCCTGATGTTATCTTGCTGGGTGTTGCTGCTCGTGGCAGAGCTGTGGCCACTAAGCTTGGAACGTCATAGATGGTCAAAGTCTTTCCAGGACGTGTTCTCATCCAGTGATCTGCTGCTCTGTTTATATATTGCTTCAGTGGACCAAAAACACTCCTGTCGAGCGGCTGGAGACGATGTGAGCAGTGGGGTGGGAAAGATAGTAGGACTATCCTGTTTTGACCGACAAAAGTCAATTGCTGCCACAGAGAGGTCTGACCAATGATTGTTGAGGAGGAGCAGCACTTTCGACTCCAGGGTCATACGGGTGTGTCAGGCAAAGTGTTGGAGAAAGGCAAGAAAGTCTACATCCTGCATCCACCCTGAACTATTAGCAGAACCAGTAGAGCCAATGGGACTATTCCTCACAAAGTGGTCCTGGAACTTCTTCCTGGGAAAGATGAAGAATGAGGGAATGGACCGTCATGGTACCTAAAATTTATTTATAAACTTTGATGAGCTTTCATGAACATTTGTAAGTCTTATATGCCTAGATGTGTGTGTATTGTTAGTGTTTGTTTATTGTTACACATTTATTTACATTAGTTTTATTATTTCTATATCTGTATTAATTACTTTTTTTGGTTTCTTTGTATGTTTTTATTATATAGGTGTGTGTGTAGTGATTTTATATAATTACATATTTATTTACCTCATAGTTTTATAATCTGTATATATTTATCTGTATAGGCTACAGCAGGGGTCCCCAACTGGCGGACCGGGGTCCAGACCTTTTTATCCGGACCTCTAAACATTTTTGTTAAAAAGTTTTGGAATAAAAACAAAAATAAATTTTTACCGAAAGTTATTTTTGAACAGGCGTGCGCGAGGGCAGCTATGTCTGTGTCAGGTCCTTTGCAAGAGCCGGGGTCCGGAGAGATCACAAACTTTGGCGCATACACACATTACTATGAGATTCGTGAATGGATTATTATGTCTTTGTCAAAAATTCGAAAAGTGGACTCTGAAAACCGCATCTTTCGAGATGAGTGGACTGAAGCGTACGCGTTCATTTTGCCGTCATCGAGCTCTACGAGGCCCGTGTGTCTTATTTGTTCGGAGTCCGTTGCTCTTATTAAAAGTGGAAACATCAAGCGGCATTTCGAGACAAGACACAACACTTTCAATGAAAATTACCCGCCAGGATCACCCGCGAGGACGAGGAAAATTAGTGAACTGAAAGGACAGTATGAGCGTGCAACACGGGTGATAACACAGTCCCTTACAGCACAGCAACGAGCCTACGAGTGCTCACTTCGAGTACAGTGGATTTTGGGCAAACATAAAAAGCCTTTTACTGACTCTGGAATGGTGAAACGAATTTTTGGAGGTGATGGCAGACACGCTGTTTGAGGGTAAAGAAGGACAGCAGCTAAAACAAAAGGTTCGTCAGATTCCTTTATCATCCACAACAACAACAAGAAGAGCTGAGCTGCTGTCGGAAGATGTGCAGTCCCAGCTTGACAGCGCTATCCAAAGTGCCCCGTGCATTGCGTTAGCTGCTGATGAATCAACAGACGTAAGTGACAACGCTCAGCTCTTGGTGTATGTCCGATTCTATCATGAGGAGACTAAAACATTTGTAGAGGACATTTTAGGCGTCACAGATTTAAAAACGCATACCAGGGGAGAGGACATATATTTGGCCATAAAGGAAATGCTGACACAGAGAAGAATCGATGTAAAAAATGTTGTCTCTATCACCACTGACGGGGCACCGTCTATGATGGGAAGAGAAAAGGGTGCAGTCAGTCGACTGAAAGAGGACAACCCAGAGCTCTTGTCATATCACTGCATTATCCACATGTCTGTTCTCTGCTCCACACTTTCAGAGCACCACGCAGAAGTTATGAACACCATCACCAAACTAGTTAACTTTCTCAGGGCTTCATCAGCTCACCAGCATCATCTGCTCAGGGAGTTCTTAGCAGAAGTAGATGCTCCTGCCAATGACCTGCTCTTGCACTCCAATGTCAGATGGTTGAGTAAAGGAAAAGTGCTGGCTCGCTTTTGGAAGATAAGAAATGAAATTAAAGATTTCCTTGCACAACAAAACAGTCACAAGGCTCAGGTGTTTTTGCACTTTTTAGAACAGGAAAGTAACATGGACACACTGGCCTTTCTGGTTGACATCACAGGGCATTTAAATGACCTCAATCTGAAGCTTCAAGGGAAAGACAATTCTGTGTGTGACTTGGTGGCTGCAGTCCAGTCTTTTCAGAGGAAACTGGACATTCTGAAAATGGATCTTGAGCAGGACTGTACACATTTTCCTTCATTGAAGGAGATACAGGAGAGAAATGTCACTGCTCATTCTGACTTTATCCAAAAGTTGATTGAAAACTTTAAGGCTCGCTATGATGGCTTTACATTGGGAGATCAGCTGATGCTCTTTGTTAGGAGTCCATTTTTTGTTAAGAATGTTATTTCTTTCTCAAAGGAGGCAGTACATATGTACAAATGGGCTAATGCACAGGCCCTTCAAATGGAGCTATTAGATTTACAGGCTGATGTTGTGTTAAGAGAGCAATGTGAATCCTCTGACCCTGTCACATTTTGGCTGCAGACTGTGCCAAAGGCAAAGTTTCCTGTACTTAACAAAGTGGCAGTGTACACATTAACAATGTTTGGCTCTACCTATAGCTGTGAGTCAGCCTTCTCTACGCTAAACATCATTAAGAATAAGTACCGCTCACAACTGACCAATGACCATGTGCATGCATGTCTGAGAATTGCTTTGACTCCATTCCTACCCAGATTTAAGAGATTGGCTGCCAGTGCCAATGCAAATTTCTCACACTGAGCTAAGTTTACAAACTTGCTTGTTTACAATAATGTTTACTTTATTTTTTGTTGCACTAATAGAAGTATTGTTTAACACTTTTTATATAATGCATTATGAGGTGCATTATTTGTTCCATTTTTGCACTTTTGAAATACAATGTTTGCAAGTTTATGTGCAATAGCAGCTGTTCACAACACTGAATGTATTTTTCTTTGAGTGGTTATGAAGGTAAATCATTTGCACCTAATATATTAAGATTCTGACTTTGAGTATTTATTTTTATGCTTCCTGTTGCTGTTATTGATGTTGAAAGGTTTGACATTTGAATATTTGCACTAAAATGAAATAACATACTTGAATGAATTTCAACAACATCAGTTGAATACATTTAAAGATAAAGATTGTATTGTCAATGGTTTTATTGTCAATTTGTTGACATGGTTACAATTTAATAAAAGGGAAGAAAACTGAATTATTGCCGGGTGTTTTTGCATGTCCGGACCCTCGTTTACTGGGCTGATCGGGTTAGTGGACCTCTTGCCAATTTAGTTGGGGACCCCTGGGCTACAGTATGTTTTTATTATTAAGGTCTATAGTTTATAAAATTTTATATAGGTAACAAAAGATTTGTCCCATGTATTTTAAACCACTGAATCATTGTAACTTTTTTTTAGTTTTAATGAATTGTAAACTTTACCTGTTTCATCTACATTCCAGATGTCCTTTGAATAACTGTCTACAAGTTGTTAAAAAAAGAGGACACATCTGTTTTGTTGAAGCTAATTGTGTTACAAATTTTAGGTTGATATCTCAAAAAATGCAATATTAACCAAATGCAGAACCTGTAACATAGTGCGGTTGAGGCAGAGATGAGGCAGGATCCAAATGCAGCACACGCTTTATTTAACAGACCACAACCTATATGTAGCAGTAGGGGAATTCCCCTTTCCCTTGTTTTGTGTTCGTTACCCTTATATGGTAATGGGTGGATGAGGTAATTAAGGCCGGTGTATTTAAGTGTGTAAACGGGAAGCCCTAGAATGTAGGCTTTGTCATACTCGCCCCCTCTTCCGGTTACCGGTGTCATGTTAGCCGAGGTAAGTGAGGAAGGTTATGCATGGCTTCGTGGGGTTTTAAAGAGTATGTGTTTTTCTATCTTTGAAGGATTGCTGTAACCTTTTTGGCTGCGTGCCCTGGGAGTTGCGTCAAGCGCTCATTGAAAGCTTTAAGGTAGGCGATCGCAATGTTGTGATGTGGGTTATATGGGGTTAGTCACGTTTAATGGGGTTTATTGTGTTTTAGCTGGACATTCGTGAGTGCATCCTGACTTCGTGATAACGTTATGTGTGGTTCGTGAGATGTGTGTGATTCTCGTGTGGTACGTATGATTTAGTAAATGTTCTATATCCTTTGAAGTAACGTTAGACTCTGATCTAAGTGTTATGTTTTGTTTGCAGTCTTCCGTGTACAACGTGATTAATTCAGGTCGTGCTGCTGTTTTTCATAATTAGGTTATTTTCTCGTGACTAGATAATAGTTTCTGTGTTTTGTTTTGCTTTCATTTTTACGGTTTGGGTTATTTTGGTTATTTCCTTACCTCGAGGTTTGCTTGACCAGTGTGATTTGGGCCGTTGGCCGTGTGGTGTAATTAATTATATTATATTATATTATATCATATCATATCAGTAGTGTCTCTCTAACGGTCACCTGTTGAGACCAATAACGTTAATTACTGATTTGGTCAATCTTTCTATTTGTGTCGGATGTGATCATTTTGTATCTGTATCGGTCCACTAATCTTTCTTTGTTTCTTTTTTTTGTTTGTTTGTTTGAGTCCAGGCTGAGTGCGCCGAGGGGGAGGCTAGTCACCTGGGTGAACACATTTGTTGTGAGGTTGGAGCACCAGGGTTGAGCACCTCGACTTATTTAGTTTGCTGTGCACACATACAGATGGTGGACAACCAGAATGCCTATTACCGCCGCGCCAGCCGCCGCGGCGAAATTACCGCGGCGAAAATAAACCAGCCGCATTTCAAAGTCGTTCCCGAAATGACCGCCAGGTGGCGCAAAGGGACATTGTGCAAAACAGCAGCAATTGCCGTATTTTAAAATGTAAGTGGGTTAAATGTAAAACCCTAAGCCTAATATGCATATTTTTCATATATATAAATAGGCCTATTAGGCTACAACAGAATAGAACCAAAGATAGAATAAATTTTAGAACTGAAAAAATAGAATCAAAAGTTAAAAATAGAGACGATATTAGGAGCAATGACGCTGTTTAAAATGTAGTGTTTTGGCCGAGTGGCGTTACGCATTGTTCAAAAATCAGGTCTTATTCTGGCATGTTGAATTGGCGTTAGAATTTTTTTTTAGATTTATTAGTTTTAGATTTTAGATTTCGTTAGATTTATTTTTCTCATAACAGCTAAAATAACTTAATATATGCCTTGTCTTAATATGACCTACTTAATATAGGCAATAGGCATATAATAGCCTATATAATAAATTAGCAAAACTTGGCCACTAAATATTTAATTTTCAATTATTTTAATTATCACAATTAAAGTTTTAATTTTATTAAATTGAACAAGCGCAACAATCAGCATTTAATCAAATATTCTAAAAGATGTATTATTAATAATAATGTTATTTCAACATAATATTTCGTTTTTTCGACATAATAGCTATGTGTGCGTGCAACAAGCAAGATGTGTATTTGTAAATCCGGTGTGCGTGCATTGATTTTTATCAATAAACTAGTGTTTTCTGACAGTGTCGACTGCAAAGATGAAGTTGACGATCGCCATATTTGTAGTGAACGCACCTAGAGAGAAATGCACAAAAAATAAATATTAATCAGAGAGTAGCCTTTTTCTTTTCGTTTTGAATTATTTCGTTTGAAGACATTTGAAGCTTTGTGTATTTGATGTATTTATCTGTGTGAGGCATATGCTGAGTTTCGTTAAGTTAGGAGGATGAGATGCGCTCCAGCTGACGTGCAATGCAAGTGACCGCGCGGGCGCCTGCATGATAAGTGTCTGTTATATTTGCTTCTCTTACTTATTTAATCCATGAAATTGGTTGATGAAAAATTGATTAAAATTAAGATACAATTTATAGAAAACGAAATTCATTTTAAAGAAAGGTTTTCTACTAAACAAAACTTAATGAAGTGGTCAAAATCATGTCTGACCCACTCCATATCCATGTCTCGATATAATGTATCCTATCTTACTCGTGCTGTTCACTTTTCATATTCAACATAGATGGAAAAAAATAACATTATAATATTTTAACAAATATGATACTAAATGAGATTATTTAATGGCTACAACATAGTAGGCCTAATATACACTCTATTTGTACAAATTGCTGCACATTAATTTAATTAAATGAAACCTTGTAACGAATTCAGTTGAGACACCTTAAATAACTTGCGTTCGCAGCAAGCACAAGTTAGAAATATACAAGTTAGAAGGAAATATAGAGACCAGACCTCTTGGAACTTTAATTGAATATAAAGCGTTGGTAAAGCATATATACTGAAATTACATCCCTAAATGTATTAGGCCCTACTGAAAATAAATGTATCGAATTTAAGCAAAGTAGCCTAAATGTTAAGACTGTAAGCCCTTTGCTTTTTTACGTAGCCAAAGGGCTCTTATAGCCGACTTTGTGTTCATTTAATTTGTAGAGGATTTTTTTTAACTCAAACATTAACACTGAAAAAAATGAAACTAAATTATTGTAATTTTTTTGGCACACCACGACGAGTGGCGCTATGCATCGATTGTTCTAAAGCCAGGTTTTATTCTGGCATGTTGAATTAGTGTTCGACAAACGCGGCGGCGCGTTCATTTGAATGAAGAGCGCTTCTCGCTCGTGCGAGCGAACACACACTGGAACGTTAGGCCAATTCACAATGAGTGAATCGTGGCCGAGTGGTTGAGCTTACGTTACGATCATTTAGATGACACGGGTTCGAATCCCGAACTAACTTGCACTACTTTTATTTTTAGCCTATTAATGCATTTTATAGTCTATTGTTAATGCAGAGAGATTTGTCTAGTTCTAAAACCTATTTACAAAATAAAATCACCATGCATTTCCATTTTACACTAAGGAAGGAACAAATATTATACAATGACTTTACTTCTGTAGCCTATAATAATTCCCATCGTAATTTCAAAAGCAGTTCTGTTAAAAAAAATCATATATATAGGCTATATATATATATTTTTTTAACAGAACTGCTTTTGAAATACGTTTAAACGACAAACAATAAAATCAGAACCAGTATTCTGTTGCGTTCATGGTTACTGTGGCAGTAATGCATCCACGGCTTTTCAAAATGTCACAAATCTTTTGAGATTGTTTTGAATGAAATATTGAAGTTTATAATTAAGTGTTTTGGCACACCACGACGAGTGGCAAACTCTTTGTTTTGTTTTGTAAACTCAGCTAGCCTGTGGGGGGTTGGAGAAGGCAATAGTTGCTTTATCGTGGGGGTGCAGGACAGAGGTGTTAATGTTCCGTCTTTCATATGGAGAGTGTCGCAGCCAGCCTGATGAGCAGGCAAAGGCAACATTCTTTTAAGGATTAATCTCCAAAAGTCCATAGCCTATGTACAGTAGGCCCTATATCTTATTAAATTATATATAGTAGTTTTATTGATTGTATTTAAAGGTTTTCCACACACAATTTCAATTTAGCAGATACAGAGCTCTTTAATTTGCGACCCACCTCGTTTTATTGTAAGGTGAATTCTGCAAGGCATGTTGTATCTTTGAAGGAACAAAAGCTATTTGTTACAGTTTTTTCTTTCGTGATTTGTGTGGATGACACACAGCGACATATAGGCTACAGTATTATCAGCTGTATGGTGTTTTTTACGCTGAAATGCTTAATTTCGCGAGAGACCCGCCGCGCGCAGTGAGGGAGACCAAACTTACTAAAAAAATATCCAGCGCGAGAGAGGCAAAGAAAAACGCCTGTTCTTAATTTATGTTGCTTTGAACTTTTTTCGTTTTGTACCGTTTTAATTTTTTAATTTAGCTGCAATTTCTTTGACAATAGAAATTTAAAATGTTGCAAGAATAAGATTCAGTGTTTCTTATTTTGCATCACAAAGGGAATAAACTCGATGCAACCCTGTTTAAATAAATAAACTGTAAAAATATTTTAGCAGATTAAAGGCGAGCTTCATCATCTTCATTTTCTGGTGCGATCGGCTGACAGTCCTTCATCAGATGTGTCGTCTTTGCAGCGGCTCCACTGGAATGTAGCAAATTTATGTTGTAATGTACAATTGATAATTAAACAAGATGATTGACTTTAATAAACAGATGAATTTTTAAGCATCAAGAACGGAAAAACAAACACTGTCGTACACTGAGATTCGATCTCAGATCGTTTGAAGCTCCGAGAGTTAATGCATTGACCACAGAGCTATCGTCTAAATAGCCTAGATCTATTATTTTCTCTGTTTTAAAAGTTTGTTATATTCTTTTTTATTTTTTTATTTTTTATTTTTTTATTTTTTAATTGGCTATTTACTGTCTCGAAATTGTGTCGAAATTTTTTTTTTAAAAGTGTTTTTACAAGACCTTGTGCTGTTTATTTATTATTATTATTATTATGCAGATGTTAATTCAGCCATTCTGTTGGATAAAAATTGTCCCTAATGTAAAATGGAAATGAATGGTAATTGTATTTTATAAATATAAAATATTTAATATAGGCTATAGGAGAAAAAAAAACAATATGGTGTAGCAATATTTTGGAACTATCAAATCTATCTGCATTAATAATAAAAAAGTAGCACATATTTGTTCGGGATTAGAACCCGTGTCATCTGAATTATTGAAATGTAAGTTATAGCCTACCACTCGGCTATGAATTTGTTTTGTTTTATTTTGTTTGAAATGTATTTTTACATATTTTGCTTTCATTAATGTTAACCAATTCTGTTGTAGCATAATAGGCCTATATTTTTTCCCTAAAAGTTTGTTTTATTCTCTGATTTGTTTATATTTTTACATATTAAATTTTTGTTCTCATTTTGGTCTCATTTTTGTTCAAATAATGAATTTTTTTTTTTTTTTTTTACAAGATCTTGCGCCATGCATGTTTTTTTTTTTTTTTTTAAATAAACAGATAGGAAACTTACCTTTTAAAATGCCGCAGTTGCTGCTGTTTTGCCCTGTCACTTGGCCACCCGGTATAGCCAAGTCATTTCGCGAACGACTTTGAAATTCGACTGGTTTATTTTTGCTGCGGTAGTAATAGGCATTGTGGTTGATTATTTATTAAAGAATTCAATTGATAATCATAACAACATGTAAGCCTATTTAATTCTGAATATAACAAAGAATGCTTAAACCGACTACATCGGTTAGGAACTGCAAGTCTTGAAAATGTTTTAATTTTACGGTAAATTGTTTTAATTTATTTCACTGTTATGTTTCAGTTAATAAATCTACAAACACATTAAAATAACACGAAGTAAATGACAAGTAACCTATTGACATAGCCTTTCTAAATTATAGAAAAACTGGGCACACAATGTTAACGTGTGTCTACTTTGTTTAAATTTAATGAATTTGAATTCGTTTAACCACAATATTTATCTTGAATTTATCTGCGACCTCAGCTCAGATTACTGCCGCGGCAGATTACGTCATAAAGAGAATAAACTGACACTTTTCAAAGTCTGTGATTACAGCGCCACTCAGCGGTAAAAGGCAGCAAATACACATCCCAATTTTGCCGCCGCGGGAACGGCGGCGGTAAAAGTCTCATTCTGGTTGTCCACCATCTGTAAATGGTTGAGTGCACAGTTGTTTAGAGCTAGCTTGCCACCCCTAAAGTAAACTTTAGCCTTGTTCATATATATATATATATATATATATATATATATATACACTGCTCAAAAAAATTAAAGGAACACTTTGAAAACACATCAGATCTCAATGGGGAAAAATATCATGCTGGATATCTATACTAATATGGACTTGGTAATGTGTTCTGAACGAAAGGATGCCACATCGTTTGATGGAAATGAAAATGATCAACCTACAGAGGATTGAATTCAAAGACACCCTGGAAATCTAAGTGAAAAAATGTTGCAGCAGGCTTGTCAATTTTGCTGAAATTTCATTGCAGCAACTCAAAATGGTACTCAGTAGTTTGTATGGCCCCCACGTGCTTGTATGCATGCCTGACAACGTCGGGGCATGCTCCTAATGAGACGACGGATGGTGTCCTGGGGTATTTCCTCCCAGATCTGGACCAGCGCATCACTGAGCTCCTGGACAGTCTGAGGTGCAACCAGGTGATGTCAGATGACCGAAACACAATGTCCCAGAGCTGTTCTATTGGACGTAGGTCAGGTGAGCGTGGTGGCCCTTCAATGGTATCATTCCTTCATCCTCCAGGAACTGCCTGCATGCTCTCGCCACATAAGGGCGGGCATTGTTGTGCACCAGGAGGAACCCAGGACCCACTGCACCAGCATAGGGTCTGACAATGGATCCAAGGATTTCATCCCGATACCTAATGGCAGTCAGGGTGCCATTGTCTAGCCTGCAGAGGTCTGTGCGTCCCTCCATGGATATGCCTCCCCAGACCATCACTGACCCACCACCAAACCGGTCATGCTGAACGATGTTACAGGCAGCATAACATTCTCCACGGCTTCTCCAGACCCTTTCCTGTCTGTCACGTGCTCAGGGTGAACCTGCTCTCATTTGTGAAAACCACAGGGCACCAGTGGCGGACCTGCCAATTCTGGTGTTCAATGGGAAATGCCAATCGAGCTCCCTGGTGCTGGGCAGTGAGCACAGGGCCCACTAGAGGACGTCGGGCCCTCAGGCCACCCTCATGAAGTCTGTTTCTGATTGTTTGGTCAGAGACATTCACACCAGTGGCCTGCTGGAGGTCATTTTGTAGGGCTCTGGCAGTGCTCATCATGTTCCTCCTCGCACAAAGGAGCAGATACCGGTCCTGCTGATGGGTTAAGGACCTTCTACGGCCCTGTCGAGCTCTCCTAGAGTAGCTGTCTGTCTTCCTGGAATCTCCTCCATGCTCTTGAGACTGTGCTGGGAGACACAGCAAACCTTCTGGCATGGCACGTATTGATGAGCCATCCTGAAGGAGCTGGACTGCCTGCGCAACCTCTGTAGGGTCCAGGTATCGCCTCATGCTACCAGTAGTGACACTGACCCTAGCCAAATGCAAAACTGGTGAAAAACAGTCCAAAAAGATGAGTAGGGAAAAAATGTCAGTGGCCTCCACCTGTAAAACCATTCCTGTTTTGGGGGTTGTCTCACTGTTGCCCATCTAGTGCACCTGCTGTTAATTTCATTAACACTAAAGCAGCTGAAACTGATTACCAACCCCCTCTGTTACTTAACTGACCAGATCAATACCCCAGGAGTTTAACTGACTTGATGCTATTCTCTGATTAAAAAGTGTTCCCTTTATTTTTTTGAGCAGTGTATATATAATTTTTTTTTTTATTCTTTTTTTATATTATTTTGTGGAGACAATACATTTGTTTTTCTGGTTGTGATGTTTGTTTGATGTGATAACTTGCTTGGATCACGTATGCCTGGAGGAATGTTCTTTTAACATTGTTCTTAGTATTGTTACAATAAATTTGCTAGTGATTTATACTATTTAAAGATACAAGCAGAATATTTTCCTGTCAAATAAAATTATTCATTTGTTTGCTGAATTACACGACTCTGACTTTTCTCTGCACCACCGAACCTGGGTTCCTTTTTATATTTCCTTGGGTGTAATTCCCAAGGTGGCGTAGTCAGGCTATCTGTATTGAGTTATACTACAAAAATACTGCTCCGGTCACATATACAAATTACTCGGGACTCGGGAACAACCAACGTTAACGTGCTACAGCGAACTGTAAGACATACAAGAACTCACAAAGACAAGGCTGAAACACCGGGTTTAAATAATCAGGGACAAACGAGCTAGACAAGATAACAAGGGGGCGTGGTAAATCAGAAACACCTGGGATAACTAATAGACAAGACAGGGAACCATAGAACCTGACAGGACACAAAACCCACATCGTGACAGAACCATACGTCATAGCAGTGTGAGGACGACAGCGCCAGCCTAACAGTCTGATGCCAGAAGTGGACGGAGTTCATGTAAACTATGGCGGAGCAAATGGTAGAACAAGGAAGAGAAGAAGGTAAAAAGAAGTTCGATCTTTGTTGGGTGCAACATACTTAACGTTATACGCTTATGCAAAACGGCTCTAAGTATTTTGTAAGTTAATATTCAACAATACTATTGATCTGTCATTGACATCATAACTGAACTGAGCTGGATGATGACATCACTGTTTTCTCCAGAATGGCTATATAGATTAATTAACTGAATTAATAACTTTCTCTTTTCTTTTTTTTTTTTTCTTTTACAACAGACTGATTTTGTGATGACAGTACAAATAGGTGGGACTGATGTTGTGATGAAGGACAGTACCCCGGCTGCTTCAATGGTTACAACTGGTGGTGAGTGTTTTCATTCAGGGGTTAAATGGTGGTAACATATTGTTGAAATTATGTGGTGTATTTTTATTTTATGATGTGAATAATTTATTTCCAAAATGTCTTCACTGCAACAGGAATGGTTTGTGACATTAAAGACTTGGTCTCTTTATCTTAATCTGTGGTAAAGCTTGCAGATTTTGAGTAAAAATGACAGAGATGAGACAATTGCTCAAATTGGAAGCAGATGCAGAGCTTGAGGCAACAGTAAGTGGATACACAATGCTTTCAAAAATAGAAACATTGACCATACAACTAATATATTCTTAGTATTTAACTAAAATTATGACTGTGCCATTATTTGTACTGTATTTTATTTTATTTTTTTATTCTAAACTGTTTTAATTATTCTTATTTATTTTGATTATTTAAATTTCTTATATGTAAAGCACTTTGAATTACCATTGTGTATGAAATGTGCTATATAAATAAACTTGCCTTGCCTTATTGGCTACTTTTTATAATCTATTCCTTTGTTCTTTTTGAATACATTCACCACAAACAAGTATGTATAACTACTGAACTGATGCAAAAAGTGGAGCACTCGGTTTGCTCTGTTTGTGGTATAAAATGTGATGTCTAATCTCTATCCAGATCAGATGGAGGACCTGCGCCTAGACACAACCACAACGCATCCCTGAAGTATGAGCAGAGGTTGGGTCAACTAGACTCTCCTCTGTGAAGGCCTCAACGACACGCCAGCCATCGGCACTGATCCTCAACAAACTCATCTCCATACCGGCGTGACTCCGACCTGTAACGCTGCCTGAATCATAATCATACACTGTTCGCTCTTTGGCCAGAGGAGAACTGGCCCCCGACTGAGCCTCGGTTCTCCCAAGGTTTTTTTCTCCATTCTGTCACTGATGGAGTTTTGGTTCCTGTCACTGTCACCTTCGGCTTTTGGCTTGCTTAGTAGGGGACATTTAATTTAATATTCAACTATATTATTGATCTGCCTGCATTGACACCATATTTTAGAACTGAACTAAGCTGGACTTATTTTCCTGTTATCACTGTAAAGCTGCTTTCAAAACAATCTGTATTGTAAAAAGCGCTATAAATAAAGGTGACTTGACACATCCCTTTCTAAATGATATTGTAATAGTGTCTTGTGTGCATCCACAGGCTCTTAATTCCTGTATACAGGAATATATTAAAATACCCTGTATGAAGTTTACCAACATATTATGCAACTTTTCAGATCAGCACACTTTAGACAGGTGAAGGTGCAGAAACCCTGATATTTAACCTCAGTGTTGTATTGCATTGTAATTAAAATCCAATTCATACGTTTACACAAGCAAACGTATGGAAAAGAATGAGTTCAAACAAAACATTAACATTAATTGTGTTTTCTTTATGAGACAGTTTTTGCTAATTATTTAATATTGCAACCTCAATCCTGAAAACTGTCACTTAAGATTCCTTGTCTACCGCTCTCAGAAATTGCAGGATTTAAAGTTAAGATACTCTGCACACACGAGACATAACACATAAATTTAATTATTTCATAACAGAAAATTGTTTTCCTGTTGCGACTCTCATTATGCACAGGGAGAATTAAGGGTGATTGGGGCATAAGGTCGAATGGGACAGAATAACTATACAGAGAGTTTATTTTCTCTTATTTTCTTTTTTGCTGAGCCCTAGCTGTGAGACCACATGATCAAAATTGGATGCCCTTATTGGTGTGACATCCTGTAGGTGGGTGGGAAGTTAAAAAAAAATACCAAAAAAAGTGTTTTGGCTCAGTTTACATAAAAGTGTATGTAACACCCCATACACAAAAGAAATATATTAAAAAAAATATTTTCAGGATACATTTTGGAATATATGCAAATATTTGAAATTGGCCCAATAAATATATTTCATACTTATATTTCATATATTTTTGTTATATTTCAGAATATATTTCAATGTATTTTTTTCTGTATGGGTCCCCAAAAGTGTCAAAAATATATGTGGCATATATTCCAAATACATTGAAATATATTCTGAAATATAACAAAAATATATGAAATATATGTATGAAATATATTTATTGGGCCAATTTCAAATATTTGCATATATTCCAAAATATATCCTGAAAATATATTTTTTTAATATATTTCTTTTGTGTATGGGACATATATATTTCATTATAATATAAACTTTTTTCCTGTTCAAATGGATAGGTAACATCCTCAGTATTACAGAAATGTATCATGTGTTGGGCTGATGTTTTTAATGGCAAGAAAGCTTGCACAAGGCCCCTTAACAGATTTCAAATTTGACAAATGATTACATTTATTTCATAAGACGAATTACTGAGAGAAGTAAAAAAAAAATAATAATAATAATTAACAGACGTTTGTCATATTATTATTCTGTCATATTATGACGTTGCAGTTATGTTACCAAGTCATGAAATTACCAAAACATCCATAAAACGTTATCGTGGAACCTTAGTAGACCGTACTGACAACGTTGTCAGTCATTATTTGATGGAAATTAAATTACAGAAATGCGACGTCGATACTATTTTGTCAGTTGGTAAGTCATGAAATTACCAAAAAGTACGAATAAATTACGTAACTGGTACGTTTTTTAGCGGGGAAAACTCATCAATTATCCCCGTGACAGCAGCAGTTCTGCCTCCAACAAGTGCACGGCACACCCATCTCTAATTGAGTTTCTCATCTCTCCGTGTAAAACAGCGCAGAAGGTCGAGATCGGCTTCTTCCAGGACGACACAAAACACACAAGAACTTCGATCAAGACTGCAACAAGATTGGACTCGTCCAGGTACTCGTTCATGTACAGTTTGTGTTGTCAGGTCGTTATTAACAGAGTACTGAGTTAGTGATGCAACGAAATGAAAACGCTTCAAATCGAAACCGAAACTAAACGTACTGAGACGGAAAAGTCTGCTTTTAATTAGACTTTGATAGTAAATATTGTAAGATTAGTCGATTATTTCCTCTAACATTCCTCTCAGAAACTCTGTCTCCAGCCGTCATTATTGTGGACATGTTCAGGGCGGGTCTCCGCATGACACATTTTCTGCAATACAGATTTCATTTGCACAAAAGCACGCCTTAAAATATTAAAATAATACGTGTGGATGTGATTGATGTTAAGATTTCATAATGTTGTGGGGTTTTAAATCAAAATATGACTTTATGTTATGAAACAGGACAGCGATTTCATACATGTCCACTGGACACCAGGACTTAATGTTTATTAGCCTACTCATTCTGGGAGACACAACATATATATATATATATATATGGGTGATTCTTTAACTATGGTACTTTTCTTGTCCCTGGATGAAATAATAAAAACTAAAAAACATTTCTTCTTTTTTGTTTTTGCCACACTTACTTCACCCCAAGGGGAACTTATAAAAAATGTATCATGGCTCAATCATTTTTTTTATTATATAATATGAGTCCTTTTATGCAAGGTTTTTACTGTTTTCCCTCTGTCCCTAAGCCAGACTTCGTACCTTCAACCTCGCTTAATTCTAAATTAAATATTTAAATAATGTAGATTTCAAGTACAAATGATAAAATAATGTCTAATTCAATTATACATAATATATATTGCAATATTTATTCACATTTTCCTATATTTTTCATAAGTAGAACCCTTGTCCCTTGGGTTCACTGTCATTTCCACCACACTGTACAAAATAGAATCCTGGGATCATTGTTTTAGGGTTGCATACTTAGTAATCATAGCAACAGAAACTCCACAGTGGAACACACGGCTGGGTGAAAGGGTGACCTCTTTAGGGGGTAATGAAAAGAAGAAAAATCAAGGTAAATATGACTAAAACTGAGAGTATGTTTATTAGTCGTCATTTCCAAACGGCTCATATTTCACATGGACATACAAATAACTAGATTCATTTAATTTAATAATGTGTAATTTGTGTATATTTAATGCTAACTCTAAAATTAATATTAGCATGATATTTTAGAGAGATATTTTAGAGAGAAAAGGGGGGAAATGTCATTTCCACCACAGTCATTTCCACCACGGTGTTCATTGTGGTGGTAAAGACAGGTTGTGGTGGAAATGACATTGTTCGTGCTAAACAGCAAATTATTTGGGCTATAATACTAAAACTTTAATATAAAAAAACATATAATTAATTAACCCTTTCATGCATAGTGGTCACTACAGTGGACAGCTATTAAAAAAACATTTTCTTAAATTTGCACGGGTTATGATGGCTTAGTTGCACATCAGCCTCTTCATTGGACCCTGGTGCATCATCCTATACATTGCAACCAAGTGGCAAGCCTTTGTGTTTCGATTTTTTCCCCCTCCAAACCAAGATTGCCAATGGTCAGTCAGAAATGCCAAGTTGCTCCGGAATATCCACACATTCCTTCTATCCTAGGAGACTCTTGTAGGTAAAAAAAAAAATTGCAGCATCAAGCAATATCTAATGAGTCATATCACAGTAAAATTTTCCAAGTTTTGATTTTAGATTGAGAGAAAAATCTGATTAATCACATGTCCACTAGTGAACCTCATGCATCAATGGCTATATTTCAGCTACAATTCATACTTATACTGCGAATATTGTTTTTGAAAATACATAATCTGCAGTGACTTTTTTGACTGTAAATAAATGTATTTGTATTATTAGAATGTAATTTTCATTGACATCAAAAAAGTTATGTGATTACATAATGTATGTGACTTGTAATGCATTACTTTACTTGTTAGATCAAAAAGTAATCTGATTACGTAATGCACATTATTGTAATGCTTTTCTTTACTCGTAACATCATAAGGTAATCTGATTTGGTAATGCATGTTACTTGTAATACATTACTTGTAACATCAAAAAGTAATCTGAATGCATTATGCATGTTACTTGTAATACGTTACCCCCAACACTGCTCATTCAAGATGAGATTGATAAAAACGTATCGCTAGGTTTTCTCAGAGGAGGGCTATGCTAGAAATGTGTTCATCTAACACTATCTCACAACCTATTCGTACGAATTTGTACAAATGATAAAAAGGTGGCTTTATCTAAACCCACGTGATGGGTAGGTTTAGGCACGGGGTCAGGGGTAGGTCATTCGTATAAATTCGTATAATTCAATTTGTAAAAATATGTACGGTTTTGCAAAAATCGTACGATTGAGGTACAATTGAAGTCATATGAATTCGTACGAATTAGCCACCTCGTAGAATTTGTACATTTTCCCGTGAGATCAGGTCGGTCCGTCTTGAACATAATCAGAATTATCAGCTAATAAGGGTAAATCTCCATACTCTGGTACACTGGAGGGAGCATCTGAGTGGTTTCCACAGTTGTACATTGTAGAGATCTCTGATGGAATCACGTCCTCATGTTCTGATATCAGAGGTGGACGAAGTACACAACTTCCTTACTTGAGTGAAAGTATAGATACTACTGGTCAAATATTACTCTGTTACAAGTAAAAGTTGTAAAGACCTATTTTTACTTAAGTAAAAGTACAGAAGTACTCGTTTTTAAAAGTACTTAAGTATCAAAAGTAAATGTCAATGCATTGTTTTATTGTTGTATGTAATACTTAAAGGACCGTATGCCTCTAAATCTATGCCTGCACCTACCCTCATGTCAATATCAAATTTATTTCTAGAACACAGTTCCAGTAGTGGGATTGAATGTGAGATTGATCGCTCAATAATGTCCACAATGGTTTCCGACACCCAAATGTCTGTTCCCTCAAATATTGCCCTATTTAATTTTTTTTTGGCTTTTAGTATGAATATGTTAGCCTTACTGTTATCTATAAGCTAGTGTGCTCCAAAAAAGTGACAAAATTTGCATTTAGAAGACCAAACCCAGCATTGAAAATGAAAATCAGGTTTATGTCAGAATCCAATGTCAGATTGACATTGATCTCCAACGTTGGACAGACGTTGTATTGTGGTTGAAAATGAAAATCGGGTTGACGTCAGAAACCAACATCAGTTGGGTTCTGACGTCAACCCGTCTTTTATTTTCAATTAATATCCAACGTCAATCTGACGTCGGGTTCTGATGTCAATCAGATGCAGGGTTCTGATGTCAACCCGACTTTCATTTCCAACCAAAATGCAACCCTGCAACCAAAATCATCCCTGACTGATGTTACTTTCTACTCAAGGACCTTGACAAAATTGTAGTGGAGTAAAAAGTATGATATTTGTCTTTCAAATGTAGCGAAGTTAAAGTACAAAGTTTCCAGAAAAAATAATACTCAAGTAAAGTACAGATACTCAAAAAGTGTACTTAAGTACAGTACTCAAGTAAATGTACTTTGTTACTGTCCACCTCTGTCTGATATAAAAGACACGCAAAGTGCAACTTGTATGAAGTTCAATTGCTTTTGCAATATTTCACATTTATATTTTTTGTATATATTTTATAGTTTTTACATGATTTAATATAATTTTATTGATTAGTTTGTTAAATACACATACGTTATCTGTTTGATTATTGTATTACGGTATGTTTAATACAGTATCTCTTCAGTTTAAACTATAAACGCATGCTGTCCACTCAAGTGGACATCTGATAATCTCTTTGAAAAATGTGTAAAAAAAAAACAAACAAAAAACAATTCAAATCTTGTTTTTCATGCCCTAAGAGCAATAAAAACACATAGGAAAAAAATCCTGACTGAGGTTATCATAATTCATGCATGAAAAGGTTAAGTTAAGGTAGTAAGGAAATATTTTATTATTTATTATTGTTACAATATTGTTGGTAAATAAGAGAACAATAGATAAGTTTGGCATGATGTCTTGGCTCTTTCTTTAAGATGGCAAGCAATACCACAGCACAGAGGTCAAGATCATATAGAGAAAGAATAAAATCAGATCCACTTAAATATGCAGAGTCCCTCAAGAAGGACAGAGAAAGATACCTGAAGAAAAAGCAACAAGGTGTTCATTTCAAAATATTGCCTATTTTATCTGTTATTCAACATTATATTCAACTGGTTTTATTAAGGCAATGATGACATAAAGGGTTTGCTTTAGTTTGCTCTAGTTTGTACTAGTTTGCTCTAGTTCAGCATGTAAGCAGTGAAGAAATTATTTGCTGATTTTTAACACATTTATGTTTTTTTTTTTTTGGATTGATTTTCATTTAAAAATATTGATTATATTTGTTTGTTCACTAATGCTGTTGCTTATTGATTTGCTCTGGTTCACCACATAGAGCAGTAGAAAAATAGTTTTTAATTGGAAGTTGCCTATCTATGTCATTTCCACCACACACTGTCTCTTCCGCCACGCCATGTCATTTCCACCACAACACATATTTTAAAGTAAAACATATAAAAAACATACAATCAAAACAACTATATTCAGTGGTGTTGATAATTGTGCAGTTAGGGGTAAGATATGTGTATACACTTTGAGAAATACATGATTTTGAGCTATGACAAGTAAATGAAATGTTCCAGTGATCTAGTTTTAGGTGTTTTTTAGTGTAAACATTGTAAAATCTTTACAATTACATTTCTGAAAAATAAATAAATTACAAATTTGATCAGAGATTTGTGTGCTATTTAATCAAATATATTTATAACAGAATATATTTAATTATTTTTTTCTTCAAAACACTTGTTTTGCTATGTGATGGAAATGACCGTTTTCTTGGACTGTCAGGTAAAAATGGCAAAATATATATATTATTCAATACAAATCATCACAGCCAACTTAAGGGAAGGTTTCTAGACAGATTGAGAAACCAACTGATACTAAAAAACTGTTTGTAGAAATGTTTTTATTTTCTGAAACTGTCTAGCTCAAAGAGTACCATAGTTGAAGAATTACCCATATATATGGAATAAATAAAATATATTATTACGAAAATCTTTACAATTATCACTCCCATTATTACTCTTATTTTTTCATTACAAACACATTAATATGCATCATACAGTGTAAAGATATGGCATGGGAAAACCTGTTTATGGCCATTTTACTCACACACACACACACATACACACACCACATAAAGCAAAATGGTATATCAAATCATTCTGTTACATCTTTCACAACATAGTTGAGACTTTATACAAAGTTTGGCTTTTTTTTCGCATAGACATGAACATCACTATCCAAACTTGATTGGTTGTAATTCAAGAATGCTTTGGAATATAAGACAAAACATGTTTTACTGCAAGAAATGTTGTTACAAATTAAGTTATGTTATTAAGTTATGTTACAAATTTTAGGTTGATATCTCAAAAAGCTTTCAGTAAGATTTTGTTTCTAGCCAGTAACACACTTTTTCACTAGATGACATCCAAGCTCTATTACTGACCATATAAGGGCGCTATTTCCATATATGGTTTGAGTGATCTGAACCATATATTTCCATAATTTTCATACAGTTTATGAAGTAGACATCCTTTTCAGAAGTAATCTGGCAGTATTTTATTTGAATTCAACCTTGAATAAACAAATAAATAATTATAATTATAGCTTGCGCCACATCACAAATCGAGAATACGTTTTTTTCTTTGTATTTAAAACATTTTCAGACCTTTTTCACTCAATATATCATGATTTTTCATGTTCGTCGCTATTTCAAATTAAAGGCCTGAATACGCCTAATGAGAATGAAATATTATTGTTGCAAAATGATCAATTACTGCTCGTCTGTAATTTATTTAAAAAAAGGTTTTTAAGGTTTTTACTAAGATATTATTGCTTTAAATTTATACTGGCAAATGTGTGTTAATAAATACACTGGTAAGATTATTTATGAAAATCTATTTTATAGTGCATCCAGAAAGTATTTACTGTGCACATTTTGTTATGTTACAGCTTTATTCCAAAATGGATTAAATGAATTATTTTCCTCAAAATTCTACAAATAATAATGACAACATGAAAGAAGTTTGTTTGAAATCTTTGCAAGTTTATTAATTACAATAAAAATACATAATTACAATACAGAATTTTGGAATAAGGCTGTAACATAACACAATGTGGAAAAAGTGAAGCGCTGTGAATGCACTGTATATTCTTATTCTTCACATGTTTTTACATGTCTTGTTTTTGTACAGATCAATTTCAGATTCAGAAAGAAGAATGTCTAGTACCGTCATTCCCATTCCCACAAACTCGTCGAGGCTGATCATCCAGTTTCAGGCCCCAGGACAAATGGCTCCAGCGACTCAAGGACTTCAGGCTTTCCTGAAAGGCCAACCAAAAGCACTTGGGGTGAGAAATCTTTCAATAAAATTTATTTTTATACGTGTGAAGGAGGAAAGGTACGGAAAAAATCCAAAAAAGCAGCAGTACAAACATTAACAAACTGTTGTGCAGATCTGGCAACCCTGCTCAGCTAATAACTGTGAGTCACTATTCCCCTGCAATAAGTGCCTGTTTTCTGGTCTTCCTCAGACTGTCCAGATAATGATCGGTCTGCTGATTCTCCTGTTGGGAGTGGCTATAGTCCATCCAGATTCCATCTTTGTCTTCAGTGGTATTCCTTATTGGGGATCTCTCATCGTAAGCAAACAATATACAACTTAAGTACAGTTCTGTCTTTTCTAACACAAGCTACATATTCTAACAGAAGAATCCTTTCTCTCTCCTCTCAGTACATTATCGCAGGATCACTCTGCATTGCTGCAGAAAATAAACTCCATGGCAAAGGCTCCTCCAGTTTGAGTTTGGTATGCGCACATCACTTGTTATTTTCAGGGGTTCAAGTACAAACTTTATTTAATGTAAGACTAAACAAACTGCCCAAAACTGGATGAAAGTAAAAGTATTAATTTCTTTCAAAAAAAAAAAAATTACTGAACCCAAAACTTTTGAACGTTAGTAATTAGGGGTGTAAATCGGACAGTTAATCACGATACGATATCGATTCTCTCAGCCAGCGATACGATGTTTGCCGATACCTCAAAAAATGATATGATACGATTCGATTCAGGGCTATAATCGATCAATCAATCGATATTTAGATATTATGTGCCAAGTGTACACAACCAGTTACGCTTATTAACTCACACTAATACATGCAAAAATATATAACATGAAAGTTTAATTAAACTCTTTGAAAATTGCACACCCTCTCCCAATTAAAAAAAAACAAAAAGACATTATATATGAAAATGAACAAGAACGGAGTTATCTGTTTTTGCAAATTAACTCTATAACACATGAGTTCATTTGCAAAAACAGATAACTCCGTTCTTGTTCATTTTCATATATCATGTTTTTTTTATTTATATTGTGCATTTGAATATCAATCAAACTGCAGCTGGGTTGTTTTGATTAAAGCTGCCGTCGGCAACATTTATTTGATCAAATTCAGTGAAATTGACACTATAATCCGACAGAACAACATAAATAAGGTGGTTTTAGAAAAAAACCCGAGCTTCTAACTCCACCTGGAGCCTGTTATTTGTTTTGCAAAAATCGGGTCCAATCAGCGCAGGGGTGTGTGAGATCTGACTGTCAATCACAGTTCGTGCACACGCCACAGATCCCCCTCCCTCACGCAGACGTGCACGTTACAGTATCACATGCACATGACACGCCTGAAGTTCGCCTGAAGATTGTACGAAGCGTGATGGCAGAGAGAAAATCTACTAACAAGCTTCCAATTCCTCTGTTATTGCTATATGGGCCATTCTACAGAATTGGTGCAAACTGCTGTCCCTCATCCAAAAAACACATTTGAAAAGCATTTAATTATTAAAATCTTAGATGTTTACTAAGATCCTTCAATTATCTATTGAAACCCACAATAATATTTAAGATATCAGTAAGCTTTATATATATAAAATCATAATTTATGGGCTACTTTCAATTAGGAGGTGGCTGTCCCAAACCCTAACCCCTAAATTTCAACTTGTGAAAATGATATTGAATAATTTTTTGCAAATTTTTCCATTCTTGTTTTAAAAAAAATATTTTTGTTTTTTTTAAAAAAATGAAGTTAAAAAAAATATTTATTTTATATTTTATTTTTAAATCATGAAACTTTATCTAAAAAAACATGTCCCGCATTTTCATGTCACTACCAAAACAGTGAATGTTGTAGTCCATTGGCTGAGACTGATTTTAACCACACTCCTACATTTTTGATCAGGAAATATTCCTGTGTCCCTCTCTCTCATGTGCTATATGGTGAGTAGATTGATCCCATCATTTTGAGGTAAATGTGTTCTAAAGTCTAAAAATCTGTGTGTAACTTTAAGGAATGTCACTACCAAACTCATTTTTTCTGCTATTGAGTATTTTTTTTGGGATGTTATTCCATAAAATTTAGTTGTTATATGTGTTCAACTGTTCTGACCAGTGATGGCTAACCATGTGCTGATTAGCATCTTCGAGCTAGGCTCAAAAGTTATCTAAAATTGTCACTACCAAAACAGTCACAACCGAAACATTTTCTTGAAGTTTCGGTTGTGACATTGTTTTGGTAGTGACAAAAGGGAACACATAATCCTTTATTTGGAGGAATAAACTACATTTTAGTACAGTTATGCAAATAATTACTACTGTAGTATGTTTTAGTAGTGTTTTAGTATGCAATATTCTGTTAAAATTCTGTAATGTGATGAGGTTACAATTACTTAAGGTTGCAGTCCATGATACTAGCTTAGGTGTAAGGTTGTTGTCAGTAATGTTAATTTCTATGATTAACTTGGCAAGGAGAATGACATAAAACACCAACATGCCTAAAAAAAATAGAAAAACTACAACAGAGAGACAGAGAGAATACAAACAAAGGTTGAGGGAAGACCCAGTGAAGTACGAGGAATACTTAAGGAAAGAAAATGAAAGAAATAAGAAACGAAGGGAAGAAGGAAAGTTGAAGAGTATCAGTGAATTATCTGACAGGGAGCAAAGACATGTCAGAAAAGCATGGAGGAAAAGACAGAAAAGACACAGGATGATGGTGAAAAGACAAAAAGAGATGGAGACATTTTGCAGGGCTTCCACACCACCTAGCACTTCCAGTGAGGGTGATCAGACACCAGTACACACACACACACACACACACACACACACACACACACACACACAGTTCAGTGGTTCTGGAGATTTATCTGAATGAGGAAAATTATTCTGAAATTAATGTATTATGTAAACACACACACACACACACACACACACACACACAGAGTTCAGTGGTTCTGGAGATTTATCTGAATGACTCATAAACAAAATGTTGAAAATGTGAAAATAAAACAAAGTGGTTCTGAGTCTACATTGTAAGTTGTTGTTTTTTTAGGAAGAAAAATCTATGAGCATACCTCTTCTCACTTGCACCTCAAGACCAAAGTATAGAATAGCTCGAGGTGTTCTTATAAGATATTTACTGTCAGATGTGTGTCTGCTATATGTACTGACTGCATATGTGCATCATAGTTATTTATTTATATTAACATAAAATGTGGACAGTCTGATTCAGCCATGGCAAACTAATTATTGTGGTCACTACCAAAACATTACTGTCACTACCAAAAATGTGCAGTCACTACCGTAACATGGGATGTTTTGTCAAAAATAAAGTATATTGAATTATCAACTAAGATGTTATGATAGTGTTTGGTTCAATGCATATTAATACTAATGAATCCTTAACTTTGAAATCAGTACGATAAACTTTATGCCTTCTACAAAGAAAGATTGGGTTCAAAATACAACAAATCCCATAAATCACACTTAAAATATTATTAAAATTATAATCTTTATTGATTTAACCAGTAAAAATATTTTTTAAAAATAGAAAAAATATATATTTATAAGGTAGATGTAAACAAAATCTTAATAGGTCATTATAAGCCTTCTTAATAAATTATTTAATATTGTGTTTCGGTAGTGACAAATTTGGGGAGAAGGAAAATATTCCAGCATTTTCTGAAAATACAATATGAGAATTAACTGCACAATTACTAGAAAAGCATACCTTGGATATTATACAATTTGCATACATGCAAAATTTGTGGGAAAAAACAAAAAAATTTCAAGATGTTTCCAACTCTGACTTTGCACCAATTCTGTAGAATGGCCCATATATGGGTAGATTAGCCAGGCCAGCCTACCTCCGAGTCCATGGTGTTGATCGATGCTGAAGAGACGGACGCGTTCACAGAAAATCAGGTACACACGCACTGACGATGGGCGGGTGCTCGTTGGTAGTGGGGGAGGGGCATGGGAGTTGTAAACATTCAAAATTTTGGCTAAGTCCACTCAATCTGCCAGACTTGCCGACTGCAGCTTTAAGTATTAATAACAAAAAAAAGTTCTTTGAAAGAATTTTTTATATATATTTTTTTTGTGTGTGGCAAAAGCACATAACTCCACATTTCATGTTTCAGAGTCAAACAAAGCCAAGTAATTAATATGATACATAATAAAACACTTGGTTAAACTTTGTAACGTTAATCTTCTCAGCTGACATAGACGCCTGACAAACTTTGTTGTTGTGATTAACGTAGCCTACACGCAATACAGAGAGCTTTTCCCTCACCACGTGCTGTTTTAGCAAGATTCCGTGAAAAAGTTTCAGCTTTTATTTTCCTTTAATTTCCCGAAGAAGATATCACGGGTTCATCAAGTTCGCTGAAATCCATCCTCGATCACTTTTAGTCAGCTTTGACGAAACTCCTCTCAGCTAGCGCGTCTTTTCAAAGTGACAAGCAAGCAGCCTTGTCACCTGACCTGAATACTGCGTACTGATTCGCTAAAACAGACTTTTCGGGGCTTGTCGTTTCTGCTGTAAAACATGAACTCGCGATCCCTTGACAGTGGAAAATACCGGCTTTTGTGACAAAGGGTTCAGTCAATCATGTCAGGCGTCTATTTCAGCGGAGAAAAGTTACGTGAGGATGTGGAGTGTGTCAAAATAAAGGTACCGTATATCGATATTTTATGTGTGGTATCGATGCATCGTATCGTTAGACGTTTGATCGATGCATCGATCCATATCGATGTATTGTTACACCCCTAGTAGTAATGATTTCTGAAGGATCATGTGACACTGAAGACTGGAGTAATGGTGCTGAAAATTCAGCTTTGCATCACAGAAATAATTATATTTTAAAGTATATTTAAATAGAAAAATAAATATAATTTTAAATTGTAGTAATATTTCACAATATTACTGTATTTTTGAGCAAATACATGCAGGCCTGATGAGCATAAGAGACATCTTTCAAAAACATTAAAAGTGTTATATGTGGATGATATGAAAACACCAACAAACATTCATAATACTTCACTTTTTGCACATTTTGTTATGTTACAGCCTTATTCCAAAATGGATTAAATTCATTATTTTCCACAAAATTCTACTAATAATACCCCATAATGACAACGTGAAAGAAGTTTGTTTGAAATCGTTGCAAATTTATGAAAGAAAGAAAGAAAAAAAAAATCCCATGTACATAAGTATTCACAGCCTTTGCCATGACACTCAAAATTGAGCTCAGGTGCAATCCTGTTTCCACTGATCACCCTTGAGGTGTTTCTACAGCTGGATTGGAGTTCACCTGTGGTAAATTCAGTTGATTGGACATGATTTGGAAAGGCACACACCTGCCTATATAAGGTCCCACATTTAACAGTGCATGTCAGAGCACAAACCAAGCCATGAAGTGTCTGTACAGCTCTGAGACAGGATTGTGTCGAGGCTCAGACCCATTTTGGTTTAAGCCTATAACATGTTGAAATGTGGAAAAAGTGAAGCGCTATGGATACTTTCCGGATGCTCTGTAAATGGTTCATTGGATTGACTATGCTTAAAATCCATTATATTTTCATAAAGATCAATGAAGTCAAAATAGAAGGCAGTTTGCAAAGAAATCGTTGATCTCCAAATTACCTAGTTTTACATGATACAAATATAAATTAATGCATTGCTATTCTATTAAAATGAAGACACAATATTATTTGTCTATTGTAAAATAGTACATAGAAGAATAGTTCCACCCACAGACACCTGTATTATATTTGAAGTTCTTAGACTCTTATTATATTTGAAGAGAGATATTGCCATTGTATAATTGTACTGTCTTCATGAGTCATTTGTACTTGGGCCTTATAATTGCAACTTGCAACTTTATTATTATTTTTTTTTTTATAGTGCTCCATATATTAGGGCTGAACGATTAATTACATTTGCGATAATATCGCGATATGATGAAATGCGATTTTTTTTTTTTTTTTACCACAAAGCTGCGATTACAGTCTGGTCACGTGACACGCGAGAGTTAACCAGTCTGTATTGCAGATGAAGCATCAACTTGGCACGCTAGGCATATAGGCCTGGCTACAGGAAATAACAGTTTATGTTTCATTTATGTGATATTGTGTTATAGATTCTCTCCAACGAATCTGTATTGATTGAGATCATTTCAGATTTATGTCTGAGCTTAGTTTTAAACACAGATATGTGATGATGCGTTTGCTTTACAAACAGCCGTATTCTGCTTGCTTCTAATTCCTCTGTCTCACACACACACGACACCACTCGAACCTTACAATAAATAACCTTTAATAAAGTTTGGAAAAGTTGAAGTGAATTACAAGGACATTCGCGGGCTTCATTGCACAAGATATGAGATACGCGCGGTCTGCGTGATGTTACTTTTGTAGTGTGCGGTCTCGCCCGCCGGTATTTTACTTATAAATGCTCTACGAAGGCATCATATGTCTTGGAATGCAGTTGGCTTATATATTAAAAATATGAAAATCACAGACAGAAGCTGCTTTCAATTTCAAATACTCACGTGCGCTTTGCGAAAAGTGTTTGAGCATGCGGCTGTGAGCGACTCGTCTACGTGGTTAAATGTACTTGCATCTCAAAATGTGACACAGTCAGTTATATCTTAAGTTATTAAACAGACAGGACAAACCACATCTTATAATTTTCAAAAGAGATGAACACGCCAAGCCTACTCTTAAATACTGAAAGCACTCTTTGATTATTGCTTGTAATATTTTTTTCCCCTCTTTGTTATTTGTTTTGAAGCTATATTAGTTAAACTTATTAACATGTAATTGTATTAATTTAGTTTTTTAATGTGTAATTATTATAAGTAGGCCTACTTATAATTATGTAATTCAATATTTTAAGTTTTATTAAAGGTGCAATGCGCAACATTTCATGTTAAAAATACCCGTTTTTCTAACCCATACATTGCTTAAACAATTGCCTGATGGGCTGAATGAGCCCTTCTCTGATCACTGCGATTGCCTCTATAATCCTGTACAGTAAAATAAATAAGAGGGATTCGGGACGGAATTTGAGACTGGGCGTGACGTCATGCGCGTTCACGCTCACCTGGCTATGTCTGGCAGGTTTGTGTATTCGCCGCTAGTAGTGGGAAGTTCGGATCATTTTACTGACTCGGATCTTTGAGTCTCGTTCAGCAAAATGAACGAATCTTTTTTCGAGTCATTTCGTTAATTTCAGTATAATATAAATAAAATGGCATGTTAAATATTCCAACACATCTAAGTTAGTATTTACGAAAATGTTGATTACATTTGTAAAAAGAATAAAACTATAGGGTAATGCAGCCAAAGCCAAATTCTAAGAAACCGAAATGTTTTATTAATTGATTAGTTGTTGGGTCTTAAGTTCAGGCTATTGCAGTCTGACTCTGTTAGTTCACCTCACCTCCTGATCCGAGATGTTCTTTCCTTTGCAACTTCATATTTATCACGTTTGTTCTCCTCCTCTCGTGTCTCGAGACGTTAGTTGCATCGACTCGTCAGTGTCTGACTCTGATCTGTCTGCTGGGCCGTGCCGTGTGTGATACAGCAGGGTCGTAAACAGAAACGATTAGTTCATCTTTCGAGTCTCGAGTTCGGGTTCGGGTCTGAGTCTTTCGTTCTTCCTGTCAGTCCCATAGACTATGCTGTCAGTAGCGGAAAGAGAAAAGATAAGTTCATCTCTCGAGTCTTCGGGTTCGAGTCGTTTGTTCATCAAGCCATAAACCCATAGCACTATGCAGAAACAGAAATGATTAGTTCATATATATATATATATATATATATATATTATACATTAATATGCTAAAGGCCTATAAGCTATGTTACAAAGGTGTAGGTTTCAAAATTTAGGTGACTAAAAAAATCACTAAAATAACACTAAAAAACAGTTTTTAATTCATTAATAACACAAGGACAAAAAAAATCATATAACAACTCAATAGAGAAAAATAAACTACAATTCAATTCAATTATACTTATACAAATATGGGAAATATGTTGACTATTCAAGTATATGTCTATGATATTAACTGAAAATTATAATCCACTGTAAACAAGTCTCATCAAAGCGGGTTTCCCCTATCATAAGGATAAAGCTTTGCATTAACCAACTCTTAAATATTCAATGTTACTGAAAATCATTTTTTCAGATTTATAACTTTATTACCTCTGAAGACATTATGACTGTAAACAAAAGATTTGTGCGGCTGATGCTTCTTTGGTTATGAACAGCTCGTGCTCGTGCAAGCGTGCGTGTGCGTGTGGTCCATGAGCTTGCACATCTCTGGTTGCAGTTTCGCTTGTCGCCAGAGGGGGCATAGTTCTGCAAAAACTCAGAGACTTGCGCAATGCACCTTTAATAAGATCAATTAAAGAAAAAAATTTGATCGGCTCACGAGGTGCCTAAAGATTCCCTTCCCTATTTTACAATGATTTATTGCTTGTTTTTGTTGAATAATAGAAAAGATAAAGAGCTTAAAATAATCGCATATTAAATCGCAATTGCAATATTAGTAAAAATAAATCGCAATTATTTTCCAAAATCGTTCAGCCCTACCATATATATTGTTTCATGATCTGCTTTAACACTCTGGGTAAAGTGCTTTATAACTAATTAACTTGTTTTTCTGTCTATAGGTGAAAGCTTCAGTTGGAATGAACATCTTAAGTGCTTTAACTGCAGGCATTTCCATTTTTATCCTTTCAAAGGAGTTGTTTATAGGATATATCCCTTACTGCTATGATAGATATGACTGTTATAATTACAAGGTATGTTAACAACTTTTCTAGTCACAGTTTTACTTGCATTTAATAGAAGAATTTAATAGACCTCTTCATGTTACTGATCATTTACGTAAATCACAGCTTTACATTAACACCCGCCAAATGCGTGTGTATTTCAGCAGTGGCGTGTTGCAGTCACTCCTACTAATCGCTTCGGCGGGCTGAATTTCATATATACATTTATCAATTGAAGTCTTTTAAAAAGTCATCTGAAATAATAAACTAAGTGCAATGTAGTGGTCAAAAATAGCAACAGCGAGTTACACACAAACCCGCCTCTCCTCACTCACTCTTTTTTTTTTGCTCCAGAAATTTATTCAGACACCTTCAACATTTCTCACATTATCAGTTTATTCGCTATAGTTTAGAAAATGATAATAACAAACTACAAGAACTCGTTTCACTGGTTTTGTCCACCCTTCTGTTAGACTGTCTCACAAATCAATTAGGTTGATTAGCTGTCAGCTGTTAAATTTAATTACATAATACCAATTTAGGTCAACCAATTTCCAAGAAATGCTTAATTTTGTTCCTCTGTGTGTAAAAAGGTCACATTAGCAATTAAAGAAAAAACATTAAAGCAAAACATGGTCAGATCAAAGTGTCTGAATAATTTTTGGTAATTTTTATACATTTTACTGGTAGTCACTGTATGAAGAATATTTGGATGAAGAATGTCACAGTTTACTTTATTTTGTTATCATCACTTGCATAAATTAACTGTAGTGTAGTTGCACCCACTAGTAAAAAAAAAAAAAAATACCAAAAAATATTTCTGGTGTCTGAATAAATATTTGGTTTGACTGTAGCTGGCAAATTATGAGATAGTATTAAACATATCTAGTATCTAGCAGTTTTTCCTCATGGTATTGTTAAAAATTGTAGCCTGTGAAAATGCTGAGTGGCTTGTAACTTCTGAAAACCACTCGACACAGTGTCTAGTGAACAAAAAAGTTAACGTCAAGCCCTGTTTACCATGCAAGAAGGCTTTGACATTATACGTTTAGTTTGATTTGTTATATTACCATATTAACCTCAAGGATTGTACATTCTGCACTTGCAGCCAGCGTATGAATGAGTAACTATCATTTATTTTATTGATATTTGTGCTAATGATGAGTGTTTTCTCAGACCCTCTTCTGGAGGATCCATGCTGTGTCCTTTGTATTCACTATCCTTGAGTTTATCATCTCCATCGTTCTGTCAGCATTTGCCTGTAAAGCCAACGCCTGTTCTCCACAGGTGAGTGATGCGTTCAGGGCTAGAGGCTGAGTGGCCACTATGGTTGCTAAGCAGTTGCTAGGGTTTTCTGGGTGGTTGCTAGGACATTGCATATTGACAGAAAGACAGGTAGTTTTTCAATTTCTATTGGTTTCAATAATCTGCACAAGGCACAAGTTTCGACACCAAAATATTTTAGCAAGATTTTTGTCTTTTCCTTTTTCCATTTGAAATACAGTGCTGTCTATAAACCTGTAATACTAGAACTGTCATCCAATGTTATTAAATTTATATTGCAGTAAGAAGGTATAAAACGCAATGTGTATTTTTCCGAAGGTGCTTCCACGTTACCAAGTTGTTATTCCACAGTCCTATGCCTTTAGACCCAATCCATCAGAGGTAAGAGAAGCTTGTTTTTCAATCTCACTATTTCCAGTTTCCACACCAAAACATTTTAGCAGGATTTTTGTCTTTACTTTTTCCTTTTGAAATACAGTGTTGTCTATAAACCTGTAATACTAGAACTGTCTGCAAATGTTATATGAATTTGAATTTATGAATAAATGAATTTATACTACACTAAGAAGTTGTGCAATAAGATGTAAGAATTACATGTGCATTTTTCCAAAGGTGCGGCATGTTCACCAAGATGATTGTTGTGTTGATTTTCCTTGGTGCGTTTGGGCCTAATCACTCCCATGATCTTAACAAATCAGAGGTAAGAGAAGCTTGTAGCACCAGTCTAATGGGACTTTGTGTAAAATGGTTTAAAAAAATCCATGATCTATTATTTGGATTAGTGTTGCTTTTATACATATGACCCATTCAGGGATTGCGGGTATTTTTCAAGTAGAGAAAGAAAACGGAGGTTTTTATTTTTTTCTGTTAAACTTTTCTTTTCATAGAACACGTATTTGCTAGTCTTAAGATTGTAAGATTTAAAATATTGATTCTGAAAATCAATGTACTAACAGAAACATCTGTCAACTCTGTTGTATGGGTCAAAAACATACAATTAACAAATGTAACACAATTCAAAACCCTGTCTTTCTTAAAGGGACAATATGTAGCTTTTTAGGTATTTTATTATCTAAAATCAATATTTTTATTCATAAATATGCCCTCAATGGTGTACAAATACCTATACCAATGATCAGACTAATCCTCGTAAACGAAGAATTTATTATCTTCATATACATGGGACGGGTAAGTCCACGGAGGCTTCCATGTAGTTCCGCCATCTTGAAAAACTATAATAGCAGAGAGGGACAAAAAGTATTAGGCCAACGCGTTTCCACAACGCGTTTCGTTCAGAACCAGCGTCACGTGACTGAAGTCAACAGAAGCGGAGAAGCAGAGCAGAGAGAGGCGCTTGTGCCGCGGCAAGTTTAAAAGGCTGCACTGCACGGTTATTTATACACTGTTCATTCATACATAATGCTGAGTCACAGGATAAGGAGTCCTCGTCGTCGAAAAAGTCAAAAATAGACCGTAAAAGGAAACGTGACCGGAGATTACAAAAACCAGGGTTAAAGGGTCATTTCACCCATTTGAACATTGTTTTTTATTTAAAGTGGGTCATATATGTAGTCGAAATGTAAAATAATTTTTGAATTTGGTGCCTTCGTGACCGAGAAAAGACAAAAAATAACTTCAGAACACATTTGTATGAAAGACAACAACTCCCACAATGCACCACATTGCACAGCTCCGCAAGCCACTCCCACTAATCCAGAAAGCGCATATCTGCCTATAAGAGAAATCACTCTTCCGTCTACAAGGCTAGCTACTACCAGAGCTTGAAATTCATTTCACATTCACACAAAATGTCTAGTTAGTTGGCGAACTCATTAGTGCATTACTCCTCGTTTGTATTTCTTTCGAAAAGGTGAATTATTGCATGGTACCTGGATGTTCAGTCAGAACATATGCGGTGCGAAACTAGGATAGTTCTCAACACAAACGTCCGTGTCCTCGTCTGATTCAGAGATTTCGTCCAGGAGAAATTGTCATCGTTGAAATTCTTTGCCGCAGACGGACTCTATCTCTGTGTTCGTAGCGGTTCGTAGCTGCATTGTGAGATCACCGGCGCCACCAGTCCGCCCTAACTCGAGCCAGTCCGGGCTCCTCCTCGTCCGGGTCTTCTGCCTCGGCTGCTCTTCGCTATAATGCGGCTTGTAAAGGTAGCCACAAACACCTGATTCAAGCATCAGACTTCCGAAATCCTCTTCTTCTATATCATATTGAGCACTCTCCTCCGCTATTGTCATAACTTTACATCTGTCTCCACAGCGCCTGTTAGCTTAGCTTCAAACAAGATGGAGGATATTGCTTTCAGTTTCAGAGAGTAAAGTCCCACCCACTGATCTGTAATAGGTCTGTAGCGTGAGCGGGTCCCGCCCCCTGGGAAAGATGAGGAACAAGTGCTTGTAGTCTCAACAGAAATCCCCCCCTCTTACACTTCCTCCTACAATGACGCAAAATGACGATTTTTGCGTCATTGTAGGAGGAAGTGTAAAGAGGTAAATAACAGATTTCTCTCGTCTCGGGGGAAAATGAGAGAGTGTTGCACGACCATTCAATAGTATGACTGGGTTTCTAACAATGCAAAGCTTAATGCAAATGGGTGAAGTGTCCCTTTAATGTCGGGATAGCTAATGCAGGAGAAAGCTTTTAAAAGAGACCCTGAAGTTGCCTGCTTTCTTCTCGACAGGTAAGTCAATGTTACGGTCTTAATTACAAGCTTTTTTTCATTGCTTTGTTGTGAACTTTATTATATAGACAGTAGAACATTTATAGTTATATCTATTTATCTATTCTATTCATAGTAAGTTAAACAGGCTCTTTGATGAATAGCAGCTATTGAGTAAAGGAACGTTAGAGAAGGCTCTGATGATGATGATATCTAACAATGCACGTACTTCAAAAATATAACGAATAAAGGCAGCATTACTACTAATTACCATAGTTAATGTTTTTCACAGTCAGTAATTTATACTGTAACATTCTTTTTTTCGTTGTTTCAAGTTTCAGTTTGTTTTAAATAACAAACCTGTTCACCCGAAGAAAAACTCGAAGTGCTATTATAAGACATCCTGTCATAGCTTTTTGGTACATAACGGCAACCGTAGATGCAACGCGCATTTGGAAAAGTGAGGCGCTGGAGAGCATTATTCGTTTGAATGCAAAATACAGTTTCACCACTAGATGGGAGAAATTCCCACTTAGTGTCCCTTTAAAGGGGAGGTGAATTTCCTTATACGGGTCCTAAGGGCACTTCTCCCGGAAGGGCGCGCGCGCACCCGTAGACCAGAGCGACGAGCGAGAGAGCGAAAGCAGTACGCCCATCAAAGCACTGTGCTCGGCTTTAGGGAAGTCAATGTCACCAAAGAAGTGGGTTTTTGGTTGCCAGTGCAAGACAACCCTGCACAGATTCACAAAGAACCCAGTTTTAAGGGACCAGTGGATGGAGTTTGTTTTTCCAGAGCATCAACGGAGTTGTGCAAGTGTTTTTGTTTGTTCCCTGCATTTCGACGATGATTGTTTTATAAACAAGGCCCAGTTCGACACCGGATTTGCAGATTGTCTAATGCTTAAGGATGGAGCAGCCCCAACGATAAAGGTTCATGGTCGTGCGTTGGAACCGCAGGCAGTGAGTAAAACTGCTTCAAATGTCTGTGTGTTGTTAGCTATCGGTACGTAAGCACAGCAAGTAAACAGTGAACAGCGCTCGTGATTCTTTAGCTCTGCCCACACGGCACGCCTCCAGCCGCTCGTTTTTTTCCGGAAAGACTCGGTACAGCCTATCTTTCTTTTATAAATATAATAAAACTAAAGACTTTTTGGAGATATGAAGGATGCAATACTACTCTATATGTACTCAAGATTAACATGAGATTGACTGAAACTGAGTGTTTCACCCCCCCCCCCCCCCTTTAACAGAACTTTTGTCTCATCCATTAATTCAACTTTAAACCTAATAAGACAAGATACTTTTTTGTTTTGGAGTAAAAATATCAATATATGAATTGAAATGAAATAAAATAAATGAAAAGTTGCCAAGATGGTGTGCAATTTCTCTAAACATAGCTTTAAAAATGAATAAAATCCTTTAAAATGTCACATGGTAAGAATAATTATGCTAATCAGCTTCTAATCAATTTGTTAACAATGATTCATGATCATTTTTAAAGCAAAACCTTAAACAAACAGAGCTGACATTGACTACGTTTACAAGCTGTCAATATCCGGGTTATGGTCGGGTTAAGGTCACTATTTGGGTTTCTGAAACATTCGGAATAACCCGTTTACATGCGTGAGCAGAGAGAGTTACTCCTGTATACATGGAATTTGTAATCAATTGGCAATATCCCGATGTAAACGGCGACGCACAGTTAGCGTCTGGACGTACGGACAACCTTAAGATGCAATATGCGTCATTTCCGATTCTTCTTCCTGTATCCAAAGACAACAACAACAGCAGCACGCGGATAATGAATAGTTCGGTGCAGATAGTGATCGCGTTTGTTTGCGCTTTCCTCCTCGCTCCAAAAGTGTGGTGCTGTGCTGCGTCTCGCCATGTTTACCTCTACTTCTTGTTTACTTCCGGTATACTGCACGCGGGTTTCTGTATGCGCCGTCTCTACTCAAAAGACCAAGATTCCTTGCAAATAGAACATGCGCAGAACACAAATCAATGTTCCTTTTGATGGGGATATGCCGATACGCGTTTACATGACCAAATATTCGGGTTAGAAAATTGGTACCCCAGGGATCATATCCAGGTTTTTAAAAACCGGGATATGAGCATATTCGGGGTTTTGCCGGTGTTTACATGGCCGTGCGCGACCGGGTTATTGCTAATATTCCGGTTTTGAACAGGTTATTGGCTGCATGTAAACGTAGTCATTGATGGTAACAGAGTTTATATCAATAACAGAGTTGACCTCCACTAGTTAAAATACCCAAAACATATAAATTATTATGTGCAAGAATTGATTAGAATGATCAATAAATAAGCATTAAAGCTGATTGTATACCTGTTTTTCTTGCAGATACCTCTGGTGAGCGACTCTTCTGTGAATCACAATCTTGCAGATGTTCCCCCACAATACAGTAAAAGTGCTGATCCTAAATATGAATATTAAAAAGTGGACAGAGCTGTGGTCCTGCCGCTGGGTTTGATGCTTTCTCAGGACACACGGGTTCTTCCAGTGATTCCAGTGACTAATATGCTTTAGTCTAAACACATCTTTTTCTCTCCGTTTTGGCCTTCGTCCACACTGAGATGTGTTTTTATTAATGAAAACAAAGCTTTTTGAAAATGTTCTCCAAAGTGGATAAATTTGAAAATGCAGTTTGGACTGTCAAAACGGAGGTATTTGAAAACGATGAGGATGAAGTTTAGTCATGTGACGCAAATTGTACCAATAGATTTTGTGTTGTTGTACTGGTATTGTGCCTCTTATATACTGTTCACTTTTACACTGTTGCGTTGTTGTACCGGTATTGTGCCTCTTATATACTATTCACTTTCACACTGTTGCTAAAATATGTTACTTTGCACACTCTTCAAATCACAGTCCTGCAAAGATGACAGAAAATTCACTCACATTTGTTGTCCTGCAGTAAAATATCAGAGCAGTTGTGTTTTAGACCAAATATACAATGGTGACTATTGAACGCACATAAATGCCACCACAATGTTGTAAATACGAGTGGGAAGCTCAGGATTTTCTTTAAGCCTCGATCTGTACGAGTTGTGTGCATGTCAGTGAGAAACATGGTGGAAAACCACAATACTTAAAGGTATTTAGCAGTGATATTGTCAGGCTTTTCTATTTACAGCGAAGTAAGCTAATTGCCTACACAATATATTATAGTATTATAATATTACTGTATAATATGTAACGTTAAGGTATACAGTGTGTGTAAGAGCCATTATGCTCTATTTATAATTTGTTGTAGTTCCACTGTTGGACACTGGGTGGAGTGTGGGTTTAATAGGTATATAGGTAGCCAGAGAGCAAGTGAAGTCAAGTGCAACTAATGAGAAAAGCAAAAAATGTTGACCTTGTCAGGATCGGATGTGGACATGCTAACTTGTGGATTATAATGTGTTTTGGCATTGGAACTGTGACAAATAAAGGGATAAATGCATTACTGGACTGGAAGCATCTTGTTTGGATCTCACGCGTCAGAAATAATCCTACAACACCTCTAAGTGACAAGAAGGCCATTGTCGCTACACAGTGGCTTAATAACTAAATTAAAAACATAAAAAAGCAAAACACACCTAATGCACATTCCTTGTTCTTTATTTTCTAGAAGTAGAGTTCAAGAACCTTGCTGTATGTTTGTGTAATTAAGATTATGTTGCAAATTAGCTCTATGAAATATTAATAATCAATAATAACTTGTTATAATTGATTATGAATATTTGGATCAGTTAATAGTCTTGTACATGTCTTAGAATTAATGAACAATTAACACTGAGTGTTCACGGGCAAAACAGGTTAATCGATTGTAATATTAATTTACAACATTAAGTTGTTTAAGTTAATTAATCTCACTGGTTCTTCCAGTGATTCAGGTCTTGTCCACACTAATACGTGTGGCATCTTTTAAATGCTGTTTAAACTTGTGACAATTTTTGATAAATAATAATGCTGTTAAAAAAGAAAAATAATTTTTCTCTCCGTTTTGTCCTTCTGTCCACACTGAGACACATTTTTATTAATTAAAAAACGTTCTCCAAAGTGGATGAATTTGAAAACACTGTTTTCACGTTGTAGTGTGGACTGTCAAAACTGAGTTTTTTTTTAAAAAACATTGAGTAAGTTTAGTCATGTGACACATATTCATGTTTATACCAGTATTGTGCCTTTTATGTACAATTCACTTTCACACTGTTGCTAAAAAATGTTACTTTACACACTCTTCATATCACAGTTTTTTCAAAATACAAGACAGAAAATGTACTTGCATTTTGTTCTTCAGTAAAACATGAGAGCAGTTGCGTTTTAGACCAAACATATAATGGTGACTGAGTGCATCAGTGAATGCTGAGATATTTTGCTAAATAAAATAATCCTGTCAGAAGAATTGTGCGATAAATGTATTATTTACTTTTCCATCTGTATCATCTCAGTGAGCTTTTGTGAGGTTTTACGCATGTGCATGTATTTTTTCACTAAAAAGAGGACACGAATGTAATCACTGGATCAAATAGTAAGTACAGACACTTGTGAGTAAAAACACTATTCAAGATACTGCTTGTCAGTGAAATTCACTCTTTCTCTCTTTCACAAGTTCACATCTACATATAATTATTACGGTAAAGGTTATGCGTATTTGGCGTGCTGTCCGGGTGGAGGGCTCCGAGCTCAAATTTCTGCCCGAACCCAGAGTACTCCCCCTGTTGGTAAGAGTAGATGGAACTAGAAGTGAGGAGATGGAACTAGAAGTGAGGAGATGGGGTGGAGGTGGGATGCTGATAAACTGTCAAGGAACAGAGGTGGGTTCTGCTGTTATTTATATTGTCCTGAGTTGATTACTGATTGATCTCCACTTGTGCTAATTGGGTTAATTATCTGCACCTGCTCCTCCCGAACCTTGTTAATAAAACATCATTTCACGAGTTCACATCTACATATAATTATTACGGTAAAGGTTATGCGTATTTGGCGTGCTGTCCGGGTGGAGGGCTCCGAGCTCGGAATTTCTGCCCGAACCCAGAGTACTCCCCCACAAAAGAGCAAAAGGACAGCCGCCAGACTACAGACCCCCCAAAGACACAGCGAATTTGGCAGGCTGGCGTTTCAATAAGTTGATCGCTTGACCGGAATATCTCCATGGCTTTGACAGGTGAGTCCTGCCGACCGATGGACGGGGAGCTGCGGGATTCGGAAAAATGGCTGACCAGGAGGGCCCATGTAGCTTCTAACGTGAATGACTCAACAGCGTCATGATATTGGGCTCTACTGGCCGCCTGCGAGGTGGAATGAATTTGAAAATGCTGGCTGGGCAGAAAAGATAGAAAAAAAGATAGACGTGTCGAGTCTGCTGAGAGACCAATGCTCGCTGGACAGAAATGTGAAAAAGGTAGATACATGCTGTGTCCGCTGAGAGACCAATGCTCGCTGGATGGAAGAGAGTAGAGATAAGTACATAGTACGTCCGCTGGGAGACCAATGCTCGCTGGACGGAAGAGAGTAGAGATAGGTACATATTACGTCCGCTGGGAGACCAATGCTCGCTGGACGGAAGAGAGTAGAGATAGGTACATAGTAAGTCCACTGGGAGACCAATGATCGCTGGACGGAAGAGAGTAGAGATAAGTACATAGTACGTCCGCTGGGAGACCAATGATCGCTGGACGGAAGAGAGTAGAGATAGGTACATAGTACGTCCGCTGGGAGACCAATGATCGCTGGACGGAAGAGAGTAGAGATAGGTACATAGTACGTCCGCTGGGAGACCAATGCTCGCTGGACGGAAGAGAGTAGAGATAAGTACATAGTACGTCCGCTGGGAGACAAATGATCGCTGGACGGAAGAGAGTAGAGATAAGTACATAGTACGTCCGCTGGGAGACCAATGATCGCTGGACGGAAGAGAGTAGAGATAGGTACATAGTACGTCCGCTGGGAGACCAATGATCGCTGGACGGAAGAGAGTAGAGATAGGTACATACTACGTCCGCTGGGAGACCAATGCTCGCTGGACGGAAGAGAGTAGAGATAGGTACATAGTAAGTCCGCTGGGAGACCAATGATCGCTGGACGGAAGAGAGTAGAGATAAGTACATAGTACGTCCGCTGGGAGACCAATGATCGCTGGACGGAAGAGAGTAGAGATAGGTACATATTACGTCCGCTGGGAGACCAATGCTCGCTGGACGGAAGAGAGTAGAGATAGGTACATAGTAAGTCCGCTGGGAGACCAATGATCGCTGGACGGAAGAGAGTAGAGATAAGTACATAGTACGTCCGCTGGGAGACCAATGATCGCTGGACGGAAGAGAGTAGAGATAGGTACATAGTACGTCCGCTGGGAGACCAATGATCGCTGGACGGAAGAGAGTAGAGATAGGTACATACTACGTCCGCTGGGAGACCAATGCTCGCTGGACGGAAGAGAGTAGAGATAGGTACATAGTAAGTCCGCTGGGAGACCAATGATCGCTGGACGGAAGAGAGTAGAGATAAGTACATAGTACGTCCGCTGGGAGACCAATGATCGCTGGACGGAAGAGAGTAGAGATAGGTACATATTACGTCCGCTGGGAGACCAATGCTCGCTGGACGGAAGAGAGTAGAGATAGGTACATAGTAAGTCCGCTGGGAGACCAATGATCGCTGGACGGAAGAGAGTAGAGATAAGTACATAGTACGTCCGCTGGGAGACCAATGATCGCTGGACGGAAGAGAGTAGAGATAGGTACATAGTACGTCCGCTGGGAGACCAATGCTCGCTGGACGGAAGAGAGTAGAGATAAGTACATAGTACGTCCGCTGGGAGACCAATGATCGCTGGACGGAAGAGAGTAGAGATAGGTACATAGTACGTCCGCTGGGAGACCAATGATCGCTGGACGGAAGAGAGTAGAGATAGGTACATACTACGTCCGCTGGGAGACCAATGCTCGCTGGACGGAAGAGAGTAGAGATAGGTACATAGTACGTCTGCTGGGAGACAAATGATCGCTGGACAGAAGAGAGTAGAGATAAGTACATAGTACGTCCGCTGGGAGACAAATGATCGCTGGACGGAAGAGAGTAGAGATAGGTACATAGTACGTCCGCTGGGAGACCAATGCTCGCTGGACGGAAGAGAGTAGAGATAAGTACATAGTACGTCCGCTGGGAGACCAATGATCGCTGGATGGAAAACAGAGAAGAGATAGATGCATACTGCGTCAGCTGAGAGACCAATGCTCGCTGGACGAAAAAGAGGAAAAGATAGATGCATAATGCGTCCGCTGAGAGACCAATACTCGCTGGACGAAAAAGAGGAAAAGATAGATGCATAATGCGTCCGCTGAGAGACCAATGCTCGCTGGACGAAAAAGAGGAAAAGATAGATGCATAATGCGTCCGCTGAGAGACCAATGCTCGCTGGACGGAAAAGAGGAAAAGATAGAAATGTGCTGCGTCCGCTGGGAGACTAAGGCTCGCTGCAATAATAACCAGAGTTTGCCTACATCGGAAACGTTGTTTCTGGAGCTGTTTGACTGTTGGCTCGGTTTGTCGCACAGACAGAGCTGTGTCGCAGAGTGGGAATATGAAGATCACTAAATTGCTTTCCTGGATCGCATTCGTCTGGTTTATCATTTCTTCTGGCTTTCGCCCTGTGATTTTAATTCATCAATACATGGCGAACGAACTGTTTCAATTGCGCTTTCGCCTCTGCGAGCCACATCCTGCTCTACACTTTCATCGGGACATTGCATATCAACCACTATGTAAATACATACATCGGGGGTCCCGACGAGGTTACATATCTGATACTTCAAGAGCAATACCATCTCTCTGGTCTTCCAACCCTCGTCCCTCAAAGAAATATCCACGGGCCACGGACCACAGTGTGTTAGCAAAGCTACCCAGATCAGCTGACACTAAAGCCGGTAAGAATGATCTTACTTTTGGATTATGGAATATTCGATCGCTGTCAAACAAAGGTCCTGTTGTGTATGATTTGCTCTCGGATCGTAAGTTTGACTTTCTCTGTCTGACTGAGACGTGGCAACAAAGTAATGACTTCTCTCAACTCAACCATTCTACTCCCCCGGGCTATGTTTACATCTGCAAACCCCGTGCATCGGGCCGTGGTGGGGGTTGAGCATTATTACATGATGATAAATGGAAAGTTTTAGAAATATCTATGCCAGAATACACCTCATTTGAATCTACTACACTGCAAATTACTGGGTCAATTCCTACGATTCTCGCTACTGTTTATTGCCCTCCTAAGACCAACTCTGCTTTTCTACATGAACTCTATGCGTTTTTAACCTTTCTTTCTTCATTGTCTCCTAATGTGATTCTGCTCGGGGACTTTAATATTCATATTGATAATACTGGTAGTGTATCTACAAGGGATTTTTTATCATGTCTTGATGGCTTTGGCTTACAACAATTTATGCATTCTCCTACCCATGTAAAAGGTAACTCCTCATAATTGTACTACTTCTGATCTGTCCTTATCAGATCATATGCTGGTGTCATTTAATGTTCAGTTACCTGTTTTTAAGCATAATCTACGTTGTTCTATCTCATTCCGGAACATAAAAAACATTGATGTTTTGCTGAAGGATTTTCCAACCTTTGTAGCAATGTTCACTATTCCACCCCAGACGACCTGGTTCTACATTACAATACTGGATTGCAAACGATTTTAGATGTCTGTGCTCCATTAAAAACCAGGTCGGTTTCATTTGTCAACTCTGCTCCTTGGTTTACTCCAGAACTACGCATGTTAAAAGTTAAAGGTCGACGCCTGTAGCGATTATATGTCAAGACTGGACTTGTGGTGCATAAAGAACTGTATTCTGAGCATATGAAAAACTATAAGGTTGCCCTAACTACAGCTAAAACTGATTACTTTGCCAGTGTGATTAGTTCTGGTGAAGGGAACACAAGAACCCTTTTTTCTGTGAAAGTTTTTTGTCTTTTTTCATCACGAAAATTGAAAACATTCATCAACAAATGTCTGTGACAAAGCTTGATAGCTGTCAATTTAACCCTTGTTCTGATCAACCTCTTAATTCTATGCTTTCCTCTTTTGAACTTCCAACCATCGAGGAAGTAATCAATACGAGTAAATCTACCACATGTCAGTTGGACCCTATTCCAACGTACTTGGTTAAAGCCTGCTTGTCTTCTCTATCTTCTTTAATTACGGAAATCATACACTCTTCACTTACTTCTGGAACTGTTCCATCTCAATTGAAAACTGCTGTGATAATTCCTTTACTTAAAAAAACGGGAGCTGATTCCTTCCTTTCCTTTCTAAAATTTTGGAAAGGTGTGTTGCAGCTCAAGTCCAGAATCATATGTCTCATAATGGTCTGTACGAGCAATTTCAATCTGGGTTTCGTCCTTACCATAGTGTTGAGACTGCACTAGTTAAGATCTCCAATGACTTATTGTTAGCTGCTGACTCTGGACTTTTATCTATACTAATTCTGCTTGATCTAAGTGCAGCATTTGATACTATATCACACAGCATTATGTTGCACAGATTGGAGTCTATTGGAATTATTGGTACCCCTTTGACTTGCTTTCAATCATACTTTACGGGCCGTACTCAATTTGTACAGTTGAAGCAGTTCTGCTCAAAGACTTCATATGTCAATACAGGTGTCCCGCAGGGCTCAGTATTGGGTCCTCTTTTATTTATCATTTATCTTTTACCCCTTGGTAATATTTTTAGGAAGTTTGGCATTCAATTCCACCTACAGATGGTACTCAACCAGAATGCCTATTACCGCCGCGCCAGCCACTGCCTCGGTAAAAATAAACCAGTCGCATTTCAAAGTAATTTGCGAAATGACCGCCAGGTGGCGCAAAGGGGTATTGTGCAAAACAGCAGCAATTACTGCTTTTTTTTCAATTGCCTAAAGTGGAGTTAATGTCAATTTACAGTAAGGATGAAATACTACAACTATGGTAAACAGAATAGAACATTTTTATGAGGCCAGAAAAAATAGAATAACAAGTTAAAAATAGAGACGATAACAAACCTGTATTTCATATTGTAGGCCTAGACGTCGGTGGGCGACAAGCCTATTCCCCGGGGAACAGTGCGATTAAAACTCACACACACAAAAAAAAAAAACACAAAAACAAATGTAATACCAAAAATAACAAACAAAAGTAAATTATGTGCAATGAAGCTGATTATTTGTACTATTCTATTGAGGAATGAGACGAATGAAGAGCGTTTCCTGCTCGTGTGAGCGAACGCACATTGGAACGTTTGGTCATTTCGCATTGAATAAAGTCAGGGCCGAGTGGTAGAACTTACGTTCCGATCATTTAGATGACACGGGTTCAAATCACGAACCAACTTGAACTACTGCAATTTTTAAATTAGCCTATTAATGCATTTTATAGCCTATTATTGATGCAGAGAGATATGTCTAGTTCTAAAACAATAAAATCAGAACCAGTATTCTGTTACTTTAATGGTTACAGTGGCCGTAATGCGTGGCTTTTCAAAATGTCACAAAGCGTTTTGAGATTGTTTTGAATGAAATATTGAAGTGTTTTGGCACACCACGACGAGTGGCGCTATGCATTGTTCTAAAGCCAGGTTTTATTCTGGCATGTTGATTTAGTGTTCGACAAACGCGGCTGCGCGTTCATTTGGATTTATTTTATTAAGTTATTTTAACAGCTAAAATAACTTAACCCTCTGGGGTCTGAGGGGTTTTCTGGGCCCTGGAGGTGTTCTGACATGCTCTGACATTATTAATAAACATGTTAATGGCAAAGGTGTAAATTCACTCTATAAAGCACAAACAGGGCTACCATCATATCTGATCAACATGCTTGTAAATCTTTGTGTTTTTAAGAGAATAATGTTTATGCGTGGTTATTTGAAAAAATAAAAATGAAAGTTGCTGAAATAAGACCACAAAACACATACTAAATATGTGTCCACAAGACTTTTGACTAATGAATGTTGTCGCTTCGAGTTCTGGCTTCAAAATGATGTGAAAATCATCCTGCCTAATCGTTCTCCTAAAACAATACATTGATTTAAACCTTGTAAAACAGTTTTTTTGTCAGAAGAGGTTTATGCATGGGAGGGGTAATGGCCCATCAATATTAATGAGATTCAGACCAGGGGTGTGACATACACTCCCCCAGTGGCTAATGGGCCATCAAGTGCCTGAACAAAGAAGAGGAGATTCAAAGGTTTTGTTTTTCAAACTGTTTTATTGTAATTCCTCTATGTGGAGGAACTAAATGTTCTAAATTTGCAGGTATCTCACAGTAAATGCCTATGCCCCATTGATGGCGGGCTCTAAGCAAAATAAAACAAAATAATTATTTGAAGAGACTCAGAGGAGTGTGTGCGTCAGCAGGACTCAGCTGTGGTCCAGGTTCCCGTGCAGGCAGGAATCTCAGAGTCTGTGGAACCATATCAATGTCAGTCTCTGTTTTCCATGACAGAGTAGACTGCTTGTCTGAATGTTTGTCTTGGCCCTCTTTGCAACAGGTGTCTGATGATCACCATCACCTTTATAGCTGTAAAACAAACAAACAACTGTGAGCATGTTTATTACACAAAATACAACAACTGCATTTCAATCATTAAAAGTAACATTGGCCAGATGCAAAGCCATACAGACACAATGTTTGTATGGACTATGTAAAACCAGATTATGTAAACAGAATTATACTAATATCTGAAAGAAAGGGAATAAGTGTACTTACTTTTCAGTTGTTCTCAAAACTGAACGACACCTGTCGCGTGCCCTCCCAGTGCGAGTTGCAGGTGAGGCTGAGGGTGATGCTACCACATTCCTATACAAATAATAATATTAATATTAATAAAGGTTGAACAAAGTACTAAGTACACATGCATAACTGATGGACAGTCAGCATGTTGATAAAACAACATCAGGTCTAACATCTGTAAAATAGTGGGTAAATATGTACTTACTCTTTCTGATTTCTTTCTATGTTGCTGCGTGCCCTCTTAGTGCGAGTTGCAGAACCTACATCATTCCTTTCAAAAAAAGTTGAAAACTATTATTATCATATATTTTAGAGTACTATTCCAGCACATGCACAACTGATGGACATTAGCATGCTGATAAGATAACACAAAGAAAAAATATGTAACATTATCAACCAACCTCCAAAAATAAAGTCATACAGGCTCATATTGTAAAACAAAATTGAACTAACATGGGTAAATATACTCTTTCTGATTTTTGACTGTGTTTCTGCACGCCCTCCGAGTTGCAGATGAAGGTGATGCAGCTACATTCCTTTTTTTTTTTAAAGTTGAAAACTATTATAACATAAATATTTCAAAGTATATTACCATTAGTCTATATGAATAACTGATGCGAATAATTGTAGACACGTGCTGTAGGCATATATTGCGTGTCAATGGGCCATTATGGAGATAGCACAACGCAAACATTAACACATTTGCAATTCATCAGCTGGGCATATTTACACATTTCAGCACATACACACATTTGCAATAGATATTTGCAAGCACTCTTCATTGATGATAATGAGGCAGCATAAACACTAGTCAAAATATAATCTAAACATACATAATATTTTCTAAATTAATTTCAAAATTCTAACTTTCATACAGGCCTATGATCTAAGATCATGCGCAATCGCGAGACAAGTGGAGTGGGCAGATTTTGACCATTTCATTAGGTTTATTTTTTGTATAAAGCCTTTCTTTAAAGTGAATTTCGTTTTGTATTAATTCTATCTTAATTTTAATCGTTGTTTCATCAACAAATTGCCTATATTTAATACATAAGAATTAAAAATAGCAGGCAATAGAGCTCCGTGTCGGCATGTGAACTGGAGCTCGCCTCATAAATGAACCCAAACTCATAAGCTTTGCCTAAAATACCAGAGAAATATATAGAAAGCTCGAAATGTGTTATTTTAAACAAAACTATTAAAAACGAAAGAAAACAGACTGCATGAAGCCTCTCTCCTAATTTATACAGCATAGCCTAGACCATTTAAATATAAATTACTCTGAATGACAAGTATGGAAATGGTCCAACCAGTAAAATATGTAGCCTACGTTTATATAAAATAGCTTGTCAACTTATGCAAGTAAATTTAAAAAGACTTACTCATCCGAAATATTATCCACGGCTGGATCAAGTCGCTCTTCAAAATACAAACGTTCGTCGTCAGAGTCCCGCTCTTCTTCTGAGCAAAATTTGAACTCTTCATCATATCCAGGACTATCTGAAGGGCTTCTTCACCAGTGAATCATGTCATCTTCCAACGGCGCAGGAAAGTGAATGAATGAAACTTGCTGGTTTGAAGGCATTTCAGGGGGTGTTTACCTTATTTTGCATAGATCACCTCAGCTCATTATCTTATGAATTTTGAAAACGGTGTTGTTGTCTGAGGCGGATTCAGAGCCCTGTGGGCTCTGCTTTGCCTGTTGCCCGTATTTGAAGCTGATGGAGGCCTTGGATTGAGGTTAGTCGATTGAAGAGAAACGTAGAGATCGTACAGTTCTGCTTTGTTCATTTTCCGTGAGAACTATATGTCAGAATTACTCAATGCTTGCTTCAATCCTACGACGGTCCATTTCCCGATAGGTGGAATCGTCGAAATGGCCGAACGGTAGGAGGAAGCTGGGGAGGAAGTTGGAAGTCTCACTTGGGGCAGTGAAGACTGGCCTCGGCGTCTTGGCGAGCATGAAGTTGTTCGGGCTGACGTGCGGCCACGAGAAGAAGCCTGAGGCTCGGGTGCCATGTCAGGTGTAGGAGGAATTATCCCGGGTCCGGCAACCTGCGGCAGATCCATAGGGATCTTTGCTTCGTCGTCGGATGAAAAGCTTTGAGACATTGTAGCAAGAAGGCGAGCCAATATGTTATTAAATTGTCAAGGAACATGGGTGGGTTCTGCTGTTATTTAAATTGTTCTGAGTTGATTACTGATTGATCTCCACTTGTGCTAATTGGGTTAATTATCTGCACCTGCTCCTCCCGAACCTTGTTAATTAAACATCATTTAAAGATAATAAATAAATATGGCTGATATAACTGAATGTTTAAAAACTTGCAAAGTAAAAGCAAATATTAAAATTTTTCATAAAATTCCCTAAAGTCTCAGTCCTCTGTGTATCCTTCAGCAGGCTTCCTGTTTAGAGATTGAAAAACAAAGTTAAAGATTAGAGTTGCACAAAGAGCAGTCTACCCTGATTAAGTATCGTTTCTTTTCTCTCTGGATCTCAGGATTGGATCTGTTATTTTCCAGTGATAAATGGTCAGAGTTTATTTAGAGTAGTCAAAAATAGAAACAAGCAGATTCTGCGCAGGACAACAGCACACCCTCTAGAAGCAACCCAAACTGTTTTAAAAGAATTACGTCCTGCAGAGTTTATATAATGCTTTGGGTTAATGTTTCATGTCAGTCATGTTTCCTGTCTTGTCATGCAAGAGCGATTCGAGAGTAGCCGGAGAACTCAGCCAGCGCAGCTTCTCAAAAGCGGCTGCACAAGCTCTGATGACGACACAGCTGTTCCACCGCATGACAACGATGACGAGTGTTTCGTGTTTATTCTCACACCTTTAGTTACACTAAAGCTCACAAATCAGTTTTTCATAACAGTAAACACTCTTTTCATGTAGTCGCAATGTTATATTGTGTCATGTTTATCAAAATAAAACTGACTAAAAAACCTAGGTTCCACTTCATTGATAGTAGCTATAGGCTTATGTTGATCTTTATTCTTGTTCAAACAGACGCTGTATGAAGCAGTACATAAAGTATTGAATGAAAATGTTTCTGAAACATCTGTGTATTTGGCAAATATTGCATTTACTTCACTTCAGCTGTGGTAAAGTATGCAAACTCCACGAGAGAGGTCAGAAACCAGAACCAGAACAATCCAACACCCGTCTCCACGGTACCCCTAGTGGTCAGAACAGTGTAAATGCAACAAAACCCTGGAAAAAAGTGCATTAAAAACACCTTTTACAAATATATTACAGATTTTATTGACAGTAAAATCTTTCAAATGCTATTATCTAATCATCTAATAAGACTATCAAGTGTCTATATGTTCTTTTATCAATTGTCAGGGTTTGTTTTGTTTGTTCTATGAATGTCTCAGGCAGCTATGACTAAACGGATCTATAAGAGACTATCCATCCATCCATCTTCTTCCGCTTATCCAGGGCCGGGTCGCGGGGGCAGCAGTCTAAGCAGGGATGCCCAGACTTCCCTCTCCCTAGACACTTCCTCCAGCTCTTCCGGGGGGACACAGAGGCGTTCCCAGGCCAACCGGGAGACATAGTCCCTCCAGCGTGTCCTAGGTCTTCCCCGGGGTCTCCTCCCGGTGGGACATGCCCGGAACACCTTCCCGGAAAGGAGTCCAGGAGGCATCCGAAAGAGCCACCTCAGCTGGTCCCTCTCGATGTGGAGGAGCAGCGGCTCTACTCTGAGCTCCTCCCGAGTGACCGAGCTTCTCACCCTATCTCTAAGGGATCGGCCAGCCACCCTGCGGAGAAAGCTAATTTCAGCCGCCTGTATCCGGGATCTTGTCCTTTCGGTCATGACCCACAGCTCATGACCAAAGGTGAGAGTAGGAACGTAGATTGACCAGTAAATCGAGAGCTTCACCTTGTGGCTCAGCTCTTTCTTCACCACGACAGACCGGTACATCGACCGCATTACTGCAGAAGCTGCACCGATCCGTCTGTCAATCTCCCGTTCCATCCTTCCCTCACTCGTGAACAAGACCCCAAGATACTTAAACTCCTCCACTTGAGGCAGGAACTCTCCACCAACCTGAAGCGGGCAAGCCACCCTTTTCCGACTAAGAACCATGGCCTCGGATTTGGAAGTGCTGATTCTCATCCCAGGCGCTTCACACTCGGCTGCAAACCGCCCCAGTGCATGATGAAGGTCCTGGTCTGAAGGGGCCAGCACGACAACATCATCAGCAAAGAGCAGAGACAAAATCATGTGGTCCCCAAACCTGACTCCCTCTGGCCCCTGGCTGCGCCTAGAAATTCTGTCCATAAAAATTATGAACAGAACCGGTGACAAAGGGCAGCCCTGCCGGAGTCCAACATGCACCGGGAACAAGTCTGACTTACTGCCGGCAATGTGAACCAAGCTCCTGCTTTGGTTATACAGGGACCGGATAGCCCTTAGCAAAGGGCCCCGGACCCCATACTCCCGGAGCACCCTCCACAAGATGCCGCTAGTGACACAGTCGAATGCCTTCTCCAAATCCACAAAGCACATGTGGATTGGTTGGGCAAACTCCCATGAACCCTCCAGCACCCTGGAGAGGGTATAGAGCTGGTCCAGTGTTCCACGACCGGGACCAAAACCGCACTGTTCCTCCTGAATCCGAGGTTCTACTAACGGCCGTATTCTCCTCTTCAGTAGCCTGGCATAGACTTTCCCTAATTTTGATCACGTTTGGATAAACTGCACTTGTGTTCTGCAACTCGCCTCCAGTGGATTTGTTACAGTTTAGCTCCAGCTTGCCTTAACACTGATTTGTCCCAGCTCACTTGGACTATTTTGTCTCATCAAGAACATCAACAAGATTAGCGTGATATAGTTAAACCCAGTTGTAATCCTCATCCCTCACCCATAGTTGTAGTCCAAAAGAAAGATTGTTCTATTCATATATGTGTAGATTATCATCAACTTAATGACAAGTTTCAGATAGGTCTGCAACAGGAGAGAGAGCCAGGAGAAGAGCAGTATGCAAGTAGGTCAAGAGCAAACGACAAACACCTGTGTCTTGTTTCAGTAATTGGTGTGGAGAGATAGGATAAAAGCCACCAGGAAAAAGGAAGCTAGAGAGAGAGGTTGACTGAGGACTGTGTGAATGCTCTGTGGAGCTGCTGTTAGATTGAATGTGTTAAATGACTAAGTTTATTTGAAGCGCCTTGTTTTGTTTTGAGCAGTTTATAAAATAAATCCACGAGCCTCAGTAAAGCCGACCCTGTCTCCTTCCTACCACATATACAGAACATCATCACACCAAGGTTATAATCGTTAACGAAAACTAACGAAAAAACGAAAACTAGGTGGGAAAAAACATTGTCGTTAACTGAAATAAAAATAAAAACAAGGCATTACAAAAAAACGATAGCTAACTAAAACTGTAATGTGTGTTTGGCAAAACTAACTAAAATAAAATAAAATTATAGAGTAAATGTCCTTAGTTTTCGTCTTTGTCAAGGTCTTTCATTTTTTAACGCTATTTAAAACACGCAGCGTATTCGTTCAGCTGCATTTCCTTTCCCTGCTCTCCCTCCGTCTCTCTGTCACACATGCGTCTCTCACATGGCGCGCGCGCGCGCACACACACACACACACACACACACACACAGCCCCTCCCCTCCGTGCACACCGCGTCTCCATGAGAACGAGTGTTCGTTCGACGTTGAAAGCAAGTTCGCTAAAGGTTGGTAACTTATCTCTATCTCGTGAACACCTTACAATCACACATTAAAAAGTGGTATCAAAATATTTTAAATTCTGAATATAATTTTGTCAGTGTGTTAATGTCGACCCGAGAAGCGATTGCGCCTTTTTTAGAAAGTTAACTAGTCGCAAGTTTGAGGTAAAATGCACTTTTTGGTTGTGGTTGTCGATGTCAAAACACTATATAAGCTTTGATTCAAATATTAAATAATGTTATGTCATTTTTTAACTTTTACACTTAATGTTTGCTGCTTCAATCCAGATGAGTAGGCTATTGACTGTAGGGAAAGTGGGGTGAGTTGTGCCAGTTTTTACTCAAAGTGACTTTAAAGTGAGGCCATGACAGTAATTCCTTCAACTTAACGATGTACATATATTTCAGGATGTGGTGCATCCCTGAGAAGAATAACTTTGGATCTGAAATAAATTGTTTCAGAAATATAGCTTTTGGGGAAAAAGTGGTCTCATGGCACAACTTGCCCCTGGTGCGGGGGAAGTTGTGCCTTTAGGCGAATACATTGGGGTAAATTGTGCCAGTGATTTCTGAAGTAAAACAGAACATTTTAATGTTATGAACTGTAATGCTATATGAAAGCAAGACAAATTCAATACAAAATTACTCATTTAAGGTTTATTTAGATATTGTCACCCTGGAATACCATAGTATGCGTTTTTCCTACTATGGTCAATTGCATAGGGATTTTGTATTGAACATAACTCTGGATCACAGTGTCATAAGCCGCGTTTCCACCGCAGGAACTTTCCCCAGGAACTAGGAACTTTGGGCTGGTACTCGATGTGTTTACACCGCAGGAACCAGGGTCTAAATGAAGTTCCGGGTAAATATTTGCCCCTCCGATAGTCCCTGCTCACGAGGTAGTACTTTTTCAAAGTTCAGGAACTTTCAGGGGTGGGACTTGTGCGCTGCACAAGCTGATTGGTTGTGTTCACGCCGCATTTTGGTTGGATGACTCCACGCAGCATTTTCTTTATTTTTAACCTCCCTTTTAAAAAGTGGCTTCATGCAGTAAAGTTGTCTGTCTGCAAATATGGAATTTAATAAAAAAAACTGGGGGACTGGCGACGAGTTTCAGGCTTTATTATTTGGGTATTTGTGGAAGAGGAAACTTTCTGCGCGTTCGTCACAGCCATCTCACGGCCAATGTCCGCAATAGCTGATAACATACAATTTTATATCTAACGTTAGCATTACGAGCTCTGAACACGCTTTATCAGTGCTCGTCTCTTTTCTGCCACAGCTTTTAATATTAAGTCATTATGTTTACACATTGTCATCTATTGCAAGGCAAACCATGTTACAAATTTACTATAACAGGATTGAAATAGCGCATTGAGGTTGGTAACAAACAACTATTTACAAGACTGTCACTATTTATGATTGATAGACGGGGTTCAGGCTTTTTTTAAGAGTATTTGCGCAAAAGGAAATTTTTGCGCGTTCGTCCCAGTCATCTCACAACGTACCTTGTCTAATTTTATACGCATACGAGCTTTCTGAACACGCTTTAGTATCAGTGCTCGTCTATTTTGTTATGTTAATTAGCCTACCTCGTTAGTAAACCAATAACTGCAGCACAGTTTGAATCTCCTCCATACTTATAAATGTGGCGCTCAAAACTGATTACTGTCCGTCGCAGACTGGGAGGAGCAGTTGCGCGCAGTTTACCTTCCCGGTACTTTAGACCGCGGTGTAAACGCAGAAAGCAACCGGTCTGGGGCAAAAAAGGTTCCTGGGAAAAAAGTTCCTGGGACAAATTGTTCCGGGTAATTTCGGTGGAAAAGCGGCTATAGAGACAAGGGGGCGGGCTCATTTTACTCAGACAACCAATCAGTCTCTCAGGATCATTGTGAAGCTATCAAGCTACGCCCTAGCAACCATTTAGAGCACCATAGCAACACAATATATGATATTTGTGACTCATTTCAGGCAAAAAGGCTTTGGCAATAGATGCCTGTTGGCATAGCGCTGTCTGTCAATTATGTAACATATAAGAATAAAGTGACTAGGCTATTTTCTAAACATCCTATTGTGACATATGCCACTTAAAAACGGAATAAAACTTCTCTTTAATAACATGCAAACTCAAAACTGAAATCAGTGTTAGCTAAATTAAACAAATAGCAGGCAGGCCTAAGTCAAACAATGATGAGGCATGCCCATCTCCTCACTTCTCAAGATTATCCCCTGTGAGTATGTAGGTCTAGGTGGTCTGGATCTGGCACAACTAAACCCAGGCCCTTTGGCACAAATCACCCCAGACCCACAAGTTTGAAAAACTAGCATAATCCAGCAGTTAAGAGCTAACATCATGCTAACTGTATAGACTCATTGTGTAGCCTACTAAAGCACTAAAACATGTGTGAAATGTTTTCAAACTTGTCTATAATTGTTCAGACACTACAATCAAAAAACCTTAATCATAGAAATTTTACTTTGAAAGGGAAAAAACAGTTTTTTGCACTAAAATGTGCTTAACTCTCATGCCATGTGTCTCTCTTCTTTGGAGGACGAGTAAAAGTGATTGCTTTTCAAAATTATGTGGTCACATGACCAATTTCTTCTATGGTTTTCCAGAAACAAGGGGTGGAACTACTTCCCCCCCTGGCACAAATCACCCCACTCTCCCCATAGGGTAAATTTAGTATAGGGTGTGAAAATTGTACAGCTGTGGTATTTGTATAGGGTGTGAATTCTGTATAGAAGATGTGTAGATTTTTGGTACAGCGTGTGGATTTTGTAAGAGGTAAAGGAATTTCAATGGGGTGTGAATGTTTTTCTAAAATTGTATTATGTTTTTATTATTACAGAATACTTTTTCTGACTTTTTTGAATCTTGCCCCTGACAAATAACCCAAATTACAAAAAAGACTAAAACTAACACTAAAACTAATAAAAACTAAACTAAAACTAAGCATTTTCAAAAAATAAAAACTAAATTAAACTAGCAAACCCACTTTAAAAACTAATTAAAACTAAACTGAATTTGAAAACAAAAAGTCAAAACGAAATAAAAATAAAAACTAATGAAAAATGCAAAACTATAATAACCCTGCATCACACCCACATAAAACCCACAAGACCCAACCGGACAACAGTGCTTATATAAATATATTTTAATTTTTGAGCAAAATTATTGCTAGGGACAAAGGGACACGTCCTTAGCGTCCCTACTAAATTCTATGCCCCTAAATGATTATATGCATCTAAATGATTAAATCCAAAGGCATATTTTTATTATATTGCTCTACGTTTTTGTGCTGAATTTGTTTTGCCTTCGTATGCTACTGAGTGAATAATAGATTTAAAAAATATATATCACTAGTTAACTGGAAGGCATCCCCCATTGAAATTCACTCCCTGGACGCCGTCCTATTTCCAGACATTTTATTTTATTGAACCATATCAACTTACAAACTCAATTAGGGAACAATAATATGCATATGAAAATATACACAAATAACATGTATATATGTGTGGGTGTATATATATATATATATATATATATATATATATATATATATATATAGTTTTTTTTTTTAAAACAACAACATCAGAATATTAAGTACAATAAAAAAAGCATAATCTTCAAAACACTTACATTTTTATTGTAAGGATTGCTTGTAAGGAAGATAATATGAAATAAAAATAAACAAAATAATTTAAACGTACATATAAAAAATTTTTTAAAAAAAAAAGAGACTCGTGCATGACTTTATACAATTCACCAAGGGATTCACCAAGTATTTTATAAAAGAAAACTTTTACATTCATTTCTAAAAAATGTTGCAGAAGGTTTGCTGTTATTCCATTTGCTTTTATGTATTTACATCATTTCCAGACTTGTATGGTTATTTTGCACAGGTTGTTGTTAGTGGATTTATGATGCCACTTCAGAAGTCATTCGTGATTATGAGCTTGTTGCATTCAAGTGTTTGTTGTCGGAATGAACAGTAATCATGGAGTTTTCCGGGTTTATTCTTGCCTATTTATTGAGAAAATATTATTCAAACCAAAATTATATGTAGTCTCCAATGCACTGATAACCATATTTATTTACAGTGCTATCCAGATGCAGGCTATTTTCGCTGTGTATAAAACATACAATACGCTTCAAATGATCACTCATATTATGTATATAAGCAATACATTATTAACAAGACATGATCTAGCTGTTGTGGGGGAAACTCATCAATTATCCCTGTGACAGCAGCAGTTCTGCCTCCACAAGTGCACGGCACACCCATCTCTAATTGAGTTACTATCGTCCGTGTAAAGCTACGTTCACACTACACGCGACCAAGCGACGCGATACCATTCATTTTCAATGGGGAGCGGGCGACTTCCGGTGACGCGCGTTGGCGACTGGATGGGGCGTGTCTGGCGACGGACAAAGTTGAGATCTGTTCAACTTTATGCAAATGAAGAGCGACTTTCTGGAGCGACAACCAATCGGAGTGAAGTCAGTAGGGCGCGCGTGATCCATCACTCTTCAGTGCCGAGGCAAGATGATTGAGAAGTTTATTTTAGCAGTCAGAAACTGTCCAATATAGTATGATATGTCTCCGTGTACACACAGTGGTATTTGCCGTGCTGACTCCGAGCCTGAATGGTTTCGTGAACTCAGAAAGACCAGTATTTGCCCATTTGCTGCAGTTAAATAGCCGCGATAGCAAAGAGCACTCGCTGTTTCTCATTCATCTTTAATATTATGCATTTTATACTGATTCCATTTATATTTAAACTTTTCCTTCCAAAATGTTAGCTTGTAACAGCAAGAAAACAGATTTGTTGTCTACAACTGTGAATGTCACTCATAAACATTACTAGGCAACCAGTAGTGGGAACGCCCACTAGCGACCTCACCGACATGCAGCGACAAAGTCGCTTGTAGTGTGAACGGGGCTCCAGATGAATGAGAAACATCGCGGCTATTTAACTGCAGCAAATGGGCAAATACTGGTCTTTCTGAGTTCACGAAACCATTCAGGTTTGGAGTCAGCACGGCAAATATCACTGTATGTACAAGGAGACATATCATACATTATTGGCAGGGTTCGAAATGACTTAAGACTCTTGGGGGGTCCCCTAAAATTTAATGATTAAATTATTAAAAATTCTGAAGACTACCTTGCTACATTATATACTGTAGGCAAAATTATATGGACCAATGTTGAAGGTGGGATAATGGTCTTGGGATGTTTTTCATGGTTTGGGCTAGGCCCAGTATTGTAGTGGTGTCTGGAGAAGTGGCTATAATCTAACAGGTAAACCTCTAACTCTGGAGCAACAAAGTTACAAGTTCTTTTTCCTCTTTTTCTCTCCATGATGCAGGATTCTAAATTAAGAAACATAATATTAGCTTCCTAGATAGCTTACCAAGCTCTCATGTATACTCATTCATGCTCAAATCACATTCACTTTAATCAACTCACAGACTTGAATTAAGTCCTGGACTGGCTATCTTTCGTAATCACTGACTGGACAAGTAGGTTGTTAAGCTAGCTTTGAATAACTAGTCTAGCTGCTAGGTCTGCTATGGAAGCTCGTTTCTGCCACAGAATAAAACATTTTAAAAGATAATTGCAACTTTTTATCTCACAGTTGAGTTACATCTCGAAATTCTGACTTTATTTCTCAGAATTGCGAGATATAAAGTCAGAATTGCGTGAAATAAAGTCAGAATTGCGTGTTATAAAGTCAGAATTCTGACTTTTTTTTCTCGCAATTCTGACTTTATAACGCAATTCTGATATATTTTCTCAGAATTGTGAGATATAAACTCAAATAAAATCCATTCTAAGGGAAAAAAGACAGACTTTTATTTTATTTTATTTTTTTTACCTCAGAAAAGTTATATCTCACAATTCAGAATTCAGAATTGTGAGATATAAACTCATATAAAATCCATTCTAAGGGAAAAAAGACAGACTTTTATTTTATTTTATTTTTTTACCTCAGAAAAGTTATATCTCACAATTCAGAATTGTGAGATATAAACTCATATAAAATCCATTCTAAGGGAAAAAAGACAGACTTTTATTTTATTTTATTTTTTTACCTCAGAAAAGTTATATCCATAGGTTAAATTGGGCCGGAGCGCACCGGAGCGCAGCTCCGCCTCCTCGGGTCCACAAAACACCATGCCGGAGCTCAGCTCCGTCTCCTTCAGCACCAATATTGTTATTCCACTTGAATTATTTTTCATCTCCTGGTAAATACATAGCATATGAGACTGAATAATTAGCAAGACTACACAGAGACACCCAGGCTACATGGAATTATCAGACGTCATAATGCGCGTTCTCTGGTTCAGCACCCCGCCCACCAGCGACGTTACCATGGAAACCCGCGAACGGCTAGCAAAATCAGTCTTTTAAATTCAACCGCCCGATGGGCTCATTGTGCGGTCTAATTCTTTATCGAGCATACGTGAGTATTTGGTTTAATTTACCTCAGATAAATAAGATACGTAATTATTCAAACACAACCTACAACTTCATTTTATGTGACTAATGTAGCCTCGCTCGCACTGTTTTTCATTTGATTAGTCTGCTAAGGCCCATAGCTGCCAACTTTCACGCTCTCACGTGACACATCAATTTTCTCACGCACAGTAACATCGCAAAGCAAAGAGGACACGGAGACCGACAGACAAGACAGAGCAGGATACTTATGTTATAAAAAATAATCTCATCTCTCAGATTCTGTCAATTTTATTTCGAAATTCAAGCAATAAATACCGTTTTGGCGCTTGTAAATGTGACGGACAGATCCCTATAACGCGTCACGTGAACGGATGATCTCTAGCTAATGAACAATGTTAAATACAGTTGTCGTTGTTATAATTATAAAAACGCATTATATGTCTGGGCTGATTATGTGAGGTTTTTTTTTGTCTTGAGAAAAATGAATGCCTATCTATCTTGTGTTGTCTATCTAACATTTATCCAAATGAGTCAATATTGAATCAAATCACAAGCACTGAACTGAATTGAAATCATAAAATTTGTCAAGCAATAAAAAAAGTAGCTTATCAGAAATTGACAATATACAATATAAATTGTTGTTACTAAACCTAATAAAATTCATGCTTAGTTACTAAAATGTTCAGATTTTTTTTACACCAATTTGATATTTAAAAATAAAATATTTAAAAAGTATATAATTATCTAACATCTGACTAATATAACATAAACTGCCAAAGAAATTGGCCCTGATTCTCTTAAATCAACATCATTTTCTTGTTTAAAAAGATGTTTACACACACTGTTAGAACAGCATGACTTTTATTTCTGTCATACATCTACAGAAATTGTTATTGATATGTTTAATTGAAAATGTTTGGTTTGTAGTTATACCATGATGGAGATCAGTGTTTGCTTTAGTTGGGATGCTGACCCTTGACTTTTTAACATTAGTTTTTCACTGGCTGACTGAGTTTTTCGTGCACACACACGATTTGTGATTGATTGCGGTTATATTGATTATGATGAAAAAAAATAATCATATAGCCTGTTCATTCACTAAATGTCTCAGTTTTTAATCCTCTATCTTATATGACCACCACTGTGAAACTACAGTAAGAAGTTACGATGATATTTTTTTTAACACATATAATGCACAGCCTAAAAAAGAAACAGAGCTACAATGTCATGTAGAAACACAGAGATATCAAAAATCTGCATGTCTCTCATCAATGGTGGCAATAATTTATTTTTATTTATTCATTCATGCAGGAGTGCATGCTGGGAGTTTATACTATCCTGGAACCCAGCATGCATTACGACATGAAAGTTTTTATTGTCACCATTGTTGAGATTCATGTGCTGATTGTTGATGTCTGTTTGTGTCTAAGACAAGCAGGAGATCAAAATGTTTTAAAGCACTACAATATTATTTCAATATACTTCAGAATAACTAATTACAGAAACATTGTATTTCACGTTATAGATTAACAGATATGATTAATACGAAATACAAATAAATCCAAAGCTTTTACACTGGTTAAGATCAGTGAATCAGACATGTCCAGGATGATTATGTAATCAACACAACAGTCATAAACAACTGATCATCTTTCTCTTGATTATTTCTTGCCATAACAAAATGTGTTTTATAAACTCATAGTTAAGCAGTCAGAGAAATAACCTATATAGTAAAGTCAAATGTTCAAGAGTCCAACTAAAACAAATACTGATCTCCATCATGGTGATAATAAATTTATTATTTTCAATAAAACATCAACAACTAAATATCTGTTAATTCTCAACAATAACTTTTGTACGAAATAAATCATGTTAAACTGGTTTGTAATCTGGTTTCACACTCAGTGTGGCTTGAAGTCAGTTGTAGTTATTGTGTTTCTCTTTTTTCTGTTCTTGTTTCTCTGTCCTTCAGTGATTCTGCTTATCAGGTGTTCATCAGTGTCTCAATTCACTCACTTCTTTTCATTCACTCTGTCAAGTGGACTATATTAGTGAACTAATGTAGGGAATAGTGAATGAGGGTATAGAGTGTGATTGTGAAAACAGCCTCTGAGTGTCGACTTTGAGCACTGTTAATTCACAGTATATTCCTGTAGGCTATTTTTGATTTCTACGGTATATTACTGTTTTAATGGAAAATGGTATGATACTGTCAGAATTTGGCCTTATTTTACAGCAAGGGTTAACAGTGTATTTGTCAACCAATATTTTCAAACATGTTCAATTTCATACGTTTTCCGAGGGTGAAATCCGTTGCCTGCTTGTTAACATTAAAGGTAAAAAATAATAAAAAATTGTAAAGTATTTATCTTTGTTTGAATAACTACTCAACCTTACACATTAATACTGGAAAAATAGCCCCTTTGGTGTAAAACACATTAAGTCATTTTATGGCGCGATTTTTAATGATTACCACCGTAAATACCCATACAGAAATGTAATATATGTCAATATATGTAAATTACATATATAATGTTAGTGCCCATGTATGTCTGCTGCATATATGAGAATATATGCAAAATTCATATATGTAAAACACATATACATATATGAAACATATATTTCAAAATATATCAAAAATGGCCGTTTTCATGTAAGTGCCATATATTTTCCCGTATATGCACATAAATGTGAAATATATGTAAGACGCATATATGTATACACGCATATATGGCGCATATATGTATACACGCATATATGGCGCATATATGTATACACGCATATATGGCGCATATATGTATACACGCATATATGTATACACGCATATATGGCGCATATATGTATACACGCATATATGACGCATATATGTATACACGCATATATGACGCATATATGTATACACGCATATATGACGCATATATTTATACACGCATATATGACGCATATATTTATACATGCATATATGTACTTATTTCTATAGTACATACTTTCACATGTATTAGGGATACAAACCTTATATCTGAATGCCTTGAAATTAAATGCCTATAGTTGGAGATTGTCTATTGTGTGAATACCAAATATAGTATTTTAATACAATAATGCAGTGTTTTCTTTGTCATTTTTGACAAATACATCCACAAAGTACCATAACCATATGCCACAGCTTTAAAAATGCATCAGTATCACATGCATGTACACTGTAAAACTTTTCACTGTAAATTTACAGTTAAATACTGCCAGCTGGGTTGCTATCCACATACTGTATTTTTACAACACTACTACAGTAAACAGCATTTACAGTACTCCACTGTAATTACCAAATACAGTATATACCACATTTTACATTAAACTTGTCGACAGCAATAAATTGTATTTTTACAGGGAATACTGCTTTTATTATTACATAATTAAAATATTATACTTTAAGGTTTCATAAGAGTAGTCACACTAGGAAAAAGAAAACATTTTCTGGGTTTTAAAACATTTATTTAGTTAAATTGCCTTCTGTGAACATGTTGGCTGAATTACTTTTTAAACATAAAATGCAATTTTAACACTTAAACAGGTAACAGTTAGCACTTAATTAAAGGAATAGTTCACCCAAAAATTTAAATTAGCACATGATTTACTCACCCTCAAGTCATCCTAGGTGTATATGACATTATTCTTTCAGACGAATACAATCAGAGTTCTATTAAAAAATGTCCTGGCTCTTCCAAGCTTTATAACGACAGTGAAATGCTGTTTCTTTTTTGAAGTCCATAAAAGTGCAAACGAAATCCCATTCAAAGTCTGCAAGGTTTCGCAGAAGTGAGGACACCTGTAGGCTTACAGTGGTGTTCTTGTTTTGCACAACTTGGCCAGTTTTCTTTGAAGTTACTTGTCCTTTCTTTGTTTTTGATCCACGTTCAGGATTGATGTCAAGAAAGCGTCTAAAAGGCAGAAAAAAACAACAATTAAATATTATTAACTGAGTGTATATATTTTGACAAAGAGAGACAGCACAAAAGCGGTCTAAAACTGAACAACATGAAAAAAATAAAATAAATGCAATGTTGGATGTTGTGAAAAAAAAAATGCAATGTTGGATGTTGTGATCAATAACTGATATTTTTTCTGCCCTGGTAAAACACATAAACTCAATGTGTCTGTTTACATGCACACTGTCAACTAACTAAATTTTTGGAAGTGGGGTTGCCAGATTTAAAGTTTTATTCTACAACTTTTGTCTACTCATCACCCAGCTCATTAACAATAGCATGCCCTCATCCGGTGCCATCAGAGTATCAGTGGAAAGGCAGTCTTTAGACTCTCCGTTTATATAGAGCACACACTGCCAGAATCCAGCCCAAACCTTTGTGACAGAAATAATTTAACTTAATTGCAAGCCTTGCAATGTTTATTGCATATATGACAACATGATTTACCAGACTAAAATGCATGTTTGCACCCAAAAATTTTAATTCTGTCATTATTACTCACCCTCAAGACTTTTGTTCATCTTCGGGACACAAATGAAGATATTTTTGATGAAATCTGATAGTTTTGTCCTTCCATTGATATCAATATCATTGCAACTGTCAAAGCCCAGAAAAGTGGTAAAAACATTGGTAAATATATAGCTACAGTGGTTCAACCTAAATATTATGAAGCAGGGTTTCTGCACATTTTTTAAAGTCAAATTTAAGGCTTTTTAAGACCTTTTTAAGACCCGAAGAAATCAAAATTAATACCATGCATTAGGGGTGAGCAATATTGACAAAATATGTCTCGATCGATATTTTCAAAGTTTTCTTGATAATAATTAGATAACATTTTACGGATTGTGTTTCTGTGCTTGGTGCCATGGCTTGTTTAGGCCTGTTGACAGCTGACTGACAAAGATATTCATATTCTATGCAGTGGTCAGTTTACAGCAGTGACAGAAATTAACATTTTTTATTAAGGGGTAATATATTTGCCACCTTAAATTGATTTCAAGGGGCATTTTCACCTATATACGGACATTTGTAGATGTTTCAACAAGATATCTTTCACATCTACTGCAGTCAGATTCACCCGTGTTCACTCTGAAGGAATCACTCACATGGCTGGGCACTTGTATGACACATCAAGGATGTTAAGAGGCTAAAAGCAGGTTTAAAAATTGAAGTCAACAGGGTGCAAATTTTAAAAAGAGGATAACACGGTGTAGGCAACACCGATTTTTGTCATTGTTCTCTGTATTGACAGCACTCCAAATTTACAAAAAAATTAGCTCAATGTTAAAATTGACCGGAGTTCTCCTTTAAGGTTGCACTAGTTACATGGATTATTTAAATAATGTTTTTACTAGCTTTCTGGGCCTTAAAAGTTGCAAAGACGTTGCTGTCTATGGGTGGTTCAGAAACCTCTCAGATTTCATCAAAAATATCTTAATTTGTGTTCTGAAGATGAACGAAGGTCTTACAGGTTTGGAACGACATGAGGGCGAGTAATTAATGACAGAATTTTCACTAATCCTTCAACTGAAAACAACTTGCACCGATATATCTTAAAATATATGACTGCCACTGTTTTATCTCAAGATGCACACCAGTAATGTTTTTTTTTTTTTTTTTAATGATACATTATTATAAAAGCTGCTTAAATACCCTAATTTTATTAAGGCCTAGACCTGGCTTAAGCTAAGCCCTGTATGGAAACCAGGGCCATATTGTTCATACCAGTAGTCAACATAATAAATTTAAGGTTAGTGACACAATTCAGTCTAATATATATATATATATACATATATATGAATGGCAAATATGCCAATGACTAACCTCTGACCAAACTCAAGGTGCTGCCTCTTCCTGGTACTGCAAGCTGAAGTTATAGGAGGAGGCAAACAGCGCTGCCAGGCCAGTGATGAAGAGGCTGTGATCCTTCACACACACCTTGACCTTCCAAACTTAATATCCAGCACTGGTTGCTTAGAGATTGACCTGTAATGGAATAAAAAAGAAAATAAAAAAAAAAGAATAAATAAATAATATTAATAATTAAAATAACTACTGTGGGTTCCACTGTGGTTCGATGTAGTTGTCTATTCATAGTTCTATGAATTAAATTTTTCAACTAAAAATTAAAATTGGTTAGAATGCTAAAATGCACTGGCATATAATTTTGTTTGTTTTAAGCATAAACTCACTTAATTTTGACTTATTCTTTCAGAAAACAAGACAAATTTTACGTGTCTAATAAATGCTTCTTCATGTAAGAATTGTAGATATCTGGACTGGAAACAAAATAAAAACACTAATTAAGAAAAACATATTTTGCAGTAGGGTGAGTAAATGATGGCTTTTCATTTTAGGTTTAATCTACCCCTTTAATGTTTACATACCAGGAAATAAGTCGTGGACTTTCTGGCAAATGTAGATTGCTGGACATCAGCGATGCAAATTTCTGAAACAATTTTTAAAAAGGACAGCACAACCTTGATCAACAGAACCAAAACATAAAACATATTACAAATTAATGAGATTTGCTGAATAATCTCTACTTATCTGCTTGAAGGATAACACCGTCTAACTTCTTTGAATTAGGGAGTAGTTGTAGGACCATGGGATGGCAATCAGGAACAGGCCTACTACATTTGAAAACAGCATTAGGAACATGGATTTTCATGTGCTAGCAAAATTCTGACAACGATTCAAAAGCACGATCACAGAACTGACAGAATTTGACAGCATTTTTTTTTTTTTTACAACATAGACTATAACTGTAACACTACTTAAAAGCACTTACATTAACAATGGCCATCAGATTACAAATGCCTAAAACGAAAAAAATATCAAATGCACGTCATGCAAATAGCATGGTAAAGGTTGTCTATTATATGAAATGTCGAAGTTAACGTTACTTGGTAAACAGGTGGAACAGAGTCAGTGAATTGCTTGCGCGGCCACGGTAGTAAACCGCGTTCGCAAAATCAAACCAAATACGTGAAAACAATGTAGAAATGCGAACGCAAAAAAAAAAAAAAAAAAACCTTATATATTGGCTTACCGTATCACTCAGTTGAACAATTCTCCATCTTCTCAAACTCTAAATCCCACTTATCGTCACGCGCAGGTTAGATTATTCAATGACAAATTCTTCCATCCGTCTTCAGGTAGCTGCTACCGTTAACGTCGTCCATTTTCTGCTGCGTCACAGGCAACTAATGTTTGAAACACGAACCGAACCGAACCGAACCGAACCTCAAAAAAGCTTTAAAATTGCTCACAGATTCACAGACATTGTTTATCTTGATAACAGGAATGATTATTTGTTCAGTTGAATCCCGCTGACAAAACGAGTTTGCCTGTTGTAGCTGCCTAACTGTCTGCTCGCATGACGCGTCACATTTGAACTGAATTGAGCGCGAAAGAAATCAATCCCACAATGCAATGCCTTTTCAGTCAGTATGATGGTAACGAATTTATCAGGACGAAAACATAAATGTGCTGTATATTTACAGCTGTTCTGTAAAAGATACAGCTTAATACTGTATTATGGAAATACAGTAGCCTACAATTCTGTAAGAAATTCGTTGTAAATTTACAGTAAAGGGTTACAGTGAGTGTATGTTTACATACATTTATTAAATATGTTGAAAACAAATATGTATGTCACATATTTATAATTAATGTTGTCCATATATGCGAGAAACCAATACTATACTGTAATATATGCAGATATATGGTATCATATATGGATGAACTCAAATATTTTCTTCACATGTTTGGACACATACATGTTCATATGCTGCAGGCATATATTGTGTTCTCAGATAAGTCAAATATATGTATAGATATATGTTGCAGTCATATATTGTGTTCTCAGATAAGTCAAATATATGTATAGATATATGTTGCAGTCATATATTGTGTTCTCAGATAAGTCAAATATATGTATAGATATATGTTGCAGTCATATATTGTGTTCTCAGATAAGTCAAATATATGTATAGATATATGTTGCAGTCATATATTGTGTTCTCAGATAAGTCAAATATATGTATAGATATATGTTGCAGTCATATATTGTGTTCTCAGATAAGTCAAATATATGTATAGATATATGTTGCAGGCATATATTGTGTTCTCAGATAAGTCAAATATATGTATAGATATATGTTGCAGTCATATATTGTGTTCTCAGATAAGTCAAATATATGTATAGATATATGTTGCAGTCATATATTGTGTTCTCAGATAAGTCAAATATATGTATAGATATATGTTGCAGTCATATATTGTGTTCTCAGATAAGTCAAATATATGTATAGATATATGTTGCAGTCATATATTGTGTTCTCAGATAAGTCAAATATATGTATAGATATATGTTGCAGTCATATATTGTGTTCTCAGATAAGTCAAATATATGTATAGATATATGTTGCAGTCATATATTGTGTTCTCAGATAAGTCAAATATATGTATAGATATATGTTGCAGTCATATATTGTGTTCTCAGATAAGTCAAATATATGTTGCAGTCATATATTGTGTTCTCAGATAAGTCAAATATATGTAGAGATATATGTTGAACATATATTGTGTTCTCAGATAAGTCAAATATATGTATAGATATATGTTGCAGTCATATATTGTGTTCTCAGATAAGTCGAATATATGTATAGATATATGTTGCAGTCATATATTGTGTTCTCAGATAAGTCGAATATATGTATAGATATATGTTGCAGGCATATATTGTGTTCTCAGATAAGTCGAATATATGTATAGATATATGTTGCAGGCATATATTGTGTTCTCAGATAAGTCAAATATATGTATAGATATATGTTGCAGTCATATATTGTGTTCTCAGATAAGTCGAATATATGTATAGATATATGTTGCAGTCATATATTGTGTTCTCAGATAAGTCAAATATATGTAGAGATATATGTTGAACATATATTGTGTTCTCAGATAAGTCGAATATATGTATAGATATATGTTGCAGTCATATATTGTGTTCTCAGATAAGTCGAATATATGTATAGATATATGTTGCAGGCATATATTGTGTTCTCAGATAAGTCGAATATATGTATAGATATATGTTGCAGGCATATATTGTGTTCTCAGATAAGTCGAATATATGTATAGATATATGTTGCAGGCATATATTGTGTTCTCAGATAAGTCGAATATATGTATAGATATCTGAGAACACAATATATGCCTGCAACATATATCTATACATATATTCGACTTATCTGAGAACACAATATATGCCTGCAACATATAAGTCGAATATATGTAGAGATATATGTTGCAGTCATATATTGTGTTCTCAGATAAGTCAAATATATGTATAGATATATGTTGCAGGCATATATTGTGTTCTCATACAAGTCAAATATATGTATAGATATATGTCATGCTATTTAAAATATAAGTACATATATGGCCATATATTACATTTTTGTATGGGTAAGGGCTCCCCCTCCCTACAAAAGCCAATTTAACCACTGGTTATATCTCACAATTCTGACTTTATAACACGCAATTGCGACTTTATTTCATGCAATTCTGACTTTATATCTCCCAATTGCGTATTATAAAGTCAGAATTGCGAGATATAAACATGCAATTCTGAGAAAAAAAAGTCAGAATTGTGAGATAAAAAGTATATTTCTCGCAATTGCGAGTTTGTATCTCATAATTCTGACTTTATAACACGCAATTGCGACTTTATATCACGCAATTCTGACTTAACACACAACGCAATTGCGACTTTATATCACGCATGACTTTATAACCTGCAAATGCGACTTTATATCACGTAACGTTAATTCTGAGATAAAAAGTCAGAATTGTGAGATTAAAAAAGTCGCAATTACCTTTTTTATTTTTCACTCTGTGGCGGAAACAAGCTCCCATAGTTTGCTGTGTTAGCTGGCAGATCATTTGGCTTCATACACATACAGCAAGAAACGTTGACGTACTCTTCTAATCATTACACTGGGTATAATGCAACTTTTGATATAGGAACTCGAACTCCTATTATTTTACTATAAGCAATTATGGAGATATAAACATAATCGAAGCACTTACAGGATTTTCATTCAGGATTTCACTCTTTGTGAGGTTTCGTTTTGCCGCGTTCAGCTACAGTGCGTGTCTGCGGGAGCACCACAACAACAATCTGTGACGCTGTAGGAACTCACTCGGCTAATAGCTGCCCTTATTGCTGCCTCGCGCTAGGAAATAAATTAATTACTGTTATAAATATAAAACGTCACTAAAGACCTATAATTTTCACAGTCATTATTAATGTTAAAATATATTTGTCGGGGACCCCCCAAAATCCAAAAATAAATCCTTATGGGGGGTCCCTAATGACTTATGGAGGGTCCGGGACCCCCCCCCAGACCCCCCTCATTTCGAACCCTGATTATTGGACAGTTTCTGACTGCTAAAATAAACTTCTCATTCATCTGGCCTCGGTCGGACTCGGCACTGAAGAGTGACGGATCACGCGCGCCCTACTGACTTCACTCCTATTGGTTGTCGCTCGCGAAAGTCGCTCTTCATTTGCATAAAGTTAAACATTTCTCAACTTTGTCGCGTCGCCAGACACGCCCCATCCAGTCGCCAACGGTCGCGACCGCGCGTGTCACCGGAAGTCGCCCGCTCCCCATTGAAAATGAATGGTATCGCGTCGCTTGGTCGCGTGTAGTGTGAACGCAGCTTAAAACAGCGCGTGAAGGTCGAGATCGGCTTCTTCCACGACGACACAAAACACACACAAGAACTTCTATCAAGACTGCAACAAGATTGCGCTCGTCCAGGTAATCGTTCATGTAGCCTACAGTTTGCGTTGTCAGGTCGTTATTTACAGAGTAGCCTACCCAGATAGCAAACTGACATTGAATCAACGTGGAAACGACGTTTCTCGTGACATCGAAACAACGTTGATCTCCGACGTTGATCCGGCATCACTTTGCTCATCGAATTAACGTTGAATCAACGTCAGACACGCCATTCAAAACTAACGGAAAATCAACGCAATTGGTTTGCTTTCCTAACGTTGAAACGATGTTGATTTCAAGTTGTTGAAATTACGTTATAGAATCAACATAAAATCGATCTAATTGGTTTGCTTACCTAACGTTAAAAGGATGTTGATTTCAATTGTGTAAATTGCGTTATTATAAACACATTTTCTACTTGTTTTAAAAATCTATCACTTATTTGATAAATTAGTCTGTATAGGTAATCATTTATTAAACACACGTCACATTCAGTTAACATTGCTTTATTATTTATACAAAATATACATTTACAAATACATTTTTAAATCTTCTGTATACAAACCCTAAGAGTAATATAGAAAAAAGCATTTACACTCAAAATACACAGACATTCCACATTCAGGCATTCTTTCTAAGCCTCAACCAAATGCAATTCAATGTACAAAATGTCCTTGACATTTATAATTACATACAGTATTATAGCCTATGATGTATTATTATAGCAAAACCGTTGACAGTGGAGTTTGTAGATATATGTGTTAAATAACAAATAATAATTAAATACCGTGTACAGCAATCGATTAGTACATTGGGTTTAATTTGTCGTTTAATGATCTCATATGTGTTGTTAGTACCGAGAAATTTCACGTGAATAAATACTTAGTACGTGGGTGGCGTACTTCAATGTCCAGTACGTGGTATAACATTTGCTCCATTATATGGTGAGAAATCCTGTAATGTTTTCCTCAAAAACCTTGAAAGAAAGACATGGACATCTTGGATGACATGGGGGTGAGTAAATTGTCAGGAATTTTTTATTTGAAACTGAACTAATCCTTTAATATATTACTAATATGTCTGTTTCGCAAAATCATCGTAAATCATCGTAGATCTACGAGTGCTCTGGAGTAATAGTAAATCATGTAGTGCTTTATATACACTTGTCTTGATTGCTAATACACATCTGATGACGATTATTAGGTTAAACGTTCACGGATACGATTATATCATTTTAAGGACTTCGCAAATGGACAGCGACTCTTAAGTAGCACGTAGTGTTCTCGCGCGTTAATGTTAAGTGCATTTTTGGGATTTCCGTAATCTTGCACGTAGAGAGCTAAGGCCAGAGCAGTCAGACTCAGAAGATTTTGAGAAATGCGATTCGAGTAGGAACCACAAACGGATTTGTAAAATTCGTATTTAATGTATTTTTGTTTTTGTTTTTTTTGCAGTTCACACTTGCTAAATCTTTTCGCATTTCAATCGGACATGCAATATTGTTTGTATTCCAAGCAATCTATATATGCAAAATTTGTCCAAAAAGGTGTAACTTGTGTTGTTGGAGACAAAAAGAGAAAAAAGTTTGCAATTCCAAAAAAAAAAAAAAAAAAAAAACTGTCACAGGTGCTCAGTTTTGCTATTATAATACCTTAACATGATAGTAATAAGCCATCTGCAAAAGCAGAGAGGTTGGTGTGGTGTACAGTAGTAGGCTACATCTGTAGTTCCAGGTCAGCATCTGGAGATCTGCATTCAGCTGGAGAATATCAAATAAAATAAAAATAGATAAGCGTCATTGGTTCATTCAGCCCGCGCTCATTTAAGAACGACCAATCAGCGTGTATGTTTTGTCTAGAATAGCCTACCTCAAGTTCGAGTTCCTATGCTTCCTATGACGCTTCCTACGAACTCTCAGTTGTCTTCCACCATCTCGTCTATTCCTACGACCTGCACGGCTGAAATCCAAATCCACTGGTCAAGTGAGTGATGAGCTTTCGAGATATAATCAACCTATAAATCCTGCAAAGTACAAAGACACAGTTTTTCCTCACAAAGAAAAAACGGTCAGGTAAACCACAATGGTTGAAAAGTTGTTGTTTTTTCACACAAAGTAGGCTATTGCTTTTGTCGTTATTTATATTTGCTGCTATGCATGTATAATAGGTAGTGGGTTAAAATGAGATTTTTGTTTAAAAAAAACTTGCATGCCTAAAGTTGTTGAGCCCCTGAACCATTTAGCATTAATAAGTAAACAAGTATAGATATACATGCATGCATAAATACCTTTAAGTGGAACGAATAACTCTGCTGTATGGTGTCAGTCTCATTGCTGGCAAATACCTAAAAATAGACCTAGAGAAATAAAATGAATAAATAAAATATATTGTTGACCACAATATCTGTTAGCATAATAGTTCAAACAATTATAACTACAAGCAATGTAACATTATATTTGTAGCCTACCTCATTTAGTTGATTATTTACCCTATAGAACTTTTCTCACTGAAACAGCCTGGGGTAATTTAAAAATGTTTAAACCTTAAATATTTCAGTAAAAAGCCAAGAGTGTTATACTGTAATATTACATATAATATTTTTAATATAATTTCAATAAACATATAATATACTTATAATTAATTTAACAACTCAAAGTATACACAATTTATCAGTATTTTAACAATTGAGAAACATGTTGGCCTATACAGATTAGTTATTACATACGGTGACGCATTGCTGCCACATACATATTATTTTTTTCCCCCAATTATGTCGTAATAACGAGATCTTATGTCGTTAAAACGACATCTTTTTCTCGTAATAACGAGATCTTATGTCGTTAAAACGACATCTTTTCTCGTAATAACGAGATCTTATGTCGTTAAAACGACATCTTTTTCTCGTAATAACGAGATCTTATGTCGTTAAAACGACATATTTTTCTCGTAATAACGAGATGTTATGTCGTTAAAACGACATCTTTTTTGCCCTTATAAGGACATGTGTAGTCATGTACAAAATATGCCTTTATCCACATAAAATTGACAGCCTATCGCGCCTTTATCACACGTTCAAAAAGCTTAAGCAAATAGTAGCAGCCCCCAATCATGAAATTAATCAATGAGGCCCTTTTTTGAAAATATATTTTATATAGGCTTTTTTATATTTTATATGTTTTTTTTAATATGATATATTATATAGGCCTAATAAGATTTATTTTTGTTAATAGGCTATATCTTCATCTTCATTACATAGAGATATAATTAAACAAAAAGTAGTCAAAACACATCTAACAGAACATAGCCTAAGTTGTTTATTTTTTACAACATTGTGTTCTTATTTTGTTTAATTAACGAAATGTCAATCTTCGTCTTTATAACAGAAGATAGCCTACAATACAATACAAAAATCTTCAAGATGTATAACGGATTGTCACCTTATAAACAGTACTTTTTTAATGGAATAATACACCCTTATAATAAAGAAAAAGCTTCAGTAATAAAGAATATGTTGTCCTTCCACAGAAACCCTTTATTATAAAGAAAATAGGTGGCTCTTAACGTGTCTTTCTATGGGAGGATGGCATTGCGGTGCACAGCAAATATTCAATGCATTCAATGCAAATATTCAATGGTATTCAATGCAAAACAAAAATGAAAAATACAAGTAGCCAATAAAATAAACAAATTATTGTGGCATTAATTAGCCCATAAACAATATTTATTTTAAAGCCTAAACGAATTTGTTTAAAGAAAAACACCAGCGTTGGGCATTTATCTGTATAGGCTAAGTGTTTCAGCCGCCCTTTTCAAACTGGCGCAATAAAATGCAACAGAATTTGATTAGTTAAACATGAAGAGGATTATCCGTCTGGCATGGCCGCTCGCTCTAACGTTAACCTAGATAAATGTTTGCTGTTATGAAGCGCATATCCAAGTGTTTGTGCGGAGTGTGGAGCGCGCAATATGACATGGATGGAGGCGCCGGTGGCATCACTCGCATTTTCCCATCAACAGTGGAAACAACTTAAAATACTCCATTTCTGGTCATACAGAAAATAATAATACATAAGTCGCAACTACTTTTATTTGGGTAAACTCACAACAACAAGAAAACGGTGTGCTTTTGTAAAATAAAATAAAACGAACAGGGCACGCTTTCATGATCTCTGTGAATTGGAGCGCGCCTCAAAAATGAACTGGAAAACAGTGTATAGACAAGCCTCACAGTCACAAACATGAGAAATATAACTATAAAGTTTATACAAAAAAATGTCCACCAACGAAAAAAAATCCAATCGAAAGCATATACGGTAGGCTATAGACTACCATCTGATTATGTAATCCTGTCCGTATGAAAGGCTCATACATTACAGCGGAGATGTATGGAGATACGTATGCAGGCAGCCTACACTGATTTAGAAAATAATAGTTCATTAATAAACAATTAAAATGCTTCGTTATTTTTTTTTCAGATACATTTATCATATCATTAGCATACTTTTGCCGGCGCTTTGCGGCAAGTTTTATGCATGCGCTTGAGCGCGGAATATAGGCTATAGCGTACATGCACCCAGCATTGAATATAAACGTGCGATTAGTTCTAATTGCTTAAATGAATGACTACTAGTCTAGAAAAATCCTTTAGTCTATGGCAACTCTAATCAATAGCCTACATTTAATATCTGACATTATTTCATTAGTAACTAGTATCCAGCTCTTCACATTTAATTAGTTGAGTTAGCATAATTAATAAACTAATAAAATAATAAAGTAAAATTTAAATTTAAATTAAAATACTAACCATATATTTATATATATCATTGCTTATTCCACCACACAAAGGACTGTTTAAGGTGACAATCCGTTATACATGTGAAGATTGTAGGCTGTATCTAGAAGATTTTTGTATTGTATTGTATCTTCTGTTATAAAGACGAAGATTGACATTTCGTTAATTAAACAAAATAAGAACACAATGTTGTAAAATTTTCTGTTAGATGTGTTTTGACTACTTTTTGGTTAATTATATCTCTAGGTAATGAATGAAGATATAGCCTATTAACAAAAATAAATCTTATATAATATATATATAAAAAAACTTATAGGCCTATTTAAAATATATTTTCAAAAAAGGGCCTTATTGATTAATTTTGCATGATTGGGGGCTGCTACTATTTGCTTAAGCTTTTTGAACGTGTGATCAATTTTATGTGGATAAATGCATATTTTGTACATGACACATGTCCTTATAAGGGCAAAAAAAGATGTCGTTTTAACGACATAACATCTCGTTATTACGAGAAAAAGATGTCGTTTTAACGACATAACATCTCGTTATTACGAGAAAAAGATGTCGTTTTAATGACATAACATCTCGTTATTACGAGAAAAAGATGTCGTTTTAACGACATAAGATCTCGTTATTACGAGAAAAGATGTCGTTAAAACGACATAAGATCTCGTTATTACGACATAATTGAGGGGAAAAAATAATATTATGTAAGTGGCAGCAATGCGTCACCGTAATTACAGATATTAGATACACAAATTATTACCTAAACTATATAACAATACTATATACTATATAATAATAACTGTAATTAATTTAGATTGACACAAAAAAATTAACAATTAAATAACAGATGATCTTCTGCCACTGCCACCATCTCTGTCTGGAGCGTAACGCAACCATTTTTTGACTGCCTCAGAAAAGTCTGCCTTGGAAGCCTCTTTACCTTGTGCTGTACTTCTCAATGCACCTGAAACATTATGGAACAAAATTAAACTCGCATTGCAGCATAGGGCTTTGACTTTTGCCTTTTCTTTTTGGTGATCAAAGATGAGTTTTAAGAGATACAATTATTGACTGCAGGGGAGTTTCCTAAATGATTTGGCAAAACTGTTAAACAAAGATAGTGTGAAAAGCTCTTTTAGTAGTTAGTCTATTACTTACGGAACATTATCTTCGAGAGATTTGAGGTCTCGAAGCTCCTCTTTTGTCCACGTCCTGCCCAGTTAAATGATGAAGCCAGATTGTTTGTCAAAATGTGGCTCAACATTTTCCTTACTGTGTCTTCCAGTTTATGACCACCCAGAAGTGACAGCTGGAAAAACTAATAAAAAAGAGATCAGTGTTCACATTAATTCCCATTTCCCAATTTTTTTTGCCATTCTCTGTGAATCTCTCATCAAAGTATTTCCATCCACAGACTCTAGACTGTGTTTGTGTGTGTGTGTGTGTGCGTGTGTGCGTGCGTGCGTGTGTGTGTTTGTGTGTGTGTGTTTTGTTTTTTTGCAAACATAAATGATTGCTTCCGGTGTCAAATGCTAGTTTGAGTATTTCTATTTCTGTGGATTTCCTGGGATTTTTACAGACAAGTGTCTCTAGCATTTACTCAGATTGGTGCCAAAAAATTAAAACATCCAGTGAAGTTCTATAGGTGAGAGATCAACAGAGAATGGCCTGACTCGTTCAAACTGACAAAGTCTACAGTAACCATATCAGTGTAAATGTTTCTACAGCATTATTTTCAGCATTATGTTTGGTATAGTACAGTCATCTCTAATGGTTTCTGTTTTAATGAAAACTGAATATGGGCAATCGTCTGGAAACAATAATCTTTGTTTTCTTTTTTCCATACTTATCAAGACCTGGATATTAAATCAAATTCCATATTTCCCAAACAGCGTAGGTTAAGTGTAATTGCATTACAAGATTTACCAATCTGTTTTTTTCTGTCTCGTCCAACCTCTCCAAAGCATCAAAATCTTCTAGAGACTGTAAAGGTAAACCTAAGCTGCATCCTATTTCTGGTTGAGGTAGAGGGACTCCCTGTAATTTTTGGATCATTGCCCTCTGCTCTTTCAGCTCTGCCTTAATTTCCAGGAGAGCTTTTAACACATTCCTCTTGAAAGGAGACAACTCTACAAATAAAGTAAATAAATATATTAATACTTTATTTGTATTAAGAGAGAGAAACTCTACTAGTTCATTAATAATCACCATCAGCAGAACAGGTTTACTGTTTAAATTGGAATGGAATTTTTGTTTTTGATTTATTACCGTTGGTATGTTCATTCTGTGTTTGTTGTGCTCTACTTGGATTTTCTGAAGAAAACAACACAACAGTTTTTTTCATACACTTAAAACTCACCTGTAAAACAATTAGTCTTAAAGAGGTTAGCAGTTTGAAGAATCACCTGAAAAGATGTCTGAGACAGTCGGACTGGAGTTGTGGTTCATGTATCTCTCTTTAAAAAAAAAGTGACATTGCAGGAAAAGTTAGGATGGATGTCAACATTTATAGTGAATAAGTAGCCTACATTTAGCCTGTAAGTCCCACCTAAAAGAATAATGTCTTCCAAAATTAAGAAAGAACATAAAATCAACATAAATCTCCCCCCTAGGAAACTTAATGGTCTAATAAAAAGTTTCAAATAACTGTTTTCAAAATAGAAAAAATAGCTTTGATCATTACCATTGACCAGTTCAGTCAGTGTGCCCCGGTGTGCTCCGTGGTTTGCGTCTTGGTGTCCGCCGTAGTGTGTGCCCAGGTGTCCTCCGTTGTTCGTGTTTTGGTGTGATCCCTGGTGTCCGTCGTAGTGTGTGCCCAGGTGTCCTCCGTTGTTCGTGTTTTGGTGTGATCCCTGGTGTCTGTCGTAGTGTGTCCCCAGGAGTCCTACGTTGTTCGTGTTTTGGTGTGATCCCTGGTGTCTGTCGTAGTGTGTCCCCAGGAGTCCTACGTTGTGTGTGTTTTGGTGTGATCCCTGGTGTCCGCCGTAGTGTGTGTCCAGGTGTGCTTCGGTGTTCGTGTTTTGGTGTGATCCCTGGTGTCCGCCCTGGTGTACCCTGTGTGGATTTTCTGAGAAAAATGTGCAGTTTATTTATAGACTAAATAAATTTCTAAAAGGATATTACAGGATTTGTGGATCTGGAAGTGCAATTATAACAGCTGTGATACAATGTAAAAGAGGCAAAACATTTTTTTTAAAGAATAACATTGCAACACATACCTAGTGAATAGAGGCTTGAGACAGCTGGACTGGTCTCAAAGATCATGTGACTTTCTGAAATAATTATGATCAAGTTAAATTAACAGCAGGGTTTTGCGTAATACAATTGTGTGCTTTGAATTCATTCAGTCATGTTTGATAATCAATAAAGGCGGACTTTTGTGAACTTTCTCAATTAGTGGATTTCAATGATGTTGCTGTTAAGGACACTTCGAAACGGGTTAAATTAACCGTTCGTTCAAGGATGCCTGAGAAAAGAATACAGTTTTCTCTGGCCCAATATATAGACTATGCTGAGCTGCTCATCATTTACTGTGAGTTTTTTACAGGGGCTCCAGCCCCTGACCAGCATCCAGTGTCGGCTACAGCCCCTGACCAGCATCCAGTGACCGCTACAGCCCCTGACCAGCATCCAGTGTCGGCTACAGCCCCTGACCAGCATCCAGTGTCGGCTACAGCCCCTGACCAGCATCCAGTGTCGGCTACAGCCCCTGACCAGCATCCAGTGTCGGCTACAGCCCCTGACCAGCATCCAGTGTCGGCTACAGCCCCTGACCAGCATCCAGTGTCGGCTACAGCCCCTGACCAGCATCCAGTGTCGGCTACAGCCCCTGACCAGCATCCAGTGTCGGCTACAGCCCCTGACCAGCATCCAGTGACCGCTACAGCCCCTGACCAGCATCCAGTGTCGGCTACAGCCCCTGACCAGCATCCAGTGTCGGCTACAGCCCCTGACCAGCATCCAGTGTCGGCTACAGCCCCTGACCAGCATCCAGTGTCGGCTACAGCCCCTGACCAGCATCCAGTGTCGGCTACAGCCCCTGACCAGCATCCAGTGTCGGCTACAGCCCCTGACCAGCATCCAGTGTCGGCTACAGCCCCTGACCAGCATCCCGTAAGGCCGCTCCATTTCACAAACCCATATATACTGTATATGTCCATCCAATTTTATGACAGGTTCAGTGCATTTCAAATTAAATTCAATGGGAATTTACTTTTAAAGTTTTTTTTTTTTTTTTTTTAAAGATTTGAATCGCCTTGAAATTCAGGGACATATGATCATGAAGAGTTTTTTCTTAAAATTAACTACAAAAACAGTTTAATTAGACTTCCATAATACCTGGAATGTCAATTACGGGGGCAGCTGGGAGCCGTGATTTTTTTGGTGCATTATCATCCTGGTCAGAATCATTCTCTGTGAAGTTTAGGAAGCGTGGATTAGGCCTGTAAAGGGAAACAGTAAAATTATTTCTCAATAAGACAACACGGTAACGCTTTAGATTACAGCCCGGAAAGTACTGCGTAATTAAAGCGATTTTACAATGTAACTTTCGGTAATTATAGTGGACCTATAAAGTAAGTATATACGCTGTAAATTTGTCTTAATTCCGCAGTACTTTCCGGGCTGTAATCTAAAGCGTTACCGACAACACCTATAAAAGTCTTTGATATTTATTATCATTAAACCTTAAATTACCTTTTCTTTCTTTTTATTCTTTCATTATGGCCCTCTTCGTCAGAAGTTATTTCCGACGTGTGGATATCACAGTCCACATACTTTTTAAGCATCTTCTGTGCTTTTTCTAGTGTTTCTAGTAATATAGATATAAATAATATATACGATTGAGCAAAGCATGTATAGTTATCAGTGCATTGAGATAATAAAATAAATAATATAAAAAAAAAAGAAAAACATTCTTACCACACTTTTTAAGCAATCGCACAGGCTCAAATAGTTTCCATCCAGCTTGTACAGGCTCTTGTCTCTTTACTGCCACCTTTAATTTTTCTTGAGTGTATTTTGGCCAGTAGCACTTTTGTCCAAAAAGCCAATTGTCTGGGACAACATCTGTGCTTTTGTCAGGAAATTCTATTAATGTATACTGATTCACTTTATCCATTATTGTCTGGGAAAGATAAGAAATTTGAGAAATGTTGACCCCAGCTGTGATTAGTTCTGGGTTGCTGCGTGTTCAGCTCCCTTACCCATACCAATCACAGTGGAGTAAGTCAGGCATGAATTAATTTATTTGTATGTAATGCAATGTACTTATTTGTATGCAGTGAAAATAACAGAAAGAGTGGGTGTGTTAAATTAAAGTATCTTTTTATTTTAATGAGCAGGAAGAAAATGAGTGATATTCCCTTCTCTCACAATGTCACCTCACCTCAACAAACTTTCAAAGGGTTTACCCGAAAATCTTGTCATGATTTACTCACTTTCATCTTAGAAACACATATTTAGATATTTTTTAATGAAATTTGAGAGATTTTGGTCACTCCAATGACAGTACAGATAACCAAAACTTTCTAGATCAAAAAATGTCATCGTACTATTAAAAACGAATCAGTATGAATCAAGAGGTTTAATCTAAGTCTTCTGAAAAGACTTAAATGCTATATATGATGGACAGATTTAATTTAGCCATAATAGACATTGATTAAAACAGATGTACAGTGCATTGCATACACCCAAGTGCTTGTATTTGTGCGTAACCCACCAATGAGGATTGTTCCAGTGTGTTTGAAGTTACTTTTACAAACACAAATTGAATTGAGAGGTGTAATCTATGTTATGACATTTTTGGATCTAGAAAGATTTGGTTATCTGGACTGTCAATGGAGTGACCCAAATCTCTCAGATTTCGTTAAAAAAATATCTTAATATGTGTTATGAAGATGAACAAAAGTCGTATGGGTTTGGAGCATGAGAGTGAGTAAATGATGATAGAATCCTATAACCCTATAGGATTTATTTCAACTTTTTCAATATTTTATGTTTATTTAAATTTAAAATAATTTCCAAAAGCCTGACACTACATCTGTGCTCACTCTGCTGAACAAACACTATCTGCAATGGAGAAGGGGTATTGCAAAAAACCCATTATCATTTTCAGGAAGAAGTACGTACTTGTGTTTTACACTGGACAAAGGTACTATTTCAGTCTTTTCTTGCAAGACAGAGACTCTATAACATCCAAGTGCAGAGGAGTCGCATGGATAAGTGTAAAATGATTCTGTTTTTTGGAACCTCTGACACACTATATGAACGCTTTCATTCTGTTTGATTATATCCTTAATTATGGCTATGTCTGTGTCGATTTTGATACAGTTGTCTCCTTGTTTGGGTGACAAAACAAAATCTGAGAAATGCACCTTTTTTAGCTCTTTTGAACTTGATGACAGATTAGATTGATGAGATTCTTTTGGAAGCATTTCTGAAAGTCTTTTGACAACCTGCTGTAAAGGACAATCTGGTTTTCTAACCAATCGTTTCAGTTCACCCAGGTAATTTTCATATGGAAATGCCGCTATATTATCAAGAGGGCCGAATGCTTTATACTCGTCTGCAAGATGGATAACCTGGTGGACATTGAAAACTACTTCGTCTGTGCCATACAATCTGATGTAATGTGTTACAAATGACAACAGAGCCTTTTTAGCAAATTCAATCATTGAATCAGAGAGGCCGGGACTAAGCAGCAGAAACATGCCAATAGAAAAGAGAAGAAAGTTGTCATAAATTGCGGATTCAACACATCCTTTTAACACAACGGGACCAGTGTATATCATGAACTGGCGGAACTCTGTGGCCTTCCATCTATCCACATCTGTCAAAGAACGAGGTTTCCTGGCAAACTCTTGAGGCATAAAAGAACGGAGAGCAACAAGTCTGTCAGAAATCTCTGCTATACGCTGTGATGACAACCTTGTTCTAAGCTTTTTCCCTTTCATCCACATTTGAATTAACCTCCTCATTACTCCAAGACAGCAGGTGTGCATGTAGTCTAACGGGAATTGGGTTACCATTTTTACTAGTTCGTGTAAAGGGCTTAAACTACTGTTCAAATGGTGTTCTTCATTTGTCATCATTTCATAATCCATGTCAGTACGCAGTGGAGCATCTGTTTCAGGATATGTCATTTTATTACACCATACTCCAGTCTGGGAACATTTGTCACAACCAAAATAGCCATTGTGAGACTTGACATTTTTGATGAATGCTCGTGCAGGGGCATCGCAAATAAAGGAGGAGACAACAACTTTAAAATGAGTACCATTCTTTACAATGCCTTCTTGCAAAACAAATTTTAATTCGGCAATAAAATCTTTCAAATACTCCCTGAGTGAGCTCGGTTTACTACTGCCACAGAACAAACCAACTACAAATGGAGATCGTGTTTCATCACAGTCAACTGTTGCAAGAATTGGCCAAAATTGTGTTCTGGAGCTTTTAAACAGGGGGATGCCATCAATGTTAAACTGCAAAGCAAGAGTTTTTAAATTTTCAGCAATATTGGAGATCCTACCTAATATGTTTTGCAAGCCATTTACCAGTCCAAAATGGTAATATTCACCATTGCAAATCTTTACTACGGGTACCTTTGTCTGTGTACCAAGAAGAGTCCTTGCATCCTTGGGCAAATCAGGAAATTCTGATCTTAGGATTGCCAATAGTGCTGTTAGAGCTACTAGAGGGATGAAAAAAGATGCTGCCCATGTTTGCAGTTTAGTTTGCAACTGATTAAGTGAATTGTTGCTACTGCTATCAGATTCATTTGATTGGATACTACCAGGATCAGAGAGATTGTCAGAATCACAGAAGAAATCAGCATCTGTGTTTTTTTCCAGATCACATGAGTTCTCATGTGGGGACAAAAGAGAGGAAACTATATTACAAGAAGATGTGAGATCTATACTTTCAGAGTCTTGACATTTGTGACCATGAACAGATTCCTCAGTGTTTTCAGTTTGTGTTTTGTATTCATCTAAAATATCTCTTTCTATCTCTTGTACACTGGCCATAGTCTTTCTCCTTTTAGTCCAGTAAGACATTGTGGTATGTGTGTGTTATTGTCAGTATTATATATTATGTATTTGGTTATATAAAGATTTATATGTACAGGTATATTGTTATTGTTTGATAAAAATGATGATTTTGGAAAATGCTCCTGAAAAACAAAAATAAGAGATAGATAAAAATAATTGTTAATATTGTGTAGTTCAGTGCAATTAATGTCAAACCTTTTTCCTTTGTTTGTCTTTTTTTTAGAGAAAAAACACGCATGTACTGTACCTGATATATATCCAAAAGATTAGATTAAAAATGCTGCCAATCATTTTTTATTAAATTTTTATATTTAATATCTTTATTTATCTCAACTTGTTTTGTTCTGTTTGGGCTAACAGCAATATTATAATAATTATAATTACAAACTATTAGCCGTATTAAGTCTATAGTACTCATTTTGTCCATTAGATGGAGCAAAAGTATAAGAAATCACTTGTAAAACTTTTTTTTAATCGGTCTCCATTATTTTTAATGACAAACAAAAGCCTGAATTAATTTTTAATGTAGGGTACTGACAATACAGTTTAATAAAACATGTTTACGGATAAAGTTGTGTGACGATTATAATTAAATATGTAACTTTTTTATATCCCAATATTGAAGACATAGGTCAAGTTTCCAGACGTTTAGACATAAAATGAAGGGACAAGTGTATTTCCCACAATATACATTATTTTAATTGTATAAAGACACTTATTTAGTGCTGTATGAAGAATACAACAAACCTTTCATTTGCAAAATTGCAAGCAAAATAAGCACATTAAATAATATAAACAAACATAAGCTCGGAAGTGCCCGCAAACTTATTGGTACTGTGACTTGACTTGATCCTTAGCAGGAACTGCATTTTTTGTACACTGGGACTTGAGACTTGATAGTAAGGACTTTTGTTTTGACTTTAACATGCGTTACTTGCTCCCATCTCTGTCGATTTTGTTCCTCATAACCGGTATTATATCGTGGCAAGCCTATTGCAAATATTTGTTTAAAAATCAGTAAATAAAATCAAATAAACATCAATATGATTTATTGCTAATTAATTAAATTAATTAATTTTTGAATAAAAAAAATGAATATGTATATAAAATTGTATAATATAATAATATACTATAATTATAAAAAACAAGTTATTTAAATCCTTAAGACAAATTATTATTGCTGCATGATGTATCTGTTTGAACTAAATACAAATACTAAAAGTATCTGATACTCAGTCAAAAAATATACTCACAAGAAAAAAAGCCAAAGATGCCAAAAGAGTCGTTGGGTTGACAGTCGTTGAGAGTTGGGGTGCTGCTGATGACACATAAACAAAGTTTAAAAAAACAAAAACATTAGTAGTCAGACACTGCATACTGTATGAATTGACATGGATTGTTTATTCATTAATGATCATTGTGAACATTTTAAATCGGAAATAATGCTACAGTAGATTGTTTTCTAAGATATCCGTTTAATTTGTAAAGGCATTACTGGTGACTCTGATGTATGATAATGGAGGAGGGCAGGAGGAACGATGTAAAATCTAATAAATAAAAAAAGATAATCATTGGGTTGGTTTAGGTAGGTGAATGCATTTGTATCATGAATCGAAAAAGAGATCAGAAACTGCATGAGCTTGTGAATCAAATTGAATCATGAAATCTATATGAGTCAGGCCAGTATCTGACTTATAACTTAAATATCTGGTAGGCATTCAAAACATACTTACAAAATACAAAGTCGCTGTGTGCTAGGGCTCTTAAAAGAGCCTTTGGGGGTGTTGTAGCTGCTGTTGACACAAGGAAAGGGAAGAGAAAGAAGAAACATGTCTGAATATGAGAGAGAGATATCTGTACGAATTAATGCAATGATTTTTGACTAATCTGGATGACTGCTAGATTTATCACTTACAATAATCAGACTGCAATATATACTGAAAAAAAGAAAATAATAATATTATTAACACGGTGACAATAATAATTTAAATAAAATATTATTATTAATGTATTATTAATAAAATACAATAATAATTATTGTTATTAATAAAACAATATTTATTTAACAATGTTTATATTTATAAATATTATTAGATGTAGTGGTATTAATAATATGACAGACAGACGGATGGCAAATCTGACCTCATCTTTATAAGCCATGCACGTCTCTCGCTCTCATAGGCTTGGCTGCAAGCGCGTGAGCGCTGCGCGTACACCACCAGCGCTCGCAGCCAAGCCACAATAACGCGCTTTCCATACAACGTAAAGATAGTATTATTAATAATTGTATAATTGATTTATTTTACAGTAACGATAACATCACAGACAAAAAAAAAAAAAAACTCAAAAAAGTAAATTTCAATATGAGCGGATTTTCTCTATCCCAAATGACGTCACAGACGTAACGGCATTTATAGCGGACGGGAAAACAACCGGAAAACCATTGTTTATGTGAAAAGTAGTGGTACATTTACTGGAAAACACAGTTAATACATTTTGTGACAATTAAAAATGTTTATTAGGTGAAAGCGGCCGTTATTTATCTTACTTACTTATCTGTATACCCTGAGTAGGGGCCTACAGTAGCCTATGTGCTATAATTAGATTTTATTATTTACTTTCTTCAAAGTTTTAAGTGTCATTTACCTTTGTATGGGGTTTGTATGTTTTAAAAGTAATTTACCTACATCGGTTAAGTAAAAAGTACTTTACCTCAGAAATGTAGTTGAATATGGATGTCCACTTGGAATGAAAACCGGGTTCTGCGCGCGGTGGTCACAACCCCTTCTTATATATGCCCGCTGCCAGGTTTCGCGGGCTTGGCACGCTCACAAATGTATATTATTTTTTTAATTTTTTTTTTTAATGTACATTTTTATAATGATACCTTGCGTTACCTTGTCAAGAAAGTGATATACCACAATAATTTAATAAATATAATTATATATAAACTTTAGAATATAAATATGTTAACTAAGCTAGATTTACAAAATTAATTAACAATTAAAATGAATCGGTTGTGCAGTCAGTGTTGGGTTACCTGGAAGGGAAACATACATAACATAATACATATTCAACAACCCATAGGTGGCGATCATATGCGAGTTACCAATAAGCATGCATACAAGCGAAGAACCATGCGAGTCACAGACACGAGTTTACTATCAACGCGTGGCATCCTTTATGGTGGCTGGCAGCATTCTGTTTTGATGTACAAATGGTTGAGAGAGGTAAGTAGTATATGGAATAATATGTGGAAATGTATGCTTTTATCATAGTATGATAATTTGTGGGATTGTGAGCGTTTTCCCCAGAGCTGACTAACGCGTTTGCACATTTGTTTTGTTAAAGGAGCTTTATAATTTTGAAAATGCAGTTTTGAAATCTATCTTAAGAATTGAAAGTAAATCAAACATGTAAGAGAAGTACAAGATGCATCCATATATGTTAATTAGGTGTGAATTAAACTGTTTTCCTTAGAAAAATAACCTACAGGAATCCTGCATTTTTTTTTTTTTTAAGGATACTTTTATTTATTTATACATTAACAATATGTGCGGGAAATTTCTACAGGTTTTAGAATGAACAGAAACATGCAAGGACATCAAGCACACTTGTGCACACCTCCATTTTCCCTCATATCAGCATCACCAGAGACAGTGCTAGAAAGGTGTCAAGGTCTGTATGTTTTTTGTTGTTGTTGTTGTTGTTATTATTTTACCATTACCATTATTTTTTACCATAAATATTTTGACCTCATTTGTTTGACAGTTTTTTTTTTTTTCTGCCAGTTTCTGTGTCCTGCCTGTATATGTTGTTTTCTCTCGAAAGCAGCCTAGATTGTTTATGCTTCTAGTTTGCTGATATTTTAATGTTGATATGCCTTCCTCTGCTGTTTGTTGTAGGTAGCTCCCGATGAGAGACCTAGTGTCATGCCTGATCTGGAATCAGCTGCAGGTTTGCCAAACTCCTAATTTTGATGAATTCATAAACTGACACTGTTAGTTTGTTACACAATGTGTTTGCCTTTCCTTAGTAAAGTGTGCGTGTGTGTGTGTGTGTCTGTCTCTCTCTCTCTCTCTCTCTCCTTTAGATGAGCTTTCCCCTGACTCGAAAGACAATATAGAGAGCTGAGTGAGAACTACTTCTCCCTGAAAAGAGAGCGGGACCATCATTACATCGACAAGAAGAGTCTCCATTACGCTATATATTCAAAAAAGTCCCTTTGTCTTCCACGGAAAGTAAACTTATGGATTTGCACATGAAGGTGAGTAAATGACGGCAGAATTATCATTTTTGGAAGAACTAGTCCTTTAATATGCATTTCAAGGCTGAGATTATGTGTCTGCAGAGCTAACGTTACTCACACAAAATAACATCTAAAGTGCATGTGACGAAGACAATATCTTTATGAACTTCAGAAAAATATTTATTAGATTTAGGTAAGTATTAACTAACAGACAGACAGACAGTTATATTCAAAACAACTCCAAATCTTACTAACTTTCCATGATAAAGTGCTTTACCATTTAAACAGATCCAACAAATAAAATGAAGAAAAAACATTATCTGTCGAAATCTGTCTGTATAATGTTGGGCACTGAGAGTATAATGGAAATATAATTAACCACAAACCAACATGAGACTTCAAGTCTTTTAAATAAATGATTCTCTCTTCTATCCTTTTCTTTTGGTATAGAATAAAATACCAGTTCAGGGTTCCTCTTTCAGCTGTTGTTGCAGCCAACTGCACAACATATTGCAGGCATTACTGAGACCGTGATGGCGGCGCAAAGCTACAGTGACGTGATGTGAACCGAATGAATAATCAGCACAGTTGGAGGTAGCCTACTAAGGCTTCCCACATAATCCATGATCAAATCTTTGATTTACAGTACAGTATTAATTCACACATCACAGTAACACTGCAAAATTAAAGACAGACAATGAGATCCGACTAAAATCACGTTTTATTGAGTCAGCAGTTATATACAAACAATAAGGAAAGCTTCAATACTTAAGTTTGTTGCAGTAGCTCACCAATCTGGCTTTCTGCCTCTGGTATGCGCGCACACCCTGTAATGTTTGAAAACAGGAAACCCATGTTTCAACAACTACGGATGGGCCCTGGCTATTAATTCGGGTTACAAGTCTGACTCTCTAACCATTAGGCCATGGTGGTACATTGACACACTTTCCATCCACAAACTTTAAAAATAAGGTTGAGATTTCATTCTTCTTCCTTCTCTTTTCCAGAGATTTGGAAGAACACGTCCTTCAACGGTGAGTTGTCCCCATACCTAACCCAACCATCTATTTGAATCGGAAAGTAACTGTTACCCTTAAAACTAAAATCATTTACATTTTTGTAAAATGTAAATACAGGTTGATGTGGAAGATAATATTTAAAAAAAATGAGCACAGCCTACCTCATTTGATTGAATGTTTATGACTTATTTTCAATTTTTAATGATTTTATTTATAAAACATTTAGGCTTAAAAATATTTAGTTTTTATATGTTCAGACAGTGATGGTGAAAGTGATTCAGAAATTGGAACTTTGTCCGAGGAGGAATCAAGTGATCTAAGAAGTGATATGGCAAAATGGGCTGTAAAAAATAAGGCAACACGCACATTGGTTGATGAGCTGCTCTTGGTGTTACATAACAGGGTTGTATTCAACTACCAGTCACAGGAGAAGATTGATGCAAGAACAGAAGATGACTGGTTGTTCACCCTTGATCGCTGCAGGCTTGCAGTGCATACAAACGTTTGTGCTGGACAATATGCATGTTGTCTGCCCTAGGGGTTGTCAGACGATTGCTGAACTTTCTAAAACAGGGACCGAGAGGGTGTAGGCTGTCCTCAAGGCAAATTGAAGAAATATCAGCAAAACTCTTGATCATTCCCACTACTTAGAATTATACTTCATTTGTAATACCTGCTGTAGCAATTTCCCTTCTTTATTTTATTTTTAAACCAGATCATTCAGCCCTGGCCAAGAGTGTCTGTCCATAAAAATAATAATTGGTCGCTTCTTTTTTGGCTAGAATTCCAGAAGAGAGTTCTTCAGCTCCTTGTCAAAATCAAGGATACAATTCACGTTGCCACCTCATCTGCTGGAACAAGTTATGAAGTGAAGCCGGCAAACACTGAAGAAGAGCTCGAAGCTTTAGAGAATCACCTGGAGGACAAGAATGAGGGAGCAGAACTGGTAAGTTTTCTTTATTTTCGCTCATGATCTGCGCTGTGTATGAACACTTATCCACTTTTTCATGAGAAATATTGCCCTATCGTTTTTTCCAAAAATGTTAGAAACTATTTTTGTTTATGCGTGCCTCTCTGAGATCTTTTTTTGGATTAAAAATCGTTTGTTATTTTGTTAGTTTATATAAACCTTAATATTATTTTCTTTGTGATTAAGATTATTATGCCTGATCATTGTGCCCCAAAATAAACTTTAAAGGTTATCTTGCACTGTATTATGTTTGATTGTATGTTTGCATACCATTTGCTAATTCGCCAGAAAAAAAAACGCGCTTTTACCATCTCAGAAGCACTAACATTAGCTATGGCCGTATCATTTTCCAATCTTATGTCCTTTTTCTTAGACGCTAGAAAAACCATAGATCGAGGAGAGAACCACTATAAATCTGGACATGTAGAACAGTGCAGCTTAGATGCTGGTTTACTTGCCGGTATTGTACGGGCCAGCATGAGGGACAAGGTTTATCGAGTCTCGGTAAGTAAAACTAGGGAGAGATAGAGGAGTTATAAATGTTCTATGTATTTAAGATAACTATACAAATAATCTCTGAACAAGCATAACACAGTTAAATTCCAAACATTTAATATAATAGGCATAATATAATTTAATATAATAGTTGTATTATAATAAATATAATATAACATAATATAATATAACATAATATAATTTAATATAATAGTTGTATTATATATGTTGACATTAAAGAGAATTGTCCAATAGCATCAACAAATGCTTATTATAATATATTAGAATTAAACCATATATGTTCCCTAAATAAACCATATATACTCATTTTGTTAACATTTTCTTTACCAAATGCCAAGCAGGTTATAACTGGTGTGTTTTATGTCATAGATCAAAACGTGAAAATATTAAGAGGCTTTAACCACAGACCTTATTTCAGGCGATTTAGCAAAAACCCATTCAAAAAACCCATAGACTTTTAGGGCGAGGGAACCGGAAGTGCTAAAATGCTAACTCACTTCCGCGTTTTGGCCTACAAAAGTGACGTCATAACTTCGGAACTCTATTGGGGTCTGCGTATCAGGCTAGTGACACATGGTTTCACAACTCTAATGTGCATGGGGCGAATGTACAGGGCTTAAAGTTCTCAGGCACCATTCCTGATTTCAGGCAAAGAGCACTTTTAAATTAATTCAATACATTGTGCACATTTCCTCCCGGACAACTTTTCAGACCTCAAATCTTTTCTTGCTTTAAGCCCTGAATTTCAATGCTAAAGATTTGTAGAGATATTCTTATGCCTCTCGCTGATTGGGTACAAGACAAACACTCAAACTGATCTAATAAGTACAGCTTCACCTTTTGATCAGAGACAACAACAGAGACAGACAAGACGAAGAGGTGTGCACGTCTTATAGGAGCATGGGGCCTATAGAGCGTGCACAGTATGTTTTCATCCGGGTCTTTACAGCAGGAAGTGCCTTTTCCGGCTTCATTCACTTCTGAGGTGTGTGTTATGCTAGTTGTAGCTAATGTACCCTGGAGGACAAGTGCTCTAATGGGCCTTTCACACAGGACGCGGTATGCGCGGGGCTTGCCGCTGGGTTCAGCGTTGCCCTTCAGATACAACGCGATTTGCGCTGCGCTATGACGTAGGCGGAGTTTTAAAAACCTATATGGGGACACATATTAAAAACCTGTTTACACACATTGCCTACCTACAAGTTGCCTGACTGTTAAAACACAACTATTTTTAATGTAAATCTGTCTGTCTATGAGACGATCATCCATTTTGATTTCCGTGCTTGTTTGGATCCCCTGTTTCTATTGGCCGCGCTGGTAATCGTCACAGAGCGCAGCGGCAAAAGTTGAACTATTTTGAACTTTGACCGCGGCGTGCGCGTGAGCACGCCAATGATGCGCACCGCTGCGCTTGCGCTTTGATCGACGCAGCAACAAAACATCCTTGCGCGGCGCAAGCCATTGATATGAATGGGTTTTATAGCGCAGTGCCGCGCATACCGCGTCCTGTGTGAAAGGCCCATAAAAAAACGAAGACAACAAAAGGGTTAAATAATTAATCTTGTAAAGTGCTGGCAAAGTTTCATTAACAATTGGCTTGTTCACCTTGGTGACCACTACAAACTCCTCGTCCTCATCATGTGCCTGCTTTGTGGAGGTCTGGACTCTACTGACCACTTTTCTGGTTATATTTTTAATTTCTTGTTGCTCCTTTTCAGAGTAAACATCTGAAGAGGTTTGGAGGCGTTGATGCTGCAGACCATGTGAAGTCAATGGCTGCGCAAGTAACATTGTTCCTTTTTTGCATTAGTTTACAGTGATGTTCCCTGGCATATACTGTCATGCACTCCCCCCACACACCCACTTACTCGCTCTCTGCTACATTTTCATAATGAACTCGATTGCAATATAATATTCTAATATAAATCTGTTTTACCATGGCAGAACTATGACAAATAAAATGATGACCATAATGAGCCTCAGAGGAAAAAGTGGGAAGGTTGCCTTCATGAAGACCCGTCTCTACAAGATAATCTGTGGTGAGTTTGCTTTAACCTAGTAGTTTTGTAACAATGTTTTAAAAAATTGAATATAGTAAGCAGAATAATAATCATTTTAGTTGGAGGACTCTACAGAGCATGCTCTAATATATAATACTCCATTCTGGGCTCTAGACTAACCGGCAGCACTGGTTACTACCAACTGCCTTTTGTTGCTCGCCCAAGCACATGAATATCAATGACCTTGCACATTGATAAATACTAATTTATATACTTGAAACATTGGCAAAGCCACAGAAGTTGATATTTGAAAAATATTTTAATTTAAAGGGGTGGTTCAGAATTTTGGACATCGGACCTCATTTACAAATTAGCCTGTGTGTTATTTATCAACGGTTATTATTTATTCTCTCAACAGACATTTACATCGATAGTCTGGCGTTATAATTTATTTTATTTTGGTGTACTGTGGAGTGGGTAAAACTGTTTTTAATGGCAGGCTAGAGGATACTGTTGACCACCAGCGAACTATGCAACTGGAAGGACTGGGTGAAATTTTTTGAAAACTGTCTCCACTGATAAATAACACCCAGGCTAACGTGTGAATGAGGACCGATGTCAAAAATCCTGAACCACCCCTTTAAGAGGTTAACGTTTGCTAATACTGATCTGTTTTTTTCCCCCTCATCAGACACTGTCTTGAGCTCATTTGATACAACTACAACAAAAGTAAACGAATACATGGCCAAATTCTTGAAATATGCACCAGAGGAGTATAGGAGAGGTGGTAGAAAGAAGTAACTAGAAGAGAAGATTTTAACCAGCCGTGTTCAATGTTGCCCAATGGTTGGGCCGTTTTTCTAAAGGTTAAAGTTCGACACGTAAAATTGTTGTGTGAAATGTTGGCACACTTGCAGCCGTGTAATAAAGAATGTTTCTTACGTCAGTGAAATGTCTTTATTGATCTTCTTTATTGATCTTTATTGGGCCGGTTGCATAAAGCTCTAAGACAGTCTTACAACTTAGACATCTATTTATTTTCTTTAAGACTGTTCATATCTTTTTTAAATCATTTACATAAAAATGTAGATTAGCCTAATTTGATAGCAAAAACTAAGACTGACTGCCCTTGATTAACTGCTATTGGGTCATATTTGAACTTAAGACACTGTCTTAACATAATGGCTTTGTTTATGCAACCGGCTCCTGGTCTTGCTTTGACCAATTGGCTTCTTCCTAGCTGACTCTGTGTCCGCAAACTTAGTGTTTATGTATCCATTTTAAGGTGTTTGCTGTTACTGTTGAACACATCAATACTTTAGTGAAAACAGTTTAACAAAATAAACTGTTGAAAAGCAAGACTTTATAGTGATGTTGAAATTTCAACGTTGATTGGATTTGCAAAATCTAAACTAAAATCTATTGATTCAATGTTGACGAATTCACTTATGTTGAGAAACGTGACGTTGGAAAGACGTTGCTATTTCAACGTTGATTAGATTTGCAAAATCTAAACAAAATTCAATGGTTATCCAACACTGGCACCTGACGTTGATTCAACAGTGACTCGACGTTAAAATGTCAGCTGGGATATGTCTCGTCTTTTGCTTTTGAGAGACCTTTCAAAGAGATTGCCTTTCAGACACCGTGTGTGGTACTACAATCTTGCAACCAATTCCACTCATTTTACAATTATTAGATGATGGGGGGGAAAAGTGAATTGTAAAGTATCAGTGGTTAAATACTGACTAATCACAACATGATTCTGCACATGTGGATAGTAAATCATCGTCAGGTGGTATTGATAATGTGCTTGTAAGTGTTTCCAACGCTATTGCCTAATCTAACTGGATTCAATTTGTCAGTTGTCTAGTAATTTGCTTCAAGAATCAAGACCTGAATGCAGTTTTTGGGGCCTTCCCGGAAAATTCTTACAACTAAACACTAACAACATTGTGCCCTCTGCTGCCTGATAATGCTGGCGTAATTTTTTCTCTGGCTTGTGAAACTAACTGATCAGTTTGGGTAAATATTTTTAACACAATTTAAATCTTTAAATTGTGCAAACACTTGATTTCTCTGGAGGCCTGTAGAAAGTTTGTGCACCTCAAATTTGGCTTGTTTTCGGCTGCTGTGACGAACGGTTTGCGTGCTTTATCAATTTATTAATCTCAACTCGTTTACATATCCCTTATGCTGAATTCCTGCAACTCAGTTAATCAAAAATAACCAGTTCTGGGAACGTTGCTGACATGTTTAGAAAAAAGGTGCTATGTTTTAGCAAACAAGACAGTGATTCAGGTAAGATAAAGTTAGATTTGGTGATGTAGGCCTAAACAACCAACTCAGAAACCCAAAAAAAAAAATGAAAGCTGTCACTTGAGATTCCTTGCCTACTGCTCTCAGAAATCGCAGAATTTAAAGTTATAGTAGGCTACTGTGCACACACAGAGACACAAAAGAAATAAATTTCATAACAGAAAATTGTTTTCCTGTTTGATCATTCTGCATACAGCAGACTTAAACCTTGACAACAGATCACATTTATTTCATAAGATGAATTACTGAGATGAGGTAAAAAAAAACAAAAAACACTGGGGGTCCATGTTTCTGGGTTCCGGAAGGGTCTAATGGATTGTCAACCTTAAAATCAGTCCTGTTTGTGTGGTGGAACAAGCAATGGTATATAGAACTATGTTTAACATCTTAATTTCATTAACTAATTATGTTAACTCAGCTAATTTAATGTAGAAGAGATGGACACTATGTAAACTAAGTAGGCCTAAATGTATTGTTTAGAGTTTCCTCTGACTAAAGATTTTCCACTGTTGATATGGAATATGCAAGTGTCAGAAAAAAGAAAAGCTTTACTGCTACAATGGGGTTTAATAGATGCTATATCAGGGTTCACCAATCTCGGTCCTGGAGGGCCGCTGTCCTGCAGAGTTTAGCTCCAGCCAGCTCCAACACACCTGTTTGAAAGTTTCTATGCCTAGTGAGACCTTGATTAGCTGGTTCAGGTGTGTTTAATTGGGGTTGGAGCTAAACTCTGCAGGACAGCGGCCCTCCAGGACCGAGATTGGTGAACCCTGTGCTATATGCTGAGGGAGAAACTGCAAATTTAACATTTTTCTCTTTTCTGACTTTTCTTTTCTAAGGCTATATCCTAGAAAAATCCTGGAAACTCAAAATTAACTCAATAGCATAATATTCTCATTTCAAAATAAATTTAATTTCTCCTACATTTCTTCTTCTCCTTTAATGAAGAAGACGTTGTAGGCTACCCTTTTTGCATTTGCGCCACAGTAAAGTGACATATTACTGATTGACTTTAAAAGATCCTGGATATCATTCATATTGCCAGCATATTGCAGATGTGACTCACACAAACACGAATATCAGCGAGAGCAGTATGTTTACATAATTACAGGTTATTTATTTTTTTATTATTCGTTTTGGTATAGCCTACATTAAATCTCTTAGTACACAAACTAAAATGATCACACTGGTAACACGGTTACATTCTTTCAAAACATGATCTCTTTATTCAGTTGATCGATAACTCACCAAGTACGTTATGATTTCGACCAAATGCGTCGGGGCAGTATATGTTGACGAATCAACCGCATTTCAACGTTGAATCGATGTTTTATTTTCAACGTAATAACGTTCTGATATACCGACCAAATAGTGAACGTTGATTCAACGTTGAAATTTGATCGACGACTGATACTAACCTTTACAACTAAAAATCAACGTTGAATCGACATCGGTCTGCTATCTGGGTACTGAGTTAGTGATGCACCGAAATGAAAACGCTTCAAATCGAAACCGAAACTAAACATTCTGGAGACGGAAAAGTGTGACTTTAATTAGACTTTGTAAATGCTGCCATTATATTGTTGATATAATTTATATATAATTTGTTTATTTTTTCTATAATCACTTAACTTTCTTGTTTGCTATTTATACACTTATACATTATTTATTTATTATAAGTTGCAGTACCTTTATTTTGAAGGATTGGTTGAATTTGCGAAGTTGCAAATGCGAAGTTCACGTCAGATTCATAGTTCATGCAAGCAAACTGCAAGCACAGACATGTATGCTCAGATTAAGATTTATTCTCGTTACAAAGGACTTGAACGTTCGTAAGGAGATTCAAAGACTATTTCCCTTTCTCGCAGCATGCAGCTAACGAGGTAGTTTGTTTTATTTGTCTGTATTTTGTGTCAGTAAAATGCCATTACTGTTGCAGGCTTTCGCTTTGTGTCAAACTGATGTCATTTCTGTATTTTGTTGTTTATACTGTTTAGTTTTCATGGTGGATTTGGAGAAAAGTCTTCAATTAAACCAGTAGCTAGAGAACCATTTGTGTCTGCGTGTGCTTTGGAGGGAGATACAGACTTTGCTAGTAAATATTGTAAGATTAGTCGAAGATTTCCTCTTTGCCCATACAGAAATGTAATAAATGTCAATATATGTAAATTATATATAATGTCAGTGCCCATGTATGTCTGCTGCCTATTTGAGAATATATGCAAAATTCATATTTGTAAAACACAGACAATATGAAACATATATTTCAAAATATAGCAAAAATGTCCGTTTTCATGTAAGTGCCATATATTTCCCGTATATGCACATAAATGTGAAATGTAAGACGCATATGTATACATGCATATATGTACTTAATTCCATAGCACATACTTTCACTTATATTAGGGATACAAATATGCTTCTAATATGATGACACCGTACTTTCACGTATATTAGTTAGTGGCACAACTATGTTTTTCTATACAGCCTGCACATATATTTGTACTCATTCCACAAAACACACAATTCCAAGTCTTTTCAAATACAATCTTTACTGCATTTTTTTCAGTACAGACTTGACAAGTACAAACAAGTACAAACTTTTCAAGTAAAAACTTTAACTTCATTTAACTTCAACTTCAGACTTTATTTTCTTTTTAAAGCCTTTTCCAAGCGCTCACTTTTTTCCCTCAGTATTACATTTTCAAACTTCTAGCCACATTTAAAACATTTCCAAACTCACTCACTGGTGAAACACACTCATTTTTAATTAACATTTTTCCTGGACATTGCCAGTCTTAGCTCTGCCATCTTCCCATTCAGGGCTGTTCCGATCTGGCCAGCCGGAACTGAGTGCTTTGACATAACTGCATTTGAGAAGGTAGATTTTAGAGAACAAAGTTTTAGGTATAAAGCAGACAAAACACGGGTGGATAAACTTAACACCAAGATAAAAAAAAAAATCTTTCTAGTACAAGTCAGTAAAATTGAGTGACAAAGTACGCGAGTATGCAAGTAAGGCCACACTTACACTGCAATCAGTGTGTAAGCATGGCGGACAGTTTTGCACCAATTTAATTTGCAGGCGAGACAGGGTCATAGTGCCAAACACCAGCACCACCTCTCATCGAAACTAACTTTTTTTTTTTTTGGAACACCGAATGTGAATTTGAACATATACATTGAACATTCTAAGATGCACTACCTGCAGCCCCATGAATGATTGTCCATTTGTCCGCAGATATCTCCACGGGTGTGGTTCGGACTAGGGATGGGACGATTACCGGTTTCACAATAAATCACGATAAAATGTCCTGACGGTTAGTATTATCATTTAAAATTTAATTATCCTTAAAACCGCCTTTGATTATCGTGATTTTGAAAACTCGCGGTAAATCCTGTCCAGCCAGAATCAGTCTGACGCGCATGCAACGTTTTTTTGCACGAGAAGACATGGCGGAAGGCGGAGACAGCGCTCGGGAGATTTTTCATCCATCCGAGAGGACAAAATCTGAGGTGTGGTCGTATTTTGGCTATTACAAGAGTCCTGAGGGCAATTTGATCGAGGATGGGCACCCTGTCTGCAGATCTTGCAAGAGGAAAGTCTCTGCAAAAGGGGGAAACACATCAAATCTGCTAAGTCATCTTCGTGACAACCACCCACTGTTATATAGTGAATGCAAGGTAAGTTAAGTTAACTTTTACCTCAATACCAAAACTAACTTGGGCAAATAATTGGACAAAAATATTGATTAGAGATGAAATATTTCACTATCTCACTTGTTATCAATGCAAAGCTTCCGGAAGAAAAGTTTTACAGCAAGTGGCTTTGAGCCAAGACGAACGAACATGTTCAAACTATTAACGGTGACATTTAAAGTGTAAGTTGCAGGTTAAATTTTTCACAAAGATAATGCAATGTGTTTATTAAACATAAAGATAAGAACCGCCCACCATTGTTTTTTATACCAAAATGCTGATATAATATGAAAAGTTGGCACTTTTAACAGTGGTTTTAACCGCTCCCGCTCCCTTCCACTAGATGGGGCGTGACGTCATAAGAGGAACTCACTAGTAGAGTCACCGTACGCTAGCAGCTATATTCGCCTTACATAACTTCAGAAAAGTTGGTTGTATGTTTTATTTGATAAAAAAAATTATGGATAAAATAATGGACCGTGATCCTGCCTGAAATGAGAATACGCTATTCGCAAAACAAACGGGTTCAGGCGCGTCAGATCAGCCGGTCGCAGGTCGAGCTGTTCCACTAAACTCCAAAACGCGTTCACCTCACGGCAGCACACACTCTCCACTGCTGATAGCCCACACAAACACAGTGATGGGGACAAAGATCTCTCTTTTTCTTTTCTGACAATAAACATCGCTAATTAAATCGTGAGAAACTGATAACGCGTGGATTGAGGAAGGGTATTACATGACGTTTGAGGCGTCGATGAGACTAGCGATTGATGCCTGTGCAGTGTGTGCATCTCTAACGTTACAGCTCTGATTTGGACTGACTTACTGTAAGTAAATAATGTATTCAGTTCAGTCGTTGTCCCTCCTTGCTATTCTACATGACGGCAATATTTTGAAAAGACTTGCTTGTTCCCTTATATTATCCGGGTTAAGTTTGCACCAGGCTAGACTAGCTCTAACGTAGCTAACGTTACTCACCAGGACACCTGGCCAGCCCTCCACTAATTCTCCTCACACCAAGCATTAATAACTCTTTGAGTGCCATGGCTCCCCTCTCTCACGCCTGACCGGTTAAAAATTGTAGGGCTGTGGTCCATAAAGAATTTGATGGTTTCCCACTTCCTCAGTCGTTCTCCAAATAGCCATAATACAGTAGGAATCTAGCAGAGTATGGGTTGCGAGTTCCTCTTATGACGTCATCACCCAGTAACTGAAAAAACACGCTACCTTTGAAGAAACCCCAATAAATGTTATTTTAACGCATTTTAAGACAGAAATAATTAAATATATACATATAGAGCACTTTAATTTACACATTAATTGGCTGTGGTGGTTAACCTGCAACTTACACTTTAAGGGATAATGTATAGTGAATTTATTACACAGATTTTTTTTTTTTTTTTTTTCCTCAGAAATAATTTCAGGGACATGAAATATTGAATTGTGATTGTTTTTAAATCTTACCGGTTTATAAATTATGTAAGTTACTGTGTACAAAACAATCATCAAGAAAATATGATCACTACAACAATACTACAGTATTAATACTAAATTACTCTGATTTCATTGTCAATACAATCACAAACTGAGATGCAAGATATACACATTTGAATGAAACCAGAGATTGTGTCTGCGGTAATCCGAGACATAGATGTGCGCTGTGTTATAATGCGTTGCTATTGATGACAACAGTCATTATAAGTATTCCAGTAGTTTAGTCACCCTAAATCCCCCCCCCCAACATATTTTGTTCATTTAACAAAATGTGTGTGTGTGTGTGTGTGTGTGTGTGTGTGAGTGTGTGTGAGAGAGAGAGAAAATGATTTATTATTTTTAATATTATTGATATTAATAAAATTAATAATATTCGGTCATACACACACACGCTGAAGTGAGTGAATATTATTATTATCGTTATTAATGATAATACATTTGCTATTCCTTTGTTTACAGAGTGGGCGTGCAGCAGGCAAACCCAGTGATGCTTCTGGTCCCTCGACTCCATCCTCGTCTACAGTTGTGAGTGTGACAGACACTTGAACAAGCATTTAAAAGGCAGACTGCTTATGCACCCACATCAAAAAATGCATGAGACCTCACTTCATCTATTTCATATTTCATTGCAAAAGACATGATGCCATTCCAAATTGTTGTTAGGCCTGGTTTTCTGAGGCTGATGAAAGTTGCTGTACCACACTACAAAGTGCCATCACGAAAATGTTTTTCCAAAACTGAAATACCAAAAATGTACAACCAGGTCAAAGTTGCTCTTGTAAAAAAGTTAGCTCAAGGAACATGGTTTGCTGCAACTACTGACCTCTGGACTAGTGAAAGTGGTGGTGGTCAACCTTACATAAGCATCACTATCCATTACCTCACCCCAGACTGGCCACTGGAATCAAACTGCCTCGAAACTCAGTTCTTCCCAGAAGATCACTCAGCTCAAAACATCAGTGAGTTTTTAGAGAACATGCTGGAAGAATAGGGGATCAACAAAAAAGACCTGGTCTGCATAACCACAGACAACGCAACAAACATGATAAAGGCTTTTGAAGAATTCTCAGAAGTGTGGCTTGGGTGCTTTGGCCATAATTTGAACCTGGCCATCTTCAAGGCTTTGAAAATACAGAGAGTTGAAACAGCAGTTAACCCTCTGAGGTCGGCAAACGCGCCGACGCGTTTTGCTGGATTTTCTTCACATTGTAGCACTATAAACTTAAATTACTCCGTCATTTATGGTCATACAGAAAAAATAAATATAAAAAAAGAATCTGTGATATTTCTACTTTTGTATGTGTCCACTTACAATCAAATCAAAACATTGTGCTTTTGTAAAATAAAGAAAATAAACAGGGTGTGCGTTCTGCCTCCCCGTCGCGGTGAACTTTTTTTTCTTGAGCACGTCTATAAACTGAAACAAAACTCAGCGAATACTTGTCACACATTTATGAGCCATATACATTTAAGTGTGTACTTTTAAATCATCGGATTCAAACTGAAAACAAATATTCTCTGTTTAAGTAATTTGTATAAATCCAATAAGATGTCCAGCTTCTTAAACGCTTCCTAATTATTTTTAATTCGACCCACTCGCGCAAAAGAGATTGACATGCAAATCTCTACATGGAACGCGAACGCGCTCATTACCTCAAAAACAAAACACCAAAACACTTCACAAGTCTCTGCTTTTCGTCGAGTTTGAAAGGCGCACCGTGAGCTTACATTGATTTACCTCAGAAGAAGAAGAACGCGATTTGAAGACAAGAAAGATGTAAGGTAAGAAATTCTTACATATTAGTTTGTTATTGTTGCATAAATTTCACATTGCAGTTGAACTGTTGCTAGATATATGGTGAATATTATAATATTTAGACCCGTGTTTACTGTTACTGTGTTTGTGGATATCTGCTCAAACGTAGATATGTATATGGTAACCATAATGTTTCATATTTTGGAGCGCGATCGCGTTTGAAAAGCAAAACCAAATGGCTTCATGTTTTTACTATTATCTCATTTCATATCATCATAACAAATGGCACCTTTTGAAGTAACATGATAATCAATATATTTTTCTCTAGCTTAGTTGTTACTGAAATCTTTTGGAAGATTTATACTGATAGGTTATTGTTATTATTGTTTTATCCAGCACTGCGAATAGCTTATGCCTACAAGGCACAACAAACCTGGTGTTCATTATATTATATATTGTTGGAAACATTTGTGTGTGTGTGTGTATTCTGTGAATTTTAAAAAGCAATTTTAACCAGAAAAATCTCACATTTATTCCCAAAATCGTGCAGGCCTTTCTCTTGATATCAGTATGTTCACTTTTTTTTCTTTTAGGGCCCAGATGTCACAGAGTCCTGCTGACTTCAACATTCACATAAGTCTCTGTACATGAACATGGTAAAGTGAAAATCAAACACCTTGGAAATGAAAGGTATGTACAATGTTTTTAGGAATGGCACAAAGGTCTCTGTCTTTGGATCATTGTTTTCAATGAGTGCTTTTTTGTCATTTGTTGTGTATCTTTGGATTATGTTGTAAATAAATCCAAACAATCTAAAAGCCATTCTTTTTTAACCCTCTGGGGACCACAAACGCGCCCGCTTGTTTTGCTCGGTTTTTTTTTTAGCAATGAAAATAAACACTAAATGCTCTGTTAATTTTGATCTTTCATTTTCGTGTAATACATCAATCGATCCTGTTCAGTTTCTATTTTTTTTCTGTATACTCACAATAAAAATAAAGTGTATTGCTTTTTGACAAATAAAGAAATTAACATGATGCGATTTCTGCCTTCTCTCTGTCAGTAAACTCCCATTTGAAACGCGTTCGAAAATGATCTATAACTCCGCGAAAATTCAGTCAAACAGGCAAACAGACCCACGGGCATAAAGCTTGAGATCGCATCTTTTAAATGAAGTCATTTATATAAAAAACAAATATTTTCAGCTTCTGTAATCTGTATAAAAAGAGAGCGACTCCTGTTGAGCTCATTACGAGCTAATTCACAGTAATTTGACCACTCCCCGGAGAGCGCGTGCTATTCAAACGCAAATTCTGAGAACTATTTCAGAGCTGTGAAACGCCCACATCAGCTGTAAACAAAGCGCGTCGCGACTCCTCGCGAGTGAGACATTATAGCCTACCTTATGGAGAAAAGATTCCTCAGAACAGTGCTGATGAGGAGCAATATCTCCTGAAATGAGGAGCAGATTCCGCTGAGGAGTGAGGTAGGCTGTTTTCTTTTCTCACGTGTGGAATAACGTTATGGAATAACGTTAGTGTAGGCCTATGTAAACCGCAAAAAGATGAATCGCATTTCTATAATATGACTCGCCTTTCTGTGAGATGAATGAAGGGGACATATTTGTAAAGACTGTTTAGCCTAAATATGAATCGCGCGTCTGTGTGTGAAAGAATAAACTGCTTTGCTATAGCCTACTGAGATGAGTAAAAATCGACTGGAATATGTTGAAATAAAATGTATTTGTATAAGCAACGTATTAAACTGCAAAAAAATACTATTTTTGTCAAAAATAAATTCATAGACTAAGATGTTAGATGTTCCAATGTTGGCTATATTCAAACTAATGAATACATATGATAAAATGTAGGCCTATAATCTTTTTTTTTTTTTTACAAAGAAAGAGTACACTTGAAATATTGTTGAAATTGTAATTATTGTTGTAACTGTAACATTTTTAATAAAATAGCTAAACATATTTACAAGAGAGATGTAAGCGAAATCTTAAATGGTCAATATAAGTCTTCTTCTAAATACATCTTTTGTCCTTGCATTGTGGCTCAGTCAGTGTCACACCTGAATGAATGGCTAATTATGCAGAGTGGGTGGGACATTGTAATCTAAGGTGTAAACTACTCCTCCCCCTCGCATATTGGCTTTCCAAGCAAAACCTGTTTTACACCATTTAAATCAATGTTTTTTTTTGTGAACGATAAAGCAAGACTATTTTCACATCATTTTGAAGATAGAACTCAAAGGGACAACATCCATTAGTCAAAAGTCTTGTGGACACATATTTAATATGTATTTTGTGGTCTTAATTCAGCAACTTTCATTTTAATTTTTTCCAATAACCACGCATAAACATTATTCTCTTAAAAATACAAACATCTACATACACGTTGCTCGCATATTATGGTAGCCCTGTTTGTGCTATATAGAGTGAATTTACACCTTTGCCATTAACATGTTTATAAATAACTGAAAAAAGCACAAATGTCAAGGCATGTCAGAACATCTCAAGGACCCCAAAAACAGCTTGGTCCCCAGAGGGTTAAATCTCCTCATTCTTTGTGTAAGGTTGCTCAGAATGACAGGGCCTGATGGCTCCTAATAGGGCCGTTAGGGGAGGGTCTTTGTCTTTCTCAGGTGTGAAAAGCTTACATATTAATGAGCTCCCGCATAAAGCATTCTCACACAAAACACGTCTTAAAATTTTTAAATCAATATATTGTCTTATCTGAATGATAATGCAGTCAGGATGATTTTCACATAGTTTTAGAGCAAATATTCTAGGCTACGTGATACAATTTTCAAAAGTCTTGTGAAGAAATAATCAGTATGGATTTCATGAGCTTATTTCAGTGACAATTGTTTTTTGTATTTTCACAAACCACGCATAAACGTCATTATCTCATAACTACAAACTTTTACACACATGCTGCTGATATATTATTGTAGCAGAGTTTGTGCTGAATACAGTGTAATCAGACTTTAGTCATGAAAATGTCACAAGTAACAGAAATAAGCACAAATGTCAGAGCATGTCAGAACACCTCCAGGCCTAGAAAACACCTCAGACCCCAGAGGGTTAAACCAGACAAAGTAAATATGTTGACATTTTTTACATTTCAATCTCAACTGAACAAAGATGCATGTTAGGTTAGCTGCACCTTTTTTTTTTTTTTTAAAGAAGAGAACGGACATACAATCAATCATTGCTGTTCATTTGATTTGTTTACATATGGTTGTATTGTTAATACATGCACATTGCTTGTGTTGTTTTTATGTGTGCATTTGATGTTCTTTGAAGGTACTGCTCATTAAAACCTGCACTAGGAAAACTCTAATTCTCAGGGTTCCATGTTAATGTTTGTTGAATTTCAAATATAAAACTTGTTGAAATGTTTTCAGTGTGTGTATCAGTTCTTTTTGAACATTTCCATCTCATTTTAACAAAACCGTGATAATATTGATAATCGTGATAACTTTGGTCACTATAATCGTGATATGAAATTTTCATACCGTCCCATCCCTAGTTCGGACGCAGGCTCTTGCTCAAGGACACTTTGATGGGGTCAGGCAGAGCGGGGCTCGACATTGCAGAGGTGCCAAATGGTACCTCTACCATCTGCGCCACCATCGCCCCTTTAATCAAATGATTACTAATAATCAGACTAAGACCTGAATTCTAGTATAAGGCACGTAACACAAATCCTATGAAAATGTTATATATAGGTTCCATTGGAAGAAGGGGCAGAAGGCAGACGACACGGCACGCAGGGTTTCTCCAGTCCAACTTCAGTTCGATTGGCATATACATGCACAAGTTATTTGACTTTCAATTGCATTATCTGGGTGTCTTAATCAGAATATGAGTAGTCCAGTTTGGTTTGATTTTTAATCAGTTCAGTAAGGTAGTTCTTGAGCCAGAGGGTTGGTCGCTACCATATAAGGCCAGTAAGGCACATCGTGATTCCTGGAATGGTAGCATAGTGGTTAAGGAACCTGGATAGCATGCTTATAGCCTTAAAATTTTTCTTTCAAAAATATGTGCTCATTCATGTGTAATTACTTCCACCTACTAATCAAAGTATTCTCGTAAGTGTAGAATCTGCTATTCAGAATACATACGCGCAAGTCGTGCGAATGACTGAATCCACCTCCCATCTTTGAAATACATTCGCCAACGAGGGACACTCCTAGAAATTCAAGCTCCGCCTTTCGCGCTTTAATGCCAGGGGGAGATTAGTCTTCTCGCGACTGCCGACAGATTTGAAAGCCTGTTGAAGATGGAGGATGACACCTATTCTAGAGGACGTGAAAAGGAGTCACCAAGGAAGCGAAAAAGAGAATTATAACGACAACGCGACAGGAAAAACAACAAGATCAAAGTCAATATTGGAGTGGCTTTTCCAAGATGGAAAGAGCTCGTGAGGAGCAAGGATTTTAAAAGGGACGCCGAAGTTGCCTGCTTTCTGCTTGACAGGTAATTCAGCCTTTTCATGTAAATCTATACAGTCTATGGTGTAATTTCAAAGTTTTATAGTTGCTTGGCTAACTATAGCATGGTTGTGCATAACGCTAGAACGACGTCTAGGATACTTTTCCTCGCGTCGATGAAAAAGAATTGTCTAGGCTACGTTGTAACATAAATGCTATGACGGATCACAGGCTAAGGACACTCTAAATTGTAGTTATTTTTCATTGCTTTTGCTTTGTACTGGGGGCTAGAAAGTAATATTCAATTGGTTGTCATATAGAATTTCACCGCTAGATGGGAGAAGTTCTTACACAATGTAGCTTTAACATAACAAATGTGACCATGGAATAAGCATTTTTAACCACACTCTACATTACTGTACTGACAATACTGACCTCTCAAATTACTTTTGACGAGCGTTTCAATGTCAAACACCCCAAGCAGCAAAATCCTTGCCATTGCAGTCCCACTGGACGCCTGGCAAGCAGAGCGCCACACACTTCGTGATATGTAAACACCTGAACCCGGGATAATTTCTTCCTGTTGGACAAAATAAAATTGATAGGCTTAAAAGTTTCAATTCAGTATAGTAAACAAAATATCCAGCATTCCAGATTTATGTACAATTGACTTGAAATTGGTCCCAATAGTATAATGTCAAGCATTCCTGGTCCCTACTGTCAATGCTGGAGATTTCATATTATCAATAAGTAGTGTCAAAAAGAGCCATTGCCACAAGGTGCCAGGAAATTTGGGAGATTAGATTAGGACAAATTTACAGTAAATTGTATTCTATTATGACCAATTAATATAGAAGACAAGGTGATTGCAAGCAGTTCACATACTTTCCAACAGCACTGCATAAAAAGTACTCACTATTTGAACAGGGGTTGAAGGGCCTACCACTGGACTGCCGAGGTGCATGGAGCTTCTATTGAGCATTTCTTTTATCTGAGGTATCTCTGCATCAACAGGAAAAACGGATGTGAAAGACTGTAGCCAATAAGTATGAAGTAAACTCTTTTGATCCTGTGAGGGAAATTCAGTCTCTGCATTTATCCCATCAATGTATTAGTGAGACACACTGTTGAAAACATCACACTTCTTATCAGTCCTTAATAATGATGTGATGATGTAAGTCCCCATATACAATTTACACCAGCCAATTTTTCTGTGTGGTATGGCAGGTCACCACAGTCTGATCAATGAATAGGAAACATTGGCAGATCGAGTTTTATGATCTGGCAAAATAAAAGCCCCGGCTATTTAAGTTTTACTGTGTGTGTGTGTATATATGTGTGTGTGTAGAATGGAAATATAATACGTTTACCTGTGAAGATGATTTTTTTTTTATTTCTCGCAATTCTTGACGCACAAGTGAGAGCTTGTTGTCACTATTTTCTGCTTGTTCTTCCAAGGAAATGGAAGTTGATTTTTACTGTTTTGGAATCCATTCAGCCGATCTCCGGGTCTGGCGGTACCACTTTTAGCATGGCTTGGTGTAATTCATTGAATTCTGATTAGACCATTAGCATCTCGCCCGCTAGCATCACACTTAAAAGTGACTAAGATTTCCAAAATCTTTCCTATTTAAAACTTGTCTCTTCTCAAGTTAGAAAGTGTAATAAGACTAACAGAAAATGAAACGTGGCAATTTTCTAGGCTGATTTGACATGGAACTATATTCTCATTCTGAAGTAATAATTAAGGAACATTACGAACGTACCATGGGCGCAGTGATATCATGCAGCACCTGAAAATAGTCCCCATAGGCTCATGCCTACGGGGACTATTTTCAGGTGCTGCGTGATATCACTGCGCCTGCTGCGTGATATCACTGCGCCTGCTGCACCCATGGTACAGCAGCAAGTTTCTTGATTATTACACCGGAGAGTATAGTTCCTAGCCATATAGGTCTAGAAAATTGCAACTTTTAATTTTCCGTCTGTCTTAGTACACAATGTAACTACAGAAGAGTCAAGTTTTAAATAGGAAAAATATCGAAACTCTTTGGCCATTATTGAGCGCGATGCTAATGGGCTAATCAGATTCAATAAATTACGCTAAGCTATGCTAAAAGTGGTACCGCCAGACCCCGAGATCGTATCCCACGAAAAATCATCCAGTCCCGTCCCAATCCCAGAATAATGACTCCTATTCCCTCCCACTCCCGTGTTGTTTTTTTGACCGGAAACTGTCAGTTACAGTAAAAAAAATACAGATAGTGGTCTTCACTATTTTTTTTCATGAGAGCCGCACTGATAGTACAAAGTCAGTAGGAGAGCCATTTTACCGCAAAGCATAAAAAGTTACATCCAGTCATAAATACCATGTCTGCTTATCAATCTGTCACCCCTGAACATTCAATAAGCAATGTAATAAATACAAAAGGGTGAGGAAAAAAACAGTCTTCATGATTTACCAGTCAAATTTGTAACTGAGACGAGATGATTTCCCTTAAAAAAATAAAAGAGGATTTCCAGAATACATTCATCCCAGAATGAGCTTAAAGCTTCACTGTGTAACTTTTTTAGTTGATTCTTAGCAAAAAACACTTAGTTCTTTCAAAATATATGTGCTCATTAATGTATATTTACTTCTTTCAAGTAATAAAGTATTCTCTTAAGTTTATAATCTGCCATTGAAAGTACATACGGGTGAGGGGTTCGAATGCCGGTCGCCATGTTGCCCCTCCATCTTGAAACTACATTAGCCAAAGAGGGACATGCCTGTAAATTCAAGTTTCGCCTTTTGCGTTTTTCACTCAGTGACACCGTGACGAATGCGAGGGGGAGATTACTCGCGAGCTTGCGAGTGCCGGCAGATTTGAAAGATAGTGTGGTGTGTGTGTGTGTGTGCGTGCGTACTCACATTTGAAAGAGAGACTTAAAACGTCTACGCGAAAGACAAATCAGCAAGACCATAGAGTCAGACCATAGTCAAAGAGCTCATGAGGAGAAAAGATTTTAAAATGGACGCCGAGGTTGCCTGCTTTCTTCTCGACAGGTAATTCAGCCTGTTGTAATTCATTTGTGTAAATTCGAAGTTTTATAGTTGCTTGTCTAACCATAGCATGGTTGTGCATAACGCCAGAACGACCTCTAGTATAACTTCATCCTCGCGTCAATGGTGAAAAAGTATTGTTTACCTTGTAACATAAATCTGTGCGACGGATCACAGGTAATGAATAGTTTTAAAGGCGCAATTTTTTAAGCTATATATAAAAAAGGACACTGAACGTTTTAGTTATTTTTAATTGCTTTTACTTTGTACACATTGTAACGTTAGCCTAATCTGATTATGCTGGGATAGCCGATTCCAAGGGTGACGTTTACCTCCTGACATCTGTCCTGTAGTTTTATTCGACGTATTGTTTATTATTGTCATGGACGAAGTGATAACTGGAAGCCATGTTAATCTTGGAATAATACGGGCACCGTAGGAGTTAAAACGCCCTCGGAATTGAGAGGAACAGAAGCTAATATTCACTGGGTAGTCATATACAATTTCACCGCTAGATGGGGGTAAAAATCACACAGTGTAGCTTTAAACAATTTTTTTCTACATTAGCCTATCATGCATCCAACCATCCAAGAAAGACCACCATAACTGGCATCTCCACAGAGACTGGATATGTTTACATGCACAACTTTTGCTTCATTCGGACTGAATTCATTCCGATTGATGAATCTGAATGTATTGTAGTTTACATGAACGCTAAACATCGTGATGTGATACATGATCGGGTTGATGTGTGCGTTTATAAGTCAAAAGATTCAAATCGGAATAGATTTTTTGACATGCGCACACTGCACAAATATACAAAGTTTCCCACTGTTGTTGCTTAATAACCATTCTCATACATTGGTTTGTGATTTGTTTTAAACAGCAGACTTAATATTTATCCAATTCTGGTCATAATTTGGAGACTATGAACATATGAACCGTTGTACCGTGCTGTTTGAATTTATCACGCAGTAAAATTGCCCAAAACCAGTCGTCTGTATGATAATCTGAAACAAGGACTGGTGAGCCTTTGTCCTGCTCTACTTCACAGATGCTGCTGACTGAAAGGAGAATTATAGAATGACAGGACACTCATTTATATGACACTTTATTCATCAGGAGAACAGCTCGTTCAGCGCGTCATACGTCGTCTTTTCAGTTTCGGCTTTCAATCGATCAAGTGTTTACATGTTCTCTCGATAAACCACCCCTTTCAATCCGATCGAAATTATTTGTAATAGAGCTGACACTTTGAGTTTGCAATGGGGTTCTGTTATTGCCCTACTTGTTTTTAATGTTTTTATGAAATATCTGTAGTGACTGCATGATCATATCACCATATTTTTTACCGCCATGCAAGCCACAAATTAAAGCTTAGCGAGCCACATGAGGCTCGCGAGCCGCGCAATGAGTAACACTACTGCATAGCACAGTTTATGTTACTTTATTGAACTGAAAGCCAGTTTAAACAATGCACATTAAACACATTAAATTTCCTGAAAATCATCCATGCAAAGACACACACAGGCACGCATATTACAGCCACCAACTGGTACGGGTGTGTGGAGCATGTCATTCACTTTACCAGCCACATCAAAGCAAACAAGAAAGCATAAAGAGACAGGGCAAATAGAATTTAGTTCAAAATTTAAATATAGAGTTTCTTTTTTATTATAGAGTCTTTGGTGACTGGAAATCCATTTCTTTGTTCATTCACTTCAACATGTATTTCTGTCTTATGTCTGTAATTCTTTGTGCACTGCCTAAAGAAAAACTGGGCACCTGAATCTGTTAATTTCCATTTATCCATATATTTATTCCATATATTCCATTATAGAGTATTTTCCAGCAAGTAAGGCTTGATGCACATGGTTTTGAATAACATGGCTTGATGGGTAGTATGATGGGTAGCACGACTTAAGTGGTCATGTGAACACTTGTCTGAAAGTAATACATATTAATGTATTTTGTCACGCACCCCCCGTGATGGATCTTATTTGAGAAATAGTAAAAGAAAAAGGCATTTAATACTTTTCATAGCACATTCTCTTTCTTTTACTTGCTCATATTTAATGCAAATAGGGTTCAAATTTGAGAAAACTGTGAATAAAGATTTGTTTAATGAAAGTAGCAGTCTATAAAGCGCAACAAATGTTCTTCATAGCAATACTTTCCATAAGGTCATAAATAAACAAGCGAACAAAAAAACATGCAGTTAATTCAGAAACTGATGAATGACCAAATAGTGTAAGATGTGCCAGTTGCCTGTTTGTGGATTTCCAGAAGAAGTTTCAGGTCTTCTTCTGAAGAAACTATGCCTGTGATGTACTCTTCTGAGGATAAACATATTTGAAAAGATTATGGAAGCCAGTCTGGTGGGAAACAGCAAACAGAGTAATATTCCTACGTACTTTAGTACTTTAGTCTACATTATCCTTCTTTATTGTTCATTCATTCTATCTGATGCACATGTAACTCAGTTAGGACAGGTCTCTCACATTAAACCCCTGTAACACACACACACACACACACACACACACACACACACACACACACACACACACACACACACAGGTATCTGATGCACATGTAACTCAGTTAGTACAGGTCTCTCGCGGGAAACCACTCCTTGCATTAGAATCCTACCAGTGGGGATTTCTTTAAGACTGCAAGGGAAGCTCGGCTTCCCCTATAATGTCAAAAAATTAATGGTCAAAAATGTACTATTGTATTAACATTTTATTGACTAAAAATGGTCTAGAACACGTTCATCTCAAAGATGAGTTCGTTCATAATAAGCTATATATAGCAGGTTGGCTGACTCGATTTCCTTCTCATACATTCCCGTAGCCAGAGCCGGCAGCAGAAACAAATCAATGGACGGGCATTTAATATTCTTGGCATCCAATTATGACATCCAATACATTTTTCTATAGGACAACAACCAACTATTGCTACAACAGTTTCACGGCGATTTCAATATCCTAACTATAATTAGCCTATTGCCCACTCATATTTCGGCTACTGAAGATATCATGTTACAGTTATAGCCTTGGTCTGCATTGTTCCGTGAACACAGCATGCTATAAGCCAACTTCCTATAATAACAGTCTAATAGTCACAAATCTCAAGTTAAAGGGACTGTGTGTAACTTTTTAGGTATTTTATTATCTAAAATCAATATTTTTATTCATAAATATGCCCTCAATGATGTACAAATACCTCTGCCAATGATCAGACTAATCCTCGTAAACGAAGAATTTATTATCTTTATATACATGGGATGGGTAGGTCCACGGAGGCTTCCATGTAGTTCCGCCATCTTGAAAAACTATAATAGCAGAGAGGGACAAAAAGTACTAGGCCAACGCGTTTCCACAACGCGTTTCGTTCAGAGCCAGCGTCACGTGACTGAAACCAGCAGAAGCGGAGGAGCAGAGAGAGGCGCTTGTGCCGCGGCAAGTTTAAAAGGATGCACTGCACGGTTATTTATAATGGAGGACCATACAAATGCCGAGTCACAGGATAAGGAGTCCTCGTCGTCGAAAAAGTCCAAAATAGACCGTAAAAGGAAACGTGACCAGAGATTACAAAAACAAGGGTTAATGTCGGGATAGCTAATGCAGGAGAAAGCTTTCAAAAGAGACGCTGAAGTTGCCTGCTTTCTTCTCGACAGGTAAGTCAATGTTACGGTATTAATTACAAGCTTTTTTTTTTTTTTTCATTGCTTGGTTGTGTACTTTATTATATAGACAGAAGAACATTTATAGTAAAAGTTAAACAGGCTCTTTGATGAATAGCAGCTATTGAGTAAAGTAACATTAGAGAAAGGCTCTGATGATGATGATATCTAACAATGCAAGTACTTCAAAAAATATAACGAGTAAAGAAGGCTTTATTACTACCTTATTTAATGTTTTTCACAGTCAGTAATTGATAACTGTAACATTCTTTTTTCGTTGTTTCAAGTTTCAGTTTGTTTTAAATAACAAACCTGTTCACCCGAAGAAAAACTCGAAGTGCTATTATAAGACATCCTGTCATAGCTTTTTGGTACATAACGGCTACCGTAGATGCAACGCGCATTTGAAAAAGTGAGGCGCTGGAGAGCATTATTCGTTTGAATGCAAAATATAATTTCACCACTAGATGGGAGAAATTCCTACTTACAGTCCCTTTAAAGAGAAAGAGTTTCACTGATGATTAGGCAGCATTGTTGATGTAAAAAAATTGTGAAGCAGTATCTTGAAGAGTATTTTTACCCAAAAGTGTCTGTAATTACAAATCTGTACTTACTATTTGATCCAGTGATTACATTCGTGTCCTCTTTTTAGTGAAAGGAAAGCAGAGATAAAGGACAGTAAGGGCACGTCTACATTAATCCGGATACATTTAAAAACATATAAAAACGCTCTCCATCCACACTAGCGGTTTCTTTTGAAAAACTCCTTGTTACGTACATGTACGTATTTAGAGTGTTGTAATAGGGACATGTGGGTAGTTTGTTGTTGTGTGTGTGTGGGTGTGTGTGTTTCAGATGCTCATTGGATCAATCTACAGTCTGTCAGTTTTCCTGAAGGATGATGACGTCTCGGTTCACCCATCCAATCACATTACACCACCTTCCTCAAATACCCGTATCTCTTCCATGTCCCCAGCTTTTTGCTCACTTTGACATTTGCATTTGTTTGGCTCGCTGTTGTTTTCTGTGTGTCTATCGTTTGCATTAATCACTTGTCATATAGTGGTTGTGAAGTGTTTTTGTTTGTTTTACTGTTCATCCTAGTTCAGTCATCACGGTGCATGTGAGGCTGGGAAGGAGGGAGCAGGTTAGTAAGTCGCGCAACATACATTGCGCACCACGTAGGACAATTTTGATTTGAATTAGACACACTAGTTTAGGAGAGTGCCACACCCTGTAAGTTTTTGTTATATTGTAGTTAGTGTAGTTTGGTAAGGGCGTCTTGACGCCGAAGACTTTTTGACGTCTACATTAATCCGGATACATTTAAAAATGTCATTTTCGTTTAAAAACGCTGAAAAAAAAAAGAAGCTCACTGAGATGATACAGATGGAAAAGTAAATAATAAAGTTATTGCGCAATTCTTCTGACAGGATTATTTTATTTAGCAAAATATCTCCCCCATTCACTGATGCACTCAGTCACCATTATATGTTTGGTCTAAAGCGAGACTGCTCTCATGTTTTACTGAAGGACAAAATGCAAGTAAATTTTCTGTCTTCCTTGCAGGACTGTGATATGAAGAGTGTGTAAAGTAACATTTTAGCAACAGTGTGAAAGTGGATCATACATAACAGGCACAATACTGGTATAAACATGAATATGCGTCACATGACTAAACTTACGTCAATGTTTAAAAAAAACTTAGTTTTGACAGTCCACACTATAACGCGAAAACGGTGTTTTCCAATTCATCCACTTTGGAGAACGTTTTTTATGAATAAAAATGCGTCTCAGTGTGAACAGAAGGACAAAACGGAGAGAAAAATATGCTTTTTTTTTAACAACGTTATTTATCAAAAAATTGTCACAAGTTTAAACAGCATTTAAAAGATGCCACACGTATTAGTGTGGACAAGGCCTGAATCACTGGAAGAACCCGTGTGTCCTGTGAAAGCATCAAACCCAACAGCAGGACCACAGCTCTGTCCACTTTTTAATATTCATATTTAGGAGCAGAACTTTCACTGTATTGTGGGGGAACATCTGCAGGATCATGATTCATGTGAGTCGCTCACCAGAGGTACCTGCAAGAAAAACAGGTATGCCATCAGCTTTAATGCTTATTTATTGATCATTCTAATCAATTCTTGAACACACACATTATATTTTCCACAAAGTCCCATTAGACTGGTGCTACAAGCTTTTCTTACCTCTGATGGATTGGGTCTAAAGGCATAGGACTGTGGAATAACAACTTGGTGAACATTCAGTACCTTTGGAAAAATACACGTTTCGTTTTATACCTTCTTACTGCAATATAAATGTAATGACATTGGATGACAGTTCTAGTATTACAGGTTTATAGGCAACACTGTATTTCAAATGGAAAAAGGAAAAGACAAAAATCCTGCTGAAATATTTTGGTGTCGAAACTTTCTTTCTTTCTGTCAATCTGCAATGTCCTAGCAACCACCCAGAAAACCCTAGCAACTGCTTAGCAACCATAGCGGCCACTCAGCTTCTAGCCCTGAACGCATCACTCACCTGTGGAGAACAGCAGCAGGCGTTGGCTTTACAGGCAAATGCTGACAGAAAGATGGAGATGATAAACTCAAGGATAGTGAATACCAAGGACACACCACGGATCCCCTGGTATAAGGTCTGAGAAAACACTCATCATTAGCACAAATATCAATAAAATAAATGATAGTTACTCACTCACACGCTGGCTGCAAGTGCAGAATGTACAATCCTTGAGGTTCATATGGTAATATAACAAATCATACTAAACGTATAACGTCAAAGCCTTCTTGCATGGTAAACAGGGCTTGACATTAACTTTTTTGCTCACTAGCCACTGTGTAGAGTCGTTTTCAGAAGTTACAAGCCACTCAGCGTTTTCACGGGCTACAATTTTACCAAAACCATGAGGAAAAACTGCCATATAGATATTTTTACTACTATCTCATAATTTGGCTACAGTCAAACCACAAATTATAGCAAAATAAAGTAACTGAAATTCTTCATCCAAATATTCTTCATACAGTGACTACCAAATTATTCAGACACTTTGACCTGACATGTTTTGCTTTAGTGTTTTTTCTTTAATTGCTAATGTGACCTTTTTACACACAGACTGAACAAAATTAAGCATCGCTTGGTAATTGGTTGACCTAAATTGGTATTATGTAATTAAATTTAACAGATGACAGCTAATCAACCTAATTAATTTGTGAGATAGTCTAACAGAAGGATGGACAAAACCAGTGAAATATCAACTGATTTGATAACTCTGAGTTCTTGTAGTTTGTTATTATCATTTTCTAAACTATAGCGAATAAACTGATAATGTGAGACATGTTGAAGGTGTCTGAATAAATTTCTGGAGCAAATTAAATGAGTGAGTGACGAGAGGCGGGTTTGTGTGTAACTCGCTGTCGCTATTTTTGACCACTACATTGCTATTAGTTTATTATTTCAGATGATTTAACTAACCTTTTTAAAAAGACTACAATTGAAAAGTGTGTATATGAAATTCAGTCCGCCGAAGTGGCTAGTAGGAGTGACTGCAACACGCCACTGCTGAAATACACACGCATTTGGCGGGTGTTAATGTCAAGCTGTGATTCATATGAATGATCAGGCGCAGTAGGAGGTCTATTGAATTCTTCTATTAAATGCAAGTAAAACTGTGACTAGAAAATTTGTTAACATACCTTGTAATTATAACAGTCATATCCATAGCAGTAAGGGATATATCCTATTGGCAACTCCAATGAAAGGATAATAATGGAAATGCCTGCAGTTATAGCAAAGAGTATAGAATCCCAAGAGGCGAAACTCTGTTGTGTTATGGGTAACAGTCTGTAGATGGCGCTGCGGAGGCGCGTCCGCCATTATGGACTGAAAGCTGCTGAAATCGTTAGCGCCAGTCAATGGCAAAATCCATTTTAGTACTGTTTATAGTTCATGTGTGCACTTGCTAGATTGCACATCTTTTTTGTACCTTTCCGCCTGTAATAGGACATTCATAGATTGTTTTTTTTCTTGCCATTGAAACGTTCACTGTGTGCACTTTCACTGAAGATGTTGAAAAAACAAGTTGTTAATATTTTTGTGATATTCTATGTAAAATATTAACTGTCTTTAGAAATGTTCATTTATAATTTTATTTATTTATTTATTTTTCCAAATCATATATATGGTGATGTTCACTAATTTCAAAATCAACATTTGAATAAATATCTTATATCTAATTACTGTGTGTCTGCCTATAGCCTAGCCTATATTATTTACATGAATTTCTGTTATTCATATAACAAGGAAAATGCATAATAGAACATAAATATTGATAGATTAAAGGTTTGCAGTAATTTTATAATTGTATCTTTGCAAACCGTGGTAGGCTGAAGCCGATTCGGTGGGGGACATACCCTTACGAAAAAGTACTATATAGGAATCTTATAGTATTTTGGGACAAAATATTATAGTAATCTTATAGGAATACTATAATTTGGGACATACTACAGAAGTACGATAAGACTACTATATAAATACTATAGCAGCATAAAAATTTTATAGAGGTATTACAGATTATCACAGAAGTATGTTCTGTAATACCTCTATAATATCCTAGAGCAGCTATAGTATTTCTATAGTAATATTTTGTCCCAAAATACTATTTTCTTAAGGCAATTATGCATAACCAACACATAGACGTATATTTCTGTCATTTAACGTCATTTAACGTCGGTCATCCTCATTATGTATTTTAAATTGTTTTCATATTTAGATATGACGGCCAGAAAAAATTAAGTTATGTTAAGTTTTTGTTATGTTAAGTTTTTCAGTGCCATTGACTTCCATTATTTTTCAGCGTTTTCCTTCAGTTTTCAGTCCATAATGGCGGCCGCGCCGTCACGTCATGGGGGCAACTGTTGCTATGGAGCGTTCTATTGAGTTTCGCCTCTTGGGCTTCTATACTCTTTGGTTATAGCACTTGAGATGTTCATTCTAAGTAACCTTTCACCTATAGACAGAAAAACAATAACAAAAAACTAGTTAAGTTAGAAACCACTTTAATCAGTGTGTTAAAGCAGATCATGAAACAATATATATGGAGCACTATAAAAATAAATAAAGTTGCAAGTTGCAATTATCAGGCCCAAGTACAAATGACTCATGAAGACAATCCAATTATACAACGGCAATATCTCTCTTCAAATATAATAAAAGTCTTATAATTTCAAATATAATACGGGTGTCTGTGTGTGGAACTATTCTGCTATGTACTATTTTACAATAGACAAATAATATTGTCTCTTCATTTTAATAGAATAGAAATACATTCATTCATGTCTGGCAACTTGACATGTTTTCTGTATCATGTAAAACTAAAAGTAATTTGGAGATCACCAATTTCTTTGCAAACTTATGCATAGTCAATCAAATTAACCATTTACAGAGCATCCGGAAAGTATTCATAGCGCTTCACTTTTTCCACATTTTGTTATGTTATGTTATGTAATTGTTGTAGGCTTAATCCAAAATGGATCTGAGCCTCGACACAATCCTGTCTCAGAGCTGTACAGACACTTCATGGCTTGGTTTGTGCTCTGACATGCACTGTTAACTGTGGGACCTTATATAGGCAGGTGTGTGCCTTTCCAAATCATGTCCAATCAACTGAATTTACCACAGGTGAACTCCAATCCAGTTGTAGAAACACCTCAAGGGTGATCAGTGGAAACAGGATTGCACCTGAGCTCAATTTTGTGTGTCATGGCAAAGGCTGTGAATACTTATGTACAAGTGATTTTTTTTGTTTTTTATTTTTTTTTTAAATTGCAACGATTTCAAACAAACTTCTTTCACATTGTCATTATGGGGTATTGACAAAATGTTATACAAAATGTGGAAAAAGTGTTGAGTGTTTGTTGTTTGTTGGTGTTTTCATATAATCCTCATATATATATATATATTTATACTACAGGGCAGTTGAATGCTTGAATCTGATTGGTTGACGAACGTTCTAAGGTGTGCATTATTTTCAGGGAAACGCACGGCTAAAGTAGTTCCAGGCAGGTCTTGACCGCATTACAGTTCCATATCACTTCGCGTAGTTAACGGTAATAACGGAAAATAGGATACAATTCATAACAATAAAAAGTATTTAGCCCCATGCGCTTGATCTGCAATTTTCAATGTCTAGCTTCACAATCAATAGAAACATGCAGTTTAATTTTAATAAATAAAGTATATAGTCCTGTCTATATTATAATCAATAGAAAATTAAACTGAATATAGGCTAAATAAATGGATAGTCCTGCAGTACGGATTTTTATTGCAGATAATAATAAATAAATAATTATTTATAGGCCCACTTGCTAAAAGGGCTTTGTGTTTCATTTATTTGGCTATAGTCTACTGTCATCTGTCAATGAAAAAAAAAAGAAAAAAAAAAAAGAATGACCGAATTAATTAAAACGAATTAAATTAATAAATAGGCTAATAATACTGACGCACATGCTTTTCTGTCTCATTATTGCAACATCTCTCTCTAATAACTGCATTAATAACTGCATAAAGCCGGGGACACACTTTAAGGCCGGTTATGAATGCAATTTGATACTTATGACTGATAATGCCCAAACGCGCGTTCAGCGCGTTCAGTCTGTGTTCAAAGTCGGTGTTTAAAATCTGCTGCGATGAAAACAGTCAGAGAATGTGTCAGCTAGTCGTGTGTCCCAGCATTAGTCTGCTATCAGTGGCTCAAACCTCCGTTACCAACTCTAAAATGACGTTTTGGAATTAGCAACGGAGGCATTGGACTAGATGCGTAAGAAATTAGTCCTACATACAAGAGCGTTTTAATGACAAAAACTTTACAAACGTCTTGAAATACATAATCTGAACAATGTTTCGAGGTGTGGTAACTGTAGTATAAGCGGAATAATTGACTTCAGGCCGTTGAATTATTAGAAAAATAATGCACACCCGAGGTGAACGGCCACTCCGCTTCGCGTCGTGACCGCATTACCACCTCGGGTGTGCATTAGTTTTCTAATAATTCAACGGCCTGTCGTCAATTATTCCTTACATATAGTACCAGTCAAATGTTTGGAAACATTACTACTTTTAATGTTTTTGAAAGATGTCTCTTATGCTCATCAGGCCTGCATGTATTTGCTCAAAAATACAGTAATATTGTGAAATATTATTACAATTTAAAATGATAGTTTTCTATTTGAATATCCTTTAAAATATAATTATTTCTGTGATGCAAAACTGAATTTTCATCAGCCATTACTCTGGTCTTCAGTGTCACATGATCCTTCAGAAATCATTACTTCCGTTCAAAAGTTTTGGGTTCAGTAATATTTTCTTTTTTTTTTTCTTTTTTTTTTTTTTAGAAATTAATACTTTTACTTTCATCCCGTTTTGGGCAGTTTGTTTAATGCAGTTAAGGCAGTTTGTCTTACATTAAATAAAGATTGTGCTTGAACCCCTGAAAATAACAATGATGTGCACATACCAAACACAAACTGGAGGAGGCTTTGCCATGGAGTTTATTTTCTGCAGCAATGCAGAGTGATCCTGCCGTAATGTACTGAGAGGAGAGAGAAAGGATTCTTCTGTTAGAATATTTAGCTTGTGTTAGAAAAGACAGAACTGTACTTAAGTTGTATATTGTTTTCTTACGATGAGAGATCCCCAATAAGGAATACCACTGAAGACAAAGATAGAAGCTGGATTGACTGTAGACACGATTCCCAGCAGGAGAATCAGCAGACCGATCATTATCTGGACAGTCTGAGGAAGACCAGAAAACAGGCACTTATTGCAGGGGAATGCCAGATCTGCACAACAGTTTGTTAATGTTTGTAGTACTGCTTTTTTGGATTTTTTCCGTACCTTTCCTTCACACGTATAAAAATAAATTTTATTGAAAGATTTCTCAACCCGAGTTCTTTTGGTTGGCCTTTCAGGAAAGCCTGAAGTCCTTGAGGAGCTGAAGCTGTCTGTGGCACATTAACAGTCACTGGAGCCGTTTGTTCTGGGGCCTGAAACTGGATGATCAGCGTCGACGAGTTTGTGGGAATGACGGTACTAGACATTCTTCTTTCTGAATCTGAAATTGACCTGTACAAAATAAAGACATGTAAAAACATGTGAATAATAAGAATGAGAAACCTCAGTTTGTTTCCATGACAAGAGTTCAAAAGATACCACCAATTCAATTTTATGAGGAAAAAAAGGTCTGAAAATGTTTTAAATATACAGAAAAAAATGATGGATTCTCGATTTGGTATGCAGTGTCGAGCTATAATGCACATACATGTTTTTTATTGCTTTACTTATATGTTGAATACAAATCAAATACTGCCAAACCGCCCATATTACTTCTGGATAGGATGATTACTTCATACATTTTATGAAAATTATGGAAATGTATAGCTCAGATGAGATCACTCAAACCATATATGGAAATGGAGGTTGGCTGTGATCTAGTGAAAAAGTGTGGTACTGCGCAAAACAAACTTACTGAAAGCTATTTTTTGAGATATCAGCCTAAAATTTGGAACACAACTTGTTCAGATTTGCGGCTTTGATTTTCTTGCAGTTTTAGAGTAAAACTGAGGGGGGGAATGCATTCTTCAGTCGTTTTTTTGCTGTGTGTTCTTATAAAGATATAGAGATACCGCATTCTGTGGTGTAATACTGTTTCCCAGAATGAAAGTTAAGGTGGGGGGAGCTCAGATGGTTAGGAGGGGTGGCAAAGCTACACACTGTTTCCAGGAAATCAAGTCTGACACACTACTGTAATATAATCTCTTTTCACAATAATATCAAGATTAAATTAAAACTCAATTTAATGTGTCTTTGTTGTATTTTATATAATCTGTATGCTGGTTTGGAAACAGACTTGTAAATATTGTACAAAACATTTGGCATAACAATCATCAACACTATATCTCTATAAGAATACACAGCAAAAAACGACTGAAGAATGCATCCCCCCCCCCCCCCTGGTAAAACAAATTAGATCTCATCTGACTACTTTTATACAAATTATTATCTTTGCATTATGTCAAAAATTTTATTAATGAGTAGTTTATTACTTTATTTAGTAATGTATGGATTTATAACGGCAGTAGGGCAATTTTGTTAAAGGGTTACTTCACCCAAAAATGAAACTTCTGCCAGTAATCAAAACCATTAATCTTACCTTATTTGGAACAAATTTGGCCCAATAATCAGTAGTTCAAGACTTCTAAAAAATAGATAAAAATAGAGAACTAATTTACTTGGTTGTTTTTGGATTGTAAAAAACAACAAATTTAGCATCATACTGTATCATTTGTGTTAATTATGGCCATATAAGCCGGATTCATTACCTTTAGTATGCTGTTAAAAACGAAGTGAGGAAGCTGGATCAAAAAACACAACTAGACGAGGGAAAACAAGGAGCACTTGGGGAAATGAGGGTGGGGAAACAGTAGAAGAACTACAAAGACCAAGTAAAAGACTACAAAAGGACAGGAAATCATGAATACAAAATACAAGACACTAAACAAAAGACCTAACACTAGTGCATCCCAGACTCAAACTCATCATAAGGTATCCCTGAGAGTTAAACATCTAAAACCATACTATCACACACAAGCAGATGAGACAGATGTTCACTGAGCTGAGGCCTCATTTATAAAGCTTTCTGTAGATTTCATACTAAAAGTCTGCGTACGCACAAAAGTTTTCAGATTTATAAAACCATGCATGCCAGAACCTGCTCAAAAATCCCAGTCCCAGGAGTTTTCATGCCTGAAAGAGGTCTGAAAAGTTGCTAAAAATAGCAACAAAGTTGCTAAGTTGGCAACACTGGTGGATAAATCTGAAAACGACACCCTTGCGTTTTTGTGTGTACAGCCAAAGCCAACCAATCTGTTTATTTCGTGAAACGATGATGTCATCAGCCCACGTGTCAACCCTAGTCAGACAACACGCTACGTCATGTAACAGCAACAACAACTGCGGACTACATGCTTGTGTTCGTGTTGCAGAAGCCTCTTTTATTTCTTTATTTATTATTTACTTTAATGTTTTCGTATTTTATTTCTTAGTTCATTGTCTGTCAGAGGGGCATGATGGCACGAGTGTTGTACGCCGGCTTCCTCCCATCTGTGTACGCCAACCATGTGTTGAAGCAGGGATTTCCACCGACGCACACATTCCTTGAGGAGATAGAGGAGATCTTCATTAAAGATTAACCTGATTGTTTTTGTGCAGTGTTTGGTCCTATAGCACCACTGCCCAATGATGACAGAAATTAGTTATTACCTCACCATCTTTGTGACTGGAGCTACAAGACCAGTATAAGTGATTACTTATATACTTCAGCCAAGTCAGTAACTCTTTGTTTTCCCTCTTATTTGCTTTGACTAAGCTCAAGGGGGTGGAACTACAACAGACAGCGAGTGTCCCTTGGGGGAATTGTTTTTGGGGATGAACATAGTCGGCAACAAGACGGCTGATCTTCCGGGTTCTAGAAAACAAACAAGCGACGACGAGTAATGTGAGGAAAATAGGAACAGGTGTACGGCGTAATCGACGTGGGTTTGTGATTGGTGACCAGACCGTTTGGAGTACTTTAAATACCCCAGGAAACAGCAGTAGGCGCGGGCGATACGGGGAGGATTGAAGATCAGCTGGGCGGAGAACGGCGAGTTGTGACACTACGTGTTTGGGCCACCCTGAGTCAAAAAATGAAGGCATAAGAGCAGATGGCTAAAAGTGGAGCTTGGGAATTGGATCGGTAGCGGCCGGCGCTTTGGATGTGAGGAGACTGAAGATACACACCCCTGGCAGATAAGTTATCACGGTGGACTGGCATCTTATGCCAGAGACTTCAGAGTCCTGAAGTCAGCATTGCCTACTAGCCGTCCTTGCTAGCCCCTGCCAGCGGTTTTGTACCCGAAAAGGAGTATTGCTGTTGCACTAGAATTGTCATCTAACCCGTGCATGGTTGCCTTGTATCCACAGAACTGTGAGCTGCTGTTGTATCCAACTGACTGTCCCCTCAACACTGTGAGGCTTTAAGCTGTCGTGTTAAATTAACCTGCAACTTGTATATTGCTGCCCTGTATCAGTGGAGCCCAGATAACTCCCGTTAAGCCAACCTTCTGCATTTACACCTTAACCGCCTGGTGAGTCTGTTATATTAAAGAGAATTGCACTTTGTACATTGTTGCCTCGTACTGACTGTGCCTGGAGAGTCGTTGTTGTATCAAGCTAAGCTGCCCCACTGCTGTTATGCTCCAACCGACTGAGCCTGGAGAGCCACTGTTGTATCAAGTCAGACTGCTCCACCACTGCTATGCTCTAACCGCCTGGTGAGTCTCTCTTTGCTCCAAATTGACATATAACCTGTGCATTATTGCCCCGTGTCAGCAGAGCCTGGAGGGCTGTTGTTGTATCAAGGCGAACTGCTCACCCACTGTTGCGCTCTAACCGCCTGAGCCTGGAGAGTCGTCGTTGTATCAAGTCAAACTACTCCACCACTGTTACGCTTCAACCGCCTGAGCCTGGAGAGCCGCTGTTGTATCAAATTGACATATAACCGGTGCATTGTTGCCCTGTGTCGGCAGAGCCTGGAGATCGTTGTTGTATCAAGCTAAGCTGCTCCATTGCTGTTACGTTACAACCGACTGAGCCTGGAGAGCCACTGTTGTATCAAGTCAAATTGCTCCACCACTGTTACGCTCCAACCGCCTGAGCCTGGAGAGCCGCTGTTGTATCGAGTCAAACTGCTCCACCACTGTTACGCTCCAACCGCCTGAGCCTGGAGAGCCGCTGTTGTATTGAGTTAAACTGCTCCACCACTGTTACGCTCCAACCGCCTGAGCCTGGAGAGCCGCTGTTGTATCGAGTCAAACTGCTCCACCACTGTTACGCTCCAACCGCCTGAGCCTGGAGAGCCGCTGTTGTATCGAGTCAAACTGCTCCACCACTGTTACGCTCCAACCGCCTGAGCCTGGAGAGCCGCTGTTGTATTGAGTTAAACTGCTCCACCACTGTTATTCTCTAACCGCCTGGTGAGTCTGCTCTTTGCCCCAAATTGATATATAACCTGTGCATTGTTGCCCTGTGTCGGCAGAGCCTGGAGATAGTTGTTGTATCAAGCTAAGCTGCTCCATTGCTGTTACGTTACAAGCGACTGAGTCTGGAGAGCCACTGTTGTATCAAGTCAAATTGCTCCACCACTGTTACGCTCCAACCGCCTGAGCCTGGAGAGCCGCTGTTGTATCGAGTTAAACTGCTCCACCACTGTTATTCTCTAACCGCCTGGTGAGTCTGCTCTTTGCCCCAAATTGACATATAACCGGTGCATTGTTGCCCTGTGTCGGCAGAGCCTGGAGATCGTTGTTGTATCAAGCTAAGCTGCTCCATTGCTGTTACGTTACAACCAACTGAGTCTGGAGAACCACTGTTGTATCCAGTCAAATTTCTCCACCATTGTTACGCTCCAACCGTCTGAGCCTGGAGAGTCGTTGTTGTATCAAGTCAAACTGCTCCACCACTGCTCCGCTCCAATCGTCTGGTGAGTCTGCCTGTTATACCGAATTGGCATATAATCTGTGCACTGTTGCCCTGTGTCGGCAGAGCCTGGAGTCATTGTTGTATCCAGTCAAACTACCCCACCACTGTTACGCTCCAATATCCTGAGCTTGGAGAGCCATCGTTGTATAAAACCAAACAGCTCCATTGCTGATACGTTTCAACCGACTGAGCCTGGAGAGCCATTGTTGAATCAAGTCAAATCGCTCCAGCATACTGTCTTGTATCCGTGGAACTCGAAGTGTTCATCGTCTCATGTGAACTTGCTTGTACAGTCCTCCTCCTGTAGACTTCAAGGCTCCATCTGGCCCCAGGCCAACCGGCCCTATTGCTCCGCCTCTCTACAACCCTTTTAGACTTTTTTTAAGTATATTTAATAAAGGAAACGGCATTGTTTTAACGATCTCTTTCTTGTTCTGGTCTTTGTCGGGTGGGATACGTGGTGTTCCCTTGGGGAGGGAGAAGAGTTAGTGGCGGGAAGTGCCCCCTGCCTGTGACACAAACAGCATTTTAACAACTGCACACAAGGGAGAAACCATGGGGTGAAATTTATTGTTCTTTTTGTAGGCAAATCACTTACTCTTGTTGACGTGCCATGCATCAAACTCATGCCGAATGTCGTTGTAGGTCTCCCTCATAATTTAACGGATAGATGGAGCTCTATCAGTAGTGACAACACCGACATCCACACCCATGGTCAGGAGATGGTCGAGGACCAGATCGAGGATTCCAGATGACCAGTACCCAAACTATAGCGAACACTCTTAAAGGCGGCTTTCACACCTGAATGAAGGGTCATGTTTTGATACATTCGGTTAGTTGGCTCTTTTTGTCTGACCAAATTTAGTCTGTTTGGTAGGTGTGAAAGTGTATAAAAATGGCTACAGTTGAAATGTGCCAGGGCTTTTGTGATCCATTTTTTTTTCTTTTTACTTATCGTTAGCCTCATAGCATAATTGCCTAAGTCATATTTCAATGTTTTTGGAAAACAAGAAAAAACTAAAATTTTAGAAATCACATTGTTATTTTTTATTGATATTATAACAGTACATTCAACCAGATGTGTGAACAAGTATGCAAAAAGAAAAAGACCCATCATCAATTGCCTAACAAATAAAAGTGACTTAGGCAGAAAATGCCATGACTTAGGCATTTTTCTCTTACATATAAATACAAACATAACATAACAAAAGTTGTTTTACTTTCCTAAATATAACCAAGATGTGTAAATTGCCAACCTTAACCAAGTTGTTTCTTAATGTATAACCTTAACCACTGTTTTCCTTTTTCACCCTTAATCGAAGTTCCACTCAGGTGCTGTCACGTCTCTGTTTGAGTTTAGTTCTGATTTAGTTTTCCCTTGTCTGTTCCATTAGTTAATCTGTCTCACCTGTGCCCTGTTAATCACCCCATTTATTAGCTCGTTAATTTTGGCCCAGCTGTGTCTTATCTGCCTGATCTGTTTCCCCAGTGTATTTTAGCCATGTGTTTTCTTTGAGTCTTTGTTAACTAAAAAACGCCCCAACCTAAAAAACTAAACAGAGTAAGGGAAGTTGTCTTTGGAGGAGAATGTGGAAAAATTCCTCGTCTACTATCCCTCCTCTCATCGGCCCAACTGATCCAGAGCCTGCGCGGCTGATCCAGAGCCAGACGCCTGGGCGGCTGATCCAGAGCCAGACGCCTGCGCGGCTGATCCAGAGCCAGGCCAGGCGCCTGCGCGGCTGATCCAGAGCAGGCCAGGCGCCTGCGCGGCTGATCCAGAGCCAGACGCCTGCGCGGCTGATCCAGAGCCAGTCAAGTCACCACTTCCTACAACGCCCCTTCGCCGACGTAGGAGGAAGAGGACCTGTCAGTCTCGCCAGAATCCGGAGGACGTACCCGGAGTCCTCGCCCTGTCGCCTCTGCGCCTCGCACTACCGGCCGCGCCTCTGTGCCTAGACAAGACAGTGTCATCGATTTCACTAAATCAGGATCTGATTCAGCTCTGGAGGCTTTACTGGCTGTTTCCTCTTCTATCTGTTGCCCCATGTCCACATCATGACCTTCTTTCTTAGGTCTACTCTTATCTAAATCCTCTAACTCCACTACAAGGGTATCATCTTTATTTCCTGACAATAAAGCAGAAAATGCTGTTGAGTATTTTAACACAGTAAATCATGTTACATTCATAGGTTCACTGCAAAAAAATCTAAATCTTACCAAATACTTATGTCTAGTCAAAATGTCTAATTTCTAAAAAAAAATCTATTTGCATTTAAAATAAAAAGTAAATGCTTAATTACTTCACTTGCCTAAAATTGCCTAAATGTCTTTTTATGGTGACGTTTCTTAAGTGTAAAGATTTGTTCTGACCAGAAATGAGGTAATATTTTGCTAGTGTTGGCTAGCTACTTCATCATATCTTCTTGCAAAAAATGTGATTTCAAGTTAAAATACAGTTTATAATCCCTTTCATTAACTGAAATTACATTTAGTATCTAGACAATTGAAGAAATATGAACTCTTACCAGATGAAAACGAATCAAACAGAAGAGCTAACATCACTTCTGGACATCTGTCTTCCCATGTTTTCTGCCATTTTGTTTGTATCAAAACTGCCTAAGTCAAAGAGATGACTAAGGCAGATAGTGTTTTTGGATTCTAATAAGTGTTGTGATTGGCTAAGAACATAGGCAGAAAGGCAGGATGATGCAGCAGTGGTTTGACAGTAAAGTTAGGCAGATATCACAATTTGGCCAAAAAATGACTTAGGCAATTATGCTATGAGGCTAACGTTATATTTAAGATTTTGCTTGCTACCCTGGCAAAATAATTTCATGGGATAGATGGCCTATTTGTATTTACATTATTTTAAGTTAAAGGGCAAGCTAACTACCGGTAGTATTGTTTTGTTTAAGCAGATAAAACATTTGTAGTTAACATTTTTACATTTAGATTAAAAAGTATCTTCTACTATTCAACTTCTGTAGTTCTCTCTGCCCATTCATTTATTTTTATGTAGATGTTTTTTCAGATGTGAAATTTCAATTAACAGCAAAATTACAGCTAATTATTATAGGGGTCGGGCGGTCGTTTTGTGAGCCGCTATGTTGATCTGTTGTTTTGCCCTCCAGGTCACCGTGCATGTCACATGACTGAAAACTATGAATTGCTCTTTATTTTTTTTAAAGTAGGCTTCAACAAAAAGTACCGTACTGTCTGATCTGGGCCTAACAATGTTATACTATTACTTCACTATACACTCACCACATACACCTGGACAAGATCATCAGGATCTTCATTTAGGTAAATGCAGAGTCCTTTGATGACACATTCCCGACCAGCATCAATGTCTTCCTTAGAGAATAAAACAAAAGCATATGACTGCATTTTAACACAAAGCTGTTCCAAGTTACAGATAGTTGTTTAATTTGAATGCAAATGTAAAGACACTTCATCATCAATTGACTACCAGTGGACATAATACATAAGTTTGTTTGATTTGTTTGGCTTATAATAAATTACAGTAGACAAAAAGAACATATTTCAATTAATAATTACTTATTGGCATACTTAGACCGTGTGTCCACCAAAGCGTTTTTCACGCGGCTGGCGTGTTTTTTTAATTGATTCCAATGGGAGCGCCGCGTTTTTGAAACGCCATGAGCGTAGTGATGCGCTGAGCGTTTTAAAAACGCTGAAGCGCCGAGCGCTCTGCACTTTTTGCAGGTCGCTCGGAGTTGAAGAATGTTCAACTTTGGGTTAAACGCAGCGCTCATCACTGTCACTTTTTACCCAACCGACCAATCACTGTGGAGGAGGGGCGGGACAAATACCACACCGACCAACTGTCAAAACCTTCTGTATTTTGTATCATAGCAACAAAGAGTCTCAACTGAAAAAACGCAGCGCTGTCAAAACGCTCTCAAGCGTCCACAGATAGGCGTTTTCAGCAGAGCGCCTAGCGTTTTCAGATGGCTAAAAACGCTTTGGTGGACACACGACCTTAGGACTTCAAAATTAATTAATTAATTTAGTTTTTTTATTTGTTTATATTTCTAAAGTAACTTGCTACTCAAGTAATTTTTTCATTAAATCCCTTTGTACTCTAAGCTTGATTTATACTTTTGCGTCGAATCTACATCCTAGCCTATGCTTATACTTAAAAAGTATACAGATTACTACATGTCGCAGTGATGTGAACCGCAAAACTGTGATCCGTCAGCTGAATAGCCTTGCAATGCCTGCAAGCCCACAGGAAGTGCTCCATGCTTTGAAGTAAATTTTACGAATGTGATCCATTTTGTCAATAACATTTGAAAAGTCTATAAGAGCCGCACATATATTATTTTACCCCCTTTAAGTAAGCAAGAGCTAAACAGGAAGTTAGCCTGTTTGGCTGGCAAAAGTCGACCAACTAGTGTTTTGGTGGTGTAACTGCAGAACGTCAAAACCAACACACAAGTATAAATGCATGACTACGGCATAGACTTGATGCAGAAGTATAAATTAATTTTAGTTAAAGGTTGGGTAGGTAAGAATTGTAAGAATTGAACTTTTTTTCAAATTGGCTTAAACTGTCTTTATATACCAATACATAATTAAAATGTAAGTACTTTGAAAAAGAGAGTATAAAAATGACCTTCTGACCTACCCTACCTTTAAGCTTTTTATTCTCTACCCACCTCTGCGAACATATTCCCAACATGGGAAAAATGCAACTGAAAGTTAAATAGTTAGAATTCTTACCGTCATCATGGCAGACATGTCTCTAAGTTTCCTTCCTGCCTGCCCCGATTTCTTTTCAAACATTTTTAACAGATTCGCAGTGAATAGGTCCAGCTGTGAGAGGAACCTTGACTGTAATGGGACTGTGGTGATCCGTTTAAACCCTGCATTTATCTGAAACATTAGTACAGGGACATGCATACAAAATATTAGTATCTATCACACAAGATTTCACAATTTTACTGATAAGTTTTTTTACTTGCCTCCATTACATAAAATAGAGCTGGCCATCTCTCTTGAAAGTCGCTGATCATCGGAGCACAACGTATTACTTCTTGTCTTCTTAATGCAAACGTTTTCTCCATTTTAGCCCTAACTGTCTCTCTGTTATTACGCTGCTTGATATCTGAAATGAGTTCAACCCTCATCTTCTCCAGGGACTCTTCGCACTCCCCAAGTGGAAAGGAGGGATAGTAGGCCACTTCACCCCTCTTTGGTTTCTTAACATCAAAGGCAGGACTACGTTTACCATCAGGTTTAAGTTTCAAAGCATTTACACACACTTCAGGACATCCTACTTTTCGGAGATGCGTGCGGTAGTTGGACAGCTTGTATTTGAGGCTGGTCTTCCATCCTCCATAACCAGTAGCTGAGCCTCTCTCTTGTAAACATGGATGCCTCTTGATGAGCGCCTCAGCAACTTGGTCAAACTCTCTGTCTGTGACATAGACTTTGTGCTGGACTATCGCTTGTATCAACCCCTCTAATATATCGGACTTCAGCTTTGGATCAGGAATGAGCAAGGTCCCCTTTTCTCTGAAAGCTGTGTCGGCTTGTTCAAGCTTTAACTCTTCATCAAATGAAAAACGAGGAATATTGAAAAAATCTGGCCACAAAGACCTTGAAGAGGTGGACTGTGGCGATGAGAGAATTATGGAGCTATCATGAGAAGAACATAAGGAGTCATCATTGTGAGTGGTTGGGGAGTCAACGTCAGCACAGTGATCTCCATCGAAAGGTCTGCAAAATGTGTATTTGACCTTGACTGTAGCTTTGTCTTGTACTTCGTCCATAGAAGTTAGGTTCATGAAGTCGTTGCCAAAAATGGTATCCATAAACTGCAGTCGAAAGGCTTGGTTTATTTTACATTGAGTCTTTATCTCAGTCTCTAGGTCAGTTACAGTTGACGGCAGACAAGAAGGAAACACCACCCTCTGGCAGCTGTCTGGCCCCAGGATTACTCTGAGAATCGCTGTCATGGTCTGTTAAGAAAAAGAACAATAACACATTTGTCATCTGAAAGAGTAAACTGTTGAGATCAAATGTGCAAGTATGCAAGTTTGTCAAACACCATGCTAAGGAGGAAAGACACCCAAGACATAAAAACATATAGACCAAGGTCATTATAGTTTAGTATTTTCTAGTTTTAATAGGAGTTTGCAGTTTATTTTTTTAAAATGCTTGGTTTTAGTTAAATTGTATTAGTTTCAGTGTAAGTTTAATCTTTCTATGTATTATGGGACTGTACCTTTCTACCGACTTTCACCACCAAGATGCCAGGTGACGGGCATAGACTAAAACGGGCACAGCTAAGAAATTTGAAGAGATTTCATTTCCACCCAAAATATTAGTCTTATGTAGGCCCTATAAAATGAATTGGCAAAGACGAAAACTAAAGACATTACTTTATAATTTGAGTTTATTTTTGATAGTTTTGCAAGAAAAGTTACAATTATCTTTTTTTTAAGGACTCATTTTGATTTCAGTTAACTATATATTTTTCACACACCTAGTTTTTATTATTATTTGGTTAGTTTTCATTAACAATAATAACCTTGAGACAAATTTAAGAGTGTGCCCTCATGTTCATGTTATGTATCCAATTATCATGTCCAACTTATTACCTTGCTTTAAACGCAGATGGATCTCTTCAAGGTCACCATCCGCGCACACCCAACCAGATAGGCAGCCAAGGGATACTCATCAACCAGTTCACAGACCTCAACAAGAGCAAGTTCTTGTGCTGGAGATGGAGTCAGCTCATAGGCTCCATAGTGCTCTCTATACCATCCACACAGCAGTTTCAAAACAAAAAAAAATCTTGAATGCAAAATGCATATTTGATGGATTTCCCCAAACTCAGGCAGTCCACCTTCAGACCCATGGGCAACTACCATACCTGCCCTATAGTTTATTCCCTTGCTCCAAACATTTTTTGAAAGGTGTATTTCAGATAGATCAGGATATCTTAGTTTGAAAGATTGAGCCAACTCTTCCTTCAAAAACCCTAATGGGACAAGAGATGCATTTGACACATCCAGAATTGGTTTATCAATACTTGGAGACGACAAGTGATAGCCAATCATATACTGATGTTTCACAGCCAGAGAAAGGGGCACATTTTTAAAGCAACTGATGCGTTTAATTACCCTTTTGAAGAAACGTCTCGGTTACATATGGTAACCCTCGTTCCCTGAGGGAGGGAACGGAGACGTACGTCGTGGTGAACGACGAATAGGAATCTCGCTAGAGAGGCCAATCTACTTCGAGTGAAACTAAACGAGCCAATGCATATTGGCGTGCAATCATTTGCATCAGCTGTGCAGCCTCGCAGCGCGGGTATTTAACGAGCAGCTGGTGTGATTGCACTTCAGTTTTTTGCTGAGGAGCCGAGCCGGTGAGCTGGCTGCCCCGGCGGGTCGCAGCAGATGTGGCGACGGGACGTACGTCTCCGTTCCCTCCCTCAGGGAACGAGGGTTACCATATGTAACCGAGACGTTCCCTATCGTACGGTCACTACGACGTACGTCGTGGTGAACGACGAATAGGAATCCCTACCAAAGTGCCACAGCTGCTGCACCCCATCCAGCGCCCTGAGCAAGCCTCAACACCTTCTTGCCTGTAAGGACGATAGGAGAGGGCTTACACCAAGAGTATCCACACTGTTGTTCCGTGATAACCCATACAGTGAGATATTGGATAACACTGGGAAAGCGTGCCCGAACTGAGGGAGGGGAACGCTGCGGGAACCACATTCTTAAGAAGAGTTATGTGGGAAAAGACATATGGACTAACCCAAGGGTTGTACTGCATATGAATAATGGGTGACTTAGCCCAAGGGAAAGACACAGGCTTCCGTTTAGGAGCAGCCGTGGAAGATATACACATATGGGATCCCTGTAGGGTCACACATATGGGACCCAGCCTAGACCCGGTTCTCAAGGATTCAGCGGATAAAGGCCTGGCACCGGACGCTCCGCCACGTCCGGGCCGAAGGTGTTTGGAGGACTCGACAGGTTTTGACTCTGGAGCAATAAGGGTGCACAGTAGGGTGCAGCAAGCCGACAGAGCCGGTACTCACAGTGTTTCTACCCGTTTAGGGTGAAAACACGGGAGGACACGGGCTCTACACGTAGGCTATAGTATCTACGGGCACATAGCCAGGCCGGGGTCTCAACACAACATGGTTGTCACCCGGCCCGAACTCTAGGCACGACTCGTCGACCGAAAATGCTTGCAGGTCCCCTACCCTCTTGATCGAGGCCAGTGCAATCAGCAGCAAAGTCTTCAAGGAGAGAAGCTTTAAGTCTGCTGACTGCAAAGGCTCAAAGGGAGCATCCTGAAGTGCTCGGAGCACCAGGGAAAGGTCCCAAGAGGGTATGGAGGGGGGACGAGGAGGATTTAATCGTCTCGCCCCCCTAAGGAACCTGACGACCAGGTCGTGCTTTCCAACTGTTTTGCCATCTATGTGGTCATGATATGCTGAAATAGCAGCAGCATGTACTTTAAGGGTGGAGGGAGACAGCCTTCGCTCCAACCCTTGCTGCAAGAAGGAAAGCACTGACCCTATCGAACATCTTCGGGGGTCCTCTCTGCGGGAGGAACACCACTCGACGAACAGGTTCCACTTCAAGGCGTACGCACGTCTCGTAGACGGCGCTAGCGCAGAAGTGATGGTGTTAAGTACCTCTGGGGGTAAGTCACCTAGAACCTCCGCGTCCCGTCATGGAGGGACCAGACATGGAGTTTCCAGAGGTCCGGACGCGGATGCCAAAGGGTGCCCCGTCTCTGAGTCAGAAGATCCTTCCTCAGAGGAATGGGCCAGGGAGGGACTGTCACGAGGAGCATAAGTTCTGGGAACCAAGTCCGGGTGGGCCAATAGGGAGCCACCAGAAGGACCTGCTCCTCGTCCTCCCTGACTTTGCACAGGGTCTGTGCAAGTAGGCTCACTGGGGAAAACGCATATTTGCGGAGGCCCCGGGGCCAGCTGTGTGCCAGTGCATCCGTGCCGAGTGTTCTCTCGGTCAGGGAGTAAAACAACCGGCAGTGGGAGGTCTCTGAGGAGGCAAACAGGTCTACCTGAGCCTCTCCGAACTCTCTCCAGATCAGCTGAACCACCTGGGGGTGGAGTCGCCATTCTCCCGGGAGCACAGCTCGTGATAGCTCGTCGGCCACACGGTTGAGCACACCGGGGACATACATGGCTCGAAGCGACCTCAGATGCTTCTGACTCCAAAGGAGGAGATGGCGGGCGAGTTGCGACATGCGACGGGAGCGTAGACCACCTTGACGGTTGATGTACGCAACGGTCGCAGTGTTGTCCGTACGGACCAGCACGTCTCTGCCCTGTAGCGGCCTTTTCAGGCGGCTCAGAGCGAGACGTACTGCTAGCAACTCGAGGCAGTTGATGTGCCAATGCAGTTGGGGGCCCGTCCACACCCCTGACACTGCATGCCCGTTGTACGTGGCACCCCAGCCCGTGGCAGAGGCATCTGTGAAAACCACAGCATGCCTGGACACCTGTTCCAAGGGGACTCCTGCCCGAAGGAACGAGGGGTCTGACCACGGACTGAAGGTCTGGCGGCACTCCGGAGTGATTGCCACCCGGTGAGTGCCGTGATGCCACGCCCATCTCGGGACTCGGCCGTGAAACCAGTGCTGAAGCGGTCTCATATGGAGCAGGCCGAGCGGAGTTACCGCTGCTGCCGCTGCCATATGCCCCAGGAGCCTCTGAAAGAATTTCAGTGGGACCGCTGTCCTGCCTTAGAACGTGTTCAAGCAGTTCAACACCGACCGAGTGCGCTGCTCTGTGAGGCGCGCTGTCTGAACGACCGAATCCAACTCCATACCGAGAAAAGAGAACCTCTGCACGGGGGCGAGTTTGCTCTTTTCCCAGTCGACCTGAAGGCCCAGCTGGCTGAGGTGCCTGAGCACGAGGTCCCTGTGTTCGCATAACTGATCTCGAGAGTGTGCTAGTATGAGCCAGTCATCAAGATAGTTGAGGATGCGAACGCCCTGTTCTCTCATGGGAACAAGGGCCCCCTCCGTGACTTTCGTGAAGACACGGGGAGACAGGGCCAGCCCGAAGGGCAGGACCTTGTACTGATATGCTCGACCCTCGAACGCAAAGCGCAGAAACGGCCTGTGTCGAGGAAGAATCGAGACATGAAAGTACGTGTCCATCAGGTCGATCGCTGCAAACCAATCTCGGGGACGGATGCATTCGAAAATGCGTTTCTGCGTGAGCATTTTGAACGGTAGCTTGTGAAGGCTCCAATTCAAACTCACTGATCCAAGATCGGTCGTAACCCACCACCTATCTTGGGTACAAAGAAGTAGGGACTGTAGTGCCCTGACCTCATATCGGCTGGAGGGACCGGCTCTATCGCGTCCTTCGCCAGTAGGACTGCGATCTCCACGCGCAAGACATGGGCATCGGCTGCTCTCACTGTAGTGGAGTGGATGGCCCGAAACTTGGGGGACGCCGGGCGAACTGAATCGCATAGCCGAGCCTGATGGTCCGAATAAGCCAGCAAGACGGACTGGGGAGCGCTAGCCAGGCTCGCAGAGACCGTACAAGCGGGACCAAAGGGACCGTAGGCTTACCCGGAGTGGGGCAGCGAGGTGGAAGACAGGGCTCGGCTCGGAAGGCTCTCTCTGGGAGGCGGCCCGTAGCGGAGTCTGAGTGTGCTGTGCAACACTTACCTGATTCCACGAGGCAGGAGGTGCAGGAGGCAGCTTGGTTGCATTCTCGAACTGCACACTGTTGCCTGCTGGCGATAGAAGAGGCGGATGAGAGTGGTGAGGATTCTGTCCTCCCACTGCTCTCCTGGCCCTCTTCAGACCCAGGGACAGAAGAACTGCTTCTTTTTTTTTTTTTTTTTTGAGAATTTGGGTACCACTGTGACTCCAGTGGTGGAACACTCAAAAAATTCGTTCCCCGGCCCTCCACCGGAAAAGAGCAGCTCCACCCATCTCCGGGTCACCCATCTCAGGGGTGATTGTTTCACCGACCACTTAAACAGTGGCTGAGACGGGCGGTGTCATCCTCCTGCAGCGGACACAGTAGAGCAGGCTGTGTCGGAGTGTTTTTATTTTTATTTTTATTTATTTATTTTTTGCAGGGGATGACACCCTTGGCGACAAGTAGACTGAGGGGCAGCCCACGAGGCACTCTGGTGGTACGTCGGGGAAGCACTTCAGTCTGCTGCTGACTGCGGAGAACTGCTGGGCCAATTCTCAACAGTGTCGCCGAAAAGGCCACCTTGTGAGATGGGAGCATCGAGAAAGCGTACTTTGACGACGTCTCGCACCTCTGCAAGGACAGCCAGGGGCGCTTCTGGACCACCAAGGTGGACATCGTCTGGCCGAGGGCCTGCGCTGTGACTTGAACACGGTCAGTCGACAAGTGCAGCTCAACTCCGGCTCAGAACTACCCTCGTGCAATAAGAGTGCCTTGGCCTCGCATGCAGGGCAGAGGTGGCTCGCCAGAGGCACAGCCACCCCACCAACGAGGGTAGCGAGAGAGGTGAAAACTTAACAGAATTTGGCACTTTTGGCGTTCCATATTTTGGCACCAATATAGCTCCATACTCCTAAGTTTTCAATGCACATCCGAGAAAGACCCGGGAAAGCATGGCTGTCAGTTCTGAATCTGATTCAGCATAAGCACACACACTATTACAGTGGGAACTCAGCATACCCTCATTTCCAGAACAAACAGGCCCTCTCTCCGATGCAGCAATCGACATCTGCCCTCAGCTGGAGCCCTGAATGAAACGCTAGGTTCCTCCAATTTTGAAGGACCAGCAATCTCATCCAGAAGCTGCACAGCTTGTGATGCGCTAGAGAGGGAGGGGCCCTAGGGGGTTGGTTCCCCGAAGGAGAAGCCCTCAGCTCTCAGATCACCCAAGCCATTTTACTGAAGTAGACCTCTCCTGGTGGCCACCAGGGAGGGCGCTACAACAGAGAATAGACAAGGAGACCGCGCACCTAGAGCGCCGAGCGAGCGCTGGGTTGCCGTGACAACCCGCGCTGCAGCCCGGCAGCTCGACGGCACACGACACGCTGAGGAGCGAGAGATCCGTCGGGTTTTCCCCGCGAACGCTCTCGCTCATGGTCCCCCAGAGTGTCGAGCAGACCTGCAGCTGTGCTTTTACACACAGCAGCGGCTGGCCAACAACAGAGGGGACTCAACTTTCCGGAGAAAGAAGAGTTGACCGGCGTGCCGACGTGGTCATGTTCCCGTGCGAGAACATGAACCACCCACGAACACAGTCTCACATGTTTCCCAGGCATGCGAGACAGTGATCGTGGCCGTCAGTGAGGACAGGAAACGACCGCAACCAGAAACACACGGGTGGAATGTCATCTTTAGAAAGACGCCACTCACACCCATGTAAGCTCTTTCAGGGAAATACTCTCCTAGGTACTGAAGCACGCAGGGGAACGGTCGCAGCGGACACAGACAGGAATATGCAACCTGACGTGCGCTGTCTCTCTTCACGGCGGTCTTACCAGCCATAAGAACGGCTATTCAGCGCTCTTGGCGCACCGTTACCACCTGTGAAAACAGCTTTTTTGTTTTGCTCAGTCAGAAACACAAAAACAAAAAGAGAGAGAAAAAGAAAGTCGACCCCGCTGCTGCGCTGTATCGCCCGCACCAGACACGAGAGATCATCTTGAAGAGCTTGCTCGTTGTTTGATCACTCAGTAGATTAAACAGCATCGAAACGCTCGGCTCCGAAGCAAAAAGCTGAAGTGCAATCACACCAGCTGCTCGTTAAATACCCGCGCTGCGAGGCTGCACAGCTGATGCAAATGATTGCACGCCAATATGCATTGGCTCGTTTAGTTTCACTCGAAGTAGATTGGCCTCTCTAGCGAGATTCCTATTCGTCGTTCACCACGACGTACGTCGTAGTGACCGTACGATAGGGAACTGTGCTTTGCCTCAAACCTCATGGTCCAAAGACCCACAAGAGGTCCAAACAACTTTATTAGTTTTGGATAATGTTCTAGATAATGATGTTTGGGCAGCAGTCTATTCTGTGGAAACACCTCTTGATGCCTTTGTCTATGGTCAGAAATTTTGCTTTCAAGGAATGCAATAGAATCATTGTTGTGGATTGGGGCAACCACAAGCTCCACGATCTGTTTTAGATCCAACAAAACTTGCCATACAGGATCATGCTCAGGAATTTGGGGCCCAATTAAAAAGGGGAGCAATCTTAGCAAGTTCCAGTTTTCATGGGCATTACCGCCTATGGTTTTCCTGCTTGACAGATTTTGCGGCAAAACATGAGGCTTATTTGTTTTGTCTGTCCACTTGTATGGAAAGTGAAGAATGGAATTGTTGATATCACCCAAGCTGATATACTTCTTTGATATTAGTATGTTGAGACAACTTGCAATTTCAACAGGCACAATGCCTTCAAAGAGGTCATGGGCAATGTCAGGAGGGTAGCCACTGACAACATGAAAATGACAAAGGGCTTTAGTCAAAGGACACGCACGTTTAACTCCAAAACAGTTACTGCCACTATCTAAGGCTGCTTTGACATGAGCCTCGTGTGTTTCTTTTGTTCTGAGGATAAAAGTTTCTGATCTCACCTCATTCAATGCAATTTCTGTGGCTGTTGCAGTACAAAAACGACAAAAATAGGGGCCTGAAAAACTCTCAACAAAGCCTGCTATTCCGTGAGCTCCTAAATTGTCTGCAGCAACTGATTGAACTGTACCTTTAAGCGATCTGCCCAGATGTGGAACATACAGATGTGGCCTTTAAAAATGCGCGTCTCAGAGAGAAGAATGCTGCGAGCACTTCCGAAATTCTGCGGGATCGTGCAGAAGGGGGATTAGATGTTGGACGCAGGAAATAATAAAACCTGTAGATGGCAGTCGAGTTTCATGTGGCCATACTGAGTTGACGAAGTATGACGAATACAATGTTTTCTTTTGCCAGTTACATAAACAGTCACATATTCTTCATAAAAATCTGACTCAAACGCGCATCATTTGTCTTATTTTTTTTTCTGTGTACTTACAGTAGAAGAGACGTGATGTAGGCTATGATAACTGAGTCTTATAACACAATAATTTGCGAAGACCTTTGAAGAGACCGAGATCATTTGCGCATTATCATTATCTAATTTTACATTTAGTTCATTTTTGCATCTTAACGTTTTAAATAGTTTTAACATGGTTGTAATGCGCTTTTCTGCATTACTGTACAGTACTTTTTATATTATCATGTTTCCCTTATAGGCGTCGATTTCGGTGGGGACGGTGGGTATGCACCCACCAGATTTCGTCATGAGTCATTTTGTACCCACCACTTTTAACTTCAGTCCATAATAATTTGACTTTGGGTTCTATTGACCGTTTTCAGTGGTTATGAGGAGCTTAATTAATTTAACCTGAGATGTGCGTTATATCGCCTTTTGATCATTCTTTGTGTTGTCGATTTTTGACACAGTTTCATTATATGTTCATAATAATTTGATTCATAATTATGTCATTTTTTTCTAAAAGTAAAAAAAAACTAAAAGATTTTCTAAAAGCAATATTCTAAAGAGATACAAAGACAGTGTACGCCACCAGATTTCGTCATGAGTCATTTTGTACCCACTACTTTTAACTTCCGTTGACCGTTTTCAGTGGTTATGAGGAGCAATATGAGAGAAAAAAATTTTGTAATCATTGTCTGACACAACAAAAAAAAAATTATAATATTCATTTTATTTTAATTTTCGTGTTCGCATTTATGAGGGGAAAAAACAACGTGTCAGTTTACGGTTATGGACGTGAGCGCTCTAAAAGCGGCACTAAAAGACTGCTTTAAAACTTTCACAGAGACCTCAAACAGAACAGCTGCCTTTCTTTAAATTGAATTTCGTTTTGTATTAATTATATCTTAATTTTAATCAGTGTTTCGTGAACCATTTGCCTGGATTTAAGAAGTAAATATAGCAGACAATCACGACATTGGAGGCCCCGGCGATATCTCATAAATGAACCGAAACTCAGCGTGTAATGAACATTCACATTTACAGTGTATTTAGACACATTTAGACGCATTCACAATCATTACTTTTACCGGTTCTTTGTGGAAAGCTTTATGCGTGCGGTCGTGCGCAGTGCGGCTATATTACGTAAACACTCATGATCCATATAAGTAGGCTAATTAAATTAATATAAAGGGGCGATTTGTCCATGAATTACTTAAATGAACAACTAGCCTAGTATACTAGTCGACTAGAAAAAAAAAAAAAAAAAAAACCTTTTAGTCGAAAGCAGCCCTTATTCCACATATTTTCAAACCAGGCAACATGACATCTGTGTTGAGCGAGCGACCGGAATGAATAGCGGAGCGGAATATTCAGAAATGCGCTCTCCACTCACGAGCTCTGATCGGAACAAACCCGAACCTCACTGTCTGCTGAACTTGCAGAATCATCAAAATATAATATTTTCTAAAGAAGAATTTTAAAACTTTATTGGTGGTAGTTGAGAAGAATTCCTCTTTCCATATCTAAATCATTTCGAGTGCAATATAAATGTACATTACTGTTATTCTTATTATATAAGAATAATACGTATTTTTTACAACATTTTTAACATAATAGAGAATATAAGTTTAGCGTGTTGTGTGTATTTCCTAATTATAAGCTTTTGGTGAAATTGCAACAAAACTAAAAGAGTAAAAGTGCATAAAAACATAAAAACATGGCGTCGTCTCAAGAAATATCTGCGTACACACGAAACCACTGAAACCGATTTTAAAACGATGTAGCCTAGTAGGCTATACATACCAGACCAGGCACTGTAATTCTGCCACAGTATACTAAAAACGTAGAAGACTTAAAGCATGCGCATAAACCTTGCGCGCTATACAACAATAATATTAGGCACAGTAGCTTCTTTTTTTCTTTTCTTTTTTTATCAAGAACTTTGTTGAACAATATGAACAACCATAAATGGTCTGGTACAAAATATGAGTCACGATATTCGATAGTTAACGGATGCATAAAGCTTGCCACAAAGAACTGGCAAAAGTAATCATGTGTCAAGTATAGCAAGGAGACATTTTAATTGTTTACTAATAATCTAGTGTTTTATGTGTCAGTCAAAGATGTTGACAATGCTGACTCGTCATCTTCGCAGATATTGTGAACGTGCCTATAGAGAGAAATGCACACTTACATAAGAGAGTTGTCTGTTTCTTTTCGTTTTGAATTGTTTTGTTTAAAAGTGGACATTTCAAGCTTTCTAGATACATTTCTGAGTTTCGGTTCATTTATGAGACGAGCTCAGTTCACGAGCAATGCAAGTTATATCGCGCCGGTGCCTCCATTTCCTGATTAAATAGTCTTAAATGCGTCTTCGTGGACAGAAACCAATATAATCTTCCTGATTTAATCACGTAAAACATAAGTCTAAACACAAGCACCACTCTTCTGAATGATGGTAACCACAAACCTCCAAGAGTTTGTAAACCAATTGTTTGTAAAACATATTTAATACTTACAAATTAAAAAAAAAAAAAAAAAAAAAAAAATTGTTTTGCAGTGTATAGGCTAAATAAAACGACATTAAGAAAGTTATTTCCAAAATGTAATTAATTGCACAGTCTTTGTTTTAGCTGCTTGTTTTAGCTGCTAACAATTGCACAGAGTCAAGGAAGTACAACCACCCACCCCCCAGGTCTGCCGATTCAACCCTCAATGCTAATCGATCTCCTCTCAGGGAATCAAAAGAAAACCGGTTTTTCCAGTTTTCACCAGCGTGTGGTTGGGGTTTTAATCCCTTGCAGTTCCTTTGTTTAAATGCTATAAGCAAATCTACATACGCTTTAAGTTATTTCAAATTAATGTTTATAGCTTAATTTGTTGATATCGCGTAACTTAATTTGACATATGTTGATATAACCAACTGACATTGTAGATTCCATTGCATGCCAGGAAGAGGCTTATGCTTTGTTTTAAGTAATGAGCATTTACTATAATATAGCCGCACTCAATCGCACGACCGCACGCATAAAGCTTGCCACAAAGAACCGGTAAAAGTAATGATTATGAATGCGTCTAAATGTGTCTAAATACACTGTAAATGTGAATGTTCATTACACGCTGAGTTTCGGTTCATTTATGAGATATCGCCGGGGCCTCCAATGTCGTGATTGTCTGCTATATTTACTTCTTAAATCTAGGCAATTGGTTCACGAAATATTGATTAAAATTAAGACATAATTAATACAAAACGAAATTCAATTTAAAGAAAGGCAGCTGTTCTGTTTGAGGTCTCTGTGAAAGTTTTAAAGCAGTCTTTTAGTGCCGCTTTTAGAGCGCTCACGTCCATAACCGTAAACTGACACGTTGTTTTTTCCCTCATAAATGCGAACACGAAAACTAAAATAAAATGAATATTATATATATTTTTTTTTTTGTGTGTCAGACAATGATTACAAAATTTTTCTCTCATATTGCTCCTCATAACCAAAACGGTCAACGGAAGTTAAAAGTAGTGGGTACAAAATGACTCATGACGAAATCTGGTGGGTACACGTACACTGTCTTTGTATCTCTTTAGAATATTGCTTTTAGAAAAACTTTTATTTTTTTTACTTTTAGAAAAAAATGACATAATTATGAATCAAATTATTATGAACAAGTAATGAAACTGTGTCAAAATTCGACAACACAAAGAATGATCCAAAAGCGATATAACGCACATCTCAGGTTAAATTAATTATAAAAAACAGGGAACATTTTGTAAAAGCAAAACTGAACAAAATGCATAATTAAAATAATTGTATTAGGCTATGTGTTACCGAATATTTAATACCACTTCCCCATAATGTTGTAATTATTTTTTTAAAACAACATCTGTCAAACTGTCAATCAGATACCTCTTATCTGGTCATTTTTATTTTATTTTAGAAGTCATAACTGTTGATCACCCTTTATATGGATTTTGTGAATATGAATATTTAGAATATTTACAAACTGTCGGCAAGACCTCAAGACAACCCCGGACATTCTGAGACTAACGTGGAAAAATCTTTATGCTTAATGCATTAAGACAGTTTAATTAAAATATTTATTAATAATTTAATGGCAAATCAGATGCGCCCAACGTATGCTACGCGTTGTGCTGCGACATTACCTCACAAGAAATATCTGCCCAAGAACAATCACACAAGAAATATCTGCACGAATTAAGAATCTGGGTAAGTCGCATTATTTAAGCCTTGCATTATGTTAGGATGATTTTGTGTATATATATAAAAAAATACTGCTGGGTTTTTACAGGCAGAGCCACGTGCATTATGCTCACACTAAATTCTCTGTTGCGCTTAGTATAAATGCGCATTGCATGCACAATCATCTTAATAGTTGTACAAAAAAGTTATGCGCTGGCAAGAACGTCACTTTGCTGTTTTAATAAAAGCAATGTTAAATATTCTGCATGCACTCATCTCCTGGAAACCACAGCAATGACAAAGCATATAAAAATTCGTAAACGTTGTCCAATACCCCTTCTTGTCTTAATGAACCTTTTGCATTTACAAATATTTTCAAATGTCTGTATAATACAGTAGCCTACTGTAAATATTTGTGTCTATTACTATTTATAATTTATATTTTATTGTGGATGTTTTCTCACAATCATGACGTAATGTGAAGTAAAATAAAAAATCTAATGTAAAGTTGTTTTTTATGCGCCACCTGGTGGATATTCTGTGAAGCGAAACACATTGAGGGATTTTTTTAAGTAGGCCCCCCCGAAGCACTTGCAGAATTCTGCGAGACTCTACGAGACGAATTGCCGAATGCCGCGGGAGAAAACGCGCGTTTTTAAAGGCCAGATCTGTATATTCCATTAACTTCCAAAGACCTGAGATCTCTAACAAGTGGTTCTAAAACCTTGTCATAGCCATAGCACTTTACATTGTCTGTTTTGCACAACAGTGCTAAATAGATGGAGGTCAAAGACGAATTACACCCAGGAGGAAGGTTGCTCAGCACCCAATACACAGCACAAAGTTTGTGTGTTTTACGGGAGGTGCCTAGAGGGTTGCAGACCTCAAAGTCATCAACATACAAACTTAAAGATAGTCTTAACTAACTCCTCCCCTGACAAAAAAGTGTTTTGCTTAAAGTGCAGACCGTCCCTGAAAGACCTGTACACAATTTCACCTGAAGTCTCCGCTTCTTTTTGGTGATTACAAACTATCTTGTCCAAGATATCTTGCCTATTCAAAAGCACTCGTAGGGATTCAAGAATGGGGACATACTGAAAGGTTTTGTTCTCTTTAGAATCCAAAATATATTCAACTGGTTCTATTACATTAAAGTTTGCCTTATAATACTGCTTACGTTTATATGCAGAACTCAAAGTACCATCCTTAGCTATGGCTTTATTTATAGGATTCCCTGTGCATAAAGCAGTGGTTATTTCCTCTATGAAATCTGTCAACCTGAAGGTTGTGCTTCTGAAAAATATCAACTAGAACACCATCAGTGTGGGAACTTGAGAGAGAGCTAGTTAAGTGGTTAAGGTCAGACAAAAAAATCACTGATTGCTGTGCTTGGTACATGAGTAAAATGTTCTAACTTTAACAGAGCTGCTGCAAAAGTGTGTTCTATTACATTTGGAAGGTCTTCTGGGGCATCTACACTTAAACCTGGTTGTGCATCCAAGTATACCTCACCTATATCATTGTTTGAAGTATTTTCAGCTGAATTTAGGGAAACAAAGCTGGTAGATGTCACAATGCCTGGTTTAAAATCGGTTAATGAATAGGAATTGTGTGTTCTGCACTTGTGGGATCTAAATGTTCCGTAGATATTTTGTTTTAAAGTCGCAACATAAAAACATGCAAGTTACAACCTCATTTTTCTTCAGGTGTGCATTAATGTGAACCCAGTAATCCCTTTCAGAGACAAGATCCTGACAAAGACATAAATGGCATCTAAATACAGCTATCTGTTTGATGAGAGGTTTCAGCCACATGGAATCTATTCAAATGAATTAAGAGTGCATTCCATGTTCTAAAAGTGCACGGGCAGGTTACATATGCACATGGAAATCTATTATTATTCCCATAAAAACTATGTTTTACCCGATAATGCTTTAATACATGGGACCTACTTGGTCAAACTGAGGGGCAGGCTTTGCAACGCCACATTCAAAGCATTTTCTGCATCACTCGTCACTGAAAAAGAGAAATAAAAAATAAAATAAGAATAAATCAAAGAAAAGTTTCACATATACAGGTATTTCTAATTAAAAATAAACATGCTGTCAAATTATGAAAAATCAAACAACAACAACAAAACATGTTAGGGGTACTCCTATCAGGATTTTGGGGGACAATCAACATTTCCTGGACACAGTATAGTCCGAAACAAATCACTGTGTCTATAATGAAGCCTGTGGAATTCTATTTTTACTTAAATATTCTCTACAACAATGTTGGCTTTATTAAGTATTAAAATTAACTAGGGCTGTCACTTTTTATTCGATATTCGAATGTACATTCGAACATGACGTGAAATATCCGTAATCGAACTATAAATAAACTATTCGGTTTTTAAAGTGACGTGTAATAGCGCATTTTACAGTCTATGATTAGTTGAATGCCATTCTCCCTCTCTGGCACACGCACGCTGCGGAGCACAGTCTCTGTCTTGCATGCGCGCGCTCTAGATTGCGGGAGATTTAAACTAATATGCGTGCATCAGGAAGCCGGTAGATCTATATATAAAAATTAAATAAACAACAAAAAGGTAGTCAAATTTGTAGGTTGCACAAATTGTAAAAACTACTGTCACTCTCTCAAAAAATGGTTGCAAAATGCAATTAAACATTTTAGAATGACATTCTGTGAGATAAACTACTACAGAACCCTGCCCTGTGAGGCAAACAATGTAAACATTAACTTTACTCACCAAACAAACCTGAGCCCACAGTGAAAGAGCTGACTCCACATGAAGTTAGTACAGTGTGAGTTTAGTGTTTACCTGCAACAACAAAGAGCAAGAACATAAATTAATGTTACCCACCATAGAATAATTAAAACTAGATTATATGTTAATATGTTATATGTTCAAATCATAAGCCTTTCAAGTTAAACTCTTCCTTATTTAAGATGAACAGCTAAGAACTATTAAAAACACATTTTGTAGATTAAGCGACCCTTTGTTTTTTTCTAAAAGGTTAAACTTACTCAAAATGTACCATACAACTTAAAACATTAATGCAGTTCCTGGCAAAGCAGTATTTTGGGTGTTTGCGCCACAAAAGTTAACATGGCTGGGGCTAAGTAGCCTACCTCACCCCCAAAGTAGTTTTTTTTTCCCTTCTCTATAGTTACCAATAGACTGTATAAAGTTAAAACGGTTAACTTACCCAGTAATCACAGGAAATACAACTGTGCACTTTCTGAAATGAAGTAACATTAGCCTACCTCTGGCTTCCAGAACTGGGGCCGGTTGCATAAACAGTCATCATCTTAAGACTGTGTCTAAGAAATAGTCTGACTAACTAAAGTCACTGAAGAAAGACCATTGCATAAAATAAACTCACATCTATCTTTATTAAGACAGTCTAAATCGCTTTTCTTTGTGGGAAAAATAAGACTGAACAACTTAAACAAAATGGCCGACAGTACGCGCTCGGCTCGTCACATACAGTCTTTGAGTTTTCCTTTATGGAAAATATTTGTATATTAGAGGAATACAATGCTGCTAAATAAACTTTAATGAACAAATTTAACGATTACAAACGCAATAGCAAAAAAACACAAAGCTTGGACCACAATAACGGAAAGAGTTAACAGAGTCAAGTTCAACCCACCTATCTCACGATCCGTCAAAGATGTTCAAAAACGGTTAAAAAATATGGTTCAAGAGGCAAAAAAGGGAACACAACGGAACATATACGGAGACGAATCTACGATGTTTTGGGGAATCCCCGGGGGGAGGGAGAGCGGAGTATCCGGGCGGACGTTACGCGCGGCGCGGGGGAACACATGTCTCTCTCATACGGCTGTCACATCATCTACTCCGCTTGGATTACTAGCTAACGTTACTCGTAATTGCATGTCCATGCAGGCTGGCCGTTCTGTGCATTACAGCTGCCAACCCTTCGCAAAGACCCGCCCCCCTTAGTTACTGTCGCTATGCCCGACAAGCTACGCTGCTCTCACGCACACACCATGTTCTCACGCAGTGAAAAATACATCGCGGAGCAGAGAGGAGACTGACAACACACTGACAGACAGGACAGACCAAGTTACTTTTTTTGGTTACTTTTGATATTAAACAAAGTCTCACCTTTCAAATTTGGTCATTTTTTAAAAGAAATTTAAACGATACATACCGTTTTGTGGCTCTTTAATGTGTCTAACAGATCGCTGTAGAGCATCATTTAAAGCTGCTTGTGAACCAATCATCTCTTCCTTCTAGTTCATTTATAGCATCAAATAAACATAAACGAACATAAGAAGGATTGTTGTTTTAACCGCGTAAAGACGTCAGTACACTCCGTTTTTCCATGTTCAAATCCTCCCATGTTAATCTGCTATCTCTCCTGACTGCTTTGTCGGACAAAATGGCGGTTGGCGGATTATGATTGGTTAGATCGCCTGTCAATCAAGCTCCCTGCGAAGGGTGAATCGCCGATTTCACACGCTGAAGTGTCAGTCAACCCGGTCGGTCTAATCCCTGAAAGAGTTTATCTGTTGTATCGTAGATTCCAAGGGAAAACTCATAAACAACGGGAACTTCAGAATGGTCTCTCTTTATTAGGACTCATCTCGGTAGCCAGCAATACACACACAAGCACACACCACAAGGCATGTTCTTCTCTGCTTTTAACAGTGCTACAGCCCACAAACATGGTACGTCACCGCCCCCTATTGGACAACCCCAATACCACCCTTAACATACAACATTTCCCCTCCACTTAACTCAGAGGCCATCCTTCCTTCAAGACACCAAATCTTTTAGAACAACAAATCTTTTAGAACAACTGTAAAGTGATTTTTTTTTTTTTTTTTACATCATTCAACTCATAACATTCATAATGCAAAAAATTATGTCACAAAGTCTTTAAGATATGCTAGTGGTTATGCCTTTCATGTCACAAAGTCTTTAAGATATGCTGGTGGTTTCCTCTCTCTTACTGACCGTCGTAGACATCCAGAAAGTGCACTCTCGGGCTCCCTTCTAGCTGGGCTTTGAGTCAATTCAGGCATTCTTTGAGCACTGGGTAAATTTGGCAGTTGATTGCTTTGACATCCAGATTTCAAACTCTCAGGCTCCCAGTTATCTACAGTTGGAATTGATTCAAATGTTGTCGACGCACTGAGTGATTCTGGCATTTGAATATCAGCATCCATTGACACAACATCAGTCTCATAAGGTTGAACACACAAGGCAGCTTGAAAGTCTTTAGTCAGCATCTCTTTTTGTTGTCGACTGAATAATTGATCAACATGACGTCGCACTACTTGGGCACTTCCTATTGCTACTTTATAGGATACAGGTCCTGTGATATCCTGAATTACTCCCTGCACCCATTTTGGTCCATATCCAAAATTCCTAGTATACACCATATCTCCTACTTCAAAATAACGAGATTTTGCATGTTGGTCATGTTGCTCTTTTTGAACTTGTTGTTTCAATTCAATTTTGCTGGTGAAGTCGGGGTGTATTTTGTCTAGGGTGCATCGCAATTTCCTCCCCATCATCATTTCTGCAGGCGACAATCCTGTGGTAGACTGGGGTGTAATACGATAGCTGAACAATGCTCTATGCAACTGGGTATCCACAGTGGTACCAGAACTTTTTTTCATGAGATCCTTAAAAGTTTGAACTGCCCGCTCAGCAAGACCATTAGATGATGGATGATACGGGGCTGAAGTAACATGTGTTATTCCATTCTTAGACATAAATTCTTTACTTGCTTCACTTACAAAGCACTGAGCATTATCAGACACCATCATTTCAGGAATGCCATGGGTACTGAAACTCTTTCTGAGGCACTCAAGAGTAGTCGCTGTTGTTGCTGAATTTACTGGATAGGCCTCAATCCACTTAGAATGGGCATCGACTAAGATTAAAAACATCTTCCCCAGGAATGGACCCGCATAGTCCATATGCACTCTTCTCCATGGCTGTCGTGGCCACTCCCATGGATGGAGTGGTGCACTCCCAGGGGCTTTTCTCTGTTCTTGACACACAGTACAATCTTTTACTCTGGCCTCAATGTCCGCATCTAAATTTGGCCACCACAAGTAACTCCGGGCCAGGCCTTTCATCCTCGACATACCTGGGTGAGATTGATGTAGCTGTTTCAGCAACCCCGAACGTCCTTGTTCTGGAATGATGATGCGGGCTCCCCACAGCACACACCCGTCTTGAACACTAAGCTCTTGTTGTCTCTGTTTATAAGGGGCAAACTCATTTAGATTACTGTGATTAGGCCAACCTTTAAGCACATACTCACGGACTCTAGAGAGGACAGGATCTCGACTTGTCCAATGCTTGATTTGTTCTGATGTCGTCAAAGGACTAATAACGCTGTCCAGCATTAAAACATAATCCTCCTTTGATTCCTTCTCTGGAATCTCTGGCACCGGAAGACGACTGAGGGCATCGGCATTTCCATTGTCCTTGCCAGCTCTGTAAGACATGACATACTCATATGCCCCCAACATCACTGCCCATCTCATAATTCTTTGAGAGACCATCTGTGGCACAGCTTTGAGTTCATTCAGTAAACTTAGTAAAGGCTTATGGTCTGTACAGATCACAAACTTACAGCCATACAGATATTTATGGAATTTCTTGACCCCGAACACTACAGCTAAACCCTCCTTCTCCAGCTGTGAGTAGTTTTTTTCTGCTACTGTAAGTGTTCGTGATACAAACCCAATGGGTCTCTCCGTTCCATCTGTCATCCGATGGGCTAACACGGCTCCCACACCGTATGCTGAGGCATCACAAGAAAGTACTAGATCTTTTTCCTCATCATAGTAGATTAACACACGGTTAGACTGCAGTAGTTCTTTGGATTTTTTAAAGGCTTCCTCTTGTTCCTCTTTCCAACACCAGGGGACTTCCTTCTTCAAAAGCAGGTGTAATGGAGCCAGCAGTGTTGAGAGGTTTGGCAGAAATCGGTTATAAAAATTCAACAGTCCTAAATATGCTTTCAGCTCTGTTACTGATGTCGGTCTTGGTGCCTCTTGAACTGCTTGAATTTTTTCGGGAACTGGATGAATACCAGTGGCATCCACTTTGTGTCCCAGGAAAATTACTTCCTTTTCCAAGAATTTACACTTTCCCCTTTTCAACCTCAAACCATACTCCTCCAGCCGCTGCAACACTTTATCCAGTGTCCTCAAATGCTCCTGATCATCTCGTCCTGTCAGCAAGATATCGTCCAGATATACAGTAACCTTCGGAATATTTTTCAGGACCCCTTCCATGGTCCTCTGGAAGATTGCTGGACTGGAACTAACTCCGAAAGGTAATCTGGTGTACGTGAACAACCCTTTATGTGTATTCACGGTCACATACGGCTGTGATGTCTTATCCAACAGAATCTGTTGATATGCATGACTCATATCTAACTTGCTGTATTTTTCACCTCCAGCTAAAACTGCAAACATGTCCTCCATCCGAGGAATGGGATACTGCTCCAGTGACGACTCTCTGTTAATGGTTACTCTGTAGTCTCCACAAAGTCTTACTGACCCATCTGGTTTTAAAACAGGCACAACAGGTGCTGCCCACTCTGAAAATTTCACAGGCTCTATAATATGATCTTTAATCAGACGATCCAGTTCGGCTTCAACTTTCTCTCTCATAGCAAAAGGCAGTGACCTTGACTTAAAAAAATGAGGCTTTGCATTACTTGGTACATGAATCTTAGCAGTGGCTCCTTTTAATGTTCCCAGTTCCTCTTTGAAAACCATTTCATGTTTCCTTAGGATATCTTGTAACAACTCTGAACTGTCTTTAATTTTTGTCACTTTTTCCCAGCTGAGTTCCAGCTCTGTGAGCCATGATCTTCCCAGTAAATTAGGCCCAGATCCTGCTACCACCACTGCTGTGAGTTCTTTGATAAGCCCTTTGTGCTTGACTTTAACCCTGATGGTACCCAGAACGTGCACTGACTGTCCGGTGTATGTTTTTAAACTGAGAGAGCTTGTTTTAAGTTTAGGCAAGTTTTTCTTAGCTTCTAATTTGCCATACTCCATCTGTGATAAAACAGTCACGCTACATCCAGTGTCAATTTCAAACTTTACAGGGCATTCATTTACAACCAGTGTCTGTGTCATGGGAGGTACATGGGGCTGTGGTGTCTCTATACTATACATGGTGAAAACGTCTTCAGATTGATCTTCCTCCTCTTCTTGAAGATAATTAGCCCTCTTTGATTGATTTCCTCTCCCCCATTTCCAAAATTTCTTGTCTTTATCAACAGCCATTTCTTGTGGTTCCATTCTACACACTCTTCTCACATGTCCAATTTTACCACAATTATAACACTTTTCATTGGCAAATCTACAGTCTTTGGGCCCATGATTACTTCCACCACATCGATAGCACAGTCCTGTAAAACTTGACTTACTTTTTTCTCTTGTGTCCATCTTGAAAACAGTAGTACCCATTCGACTTCCTTTATCTTTATGCAAATCAGCCATATCCTTATTAGCAGCTTCAATTGCCTGAGCTTTCCTTAGCGCTGTCTCAAACGTCAGTCCATCCTCAGCCAGTAATCTCCGTTGTATGCTGTCATCATTAACACCACACACTAATCTGTCTCTCAGCATAACAGTGAGTGTGTCTCCAAAATTGCAATCTTGTGCCAGCTTCCTCAGTTCGGCCACATATTCTACTATGCTTTCATCAGTGTCTGTTACGTGAATTAAACTTCCACCGTTGAACAATTTCACTGGGCTTTGGATTAAAGTGATTTTTCAGCAAACTCACCAGATCCTCAAAACGTTTTGATCCCGGTTTCTCAGGACTCAGTAAATTCCTCATCAGTGTGTATGTCTGAGCTCCGACACAGCTCAACAATATGGCTCGTTTTTTTCTCTGGTTCCACTGCATGAAAAGTGGGATTTTCGACAGTTACCGGCGCTGTAGATTGTCGTGGAATTTCAGGTTTACGACTGCAAACGGCAATTTACAGGCAACACTGCAAACTGTCGGAAATTGTCGGAAATTGACGTGGTACTTGCTTGCCCCGTGACCCCCCTCCCTCTAATGCTTTAACATGTAAATGAGACTGCTGTGAGCTTTACAAATGCAAATGAGGGTAGCAGGGGGAGTTTTATCCCAGGTGACTAAAAGGTATTAACTTAATTCAAAACAAAATACAATACAATACAATATTTATTTATAACGCACAATTAAAAACAGCCAAGGCTGACCAAAGTGCTGTACAGGGCAATGGATAAAATGCAGGGCAGAAACAGGACAATAAAAAAAAAATAAAAAAAAAAAAAAAAAAAGCCAATAATTGTATCATAGTCAAGGGGTATTAAAAGCAAGAGAAAATAAATAAGTTTTCAAGGATGTTTTGAAGATGGAAATTGAGGGAGCTAGTCTGATATAGAGGGGTAGACTGTTCCAAAGTTTTGGGCCTGCAGTCGCAAAAGTGCAGTCGCTTCATTTTTTAAGTCTGGATCTAAAATAATTCATCTCAACATAACGGTTGTTTTCAGTGACGTCGTCCACTCTCTTAAATTCACATATAGCACGAGAGTTGAAGATCGGATTTATATCCGCAAAAACACATTTATGTGACCAGGTTGCAAATGGAATCGTTTTGATAAATCAGCTATTTCTGAATGAAATAGAAGTGGCATGAAGTGGCCAGGTGTAAACAGCCCCAGACATTGGTGAAAAACTAGCCTATGCGTTGTTAATGTAACACATTAACATGTTTTCTTATATTTAGGCCTATTACATTGCATGCTAATGCAATTAACTGTTATTTTGATAATTCTAAAGTCATTTAAATTTATTTGTTTCCCTCTGAAAATCCACTTTTGTTGATATCTAGTGGCTTCTTTCTTGATTCTGCCTCATTTTTCCCCTGAAATGAATGCAGCTGCAATTAATGCAATAAACATGTTTTTTGACAAAGATTTCAAATAGTTTGTGGTCTATATAATCAAAATGAAGTTTGCAATGGCACGCCTGAAGCCAGTCAGTGACGTCACGATATGCAAATTAGTTTATTCATACCTATGTAATCACCATTACAAAAATATTACTTTTTTTTTTTTACATTGAATCTTGGAAAAAAAATATAGACCTACCTACCGACCCTTTTTTAAAAAAAATTGCTGTTACTGAAAAACAAAATATTTTTAAGGATGGCCTAATCGAGATGTAACAAATGCATGAATCATTGTTTGGAGATTACTCTTGAGTTAAAAAAGGTTTCACTGTAGAGATTTGGCGGAGGTGAAAAAAGCATGATCTCTGGTATAAAAGCAAAATCTCTGGTATAAATAGATAAGGCTCAGTAAAGCCCAATTAAGACTCTTAAATTTGAACTTGAATTGATATATTTAATGAAAGTATGCTATACTAATTATTGTATGTCATTAGCAATGGCCAATATAATGTAAAAGATGATAAAAGATACACAAAACAATTTATTTCAAAAAAAAGTTTTAATCAAGCTTTGCCACAATGGTAAAATGTGCATTCCATGCAAACAACATCACAGTCTCCTAGAGCTCAACCACTGTGCATAGTGGCATGACTACCGTGACCTTTTCTTTGGTCTTGCTTAAATGCACAGTGGATGTGTTAACCACACATCTCCCAGCAATGCGCTCAACAGGCAGAAATGATGCTGGGTATGAAGTGTCTGTTCCTTGCAAGCTCCAAACTTCTATTGGCTTTCCATAAAAATGTCTGTCCGGATGGGGATGAAGCCAGGAAACTTGCGCAATGACATGTTTGAATGCAGTACCTTTTGACACAACATTAACCACTATAAACTGCTTTATAATGGCTGGTCGTAGTTCTGCTAGAGGGTCAATGATGGGCTCCTCAAAACTGTTAGTGTTTCCACACCACTTAGCATACACATATGCTGACCTTTCTGCTCTAGATCCATCAATTGAATAAGTTACATTAAGATATGTTACCCGTTTGCATGTCATGGCAAAACAGTCAACATCAGTGACACAAGGGTACATCTGATTATACATTGTTAACACTGCATGTCTGTCAGGCTCATCCAAGATTGTCTGGTGTAATGGAGACAGAGGCACCGCTGTAACGTTTTCTAAGTGAAGTCTTTCTGCTGACACTAAAACATTGTGCTTCACATAAAGCATATCAGCTGTGTCATTGCATGACAAAGTCCCAACCATTTGTCTTTCTAAAATACTGGCAAATTCAGCACCATATTCACATGTCCATGGCATATTAAGCTGTTGGCTTTGCTGAAATTGCCTCATAATCTGGACTTCAATTCTCCTATTGTTGTTATTAAACTTTCCCAGTATTCTATTAAAACGCTCAAATGAAAAACACCAAAAAGAGTAAACTGGTCCATAATCCAACATGCACTCTTTCAAATGAAGATGTAGATGCATGTTAGGGGTGCAGTGCAATGGGCCAAACAGTTCGACAAATTTTGAGAGAAATGTCTGCAGGTATCCATCTGCTACTTCCAGTCTATTGATGGATATGACTCTGGAGCAGAGTATGATACAAGCCTGCACAAAGTCAAACCACATGTCATAGTGTCTGTTGTCGATAAGCCCCTTCAGACAAAACAGTGAGTAAATGGTTGTCCAGTTTTTCCACTGATCTGCTGTAAATCCTGTAAAGCCAGATGAAATCCGTAAGGGAATTCTTCCAACCTCGTAAGGTACTTTGATGTTTTCCACTCTAGCTTGAAGTTCATCAAGGCTTTTTGTTGTTAAAATTCCTAGTTCTGTCCACAATCTGAATACATGTCTTGCCGTACCAAGGAGAAGGTTGTGCATTGGATCTATGACGACAAATCTGATGGCATCATAGTAACTCAAGTGGAAAAGTTCTGACCATCTAGCTCCATACTTGCGTTCAATTCTTTTCTGTTCTGCCTTCGTCCTTGCCCGTTTGGATAATCCAGCCTAGTGTATGTGATCCTTTGACGTGCGTGGCTCCCACGAAGACCGTTCAAATCCTGAGTAGTCCATTTTTTCAACAAATTCTTTCTTGCTAAACGTCTTCAAACACTTGTGGCATCCTGCAAATGTAAATTAAATGCAATGTTACACACATATATTTATATTTGATTTTTCAATGAAAAAGACCATCTGCTATCCATTAAAAAAGAAAACATTTTAAACATTTTGATTTTACTGATTTAATAATATCAATGTTTATTAATTATAGCAAAGAATGTTTGAATATTTAAATTACCTCTGTATGCTCCATGTCCAACAAAGCCTCCACATTTTCGAGTTGCAGGGATATCTGATGAAAGACAAAGCAGAGCTGCTCTGTAAACCTGATGTCCTAAGAAAGAGCTGTCTTCCAAAATCATGCCATGCCAAAGTTCCTGAAGCTCATCAACTAAGGGGTCTAAGAAAGCATTTATGTTCAGTGATGGCTCTTTTGGTCCAGGTATTAGTCCAACGAGAATCATATTTTCTTCCTTAAAACGGTCTTCACGAGGTAGATTCAAAACGACCAAGTAGATGGCTCCAACTGAATAAGGTGCATCTTTGAAAGGTTGGAACCAGTCCACATTCAGCATCAAGGCCAAATTATTTGGCTCTGCTAAAAAAGGCTCTCCATTCACATACTGGTAATCCTACCATATTTGTCCATCATATACGTCTCCTAACACACCCTCAGGTATTTTCCGCTTTCGCCATTCTTCACATTTCTCTACATATCCAGGTCTTTTAACAAGTTCTTCCAGAGACTGCACAACACTTTTGTAACAGTAAGAACGTATTGGATCTACATACTCTTTACCGCTAGAATATTTTGCCTTTCTTAGCAAGGCAGAGCCACATTTCTTCCTTAATGCAGACCTCTGCTGTGGGTGATTGTAGAATGGAATGTGACCACAAGTCTTGCAAACCTTTGTGCCATCCCGTCCGACCTCGTACGTTTCAGTTAGCACGTATACTGCCATACATTTTGGACAAACCACATACTGTAAGAAGTTGTCACGGAGGATACCAGTCCATTTCCTCAAGGAGAATAAAGTCTTTGGAATAATGCTTGCAAAGGCAGTGAGGGAATTAGCACAGAGAACATTTCCCATTATCCACATGAACTGCTTAATGCACAGAAGAAGTGATGTGATGGCATTGTCAGAAATCTTGAAGGTTGATTGCCATGACAAAAGCATCATGGCCAGAAGTTTTATCAACAAGTCTTCTGGTTTTTCACTTCTGGACTGATCACTTCCTTGCTCCTCCTCATCTTGTATATGAAAGGCTTCACTCTGATCCTCAGCAAAGCTTTCCCCCTCTTCAGTCACATACTCATCCTATACAAATATAAAGTACACATTTAAAACACACGCAATTATCATACTCATCACCTCAAACGGCTGTACTTAACGCATGAATGTGTACATTTGAGAGTGAAAATGCATCATTATTATGGCCATTTGAGAGTGAAAGGTTCATCATTATTATGGCCATTTGAGAGTGAAAAGTTCATCATTATTATGACCATTTGAGAGTGAAAAGTGCATAATTATTATGGCCATTTGAGTGTGAAAAGTGCATCATTATTATGGCCATTTGAGAGTGAAAAGTGCATCATTATTATGGCCATTTGAGAGTGAAAAGTGCATAATTATTATGGCCATTTGAGAGTGAAAAGAGCATCATTATTATAGCCATTGAAGAGTGAAAAGAGCATTAATATGGCCATTTGAGAGTGAAAAGTGCATCATTATTATGGCCATTTGAGTGTGAAAAGTGCATCATTATTATGGCCATTTGAGAGTGAAAAGAGCATTAATATGGCCATTTGAGAGTGAAAAGTGCATCATTATTATGGCCATTTGAGTGTGAAAAGAGCATCATTAAGATGGCCATTTGAGTATTAAAAGACCATCATTAATATGGCCATCGGAGTATGAAAAGTGTTTTTTAGTTGCTTTCATAGTTCCTTAACAGAAATTTAAACTGTACACTGAGAGTAACGATAGTAGTACTGAAAGTGGAAACAATAATGTTGGTGAAACATGTTGGGTTTTCCCGTTTGAGCTCTGGATTAGCATGGAAATTTATACTTGTATTCAAAAGTAATTTCATGCTTACCACATAACAGGAGATGTCTTCATCATCTTGCACTGATTCTGAATCGCTGGTCTCCAGGAAAAGATGAATGCTTTGGTCATCTGCTGTTTCGTCTGGAAAACCCATACAGAAGATATAGTTATGCATTATAATGCGATATTCGTATTTAATTATTACTACAATAATCACAACAGTTATAATCAACCACATTTAACTAGACAATTAAAATGGGAAACCAGGTAACTTAGGGTTACAATATCTGTAGCACATAACTGTACGTTACAGGTGTAAAAGTTAAATTGTGGTGCTCACCATTGTCTGAACTGTCAATCGCTGGATGCATTTCTTCAGATTCTTCCATCACTCTTTCTGGTTCCTCTGAGTTTATTTCACTTTCATCAATCTCTCCAACTCCAGCCAAGTTATCTTCGAGGTCTTTACACATCGACGGTACAAAACTCCCGCCTGTCGGGTCATGACTGGATAGATGTAGGCTCTGTACTTCATCTGACCTAGCCCTTTTGTTTTTTTTCTCCCAAACTCCATTTTTGAAATAGCGCTTTCTGTGGTCAAAATACTGTGTATGACAGAGTTCAGTGTTGCAATGTTCACATAGGCGCCGAGGTCTTTTCTTTAGTCTTGGGACTTCCATCTTTCAACTGCTGGCACACCGCTTCACAGAGCTTTATAGGCAAACAGTGGTAGGCATGCGAGCTCGTCTCGCGAGTTCTTCCGTATCACTGCATGAAAATTGGGATTTCCGACCCCGTAAACGGCCGTAAATCTCCCTAATTTTCGGCAGTTAACGACAATTTACAGCCTGTGAACGTCGCGTTCGTCTGTGCCGAATATTGTCGGAAACGAACCATGACGTATGCAGAGCGCTCGCGCCGGAGGTGTGAATGGCTCTAATTACCATATGAATAGCAGCTCCCGCCAGAGAAAGGCTTGAATTTCCTCATTGGACGTGATTGGACGAGAGCTAGAAGGCTCGTCGGGCTCCTCCAATCACATGTGAGGTCATTGTTACGGAAGAACTCGCGAGACGAGCTCGCATGCCTACCACTGTTTGCCTATAAAGCTCTGTGAAGCGGTGTGCCAGCAGTTGAAAGATGGAAGTCCCAAGACTAAAGAAAAGACCTCGGCGCCTATGTGAACATTGCGACACTGAACTCTGTCATACACAGTATTTTGACCACAGAAAGCGCTATTTCAAAAATGGAGTTTGGGAGAAAAAAAACAAAAGGGCTAGGTCAGATGAAGTACAGAGCCTACATCTATCCAGTCATGACCCGACAGGCGGGAGTTTTGTACCGTCGATGTGTAAAGACCTCGAAGATAACTTGGCTGGAGTTGGAGAGATTGATGAAAGTGAAATAAACTCAGAGGAACCAGAAAGAGTGATGGAAGAATCTGAAGAAATGCATCCAGCGATTGACAGTTCAGACAATGGTGAGCACCACAATTTAACTTTTACACCTGTAACGTACAGTTATGTGCTACAGATATTGTAACCCTAAGTTACCTGGTTTCCCATTTTAATTGTCTAGTTAAATGTGGTTGATTATAACTGTTGTGATTATTGTAGTAATAATTAAATATTATTTACCTTCACCTCCCCTTCAACTCCTCTGCATGGACGCGATCAACCCCTTTCAGTCAGTCCGCAGACCGGCGAGAAGAAACTTCTGAGTGCTATCAGTGGGCTGTCTCGTCAGCTTACTCAGTTTGCTGCCGATGTAAATCAGCAGTTCACTTTAGTAAATTCCAGGCTGCTGTCTATGGAGGATAGATTGGCTGCTTTGGAGTCGAAAAACTGTGTGGAAGAGACCAACTCTAAGAAGAGAAGACGGGTGCACAATCCTAAGATTGCGGTAAGACTGCTATGTTATCTAAGCTAAAAGTAGCATAAAAGCAAAGTTTTTTTATAAGTGGCACAAGCTAAAAGTAACTTACAAAAGTAAAAGAGCGAGTTGCTTTATAAAAATCTATTTTTTCCTTGTAAATTACAGGAAGCACTACGCCAACTTCACAACTCTGAGACCAATTCCATGCACTACGAACCGGAGCAAAGGTAAGATTCAAAGAATATGCTTTCATTCTCTTGTATAAGAAATAGATCCGTTATAGATACCGATCTTAATCATACATTTTGTTTCCACAGAGTAACCTCGCCTCATAACGAGGGCGTAACCTCACATTTACTCAGAGCTATGTCTGCAAGTCCAGATTTTCATGACGCTGATCATGACGACATTGTGTGTAAGTAACTTTTACTATTTTCTCCTTTGTTTAATTTTACTGTGACTTGCGTTGTTTTTATTCATATCACTCTCATTTAATTGTTTTCCAGCTGCCTGTAAGACGTACTACGAGACAGTACGCAGGAATTTCAGGTACAAACAACCAGATCTGGCATTGCAGGCCGAAGCTGTGAAGAGTTCAGCTCGGAGTCGAGCGAGAAGAAAGAGGGTAAGATTTTTAGTCAATGTGACTATTTTTCACGTGTATTAATAGATGTTTTGTGTCCATACACAGTGCATCACAGTACTGATTGTCTGTATTGGTTGTTTTTACAGCTGCTAGAAGCGAGACAGAGTGTGCTAGGTGAGGATGACGTGGGCATTTGGAAGTGCGCCACCATAGATCTGATGTCCGATGAAGTTTAACCACCAGCCAGGAGCTCACAGAGCTCTGTGCTACGCTGCAGTCGAGATTAGAGGCGACTCCTAAATACAGGGCAACGCACCACAGACGTTTTCAAAGTGGATCGAATTCAGAGAGAACGCCGCTAGTCACCTACTACAGCTCCGAAGATGAAAACAGTCACTGAGCTTCCAATTTGTTGTGTGTGCAGATGATCTATGCTTTGTCCATAGGTGTATATTGTTTTGTGTTTGTGCTAATAAAGCTCTTTCTTTGAATAAACAGCATGTCCCTGGCAAATTTTCCTTTCCTTTATAAATTCATGTCCTTGATGGTAATAGTGTAGTCCATAGGTTAACAATGACATGAATATACCACAGAATAGCATATTATGAATATAAAAAAATAATTTATATATTATTATTTATATGAATATTATAATTTTTTGAATTTATAATGAGCGAGTGTGACCAATAGTAACAGATCTGCCAACCAATTACGAGTGATTTTTCTTGTTTAAACCACGTGGGTTCAACCAATTGAGAGTGAGGAGTTGTCGTCATGGCACAAAGCCCCTCCCCTCGATCTCGCGGCTCCGCCATGTTGGCAGGATTCCGGCGGCAAAACCGAATGTTTGTGTATTGTTAACTCGTTAGTAGAGGAGGTTCTTGCAAGTCCGCACTTTTTTTTACCATGCCTGGAAATCACTGCTGCGTTAAAAACTGCTCCAGTACCTCACACGATACACATGGAAAACATAGGAACAATGAAATACAGTTTTTTAGGTTTCCGAAATGGACACAGCATCAGGGAGAGCAAGTTGCTGACCTGACGAGGAGACGCCGGATTGCTTGGTTGGCTGCAATAAAAAGAAAGGACCTTACTTTCGATCTCACCCCCCAGTCGATGAGAGTGTGTTCTCTGCATTTTCACTCGGGTACGTTCTCTAAAAAAATGTCTTTATGTTGTTGTCTCTTAAAATTACGAAGTGTAGGTTACCTGATGTTGTTGCAAACCCTGAAGTGCATGCGATGAATTTGCTAGTGTAACTTAAAGCATTGATTACATAGATTTTTTCATAATCTAATTATTCTGTTGTAGGTAAAACATTATATGAGATTATGAGATGACTAAAAAATAGTTGAGATTCTGTTCATGACATTATGCTAAGTTACCTTGTTGCCAGTTTAAAGCATTGATTACATAGATTTTTCATAATCTAATTATTCTGTTGTAGGTAAAACATTATATGAGATTATGAGATGACTAAAAAATAGTTGAGATTCTGTTCAATACATTATGATACCTTGTTGCCAGTTTAAAGCATTGATTACATAGATTTTTCATAATCTAATTATTCTGTTGTAGGTAAACCATCATATGAGATGCTGGAGAACAACCCTGACTGGACACCATCCCTGCGGTTAGGCCACAATGATGTTAAAGAAACAGATGGAGCGAGATATCAGCGGCAAGTAAAGCGCAGGGCCCAGCATCTGGAGCGGCCGCCACCGCCAGCCCAGGACCACCAGCAGCCGCCATCGCCAGCCCAGGACCACCAGCAGCCACCATCGCCAGCCCAGGACCACCAGCAGCCACCATCGCCAGCCCAGGACCACCAGCAGCCGCCATCGCCAGCCCAGGACCACCAGCAGCCGCCATCGCCAGCCCAGGACCACCAGCAGCCGCCATCGCCAGCCCAGGACCACCAGCAGCAGCAGCCACTGCCAGCCCAGGACATGGAATGTGGACTCTGCACATCTAGACGAGATGTCATCAACAATCTTTTGGAAGAAAACAGAGAGCTGAAGCGGGAGCTTGATGAGTACCGGATGAATGAGAACTTTCTGAGTGGTGATGATAACACAGTGAAGTATTACACGGGGCTTCCAAACTTTGCATTGTTCCAGACACTTCTACTCACCCTCACTCCATATCTGCCTCAAGGTAGGATGAAGAAGCTCTCACCCTTCCAGCTTGTCCTATTGACTTTAATGCGCCTCAGATTAGACCTTCCAATACAGCACCTCAGCCATCTGTTTAGAGTACATAGGACAACAGTCGCTGATGCCTTTCACCATACCCTTGGAGTGATGTACGCACAGCTGTGTCCATTGGTGCACTGGCCAAGCAGGGAATGCTTATTGACCAGTATGCCACACCAGTTTGTGGAGTCATTTGGGAAAAATGTGGCTGCCATTGTGGACTGCTTCGAGGTGTTCATCGAGAAACCCTCAAATGTGCTGGCAAGGGCACAGACTTTCTCTCAATACAAACACGCATACACCATGAAATACCTAATTGTGATCACGCCCCAGGGTGTCATTTCCTTCATATCGAACGGGTGGGGTGGGCGCACAAGTGACAAGCATATAACTGAGCAAAGTGGTTTCCTGAACAAACTGTTACCAGGTGACATTGTGCTGGCAGATAGGGGCTTTAATATAAGAGAAAGTGTGGGCATGATGTGTGCTGAAGTGAAAATACCTACATTCACAAGGGGTCATGCACAGCTGGAGGCGAAAGATGTGGAGGAGACTAGGGCCATAGCACATCTCAGAATTCACATTGAGAGGGTGATTGGTGTTGTGCGCAACAAATTCAAATTCTTACACTCAACTGTACCTGTGCACATGCTTGTCAAATGTGAGGGTGAAAACCTAATGCCTTTAGATAAGATTGTCACTGTTTGCTGTGCCTTAACGAACATGTGTAAAAGTGTTGTTTGAGTGCCTTGTTCATTATTTTGTTAATTTCTTTGAAATAAATGCTTGAAACAACTTGATATGGCTTAACAATATTTATTGAGAACTTAATATATTTTTTTTTTTTGGGGGGGGGTAGTAATCTCTTAGAAAAGTTAACAGTGCAAAAGAACACAAAACAGTTCAAAAGACAACAAAACAGTGCAAAAGAACACAAAAACAGTGCAAAAGAACACAAAAACAGTGCAAAAGAACGTGTGCATTCAAAGTATAAAAATTTCCAGCATGTAAACATGGACAACATAAGTAATAATAATAATAAAATAATAATACTGTTATTAGTGCGAAAGAACAAAAAACAAACAAAATAAAACTATTCAGCACAAGAAGGGCAAAACCATGGCATGTCAGCGGTGGGTCTGTCCACAAGCCCCACACAACTTAAGTGATACCACTGGACTGAGCAGTTCTCATTGTCACCATTTCACCCTCCTCTGGTCCGGCACAGAGACACCACACTTCCTTTGTTCTCTTGGCTGCTTTTTTGGCAGGCTTCTTTCTCTGCCTCTTCCCACCTACTTGTTGTGGCTGTTGTAGTTCCTGTAGGACGCTGTGACCAGATGATGGTTGAGAGGTAGGTGGGATAGTGAAATATTGCACAGCGAGTTCAGGGAGAGCCACCTTCACAAAGAAGTCCTGTGCCTTTTGTAGTCGTGCATTCCAAAAAACACTATCTGGAGCTATGCGCAGAATCACAGTATCCTTCATGGTCCACACTACAAAGTCGCAGTAGGAGCTCTCTGTCACAAACAGTTGGGTCTGGACTTGTGTGTAATACTGGTGATTCTTTTTAAGGTGTACCAGACCATCGACTACATGTAAGCAGAAGTTGCAGTCATCTGATGAACAAACTTGAAGGATTGTGCAGTCTTTGTATTTTGCTGGGCATTTCACCTCCACGCAGCCTTTCCCACAACAGGTGCAGGTTACAATGGCATCTGGCGAGGCTCCTACCTGTGGGAAGGCCGGGTTGACAAAAAAACCACAGGTTTGCACTTGTCGATCGGTGTGCTGGTGTGCTGTTTGGGCAGTGTATGCCTGCCTCGCTGTCTCCTCATGTCTAATTCCCCAACTGGTGGCAGCTGTTCCTGGCCCACGAGTTGGGTAACACACCCTCTTTACGATGGAGAGTGCTGGAGAACTGAGGTCTGTTCCATAGACGCTATGCATCGAGGAGGCCGTGACTCTCCCTGCCCGTGCAGCAAACCAAAGGGATGACGTGTGCTGTCCCCTTGTCCGTCTCTCCATCTGCACGGCCTGTTCCTCAGACACATCTGCAACGATCTTTATGGTCTGACAGTGCTGTTGCAGCGCAGGTAGGTCACTCCTATTAAGGCCAGTTCCATTAACCAGAGACTGTAGGCTCCGAATGGGCAGAACAGGATCTCTAAACAGCTCACAGTAGTCAGGGAGCACACTCAGAATGGCAGATCCTGTGCCTGTCATGCTGATTTGCCGGTAGAATATTGCCAGCTTTTCTGGTGTTGGTGTTGGTGGTGGTGTTGTTTTGGCCATACGTGTTCTCTGCGCTGGACTATTGTTGGTCTCACCATCAATTTGTCTGTCCAGAGATCTGCGTGTGGCTGCTGCAGATATAAAATGTATCTGGTGACCAACCTCAGGTTGCACTTTGTTGATGCTGCTTGGGAGCTTCCAGTACGCTGGCTCATCTGTGACCGTGGCCTTCTCCTTTAGCCGGACACAGGCATCGACCATGAAGAGCAGGGCTCCAACGTGGGTGCACGACTCCGCTACGCCGGCCATACAGGTGCAGTGGGCCGAACACACTTCCCCCGATGGTGTTAAGATCACCCATGGAGTAAGAGGAGGCTCACTGAGCCGCCGTGAATGCAGGACCTGTTAAATAAATAAAGGTAAATAAATTAGGGAAAGAGTAAAAAGCATTTAAAGGGATACTCCAGTTTAAAATGAAAATTCTGTCATCATATACTCACCCTCATGTTGTTTCAAACCTGTATTTCTTTCTTCTGCTGAACACAAAGGAAGATATTTAGAAGAATGTCAGTAACCAGACAGTTTTTGGGTCCCATTGACTTCCATAGTATATTTTTTCCTACTATGGAAGTCAATGGGACCCAAAAACTGTCTGGTTACTGACATTCTTCTAAATATATCCCTTTGTGTTCAGCAGAAGAAAGAAATTCATACAAGTTTGAAACAACATGAGGGTGAGTAAATGATGACAGAATTTTCATTTTAAAAGTGAACTTCTCCTTTAACAAGCGACCATTGCGGTCCACGCATTCACACTTTCATCTTGTAAAAACTGCTTTTTTCTTTCTCTATTCGAAAATGGGGGTCTCACATTATTTAATTGCAGAACTGCAGGCTATAAGCAAAGCATACTTACAGAGTTGAGCTGGAAGTTGCAAGTGGGACTGGGACCGTTGAAAAATGCGCGGACTTTTCTTTCTTCCCGAAATGCATTGCACCCGTGCGTGAATATCGTGAGATAAAACGAGAACTGGTATTCACTTGATTGAATCACTTTATCCCAACATGAGCAAAATATGTTCGTGCCCTCTTTCTGCATATAACGTCTAGTCAACACAATGCTATCACGTTTTACTTAAGAACATAAAACCATTTAGTAAAACATACTAAATATAATTGGATAAATCTAACAGGTGACCAGTCTCCCTTTTTTCAGTGTATTCCAAGAGTTCAGAAGAGACTCATACATAACTTCTTCAGTTATATTGATACTTCTTTGTAGTTTTCTGTCATTTAAAAGGGCCATAATGGGTATATCTTTCATAATAGTCTCTTCAGCATCTTTCCATCCAGCTGAATAACTGGGCGAAGATAAACAGATTAAAGGTCTAACTTGAGCAGCATAATAATAATCCCTGAGGCAGGGAAGGCCCAGCCCCCCTTTCTCCTTCATCAATTGCAACGTTTGATATTTTATCCTACCCCTTTTATTTTGCCAAATATATTTTGCCAATATGTTATCCCACTCATCGAAATGTTTTTTTAGATATCCAAATAGGAAGACATTGAAAGAGGTACAAGAAACGAGGGAGGATATTTATTCTGATTGATTCCACTCGAGAGTATAAACTCAAAAATGGGACATTATTCCACCTTTGTAAATCTGATCTTATTTTTGAGATTAGAGGCCCATAATTGGCATCAAACATTCTAGATGGATCCTCTGTCAGGACAGCTCCCAAATATTTAATGCTATTTGATTCCCATTTCCATTTATATGTGTTTTTAATCTTTGTATGCGGATTGTAATTCAACCTTAGAACCTGAGTTTTAGTAATATTGATTTTATAGCCCGAAAAAGTGCCATATTCTTCCAGTATTTTCATTAATTTAGGAAGTGACTGAGTGGGATCCGTCAAAAATATTAATATGTCATCAGCGAATAGAGCTAATTTTTGTTCACCTGATTTTAAAGTGACCCCTTGAATTTCTGTGCTCTGCCTAATCCACTGAGCTAAGGGCTCAATAAATAAAGAAAAAGTAATGCCGATGCTCCACATCCCTGGCGGGTTCCTCTTTCTAAATGAATAGATTTGGATAAATCCCCGTTTATTTTAACTCTGGCAGTAGGTTTGTTGTACAATGCAGAAAATGTCTCCACCAAGTCAGAATGAAAGCCAAATGCCTCCAATACTTTATATAAAAATGTCCATCGTACCGAATCAAACGCTTTTTCTGCGTCCAAACTTATTATAAGAGTTTCTAATTTGCATTGCCTGACATGTTTCATTATCAGAAGCACTTTCCTAATATTGTCCTGCGTCTGTCTCTGTCTAATAAAACCTGTCTGGTCTTTGTGTATGAGTTCAGGTAAGATTACCTCGAGACGTTTACATAGTATGGAAGTAAATAATTTGTGATCTATATTGAGTACACTTACGGGGCGATAGTTTCCACAGTCAAGTTTGTCTTTATTTTCTTTGGGGATAATAGAAATAATTGCCTCTCTCCACGATGGAGGAATAGTCTTCGTTTCAAGTACCCCGTTGAATGCTTTCATTAATGTCGGTGCCAAGTGATCTTGCATGAGTTTATACCATTCGGAATTGAATCCGTCTGCACCAGGGGTTTTTCCATTTTTTAATCTCTTAATTGCGGATATAATTTCTTCCTTAGTAATTTTTTAAATTAGCTTCTTGTTCTGATCATTTGTGACTTGAGGTAGATTAAGTGAAGATAAAAATGAGTCAATTTCAGTAGCACTTCTTAATTGTGGCTGAGAATATAGCTTCTGATAATACTCCTCAAAACACTGATGTACTTGTTCTAGCTTAGTTTCAATTTGGTTTGTTTCGGGATGTTTAATTTTGAAAATTGTTCTCTCTGCCTGTTGTTTCCTTAATCTATAAGACAAAAGTTTAAGCGCTTTCCCTCCAGTATCATAATATTGATGTTTTGTAAAAAGAAGCTTTTTTTGAATGTCCTGTGTGTTTATTTCATTTATCTCCTTCTTTACTTCGGACATTTTTACTTTCACTGAGTCCTGAAGAGAAGATGAATGTTCTTTCTGTAATTCTTTAAGTTTAATCTCTAGATCTAGTATTTTTTGTTTTTTCATTTTCTTTACAGTAGAAGAAATTGCAATAATTTTCCCACGAAGCACTGCTTTTAAAGCATCCCATAATATAACTGGTGAGACTGTCATTGTCATTGTATTCCAGATAGGATTCGATTTCAAATTTCAATTTATTCATGATTTCCTTATCATTCAAAAGATTCGTATTTAGTTTCCATAGAGTAGACTTTATTTTACCACTAAGGTTAAGGGACAGATATACCGGATTGTGGTCTGAGAGTGCACTTATTCCTATGTCACAATTTACCACTCGAAACATATCGTTTTTAAACATCAAGAATAAGTCTATTCTGGAGTAAACATTGTGCGCCCCAGAATAGTGAGTGTAATCCCGCCCTGTCGGGTTAATTTCCCTCCATATATCTACTATTCCCACTTCTTTCATGAAATTATTTACTTTTTTATACATTTTTTTGGTGTCGGGTTTGCCATTTGAACTGTCATTTTTAGGGTTCAATCGAATGTTAAAATCTCCCCCACATTTTAAAACGCCCTGACTCTTTGTTGTCATTGTTTCAAGTACATGTTTGTAAAATGACCAGTCACTACCCGGTGGAATATAAACATTGAACAGACTCACTAAGGTTCCCTCAATTTTACCAATTACCATAATGTACCTCCCCTCTTTATCTTTGTGTTCAGATATGAATTCGAAATTTACCGCACTGCACAACAAAATCGCCACTCCTCTACGTCTACCCGAGTCATGTGAGGAGAAATATACTTTTGTGTACCCCATTTTGTTTAATTTAGAATGTTCATTATCACTGAGGTGGGATTCCTGTATGTATGCTATCTGGACCTTGTCCCTTTTCAGTTGAGATAACATTTTTAACCTCTTAACTGGATTAAGTATGCCATTTATGTTAAGTGATACAAGTTTTATAGGTCTATTAAACATGTAACTGTATCAATGATTAACCAAACAAATAGACACGGTACTCTTCCCTTCTCTGCGCAGAACAGCAGAGTATAACGAACAAAAAAACATACGTAAAATACGAACAAACAGAACAACATAAAATATAACAAAGTGACAAAAAGGTGTTTTCCTGTGTAGGGGTCTACCCTTTAGACCCTAATAGGCCCACGTGGGCGCTCTAAGGCAAAACCCTTCAACTGGGTTCAGTGAAGGGGGTCCTTGTTGGTTCACAGTATCTTGAAAGCTCAACCTACATAACCCATCTATTCAAAATTCCCAACCTACTCACCACCGTGTCTTAACAGTAAGATCGCTCGGAGGTTTTGCACCTCACTTTGTTTCAATTTAATCCGCTGTCGCGCCTGGAGTGGTCCTCCGAAATGTGCGAAGTTTATCCTTGTAGCTGGTGTCTCGAGTGGGGTTGCGTGTAGCCTTCGTAGCGCGCCGATTCACTCGGGTCCAGGACAGCTGTTTTATCCGCTCGATCAATGATGCCGGTGGCGGTGCTGGCATTGTCGTGATCACATAGCCTCTTTTCACAAGGTCTTTGGCTGCTTCAGTCGGTGAATCATATATTTCGGCTCCATCTTCGTGCATCACGCGCAGCCTGATTGTCTTTCCACTTGAATCCTTTAGTTTGCCACGCTTTGTGTAGCAGCATCTCCTTCACCTTAAAGCTCAAAAACTTGACCACGATAGAGCGAGGCGGTGCACCAGTTGCTGGTTGAGGACCTAGCGAGCGATGTGCCCTTTGAATTTGCAAATCAGGCACTTCTTCAGACAGTTGAAGGCCCTCGCGAAGGAGTTTGTCCACAAAAGACAGCATGTTAACGGAGTCTTTTTCGGTCTCTTCGGCTACCCTCGTAAATCCTTAGATTATCTCGTCTGCTGTGGCTCTCCATTTCAGTTAGTTTCTCATCTAGCCTCATGTGTAGCTTTAGCATCTCCAATGCTGCATCCTCTGAGACTTGTATCCGCTCTCCGGCCTTTTCGATACGGTCTTTGGCCTCTCCCAGTCTGTTATTGATACCCGATATGTCACTTCTTAGCTCCTCAAATTGCTGTCTGTTCTCCTGGCGAAATTGCCTCAGTTCTTGCAAAATCTCCACGTCCGCCATCTTCTGTTAACTGCTATGTTAGGTGCTAGTTAGCCTTGACTATCGAGAATAAAATTGTATTTCACTGCTCAAGACGCCTCAGGAACAAATTAAATGTTTACGATAGTGTCTTGCCCCTTCATTTAAGTTAAATTTTAACTATATCATCAATATAAAAGGGGCTTTTGTTCGAATTTCGCGGGTTCTATCGGGAGCTCTCTACTGTGCGACCGTCATGGCTGATGTTCCGACCGGAAGCCCCAATACTGATTAATCTTTATGTATAAACACATGCTATATTTATTTACATGGCCATAAACACCAGACGTGATAAACAATGACAATAAACTAAACAAAAACCTAAAGCAATAATACTTCCCTTACTTAAACATAACTATTACCAAATGCTACATTAGAAAATATAAAATTAAGCATGCTTTGTCGACAGAACCAGCTGCAATTGGTAAAGAATAAATGTGTTACATAACGACTGCACGAAACAAGCTAACGTTTGTTGCTTGATAGACGCTACAACTACAACTTCCGCATTTGTCCAGGACCCCACGCAGTACGAGCGGAAACCGAGGGTAACGCGGATATGACGCAATTGACTGGTATGGCGACTCCCAGCTCACCCCTGCTCTAACGCCCCGTTTCCTTGGTTAAAATCGCAATTTTCTCACGATTTAAAAATAGTTGGAAACATTTGGGATATTTTAAGTAATCAACTTAACAAAATATATAACACTGGCCTTGAGATTATGGGATATTTTAATGCAAAATTCTTACATATTGTACCTTTAAAAATTTAAATGTAAAATATGTGATGATAATATTGATCAAGTAATTGAAAATATAAGTGAATGAAAATATATACGCAGAATTGAGAAAATACTATTTATGGAGATACATTTTAGCCTATCACAGGGCAAACGTGTGAATGTGCACGGTGCATTTTATGCAAACAACTCTAATAGCAGTTGTAACTCTATATTTACAGTAGGCATAACTGTCATTGCGTATGTGTATGCAGCATGAGTCAAATACAATCTTCTGTTCGTGAACAGCTGTATTTCATTCATTAATCTGACTATGCATCCGTGCATTTAATTGCCATTGGCTTGTGTGATAGTAATATAGATCTTAGTAGTATTTTAAGTGATATAAGAGATCTTTTTTGGCTTTCTCCGGCTCCCTGCACCAGGCATAATGCGAAACCTGAAGTGTCTACCCACACACTCACTGATCGGAAATCCAACATGGCGGCCACGTGCAACAACTAAGATAGGATAGGATAGGTAAAGATAGGATCAGTCAAATGAAATACAATAAATGTACAAATAAATATTACAAATTAAAAAACTATCAGACATGTCGTCCAATTTTCTAATACTATTATTTGATGACAACAATACATTTGAAAAACAAAATACAGCCATTTCTGCTTTTTTCTTTTTTTTTTTTTTATCCAAAATATTTTTATTAAATTTTCATTATTACAAATAAACATTGTACAGTGTAATGTATATGCATCAACATCTGAAGTGTACAGAGAAAGAAAAAAAGAAAAAAAAAGAAAAAAAGGGATATAACAACATTGTCAGCCCCAAACCCATACCAGCCGAAGTGGTTATGGTGTAGCCAGTCCCTATTCCCGGATTACAACAAAGACTAAACAGCTGGAAATCAAGTTGAACATTAAAGAGAAGGCAGGACATAGAAATATCTTTAGCTCAATTGAAAGTGATGGAAGTAGTTCAGAAAAGGTCCCTACACAGTAAGAAATTTCTTGTCGGAGTTACTTATTGAGTAGCGAATTTTCTCAAGAGTAAGGCAAGACATAACATCTCTGAGCCATTGAGTGTGGGTGGGCGGGGCAGCATCCTTCCATCTGACCAGAACAGCACGCCGAGCCAACAAAGAGGTGAAAGACAAAACACGACGTTGGGTTGGTGAGAAGTGGGTACTAGCCCCCCCAGTGGTACCAAAAATGGCAACCAGAGGGTTGGGCTTTAAGTCAATCTTAAGGATTACAGATAAAGTTCGGAAGACCTCCCTCCAGAAATTTTCCAGGCTTGGACATGTCCAAAACATATGAATGAGGGAAGCCTCATCGCTCAAACATTTATCACAGTGGGGGTCCACATTTGGGTATATACTCGAGAGTCTAACCTTAGACCAGTGAGCTCTGTGTACAACCTTAAATTGTAGCAGACGGTGGCGGGCGCAGAGAGATGATGTGTTGTTTAGTTTAAAAATAGATTCCCATTCACTGTTTGATAGTGAGGTGTTTAGGTCATGTTCCCAGGCCTTTTTGATCTTATCAAGAGGGGCTTGTCTGATTTCCACCAGCTTATCATAGATGATGGATATGAAGCGTTTGCGTGTTGGGTTTAGAGAGAGAATATCATCGATCATGCTTGCATCATTTGCATTGGGGAAGTTGGGCAGCTGAGTGGCAAGAAAATGTCTGATTTGTAGGTATCTGAAAAAATTATCTTTGGATAAATTGTACCGTGCAGAGAGTTGTTCAAATGAGGGAAAACAATTGTTAATAAAGAGGTCTTTAAATGCTTTTTTCTTTTAAACAAAAAACCAAGCTGCACCCTTTTTTAAATTTCATCTTTCATTCCAAAATAGAATAATGAATGAACGAAAAAGTACACGGACCGACTCGTGACTTTATACAAATTCACCAAGGGATTGATTATCTTTTGGATAGCCTAAGTATTTTTTGGATACTAGATCATTTTTACATTCATTTTTAAAACATGTTACAGAAGGTTTGCTGTTATTCCATTTGCTTTTATGTATTTGATATTTACCCCATTTCCAGACCTGTTATCCGGTTATTTCACACATTTTGTTATTAGTAGATTTATGCTGCCACTTCAGAATTCATACATGATTATGAGTGTTGCATTGAAGAGCTCTGTTGTTGGAATGATCAGGAATTAATGAGGACACCAGGTTTATTCTTGCCTATTTATTGGGAAAATATTATTTAAACCAAAATTATATGTAGTGTCTGCACTGACAACCATATACTATCCAGATAGTCCGCTTGCTGACGATTCTGTAAATTCGGTCAAATGCAGGCTATTTTTGTTGTATCTAAAACATCAGTGCTTCAAATGATCACTCAAGCACTACATTATTAACAAGACAAGACGATCAAGCTGTTGTGGGGAAAACTCATCAATTATTCCCGTGACAGCATTAGTTCTGCCTCCACAAGTGCACGGCACACCCATCTCTAATTGAGTTTCTCATCTCTCCGTGTAAAACAGCGCGTGAATGTCGAGATCGGCTTCTTCCACGACGACACAAACACACAAGAACTTCGATCAAGACTGCAACAAGATTGGGCTCGTCCAGGTACTCGTTCATGTACAGTTTGCGTTGTCAGGTCGTTATTAACAGAGTACTGAGTTAGTGATGCAACGAAATGAAAACGCTTCAAATCGAGACCGAAACTAAACATACTGAGACGGAAAAGTATACTTTTAATTAGACTTTGATAGTAAATATTTGTAATATTTCCTCTATGTATATATGGCATTCCTCTCAGAAGCTCTGTCTCCAGCAGTCTTTGTGGGCATGTTTAGGGCGGGTCTCCGCATGACTATACATTTTCTGCAATACAGATTTCATTTGCACAAAAGCACGCCTTCAAATATTAAAATAATACGAGACGCACGTGTGGATGTGATTGATGTTAAGATTTCATAATGTTATGGGGTTTCAAATCAAAATATGACTTTATGTTACAGGTCAGCGATTTCATACATGTCCACCAGGATTTAACGTAGTTTATTAGCCTACTCGTTCTGGGAGACACAACAAGTGAATAGTAAATAAATTATATATTAAATAAATAGTAGGCCTAGAAATTATTTCGAAAATCTTTCCAATTATTACTCCCATTATTACTCTTATTGTTTCATTACAAACACATTAATATGCATCATACAGTGTATTGATATGGGAAAACCCGTTTATGGCCATTTTACACACACACACACACACACACACACACACACACACACACACACACACACACACACACACACACACACACCACAAAAAGCAAAATGGTATATCAAATCATTCTGTTATATCTTGCATAACATAGTTGAGACCCATCTTTATACAAAGTTTGGCTTATAAAACCCTGAAACGTAAAAATTAATTGGTGATTTAACCCTTTTTTCCCGCATAGACATGAACATCACTATCCAAACTTTAATTCAAGAATGCTTTGGAATATAGACCTATGGTTGGTCTGGTTTTAAAGAAGACAAAACATGTTTTACTCTAAAAACTGCAAGAAAATGTACAAGTTATGTTACAAATTTTAGGTAGATATCTGAAAAAGCTTTCAGTAAGATTTTGTTTGGACGCAGTAACACACTTTTTCACTAGATGACATCCAAGCTCCATTACTGACCATATACAGTAAGTGCGCCTGAGTGGTTTGATATGGTTTGAGTGATCTGAACCATGTATTTCCATAATTTTCATACAGTTTATGAAGTAGACATTCTATTCAGAAGTAATCTGGCAGTATTTTATTTGAATTCAACCTTGAATAAACACATAAATAATTATAATTATAGCTCACGCCACATCACAAATCGAGAATACATTTTTTTCTTTATATTTTAAAAAAATTCAGACCTTTTTCTCTCAATATTTCATGATTTTTCATGTTCATCGCTATTTCAAATACGCCTAATGAGAATGAAATATTATTGTTGCAAATTGATCAATTACTGCTCGTTTGTAATTTATTTAAAAAAAAAGGTTTTTAAGGTTTTTACTAAGATATTATTGCTTTAAATACTGGCAAATGTCCCACATGTGGAACAATGACAGCTGTAGATCAGTTTAAACATGGGATGTTTGTAATATAATATCTGAAGTGTTATTTTTTTTGTTCCAATTATTTTGCGTTTATACATTTTTCCAGAATATGAAGACCACAGATTGTTTATAATAATAAATATTAACATAAACTATTTTAATAAATACACTGGTAAGAATATTTATGAAAATCTATTTTGCAGTGCATCCAGAAAGTATTTACAGTGCTTCACTTTTCCCACATTTTATGTTACAGCTTTATTCCAAATTGGATTAAATTAATTATTTTCCTCAAAATTCTACAAATAATGACAACGTGAAAGAAGTTTGTTTGAAATCTTTGCAAGTTTATTAAAAATAAAAAACAAAAAGAATCACAAATATTACATGTACACTACAATACAGAATTAGAATACAGAATTTTAGAATAAGGCTGTAACATAACAAAATGTGGAAAAAGTGAAGCGCTGTGAATGGACTGTATATTCTTATTATTCACATGTTTTTACATGTCTTGTTTTTGTACAGGTAAATTTCAGATTCAGAAAGAAGAATGTCTAGTACCGTCATTCCCACAAACTCGTCGGCCCCAGAACAAACGGCTCCAGCGACTGTTTATGTGCCACAGACAGCTTCAGCTCCTCAAGGACTTCAGGCTTTCCTGAAAGGCCGACCAAAAGAACTCGGGGTGAGAAATCTTTCAATAATTAATTTTTATACGTGTGAAGGAGGAAGGGTACGGGAACAAATCCAAAAAAGCATTAGTACAAACATTAACAAACTGTTGTGCAGATCTGGCAACCCTGCTCAGCTAATAACTGTGAGTCACTATTCCCCTGCAATAAGTGCCTGTTTTCTGGTCTTCCTCAGACTGTCCAGATAATGATCGGTCTGCTGATTCTCCTGTTTGGAATCATGGCTACAGTCCATCCATATTCCAGCTTTGTCTTCAGTGGTATTCCTTATTGGGGATCTCTCATTGTAAGCAAACAATATACAACTTAAGTACAGTTCTGTCTTTTCTAACGCAAGCTAAATATTCTAACAGAAGAATCCTTTCTCTCTCCTCTCAGTACATTATCACAGGATCACTCTGCATTGCTGCAGATAAAAAACTCCATGGCAAAGCCTCCTCCAGTTTGTGTTTGGTATGTGCACATCATTGTTATTTTCAGGGGTCCAAGCACAAACTTTATTTAATGTAAGACTAAACAAACTGCCCAAAACTGGATGAAAGTAAAAGTATTAATTTCTTTCAAAAAAAAAAAGAAAAAGTTACTGACCCAAACTGTTGAATGATAGTAATGATTTCTGAAGCATCATGTGACACTGAAGACCTAATGGCTGATGAAAATTCTGCTTTGCATCACAGAAGTAATTATATTTTAAACATTTATGAAATGCATAGTCATGTTTTGTAAATGATTAGTTAATCATTAACTAATCAATTGTAAATGACTTATAACTGAATCTACAAAACATACATAAAATAATGAACATATCACTAATTAATCATTTATGAACGCATAGTCATGTTTTGTAAATGATTATCTAATCATTAACTAATCAATTGTAAATGACTTGTAACACAATTTACAAAACATACATAAAATGTTAGTATATCACTTGCTAATCATTTATGAATGTTTTGTAAATGTTTAGTTCACCATTAACTAACCACTGACTTATAAATTACTTATAAATGACAACTAAACGTTATTATAAAGTGTTACCCATTTGAATTGCCATACATTAAATTCACACTAAACTTGGGATGCATCATCCCCGGACCCTAATGTTAAAAGTTATCAGAGGAATATTGATTTTCATTTATCGTTGGGAGATACTGGCTGATACGTTTCTGAGTGTGGAGCATATCTTGTGAACACAAAGTCCAAACATTCCAAAACCAAAAAGAATAGTCGGAAAGAATAGTTCCATACAGAGAGACCCGTATTATATTTGAAATTATTAAGACTTTTATTATGTTTGAAGAGAGATATTGCCATTGTTTAATTGTACCGTCTTCATGAGTCATTTGTACTTAGGCCTGATAATTGCAACTTGCAACTTTATTATTTATTTTTATAGTGCTCCATATATATTGTTTCATGATCTGCTTTAACACTCTGGGTAAAGTGCTTTATAACTTAATAACTTGTTTTTTTGTTTTCTGCCTATAGGTGAAAAGTTCACTTGCAATGAACATCTTAAGTGCTATAACTGCAGGCATTTCCATTATTTTCCTTTCTTTGGATTTGACTGCACAAAATATCAATGACTGCATTGATGATGAATGTAAGGTATGTTAACAACTATTCTTGTCACTTTTATTTAGTAATTACAATACGATCAAAATGTTGTCAGTAGGTTTAAGTCCAGCTGTAATCTGCAATAACCTGTCCTTTATTTTTTTTAATGGCATTTAATAGAATAATTGAATAGACCTCTTACTGTCACTGATCATTTACATGAATCAAGGCTTGACATTAACACCCGCCAAATGCGTTTGTATTTCAGCAGTGGCGTGTTACAGTCACTCCTACTAATCGCTTCGGTGGGCTGAATTTTATATATACATTTTTCAATTGTATTTTTTTAGTAAGTCATCTGAAATAATAAACTAAGTGCAATGTAGTGGTCAAAAATATAGTTTTTCTATATATATCAATACTGAAATATCTGATATGCTTCCAATACTCATTTTCCGCAGATACACGACACCAGCAGCTCTTTCTCTCCGATGGCGAGTGACACACAAACCCGCCACTTCTCACTCACTCGTTTCATTTGCTCCGGATGAATATTGTTGGTTTTACAGGGCTTTAATTTCGGCGGGGGAATGCACATACTGCACATAATTTTACTCATTCCCATAAATTCCCATAGATCACACCTAAAGTGCGCGCACAGAAAGCCGCCCCTCAGCACAAAATAATGTCAAAACACCGGTCTTGACGAGTATTCACGTAAAGTCAGTCTGGGGTGCGTTTCCCGAAAGCATCGTTAGCCAACTATGGTCGCAAGTTCATCGCAATGTCCATTGAACTCTATTGGTAACGACGGAACGTGCGACCATAGTTGGCCAACGATGCTTTCGGGAAACGCACCCCAGAATGTGTAACAGTGTAATGGATCCGTGCGTCAGGTCTTAAAGTAACAGCAGCCTAATAAACAGTCAAAATAAAATTTATTCAGACACCTTCAACATTTCTCACATTATCACAGTTTATTCGCTATGGTTTAGAAAATGTTAATAAAATATGACAAGAACTCAGAGTTATCAAATAAGTGTTGGCCATCCTTCTCTTAAGACTGTCTCACAAATTAATTAGGTTGAATAAATGTTAGCTGCTGAATTTAAGTACACAATTAGATCATACCAATTTAGGTCAACCAATTACTAAGCAATGCTTAATTTTGTTCAGTCTATGTTGTGAAAAGGTCATGTTAGCAATTAAAGAAAAAACGCTCAAGCAAAACATGGTCAGATCAAAGTGTCTAAATAATTTTTGGTCCCAAATTTTTATAAATTTTACTGGTAGTCCACTGTATGAAGAATTTCTGGCTATAATATGTCAGTTTATTTTATTTTGCTATCCTCACTTACATAAATGAACTATAGTGTCCTGCACCCACTAGTAAAATTATATCTGGTGTCTGAAAACATTTTGGTTTGACTGTAGCTGCCTGCTGCCAAATTATGAGATAGTATTAAAAATATCTATATGGCAGTTCCCTCTCAAGGGAACTCGAGCTGTGTCGAGACGCTGTGGGAACTCCCCTGCGTGATTGCGTCATGAAGCACCTGTGAAATCAGTTCAATGGTGTCACGAGACGTCATAGGCAGGTGACGACACAGACTAGGAAACTATAAAGCATACCCGGAAACAGACCGCGCTAGTTTCTGTGTCTTCAGCAAGCGCTCTCTGTGAACTGTCTTTGTCTATTTGGTGTTTGTTTCGAGAGGCTGGTTCCTTTAATAGATTTTCTGGCAGATTTTGACTGCCAAATTTATCTCGTTGGGTCCTTCTCACAATAGAAAAGGGTTACAGAATTCAGTTCGGTTCTCGTCCACCCAAATTTCTAGGGGTCCTCACTACAGTGGTGGTCCCCGAGCAGGCTCTGGTGATGGAGCAAGAAGTACAGACTCTTCTACGAAAAGAGGCAATAGAAAGGGTTCCTCCTCCCAATAGGGAGTCAGGGTTTTACAGCCGTTACTTCCTTGTTGGAGTATGGAGGATTGCGTCATATTCTAGACTTGCGTCAATTATACGGCGCAGTTCTAAAACTCAAGTTCAAAATGCTTACACTCTAACAGATCGTGTAACAGATTCGGTCCAAGGACTGATTTGTCATGATAGGCCTGAAAGATGCCTACTTTCATGTAGCCATCCATCCTCATCACTGGAAGTTCCTGAGGTTCACTTTTGCGGGCGAAACTTACCAATTTCATGTGCTTCCTTTCGGCCGAGGTTTAACACCCTGCACTTTCACGAAATGCGTGGATGCAACTCTGGCTCCTCTGAGACTCCAGGGCATTTGCGTATTAAATTATATCAATGATTGGTTGATACTAGCTCAAACCGAGCAGATGGTGTTTCGGCATCGAGATGTCGTTCTGTCTCACTTGAGAAAGTTGGGGTTGAGGCTCAACACCAAAAACAGAGTGCTCCTTCCAGCTCAGAGGACAACTTTTCTAGGCGTAGCTTTGGATTCGACTATGATGCAGACACGTCTGTCACTTGCTTGTATAGATTTGATTCTCTCAGCCGTGAATGGGGTAAAACTAGGCCAGTCACTCACTGTGAAACACTTTCAGAAACCGTTGGGTCTCATGGCAGCTATGTCCAACGTGATAACTTTAGGCCTTCTGTACATGAGACCCCTGCAGTGGTGGCTCAAAACCAAGGGCTTTTCCCAGAGGGGAAATTCGTTTTGCATGATCAAGGTCACGCGGCTATGCCTACGTGCCTTAGTCAAGTGGAAAAAACGTTGGTTTCTCGCCCAGGGCCCAGTGTTGGGGGGCCTCTTGTTTTACGTTCATGACAGACGCTTCCCTCACAGGTTGGGATCATGAGTTTTTGTTTGGTATTGTTATTTGTGTTGTTGTTTTTCTCATTGTCTGTGTAAATATTGTAAATATTATTTTCTCTTTAGGGAATTGCACCAACAAACCAAAGTCTATTCATGCTATTCAGCAACATTTCAGACATACTCGAGAATAGATTATTTCTTAATATCATCAGAACTACTATCCAAAATTCAAGATTGTTTATACGACAGCATAGTAGTCTCAGATCATGCACCTTGTTGTCTTATATATAGAGACGACAAACTTACATGTGACCCGCCTAGATGGCGCTTCCAGCATAGATGGCTGCAGGATGAAGAGTTTGTTAAGTATATTGGACAACAGATTGAAGATTTTTTTCATATAAATACAAACCAAACGTCAGCGTGTGTGAGATGGGATGCTTTTAAAGCGTTTCTTAGGGGGCATATTATTAGCTACACGGGCAACAAATCTAAGAAAGCTAGGAGGGATAGGTTGGAATTAGAAACTAAAATCAGGACCATTCAGGAAAGGGTTTATCAAACAAATGACAGATTTGAAAAAAGAATTGCTGTTACTAAGAGCTGAATATGATAAACAATCTAGTTTTAGGGCTGCGTCTAGTCTTTTAAGATTAAAACAGTCATTTTATGAACAAGGAGATAAAGCAGGAAAATTATTAGCCTGGCAAATTAAACAACTTGAATCATCAACACCAATTACATCTATTAGAACACAGGAAGAAACGCTCACAGATCCTAGAGATATCAATAATGCATTTAAAGACTACTATCAGAAGTTATATGATTCCCAAATAAATAATGATGGTAACGACTTACATTTTTTTTTGAATGCGTTAAATAGTCCAGCTATTTCAGACGATTCGAGGGTTAATTTAAATATAGGAATAAATAAAGTGGAAATATCACGGGCAATTGATGGAATGAATTCGGGTAAGCAAGCAGGACCGGATGGTGTTCCCATTGATCTTTATAAAAAATTTAAAGATAAATTGCTAATACCTTTATTAGATATGTTTACAGAGGCATTCGAAAAAGGCGAACTTCCACCTTCCATTGAATCATGCCCTAATTACTTTGCTGCCAAAGCCTGGTAAACCCCCTGATAAATGTGAAAATTTATTTAAAATCAGTTTACTAAATTCTGATCTCAAGATCATTTGTAAACTTTTAGCAATAAGGCTTCAAAAAATCCTGCCGGACGTAATAAATAGGGATCAGAATGGGTTTATAATTGGAAGACAAGGTTATCACAATGTAAGAAGGGTTTTGAATGTTATTTGGTCTAAGGAAAATACCCAAGATACTGCGCTCCTATCGTTGGACGCAGAAAAGGCCTTTGATAGGGTCGAATGGCCCTATCTTTTTCATGTTCTGGATAGGTTTGGATGTGGAACTAACTTTATTAAATGGGTCAAAATACTCTATAATAACCTGACTGCGGAAATCATGTCAAATAAATTATTTTCAGAGCCAATTAAAATTAAAAAGGGTTGTAGGCAGGGATGTCCGCTTTCTCCCTTGCTATTTACGCTAGCAATAGAGCCTTTGGCAACAGCCATTCGCATCCATCCACAAATTTCGGGAATTACAGTGGGACCCACGGAGCACAGAATCTCTTTGTTTGCGGATGATGTCATCTTATTTTTGACAAACCTCAAGACGTCAATTCCGGCGGTGGTGAAAGTGATTCAGGAGTTTGGGAAAATATCAGGTTATAAAGTAAACAATACTAAATCCTCCATTCTCTTATTAACCCTTGTGCATTGTTCAAATTTACAACCTTTCGTTATGTTCGTGGCTGAAAACAGCCACTACTTTAAACTGCTGTAAAAATGTATCAGATAAATATTTTTTTCAATTTTTTTTGCATAAATCTATTAATTAACCTCAGTCCTGATCAAAACTACTAAATGTTTTTAAAAAATTCAGGATTTTAACTCTTTAATTGCCAAATTCATAAATGATGTCACTGATTTGGAAAAAAACAAACACAAAATGACTAATTTTCAATATAAAATGTGAATGTGGACTGGATTTTTTTTTTACCTTTTATCACAGTCTTGGACATGTCAAAGATTAGAAACAACATTGGTTTTGATGCATTGTTAGTTTTTGTGTAGCATCAGATTTAAACTTTTTCTCCCTCATTTACTGTTCGTGGCTGTTTTTGCCCCATTGACTTCCATTATAACCACATTTTTTGATTGCAAAGCCATGACACCATATAATCATGCATTTTTGATTGTTGGTGGTTTTCCCTGTTGGGAAGAGGTAAAATGTGTCATTTTTACTGTTGATAACCAGGTGGCACCATTAACACTTTAGATAGGCCTGTGCAAAAAAAAGCTTAGTTTCTGGCTTTTACATGGAGTTATATGGAGTATAATAGCATATTAAAGTGTGTGTGTGTGTGTGTGTGTGTGTGTGTGTGTGAGTGTGTGTGTGTGTGTGTGTGTGTGTGTCTGTGTGTGTGTGTCTGTGTCTGTGTCTGTGTGTGTGTGTGTGTGTGTGTGTGAGAGAGAGAGAGAGAGAGAGAGAGAGAGAGAGAGTGTGTGAGAACTCACCTTGATGCGTCTGAGAAAATCAAAACATGCACCTCAGCTCTCAGAACTACATGGAGTAAACAAAAACAAAGTAAGTGTATGTATGCATCTGCTGCCTTTTGATGGTGAGAAATGCAGACTAAACAAAAACAAAGCAAGTGGATTTAAACACTTGCATGCAAGCCTGCTGGTCATTTGATGGTGAGAAGAGCAGCAAGCAACATGAGAAAGGGTTTGACTCGTAGTGAAGTTTTAGAGATGATTATGCAGCCTGACCCCTCCAGTGAGCAGCAGGATGTATCGTCTTCTCCCTCTGACACCACAGACTCAGGAGAGTCAGATCCTGATTTGGATGTGGCACCCTCATCATCCTCTCTAGCTTCCACTGAAGGCGAGGAGGATTCGGAGGATCCTGGATCTGAGTGGATTGGGAGAAACGGCGAAGTGTGGTTTTCCACCAACGCGGAGACAACTCCCTTTATTCAGCCTGCCAGAGGCGTGACTCCAGGGCCGACGCGCTATGCCTTCGCAAGGGTCCAGAACATGGATTCTGTGTTCAATCTGTTTTTTACGGAGGAGATGATTGACCTCATTGTCAGCATGACTAACCTCCATGGGCGCCGCACAATGAGAAACTGGACCGGGGTGGACTCCACAGATATCCGTGCATACATGGGGCTACTGATTTTGGCCGGCGTCTACAGGTCCAGAGGGGAGTCCACACGTTGCCTGTGGGATGATCGCAGTGGTCGTGCGATTTTTAGAGCCACCATGTCCCCCTCAAGATTTCATGAAATCAGCAGAGCTCTGCGTTTTGACGACAAGCTGCAAAGACCAGCTCGCCGTAGAGAGGACAAGCTTGCCCCGATCAGATCCCTGTGGGAAATGTGGACGCATCGCCTTCCCCTCCTATTCAACCCTGGCAAAGATGTCACAGTGGATGAGCAGCTTGTGCCATTCAAAGGGAGATGCAGCTTTCGGCAGTACATGCCAAAAAAGCCAGCCAAATATGGACTAAAAATTTGGGTGACTGCTGATGTTGCCACATCCTATGCCTGGAGGTGTGACATTTACTTGGGTAAGACAGGTAATGCTGCAGAGGTGGGTCAGGGAAAGCGTGTTGTCATGGAGATGACAGAAGGACTCCAGGGCGTCACTGTCACTTGTGACAACTTTTTTACATCGTACTCACTTGCTCAGGAACTTCTGCGGAAAAAAATAGCCTTGGTCGGGACGATCAGGAAAAATAAACCAGAGCTGCCACCCAACCTGGTGCAGGCTAAAGGACGACCTGCCCTCTCCACCGTCTTTGCCTTCACGAAGAACACCACGGCTGTGAGTTACGTTCCGAAACGGGGGAGGAATGTGATCCTCATCAGTACAAAGCACCGCGAAGCAGTGGTGACAGAGGGACCAAAAAAGAAGCCAGAGATAATCGCAGATTACAACCGCTGCAAGGGAGGTGTCGACAATCTAGACAAGGTATGTGCCATTACACATTTGTTACAACATGCATCCTATTCCTGTTAATTTTTACTTGAATTCATGTGCTTGTTAGAGATACATTTAGGAGATACTGTTTGTGTTTTGACAATGTTTGCATGATTATTTTCATTGTCATGTGCAGCTTCAAAAATACTGTACTTATTATTTTCTTGTTCTTTTATTTTTGTAGGTTGTCGGCACCTACAGCTGCAGAAGGAGGACCAAACGGTGGCCACAGACGTTATTTTTTAATATGGTGGACGTCTCGGCATTTAATGCATATGTCATCTTCACAGCTGTGGATCCCTCCTGGAACCAGGCAAAGCTGTTTCGGAGAAGGCTTTTCCTAGAAGAGCTGGGAAATTCTCTGGTCTCTGCAGCAATATTGAGGAGAGAGCACCTTCCTCGCGCACCAGTTGCTGCTGCACTGGTGAGAGAGATTCAGTCTCCTGCAGCTGTCCCTCCAGACACAAATCCACAGACACCAGCAGGCACCAGCAGCTCAGAAGGGAAGAGGGGAACATGCAAGTGGTGCACAGGACAAAAAAAAAGAACAGTCAGCACTTGCATCCGTTGTGGTGGACACACTTGCAAAGAACACCAAGTGATATCCTGCAAGTCCTGCTGGAAAGACTGAAAACACACACACACACACACACACACACACACACACAGTTTGTGGTTCGTTTAATTGTTTAGTTCTTCGTCCATCCTCAACTCTTGAACCATTGTTCAGTTTATTTGAAGTTGTTGTTGCATTTTGGTTTATAATAAATTGTTCATAAATCTGATGCAGATGCTGAGTAGATTTTTTTTTTACAGAAAAACTAAGCTTTTTTTGCACAGGCCTATCTAAAGGGTTAATGGTGCCACCTGGTTATCAACAGTAAAAATTACAAATTTTACCTCTTCCCAACAGGGAAAACCACCAACAATCAAAAATGCATGATTATATGGTGTCATGGCTTTGCAATCAAAAAATGTGGTTATAATGGAAGTCAATGGGGCAAAAACAGCCACGAACAGTAAATGAGGGAGAAAAATTTAAATCTGATGCTGCACAAAAACTAACAATGCATCAAAACCAATGTTGTTTCTAATCTTTGACATGTCCAAGACTGTGATAAAAGGTAAAAAAAAATCCAGTCCACATTCACATTTTATATTGAAAATTAGTAATTTGTGTGTGTTTTTTCCCAAATCAGTGACATCATTTATGAATTTGGCAATTAAAGAGTTAAAATCCTGAATTTTTTTAAAACATTTAGTAGTTTTGATCAGGACTGAGGTTGATTAATAGATTTATGCAAAAAAAATCTGATACATTTTTACAGCCGTTTAAAGTAGTGGCTGTTTTCAGCCACGAACATAACGAAAGGGTAGTGAATTTGCCCAGAGTGCACTGTTGAGTTTTTGAAAAATTTCAAAGCATTTTCCCAAAATATGTGTCAAAATAAGATTAGTCACCAAAAATCATTCCATTTGCTGAAACATGGAGAAAGTTATGGCCAAATTAAGACTCAAAAATACCCTGCAGTGGCTGAAAACATCCCGAACAGCACATAAGGGTTAAATGTAGCTGTACCTTTAGTACCTATGATCACGCGCGTGAACTCGGCAATCGACTACTTTGGACTTCACCCGAAAAACAGGATGTAAACAGGTATTTGCGCTGGCTTAAATAACATCATTTTTATACATTTCTTTCACATCTACTACAGTCAGATTCACTCGTGTTCACTCTGAAGGAATCACTCACATTTTCTGTGCACTTGTAATGACACATCAAGGATGTTAAGAGGCTAAAAGCAGGTTTAGTACTTGCCCCATTGAAGTCAACAGGGTGCAAATTTAAAAAATAGAATAACTCGGTGTAGGCAACACCGATTTTTGTCGTTGTTCTCTGTATTGACAGCACTCCAAATGTACAAAAAAATGAGCTCAATGTTAAAATTGACCGGAGTTCTCCTTTAAAATAGTGGAAAATTTTACCTATTTAGGAGTCCAGATTTTTCCAGTATTGAATCAGGTTGTTAAAACTAACTATGAGAATCTAATGAAAACAATAAATGATCCAATTAACAGATGGACAACCATGCCTATATCCGTAATGGGAAGAGTCAATATTCTAAAAATGAATGTACTGCCAAAGTTACTTTACCTTTTTCAAAACGTTCCGCTGCCACCTCCTCCTGAATTTTTTATATGGTTAAAAAAAATTACTGTGGGCTTTATATGGAATAATGGGAGGCCTAGGATTCGTCTTTCCTTACTTTATTTACCATTCGATGGTGGAGGGCTAAAGTGTCCCAACTTTAAATTCTATTATTGGGCCACACAGTTAAGGACTATCATCTTTTACTTTTCAAGCAAAAACAATCCACATTGGGTCGAAATGGAGTCTCATGATTTAAAATTATCTCTCCCATTGTTCATGTATTCTGACAGGGCAAAAAACCTATGGAAACAAACTAGAAATCCAATATTTAAAAATATGATTAAAGTCTGGTATGATGTAAGTAAATCGTTCAAAGAATCAAACACTTTGTCACAATTTAGCCCAATATGGGGTAATCAGCTCTTTATACCAGGAAGGGCAGATGCAACTTTCAAACGATGGGCGTCTGTAGGACTTAAAACAATTAATGACCTTTATCCATTAGAGTCTGATATATTTATGTCCTTTGAAGAGTTACAATCCAAATTTAAGCTTGATAAAAAACACTATTTTAAGTACCTTCAGTTGAGAAGTTTTGTGAAAGCAAGTCATAGTAATCTAAGTAAACCTCCCCTACATCGCTGGAAAAGTTGTTGGTTAAAAATAAATTGAGAAAAGGCATTATTTCTGCTTTTTATAATCTGTTGATCTCCACTGTAGCAGAGAATTCGAGGGATAAACTTATGTCATGGAATGTGGATCTGTCATTATCGCTTGGAGAGCAAGAGTGGGAAAGGGCTTGTGTTAAAACTCATACCATGTCTATAAATAGCCGTCTTAGAATGCTACAATATAAATGGCTCATGCGCGTATATATTACACCTGTGCAACTATGCATAAAGTGTGGCTCTAAAGGGACTCTAATACATTGCATGTGGGAATGCAGGCAAATAAAAATCTTCTGGGAGGAGGTAAAAAATTTAATTGAAAAAATTACTTCTAAACATATAGTATTGGACCCAAAATTGTTTTTATTAGCTTTATACCCTGACAAACATAATTATAGCAAAACTGAATGTACTTTTATAAATATAAGTTTGTTGTCTGCAAAGAAATGTATAGCTTTGTCTTGGAAGAATGTGAATAGAGCCAGTGTCACCCAGTGGTTAAAGCAGATGATGTCCAGCCTCCCTCTAGAGAGAATAACATACATTAGGAAATCTAAACAACATTTATTCGATAGGATTTGGGGACCTTTCATAGACTTTATTAACACTAGAAGTGCCAGAATTCCATAACTACTAGAACTGCCGCAAGCGGTCATTTTGACCGCTATATTCCAAACTCTATATCTTTAATGATAAATACCCAATTGAGAGATTAATGCATTTATTGTATTAATATGTCTTTAAAAAACAAAACAACACCAAACTGTACATTTAAACAAGTTTAATTATACATTTCTAAATAAATAATATCCGTAGATGTCCTGAACAAAATGACGGAGTAGCCCATATTTGTTTACACAGTTCGATCGCGTCCGCGCCCACCGACACACACACACACACACCAACCATATTCCAGTATTGCAATCTTGACATTGCAGCCTGTTCATTATAGCCACAATAAAATATAATAATAAAATAGTCAACCTAACATATAAAAATTCCACTGCTCTGTTTGTAGCCTATAGCCTACAATTCGTACCATTTTGCGCATGTGAAGAGGATGATTTTTTCCGTCGATATTGGAACGTGAGTGAAGTACAAAGCCTATAATAAAGAAATAGTTTACCATCCAAATACATCGCAAATGTTGAAACATTTTGATTCTAATTAGAAAGTTACGTGAGCCTAACGCCGCTTACTTTCACTTTCGCTTATAACGCATTTCATTTTGGCTTGTTTATAGTTATTTTTTCATTCTTGTTCTGTTCTGAATATCATTACATTTAAATGATTTGTTGTTGAATATGTTTAGTGTATTTTTAACCACATTTTATTGTTGTGTATATTGGTATAGCCTATAATAATACCGCGAAATTCCGTGCGGTCAATATGACCGTCTATGGCCGAAATAGGTAAATATGTTCATTTGTTTTTTTGCCTTGTGTGTAATTTATATGAAAAACATTTTTAATGAAAATACAGACACTTTTAGGAAAAGTCAGGTACCAGCAGGATTGTATTTATTTTTTCAACAAAGTTATTGCAGATATAAAATTCAAAACGGTCAAAATGACCGCCATGGCCGTTCTAGTGTTAAGGACTTAGATTTGACAGATGATTTTTTGGACTTTTGAGACAAGGAAACTTGTAGTTCCACAATTTAAGCTTAAGTTTAAATTTCACTTCAAATAAGAGTGGAAGAATGTACACTTTGAGATAAGATTATATGTTATACTATGTTTTTATTTTCTATGCTTAATGACCTATGTTGAAGAGAGAAGCGTTGTTCACTGTATTAGCTCTTTCCTGCTTAATTCCTGCCTTTTAATGGGTTTAAAATGGACAATTTTGTATTAACAAGATTGTGATTGTATTTACGTGAAGAAAATCTTAATAAAAATATTTTGGCAAAAAAAATATAATTTTCTCTTCATTCTTTCCATTTTGGCACTGTAAAAATAAATACTTTTGAGCGGAGTTTTTGAGTTAATCATTTTCCTTTTGTTGCCCTGTCCTTTATATTGAGTTACACGCACATCTTTATTTAAATGTTATACTCCCTTACCCCTAGCCCAAATCTAACGGGACGTAACACTCCACGACAAGACTGTATGCATTGAAATGGAAGTTATTCTCTTCTTGGTGCAGAGAACGTCATTTAGACCCTGTCAACTGCGTTGTGGGTTCAGTGCTGGATTATTTTTATTTTTTTATTGGTATTTCAACCCTTCCAGAACCAGAAAAGGAAAAATAAATAATCATACCCAAATAATTGAAAATAAATAGATTAAAATAAACATCCCTCTCTCTAGTATTGGTCTTTCCTCTTTCCAGTAACAGTCAATTATTGTGTATTAGCATTAGTATCAGGAGAACACAGTAAAACCTTTTATGTAGTCTAGGACAGGTTCCCAGGTCATCTGAAAAGTTTTAAGGGATCCTGAAAGCAAAAATCTTAACTTCTCAAGGTTTATACAGCTAAAAACTTCTTGGATCCACCTGTCGTGCGATGGGGGAGTCACATGTTTCTATTTGAGAAGAATGGTTCGTCTAGCTAAAACAGAAGTAGGCAATAACCAGGCGAGATGAGATAGTCAAGTCAGGTCTCAAAGGAATGCCAAAAAGAGCAGTCAAGGGGTTGGGGTCCAACTCTTTGTTAAGAGTATTATTAAGTGTATCAAAATCATTGGACCAAAAGTCTGTCATCCGAGGACAGCTCCAGAACATATGAAGATGATTGGCAGGAGACTGCTTGCAACGATGACAAGCATCACTCATATCTGGGAACATTTTTGCCAATCTGGCATTAGTTAGATGAGCTCGGTGGAGCACCTTACATTGCAATAGGCCATGTCTGGCACATATGGAAGAGCAATTAACTAATCTTAGAATTTCGTCCCATTGATCATCGGTAATAGAAACACCCAGGTCATTCTCCCACAACTCTCTCAGAGAAAGAGTAGGTCTACATTAAGTGTACTTATTAAGTTGTAAATAACTGAAATTAGATGTTTCTGGCCTGCACCTAAAGTGAGAAAATTATCAAGAGGGCATTCAGGCGGACGGTTGGGAAAGTGGGGAAACAGCTTCTGAACAAAGTGTCTAATCTGAAAGAAACGAAACAAATGACTTGGGCAGATTGTACTTAGTGGACAAAGACGGAAAGGATGCAAACACCCCATCTTCATACAAATTATTCAGCTCGACAAGTCCGTTAACTGACCAGATTCGAAAAGCAGGGTCAGAGCAAGATGGGGAGAAAAGATGATTATTTAAGATAGGTGTGTGAATAGAAGTTCTGTGTAAACCAAAATGTTTCCTAAACTGGACCCAAATTTTTATAGTGTTAGTGACAATTGGATTAGTTGATATTTTACTAATAGCTAAGGGAAGTTGAAAACAAATAACAGAATACAAAGTGCCTTTCGTTGAGGCAATCTCTGAATGGACCCAAGGGGGGCATTTATCAGTGTGGACAGAATTGTTCAGATTAAGAATCTTATTAATATTACAATCCCAGTAATATTGTTGAAAGTTGGGAAGTGCAAGTCCTCCTTTAGACTTGGGGAGCTGAAGAACTGATTTCTTGAGTCGCACCGGTTTGTTTCCCCAGATAAATGAATGCAAAATACCATCAAATTTAGTAAAAAAAAGACTTATTAATGCAAATTGGAATATGTTGAAAAAGATAAAGGAATTTGGGTAAAATAACCATTTTAACTAGATTAATGCGACCCACAAGAGACAAAGGAAGTGAAGTCCATCTAGACATGTCTAACTTGGTTTTATCAACCAGCGGCTGAACATTCTTCTCAAATAGATGATTAAACAAATTTGTGAAAGAAACCCCCAAGTATTTAAATCCACCTGAAGCTATCTTAAAGGGAAAAAGAGAGTATGAGATCTTACTGGCCTCAGGGTTGACAAAAAATAGTTCACTTTTTTGCAAATCGTTAGCCTCATAGCATAATTGCCTAAGTCATTTTTTGGCCAAATTGTGATATATGCCTAATTTTACTGTCCTACCACTGCTGCATCATCCTGCCTTTCTGCCAAAAACATTGAAATATGACTTAGGCAATTACGCTAACGAAATTTATCTTGTAACCAGAGACACAGCTGAATTTGTCTAGAATGTCTAAAATTACCGGCAAGGAGGAGACAGGGTTAGAAATATACAGTAAAAGGTCATCAGCATAGAGAGAAAGTTTATGAACTAAACCATAACGCGATATTCCCTCAAAACCATTATGGCTACGAAGCCAAATAGCTAGAGGCTCTGTAGCAAGGTTAAAAAGTAAAGGGGAGAGGGGGCAGCCCTGACGTGTCCCGCGCTGGAGAGAAAAAAGGGGTGAATGCAAGCCATTAGTGTGTACAGAAGCAACCGTTGATGAATAAAGAAGTTGAATCCAAGAAATAAAGTTAGAGTCAAACCCGAACTTCTCTAAAATAAAAAATAAATAAACCCATTCAACTCTGTCGAATGCCTTCTCGGCATCTAAAGACAGAATTATTTCTGGTGACTCAGATGGGGGGGAACAAAGAATATTAAGAAGCCTCCTAGTATTGAAGAACGAATGTCTCCCTGGTGTAAAACCTGTCTGATCTAGGCAAATTAAAGATGGTAGTACCAACTGAAGACGAGAGGATAAGACTTTAGCTAAAATCTTCAAATCAACATTAAGGAGTGATACTGGTCTATTAACTGCCACATGCGGTGGGGTCCTTATCTTTCTTAAGAAGCAGGGAAATGGAAGCCTCACATAAGGTTGGAGGGAGGCGGCCTTCCTTAAAAGAATCATTGTATAGCCTTGCTAAGGTAGGGGTTAGTGAGTAGAGAAAAGATTTGTAAAACTCAGCTGTGAAGCCATCTGGGCCAGGGGACTTTCCAGATTGCATAGATTTAATTGCCTCTAGTATCTCCAACTCAGTGATTGGACGACTTAAATTGTTGCCATGGTCTTCATCAATTTTCGGAAAAGTTAGTGAATTGAGAAAATCAAAACTTGCTGAAGAATTTAAGGAGCTCTCCGACATATGTGACCCGTCACGGAAACCAGTGACTCAAGTCGGCAGCACAACTTTCGAGCAAAATGAGAAAGAAGCGTTTTTTTTCAAAATTGGTGATTTTCGCTTTTTTGCAGAATCTGTTAGTTGAGATCACGAAGAAGCCTCTCCATGTTTGAGATAGCAGTATTGGTGTATTTAAAAGCGAACATTTTTAGATTGAAATCGGCTTGTTTTTCGAAGATTTTTTGTCATTGTCGGTGCGTATTTCCATACTGAATAAGCCGGCTTTTGTTCTTTTGTTATTGCCCCGCCCTCCAAGGGAACAGCGTGGCTACTTATTATGCAGCGCTCTGGCCGGCTCTATCTGATATCAAAATTCAATGAAGATGGACGCCGCAAAGATTGTCGCAGACGAGCTGAACCGTGGGAGTTACACCGAAACTGTTTTGAAGTACTTCTTCAAGCCGGATGCTTATGAACAAGCGCTCACTGATTCTGAAGACGATAGATTCGCCTATTTTAACTCTGTGTATCGTAATGGTCTAGTGGTAGAACGTTTGCCTATCATGCAAGAGGTCTTGAGTTCGAATCCACGCTCGTGTAGTTTTTTTTTTCTCGTATACTTTTTTTCTCATCAAAACCGATTATGTTAATCAGTGGTTGTATATTAAGCAGAGACACATTTGTGTGCATTATGTTTTGTGATTTCCCCAGAACGAATAGAGAGTATCCGCAATAGATTGAAGCGCGCGTCCGAGTGAATACAGTGCGGTGTGTGCGCGAGCCACACGAGAAAACACTGTATCCGCGCCACTGATCGCAGCAGCAACGAGCACTTTGATCACTTGATTTAAAAAAACACATTTCACACCTGCCTCATTTAGTTCGGTTGAATCGCACTAGAGTTCGTTTTCCCCCTTGGTGCGGTTCGTTTGGGAAGGTGTGAATGCGGCAATCGCACTCGGGTGCGCATCAAAAGCGGACCAAACAAGCGTACTGAGGAGGAGAGGTACGTGGTCTCGGTACGCTTTCAAACGAACTCTGGAGCGGTTCGTTTGTGGTAAGAACGTGATCCGACCTCGAACAGACCCAGCTGCCAAAGAACTGCGCATTTTTGGACTAAACCAGCTGCCGTAGTCAGCTGCGCTGTGCATTATGTCACTGTTTAGCAACATTAATGCACGCGTCGCCTCCTCCTGAAGTGACTCGCCGCGTGCATTGAATAAAACATTTTTTAAGCCGCATCCTCGCTTCATTCTCAAATGTTATTGTTTGCCTAAAGTGGTTTAGACAAACTATAAACTATGACTAGGGATACAATCAGCCCACGCAGTCGTCTCTCCATAGTAAAAAGTGGCGTGTTGTCTGCCGGATTTTCCTCCTCTTTGTTTAATTCCGGGAGTTCTGTTGGAATTTTCCCGCACGTTAATTCTGACAATCGAAGTGCAGTTATGAAAATACGTTCAAGACCCATCTGGCCAACGAGTGATGTGGATGTTCATGACTGCATTTTGTTTCGTTTCATAAACTGATCCGGACCAGAGCGATAAGTGTGGTGTGAAAAGGAACCAAAACACCTGAAAAAGCTGTAGCTTTACAGGGGGTATGGCTTATCTAAATGAGATGTAAATGAGCCCTATTGTCACTCCCAGCAGGAGAGAGAGGTGAGAACTGCACAAATTTTAGAGGCCGTTTTCTTCCCTTTGAATTTTTTTGAGTGCCGACTTTCAAATGGCCACAACTTCTCCAAATATTATCAGATTTGCATGTGTTACACATCATTGGAAAGCTTGGAGACTACACTTTCAGAATCTGTGAATAACTCAAAATGCCCCAAAACCGACTTGTGTCATTACTTTCCGTGACTGGTCACATATACAATGTAGCATAGTAGTCTAAAAATATAGAATTAATCCCCATTTGATCTGATATCAGTTCACCTGTTGTTGATTTGACTTTCGAAATCCACCTAGAGGCACTATGTCACGATCCACACACAGGAAACAGGGGTAGATCCAAAATGTGTATTTAATAGGGTAATCCGTAAATCATTATCCAGTCCAAGCAAAGGTCAAAATCCAAAAGGCAATCCAACACAAGAAACAGGCAAGAACAGACCCAGGTAGAACAGACATTCGAAGTTGTGTGATACACCAGGCAGGGTATATATATAACACAGACCTAACAATGATAATGGGGAACAGCTGAGTGCAATGAAACAGTGATGGGTACAGACAAGGATTGTGGGGAATGCAGTTCATAATGTGGATGACACTGTGGGGAAAAGGACCTCTAGTGGACACCCAGGGAACACAAACCAGACACTGTGACATAACCCCCCCTCTACGGAGCGGCTACCAGACGCTCCAAGACAACAATAACCAAAACAAGAGTCCAGGCGGGAGGTGAAATGGTGGAGGATCAGGGGGCGGGATGGGGGGCCGGGTCCATGGAGGGGAACAGGAACAGAGGGTGACGGCTTAGCCGGCGGCCGGGGAGAAGCAGACAGTCCATCGGGTGGCCAGGACAAAGCAGATGACCCATCGGGCGGCCAGGACGGAGACGGCAGTCCATCGGGCGGCCTGGATGAAGCAGACGACCCATCAGGCGGCCAGGGCGGAGACGACAGTCCATTGGACGGCCAGGGCGGAAACGACAGTCCATTGGGCGGCCAGGGCGAAGCAGGCTGTGCAGACGGCCAGGGCAGAAACGTTAGTCCATCGGGCAGCCAGGGTGGAGACTTTCCCTCAGGCGGCCATGGCGAAGACGACCCTTCGGGCGGCCAGGGCGGAGACGACCCTTCGGGCGGCCACGGCGGAGACGACCCCTCGGGTGGCCATGGCACAGGAACAGACACCGGCTCAGGAACAGGCTCGGCGTGGCCATCTTGTCCGGAGACACAGGCTCGGCAGCGGCCATCTTGTCCGGAGACACTGGCTCGGCAGACGTGACGTGAACAGTCCCTGGATTGGCAGACGTGACATGAACAGTCTCTGGACCGGCAGACGTGACGTGAACAGTCTTTGGATCGGCAGACGTGCCAGGTTGCTGGGGTTGCGCCGGCGGGGCGAGCAGCTTGGGCGGGGCTGGCAAGGCAAGCCGCTGGAGAGGTGCTAGCAGGGCAAGGCACTGGGGAGGTACCGTCAGGGCAAGCAACTTGGGGATGGCCTCCGGGGCGACAGCGGTCTGTACGGGGACTACCTCCGGAACCACAGCGGTCTGTACGGGGACTACCTCCGGAACCACTGCGGGCTGCACGGGGACGACCTCCGGAACAACAGTCTCTGGATCGGCAGACGTCTGTCTCTTCCTCCCTCTCCGTCCACGATGGCGAGACCGTGGCGTCGAGCCCACCACCTCTGGGGAAGCCCCAGTCTCCAACAAGGACCTAGCGGCCATCTTGTAACAAGACACAGGCACAGGGTCCGTCCTCCCGTCAGGAGACGCCCGCGTGGACTCAGCCTTCCTGTCTGGAGAAACAAACTGGTCCGACGCAATCCACTGGTCACGCCTCTGCAGATATCCAGTGAATCCCCAAAAGTCCAGAGTACCCAGTCCCATCATCTCGCATCGAGGCAGAGGGTTGTCAAGGCAGTTGTTAAAAAGGTCTTTTAATACCGTATCATTGTATCCATACCTCTCGAGAGAGTCCAAAAAAATTGGGATAGACCACCCACCGACCGGCCGGCCCTGTTGACGTAGATTGGCCAGATTTCTGGATCTTCCCATCCTCTTCTCAGCAGTGCTAGGAGGAGCGATACGAATACCCGTACTGCTGGATCTGTATATTGTGACGGAGTCCTTCTGTCACGATCCACACACAGGAAACAAGGGTAGATCCAAAATGCAGTATTTAATAGGGTAATCCGTAAATCATTATCCAGTCCAAGCAAAGGTCAAAATCCAAAAGGCAATCCAACACAAGAAACAGGCAAGAACAGACCCAGGTAGAACAGACATCCGAAGTGGTGTGATACATAACAAGGACTCTGTAACAAACACTAAACAGGCAGGGTATATACTGTATAACACAGAACTAACAATGATAATGGAGAACAGCTGAGTGCAATGAAACAGTGATGGGTACAGACAAGGATTGTGGGGAATGCAGTTTATAATGTGGATGACACCGTGGGGAAAAGGACCTCTAGTGGACACCCAGGGAACACAAACCAGACACTGTGACACACTAGTCGTGCGAGCTTGGTGAGCCAAAAGCTTCCCCGCTTTGTCACCGTGTTCAAAAAAACGTTGCCTACGTTGTCTAAGGTGCCTTGCTGTTATATTTGTCATTAGAAGATCATATTCTGCATGTAACTGTACCCGTTCAGAATAAAGGGTAGGGGAGGGGGAAGAGGCATATAATGCATCTACTGTAACTTGTAAACGTCATCTGCAATAGTAGACAGTCTAGATCAGGGGTAGGCAACCTAAGGCACGCGTGCCAACACTGGCACGTGGAGGATTAATCGCTGGCACGCGCGCAAATGCGAGAGAAGTGTATGTATTTCATTCAGATAAAGTAGTCTATCTGCACACAGATCTACATTTTGATGTAATAATTCCTCATAGTAAAAAACACGGAACGCACATGTAGGAAACCTCTTGAATTACGGCCGTTTCACGCATATTTTTTTCGCCGTGCCGTGCATGTTAAATGAGTGCATTCACGCGGGAGCAGGAGCAGCGCGTGAGCAGCAGTGGCGCGGGTTTCTCCGCCGAGTCTATTTTGTCTGCGCTGCTCACGCTCAATGAAAGTGAAAGCCCACTTTTGATGGACAAAATAAATATTATTTCAAACAAAAGTGCCCAAAATGCACAGAATGTGCATGTCTAGTGTGTTTTAACATGAACTGGATTAGGTTATTAGAAAATGAAGACTCAAAAATATTTATAAAAAATGTACCCATTTAAACTTTGTTTTTATTATTCAGTTTGGGTAAAAGGATATGGTATTTTATTAAAAAAAAAATATATATATATATATAGGCCTATAGAAAATAAATATTTGTGTGTGCTGTAAAGTGTAAAATGAAATAGGAATCGGCTAAAATTGGTATCGGCAGGTCAAACTCAATGAAAAATCGGAAATCGGAATCGGCCTAGAAAATTGTAATCGGTGCATCTCTAGTTAGGAGTTATAAATACTATAATTTGTCTATCTAAATCTAAAACAAATTTCAAGAGAATATTTACATTTTTTGTATTATTTCTGTGTTAGCTATTATGAAAATGTAAAATGTGTGTGTGTGTGTGTGTGTGTATATATATATATATATATATATATATATGCTAAATGTGTGTTGTGGCACAGTGATGAACTCGGAAACTTAAAAATGGCACTTTATGACAAAAAGGTTGCCGACCCCTGGTCTAGATGTTTCAGTCTTGCGTAAATGCAAAACATAAGAGATTACCTGCCCACGAATAAAAGCCTTGAAAGCCTCCCAAAGAGTGAGACTATTGATATCTGGAGTCTGATTAAGTTCAAAATATAAATTAATCTGAGATGCAACAAAATCTTTAAATTTATTGTCTGATAATCTAGAAGAGTCAAATCTCCAAGTAGGAGGTGCGAATCTACCAGGGGGAAAAACGACATCAATAGACACAGGAGCATGATCGGAAATGACTACTGTGTGATATGTACATGTGGTAACAGAGTTTAACAATTTTTTATCCAGGAGGAAGAAATCAATCCTCGAGAATGTGTGATGAATGTGTGAAAAGTACGAAAAAACTTTATCCTGAGGATGCTTAAATCTCCAGGGGTCAGAGAGTCCCAACTGAGAGGCATATTCCGATATTACTTTGGCCGACTTGGATAAGACAGATTGCTTAAAAGAAGACCTATCAAGCGAAACATCCTGGACCAGACTGAAATCCCCCCCAATAATTATATGATGATCGTCCACATTTGGAAGGCTTAAAAAAAACGTAACAAAGAATTCGTCATTATCCCAGTTGGGGGCGTAAATTGAAACTAAAACGACTGGCACATTATGAAGCTTACCTGAGACCATCACAAAACGACCATTAGGGTCGGAAATGGTATGGGTCTCTTCAAAGCAGCCCCACAGCCTCTGAGAGAATTTGGAATGATACAATTGACCCATCCAGGCTCTCTTAATACGGAGCAGATCTGCAGTTCGCAAGTGCGTTTCCTGCAAAAACTGAGCACTCAGGCTCGACATCTTATACCACACTCCTATCTCACTAGGTCATTCTCCCCCGCATTACCAAAAATTAGAGCCTACACACACCAAGAAACTACGGAGCCCCTAAAGGGACGTGGTGGTGGAAATATTTTTAGGTTGGGAGAATTTTTTTTCCCCAAATCTTTTGTGTTCCCTCGCAAAACTTTTGCGTTCCCCCGAGAAACTTTGCGTTCCCTCGCAAAGATATTTGCGTTCCCACGCAAAACTGTTGCGTTCCATCGCAAAGATATTTGCGTTCCCACGCAAAACGTTTGTGTTCCCTCGCAAATATATTTTGCGTTCCCTCGCAAAACCTGTTTTGAGCTCGGACAGACACTTCCTGTTTAATGTCCCGCTGGCAGTGTTTCAGAGCGCCGTACGTTAATGGAGCATTTCATAGTGTTTGAACTTGGACTCAAATATAAAGAAATGCGGTCAGTGCTTAACTCGAGTTCAGTGAAATTGGCAATATTCAATTCAGGCTATTCGAACTTCCCTATTCTTGAGCTAAACATGTTAAAACACAAATGGCACCTATTTACAATCGCAACCTAGACAACGAGCTACAACACAATTCTCATAAGCAAGGCACTTAAGGTGAAATAGACAAAATGAACAGCCTTTCAAAGAGGCATACATTAAACACAAAATAAAGCATGAAGTTCAAAGTTGACATGGCCACTTAGCACTTAACCAGTGGTCTAGTCCAGATCAGTTACGAAACACAAATTACACAGTAGTACTGTCATAATATAAGTCCAATATAGTATTAATATAAATGCAGTAAATGGCCCACTGTCAAACTAAAAATTAATAAGTACCAATGCATTAGTTGAAAAAAGAAAAGAAAAAGAAAAAAACAGCCAGCAAAACTGCAAATATCTACATATGAAACACACATTGAACTTGATATGAAACATGAAATTCAAAGTTATTGTGACCACATATCCAGTGGCCTAGTCCAGATCAAGCACTTGATCCAATATAATATTAGTATAAATGCAGTGAATGGCCCATTTTCAAACTAAGTCAGTAAGTCCAAATGCTCTCGTGAAAATTACAAACAAAACAAACAAGCACAAAAATAAACCATATGAATATAACATATGTGCACCCATATACATACAAGCCAGAACACAATTTATGCAGCCCATGTGTTTTAAATGTGCAGCTGACAGTCAGAGGTTAAAGTGAAAAGAAAAAGGATATATGGGATGAATCGCATCACAAAGGAGAGTCAGCTCAGGCAGATGCCACGTACTCTTCAGCCTCAGTCACCGATGAAAACGACCTCTTACTCCCATCTTTGGTCCTGATGGACAGCCTTGCAGAAAAAGTAGAGTTGGTCTAAGTCCCAGGTTATACAGATCCGTCATCACCCGCCAATATTTAGACCGTTGTGCCATCATTTCGGGCGCATAGTCCTCGTATATAGCGATGGGGTTACCTTGGAACATCAACTTGCCTCTTTTAACTCGAGCTTCGCGGATAATCTGCTCTTTTTGCTGATAGTGGTGAATCCAGATGATGACAGCGTGCGGCTTTTCTCCAGCCGCGGTTTTGTTGACGATCGATCTCCGGTGGAGAAGGCAAAACATCCTCTCCCATGACGTCAAACAAGAGCTGAGAAAAGTAGGCAGAAGGACGGGGTCCCTCAATCGATTCCGGTAGACCAACTATGCGGATGTTATTACGGCGGCTGCGAGATTCAAGATCCGAAACTTTAGCTAGCAGCTTAGCGTTGCTGTCAGACAGTGTGGTACCAGTCGCTTCCAGCGCGAGTACGCGTTCATCCAGAGCATTAGCCCTGGACTCAAGAGAAGCAATCTTGTAGGAATGGTCAGATACCGCTGATTGAACGCAGTCTATCTTGGCCTCGAGTGAGGATATGGACGACTTAAATTCAGACAAGAGGGCCTGGCAATGTTCATCCAACAGTTTAGCAATCCCCGCCATATTGAGCTCGCCGGAATCGCCGTCAGCGAGGTCCGTTTTGGTTTCTTTTCTGCTTTGCTTGCTCGATTTGGAGGTCATGTTAACGAAGGGTTATAAATTTCATCCGTGTGAACCGTTTAAAACTGAAATAAACGTACAGATTGGCTCAAACGAAACAGTAAAAGCGGGAAAAACACGTCTACTCCATCTGCCTTCCGGAAGTCGACCAGTCAGTGCTGGATTATTTGCAAGAGCGTTTCTATGGCGGGTTATCGCCATCCACCTTAACCCTCTGAGGTCGGCAAACGCGCCGGCGCGTTTTGCTGGATTTTCTTCACATAGTAGCACAATAAACTTAAATTAATCATTTGTGGTCATACAGAAAAAAGAAATATGAAAAAAGAATCCGTGATATGTCTACTTTTGTATGTGTCCACTTACAATCAAATCAAAACATTATGCTTTTGTAAAATAAAGAAAATAAACAGGGTGTGCTTTCTGCCTCTCCGTCTCGCTGAACTTTTTTTTTCTTGAGCACGTCTATAAACTGAAACAAAACTCAGCGAATGCTTGTCACACATTTATGAGCCATATACCTTTATAAACATTTAAGTGTGTACTTTTAAATGATCAAATTCAAACTGAAAACAAATATTCTCTGTTTAAGTAGTTTGTGTAAAACCAACAAGATGTCCAGCTTCTCAAACGCTTGCTCATTATTTTTAATTTGACCACGCCCACACGCACAAAAGAGATTCACATGCCAATCTCCACATGGGTTTTCTCCTAGTCTCCTAGTCCTAACTCCAATTAGGACTAGGTCTGTTCCCTTGTCCCACTCTTCGTCGTGGTTTAATGCTGAGCTACGTGCTATGAAAGCAAGAGGCCGACAGCTGGAACGTCTTTATCGGAAAACCAATCTAACTGTACACTCTCAAGCATTTTCGGACCATATCAAGCTTTACAAAACTGCCTTAAATACAGCTCACTCTTCCTATATCGCTAAAATCATCAATAATGCAAACAACAGGCCTAAAACACTATTTAGCATTGTAAATAAGCTTGTTCAGGCACCCGCGTACTATGCCTGTCTACAAGAATCTGACGACTTGTGCTGTTCTTTTCTGCAACACTTTCAGGGAAAGCTGGATGCTTTACGTGGGACTTTTAGTGATGAACCGACCACTTCTAGTTGTGAGCAAGCTCAGATACAAACACTTAATAACTTTATGTTGACCAACCCTATCTTGATTAGTGAAATTATACAGAAATCCAATTCTTCTTCTTGCCGGCTGGATCCTGCACCTACAACCCTTCTGAAACACTATACCTCATTTCTGCACCTATCTCACATCTTGTAAACATGTCTCTTCTCTCTGCCTCTGTTCCAGTCTCACTAAAGACAGCCGCAGTTAAACCTATTCTTAAAAAAACAAATCTGGAACCAACTGACTACGCTAACTATCGCCTAATCTACCGTATGTCTCAAAAATCATGGAAAAGGTTGTTGCCACTCAATTGCAGTCATATCTATCTCTCAACAACAGTTTTGATTTATTTCAGTCTGGTTTTCGCCAAAACCACAGTACTGAAACTGCATTAGCAAGGGTTATCAATGACCTCTTACTCTTTGGTGACTCGGGAAACCTTTCCTTACTTTTACTACTCGACCTCAGCTCAGCTTTCGATACTGTCTGCCATAAAGTCCTACTCATGCGCCTCTCAGAGATTGGTATCTCAGGAGCCGCGTTATCCTGGTTTTCCTCCTATCTGACAGATAGGAAATACTACATCACTATGCACAATTACAAATCTCCCACTGTCACTCTCAAACAAGGTGTTCCACAGGGATCAGTTCTTGGCCCGTTACTATTTATTATTTACATTTTGCCTCTCGGACAAATCATTCGCCGCCACGGTTTTCAATACCACTGCTACGCCGACGATATTCAGATATATACTGCTTGCCGACCGAATTCTATTCACCAGACCACATCACTATCATCATGTATTAATGAATTAAAGAACTGGCTCAACTCCAATTTTCTGTCTGAATCTGACTAAAACAGAAATGTTAATCACTGGCCCCCCATCTCTAACAAAAAATTTAAGTAGCATTCCCAGACTTGACCTTGAAGCTACATCAATAATTCCATCTACCACTGTCAAAAATGTGGGTATCATTCTTGACCCTGCACTGACGTTCGACGCTTACACTAGTCAACTTTGTAAAGCGTCCTTTTTTCATCTGCGCCGTATTGCCAAACTCCGTCCCTATGTCAGCCCAAAAGACGCTGAAGCACTAGTACACGCGTTCATCACATCTCGCCTCGACTACTGTAATGTTCTTTTTTCTGGACTACCAGCACACTATCTCACGTTTGCAATATATTCAAAACTCTGCCGCAAGACTACTAACTTACACTAAAAAAACTGCCCATATCACTCCAATTCTGTTTAAACTGCACTGGCTACCCGTGTCATCCCGAATCACTTATAAAATTATTCTGCTTACCTTTAAGTCACTCAATGGTCTTGCTCCAGCCTATCTCTCTGACTTACTTTCTCCTTATATTCCCCCTCGAACTCTCCGATCTTCTGGCTGTGAACTCCTCTGTGAGCGGAGATTTCGTCTGTCGTCTATGGGTAGCAGGTCTTTCTCTGTTATAGCCCCTAAGCTATGGAACTCTCTTCCGTTGGCTCTAAGGACAACAACCACGTTGCATGAATTTAAGCATAAACTCAAAACCCATTTGTTTAATCAGTATTATCAGTCATGAAAATGTTAATTTGACATAACACAGTCACAATGTTAACTTAGGTACCAATAATCTATTGCATCTTTACTTCAACTGTCCACCATGCTGTCTGTGATTAATGTTTGTTGCCTCTGTTTTTATGTTTGTATTGCAAATGTAATGCGATTTGCAACTGCAATCGTCCATTACTTGGACTGGGCAAATGTCCATTGTCTGTTTATTTGTAAACTGCTTATTTACTGTCATTGTGAAGCGTCCTTGAGCTTGGGAAAGGCGCTATATAAATTAAACATTATTATTATTATTACATGGAACGCGAACGCGCTCATTACCTCAAAAACAAAGCACCAAAAAACTTCACAAGTCTCTGCTTTTCGTCGAGTTTCGGAAGACACGCCGTGAGCTTACATTGGATTTACCTCAGAAGAAGAAGAACGCGATTTGAAGACAAGAAAGATGTAAGGTAAGCAATTCTTAATTATTAGTTAATGTTATTGTTGCATAAACTTCACATTGCAGTTGAACTGTTGCTAGATATATGGTGAATATTATAATATTTAGACCCGTGTTTACTGTTAAATACTGTATTTGTGGATATCTGTTCAAACGTAGATATGTATAATATGGTAACCATAATGTTTCATATTTTGAAGGCGCTGTGGATTTGAATGTATCATATTTTGGAGGCGCTGGGCGTTTGAATGTTTCATATTCAAAACGCGCTGTGTGTGTTTGAAAAGCAAAACACGCCAAACATTAGGTTTCATGTTTTTACTCTAATCTCATTTCATATCATCATAACGAATGGAAACATTTGAAGTAACATATGATAATCAATATATTTTTATCTAGCGTAGCTGTTACTCTGAAATGTTGCTTTTGAAAGATTTATAGGCTGCTATAGGTTATTGTTACTATTATTTTATGCAGCACTGCACGTAGCCTATGTCTACAAGGCACAACAAACCTGTTCATTATATTGTTATTTGTGTGTGTGTGTGTGTGTGTATTCTGTGAATTTAAAAAAGCAATTTTTAACCAGAAAAATCTAAAATCTATTCCCCAAATCGTGCAGCCCTATAGTTTCTCTTGATATCAGCATGTTTACAGTTTTTGTTTTGTTTTTGTTTTTACAGGGACCAGATGCCCCCCTGATGAGTCCTGCTGACATTCACATGAGTCTCTGTAGATGAACATGGTAAAGTGAAAATCAAACACCTTGGAAATGACAGGTATGTACAATGTTTTTAGGAATGGCACAAAGGTCTCTGTCTTTGGATCATTGTTTTCAATAATGTGCTTTTTTGTCATTTGTTGTGTATCTTTGGATTATGTTGTGTTGTAAATAAATCCAAACAATCAAAAAAACATTATTTTTTAAATCTTCTCATTCTTTGTGCAAGGTTGCTCAGAATGACAGGGCCTGATAGCTCCTAAAATAGGGCCATTAGGGGGAGGGTCTTTGTCTTTCTCAGGTGTGAAAGCCATCAATATTCAGGATGTGTTTACGCCTACTCCGCACATGTTTGTCAGATTTTATAACTTGGATCTTGATTTCACACATGCTTCACTTCCCTCTTCAGGGAACCAGGGTTACATACGTAACCTGAGAAGTTTTTCCCCATGGTAGTGGTAAAAAATTGTAGCCTGTGAAAATGCTGAGTGACTTGTAACTTCTGAAAACCACTTGACACAGTGTCTAGTGAGCAAAAAAGTTAATGTCAAGCCCTGTTTACCATGCAAGAAGGCACTGACGTTATATATTAAGTTTGATTTGTTATATTATGATTTCAACCTTAATGATTGTACATTCTGCACTTGCAGCCAGCGTACGAGTGAGTAACTATCATTTATTTTATTGATATTTGTGCTAATGATGAGTGTTTTTATTCAGGTAAACCCCATCTTTTTTGTCATTTGTGTGTCCTTGGGATCGACTTTCCTTGAGTTTATCATCTCCATCGTTCTGTCAGCATTTGCCTGTAAAGCCAACGCCTGCTGCTGTTCTCCACAGGTGAGTGATGCATTCAGGGCTAGAATAGAAGCTGAGTGGCCGCTATGGTTGCGAAGTAGTTGCTAAGGTTTTCTAGGTGGTTGCTAGGTCATTGCATATTGACAGAAAGACGGGTAGGTTTTCCACACCAAAACATTTTAGCAGGATTTTTGTCTTTTACTTTTTCCATTTGAAATAGTGTTGTCTATAAACCTGTAATACTAGAACTCTCTGCAAATGTTATTGAATTTATACTACAGTAAGAAGTTGTGCAATAAGAATTACATGTGCATTTTTCCAAAGGTGCTGTATGTTCACCAAGTTGTTTTTCCACAGCATAAGCACCAAGCTTGTAGCACCAGTCTAATGGGACTTTGTGTAAAATGGTTGTAAAAAATCCATGATCCATTATTTGGATTTGTGTTGATTTTATACATATGACCCATACAAGAATTGCGGGTATTTTTCAAGTAGAGAAAGAAAACAAAAAATAGGATTTTTTTTTTTTTTCTGTTAAACTTTTTTATTTTCATAGAACACGCTTTAAATTTAATATTTTCGATATTTGCTAGTCTTAAGCTTGTAAGATTTAAAATATTGATTCTGAAAATCAATGTACTAACAGAAACATCTGTCAACTCTGTTATAGACAAATTGGGTCAAAAACATACAATTAACAAATGTAACAATTCAAAACCCTGTCTTTCTTAAGAGAACTTTTGTCTCCTCATCCATTAATTCAACTTTAAACCTAATAAAACAAGATACTTTTTGTTTTGGAGTAAAAATATCAATATATTAATTGAAATGAAATAAATTAAAAGTTGCCAAGATGGTGTGCAATTTCTCTAAACATAGCTTTAAAAATGAATGAAATCCTTTAAAATGTCATGTAGTAAGAATACTTGTCTAATCAATTTGTTAACAATGATTCATTATCATTTTTAAAGCAAAACCTTAAACAAACAGAGCTGACATTGATGGTAACAGAGTTTATATCAATAACAGAGTTTATCTCCACTGGTTAAAATACCCAAAACATATAAAGTATTATGTGCAAGAATTGATTAGAACTATCAATAAATAAGCATTAAAGCTGATGGCATACCTGTTTTTCTTGCAGGTACCTCTGGTGAGCGACTCTTCCATGAATCACAATCCTGCAGATTTTCCCCCACAATAGTGAAAGTTCTGATCCTAAATATGAATATTAAAAAGTAGACAGAGCTGTGGTCCTGCCACTGGGTTCTATGCTTTCTACACACGGGTTCTTCCAGTGATTCAGGCCTTGTCCACACTAATACGTTTTAGTCTAAAGACATCTTTTTCTCTTTTCTCTTTCTTTGAAAAAGATGAGGATGAAGTTTAGTTATGTGACGCAAATTGTACCAATAGATTTTGTGTTGTTGTACCGGTATTGTGCCTGTTACGTACTATTCACTTTCACACTGTTGCTAAAATATGTTACTTTGCACACTCTTCAAATCACAGTCCTGCAAAGATGACAGAAAATTCACTCACATTTGCAGAGCAGTTGTGTTTTAGACCAAATATACAATGGTGACTATTGGTGCGTTCAAGTCAGGTCGTAAAGATCGTATTTATGAGTTGAACACACATAAATGCCACCACAATGTTGTAAATACGAGTGGGAAGCTCAGGATTTTCTTTAAGCCTCGATCTGTATGAGTTGTGTGCATGTCAGTGAGAAACATGGTGGAAAACCACAATACTTAAAGGTATTTAGCAGTGATATTGTCAGGCTTTTCTATTTACAGCGAAGTAAGCTAATTGCCTACACAATATATTATAGCAGTGGTTCTCAACTCCAGTCCTCGGGACCCGTTGCTCTGCACATTTTGTATGTCTCTCTTATCTGACACACTCAGTTCAGTTCATGGAGTCTCTCTTAAAGAGCTGATGATCTGATTCAGGTGTGTTAAATAAGGGAGACATACAAAATGTGCAGAGCAGAGGGTCCCGAGGACTAGAGTTGAGAACCACTGTATTATAGTATTATATTACAATATAACCTCGAGGTATACAGTGTGTGTGTAAGAGCCATTATGCTCTATTTATAATTTGTTATAGTTCCACTGTTGGACACTGGGTGGAGTGTGGGTTTAATAGGTATATAGGGAGGCAGAGAGCAAGTGAAGTCAGGTGCAACTAATGAGGAAAGCAAAAAATGTTGACCTTGTCAGGATCGTATGTGGACATGCTAACTTGTGGATTATAATGTGTTTTGGCATTGGAACTGTGACAAATAAAGGGATAAATGCATTACTGGGGCCCGTTCTTCGTATGTTGCTTAAAACATCCGAGATCAAATGAGACATCCAAGATGATATCATCCGCCTAATCATGATCCGGCTAATTAGGTTCTTCGAACACACCTGCCAGTTATGATTAGTATAGCTGGATTGAGTTATCTGAGATAATTGCACGTTCATGCGCTGGTTTAAAATGCTTTGGATATGTATCGATAATAGAAACATTGCTCAGCAACGCTGCTATTGACTGCTCACCATGGCCAAAGAGCGCGCACAGTTTTTCTCCGCAGCAGAGCAAGAGTTATTGCTTGAAGGTTATGCAGAATATGAAACCTTAAAAGTGTGCAAAAGCCAGGAGAGAGGGCTGGCAAAAAGTAGCAAATTTAATGCTAGAACATGGGAATAAGTAAAAGTGAAGTACATGAATATTGTTCAGAATGGTCATCTTTTCTACTTCTACTGTTCTTTGTCTCTTTTACAAAAGAAAAACACAGTTAAATGATGTGTTTGTCTGTTTATAACTGCAATCAAGAAAAAGGCTGAGCTGAAAAAAAAAAACGGGTGGTGGTCCTGCTCCCCCACATTATACCCCAGCAGAAGAGCTGGCCCTGGGGTTAAATGTGAAGCGACCCATTGTGGAGGGCATCCCTGGGGGCAGCTCTTCCTCAGACCAACAGCCAGGGACCAGTAGCAGCAACACCTTCATTACTGGTAAATGAGCTTTAAATTATCTTGCTACACTGTAAAATATTTTTTTTGCTGCATTAAATTAAGTATGCCTATAATCCAAATGGCTGGTAGAGTAATTTCAGCTGTTAAATATTGAGTAGTGATCAATTGCTTTGACTTGTGAAGGTGAAAACTGCTGAACTTAATGTAAGAATATTTTGCCATGAGTTATTGATCACATTTGTTCATATAGTGTAGTTCATTGTAATGCCATTGTGTTTCCTCTTTTGTGCAGTTTTACACAATACACTGTTAAGTGAACATGCAATTTATTCTGTTGTGATTAATGCCTTATATGTATAGGCTTATATGTGATATTAACCACAATTGTAACCTTGTAAGTGTGAGTGTATGCAATTTATTCTGTTATGATTAAATATGTATAGGCTTATATATGGTATTAACCACAATTGTAACCTTGTAAGTGAGAGTGTTGTGTAAGAAAAACACTGCAACTTGTTTTATAAAGGTTTTTATTATGAAACTGGTTTATAAAAAAAACACTGTAACTTGGTTTATAAAGGTTTTTATTATGATAATGCCAGAAAGAAATGACTATACTGTATTCGATGTTTAAGCATTTAATCAAATGAAAGAATAGCCTACAATAGGTAGTAATAACACTATGTAGTAGAAAGTATGTATTTAAGCAAAGTAGAAATGCAAGTATTACCAAGTTGTTGTGTTCCAGACCAAGCGTAGAAGACGACAAAGGATCCGAGCCAGGAGGAGAAGAACAAAGGAGCGCAAGGCTGAAAGAGTTAACAATAGATAAAGATTTTGGATTGGATAAATTGTCTATAAGAGATTGAATATGTGATAAGGGGGTGTGATATGAACTATAAAAAGTACAGTGTAATATGTCAACGTCAGATGCTGTAAATACTCGGACAGCCTCTCCTCAGTTCGAGTATCCTAGCCTGCCACCTGCAGTTGAAGCTTGTGAACTGCTCATTTTATGCTTTTTTATTTTATTTTATTTTGTCATTTTGTATGTAAACTAATTGATTTTGAAATAATAAAATTAGTTATAATAAATACAAAAAGAACCAGCCTGCTGTAAGTCTCTGCTGTATAAAGAATTGAGCTGAACTAAACCATGGAGCAGTCTTTCGACTAGATTGTAAGTATGGAAATTCATATACTTATTGTTTAGAACGAATTTGACTTACTTTACCTAACCTGAGAAAAATTTTAATAAGGTAGAAGGTGTTTATATTTAAGAACCATAAAGGTGTTTAAAATTACGCACCATGGGGACTTCCGGTTTTGCCATGTAGTGGAGAGACGCGTGGTGTCAGTGCTCTGATATAATTTCCGTATTTCTTTTCCATAACACTTTATTTGTGATCATTTTACTTTATTTTTGATCAATTTACTTTAAACGGGTCAATTTTGGATCCGGTAATCTGTTCCTAATGAGCAAAGGTGCGCGAGCTGGCGGTAAAATCAATGCCCAGTCCAAGGCTTCTCATCTTGGCCCTGACAGCGGCAACATGGCAGATGACGCTCTAACCCCGCTAATGACCAACAAGTTGGTTAATGAACTCGAGAAACTAAGGAAAAATATAACTGGTGAACTTACTGCGCTGCTGAATTCATCACTTGAGTCCTTTCGTTCGTCTATTTCCGATATTGGGTCTACACTGGCTACCCAGGCCTCTATCACTCACATGGAGACCAGTCTCTCCGATCACAGTGACAGGATAACCCATCTTGAACAGGAGGTCTCGAATCTTCAGTCGAAGGTGACGTCGGTAACGGAGGAGAACGGCGCTTTAAGAGCTAACATTGAGGACCTTGTCTCGCGGTCTAAACGTCAGAATATCCGAGTGGTTGGCCTCCCGGAGGATATTGAAGGAAAGGAGCCTAGGCAGTTTATGACGGACTTTTTTTCAGAAGTTCTCGGCGATGTCCTTTCTGCTTCACCGGAGCTTGACAGAGCCCATCGGAGCCTGAGACCTAAACCTCGCCAAGGCCAAAATCCACGTCCTGTTATAGTGTGATTTCACCGTTTGTCATGATTCTGGCTTTTCCTATCCTTTTCCGCCCTCTTCTGGTCACTTCATTCTTTACACTCACTTGTTTTACGCACGCAATCAATCACTCACTCTCTTTGTCCCAGCTGTTTCCTATCTTCTCCTGTTCTACCCTAAGTGCATCGCACCTGTCCCCTTTTCTCTCTGATTACGTTTGCTACTTCTTCTCTCTCTTTGTCCTGCCTCTTTGTCGGATTGTTCGTTGACTTCAGTTGAATGAAGAACTGTGTTACTATCTCGCTCTACCTAATTCCTGTCCTGTCGTATCCTGTTGTGTCCTGTCGGGGAATTCTTCTAGCAGCAAGTATTTGACCACTCATGCTCTAACCAGCTCTCTGTGTCCAGTGATACGCTTGACTGTGCTGCTGCTGTTCCCCGCTGTGTGTCGTCTATGCATCCATCTCTGTGACCTGAGGCTAGCCACCTGCTGAGTTCTTGCATCGCCGCTGCCCGCTGTCTAAATACAGTTTGCAAGAGGACTATTTCTGTTTACGATTACTGGCCGTATTCTTGGCTGTTTCTGTTGTCTATTATCTACAAAGAAGATTTCTGTTGAACTGCTCTGCTGGAGGCTACCTCATTAACTTTCTATTAAAAGACTGATTCACTGTCACTCGCTATTGGGTCTTTTCTCACCTCATAACAGTACAATCCGACCAAGATGGACCCAGCGAGTGAGACTCCTTTTCAAGTTGCTGTCGAGCGTCAAGGTGCTTTACTGGGCAGGCATGAAGAGGAGCTGGTCGCCACAAGACGCGTGGTGGAGTCCCTGGCTGCGCAGGTGTCTGATCTGACCGCGCAACTTCATCATCTTCGTCAAGAACCCTTCATCTTCATCTTCTCTGCTGCCCTCGTCTCCAGAGCCTAGAATAAATAATCCACCGTGTTACTCGGGTGAGCCAACACAGTGTCGTTCATTCTTGACACAGTGTGAAGTAATCTTTTCTCTTCAACCATCTACTTACGCCAGGGACCGCGCCAAGGTCGCATTTGTGATCTCCCTCCTTACTGGACGGGCTCGTCAGTGGGGAGCGGCCAGCTGGGATGCTGAGGCGGATTTCCTGGATCCTTTTTCCTTGTTCAAGGAGGAGATGATTCGTGTCTTCGATCGCTCCGCTCATGGACCAGAGGCTTCCCGCTTGCTCTCTTCTCTTCGTCAAGGGAGGCGTTCAGCCACTGATTTCTCAATTGAGTTTCGCACTCTTGCCACGACTTGCGGCTGGAACGAGCCGGCGTTGGTGGCCCGCTTCCTGGAGGGTCTCAACACCGAGATCAGGGACGAGATCCTCGCCAGGGAGATTCCCAGTCGTCTCAATCCACTCATCGACCTTGCCATCAGAGTGGAGAAGCGCTTCGACTTGCGACGACGAGCCAGAGGTACCGAGACCGTTTCTTTCTCTCCGCCCCCAGCCTCTTCTCTTTCATCTTCTGTCGCGGAGCCCATGCAGCTGGGGGGCTTACAAATCTCCTCGAAGGAACGAGAACGACGAATTATGAACCGGCTCTGTCTCTACTGTGGCTCCGACAAGCACTTTGTGTCGACGTGTCAAGTAAAAGCCAACGCTCGCCAGTAATAGGAGGGATACTGGCGAGCGCTACTTCTCAGGCCCCTTCTCATCAAGCCAACACTACCATTCCTGTTCATCTGCATTGGCAAGGTTTCTCTGTCTCTACCAACTAGGGATGAGCGAGTACAGCATTATCTGTATCTGTATCTGTTAACCATATGAATTATCTGTATCTGTATCTGTACTTGGACTGGGCGGAGCCTAACCCGGAAGTGGGCGGGATCTAACCCGGAAGTGGGTCGGGTTGTCTTAAAATGGGCGGGGCTTTAACCAGTATGTTATTTTAAGCATGCAATTGATATGGGTTGATCAGAAATTGTTATATTTATTGCTGATTAGAAAACTATTTACATGACAGCATCAGCATTGAGCTTCAGATCAATGGTTTTGATCACGATAACAAACGAACTACAGAACAAGTTTTGCAACAATAAATACAACACATGCTGTTGCAATTATGAAGTAAAATGTAATGAACAAGAGTTTTCATCTCAACTAGGGCTGGGTGATATGGACCAAAAGTCATATCCCGATATATTTAGGCTGAATTTCGATATATGATATATATATCCCAATATTTTTTATTTTTCATGTTTTATTTTTTTCAAAATTTGTTAACACACACACAAGTACTGTCCCCCTTTACTTAACATAAATTGTAAGAATATGACTAATAGTAAAGACTAGTACTAATAAATAAACATTAGGCCTATGCTAAAGGTATTAAATAGCAGTCCCAAACAAGTTTTTGTTAATACAATATTGGTATGAGCCACCACAGTCATTTAAAAATATAAAAAATAACACAAAGAAAAATAGTGGCATTTTGGGGTTAATATGGAAATGACAGTTACCATGGTGAATACACAATAGCCTACTAACAAGAACTGTTAATGAAACATGGAAACTGCTCCTGGTGAATAGAATGAAAATCATACCTACATTACTTTTATTTCGTGTAATTTACAACGTAACGGCGTTGCATGCTCGTAGTTTCTTTTGCACTTTATATACAGTGAGGCGATACACAGCGCGCGCTGCCGCATTTGCGCGTGCAATTGAGTGTGCGCTACGACTACAGTATAACGGCTGACAGGACAAGAAAGTCCGTTTTTCTGAGGTGAGGTGAAAGACTTTATTTCATGTTATAACATAACATGCTCTAAACACGCACGCAAAGTGGAAAAGGAGGGGCGGGGAGCAGTGCAGAGAGCTCTGGAGCAAGGATCACAGCGCAAATTTGAACTATATCGATATGCGATATGGTCTAATTCCATATCGCATTTAAAAAAAAAAAAAAAATAAAATAATAATATATATATATATATATATATATATATATATATATATTCTTTATATCGATATATCGCCCAGCCCTAATCTCAACATAACTTTCTTTTTTTTTTTCCAATCCGAGCACAGATATTGACTCGTATTACTCGTATAATACTCGTACTCGACAAAAGTGCTTTATCCATACCGGATACTCGTTTCAGCCGAGTATCCGGCTCAACTCTACTACCAACGCCATGATTGACTCTGGGGCCGAGGGGAATTTCATTGACGAGACGTGGGCCCGTGAGCAAGGTATTCCTCTCAATGAACTGAAAGAGGCCACTCCCCTTTTTGCCCTAGATGGTAGTTCCCTGCCCAAGATCTACCGTGAGACTGTTCCTGTGTCTCTCACGGTCTCAGGCAATCATCGCGAGACTATTTCTTTTTTAATTTTCCGTTCCCCTTTTTCTCCCATAGTGCTAGGACATCCTTGGTTAAATTTGCATAATCCCCATATTGACTGGTCTAAGGGAACCATCCTGTCATGGAATCTGTCGTGTCATGTTAAATGTCTTGTCTCTGCCATACCTCCTGTTTCATCTGTCTCTGTGTTTCAGGAGGAGCCAGGAAATTTGTCTGGAGTGCCGGAGACGTATCACGATCTGCGAGCGGTTTTCAGCCGTTCATGGGCCATTTCTCTCCCTCCTCATCGTCCTTACGATTGTTGTATCGATCTTCTTCCCGGTACTACACCACCACGCGGTAGATTATATTCTTTGTCGATTCCTGAGCGTAAGGCTCTCGAGAATTACCTCTCTGAGGCTCTAGATGCGGGTACCATAGTTCCCTCTTCCTCCCCTGCCGGCGCGGGTTTCTTTTTTGTGAAGAAGAAGGATGGTTCCTTGCGTCCCTGTATAGATTATCGAGGGCTCAATGACATTACGGTAAAGAATAGATATCCTTTACCGCTTATGTCATCTGCTTTTGAGATCTTGCAGGGAGCTAAGTTTTTCACAAAATTAGACTTGTGCAATGCCTACCATTTGATACGCATAAAGTAGGGTGACGAGTGGAAGACCGCGTTCAATACTCCTCTCGGGCACTTTGAATACCGGGTTCTTCCTTTCGGGCTCGTAAACGCTCCCGCTGTCTTTCAAGCACTTATTAATGACGTCCTTCGCGATATGCTCAATATCTTTGTCTTTGTTTACCTAGACGACATTCTGATCTTTTCGCCCTCGCTTCAGGTTCATGTACAGCACGTTCGACGCGTTCTTCAGCGCCTGTTAGAGAACCGTCTCTTTGTCAAGGCGGAGAAATGCTCTTTTCACACACAGTCGGTAGTTTTTCTCGGTTCCGTTATTTCGGCGGAGGGAGTTAGTATCGACCCTGTAAAGGTCCAAGCGGTCACAGATTGGCCAGTTCCTGATTCACGCACAGCCCTTCAGAGATTCCTTGGTTTTGCTAACTTTTATCGCAGGTTCATTCGAAATTTTAGTCAAGTGGCAGCACCGTTAACCGCGCTTACGTCATCCAAGTCTCGTTTTGTCTGGACCGATTCCGCTCAGAGCGCTTTCGAGCGTCTTAAGAGTCTTTTCTCTACAGCTCCCATTTTAATTACTCCCAACATTTCTAACCAGTTTATTGTCGAGGTCGATGCATCAGAAGTGGGCGTTGGGGCCATTCTTTCCCAACGCTCATTTCTTGATGACAAGGTACACCCTTGTGCCTATTTTTCTCACCGTCTTTCGCCTTCAGAGCGCAATTACGACGTCGGTGACCGCGAGTTACTCGCCATTCGTTTGGCTTTGGAGGAGTGGCGTCACTGGTTAGAGGGAGCATCGGTTCCTTTCATTGTATGGACCGATCATCGTAATCTCGAATACATTTGTTCCGCTAAGCGTCTGAACGCGCGTCAGGCTCGTTGGGCTCTTTTCTTCGCCCGGTTCGAGTTTACTATTTTGTATCGTCCAGGGTCTAAGAATGTAAAACCCGACGCGCTCTCTCGTCTTTTCGATTCCTCTGAGATCACTCCAACCCAGGAGGTTATTATTCCTCCTGCACAGGTGGTTGGGGTGACGATTTGGGGAATAGAGAGACTCGTCAAACGTGCGCTCGCTCGCTCCGTTCCGCTGCGAGGCTGCCCTAAACACTTACTTTTCGTTCCTTTCTCTGCTCGGCGCGCGGTCCTTCAGTGGGCTCATACCTCCAAATTGGCAGCTCATCCCGGTGTTCGGGGTACCCTTGCTTTAGTTAAGCAGCGTTTTTGGTGGCCGTCCCGTGAGAAGGATATTCGTCGCTTTGTTGCTGCATGCGCCGTTTGCGCTCAAACCAAGTCCAGTCATTCTCCTCCGACTGGCCTTTTAAGACCGTTGCCTGTTCCGTCTCGTCCGTGGTCACACATAGCTCTCGATTTTATTACTGGGCTCCCCTCGTCGGCGGGTCATACCGTTATCCTTACTGTCGTTGATCGCTTCTCTAAAGCCGCACATTTCATCCCCCTTCCTAAACTTCCCTCCGCCAAAGAAACGGCGCAGATAATGGTCGACCACGTTTTTAAGCTCCATGATCTTCCCTCCGATATTGTTTCAGACAGGGGTCTCCAATTCACTTCTCAATTTTGGAAAGAATTTTGTCGTCAGATCAGAGCTTCCGCGAGTCTCTCGTCTGGGTTCCACCCCCAGACCAATGGTCAGGCCGAACGCGCAAACCAAATTGTCGGCCGCATCCTGCGCAGTCTAGCTTTTAAGAATCCCTCGTCTTGGTCCGAGCAGCTCCCCTGGGCTGAATACGCCCATAATTCTCTACCGTCCTCCGCTACCGGACTCTCGCCTTTCCAGAGTTGCCTTGGGTATCAACCGCCTTTATTCTCTTCCCAAGATCCAGACTCGTGCGTTCCGTCTGTTCAAGCTTACATTAAGCGTTGCAAACGAACCTGGAAGAGGGTTAGATCAGCTCTTTGTGGTTCTAGAACTAGGATGTGCGTTGCAGCGAATAGGCGTTGTGTCAAGAGTCCCCGCTATCTTTGCGGTCAAAAGGTGTGGCTATCCACCCAGAATCTGCCACTTCAATCCATTTCACGGAAGCTGGCTCCTCGGTTTATCGGTCCTTTTTGAATTTCAAAGATTGTCAGTCCTGTCTCAGTCAAATTGAAGCTACCTCCTTATCTCCGACGCATCCACCCGGTCTTCCATGTCTCATGCATTAAGCCCGTTATTCGCGCCCCGTCTTGTCCTTCGCATCCTCCTGTCTTAGTCGAGGGGACTCTGGTTTATAGAGTCCGTAAGCTTCTGGACGTTCGCCGTCGTGGTCGCGGTTACCAATATTTAGTAGACTGGGAGGGGTAGGGTCCGGAGGAGAGAAGTTGGATTCCATCTCGGGACGTCCTGGACCGTTCGCTTATCGATGATTTCCTCCGTTCTCGCCAGTCTTCCTCCTTGGGAGCGCCAGGGGGCGCTCGTTGAGGGGGGGGTACTGTCATGATTCTGGCTTTTCCTATCCTTTTCCGCCCTCTTCTGGTCACTTCATTCTTTACACTCACTTGTTTTACGCACGCAATCAATCACTCACTCTCTTTGTCCCAGCTGTTTCCTATCTTCTCCTGTTCTACCCTAAGTGCATCGCACCTGTCCCCTTTTCTCTCTGATTACGTTTGCTACTTCTTCTCTCTCTTTGTCCTGCCTCTTTGTCGGATTGTTCGTTGACTTCAGTTGAATGAAGAACTGTGTTACTATCTCGCTCTACCTAATTCCTGTCCTGTCGTATCCTGTTGTGTCCTGTCGGGGAATTCTTCTAGCAGCAAGTATTTGACCACTCATGCTCTAACCAGCTCTCTGTGTCCAGTGATACGCTTGACTGTGCTGCTGCTGTTCCCCGCTGTGTGTCGTCTATGCATCCATCTCTGTGACCTGAGGCTAGCCACCTGCTGAGTTCTTGCATCGCCGCTGCCCGCTGTCTAAATACAGTTTGCAAGAGGACTATTTCTGTTTACGATTACTGGCCGTATTCTTGGCTGTTTCTGTTGTCTATTATCTACAAAGAAGATTTCTGTTGAACTGCTCTGCTGGAGGCTACCTCATTAACTTTCTATTAAAAGACTGATTCACTGTCACCCGCTATTGGGTCTTTTCTCACCTCATAACACCGTTATATTGAGAAGGAAGCTGTGCTCAAGTGGGCGAGGGCCACGAAAGAGATTCTGTACAAGGGTCATAGAATCAAATTCTATGAAGACTTCTGCGCTTCGGTGGCTAAAAAAAGAGCCTCGTTCAACAACGTCAAGGGTCTACTGTATAAACGCGGTATTCGTTTTGGCATGATTTACCCGGCAAAGCTTCGTGTTTCATACAACGGTTCGGAGCACTACTTCGACTCCCCCGAGACTGCTGAACGATTCTACAATCAAAACTTTACTGAGTAGTGCCTGGGGACGATTACATGGGTAACGTTAGGCTACTTCAGAGACTATTCCTTTTTTTGTGAGTATTTTCTCTAATAATACTCTCTGTATCCAATTATTATTAATCATGGAGGATGTTTCAATGGAGGATTTTTACTTTGTACTTGGTTTATAATTTCATTTTCAATTTGTGCTCATGTTTTTTTGATTGAGGTTAAAAAACCTTTCATTTTGCTTTTCTTCCTTCAGTTAATTCCATTATTTCCCCCTTAAAGGAGAAGATCACTTTTAAAATGAAAATTCTGTCATCATATACTCACCCTCATGTTGTTTCAAAGCTGTATGAATTTCTTTCTTCTGCTGAACAGAAAGGAAGATATTTAGAAGAATATCAGTAACCAGACAGTTTTAAAGTCCCGTTGACTTCCATAGTATATTTTTTTCCTACTATGGAAGTCAATGGGACCCAAAAACTGAAGCAAGATGCTGTATGCGAACCCCACACCCAAGGTTTTGACAGGTAGAACTTGTTCTTCATTGTTTGACATAGCCATAGGTTCTCGACAGGGATGCCCCCTAAGCTCATTTTGAACTCTAACTTAAATAAAGCAAAATGGTATGTCAAATCATTCTGTTACATCATTCATAACATAGTTGAGACTCATTTTCATACAAAGGTTGGCATATTAAAATTGATTGGTGATTTAAGAATAATAATTGTCCTTGTTTTTGCCTTTTCATATCTATTCATGTCTTTTTTCTGTTCTTTTTTAATTAAAATGTTGCAGACCTATCATAACATGAATACAATATCATTTTTCAAAAGTGTTATTTTTCTATTTTTTCCTTATGCTTTAAACAATCTAAATACTTCATTTACGGGAAAAAAAAGTTTTTTGTGGTATTCAAGAGGATATAATTCTAGTTGTCAAGTTGAGCAAAATATATTAGTAAATTAGGTTAAATATGTGACGCACTCGAACATTTTGTTATCTTATGCTTAAAACATAGTCTTTCAAACAACGTTAATGTAAATGTTAAAGGGATTAATGTGTCTTGTGACAATTTTAAGTATTATTTTAAAAACAGTCTCTATACTTGGAAACAAATGCAAGGACATTTCAAGGACTGTGTTTGGACAGTCCAAGGAAACAGGACATTTAACCTGTCCTCGGCATGAGGTCACAATGTAAAACTGCCAAACAAAGTGTTTAAAAATTCAACAAATTAAAAAATACAGAGTTACATGTAAAGGCAGAGATCTTTAAGATATCAAAGAATACAAAAATTGAATCTTAAGTTATATTTTCCATTAAAAAATGGTCTAAGTTCAAATCAAAGTTCACTTTGCTCACCTTGCGTCAACTCCGTCAGGATTTTCTTAATAAATCATGCTGTGTCACGGGCAGCTTTAACTCTGAGGAGCACTTACTATTTCCTCCTCATTTTTTCTGTAATTAATCACGATTAAAATCATCTGAGTTTGTAATATTTTTATATAGTAATAATTTCACAGTTAAGGTCCTTGCACAGTGAGTCCGAAATTTTTGTATGCGTTTTTTCATATTGTCATCCTAAAAATTCGTCACGCACAGAAACCTTGCACACTGGTCTGATGCGTGTTTATTAAACCTTTGCGAGGGAAAAAAAAACGCAAAAAAAAACAAAATGGTTTCTTCAAGAAGTGAGGATCATTTTGTTGCTCTCTCTTTTCTTAAAAAGAGAAAAAGAAAGAGGAAATATTGGGTCCCTGAGATTGCGTAGAGAGGAAGGAGAATTTCACCTCCTTATCAAGGAGCTGCGAAATTATCGAGAGATTCAAAGTTAGCGATACTGGAGCCACGTATTAAAAAGAAGACTACCAATTTCCGTGAACCAATTGATCCTGAACGGAGACTGGCAATATGTCTAAGGTATGGACGCGCACACACACATACACATACACACACACACACACACACACGGCCGGCGGAAGCGTTGGGTAAACAGAGCTCCAAACACTAGAGGGCACCGCATCATGACGAGCGTCTCAAACTTGTGAAGAACTATCTTCGATAGACAATACATTTACATGCAACCAAATAATCCATTAGTGATTGGATTGGCGGCTCAATCAAAGTGAAAAGCCTTACACCTTAATCGATCTAAAATTTCGATTGGATTGAAAACCAAAACTGAAAGGACCCTGAATTGGGGAAGGTCAACCAGGTTATCATGGCAGACGAGGCCTTTCCCATGAAGCAATATTTGCTCCGACCCTATGGTGGAAAGTGCCTTGAAGAAGACAAGCGCATCTTCAACCTCCGCCTGTCAAGAGCGCGTCGCATCTCAGAAAATGCGTTCGGCATCAAAATGTATAGACCTCAGTCGTGCGTAATGGCTGAGTTGCATTCGTGTATGCAGTGTAGTTGTTAGCTGTTATATCTTGTAAAGGAAAAAAAACATACTATGGGAGTCAATGGGACCAGAAACTGTCTGGTTACTCTGATATTCTTCTAAATATCTTCCTTTTTATTCAGCAGAAGAAAGAAATTCATAAAGGATTGAAACAACATGAGGGTGAGTATATGATGACAGAATTTTCATTTTAAAGTGAACTATCCCTTTAAAATGTTGATATTTTGACCTTTTAGGTCACTGATGCACTTTGTAGTAATATCATGTGTCCTTTTGGATAACACTAACAAAACATTTATAATGTTTTTTATATTAAAAAAACTATTTATTTGATTTAAAAGATTACCTTAAGCGATGATAGCTAAGTTGTAGTTTTCCATAGGAGGTTAAGTTAGTGCCTGATTATAAAGAAAAATATTTGTTTTGTCATTCCTGGATAACAACCATGTCAGAAAACCTCTGTTAGCCAGGACATGTCATCCGTTATCCAGAATGACATATGCATAAAAATCTAGTTTTTAATTAACATTTGTAAACTTTTAGGCATAGTTATTATAAGTTATATTATTAACATTAACATTATTTACATAATTGTATGTTTTTTGCCGTATTTTTGCAGTCATTCATCTTGATTTCATATGATTCAATTAGTGACATTCAATTATCATTGAATTGAACTTTTGTAATGTCAATGGTCAAATCATGAATAATGTAATCATTTTTATTAATATTTCCACATTTGGTAACATTTTATAATAACTGCACGCTATTAATCATTATTTAAGCATTAGTAAACAGTTAATTCATAATTTATAAAGCATTAATAAACATTAATAAGCAATTTATAAATACAGCTATAAATGTTTAATCTTGAAGTATGAAATTAAAGTATGAAATTACAATTATTAAACACATTATAGATATGCTTTTAAATTAAGAATAAAGCACAGGTTACACATTTCCTGTGTAGGGATGAAAATAGTAGACTTCTACCAGGAAAAAAAGAGAAAGTACAAAGAAGAGTCCTACAAAAACCAATGAAAGAGTTACATTGACAATACAATAAAGAAATACAAAAGGAACTCACACTGTCATACAGACAGTTTGTGCGCTTGTCCCCTTCTTACATAACGGAACCTAAAACAAGTGATCGCAACACATGCGCCTGCATTGACCACGAAAACGTCCAGATGCTTGTGGAGAAACAATTTCAAAGTGGCTTTGTAAAAGTGGCAAGGATTTCCGAGTTGTTGGCATCCATCGTGTGTGATCCTCTAAGAAAGGATTGTATGTATCGTGTCTGTGTTAAGTGCTGTTACAAAGAGGTGGAAATACTGTAGCTCCTCAAGAACAGAACACCGCCACCACATGGCTACAGTGGGAAAGGGTCAAGACCACCTGCGGCAAGAAGGAATGAACAAATTCCTGGAATTTGTGGAAAAAAAACAGAATGTGGAACATGGCAGGACCTACAAAAAAGACTGAATGAAAAACTTTATGCTTGCAAGCTCCACACCGAGATTAAAGCTTTCCATTTTGGTGGAAGTCGTAAACAGGCCACAATTCACACTAGCGTGGTCTACACATCAGATGGGAGTCAATCATATGCCACTATTTCAGACAGCCTACGTCATGATGAAAGAGCTGTGTGGGCACACATTGAGCCAATTTTAAGAAGTTGAAGGAGCAGAAGCCCACTCTTAAAACCAACTTCATGAGTGACGGGCCTGTTACCCAGTATAGAAATAAGCGCAACTTCTATCTCCTGACCACACTACCATTTATTTTGGGGTTCAAGGAGGTGACCTGGAATTTCTCTGAGAAAGCCCATGGTAAGGGTGCACCAGATGGCGTGGGTGGCGCTGATCAAAGGGTGAAAATGGGACCAGATATTCAGACACCAAAAGAGCTCTATGAAGCTTTACAGAGCACAGCCTCTGCAATCAAGTACTTTTGGGTGTCAGAAGAGGACATCCTAAAACATGATGAAGCTGTACCGGAGAAGCTGCCTGTTGTGAAGGGCACAATGAAAATTCACCAGATTGTGTCTCTTACCCCTGGACGGTTTAGGCACAGAGAGCTGTCCTGCTTCTGCAGCCGAGGGAAGGGTAACTACTGTGACTGCTTCAGTCCCAATGAAGTGGACATGAATTGCATAGATGTGTGTGAATTACCCACCAATGCTCCAGCAACAACACTACATCTTACTATGACACAAGATACACTACACTTCTTTCTCGACTGTCTTCAATAGGTATCACTGGTGCGGCTCTTCGGTGGTTGACTTCATATCTATCGGATAGACAGCAATTTGTTAGGATAGGTGAGAATCGATCCCGCACTGTCACTATTTCTCATGGTGTACCTCAAGGTTCGGTACTTGGTCATCTTCTATTTCTCATTTATTTGCTGCATTAGGCCAGATCATCAGACGGCATGGTCTCAACTTTCATAGTTATGCTGATGATATTCAAATTTATTTCATGATTAACCCCAACTCAGCTTGTCCACTCGCTTCTGTTATCTCCTGCCTTCAGGAACTTAAAACATGGATGTCTGATATGCTGGGAAAGCTAAAAATCCTGTTAATTGGCCCCAAATCAAAGACTTTACCCGGACATGACATTTTTATTGATATTGATGGTGTTCAGATTAGGCCTTCAAAAACAGTGCGGAATCTGGGAGTTTTGTTTGACCCCACGTTATGCACGTCAGACTGTTAAATCATGCTTCTTTCACCTGCAGAATATTGTTCGTATAATTAGAGTTGTTTTCCTGACTCCACCAACATTATGCCTTAGGAGAGAATCTGAATCCACCAACAACCAAAGCACTGGGTCGACTGAGCAGACATCAGAGACACAACAAATTTACTGCCTTCGAACACTCAACAACCAGTGTAGCTGAAGTCTGAGACCATGAAATATGTGCCTTTTAGTGGAGTCTGCAAGGCCTGAAGGCTCTAGTACAGGTTTGAGAAGCACTGGTTTAAACCATTGGGTTACACTCACAGAAAACGTATTGGGAAGCAGTATAGATTAATATTCTCTTTTTTACACAGAGAATATTAATCGGTCATGCCATAATAAAGTCATGCCTTTATTACCTTGATGTTTACAAACCAGAGAACTGTTTTTCTGTATGCGAGTCTTTGTGAGTGGCTGCTAAATGTAATTCTTTCTACTGACTATGTACTGTGTAGTACACTTGAACCGAAATAAATATATCTAAGAAATGCAAACACTGGAATTATCTTTCAATTCAGTCCACTTCATTTTAATACAGTTAAGCTGTGTAAGTGTTTATAGTCCAGTCACTATAGGCTACGCAAATCAACAAGCAGTTAACATTTTGTATTTTAGTCCAGATGAGCCAACATTCCCAAAATGTAATAATTACAGTACAGTAAAATAATGTATTACATGAGTATGCGACTGTGTCATGTAGCACTTCATTTCTTGATTTCTTGATGCAACATCGACTCCCATGAAAAGAAAACCTTCACAAGTCATACCTCCGGCATTGTCCAGCATTGGAGCTTGCAGTGGAACAGACAGGCAAGTACAGTTGGTAGTCAACCAGAATGCCTATTACCGCTGCGCTAGCAAAGCCACCGTGGCAAAAATAAACCAGTCACATTTCAAAGTCGTTCGCAAAATGACCGCCAGGTGGCGCAAAAGTAAATTTTGCAAAATAAAAGAAAATTTGGTTAATGTTATTTAAAACAAACGATACATACATATAGACTATTATTTGAACAAACAGTGGACTAAAAAAAAAAAAAAAAAAAAAAAAAATATATATATATATATATATATATATATATATATATATATATCTGTTTGCAGTCTCTGTTTATTTAAAAAAACACAGCACAAGGTCTTGTAAAAAAAACTTTTTTCATTATTTCAACAAGAATGAAAAAAAAAAAAAAAAACAGAATAGAACAAGCTTTTAGAACAAAAAAGAGAGCCTAATTAGGCTACAACAGAAATGAAAGCAAAAATGAAATATGTAAAAGTAAATTTTAAACAGAATAGAACAAACTTTTAGAGCTGAAAAATAGAATAAAAAGTTCAAAATAGAGATGACCACAATATAGCCTATATTTCATTTTGTAGATGTCGGTGGGCAACAAGCCTATTCTCGGTGGAGCAGCGCGATAAGAAACTAACAAACAAAAAATACACCAAAAGACCATTATAGGCATATCTCGTAGTCAGTGAAAATAAATTAGTTGCAATGACACTGATTATTTTTACTATTCTATTGAGGAATGAGACGAATGAAGAGCACTTCTCTCTCGTGTGCGCACACACACTGCTGGACAACAAAACTTATGGGCATTTCTCAGAGAGTAAATTAGGTTTCAATAATTTAGATGACAAAAGGGCTCAAATCCCGAACAAACTGCACTGTATTTTATTTCATTATTAATGCAAAGAGATTTGTCTAGTTCTAAAACTCTGTAACACCACATAGTTGTTTTTTTGTGTGCTTATATTTATAAATAAAATGACCATGCATTTCCATTTTAAACTAAGGAACAAATATTATCCAACAGAATGACTGAATTTAGATCTGTATAATAATCGGAATTTCAAAAGCAGTTCTGTAAAAAAAAAAAAAAAAAAAAAACTTTATGGGGTTCCCTATACAGAAATTTTTACTGAGTTTTTAAAAACATGGTTGTAAGCAAGGTGCAATTTGCCAGAGGGGACGGGGATTTCCTTCCTTCTGGTATAAATATCCCTGCTTTTGCTGAATTATTCCCCCCCCCCCCACAGTAATCAATGCTATACTTCACCAATAGACCATATAAAATAAATAAAGTTATACTACAGGCCCGTTGAATGCTTGAATCTGATTGGTTGACGAACGTTCTCTAAGGTGTGAAATTATTTTCAGGAAAACGCACGGCTAAAGTAGTTCAAGTCTTGACCCCATTACAGCTCCAAATCACTCCGCGTAGTTAACTGTAATAATGGAAAATAGGATAAAATTCATAACAAGAAAAACCATGCAGTCCCATGCACTTGACCTGCCATTTTCTGTCTAACTTCACAATCAATGGAAACATGCAGTTTAATTTTAATCAATAAAGTATATAATCCTATCTATAATCAATAGAATATTAAACTGAATATATAAATAAATTGGTTGTCCTGCTGCATGGCTTTTCGTAATTATTGCAGATAATATAACAAATAAATAATTATTATATATTATAATTAATATATATATATATATATATATATATATATATATATATATATATATATATATATATATTATATATATTATATACTCGCAGTAAGGGAGACAAAAGAAACTTGCTAAAAAAGAGATCCAGCGCGTCTGCGAGAGAGAGGCAAAGAAAAAAACCTGTTCTTAACCCTCTGCATTTTGCTCTATTTTTTTCACATAGCAGCAAAATAGACTTAAAATACTCTGTCATTTATGGTCATACAGACTTAAGAAATATGAAAAAATAAACCTAGAATGTCCATTTACAATCAAAACAAAACATTGTGCTTTTGTAAAATAAAGAAAATAAACAGTCTGTGCTCTCTGCCTCTGCATCTCCTTGAAACTTTTTAGTCTTTGTGCTAAGCTAGGCTAGCGGTGGGCGCGTCAGACAGAGTTACGGCACGCACAGAGGTGAGAAGGGTATGTATGGACTTATCTAACTCTGGGGGATACGGTGAATAAACTAAAGTCCCAAAAAGTTGGCGTGTTCCTTTAATACTTAAGAGATTTACATATAAACATTTCTGTATGTATCTTTACGCAACAAAATGTTTTAAGATAAAAACATGCTCGGGTAATAACGGTCTCACTGTTATTCTTATTCAGGACTCAAATTGGCACCTTCTGGTTGCTACACTGTTCCTCCAGCCTCTGGGCTCCCAATCATTTCACTGTATATTGAAGCAAAATGATGTTTTCTATTCAAGGGGTACTTGACTTGAAAAAACATAAAAAAAGGGGGTACTTAAGCCAAAAAAGTTTGAGAACCAATGTCTTAGAGGAGTGTGGAAAGCCGCAATGGCAGCCACGTACACCTTAAGAGTGGATGGGGTAAGACCAGCAGAGAAGCGATCTTGGAGGAACTCCATCACTGAAGCCACCGGGCAGTTAACTGGGTCCACGACACGCTCTCTACACCAAGTGGTGAAAACATTACACTTTAGGTGGTACAACTTCCTGGTGGGCGGAGCTCTGGAGCCAAGTATGGTCTCGACCACTCCTGCCGAAAGGCCAGCTTCTAGGTACTGGGCCCCCTCAGGGGCCAGACCCACAATTTCCACTGCTCTGGCTGAGGGTGGAATATGTCTGATCCACCTGCCAGTTAGGCCGTATTGGTGTTGAAATAGTAGTGGACTCCTGGAATGCCCACAAAATTCCAGGTATTCTTTAAATTCAGTAATCAGTTATATATATGTATATATATAATTAATAAAAAAAATTGTCTGCAGGCAGAGGTGTCCCAAATGCCTTGGGTGAAGGTGGTTGCTTTAAAAAAATAAGTGAAGACCTGCTAGCCAATTCCAGAGTCGCAGCAAACATGTACTTACAAGAGATGGGATCCTCACTGACCACACCAACAACATTTGGCATCTACGCTTTTTTAACAGAAGAGGACTGTGCATATGCAGAGCAATCCTTTATTGAGCAGTTTCCTTACCTGTCTGTCCTTTACAACAGTGTAATCAACAACAATTACATTTTCAGGAAGCAGTCATGTGCCATATTAGCATAACTCGCAGATATACCAATCATTAAAGCACGCCTGTGTATCTCTGTGCACTCTTTGTGAAGATAGTGGATTGTTAGTTAATATATTATTAGATGTAAAAAAAAAAAAAAGAAGAAGAAGAAGAAAAAAAAAACGATGGGTCTCATTTTCTGAATCAAGTCTTCATTTTTTGTTATTAGGTTTTACACAACCAATAGCTGTTATTTGATCAAATGAAAGTTTACCAGCATATACTTGCTTAAAACATTTATTAAATCACATTCATTGAACAATGTCAAATACAATTTTCCTAACCAATGAAGAAAGACCAAATAAAAAACTTAAAGATTAACGCTCCTTGTTTCTTTGCACTGAAATCCATGTGGAGCTCTGTGAATTTGTGGTTTTTCACAACCTGGAACTACTTTCCTGAAAAACTGTTTTACCAACTCTATAGTATAATAACAAAATCTTTAAGCTAGGATTATGCAGGGTTTTTTTTGTGGTGTGTGTGCACACAATTTTACAACCTAGAACACCATTGTACTGGAGTACCATTACCAACTACATAGCAGTGTGTTTTTATTGTTGTACTGGAATACTATTTTAAATATTCCATAGAAAAACTAAAAAAAAGTAGGTATGGATTTTTCATGTTCGTGCAAGTTTAAAACATGAAGCTGTTGTACTGGAACACTATTATACATTTTTCATAGAACAAAAATAAAATTAGGTAAGGATTTTACATGTGTGCATGCAATTTTACAACCTGGAACACCATGTCCAAAAGAAGAAAGAAAAAAAAAGAAAAGAAAAAAAAAGGCTTCTTCACAGAAGTATTGTACAATAAACATTTCAAACTTCTAGCTCTTCCACAACATCTAAAACAGTTGACAGACCTGCCACCCGAATGATGTTTAGCACAGAGCACTCAGACCTGCACTTCAAACATTGGTTTGAGGTTAACGCCCATTCTTCGATGCAAGCTCTACACCCAGTGATGCTCCGGCAACATTCGGACAGCATTAGCTCACTGATGATGTCTGTAAAAGCATGGAGGATATGCATTAAAACTGTTTCATCAGCCTTTTGTTGCCTACATTCTATCATGTTCAGGTATACTGGACTATACAGTTTGCAAAAAAATATATTCATTCTTTCTTTGGTAAAATTTTAAATAAAACAAAAGTGCACCTTAAGTTTTAGAACCAATAAAACTACAGTATGTTAAAAAGGAAAAGTTGTTTGGTAGGGGTGTAACGGTACGGTATGTACCTCGGTTTTGAAGTCACAGTTCGGTACGAGTTCGGTACAGCAAGGTGGAGAAAACGAAACATAAAATTGCCTTTTTTAACTTAGTAGTTTACTGAGCAAATTGTGTCTGTCTTTAAATTAATTCCATTATAACAAAAAGATCCTTAAGGATAAAAAATAAAATCTGCTAATGATAAACTCCCTATATACTCCGCACATACCTGTATTTACTTCCTGTTTTCGGTCGAAGTCCACAGTAGTCGATTGTCGAGTTCACATTGACAGCTGACAGTCTGAGACTCGACAATCGACTACTGTGGACTTCGACCAAAAACAGGAAATAAATACAGGTATGAGCGCTGGCTGAATAAATTTCATTTTTATTCATATCTTTCACATCTACTGCAGTCAGATTCACCCGTGTTCACTCTGAAGGAATCACTCACATGGCTGGGCACTTGTAAGGACACATCAAGGATGTTAAGAGGCTAAAAGGGTCAGGGTATATTCTGGCAAACCGTTTGCCAATCACGTTTCGCAATCGGCAAAGCAGATCATAGCACACGCCGTTTACCAACACACGATGGATAACTCTCAAAGCAAAACGTTCCTGCCTGTTTTCCCAGCACATCACTATCAATACACATAGAAAGCAAGAGGCTCGAGACGTAAGAGGCGGGGCAATCGTTTAAAATTTTCAAATCAAAAGTTTTAAACGTACAAACGTAAACAGATTGCAATGGGAAATTGTTATAAATGTGGACATCCACAAACAGTACAGTATATTGTTTTGAGTATGTTGCATAAGGGAGAGACGTCAATTCTCTCGACAGTTAATTCATTAATTAAGATGGCTGGGAATTGATAAAGTTTTACTAAAAGTATTATTAGGAAACGGGTCAAGACAATCAAGACTTAAAGGGTAAGTTCGGTATTTTACACTTAAAGCCCTGTTTACAGATCGTTTCTGGTGAAATAGAACGGTTAAGATTAAAATTTGGACACATGCTGCTGTCCCGAGAATTTGTGGTCAGGGGTGTTCACTGATATGCTCACAAAACAAATCACTGCAAAAGATGCTTTCCAACAGGTGTTTTACCATTCGTTGTAAAACTGGATCTATTTTTCCAAACGTCTCACATTTGGTACATTCTTCCGTTGAGAGCTTGAATAATAAACACTCCAGCCCAGTTGGTGGCGATAATGCACCTTTGCCAATTGCAAGCAAACCGCTGGCATTTCATTGAATACACAGAAGAAGCAGAAGAAGAAGCGGCGGAGTAATACCGTACCTCACACAGCTCATTCAATACAAGTCAATGGAGTTGGACAAAAACTACGATAAAACCTGTTGGAAAGCATCTTTTGCAGCGATTTTTGTGTGAGCATATCAGTGAACACCCCTGACCACTCGGTGAGTTTCACGTCTTTGTAAACGAAAGTTTAATGCGTTTTATGAAGGATTGTTCCAGTGCACCTATACACCCATTCTAGAGGTTTTGGGGAAAGTGAAATAAACCTAAAATTCTCGGGACAGCAGCATGTGTCCAAATTTTAACCTTAACCGTTCTATTTCATCAGAAACGATCTGTAAACAGGGCTTTAAGTGTAAAATACCGAACTTGTCCTTTAAAATATTATTTAAATTTCTAAAAAAAACAGTAGTTATGGATATAATCTAGTGTTATTTATTTTAATTCTTCCTCATCTTTCTTACTGTCTCTTGTTCCATACGCACTCCCACTCAGATTAGTAGGTGGCGCTAATGTACCTTTATACGTTGGCTTGCGAAACCATCATAAAACACCAGAAGAAGAAACCCGCGCGAGTAGGGTATAAACGGAGGTCGGAGCCAGCTGCAAATGGGTGGGTTAGCAGCAAGTGGGTGGAGCTTTAGCCGCAAGTGGGCTGTACAAACTTCCAGAGGATTTTGATTGGTTTATTTAGTATCACCTGTGTTGTAGTAGCTATTGGTTTATGCTCCACAGTTGGTGGCGATAATGTGTAAGTTTTGTTGCGATCCATCAGAAAACAAAGAAGAAAACCGCTTTCACATGTCAGCGTGCCGTTGAGATGAAGGGGTAAGCTTGTTGTACAGTTTTTAGTTTTGTGAAAAGCATTATAAGTTCTGGAAAAGACCATTTCATAATGGCGTTTGTACACTGTTTTTAGTCTTGATGTATTAAAAAAGAATAAGGGTAAAGTGTATCCAAATAAATGTATGTATTTTTTTTAGTAGCACATAAATTACAAAATCTGTAACGTGCATGACAAGATCTTTTCTGCATTCCATTTCTACAATTTTCTCTCCAGATTATGGATTCTGAAGACCAAAATAAGGTATTGTGGCAGTGTAATTTTTGTACGTTTTAGGACTGCATTGATTTTCAAATTGTAAATGTCTTAAACGTTTTGTAAATGGATTTGATATTAGAATACAACTCTTAACTTAATTGTACAATGCATGCAATTCTTTTAAAACTTGTTTTCATTGTAGTTATGCTTTTTTCTGCATAATCCACAATGTAATGTAATTGAAACATTTGTTTTAATATCATAATTATTTTATAGAATGTATTACTCATAACAATCAGTGAAATAAATGTGAAACCTATTTTTTTACAGTCTATGCGTGAAACGCATGTTATTGTGCTTATGGCTAGAAAGTTAATATTGACATTAAAAAATAAAACGCATAACAAGAACATCATTGATAATGTTAAATGTTATGTTCATATTTTTTTTCACCTCAGGTGTTGCATGCTGGAAAAATAAGTCGTCTCACTACAAACAGCTCTTCTGGAGAATGTACTCAATCTCCACTTGTTTGGAGTGTGGGTTTGAGTACAAATGCTGCACACCTGGTACGTTTTGTGTAAATTGGTGATGAATAAACTAGTTGTTAGTCTAATGGAAAACTAAAAATCTAATTTACTTATGTCATCCCTTGGAGTTTAAAAGTTCTGGACACCATTCAATTGCATGGCATGGACCTACAGAGCTTAATGTTTGTAAATGTTCAATGTCAACTATAAACCCTAGTTCTTATTGTGCTTGTGTATCCACCAGGTTATGCTGGGAAGGGAAAGCGAGACGAGCTCCAGGGCATTTATTCAGAAACCTTCCACCCTGGATTTTGCAGTTTTCACTGCATGCAGATCAGTTCTAATGAGCTGATATAGTGTCCTTACAAATAACAAAAAAAGACTAAAAATAATAAAATAAAATAAACACTTTTGCAATCAATTCTGAGTGACTTGTACATGATTTTATTCATTGAAAAAAATAATTTATCCACCCTGAGATTTAAATGTAATATATGTGTAACACGTTCAGAAGAACATTAGTCTGCTATTTAAAAAAATTATGCAGTAAAGATGGATGGTAACTTTGTTTGTTTTTTTACATTAGCCAAATGTTTTTCATGTATTTACACATTCACTTCACTAAGTCCAATTGCATCACATTTTAATATGTTAATTTACTTGATACTGTAGAATTGTAGAATATATATCTAATATTCAGAAATATGCTTGAATAAGGCCTACAGCCTGATGAATTTAAAACACCATCACTTTAAGTATGGTAAAAGGTGTAAAGACGTGACTTCATCATTGACGGTGAGTGGTATTGGACACACACAATAATAACAAAGCTGTAAGAAATCAGACCATGATGAGGAAGTAATATTTGATCGTTTATTTTCATTACTGTCGCTACTTCCTGCCATACTCATTCACCGCCGTCCTCGGCAATGACAGCTTGGGGATTTCCGCATAAGCTCCTCCCACTTGCGGCGTAAACTCCTCCCACTTGCACATTTGTGAAATCCCTCCTACTTGCGGCGTAAGCTCCTCCCACCTGCAGGTCTCCGGGCTGCAGCGATACATACATGAGTTTGAATGCATGCAGTATCTTCCACTCAGCTGTTGCCATGAGTTTATCGACACATGAAGACCTTATAATGACTATGTATGAAAATGGACACACAGACACAGAAATATCATATCATTTATCAGAGCTAGAAATGCAGAGGGGGAATTCAGAGCGAAATATAAGAAAATTCCGTTCTGAAAGAGGTCTTAAGAGAAAATGCATCTCCGACGAGGAATTAGAGTTGGCGGTTTCACGAGCAGTGGTAGAGGTAAGCATTTTCCCCAAATTGTTTAATGTAACTTTATGCGCAAGTGGTCATTTTTCAGAATTCTTATAGATAATCTTTATAGATAATTAATAAGGTTGTTGCAAATCACCCTCAAAGATGCTGCATGATGACGCTGTAATGTGATAGTCCAGTAATACTCAGAAGTTTACCTAATAGGCCTTTATCACAACACAATAGAACGCCGGAAGTAGCCGCGAAGCAGTGTACAGCGTCTTCCGGTTATTGCAATCACCATGGCTGCATGTTAATTATCACTGGACTACTTCGCTCTCGCGTCTCCCAAAAGTTTCATTTTTTTGTTGTTGAATGGTTTAATTAAATTGTTATAACCAATTGTTTAAAATGTAATGATTTAAGCAAACATTTCTTCAAAGGTTAAACCAAACTTTTATTTTGACGGGTTGCCGTGTAGACCTTTGAGTCTCTCTGTGTTTTATGATGATAGTTTCTCTCAAATAAGGCTAAAATGCTGCTCAAGTGACTCTCAGAGCGGCTGTGTTGATGAAGTGCATTAATGTTAAAGGGATACTTCAGGAGGAGGATTTTCTGTCCAGAGGCTAAAGACTACAGCCAGTAGAAGGCGTTGTTCCGCATGTTTTCAGCCCGCCCATAGAGGGTGGGATCTCACTCACAGAATGTACACACAGTCAGCCGTATTTCTTTGGAAGCTAAGCTAGCAGGCTCTTGTTCTGTGGAGAAAGCTGAATAGTAGGAGAAAGCTGAGTATTAGGAGAAAGCTGAGAAAGTAGGGGTTACATTACCATCCTCCTTTTCCCTGACTTGTCCGGCGGGCGAGATGGTTCAAAATGTCCGGGATGCAGCTTTTGCTTTCTGCGGTCGCCATTCATACATGCACACCTCTTGTTTCAATCTAACTGAATTCATTCCGATCGGTGAATCTGAATGTAGTGTTTACATGAACGCTAAACAAGTGATCGATTGATGTGCGTTTTACCATTGCTAAGAAAATTCCCGCACCTCCGTTGCGAGACCGGCGCGTCTCAGTAATGACGCCACCGGCCTCGTGCCGTTCTCCCGCGGCCGTCAGCCTCGTCCTGCTCGCCACAGTAAACATGATAAATGGCGACTGTAGAACGCAAAAGCCGAATCCCGGACATTTTTGGGCGATCCCGAAATCCCAGGCAGACTCATCACGGAGACTCACTGGTAGCATAACCTTGTTTTAAACTGCGCTCTCTTACCAGTAGGCGTGGCCTCCTAGGGCAGCGAAGCAAGTGCATTCTGGGAGTTGTTGTCTTTCATCCACATGAGCCAAAAATACATTTTCTGGCTTTTCTCAGTCTAGAAAGCTCCAAATTAAAAAATTTCTTCACATTTCTTCTACATAAATGACCTATTTTAAATACACATTCATCTTTCCAGAGGTGAAGTATCCCTTTAATACGTAGGCTAAATCTGCGTTCACACTACACGCGACGCGATACCATTCATTTTCAATGGGGAGCGGGCGACTTCCGGCGACACGCGCGGTCGCGACCGTTGGCGACTGGATGGGGCGTGTCTGGCGACGCGACAAAGTTGAGAAATATTTAACTTTATGCAAATGAAGAGCGACTTTCGCGAGCGACAACCAATAGGAGTGAAGTCAGTGGAGCCGTCACTCTTCAGTGCAGCGTCTGACTGAGGCAAGATTAATGAGAAGTTTATTTTAGCAGTCAGAAACTGTCCAATAATTTATGATATGTCTCTGTGTACATACGGTGGTACTCGTCGTGCTGACTCCGAGCCCGAATGGTTTCGTGAACTCAGAAAGACCCGTATTTGCCCATTTTCTGCAGTTAAATAGCCGCGATAGCACAGGGCACTCACTGTTTCTCATTCATCTTTAATATTATGCATTTTATGTACTGATCCCATTTAAATTTAGACTTTTCCTTCCAAAATGTTAGCTTGTAGCGGCAAGAAAACAGATTTGTTGTCTACAACACGTAACATCCGTGAATGTCACTCACAAACATTACCTAGGCAACCAGAAGTGAGAACGCCCACTAACGACCTCATCGCCAGCCACTGGCGACATGCAGCGATAAAGTCGCTTGTAGTGTGAACTTTCCCGAAAGGCTGAAAAAAATCGCGAGCGTCATGCGTGCCTCAGTGTGTGTGTGTGTGTGTGTGTGTGTGTGTGTGTGGTAAATGAAACGCGTCGGTGCCATTCATTCACAGAGACACGCAGAACATGCACGATTCCTATTTAAATAGTCTTTATGCGGTTTAATATTGACAGACACTGGTCTATATCGCGATTTTATTTAAGTTTACTGACCTACTTTTCATCTAAATGTGTAACTAAGTAACCAACGGAAGTGCGAGTACACTGCTTGGCGATTTCGAACGTTCCGAAACCAGGAAATGAGATAAAGGCCTATCAGGGTCTATACTATGTATGTAATATGTCTATATTTTATATACTTTCAAATTTTAATATTTAATATCATTTGAATATTCTTTCAAATGTCACGTGAACCGATCATCTCTTTCTACTAACACAAAATGTTCATGAATGAACATGATATTATTTAAACTGCAAAAACATGTCAATATCGACCATTTTTCGAGTTCAAGTCCACTGATGTTAATCCATTAAACTCCTGTTTGGTTTGTTTGGTGGACAAATTTCAGCATTTGATTAGTCAGATTGCCTGTCAATAAAACTCAAATAGTTCATTGAATAACAAATAGAGTTAGGTTAAATGCTGTAAAATGCATTAAAAAATATTTACTACTTTGCTACTAAATATATCATATATATATATATATATGAGAGAGAGCTTTGCAACAGTAATGCATTGTTTTTATGTAATCTTATATCTTAACCTTTTTTTTTTTTTTACAGACTGGACCATATTACGGGCGTAAAATGATGACGGGCTACCTTGCTGCACAAGGTGTTAATGCATCAGAGGTCAGAGTGGGACAGACATTGGCACAAATGCATGAACCATATCACCGGGCTCGATGCCAGGTAGAGTTGGATGGGATAATACATTGCTTATCAAGTTAAACACATCATCATGTCTTTGCATGTAAATAATTATACATTGTGGAATCATATGTCACCGGTGCAGGCCGGGGCGGACTCGGATGACCAGCCGCCCCTGACTCCAGACACCACCGTGAGGAGCCGACACCACAGGCACGCAACAGACGGACAAAGGAGGAGGCAAGTAATTGAGTTCACAAGTAACAATCTTTATTGAATAATAATCAACTTGAGGAAAGAATGAGCAGCTCTTTTCTTCTAGGGCTATTTGACCGGAGTAGCCGCTGAAACGATTCCCCACTGTCTTCGGGTCACCACGGAGCGATAGTGGCTAGGGAGGCTTACTCCACAGCGTTGCTGCACATCTGCAGGACTCAAACAGTAAGTAACAGGTAATGCATGCTTCTCAGTATCAGATACGTCATCGGGCACAATGGTAGGACAGTGACTCTAAAAGCTTACTTCACAGCGTTGCTGCACATCTGCAGGACTCAGACGGTGGGTAACAGGTAAGATTTCTCCTCTTAACAGCAGCTTCTCTTATCAGGGCATAAAAGGGAAATTGTGACTTTAAAACTCACTTCACAGCGTTGCTGTACATCTGCAGGACTCAGACGGTAGGTAACAGGTAAGATTTCTTCTCTTAACAGCAGCTTCCCTTATCAGGATGTGAGAGGGGAATTGTGACTTTAAAACTCACTTCACAGCGTTGCTGTAGTCTTCAGGATTCTTCCCTCAGCATCAAACACTTTCGTCAGACATTAGCGAGAGACTCAATAGGCAGCTTTACCAGCGATGTTGTACATCTTCAGAGCTCCATCAGTAAGTATAACGGTTCAGACTTTTCCACAGCCATACGGTTCTTCATGAGACTTGTACTTTCAGAGAGAGGGAGAGGATTAACAGGAGCCTCCAATGAGGAATTACTTCACGACAATATTCAGTGGAAGAGAGGATAATACAAAGCATTACTTCACCAGTTCAGTTGTATCGTTCTGGGATTTAGATGGAGACAAGTAGATCATTTCACAAGAATGAAAGCAGGCATTTGGAGACTCTTCTCAGCATAGCACACAGCACTCGTGTTCACTACAAATCCACAGCATTAATTCGACGTGCATCAGGTAAGGCAAACAACTGCAAATCACTCACACAGTAGGGCTGATCAGAAGCCTCGCTTCATCCATGCATTTCAACGGGAATATTCAACTCTCAATTCCTCTCCAATGTATCTGAAACAGATGTCCTCCTCAACAGTAAATTTCACATTCACAGTCTTTTCTTCAAGCTTTACATTTGATTCAATGACGAAATTAATTCACTTATCTTTCTTCCTTCCTCTTCCAGCGCAGATCCAAGCAGCAGTTCAATCCAGTAATATTCCACAAGCAGTTCTAAACGACAGACTCCAATGGCAGTTCTTCACTTACACAAATTTCCAGGATCACAGCATCAAATGTAAGCACTCAAACAGGAGATCTTCTACCCCAAAACACAACGACAGAGACCCAGCCAAACAACTGATCAACTGAACACCGATTGACTTTTACCAGTTCCAACCTCGACTTCAACTCGACTCTGAATGGCTCTTTTATCCTCCTCTTGTGAAGCGGAAGCCTGTGCAAACACCGCTCCTCTCTCCTTCACACCTGTCGTGCATCGGCGGTAATTAGTTTGGACAATATCTCCGCTACACCCGGAACCGGAGTGAGGCGTTACACCAAAATAATTCCCCTCGGGGAACATGGAAAGAAAACAAAGGTTCCGCTTTTCCCAGCATTTTGTCACCCGTGACACATACATCAGTGTCTATTTGGTCATCAGCCTTTATACGTATAGATAATACCTGAGTGTGGTGTTGCAAATTTTTGCTGTTTCCATTGCATTCTGTTGTAAGGGGGGAAAAAAAACTATTACTAAAAACTAACTAGTGCAGAATGTTAAAAAGTCTTACTACTTTCAAAAAGAACTGTATGTAACCTAATTAAATTTTATTTCAGGGAGCACGGAATTTGGATCCGGTCCCATACAATGCAGAGTATGTGGGTCACAAACTCCATATGGACCAAAATGAAAAGCTTTGCATGTTTGGTGTCACACGTTATTGCGATTGATGGCTTCAGCAAGAAAATTGTTGGCCATTCCACTATGCCAATAAAGAACAATTTAACCATTTATGAAGAGGTGTACAAGTAAGATGAAATATTATATTATCATATGTTCATAGTTTTTGTGTACCTTAATGTTAATGTTAAATTCTAACTGTATTTTTTATTTCTTCCTAGAAAAGCTGTCCTTTCCCATGGGATGTGGGACCAGGTCAGAGTGGACCATGGCACAGAATTTTACCTAACCCTCTTCATGCAGGAAATGTTGGCAGAATACAGACATAACCAGCAGAGACTACCTTACCTCCAGACAACATCAACTAAGGTGAGATTAATAAAGAAGGGAAAATAATTTGTAGGTCTATCTAAACTTTAGAATTACTGAATAATGTAAGTACAATTATAAATAGAAACAGTCATTACAACTTCAGCCCTAGATGCATGTATGTGGCATAAATAGCTTATTTATAATAATCCATTTATGATGTAGCAGTTGTGCTGTTGTGTCAGAACATTTTATACTGTCTGATTTTAAATTATGCTTTACATTGTGTACATTGTTCTTTTAATCCACAGAACCACACTGTAGAGAGAATGTGGCCTGAAGTAAATAAGCGGGTCAATTTCCCAATCAAGAGTGCACTTATCCAAATGGTTGACCAGGAGTCTTTGGACATGATGAGGTACTGTGTGTCCAATCTTACATGCCAGATCAGCCAGATTGGAGTGCAGAGATTTGTTCATGCATGGAACCGTCATAATATTACAGGTATGCTGGACAGTGTTTTTACATTTACACAAAAAAAGGGTCTTTTAATTTACATTGGTACAATTTGCAGACACTTTTAGCCAAAGAAGATAACAAAGCATTCAGAAATTCAGGCTAAAGTCTCATAATCTAATTATGGGAAAACAACTGATTTCAATCTTTGACGTGACCTTATGCAATATTATAGGGATGTGACGTGATCTCGTGGCACGAGATCTAGTGAGATCCGACATGTCTCACTGTATCTGACTGGTCTCTCAAGAACGTGCCTATTTCCTTGCAAAACAATTTGCAGTGTTTGCATTAGAGCTGCTAGATTAATCATTTAAATATGATTAATCCATTCAAACACCCATGCAATCTTATTCCTGAATGTCAACGATTCACATTGCGCTGCTCATGCTCCACTGATGGTTATGATGTGAAACAGGTGTTAAAGTCATTAAAATCTGCATACATGCTGCTGTTGATCCAGAAAGAGCAACACAAACAGTTTTTTCAACCACATAATGATCATTGCTTCTGTGTTACATACATTTAAAAACAGAAATACTAGGATAAAAGTTTATAGTTTGGGTATAAACACTTATTGTCTACATTAGCGATAAAAATGAAAGAATCACTTGTATTGTAACACTTATCCTCTTCTGCCAGGAGGTGGTGACAACTGCAGGTTAAAAAAGTATTTATCATTGAATCATCTATTCAGGAGATTGCAATAGTGAAACAAGTCTTTATTAATTGAGACACTGACTCCTTCATTTTTTTTTTTTTTTTTTTGTTTGAATAGATTTTTTAAAATATTTGTCAGAACCACCAGTAAATTGTTTTGTTTAGATTTTTTTTTCAGAATCATGAGAGAATCGTGATCTCCAATTTATTTAAAAAAAAATTGATTTTTAATTGATCCAGAATCGTGCAGCTTTAGTTTACATGTTTATTACAACATATAATCCATTAAAATATGAATTTTATTTCATAAAGTACAAGTTCATATCAAAATGCACATGCATTTTGTGTTTTTCAGTTGAATAAAATACTATTTTTCCCTATATATTAAGGATTTAAAAAAAAAAGTCTTGTCTCGTCTCATCTCGTGAGATAAGTGTCTCATCACACCCCTACAATATTAACCCCTTACCTGACAGGGATCACTGGTGATCCCAGATTATTTTAGTTCAAAATATGTTTGAGCTTATATATCTCAATATTAATAACAGTCTGGTTAATTTTGAGTCTTGAACTATAAACTCTCAAGGGTTGGCTTTCTAAATGTATGTGTGTTATGTTTCTATTCAGAATTACTTATGAGCAGTAACCTTTTTATTTTGGGCATTTCATGTATGCAGCACTTGCCAAAATTGGGGGTGATGAGCAAGGGGTTAAGGTATCATGGTTATATTTACAAAGACTGTTCTTTAGATTATGTAGTATGGTTTTATGTAAGTATTTTCAAATCTGTCATTTGATAACCATTCTCGATAAGGCAGGATGACCATCTAGGAAGTAGTCCAGGATAGAGGAGATTTTGATGAATATACTCTGCATTGTTAGACTATCATAATCTTCCTTGACAACACTTAAAATGTGTGGCAAAGAGATCTGGGGTGTAATTTCAATGAAGAACAGTGGGGGCTGTATGTCAGAATATTTTCCCCTCATTTTCTTGTAACAAAATAGCTGAACAGAACTATAAATGTATGCATAGGATTTACCTTACCCCCCTTTGAGAAAATTGTATCATCCAAATGTCACAGATGTAAAACTTACATAGGATCAGTGATGCATATCTTTTAGGAATGTAGAAAACTTAAATATTTCTGGAAAGCAATACAGAATTTCACAGCCAAGGTTTTGCAAACTTCATTGGACAATACACCAGCACAATATCTTTTTGGTATAGTATTGGACATGACATTTGACCCTATATCTGTAAAGAGGCTTGGCATATTATCATACTTGGCAAAAAAAAAAAAAAAAAGTTTTCTCAACTGGAACCAACCAATGCCTCCAACATTTGATATTTGTAAACAACTTTTAAATGAAACTGTCACGACTGGGTTCAAAAACAAAACTGAGGACTCAATTGCAGAAAACCAAAATGGGATTTTAATAAAATAGAAGCAAAATACAATGATAAACAAAACTCCCACGCGGGGGAAAACACTAGAATAATATAAACAAACCAAAACACTGGGAAACAAACACAAGAACATTAGACAACGTAACAGCACAATACAACAGACACAAGGAGACAAAATAGGGAGGCAAACAAAAGAGGGTAACGATGACAACAGGTGGAAAGAATTAAACCAATAACAAGATAACAAGAAGGGCGGGGCTAACAATGAACACGAGCACATGGCTCAACACAACAAACACCCAAGTGCAAAACAAGACAGGACAAACTTGTGACATAACCCCCTCCTTAAGGAGCGGCTACCAGACGCTCCACTAGGACAGGAGGGACAGACCAGGGCGGGACAGGAGGGACAGACCAGGAGGGACAGACCAGGGCGGGACTGGAGGGACAGACCAGGGCGGGACTGGAGGGACAGACCAGGGCGGGACTGGAGGGACAGACCAGGGCGGGACTGGAGGGACAGACCAGGGCGGGACTGGAGGGACAGACCAGGGCGGGACTGGAGGAACAGACCAGGGCGGGACGGGAGGGACAAACCAGGGCAGGGCAGGGCAGGGCAGGGCGGGGCGGGGCGGGGCGGGGCGGGGCGGGGCGGACAAACCAGGGCGGGACGGGAGGGACAAACCAGGGCGGGACGGGAGAAACAAACTGTCCATCAGGCGGCCAGGGTGGAGCAGATTGTCCATCGGGCGGCCAGGGAGGAGACGACCCCTCGGGCGGCCACGGCGGAGACTCCACCGGCTCAGGAACTGGAACAGACTCCACCGGCTCAGGCACTGGAACTGGCACCACCGGCTCAGGCACTGGAACAGACTCCACCGGCTCAGGCACTGGAACTGGCACCACCGGCTCAGGCACTGGAACTGGCACCACCGGCTCCGGCTCAGGAACAGACGCTGGCTCCGGCTCAGGAACAGACGCTGGCTCCGGCTCAGGAACAGACGCTGGCTCCGGCTCAGGAACAGACGCTGGCTCCGGCTCAGGAACAGACGCTGGCTCCGGCTCAGGAACAGACGCTGGCTCCGGCTCAGGAACAGACGCTGGCTCCGGCTCAGGAACAGACGCTGGCTCCGGCTCAGGAACAGACGCTGGCTCCGGCTCAGGAACAGACGCTGGCTCCGGCTCAGGAACAGACGCTGGCTCCGGCTCAGGAACAGACGCTGGCTCCGGCTCAGGAACAGACGCTGGCTCCGGCTCAGGAACAGATGCTGGCTCCGGCTAAGGAACAGACGCTGGCTCCGGCTCGGGAACAGATACCACCGGCTCGGGAACAGACACCACCGGCTCGGAAACATACACCGCCGGCTCAGGAACAGACACCACCGGCTCAGGGACTGGAACAGACACCACCGACTCTGGAACAGACACCACCAGCTCAGAAACAGACACCACCGGCTCAGGAACAAACACCACCGGCTCAGGGACTGGAACCGACATCACCGGCTCAGGAACAGACACCACCGGCTCAAGTGTGTACGTAGCCCACACACACCACATGGCTATGGCCATAATGGCCAGTGTCGCGGTCACTGAGGGCTCAGGAACAGACGCCACCGCCTCAGGAACAGACACCACCGGCCCAGAAACATACACCACCGGCTCAGGAACAGACACCACCGGCTCAGGGACTGGAACAGACACCACCAACTCTGGAACAGACACCACCGGCTCAGAAACAGACACCACCGGCTCAGGAACAGACACCACCGGCTCAGACACAGGCACCGGCTGTACGGCCATCTTGTCCAGGGACACCGGCTCAGCAGGTATGACGTGAACAGTTTCTGGCTGGGCAGACACGACGAGAACAGTCTCCGGCTGGGCAGACGTGACGTGAACAGTCCCCGACTGGGCAGACGTGACGTGAACAGTCTCTGACTGGGCAGACGTGACGTGAACCGTCTCTGACTGGGCAGACGTGACGTGAACCGTCTCTGACTGGGCAGACGTGACATGAACCGTCTCTGACTGGGCAGACGTGACATGAACCGTCTCTGACTGGGCTGACGTGAACAGTCTCTGGCTGGGCAGACGTGACGTGAACAGTCTCTGACTGGGCAAACGTGACGTGAACCGTCTCTGACTGGGCAGGCGTGACGTGAACAGTCTCTGGCTGGGCAGACGTGACATGAACAGTCTCTGACTGGGCAGATGCGACATGCACCGTCTCTGACTGGGCAGACGTGACGTGAACCGTCTCTGGCTGGGCAGACGTGACATGAACAGTCTCTGCAGACTCTGGAGTGACAAAAACTGGCTCGATGGAGACAAAGACTGATGCAGCAGTCTTAGCTGCTCTCCTCCTTCTCAACCTTCGTTTTTTAGTTAAATTCGGAAAAACTTGATTCGGCGAAGAAGGATAGGTAAGTTGGTCAATACCGTCAGTCTCTAATGGTGGCAGGATCCTCCAATCCTTGCGATGCCGCAGGTAATCGGTGAATTTCCAAAAGTCCAGGATCCTTAAACCATTCATCTCCCACTGAGGAAGGGGATCATCCAAACAGTGGTTGAATGCCTCTTTAAGAGCTTCATCATGGTAATTCAATCCCCTAGCCATTGTCCAGAAGAACTGGGCGAAGCATCCTATCTCCCAGCCCTGCTGGCGTTGCGATGCCAACGCCTGCTGGAGTTCTAGTCTCTCTTGAGCTGTAGCGGGGGGAACCACACGAATGCTCATTCTGCTGAGTCCTCAAAATGGCTGTTACGTTCTGTCACGACTGGGTTCAAAAACAAAACTGAAGACTCAATTGCAGAAAACCAAAATGGGATTTTAATAAAATAGAAGCAAAATACAATGATAAACAAAACTCCCACACGGGGGAAAACACTAGAATAATATAAACAAACCAAAACACTGGGAAACAAACACAAGAACATTAGACAACGTAACAGCACAATACAACAGACACAAGGAGACAAAATAGGGAGGCAAACAAAAGAGGGTAACGATGACAACAGGTGGAAAGAATTAAACCAATAACAAGATAACAAGAAGGGCGGGGCTAACAATGAACACGAGCACATGGCTCAACACAACAAACACCCAAGTGCAAAACAAGACAGGACAAACTTGTGACAGAAACATTACGATTGGAAGAGTACACTTACAACTTAAATAACAAGGCCAGTACTTTTTGAAAAATATGGATGCCTTTTATAGACCTAACCTTTTGGCCACCACAGATATGCATTACAAAATGTATGACTATTTATAACTACATGACATTGATGTTATTACTTTTATTATACTTTTTCTCCCTTCTATGCATCAGTGCTGTATTTTCCATCAGTTTGTTATATTTAAATACCGTTGATCTTTTTATTTAATGTATTTGACATTTGTTGTTTCTACTGTTAGTTTTTTGTTCTATTACTTTTTCTCCTATGCATATTAAAATGAATAAACAATAAAAAAAAAAACAGTAAATCACAAAAATGACTTTAGCTGGGTTTACAGTCCTATTTCATCAGCATGTCTTTTTACCTTGAATAGAATCCAATAACCCATTTCATTGATAACACAATGCAAAACCATACTCATTCAATAACTCAGTTGCCAGAATATGGTTTGCTGACAAATGTCAAAGGTGTGACAAAAAAAAAGTGAACCAGCATTATTTACTTTAGTATTATCAGTATTTATTTTTCTCAACTTTATTTATAGGCAAAGGCATCCCCAATCTGCTGGCAAGAGATGGCTGCAAAACAAGGATTTTAGCGGAATTTCTGCCAAGGGCATCAGAATCTGCTGAGCTGTACCGTCAGGAAATGGGACAGAGATTGACCACTCCATCATCGTTTGGTATTGACCCATTCCAGTCTGAGGAGGATAAAATTAGGGCAGAGACAGAATTTAATTTCCTTTATTTTGACCTTGGAGATGTACTGAACTGTACTGTAAATGAGCATTACCACCCATTCCAGGACTGTTTAACTGAGCTAATTAACATCACCAGAAGATGTGCATAGATGTCACCAGAAGATGTGCAAGAGTTGCTTTATTTTGTTGTAATTGTAATAATGAACACGACATCAATAAGTCGTGTCATTGTACATTAATCATTTTGCCTACTGTAGCATGGAGTGTATAAAATATTACAAGAACAGCAGTTACAGTAAGTATAATAGTGAAATTGGATAAAATTCTGGTAGCAAATGATCATTTAAGTCAATGATTTGTATTGGTCAGTTTAAAGCAAAACAAACTGGTAATGACAAAATAATCTAATAAATTAAATGTAAATGAACTACAACTTTATTTATTTTTTACTCAGTATGCCACTGCATGCAAACAGAACATGTTTAAAACATTAAGTCTTTAAATCACAAACAGATGGTGTTTACATGGCCTGGAACAATCAGTTTACATTGCATTGTTAAATGTGTAAACTGCATATTGGTGTGCATTAAAGTATTACATATTACTGACAACAACTATTACAGAACAGTTAACAAACCTATTACAATGAAATATTAAAATCCTTCATATTGTTTTTTTTTAGTGTAAACTACATATTTGCATTAACGTGTTACATGCAAACATTGACTTCGCATCAAGAATGCTGAGAAAAACTATTACAAAACAGTCAACAGACCAGGGGCCTCATGTATCAATCTTGCGTACGCACAAAAACTTTGCGTACGCCAGCTTTCACGCTCACGGTCGTATGTACTAACAGTGAAATTAACACGAGAATGTGCGTTCCTCCACGCCAATTTCATGACTGGCGTACGTACATTTCTCATTGTTTTTGTCCGTTGGCGACTCTTACAGGCAATGAAGTGAAGTTGCAAACATTACACAATGAATTGTTCTACAAGTCTATCGCACCACCACCTGTGGGAAGCATTGCTATTAATTTGCATTTTATAAAATAATTGACATATATTGTCACACGAGCCTTATGGGAATATTCTATCAATTATGCAAATGAGAACATATAAAAGCATATGCAAATTGATACAACCCATATGGCAATGACAACTTTGGTTTAATGTCCACCTTTATATCAGACCATTTATTTTTAAGGTCATTTAGGGTAGACTGTGTACAGCTGAGACATGTGTACAGTTGAGACACCTTAAATAACTTGCGTTCGCAGCAAGCACAAGTTGTGATTTTTGCTGTGCACGTGCGTATTAGTGTCCTATTTGATCGTGGGAAATTTGAACAACGGACACATTCCCGAAAATATCTGGAAAAGGTTTTTTTTCTAAGATATAACGTTCACTTCACCATGCACTCTCCACAATAAATAGCTTATTTTCCTTATGTGACTGTTAAACGTAACTGGTATCACCACAAACGTTATTCTGTGCCCTAAAAACTGGCATATTTCATGGTATTGTGTCATGCAAGGTAATTGCAAAATCTAGAGAAATGTGCGAGGTGGCCAGCGGGGGATAGTTGAGACACGTCTACTGTACCCCCGATAGAGTTTTATTATAGGAAACACACTGTTTAGTTGTTCAGTGTTATGATAACAGTTTAAACGCCGTAATTAGCCATCATAGGACGCAAATGAAAATAAAATTTGATATTTGTTATATTTAAACTGTGTATTATTAATAAAGATTGTTACATATCTTGTTCCTGCTGTATACATTTTAACCAGTGCTAATTTAAATAAAATGAATGAATATAAATGGATGAATAAACAAAAATGTTGCCCAATTGTTATTTTCTTTATTTGTCTTTATTTTTTAAATTTACAATGAATGGTTAGTTACCTTCACATCATTAAAAATGGGTGTCTCAACTGTACCATGCACTGTCTCAACTGTACCACACATGGGTACAGTTGAGACAAAGTTGAGACAAAAAGCACCTTATTTTTATGAGCTAATTGTGGAAAATATAAACTACCTGTGGGTATTATTGATTGATAATATCTTAGTCTACAAGCTAATGAAATGTCATGTGGAAATTCACTTCTTTTCAGTGTCTATTTTTGTGTGAAAAATCAAAGCGCAAAAAGTGTCTCAACTGTACTCAGTCTACTCTACAGTGCGACTTTCAGATCCCACCGCATTGACGGCATCAGCCAAACTCTCCCACTCATATTTTTTTCCTTTTGTTATTAATTCCAGAGGACAAAGTTCCAAATAAAACATATTTTTTTTCGTTTCTACCTCCAATAGTAGCACCTCCAATTCACTTTCTGTAAAGTTTCGTTTCTTGCCGCCATTTTCTTACTGCTTTCTTTTGCCAAAGTGGACTCATTACCATATTTAAATTAATTTAATTAAGGGAGGAGACTGGGTGGGGCGTTGTGCTCGTGCATCTGCGCTCAATTTTACGTTAACTGGGATGTACAAAGAGAATATGCGTGGGATCCTTCGTACGCAGAGATCCATACATCTGGGTTTTTTTGTGCGTACGCACATTTACAGCTTTGTCCGTACGTAATGTTTTAGTATGAATTCAACGCAAGTCTTTGTACATGAGGCCCCTGATGAATAAAAACATTACAACGAATTGTTTAAACATTCAAAATGCAAATCAGATTAGAAATGGTATTAAAAAACAAAACATGGTAATAAACACATGGCAAATAAACACTTTTTATATTGTATTAAAAATGCCATACGTTTTATACTTCAGAATGCTACACTAACCATTGCAACAGGCCGAGCTGTACTGCTCATCTAAGCCCTTAATAACATTTAAAACTTCAGAGAGGCCAGCAACAACCATAATTGATTCTCTTGAAATGGCAGACCAGCATTTTACACATGCTTGACCTTCCTGAACAAATACATCAACACACTGTCTACAGCCAATTAGACTGCGACAGCAGCGTGCCAATACGGGACTGTCCATCACTCCTGTAACAAACACAGATAAAAATAACAAATTTATTACACAGGCAATAAAAAAAATTAAAATAAAAAAAAACTTAAACTTAAACATAAATAGCTATGCTAAATATCAGATTGATTATCCAGGTAACAAACACCAGGCATTTTAATACCTCCGATATCATACCACATATTCTCACCCTCTCATTTATTCAAGTATGAAAAGTACCTTATACACAGCAAAATAAATCTGCATCGGTGCCCTGATCACGCTTTTGGGGTTTATTTAGCTCAAATGTGGTCATTATAGTGGTCAGTGTTTACCTTAGTTGGGCTCTTGAGCCTGACAAGCAAAGAGCAAAAGTCATCCAGTGGTGATGATCATGTTTGACCTAATCATTGTGTAGTGACCTGAATAACTGAGTTTTCTTTGTTGGTTATATAAATACTGTGGACAAAATAAGTTCTGACATTTTTAGTATGGTTTTTTTTTTTTTTTTTTTTACTTTAATCAAACACAAATCCTTCCAAAATTAATAGGAAATACAGAATTGTTCACGGTGGAATCACAAGGCTATTGTAATCAATAAAGGCAATATAACTATGAGACTAGACTGAATGATTTCAGTTGGTGACTCAGGACAAATAATGAATGTTAAAACAATCATCACCACCTGATGACTTTTGCAAAAGTCTAGCTGCTATAATTAAGTAAAAAAAAAAAAAGTAATATGTTATATAAAAAATAATAATAAATATCAAGGTTCAAGAGTCCAACTAAAGTAAACACTGACTGCTATAATGGTGACTTAAAAATGTTGATTTTCTACTTTGGTGATGAAAATTGCAGGACCCTTCGTTTTTTTTTTGTTTGTTTTTTTTCTTTGCCACCTGGCTACTGTTGTAAAATGTTAAGAGATTTAATTTTTAAAAAATTATAAATAAAGAAAAAAAAGACTGCAAGTGATACCACTTGTGGAATTGCAGGTCTGAGAATGTGAATGTCTGCAGTCAGACCCTTCTCACTGAAATAGTTCACAGGTGGCAATGGATATAAGCGTTTTCCATCTAGTCTAACGCCACCTGGAATCGTGTGAAATCTGTGCAATGAAACAGCAGATCCACAATGTGGATTTTTTTTTTTAAATAATGAAAATCATTCATGGGTTTTTTACTATATAATTCAGTAAGAGAGAATTCATATAATGCCACACAAGTCTTAATACCCAGGGTTCCCTTTAAGGGAATATTTTATGCAAGTTGTTACATGAAAAAGATGGTTGTTCTTTTAATCTACATATTGTACATGTCTGTGTGATGCCCAAGTGATTACTTGCCTCTGCACACGCAGCACTTAAACGAGGTTCTTAGAACCTCACTCTGCTGTTCAGTAAGGCCCTCGCTAAGCTTTTACAGCTCTCTCAGCTTGGCTGAAACAGCCGGTAATCCCTCCGATGCTAGAAGGACCTCCTCGATTTTGTCTTTTATGTCACAGAGCCCAGAGTCCTTATGTCATGAAGTTTGCCTTTTACAGAAAAAAAAATTATAATTAGCAGGTGACAATAATGGTTTAAAATATTTTTTTCTGTGAATAGTTTAAAGAAACCAAGGCTCTCATGTGAGGTCTTAATTGTAACCAATGTGTACTTTAAAGGGATATTTCACACACAAAAATAGAACATTCTGTCTTCATTTACTCTCTTGTTATTTCAAACCTGTATGGGTTTGTATGTCACTAAAATATCTTATTTTGTGTTTTGCAAAAGAAAATCACTCACAGGTTTAAAATAACACAGGGATGAGTAAATAATGACAATTTTCATTTTGGGGTGAACTATCATTTTAAAAGAGCAAATATCTGTGCTATACATGCAAGTACATTTCCATCATCATCTTAACAATACACTGCCGTTCTATATTCCATGGTCCTGCTATGCCTCGACATTGCTTAATTTTAGGTTGTATGCTGTTTGTTTTTGATCACATTAAAGTTAAGGTAATGTCTGAATCTCAAAGTTTTCAATAACTTCACAGGACAATGTTGTGAACTTGTGATGCTTACTGAATATGAGCTACCAAACCTAGTCCTAGTAAATACTGAGAATAGTAATAAACTATGATTATTTAAACCATTTTATTTCCAGACACAGTGTTGGTTTTGGATAGAAAAGACAGCATATCTTTTGACATAAGATAAATCTAGTAAAACTGCTAACATGGTGGTGGGGTCAATTAAAATCATTTGAATGTAAATAGAGTGCAATTTTAAAGGTCCCGTTCTATGTGATCCCATGTTTCAAACTTTAGTTAGTGTGTAATGTTGTTGTTAGAGTATAAATAATATCTGTAAAATTATAAAGCTCAAAGTTCAATGCCAAGCGAGATATTTTATTTAACAGAAGTTGACTACAAAAAACGGCTGGATTGGACTACACCCCTCTACTTCCTTCTTTAATGATGTCACTAGAACCGTAACCTCCGCCCACAGGAACACAGGCGTATTGATGGCGAAATGTCAACAGACGTGGTTGATGTTTATCTATAATCGGATACCGCAAAAGTTTAATTCGAAGTTGTTAGTTTGCTCTGTCCATTTCACCACGGACTGTTTTTTTTAACCTGGAATAATATCAAGCAGGCTTCTCTCAGCGTTTCATACTGACGAAGGGGGCAATTTCAACTATATTCCAGCAAGCGGTAAGTAGTGATTTAATATGGAAGTAGCGATCACTCTTCACATCGTTCGTTTCTCTTAGTAGGATGAAATAATCTTACTTAAACTGTGATTAATATACAGAAAGCGATCAAAGAACAATCCCTTTCCAATCGCCTAAGCCATCAATCACACAGCGAGAGTTTATATGGACACTTGCCAAAACTCGTTATGAAATCAATGACGCTGTTACACTGCACAACGAAGCTCTTACTGTATTTATATGCCTCATGTTTGCATTGGTGAAATCATTAGTGAGTGCAGAAACTGTGTTGCAATGATAAGATCTTTCACGCGATCAACAGACTGTCATCTGCTCAATGCTCATCACTGCGACATTTTATGTGATGGGAATAGATCTAAATACTTAAAAAACTTCTCATGATTCGTTAATCCCGATAGCTGTAATAGTAAAAACGTATAATAGCTGTAATAGTAAAAGTTTTCCTGATAGTTCCACATGTAATGCCAGATATTTCATATGCAAGCATGTCAGCCAATCACAGCAGACACGCCCCTTCAAACAGAGTGTTCAAACCAGGGAATGAAATCAGGCTAGGAAATATGCCTTTTATTTCTAAATTATAACAATTTTTGATCTAAAAAACATACTAACATTATAAGGGCACCCCTGGAAACATTATTAAATAATAAAAATAATCCATGGAATGGGACCTTTAAAGGGATAATTCACCCAAAAATGAAAAAATGATGTTTATCTGCTTACCCCCAGGGCATCCCAGATGCCATGAATGTAAGCAAATAAACATCATATTTTCATTTTTGGGTAAACTATCCCTTTAAATCCACTGTAGATTTTCAATTATTTGCATGAATTTAAATAAAAAGTTCAAAGATAAGAAGCTATTCTGATGAGAGCACTCATGAACCTACCCTAGTTTCCTACGTTTCCTCCTCCCCATCTCTGCAAATACATCCTCTGCTATTGCAAAAATACGTCTGGAGCTCTGTTTCCAATCCGCAGACCCTGTGGCAGTGGGGATAAAAATAAATAAAAAAAATTGTGTGAAATTCAGAATGATACCATCATTGATGAGCTGGGGCAAACTTCAGAATGAATTTGTTCCAATACTCCAGCCCACAACACAGACCTTTAATTCCAGGGGTATCGATAAGCAAATTTCCTTGACTATCAGTCAAGACTATGTTTGTTTCAGGACCCAAAGCAAGGGCTTCTTTTACTTTTGTTTTCATTGTTGACAAACAGGCCTCACTCTCCTCGAAAGGAATAACTAATGCCTTGTCCTGCACTAGTTTGTCATCCTCAAGTTGTCCAAGGAAAATGGTTCTGTGGGAACACACACAAACACACTGTACCTATCAGAAGTGGTTACTTTAAACACTTATATCTGCATTACTTTGAAATTGCATTTCACTGCACCAGCATTTTGTCAATGCTGACCAATTTTTATCTGCTAAAAAGTAAGTTTTTACACTTACCTTTGATACATTTTGGGGCTAACTGCAGGACTAACTGCACGTGTAGCTGTTGCAGTGGCAGATCGGGAAAAGCTGAAACGAGGTCGACTTCGTCCAGGGTTTGGGTGAAATGGGACTGGGCTAGGGAGTGGCCCACATGCATCATCACCCATCACCTGGAAGGTGCTCCCACCATTCATGAGGTCCAAGCAGCTGAAAAATCCAGATGAACCTGGGAATACTGAAATCCCCATGTCATTGGTCAAGTAAACACTTGACTGTGTAATCTAGACAAAGGAGACAAGAGAACAGCACAAGATCAGAATACAAATTAGTAAGAATATTACGCTATACTTTGGACCAACAAATTGTCATTAGCTTTCCAGGACTGGAAACTCTGGTGTCTTGAAGAAGAAATGGTGTCTTAATATGCAAGTGAAAAGTCGTTACGTATTGTCAAGTATGGTGACCCATACTCGAAATTGGTGTTCTGCATTTAACCCATCCAAGTGCACACACACAGCAGTGAGAAGTGAACACACACACACGCACACACACTGTGAACACACACCGGAGCAGTGTACAGTAATCTTGATTTTTTTTTTTTAGAACGACTGACCAACAATTAGTATTTTTTTTTAAATGTTTAACTAGTCAACTTAAAAACTAAAAGTTAGTTTTAGTTAAATTCTCTTTTATTTGTTCTATTCACTCCAGGAATGCGTGACACCAGAGGCGTTGATCAGCTGCGCCATCACGCGGTCGGCATCATTCGTCTCTTAACGGTTGCTAATGTTTTACTGAAAAACGCTTGATTTTCTTGATTATAAAAACCTGCCAAAACAATAAATTCTAATTAATAATAAAAAAAATCGCCCAGCCTTAATTTTTCAGGTTTATATGACTGCAGGTTTGGTTTCTGACATGGGCCATGAGGCAGGTTGTGCTTTTGCGTTGTTAATGTAACTTTATATTTAGGCTCGATATGTAACTTAACATTCAGGCTAAATGTATATTTAACACTTACAAAACATTACCAATTGTAAAATGAAGCTTAATCGGAAGAATCTGAAGAGTTTTTATACTGAATTTAGTCTAAAAAAAACTTTATTTTTACGTTCTAGGATTAAATCATTTTTACGAGAGCAAACCTTGAAAATCCTGGCCAAGTTGTCCACTGTAACATCGTCCTCCCTGAGAACTGCGGCCAGAGAGCCTCTTTTTAACGTGTATGTGCCAGTGGTAAACATCGTGCTAGACTTTGCAGGAACATTAAACGGCGCCAATTTGGGCATCTGCACAATCTGCTGAGTCTACGTCACATCCGTTTAGAACCAGCAGCCACACTTGTTGGTTTTATTTTTATCTCAATATTTATTTGTTCTATTTTATATCCTGTATGTTGTAATTTTATAATCAACAGCATATCAGATTGTAAAGTAACATTTATTTTATAGAACATGTTACAGTTAGGGAGGGGGGGAGGGGCAATAACTAGATTAAACCCAGAATAATTTGAGAACAAAGTAAAATTTACATACAAAAATTAACATTAGGATTTAGCAATAAAGATATCTTTGGACTTTTGCACATCAACAAGGAATGATAATTTGCATCACTGAAACAGCTATGTAGAAAACTGAATTTAGGAGAAAACTGTAAACATTTTTAAAGTAAATGAATTAATTTGATGCACTTTGAGAGTTTGAAAATAAGAGCTTCAATCCAAGTTCAGTGTGCAAATTGAACAAACAAAAAAAAAATCTAACAAGGGTCTAGAACCGCCCCTGGTCAGAATGTGTTCTTCCTCATGCTACACCCCTCCACTAAATTTTCTGGTCTCCCACGAGGGGGATAGGTCAATGTCTAGTATTAAACCGATCATGATTTACAGCTCAGATAATGTTAATCAAAATAACATCTGTAAAAAAAAAATAACAGCCTAATTTTTATATGGTGAAATTTCGACTGTTTGATTTATTAAAATTAACACTTGCTCTTCCACAGTAGCATACATATTAATAGAACACTAAACACACATATGCATATAGCACCTCAATCCCACTGAATAACAATTAACTAACAGTGGTTTTAGTGTAAATGCACAAAAGCTAGATTTATCACAAAATACTGTAATTATATTACATTTATCCTACATTTAATACATGTCTCCATTAATAATAATACAATTAGATATATCGTACATTTCTGTCGCAATACCAAGCAGTTTGAGTTACAGTAAAATAAATCTATGGAAAATTATTCTGACTGTATTGTTGCGCAGTGTTTCTCCTGATTGTCAGCGTTGTTTCATCTGTTTAAATCTCCGAGTCACTTGTGCTCTTTACTGAATTAAAGTGCTTCACTCTGGATCTCACAGCGCTGTGTGTTCACACGGGGCGTCAGCGTCAACGCTTCCCATTGACTTTGAATGGGTGACGTCAAGCGTTGCCGAAAAGAATTGTGGATCCGTCGGCGGCGCTTCACTGGCGTTGCTCGCGGCAGAAGTTGAGAATTTTTCAACTTCTGCCGTGAGCAACGCCAGTGAAGCGCCGCAGACGGAAGCGTCAGCCAATCAGGATCGCTCTATGCAAATACAGTAGCCAGGCGGCAGCCAATCACGTTCATCCTGTTCAAGAGCAGCAAACTGAGGATAAATTTGAGTTCCTGTCTAATTTCATTGGCTGACGCTGCTATGACCATGGCGTCAGTGCCAAACTTCAGCCACGCCTTCCGTCAAGCATTGATGCTGACGCACCGTGTGAACACACGGATAAACGGTCCGTGTGACGCAATTTAAATGACTAGCGCATTTAATCCATAACGCGATTCTTCTCTTTCCTTCCCAAAATTTAAGACCCCTTGAAATTATAATTAAGACTTTTCTTAGACTAATTAAGGTATGTAATACTTTTTATGGCCTTAAATCTCGTTGTTATTTAAAATAACAACACTTGTTTATTTAACAATAACCTTCCTAAATTCTGGACCTTTGGCAGTATGGGCTGGGTCGTTCGAACCACCCGACCCCCCTGGCTACGGGCATGATATAGGAGGGTGCATAAAATGTATAGGCCTACTTACCACGTTAGCAGGTGCTGTTCATTGCGGTGGTTCTATTTCTATATTTGTTGACCCCTACTGTGTATCAGTCTCACTCATTTATGTTTAATTGGCGTGTTATTTATACACATAAATTACTTGTTACATGCATGTTATATGCAAACAACTCTTGTTTAAGATTAGTGGTGTGGGTATGGGGGGGAAAAGTGTTCAGTATGCACGCCACAAAGTGCAGTTGAAGTTGCATTCTTTAGGACTCGTGGGATCGTATAAAATAATGGAAATTGCTAAATAAATCTAACCCTAGATTTGTTTTATATCCTTTCGAAATGAGTGCACAAACCCACAACCTCATGCCTCATCCCACAATGGCATGCCTTCACTCGCCCTTAAAAGGTTCATTTTTATTAGCATAATATGTATTATACATTGTGTCTTTATTTACAAACCCGGCTGAAGTCAGTGATGAACATGCATCTCCGTTTGGAGAGCCTCCAGCAGCTAAATTTCGGGAAAACACTAACAGTGCCCTCTTGTGGCTCTTGTTCAGGTGTCAATAGAATGAATTCAAAACGCCTATTAATTTTTTTTCGACTGCTTATTACACACCAAATCTTTATTTGTCACACAATTTCTGAAACCTGACACTCAAACACCAGAATCACACACCAAATCTGCAAAACCATACACTTATTCTCAGTTTTTTTTTTTTTTTTCATAATAAACACTTTTGGCAAAAAAACAACACACAATTCTATACAGGTATGTAACACAAAAATCTATCAGGAAGTATCTTGATTTCCTTTTTCAAACACAACCAATCAAAAAGCCACATTCATTAGTGCCTCACACTAACTCCTCACCTGTGCAAACATTCATTGCTTTACACCATCCAATCATGGCTTTAGAATATGGAATATATAGGCTTTGGAATAATCACCTTTTTCAAAATTATGTTTGGTTTATATAGTATAACACTATCTTAAAAAATCAAACCCAGACTGTATCATTAGAAAGGTAGAAATGTTAGAAATGTTTAAGATGGTTGACAAGATTTTTAAGAAGTGGTTCAAACAGAATCCGACTGAATGAACCATGTGTGAGCCAAATTATTGTAAAGTGTTTAGTTATGCAAAAGCTATCTGAGATGTTTTGCCACTTGTGTCACAACATAGATGTGTGAATTATGTGTAGTGTTTTGACAAAATGAGCCTTGTTTTTAAAATCTCTACCTAAGGAATCGAAAAAAAAAACGTAAAAATCTTACTGTTCAAAAACTGTACATAAGAGATGCGTCATAAAAGAAGAGCTTAACATTTAAATAACTGTGTGATATGTCCAAAAAATACAATATTATGGCAAAGGTGTTTGCAACACAAGACAAATGTTTGTTTTTGAGATGTGTTTGTTATTTTGCAAGAGATGTGAGGCATTTTGCATTTTGTGCATGCAATTCTTGAATTGTGTGTAAAGTTTGGAAATAAAGAGGCAAAGTTTTTAAAATGTAAGCAGATGATAAAAAAGTAAAAATGAGATTGATGAAATGCATTCTAATAAATGATTGCTTTTACAATTTATATTTAACCATTTCTAAACAATAGCCTCTTATGTTGCACACCGACACATACTTGTCTCGATCCCATCTCTTAAAGGGTTAGTTCACCCAAAAATGAAAATTCTGTCAGTAATTACTCACCCTCATGTTGTTCCAACCGCGTAAGACCTTCGTTCATCTTCGGAACATAAATTAAGATATTTTTGATTAAATCTGAGAGCTGGATCACTTCTCCATAGGCTGCTAGGTGACCGAAACTTGCTGGCCCAGAAAAGTTATTAAAGAGATTGTTAATATAGTCCAAGTGACTCCAGTGGCTTAATCTTAAGTATATCAAGCGACGAGAATACTTTTTGTGCGCAAAAACAAACAAAAATAACGACTTTATTCCACTATTCATTTCCTTTTCTCTGGGCCTCTAGTTGGTTCACGTAGTGTTTTTGCGCTGCGCGTCTGTGTTACACGTCACCACGTAGGCTCACAATTGGCCGAAGCTGGTCATGTGTGTGATGCGTGTTGACGTGCAACACAGACGCGCTACGCAAAAACACTACGAGGCCCAGAGAGAAGGAAATGAATAGTGGAATAAAGTCGTTATTTTTGTTTGTTTTTGCGCACACAAAAAGTATTCTCGTCGCTTGATATACTTAAGATTAAGCCACTGGAGTCACTTGGACTATATTAACGATCTCTTTAATAACTTTTCTGGGCCAGCAAGTTTCGGTCACCTAGCAGCCTATGGAGGAGTGATCCAGCTCTCAGATTTAATCAAAAATATCTTAATTTGTGTTCCGAAGATGAACGAAGGTCTTACGCGGTTGGAACAACATGAGGGTGAGTAATTACTGACAGAATTTTCATTTTTGGGTGAACTAACCCTTTAACTGTACAGTCCGTTTTATGAATAATGGCAGAAAGAGCATCTAAATTAGGTGTTTAGCCTATATTGAGAAATTATTTAGGTGTACAAGTCACTATAAGCTAGATATCGCCTAAATATAGCCTGGCCATATATACTTGTAAATGGCCTTTTTTCAACTTTAATCTGTCCTTTTTTAATTTTAAAACTTAATGAGCAAAAATCTATATTTTATTTTCTATCTAATATTGTATTTTGTTTAATTTAAAGTTTGGAATTCAATAGTGTTTAAAAATACAACAATTTTTTGGATAAAAAAGGAAAAATGGACGCAAATGCGCACAACTTTAATTATGCTTACAGTAGGCTAAATGTTGCATTTAAACAAACTTTTAATTTGAAAATTTTAAACGATTGCCACGCCTCTTACGTCTCGAGCCTCTTGCTTTCTATGTGTATTGATAGTGATGTGCTGGGAAAACAGGCAGGAACGTTTTGCTTTGAGAGTTATCCATCGTGTGTTGGTAAACGGCGTGTGCTATGATCTGCTTTGCCGATTGCGAAACGTGATTGGCAAACGGTTTGCCAGAATATACCCTGACCTAAAAGCAGGTTTAAAACTTGCCCCATTTAAGTCAACAGGGTGCAAATTTTAAAAAGAGGATAACACGGTGTAGGCAACACCGATTTTTGTCGTTGTTCTCTGTACTAACAGCACTCCAAATTTACAAAAAAATGAGCTCAATGTTAAAATTGACCGGAGTTCTTTAACTATAGTGAACTGATAAACTGTAATAAAAACTGTAGTATACTTTAGTTTTAACTACAGTAAACTAGTGTATTGTAGTATAATATACTGTATAGTTGTAGAAAGCTTAGTACAGTATTGGGTAAAGTCATTTTCTTATATTACTATAGTTTTTACATTACCATAACAAATTAATTCAAGTACTTCCTTGTATGCCACATCGATTTTAGAGAACTAATGAGCTGATCATATAGTATTATGTCAGGTGTGTTGTTTTGGATGTCTCCCATATATAACACACCTTACATAGTACTGTGGATGTGCCATACAAGGGAAACGTGTAGTGCTAGGCCTACATGGTATGAGAAATACTGGTACAGAATGTAACCCAGTCCAAATTTTCCTGGATTGTTATTAATAAAGTAAGGATGAGATATTGATTTTAAATTGCTGTTAAGCTGAGGTTTTACATTTAAAGTCAAATTACATTAAAAAAATTGTTATAGATGTAACATAAAACTCGATTATAGTGAATTAACCACTGAGGTGTCAAATGCTAGAAGCAAGGCTACAAACCTTTACTAGCCTACATTTCCTAAATACAGGTGCTGGTCATAAAATTAGAATATCATCAAAAAGTTGATTTATTTAAAGAATTCAACTTAACAGGTGAAACTAATATATTATATAGACTCATTACATGCAAAGTGAGATATTTCAAGCCTTTATTTGTTATAATTTTGATGATTATGGCTTACAGCTTATGAAACCCACGAAATCAAAATCTCAGAAAATTAGAATATTACATGAAATCACACAGTAATTACACAGTGATACCATGGTCATTGAAGCAGGTTTTGGTTATTTTGGCAGTGTGGGCCGGTGCAAATCCTGCTGGAAAATGATGGAAGCATCTCCATAAAGCTTGTCTGCTGAAGGAAGCATGAAGTGCTCTGAAAATGTCCTGGTAGACGGCTGCGTTGAGTGGACAGCACAGTGGACCAACACCAGCCGATGACATGGCTCCCCAAACCAACACAGACTGTGGAAACTTCACACTGGACTTCAAGCATCTTGGATTGTGTGCCTCTCCATTCTTCCTCCAGACTCTGGGACCTTGGTTTCCAAATGAGGTGCAAAATTTGCTCTCATCAGAAAAGAGGACTTTGGTCCACTGTGCTTTATAAAATCCAGAGTCAACGCAGCCGTCTACCAGGACATTTCCAGAGCACTTCATGCTTCCTTCATTTTCCAGCAGGATTTGCACCAAACCTGGTTCAATGACCATGGGATTACTGTGTAATTACTGTGTGATTTCATGTAATATTCTAATTTTCTGGGATTTTGATTTTGTGGTTTTCATAAGCTGTAAGCCATAATCATCAAAATTATAACAAATAAAGGCTTGAAATATCTCACTTTGCATGTAATGAGTCTATATAATATATTAGTTTTACCTGTTAAGTTGAATTCTTGAAATAAATCAACTTTTTGATGATATTCTAATTTTATGACCAGCACCTGTATATTAGCAAAAAGAGTTACAATGCACGTATGGCTCTACATTTACTGACCAAACTACTAGGGTGTTTCTCAAAACCAAGAATGCAAAGAACGGACTTGTGTTCTTGGGGAGAACGCTCTTGCTAGTTGTTCTTGGAAGAATGAACTCACAAGGTGACGAGCACACAGAACGCTGCTGACAGTTTGAGACGATGTGTTCTTGCTGGTATTGCGCAATAACACCCCCGCACAGACGCCGTCTGCAGTGCCCAAACATAACGAGAATTATTGACGATAACAGCCAGACTTTATCGCCCAAGCCTACCCCTCAGCTCAAGGGATTACTCTACAACTGTACACTATGTAATGTATATTCATAACAAAAAAGCTACCTACGCTGGAGATTCTCACTTCCGAAAACGTTTGAGCGCATTTTCGAAAAATGCCAATATTTGAAATCTACACAGTTGATTTCTCGCATCAAATGTTCTCAGAAGTGAATTTAGTGATGAAATAGCGTACGAAATTGTAGAAAAACGACTTGCTGTATTGACCTCTCGTTCCTCGAATGCCGAAATGAATGCTGGGATATTTCTGCCGTCAAGTTCACACAAGTTACCAACCTATGCATCCTCGGTAAAATGGGCGTGTCAAGAACACTTCCGGGATTTTTAACCGTTCTTGTCAAAATGCAAACTTGTGTATTGGGACAGTACTTGGGCAGCGACTGATGACGTTTCACAAGTCCACAAGAACGCAAGTACAGACAAGAACGCATATTGAGAAACGGCCCTAGTCAGGGTCATTCAATTCCGTTCCTGAAGGTGCCACCAGCGAAGTTCAGTTCCAACCCTAATCAAACACATCAGAACAATCTAATCAAGATCTTCAGGATTACTTGATTATTACAGACAGGTGTGTTTGATCAGAGTTCCAGGAATGGAATAGAATAGCCCTGTACTAGTTAACTAATTTCCATATTAGTTGGCTAATTTAACCCCCTTTAAAAATGTGTATTTTGCCTCAGAGAGTCCTCCAAACCTACCTGAAATATGTGCGAAATCTTTTCGGAACGCATATCATCCTCCTTGAGAGTGACTCTTTTGTTTCCGTGAAAAAGCACGTAAGTATCCATTATGCTCAGGTGGTGGATATTAAGTGATAACTCAGTGAAGATTAGTGAAGCCTGATTGCGCGCGTGCACACGGTCGAGTGGATACTTCCAGCGTACTAAAACTAGTGATGTGCGGATCGATACTTAAGTATCGATATTTACTATCCCAACGTCTCCTTCTCTAGTATCGATTCTCATATAAAAAGATTGATATTTAAACTCAGTAATTTGGAGTGAGTGTTTATGTTATCATAAGTATGCTGTCACCAGAAAAGTCTAATTATATCCGGTTAGGGGAAGGAACTACTTCTACTTCCGCCGGTCAGTTGTGTGTGCACTGCGGCTCTGTGACGGAGACTGCAGACAGAGTGACTATGGCTGACCTCAAAAGGAGTCATGTCCGGCTGTATTTTAGCTGTAAAGACAGCAGTGACGCTGTGTGTGATGTGTGTGGAAAGACAGTGAAATACAGTGGTAACACTACAAACCTCGCTAAACATCTGAGGTTAAGTCATAAGAGTGAATATGATGATATAATGAAGCGGCGGTCTGAGGAGGAGGTCCAGGGCGAGAAGACGCAAGGTGCTAGGGCAAGACAGTCTTCAATCAGTGAGTCATTTGGCAGCAGCGGCAGAAGTTATCCAGGTACAGAGAGATAGCGTGATAGTCGCGTTATCACTGACTGTGGGAAAGTTATTCACGTCTGTTAACAGCAAAAAGTGGATATGGAATATTTTGTGACAAGGTTAAGAGTCAAAAATGTTTTATTTGTGTGTAATTTTAAAGTCTCTGAGATTTTCTTTATAATTAAATAATATGAGAGTAGTTTACCTTGTCTTGTCATTATGCAGCTATAATTTGGAATTGGTAAGCCTACAGCCTACTTTTTTACTTTACTTTAAACTAGTTGTCACATCACACTACAAATAAAATACGTAAAAAGTATTGGTATCGGCAATACCAGCCTGGGTATTACTTGGTATCGGATAGAATAGGAATTAAGTGGTATCGCACATCACTAACTAAAACGCGCTTTGTGCTTTAAACAGCTTAATTTTTCGTTTTGGTTTTAGTGTATTTTCATTTGATGCATTTAAACAACGTGTGATGAAAACAAAATAAAAAATATGAAAAACACACCCTAAAATTAGTTTATGTTCATGAGAAGGGTCGAGTATGTGATACGTTTCCCCGTTTCCATCTGCTCTCGCGCAGCACGCTCGCTCCAGTGTTTGAATGCGACTCGAATGTTCATGCGCACGCGCATTAAAACACTTCAAAGTCACGCAGCATTTAAATAAACATCTAGAATTAAAACATATAACATAATTTAAAATATAATTAATATTAAATGAATATTTAAAATGAATTTTAAACTCATAGTTCTATGACCCATTTATGTGCAAAGGTAAGATGTTCATTAAAGATGCGTGGATGGGCATTATTTCATCCGCAACCGCATCACAAAACTCATCATCCGTCCGCCATCCATCCGCACCAACGTTTTTGACCAATTTTCAAAACCGCACCCGCCCGGCATCCGCTGATTGGGCGATGCAAGGTGCTGCTGATGACTTGGTTCAACCGCCCGCCACCCGCCCGAATTTAATTAAAATATTATTTTTCGTCACGTCATCCGCCCGATCCGCGGCTGTAACCGCCAACCACGCATCTCTAATGTTCATCAGCTTGGCCAGAGACCAGCTAAAACCAGCTGACCACATTGTCCAGGCTGGGAAACCAGCTTGATCAACTAAGCCAGGGTGGGAGAACAGCTAAAACCAGCTTGACCAGCTACTTCCATCTTAAACCAGCTAAGAACAGCCAACCAGCTTAGGCTGGTTTTAGCTGGATTTTTCAGCAGGGATAAATAAATGGTTTCTTAATTTTTACGTTTTGAAGACAAAAACGAGAAAACAAATTATCCGAAGGTACACGGACCAAATCCCCACAGATGAACATGACCTTTTGATTTGACATCGTGAACATTTCTTCCATCCACCGATTGAATAGTTCAATACTGGAACCAGGAGCTCTATAAATACAGCTAACAATTGCATTCTTCTTCTTTTTGATTTAAATTTCAACTGTTAAACATTCTAATAAATTCCCTATTACAGTTGTCATTCCTCTATCACCTTAAAATTTAGTTTTTTGTCCACATACAAAGCCACGCCTCCTCTAGTCTTGTTCTCCCTGTTCTTAAAATTCAGTTCATAACCATCATATTCAAAGTCTGTACCTTTTTCAGGATAAATATACGTTTCCGATATTGCAATTATGTTAAATGTTTTGTGAATTGACGTAAGTATTCCTTAATGTCGAGAAAATTTGCATACTGACTTCTACTGTTAAAATGAATAATTGATAGTTTCCGATCTGTGTTGATGGTCTTGTTGTGCTGATCGTCGGTGTGGTAGCTGAAAATATTATTTTCTGGATCGATATCATGTTCAATGCCTTGTGAATTATGTTCAGTATATTCAAATGTTTTCAGTTCCAGCTTTTCACAATTAGCAAGCAGTTGGGTTATAGGTAACGGTATATTAACTCCAGATGTAGGCCTAGATGACTGATTATTTTCAGAGTGTATCATGTTTGAGGTGAGTTTGTTTACTTGTGATTCCAGTTACCTCATAATCCACTATGCTCCTCATTGAAACTTGTCCAGTTCCGCGATGTCTTTGATCACCATCACTTTTGTGTTCCGTTTAGTTTTATGAAGATTTTGCAGTTTGTAGAATATGTAGATTGTATTTTCTTCTGCTCCTTCAAGGATCGTGCTTTCCAGGCGATATCAGCATTTCGTCTGGTGAGATGTTCATTCATGTAGACGTCTGTTCCCTTCAACTTCCTTCCTTGCTTCAGTACTGCAGTTTTGTGTTTTCGGTTAACAACCCTCATTATGATGGCTGGTTTGTCACTGTTATTTCTCCGGGGCAGAGGGTGACAGGCCTCAGTGGCGTTACAGTCCAATTCGATGCCTTTGGACTGTAGAAAGGCTGACACTTGTTGCTCCACGGAGTCAGCAACCGACCCGTCGTGCTCCGATCGTGGTCAGTGATCACTGTCACTGCCCGTGCGTACGACCAAGGTTTTATTTTGAGCCCCGACCCAATAACATCATTCATTCTCATGTACTGCTCCAGATCAGCCACTCTGTTCTCCAGGAAAGCGAGTCTCTTGTCCTTCTCTTCATTTTGAAGCCGGAGAGCCTTTACTTCCGCAACAAGGTCTAAAATGGCTTTCTGCTGCAGCCTGACAGCGGTAATCTCTTCAGAGAGAAAGTCAAGCGACCTCTTAATGTCGTCGATTTCCTCTGTCGCCGGTTGCTTCTTCGGAGGCATAACTCATTCCTTGGCAGACTTCCCCAGTTCTGAACTTTAATACGTTCTCTTGAGCTTTACAGGCTTTGAAGGTTCATCTTTAAGGTGTGTTTTCTTAGTTCGTTGTCGTACAAACTGCTTGGGTACAGCAATTGATTTCAGTCATCTTTTATTTCCTTTGGCTACACTGAAATCGTCTGGTGAAAAATGTTCACTGCACACCCTCAATCCACGGACAGACTGAATGGGTGATCCACTATCTCATCGAAGAGCCCAAACATCCCCAAATAATATTTAGCATGATCATCATGTTATTTATACTATATTTTAAAACGAAGCCTGATGGCATGGTGTTATAATCATTTTAATAACTTGTGTTTGTTTTCACTTGTAATGATGACAGAACGACTTGCAGAAATTGGACCACCACTCTCCAAAACAAATCCACAGATTCTTGAACTACCCAGACAAGCTGTTCAGTTGACATTTTAAACTCTACTTCCTGAAAAGAAAATGCACAACATTGTGAAGTCATGCCAACTTATGTTTACTAAAGTCTACAGAGATAGTTCACTCAAAAAAGAAAATTGACATTTTCTAATTTCTGTCTTCTGTGATCATTTACTCACCCTCATGTCCAAACATTAATATTAATTTTTTTTTTTTTATAATTTGTTTTATTTTTTAAGTACCATAATTATTCTAAAGATCAAGTGATTTATTATGATATAAAAACGGTTACCTTTAAACAGAATTGAATTGATACTAGTGCTTGAATCACAATATTTCTTTGATTCACTGTAAGTTCCCTCCATCTCTTCTAACTGTAACTCACATTAAAATATGGTTTAAATGATACATAAATAGATAACTGCAATAATTAAAAATATTATAATATAATATTTCATAGTTCAGAATTAAGTTAAAAACATATATTTTATTAAGAGTTTAGGAAAATGTAATAAAAAAATACCTATATAAGGAATTGTTTTGATGCTTCCCCTTTAAGAGAATCACTCGTGTGCACGTCTCGTGTGTGTTTAGTTGATTGTGAAACGTAGGCCGTGTCCCAATATCCGCACTTCCGCCCTTGTGCCCCTCAATGCGCGTTCGCACTAAGGGGGTTCAAGATTGTAGGGTGTCCCGATCCTCTAATGGTGTTCTCCAGGGGTGCTCATCAGCGCACTTAATGCACCCCTTTCGCAAGTGCGCATCAGACCTCACTTTGCTATGGGCTATTACCCAGAATCCTTGTAGTGTCGTGACGTTTCGAACAGATAAAACTCAGAAGAAAAAGGAAGCTGGCAAGAGGACAAACAAATGGAGAAGAAATTTAGTTTTAAGTGTAAGTGAAAATAGTTTTTTATCAGAATATGAGCGATAAATAACATAATACACGATGATACAATGATTTCACTTTCTTTTGTCAGGGTCCGACGAGCTGACTTTCCATTTTATAAAGTTCAGGGCAGAGAATGAACGGCTATTCACGGGGCACAGAAATGCCACTACAGTTAACATGGCCATAACATGAGCAGACAAGTTTGTTATTTGAAAGTAAGGGCTTCATTGCCAGAGGTGGGTAGTAACGAAGTACATTTACTTCGTTACATTTACTTGAGTACTTTTTTAGAAAAATTGTACTTTTAAGAGTAGATTTGAATGTGGGTACTTATTACTTTTACTCGAGTACATTTCTAATGAAAAAACTGTACTTTTACTTCGTTACATTGGGCGACGTTCCTCTCGTTACTTTATTTTAATGCAATATGTGTTGTTAAATGCGTAGTTTATTCCAAGCGCGCTGTATCTTTTTTCTGGACTTGAGCGATGCTCAATTCACAAATGAATGACTCTTTTGAGTCGATTCTGTTCAAAGACTTCATCAAACAAGTTGGCAGATCTGTCTAAATCGGTTAGCGAATCAGTTTGAATGATTCAGTTCCTGATTCTGTTCAGTTCCCTGCACGCACTGAATCATCTGAAGCGATTTCAATTCACACTGGACTCGGAGTCGTAACAGGAAGATTTAAGCACATCAAGAGCGTTAGATGAAGTGGCAGTGGACCTACAGTACAGTCAAGTGAGAGCAAATCTTCAAATGCATCATATTTTTGCCAGCGATGACGATCTTTATTAGTTGAACTTGAACATCTTCGTAAGCTGTCTGTGAATGAATGATTCCACAGGAGTCAGGACGATATATTCGATTTCATTTCACTCAGGTAATACATTTTACAACCAAACAGATTATTACGCCACGATACTAGAAAGTATGACATTACCCGTTTTTTGGACATATAAATTAATTTACATTAAATAAAGCTACCATTGTTCAGTTTATGAACATCCGCCATCCCGCGGTATTGTGTGTATTGTTGCGCAGTGGCGTGCGAACTCGGCTTGAAAACGAATGCCTTTGCCTGACGTAGACAGTTAACCAGTTTAAACATGCTTGCAGAAATATACATTTGATTATATTTTGGAGAACAGTCAGAAGAAGATTCGTCGATGTACTTTTATTTTTTTATTTTTTTTGTGTGTGTTCAGATGTTCAGTAGCAGTCATGAGCGCGAGCACATGTGAAGAGTTTTTAACTCTTCTCTGTCAATACCTTTGAATGCAACACTCTGCAGATTCACTTTATTTCGACATTGTCTAATAATCCAAATGTAGTTGTATAAGTTACTATTATACAAACCAGAGGACAGATTTTCGAGCTATACAGATGGCAGAAATAATGCTTACGTCTCTCTTCTGTTTTTGTTGCAAAGATAGCTGATAATAATAGTCATTTAAATAAACAAAATCTAAATAATATCATTTTATATATATGATGACTTCAGAGGCAAAAGCCTCTAAGTACCATCTGAAATTTTCTTCTAAAAGAGGATTTTTATCAAGCTTGTATGTTTATGTTCACACTTAAATGGCAATGAAAAGTAGCCTACCTATTAATTGTCATTAAAGTGAAATTACTGAACTTAAATGTACGAGCTTGATAAAAATGATTGTTTTAGAAGAAAATTTCAGATGGCACTCAGAGGCTTTTGCATCATGAAGTCTTCCTATATATATATATATATATATATATATATATATATATATATATATATATATATATATATATAGGCCTATATGATCCGAAGTAAGTAGTTACTCACTACTTGAGTAGTTTTTCCATTGGATACTTTTTTACTCTTACTCAAGTAACTATTAAGATTATTACTTTTACTTTTACTTTGAGTAAATATTTCTATAAGTACTTGTACTTTTACTTGAGTACAGTTTTTGGGTACTCTACCCACCTCTGTTCATTGCAAAGTGATCTAATGGATTAATGTGTGTCTTTCAGTGAAATTATCAAAATTATGGGGCTGGAGGGGAAAGTGACTCAGCAGCAGTGTAAAAAGAAGTGGGAAAATCTAAAGAAAAAGTACAAGGTAACTGCACTTTCACATGTTTTGTAATGCTTATATTGAATTGGTCATACTATTTAATGACTGTCTAGAATGTAAACCCATGTAAATAAGGTTAATTTCCCCCTTCATAACTATTATAATTTACAAAGGACTTAACACTGCCAAAAACTGGGTCAGGGACAGATGCAGGAGAGGTCACTGCTGCCTCATGGATTTTCTATGCAGCCATGCATGAAGCCATTGTCCATTGAGGCATGAAGCCTCAGTCAGCCCAGTCTATCTGTTCTCATCGGGACACAGTAGTGTAGAGAGAGCCCAGACACCTGTCAGTGAGGTTGAGGTTGAAGCAAATTCTCCAACACACTCCTCCACAGATACAGAGACATCAGACCTCCAAGCAGGAAACTCCACAGACCCCCAGAGTGATCAACCAGGTACATCAACTGATGTCAGACCAGGAAAGAGAAAGAGGAAGAGGGAGAATGTAGATTATCTTAAAGACTTCTGTGAGCGGCTAGAGAAAACACAGAAGGAAGAAAATGAAAGGGATAATATCTGATCTGATTTAGCATCCTCAGAGAGGCTGCTCCACGGGGAATGCTCTTCCGTCTCTCAATCTGTGGGGACACCAGAGCTTTCCCGAGCTCTTCCAGTAAGATCCGCCTTCTGAAGGTCTTTCCTGCATTCCAGGCAGGATTCATTTCTGACCACAGGACGAAGGCGTTCAGCGCCGACACATCCAGCATATTGGAAAACACAACCATGGGCCAGCGGTTGGATTTTCGCTTACAAGTGTAAGCAGCGACTATCTTGAATAATACACACAGAAAAAGAATGAAACACTATACTGACAAAAGTACATTTACATTTATTCACTTAGCAATTCATACATTTGTTACAAATTATAAACCACAAGCAATTTGTTATAGGAAAATTAGTAAACAATGCAAAAAAAAAAGAGTAAAATACCTGGTCAAGGCTGTCCACTCCACCTTTGGTCCTGTTGTAATCCAGGATTACATCTGGCTTCCTCTCTTCACCTGTGCTCTCTCTTCACCTGTGCTAAAGAGAGAGAGAGAGAGAGAGAGAGAGAGAGAGAGAGAGAGAGAGAGAGAGAGAGAGAGAGAGAGAGAGACCTTTTTTGGTACAGTATAAAAAGACAAAAATATTATACTAAGTGCAAGTAAAGGACATTAGAGCTTTGACATTGCTGGAAGAAAAGATAGTGCCCAAATAACATTTCAAGTCTTGGCAAAAAATAAAAAATGCTAAAAAGAGGTTTAACAGACCAAAATTTGCACTTATATATTTATAATAAAATACATGTCTTTTAGATTTTTTTTTTTTATCAACGTTATAAAATCCAAATAAAACATCCTCAAACACAAAAGAATTATACCACGGGCTGTTTAAATACTCGATTCTGATTGGCTGGAAGGTGTGCAGTAAAACCGTTTAATGCACAGGTAGTTCCAGTCAGTTTGATTACAGTTCGAAATTAATCCGCTACTATAAACATTGGTAACCATAGTAACACAGTTACACTTGCAAACAGAGTGAGAGACACATATGAAAACGTTTATTTAGGTAGGCTAAATGGATGATTTTTGCATATCGTTTCATTTGTATGGTGAATATGGCAATTTTGAGAAATGGGCCCAGGCACAAGATGAAATAGAAGACTTGGAGAAGACGTTGAATGACAAAAAGCGGCACAAAGAATTAACACCGGCAGAGCTAGATAAGATCGAAGACGACAAAGATGAGGTCAATACGAAAAAGACAACTAAATGGGCAATTAACACTTTCAGTGACTTTTTGCGCCAAAGACAGAACAATTGTGATTTAGAGACCTACTCTGCTTCTCTTTTAAATGAGACATTGCGGGAGTTTTATGCCTCTGTTCAGTCTACCGCTGGACGTGAATACAGTGTTGCAAGTTTGATGTGTCTCAGAGCAGGTATAAACCGTCACATTACAAAATACAACATCATAAGTGATATGAAACCGTCTTTAAATCAGTTTTAAAGCGCTACAGGAAAAATGGAAAAGACACCAGTGTTCATCATCCGCGTATTACTGAGTCTGACTTGGAGAAAATTAGAAATGCACCTGCACTCTCCCCTTTCACACCCACAGGACTTGTAAGAAAAGTTTGGTTTGACATACAGCTGTGTTTTGCACGGAGGGGAAGAGAAGGAAACCGTAACCTATCAAAAGAGTCTTTCGTTCTCCGGCAAGACGAGAATGGGAAAGAGTACCTGACCCTGGCGCATAACCCAGAGACAAAAAACCACAAGGATCCCACTGCATCGGATAGGGAAAATTTACAAGGATTTATGTTTGCGAGCCCCGGCGACCCACTTTGTCCCGTGGACAGCTTTAAAAAATATCTGTCAAGGTGTCCAGAAAATGCCGGAGCGTTCTATATGCATCCGAGACGCATCCCTCTGTGCAAACTCGAGAGCACCGAAGTGTGGTTCACCAGGGAGCCGATGGGGCTCAACTACCTTGGCAATATGCTAAAAAGTATTTGTGAAGAGGTTGGTAATAGATATATAGTTTTTGCCTATGAATTTAAACTGTGTTTATATTATTTTCCAAATCTAAATTGTATACTTTAAATTCTTGTTCAGGTGGAAGGTATCTCACAAATGTACACAAACCATAGTTTGCGGAGCACTGCTGTTGGACGACTCTCTGATACAGGACTAGAAAGTCACCAGATCATGTCAGTGACAGGCCACCGATGCGAGGCGAGTTTGCGGTCATATTGGGCCCCATCTTTGTCAGAGAGGAGGGCATGGAGTGACATACTGACATCTAGAACCTCAACAAGCAATGCGAAACATAATTTCACCTCCAAGCCTAAACCTGAAATAACCCTACCCTTTTCCATGTCTAACTTCACGATAAATGGAAATGTGGAGTTTAACATCAATTAGTATAATGAGTAAAACAATCCCCTATCGAAATTTCCAACTGTTTGATTTTTTTGTTTTCGTTTAATTTAATGCATTTCAATAAATGTAATGTGTCTTTATATAGTAATCGTGGTTAGAGACGCCGGTTTTATTTCACACTCTACATAATTCATTTAAATAAATGACATGATTAGTTCAAATAAAGATCGCCTTGTCACTGTCAGTGTTGCCTGTCATTCATAAATAATTTTAATAAATCCATTAAAGAATCATTAAGTTAGCTATATGCTTAAGCAACGAGGGGACTGTAGACTTTAAAGAAGAGACGCACACAGGTAACTCGCGCACGCATCTCTCTCTCTCTGTTCCTTCTCTTTCAGTTCTCTGTCTCTCTCTTTTAATAATGAATTTAAATAAATGTGATAATTCATTCAAATAAAAGCAATCCGATGGCTCTACTTTATTTAAAGCGGACGGAGTGCTAGAACTAACGAGCCGTAACTTAAGAAAATAACCGTCATTTTTACACGTCTGTTAAAAAATTACACTGTAAACATCAGTTACAGCTATTATGCAGCAAGGTATAAGCAGGATAATTCACGGCTAGCCATGCATTAAAGGATTCGCGTCGGGTGGATCTTCTCCTCTACATCGTGCATTAAAATCCTTTAATGCATGGCTAGCCGTGGATTATCCCTTACATATACAAGTCATTTCTGTCATGATATTTTCATGTTTTAGAAAGTAATTGAAAATATTATGAAAGTTATAACCATACCCTTTTTTTCTATTATTCTTAGGATGGCAACCCCCTACAGTCGGCAAGCACCACTCAAACTGAAGTGTGTGGGTAACCGCAGGAGCCAAAAGGCTTTAACTTTTGTCTCCAACAATGCAATTGATGTTGGAGCATACAGGGTTACCACACAATCAGTCCTAACAGATGGACAGACATGTTACATCACAGTAAGAAACGGAAGTGACCCAGAGTTTGAAGAGGGTGGGTCGTATGTTGTTAAAAATTTCACCTTCTCAAAGAAAATATGGCCGGCCATGTATTTTTATAAACCGCTTAATCAGGAATTTCAAAACCTCACCATTGGCCATAACTGAGGCGGCAGAGAGAGCTGCTAAGGAGGTCCTCAGTCCTCCTTCCCCATGTGTAACTGGGGAAGAACAGAGCATATTCTCAAGCCCTGGGTCCCTGAGTCTGCAGGGAAATATTGAGATAGTAAGTTAATTTAAAGGCATAATTTAATATCAAGTACATTATCCTGGTATTTTGAGATACACATTTAGGTGAATTAACCTTGATTGGGAATACATAGAAAATATTCCGTGTTGGGGATACCTGGACCAGGACTGAGAAACACTCATCTGTGACACTGGGCTGTTATTTTCCAGCTGCAAGTGGCCAGGATGACTCTGGCCCAGTATCCCCTCCTGGACCTTTCTTTGAGGTCTGGAACAAAACTTCTGGAGGTAACTTTATGGAGAGAAGAGGCGTTGATGGACCTGTACGTCGGGGATAAGGTGGAGGTCAGCCACCTAAGGGCAAACATTCGCAGAAGCCGCAGAATCCCTAGATGTTGGAAACACTGAGGCTTAAAATGTGTTTGCGTCATGATCATTGACTTTTATTTTGATTTTGATTAGGTTTTGTTTTCTTAAGTTCTGATTGTTTTCTATTTCTAAATGTTCTAAGTACTTTACATATTATTAAAGACTGTTTGTTCAAATATCTTTTTGTGATTACATTACAGTTTGTTTGTTTTTATGGGGTTTTACAATTTGAATAACATTGCGTGAATTATGAAAAACGTAAAATGCATGAGCTGTTCTCTGATTGTTTCAGGAAATGATTCGAAGCATCAGGAATGTTGAAAACAGTGCCATCTTGTGGCAGGTCAAACACCCAGATGTTTACAGCTCTGTTGTTTTATCAAATAAAAAGCCTGACAATGCTAAATGTTTTTTGATAATATAATACATATATAATAATAATAATAATGTAGTGTTTCAATAAATGAATGAATAAAATGTTTCTGGACAGTGTTGCTGTCAACGGGCAACCAGGTGAGAGACAGGGCCCACGACCAGTCTAAATTATCCAAATTTGTTGCTCATTTCTTGGCAGCATTGGTCAAAAAGTTGCCCCATGTATTTACCTTTGTGCACGATTTCACTACGTGATTTGGTCGAGAATGAATGCCCCTAAAATTCAACATTAGAGGCAAACATGCCCTCTGCATGTCTTTTTTATTTATATAATTTAACATAGTGAACTATTATCACTCGAAGAGTATAATTTTTCCTCCAGAAACCAGCATGATTACAAATGTGATACTGATTTTATACAACAGTTCTATTATTAATTATCTTACATTTTAGACACAGGATTATCCGTTTTTGCTTATATTTCGTAAACGAAAATAATTCCAAACAAGCGACAGCACTGTTTAACTTCTGGGCTGCACATGGTTTCTTATTGAATGAATCATTCAGGTTTTTAGATGAATTGGTTGACAAATGAATCAATGACTCGACTTGCTGCTTCGTTCGTGAATAAATAAGCCGTTAGAATGAATCTGTTTAATTAACAGCATTCCCACAGCTGTTATGATAGCAATTTTTTTTTACTAATAACTGGAAAAAACATAATTATTGCAGAATTTTGCTCTTCATATTGTTATAATGAATAGCGTTGATTAAAAGAATATTAAACCTTTTTTATGTGAGGGGGAAAATGTAATACTTGTATGACAAGAACCACTGGAATCAGTTAATTGTTTTTTACGCATTAGAAAAACAAGTCATAGCATAAAAAAACGAAAGGATTATAAATTATTATCTTACTTACATCGTATCTACACTTCTCCTCGAGCGAATTGGCAGAATCCAGTCAGAGGTCATGACTGTCTGTCTGTCTGACTGACTGAGGTGAACAACAGCACATTGCGTGAACGCGGCAAAAACGCCCGCGAACCCGCAGTTAGTTTCTTCATCGTTAAATAATCTGATTGGTTATTGCATTATGAGCTCAACAGAGAATTGTGTGATTGGTGCTCAACGCTGAAAAAAAGTATAAAAAGTGCATGTTGCAAGTGCAAAAGTAATGAACCACATTAGCTTTTCTTACAATATAATTTTCTTATTATTACGAGTTTTTGCTATAAAAGTTATGATGAAGATTTTAAAATATGCTCGCTCTATCTATCCATCCATCCATCCATCCATCCATCTATCAAACTTTAAACTACTTTAAACTTCTAACTAATTTAAAATTCTAACTACTTTAAACTTCTTTTAAAACTCATAAACACATACACGCATAAACTCATGAATTCATTATGAACTCTTAAATTTTCTATTTCAATTAAACTTTTAACTAATTTAAACTTCAAAGCAGTTCCCTGAACTGCTGTGAGCTTGAACGTGATGTACAACCATCCTTTTGAGAACAAAGCTCTGTCAACGATGAACAATGCAGGTCTGCTGATGTCTCGCAACAGTGTGTCCAAGATCCAGTTCAACAACCATCTGAGACTACCGTTAATGGAGCCACATCAACTAATGATCAAGCCCACTTGACTTGTAAAGATAAAGTGGACGTTCTAACTACCGTCACTCAGACTCAAGGCCGATATAAAAATGTGTCATTCAGTGAACTTTCTCATGGCATGCTGTCACAGGATCAATTGCCATTGTCAGCTCCAAATCATCAATATTCACAATCGACAATCAAGCAGAGAGAAAAACTGAACAAGACTCAAAAGCTAAAGGCTTATTATAAAAAAGGTGCAAAGAAATGGTTCAGAGGCAAGGTGTTTATGACAAAAAACAGGCTGTACGTAAAGTCTTTGATTATAAAAGAAGTAGAGAATACAGGAAAAGACATAACCAAGCCATGAAGAACAAGTATTGGAATAGTATGATTTACAGAGAAGAACACGAAAAACAATTATAAAAATAAGAATGAATACAAAGAGCAAAAAGAGGCTTATGTAATCAGCAAGTACAGAAATATTGAACAATTCAGAAAGAAACAACAGAATTATATAATTCAAAATTACAGGAATGATGCACAATTCAGGGAGAAACAGAAGAATTATATATTGAGAAATTATAGGAACAATGTTAAATATAAGGAGCAGCATATGCAATATCTCGTTGATAGATATTTAAAGGATCCAATTTTTAGGCAAAGGCAAATAGACCAGATACAAACCGATGCAAAAATGATCCTAACTTCTATGAAAAAAGGAAGAACATCTTTAAACAACGCTATCACTGTGATGCACATTTTAGGGCTTGTTATAAAAATATTTTTTTATAATTTATTCAAATCTAAAAACAAAATATCTGCACCCAAGGTACTTCACACAGTACACTGTGCACAAGACATACAGCGCAAATACAAAAAAAGGGGCGCGAGGGATTAAAGTAATGTCAAAAATGGAAACACTAAAAACCTCATATATTCTAAAAATGTAATTATACACCATTTATTTCTATATAAAATTATACAAATATCAGAACTAAACCCATTTTCTTCTTTTTTTTTTCAATTTAATAATTGTTTAAGTTTAAAAACAGCCAGAATGTTTTTTTTAGTCCAAAAAATGCATAAATTATGTCATTCATAGTGCTATACTGCCCTCTTGTGTTCAAAATCAGGTAGGCCTATTGTATCTATATAAAAATATACTAGGTATGTGACGGTGAGAATATTTTAACACCGGTTAATCAACGTGTGACACCGCTGGGGGCTTTTGAATCGCTAGCTTAAAAAACAAAAGTAAAATTTGTCCGTCCGCATTGACACTGATAATGGTGCGGAGCAGAGCGAGCGTTTTCAATGAATTCCTATGGAAGTAGGAATGAACAAAAAAAACGTTGACTCTGTTCTGCTCGTTCCTCGCCGTGGACGCGCACCGTTATGAATGCCCGTTCAGCCGTGAGCATTTTAGTTTAATTTTAAAATTAGCGCCTTTCGGGGGGTGGATTGCTTGAAATGATTTAACAAAAGCACAATGTTGTGTTTTATTGTGACTGTTGTAACACCTGCTTTGCAGAACTTGTGATAAACTAGATCAATGGGCCAATCAGAAGACACAGGAGTCGAAGGAGGCAGAGGTACACACACATGGACTTTTTTCCTTTTATATATATCAAAAATGAAAGTATCAACAACTATAAAAAAATGAATTTGAATCAACAATGTTTTAAAAGAAAATAAATTGTACACAATTCAAAAGTGAATTTACCTTAGTTGCAGATGAAAACAATTACCCAAATTAAATACAAGAAAATATCAACCAAAAGAAATGTAACAAACGTTTAGTTCCTTTCTTTTCCCTTTTTAGCTAGTTGATTTCTATTTTGAGTTTCCTTATAATCTAGAATTTATTTTATTGCCTTTTTACCTAATTTAGTTACACCTAATTGGCAGATTTATTAGTTATTTACTAGTTTAGATGTATCTCTTTCGTTTCCTAATTTCAGTGTAATTTTTGTGAAACAATCTTTTCACAATCAAAATGAAATGACAATTTCTCAACAAAATGTTCACCAACAAAATCAATTTACAATTCTGTTTTGAAAATATGTAGGGGATATAGATCTCTTATCAGATCAAACGATTATTTTCAGTTCAAAGATTCTCAGTCCAAACAACACAAAAAAATAGAAATTTCCCCTTTAGTTCTCAGAAAATGTCAGTTCCAAAAGGACATAAAAGATACCTCAATCCTTAAAGTCAAAAAAAGAGAAGAACTCCTACAGATGGTCGAACTGCAGGAATGACGCATATCCAAGGAAAGATGAGAAAAGTAGATCCAAGTTCGGTTTTCACGGGTGGCTCGCCATCTATTTCCTTCACTTGTCACGCGTCTCGATGCATCCACACCAAAGAACGCAGTCCACAATACGAAAATCCAACTTCAAAACACATACATGCAAAATCTGGCCTGCACACAACAGGACAATGTCCTTAGTGATTTCTCTTTACATTAGCATCATTTAGCACATTTCTGAACAACAATTGACATTGTAATCACTCATTACACATAGTGAATCATCATAGTTTTTACTGTTTAGTCTCATATTAATACTGTACATAAACACTGTTAACCATATTTATCAAAATAAACATTCAACTCACCGATTCCTCTGTAAATTAACTGTTTTTTGTTTGTTTGTCTCTCTTTCCAGGTTTCACCAGATGAACCACGTTAGTTTCGTTAGTGTTAGCTTGGCCTAACATCTACAGAATCAACAGGAACTCTACTCAGGTAAGTATCTAAACAAACGCTTCTCAATCAGTGTAGTTGTAACAATAAACTGATTCTCAATGAAATTCTAGGTTTTCTTTCAGGTATTTCACCATTAATTCTCCTAATCACTGTTTCTCCTCTCTGTATTGTTTCCAGTGGCAGGTTCTAGACCATTTCAACTGGGGGGGCCAAGCTGGGGCCAGTTGTAGTATTAGAGGGGCCAGTTACATTTAGACCTTATTGTTGTCATATCATTTTCTGCACTGCCAGGCATTAACAGGCAAAAGACCATGTTTACAATCATTCAACAATGTATTTGCATTTCCATTATATTTTTATATTTGCATTACATATTCAGTATTAGCAGTGGTTAAAGTCGGATTTGGCAGGTGGGGGAACCCTCAAATTTTGTGTAGGTGCAACAGGGAAAAATGACTCACGTGGGACAACATATTGAGTATTGTGGTATTTTAATACTCTTTGGGACAAGAGTGTCACTGTGGCACAATACTTATTTAATACTTATTTTAATGTTTTTATTTTGGTCCACCTACATCTACACTGATATGATGAAGATACGGAACACAACCTTTTTTTTCACAATGTAAATGTAAAGATAAAAATGGGAAGTCAAAACTGACTCAAATGTGAGTTAGGGCGGTTCGGTGGCATACTCCCCCGAGAAAATTTGGATTTCTCTGACCTACAAATGTGCAATTTGGGGATTTTGAAGGCCAAAAAAAAAAAAACCTTGATAAGAAATAGCTTTAAAATTTTGTCAGATATTTGTCAACAACTGCTCTCTCCTCATCTTCATCTTTCTTTTTCTCTCAGTCTTCTTATCCTGCCCTATTTCTTCCCCTCCTAAAGCTGAACTTTGACTGATAGTCTTTTCATTTTCGTCTGTGTCAGTGAAGAAAGTAAACATAGGCTCAACTGATATTTACATGTTTTATGAATCATTTTCTGTTAAGTTAATTTACTCAAGGCTACCAGGAAAGCTGTAGCCTAAGTCAGTATTGCCAATAGGAACCTTCTACAAGCTGTGGAATTTGAAATCGTCTGTTTTTATGTTAAAAGTAATTTTAAATAATACAAATTATAGTCTACGTTTAACGCAGTTGGTGTAATTGGCAGACGTTCCATTAGGCCGTGTGTCCACCAAAGCGTTTTTTGCCAGCTGAAAACGCTAGGCGGTCTGCTAAAAACGCTCAGCTGTGGGCGCTTGAGAGCGTTTTGGCAGCGCAGCGTTTTTTCAGTTGAGACGGTTGAGACCGAGACACTTTGCTTGTTATGATACGGAATATCCGCGAAAGTCTTACTAGTATCTCATTTCACACATATTTTGTTTCTGTGTTGATTCTATATTAAAATGTCAATACAATGTAGCCTAATGTATTTTCTCTGGCTCTTGATTTTGTTCCGTTATTATGCTTGTTGTCATATCTGTTGACGTTGTACAAGCAGAATCATGTGGCGGACGCGGTTGGTCGGTGTGGTATTAGTCCCGCCCCTCCTCCACTGTGATTGGACGGTTGGGTAAAAAGTGACAGTGATGAGCGCTGCGTTTTACCAAAAGTTGAACATTCTTCAACTCTCGGCGACCAGTAAAAAACGCCGAACGCTCAGCGCTTCAGCGTGAAAAAGACGCTCAGCGCCTCGTTACGCTCATGGCGTTTTAAAAACGCGGCGCTCCCATTGAAAACAATTGAAAAAACACGCCAGCCGCGAGTAAAAACGCTTTGGTGGACACACGGCCTTAGGCATCAAGCGCTGTGGAAACGCGTCAAAGCATTCTCATGTATAAATATATATAATAAATATATATAATAAAATAATAAATAATAAAATATATTACAAGGGGAAATCTGTTATCTGACACTGTGGACCTGTGATATAGGTTTTCACCAGCTTTAGTGCATATACAACATACAATTAAATTATGCTTATTTTAAATGTATTGTGCAGACTAGGTATAAAAAATATAGGAAAAACCATGATAATACGAAACGCTTCAAAACAGAGCGCACAAAGCGCGTATGCGCATCGCGGGTGCAGAATGATGTGCTCAAAGCAACATGGAGTCACAGTGTGCAGCGCTGCGCTGCACAAGTGCGCATTTAAAAGTTCACGGCACAGAGCGAAAAAATGTCAAGCGCACAAATCACAAATGTATATCTGTCCAACAGTTTATTGATAATTTGTTTCTTCACAGTTTTAAATTCCAGTTATTGTGCGTTTGATGCCGATTCATCATCAGTCTTTGTGATCTAACAGGCACACAGCGAGTCATTTAAAAACAACAACAAACATAAAATACAAATAGCCTACATAAAATGAAGTCATTGTATGCAAATCCACAGCCTTGTATCTACAGATCAAGCATTATAATGTGAATATATCATATTGGAGAGAGTTTTACCGTGCATCCTGCTGTAACCGGACGAGGCGCGCGCGCTGTTTGAATAGGCTACTGAATGGAGATGATCGAATGATTGACAGCCGCAGAGGAGGGAAAAGGAGTTTAACGTTAAACTTCTGTAATGCGTTTAATAAAAATACAACATATTTTACTCACCATATTTCCTTCTTTGCTTGAACTATAATAATCGCGCAAAATGTCCACCAACTTCTGAATAGAAAACAAGTAATAAAAACTCAGTGAGTGTTTTAGCGCAATTTTCTCACCTCATGGGATCACAACACTAAGAGATAGTAAATCATTTCCTGGATTTTTTTTGTGCGTTCCCAAGATTAGACCTTCCTTAACATAATGCCGAAAACCCGAAGTCTCTAGGTGGTCTGGTTGAGGAGTAGATAGAAGTGCAAGATTGGTGCGCACAGACGCACAGAACAGAAATCATGAGTTAACAATCGCAATTTGTCCGGTGGAAAATTGCGCTAAAAAGATCTAGGAAAAATGAATAACATCTATTTTTTGGCCCAAGTTATAAGAGAAAAAAGAAATAAATACAAGAGAAAAAAATGCATGATAAACGTAGTACTAAATGTGCCTATATTTTAGAAAACCACATAAAGATGTGTATATAAAATAAATGTGTGAGTTACTGTTGCTAATAGCACATACCCTATCCAGGCTGTCGACAGCTCCTTTGCACCAGTTGTAGTCCATTATCATCACAGGCTTCTGGTGCTCCTCTCCACTCACAGCCCCCCCCCCCCCCCCCGTTTTGGCACATACGACACGGCCGTTGTGGTATTCCTGAACGCAAACTCGGAGGATCTAGGTGCTCGCGCTCTGGTTTGGAGGAAGCTCTAGTTTGTTCCTCCGGATCGTTCCAACCAGAGCAATTTTTTTCCTCAGCAGCTCCTCTGCCAGCGCATAAGAGGTGAAGAAATTGTCTGTGGTAACAGTGTGTCCCTCCAGCCCGTCAGTCATGTCCTGCACAACCCTCTGTCCCTGGTTTACCTCGGGAGCGCATCCTGCGGATTTTCCGGCATAAATCTGCATTTTCCATGCATAAGATGTGGAAACATCACTTGTGACCCAGATCTTGATTCCATATTTTGCTGGTTTGCTGGGCATATACTGCCGGAATGTGCAGCGGCCTCAGAACCCGACCAGCTGCTCGTCCACACAGACGTCCACCCCGAGGTTAAAGAGAAGGTGCAACCACTTCGAGATCGGCCTGAACACCGCCAGCTTGTCATCCCGGTAACGTCCAAGTCGGGTCAGCCTGTCGTCAAATCTTACATTTGAACTGAACTTCTGGAAATTGCGGTGGGGCATGGTGGCCCTGAAGATTGGCCCTGTGTGGTCATCCCACAGGCTCCGGGTGGACTCATTTCTGGACTCCGGACCAGAATTAGCACCCCGAGGTAAGCCTCGACGTCTGTTGCATCCACATTAATCCAATCTGTCTCGGACCGTCTCACCTGGAGATTTGTTCTGTCCACAATTAATTTTACCATGTCCTCCGTGAACAGTAGCTGGAATGCAGACCTAGGGTCCACGATGCGAGCTGTTGCGTAATGTGTCGGTACCTTGGCTGGCACGTAGCGCAGCGCCTCGGCGTTAGTGGGTGACCAGTGGAGTCCATTTTTTGATGTCCACATAGGATCGGCTGTCTCCTGTGTGTCATCCAGTTCCTCACACTGAGTTGTGTCAGATGAGGAGTTAGAATCAGAAGTCAGCTGAAACTCCACATCTGAGGCGCTCTCCGTTACACTGCCATCAGACTCCGGCTCGCTGTCTGTTGGTTCAGTAACGTAGTCCACTGCTTCGGTGGTCGTGTAGGTTTTCTTCATCTTGCCGAGTGTGAAATGGCCGCACCAAAGAGGTGCACAGCTTTATAACTTTTTCATCAACCGCATTTGTATAAACACTGATTTCTCAACTATTCTAATCCAAAACAAAGGCAGACTTCCCTCTTTTCCCTACATCTTTGTGTTGCCGCAAGATGCAAGGTGTTGTTATTGTCTAAGGACTGACTGCATGGCTGTGTTTGTGCCTCTACATAGGTGAGAAATTATCGATTAACTTTGAAACATAGACTGCTAAAAAAAAAAAAGCTGTGTCAAAGGTTCATGTCTGTGTGTAAAATACGCATGAATCAAACCGAAAGAAAACAATGCAGTGAGAAGCGCTTTCTCTTGCTAAATGCACACACACACACATACATGCCTACACACACACATCCTACACCACCGACACACACACATACACACAGAGAGAGAGAGAGAGAGAGAGAGAGAGAGAGAGAGAGACAGAGAGAGAGAGAGAGACAGAGAGAGAGAGAGAGACAGAGAGAGAGAGAGAGAGAGAGAGAGTATAGACAGAAAGATTAAAATATGACCTTCAGGATATTACAGGATATTATATATTATATATATTTTCGTCACTCGCCTAAACACCATGTATTATATTTAGGCCCTACACACACACACACACACACACACACACACTTTTGTCAACGCAGACACACATTGCTCTCAGACATCCACACATACTCAGAAACATCATTTTAGATCATTAAGCCATTAAAATGCTTCATAACACAGTCAATAGTGCCCCTAGTGGAAACCAGAAAAATAATGTGCATTTCCCCCCATAGGGGAATACCTTTGTAGTGATGTCATCTGGTGGAATACACTATATAATGCAAATATAATGCTTTTGCTTCAAAATGAAAGGATGTTTCAAAATAAGTCATGATTCATGTTTTAATGACGGCCCCGGCTTTAAACAACGTTTTAATGGGTTTCAATGGGCCATTTTTGGTCATTATGTTCCTATTTGATCTACACAGTGTGTGTTATACATATGCAACATGGGATCAAAATTTTAAAATTTATCCAAAAAGTCACAATTTTGCCAAATTACATACCATTTGCATTAAAACAGCCAAAATGGTCAAAGAAATTGTAGCGTTTATATGCCCACGTATAAATATAATTAATTATTATGCATAACGGATTATGATCAATAATTAATATTTTAATTATTTTCAGAATTTACTGTAGCAGAATCAATAGTATGATCATTTTATCGGTTCATCCAATGAACAGAAAGCATAAACAATTATTAACTCTAGGAAATATAATATCTTCCTGGCCAAGAAAGAATAATCCCCAGCTAACAATAAATTACGAAGTAAATTAAGGGTAAAAGCATAGGTAACTTAAATCGAAGTTCAAGACAATAAATTCTTAAGCAGATAACACAAGTAATCTCTTTTCAAATACAAACAATACTTTATTGATTATATACTAACACATAAAGCTAATATCTAACACAAACACACGCACACACATTCATACGAGTTGCAGAAGGAAAAAGAGTAAGGAAAGATTAAGTTTTAAGAGTGAGTTTAAGAGTGAGATGATGAAATCCCAAGTTTCTATATGCACTTATAAGACATGACCTGGAACGAACCATCAATCATTAATTTAACCCTTCTATCGTTTCTTAGACAGGTTATTAAATTTATTTCAATACACCAGTTCAGCTTTTAGTCTGGAGGTACTTGCTTGTCTTTGCGTTCCTTTTTGGGAATTCCCTTCGTTGCATACAAGGGGGTTTCCCCGGGTTCCTTGGCTGGTCTCCTTGTGCCTGATGTCTGGGGCGGTCAGTCACGTGGTATGCTGGCGGAATGAAAGTCTTTGTTTGAAGCTGGCTTTGCAGAAGAAACGTGGACGGAAAATTTGCCGCAAAACTTAACTTAGAACTGAGACTCACAACGGAAAATAAAGGAAACTTAGAAAAGAAAAGAAAATTTAGACGAGAGTAGTAAGATGGCTTGAATAAAGCTGTTGAACCCATTCTTCTGATCTTAATTTGGGTTCCTTCATCTGCGCGTTTGTTACATGGTTACTGGTCTGATTTAGATCTTCATCTTTTTCTGCCCATCTCTCTTGAGAGTGATAGCAGAGCGTTTCTTGAGGGTGAACACAGAGAGCGAGAGCACAGAGAGAGAAGAGCACAGAGAGTAGAGAGAGAGCTTTGTTTCGGGTCTAAGTTCGGGTCAAACTCAAAAGTTTGTCCCCTCTCCTGAAGAGATCGGACCAATTAGACACTGGCTTTGTTTGTCTCATCGTAAATCATGCATTATCGGGGACCTCCTTACTCTAAGCTCTAATAGAGAGTACAGAGGCCACAGTTTAGACATCATTACTATTATAAGAATACGAAACATTTCACACAGATTTCAATCAAGCCATCTTTTGAATCACGAGCATACGATCATACTGATATGAAACACGACACTTTCATTCAAGCATCTAATAGTTATTACATGAATTATATGGGATCAAAGCATATTATCTTATTAAAATATGCATATAAGTGGTAGAGACAACACAGGATTATGTAGTTGCATGATTGTTTGATCATGAGTTCATTGAAAATTGTTCTTGAATGGTTTTATGTATTTTGATACGTAAAGTCTTTTTGGTGTGGAAAGTTTAGACATTCCAATCTGAGGTCATGGATAGTTCCTGCTGAAAAGAGGTTTTGTTCATCTCTCATGGGACCCTGGGTCCTTAAGAGAGATGGGGTCTGGTAGTCGCAGGGGTCAGCAGTACCATCTCTGAACCGATCCGTCTTGCAAAACTATCAAATGTTGACCAGTTCTTCCGTTAGTTTTGGCCATTAGAAGGGTCTTTTGCAGACTCTCTGGCGCCGCGATGGGTGATTTATTGGTTGGTTTGTGATTTGAGTCTGGGATGTGAAGACTCTTTGTGGGATTATGTATGAACAAAATCACCTAAAAGCTTTGTCATATATTCACGAGGCAAAACCAAATGCTATCAAAACATATTTTACTGGTGTTCAGGTCACACGCAGATTACATCACATCATCGCACGTGCACATCACATCACGTGACTTAAATACCCTCTCCCAAGCATAGGAACCAATGAATACACATCATGCAAATATACACATTATCCCAATACACCACATTACCTCCCCCATAAAAACCAATACATCACATTATATCAATTCAAAAACACCACATTAGTTCAATTCTCAATTTCTAAAATGCTGTGGTAATTTAATAGTCTGTTTAGAGCGACGCAGACCCACTGGACTTGGAACCAGAGGTTCCGTTGATTCGAGAGTTTCCGTTGATTCGAAAGGTACCTCAGAGTCAAATGTACCTGCTGACGTTCCAGTAAATCCAGCACCTTGATCATTGAATTCAGCATATTGAGCAGTCTCCTTTTCATTCTGTGGCATTGGATTCTCTGAGGACAAAGTGTGTGGTCTCAGTTGATCACCATGCCGTCTATACACAGTATCCGATATCGGATCACGTACCTTGTACGAAACAGGTCCTGTCTGTTGTGTAATCACTCCAGATAGCCACTTCGGATCTCCTCCCACTGTACTTCGCAGGAAAACAGAATCATCCACAGCAAAGGATCTCTCTCTTGCCCGATAGTCATGTTGATTTTTCTGCAAATACTGTTTTCTGCGAACAGTTTCATGAATGTTTGGTTTCAGGAAGTCCAACCTGGTGCGAATGTGTCTCTTTAGAAATAAATCAGATGGTGACTGACCTGTGGTACAATTAGGAGTTGTGCGATATCGCAACAAAAATAAAGATAGTCTATCATCAATGCACATTTGTTCATTAGTCAATTTCTTCATACCCATCTTAAACATCTGGACATATCTTTCTGCCAATCCATTGGTTGCTGGGTGTTTTGGTGCACTCCTGGTATGCATAATACCATTCTGCTTCACACATCTTTGGAATTCATCAGAAGTAAAAGTAGTTGCATTGTCAGTCACTATTTGTTCAGGTAATCCATATGCAGAAAACAATCTCTTCAATCTGGTAATTGTAGCTTGAGAAGTAATCTGTGGCATACGAAAAACTTCTAACCACTTAGAATGAGCATCAACAACGATCATAAACATGTTGTTCAGGAAAGGACCAGCAAAATCAACATGCAACCTTTTCCAACACTCACCCGGGAATTCCCATGGATGAAGAGGGACGTGACTTGGCATTCTTTGTTCTTGTTGACAGATTTGACACTCCTTGCAAACTCTTTCTATATCCGCATCAATTTTTGGCCACCACACATATTTACGCGTCAGAGTTTTCATTTTAACAATGCCAGGGTGTCCTGAGTGAATTTCATGTAACACGGATTTTCGAAATTTAAATGGTACTATCACTCGTGTGCCCCATAACAAACATCCCTGTTTTGGGATGTGCTTATGTTCCCCAAACAGAGTCACTAATGGTCTATGATCAGTTATCAAATTGAAGGATCTTCCCCAAAGATACTGATGGAATTTTTTAACTCCATAAATCACACTCAAAGCTTCCTTCTCAATCTGTGAATATTTCTTTTCAGCAGGAGACAAAGTACGTGAAGCATATGCAATGGGATGTTCTTCACCATTTGGCATGATGTGCTGAAGCACTGCACCAATTCCATAAGCTGAGGCATCACATGCTAAAGTCAAAGGCAATTGTGGATCATAATGTACTAACACTTTGTCACTGGTGAGCAGTTCTTTACACCTGTTGAAAGCACCCTGTTCCTTTTTCTCCCAGCACCAAGCAACTTGTTCTTTTAACAGTCTATACAGTGGTGCCAACACTGTGCTCTGATTTGGTACAAAACGTCCATAATAATTTACCAGGCCTAAAAAGGCAGTTCCTTCACATTTGAGGGTGCTGGTGCATCCCGAATAGCTCTTACTTTGTCTTTTGTTGGATAGACCCCTTTTTCATCGATCACATGGCCCAGGTATTCAATTCGTGTTTGTCCCCACTCACACTTACATTTCTTTACTCTTAAGCCTGAGTCTTGAAGACGCTGTAAGACTTTGCAAAGGTTTGTTAGATGTTCTTGCTCATCTTGACCTGTGATCAACAAATCGTCCAAATACACAATCACTTTCAGATCTTTCATCAAATTTTCCATTATACGTTGAAAAATGGAAGGGGCTGAACTAATGCCAAAAGCAAGACGATTATACACATATAATCCCTTGTGGGTGTTGATTGTCGTATACTTCTTAGAATCATTATCCAGTAAGACCTGTTGATATGCCTGTGCCAAGTCAATCTTGGAAAACAACTTCCCTCCACTCAAAGTGGCTAACACTTCCTCAATCCGTGGCAAGGGATACACTTCAGTATTGGCAGCTTGATTAACAGTGACTTTGTAGTCTCCGCATAAGCGAATTGTGGAATCTTTTTTTATCACAGGAACAACTGGAGCAGCCCACTCACTGTACTTTACTGGAGATATAACATTGGCTTTTTCTAGTCTATCAATTTCCTTCTCCACACGTTCTTTCATAGCAAAAGGAAGAGGACGATTTTTAAAAAACTTGGGCGGAACATCTGGTTTCACTGAAATAGTAGCTTTAATGTCCTTTAGAGTGCCCAGCTCATCCTTAAAGACTTCACTATACTTGTCCAGCACTTCTTGAATAGACCCAGGCTGCTTAGCTTGACTCACATATCGAATCATTTTCCAATTCAATTTTACTTTCTGGAGCCAGTTCCTACCACACAGATTTGGACCATTCCCTTTTACTACAATTAGTGGTAACTCATTCACTTGATCCTCATATTGTACAGTAGTTGTGAATTGACCCAATACTGGAATGCATTCACCGGTGTAGGTCTTTAACTTTACTCTAGCTCCCTCCAGTGGCAAATGGGCAAACAATTGTGTATACACTTGTTGTGAAATGATGCTTACAGCCGCTCCTGTATCAATTTCCATCAATAAATCCTGCTGATTCACAGTAAAATTCACTCGGAAAGGCTGTTTCTCAGTATCACTTAACATGGAAAACATTTCCAGCTCTGGCTCTTCAGCATACAAATAAGCTGTTACTTTATGCTTGTTCTGTTGTTCAGCAGATTTACTGTTGAGATGTGACTTCACTTTACAAGCTCTCTTTATATGCCCAATCTGTCCACAATCGTGACACTTAGAATTTTTAAAATAACATTCCTGAGCATTATGGTTTTTGCCTTTACAACGATAGCACAATTGTCTCTGGTTATAAACAGTCTTTTCATTCACCTTATGCACTGTTGCCGCTGAATCCTCTGTCCTCCTCAGTTGTTGCGTATCTCGATCTGCAGTTTCAATGCTGAGAGAAATTTCAAGTGCCCGTGCAAAAGTGAGTGTGTCTTCCGAAAGCAATCTTCGTTGACATGCTTCACTTCGGATTCCGCTAACAAAACGATCACGTAGAGACTCATCCAAACTTGCACCAAAGTCACATTTAGATGCACATTGTTTCAGTTCAGCAACATACTGGGACACAGTTTCATGGGGTTTTTGAACACAGCGCTGAAATCGGAAGCGTTCAGCTATTATTAACGGCTTTGGTTCAAAATGGGCCTTAAGAATATTCACCACTTCTTCAAACGTTTTATCCTTTGGCTTTGCAGGCTGAACCAGATTCCGTAGTAATCCATATGTGGACGCTCCCACAGCACTAAGCAAAGTCGCCACCTGCTTCGTATCATCCACGTCATTCGCAATCATGAACAATTCCGCTCGTTCAATATACGCAGACCAGGACTCATCTTCTGGTTTATACCAAGCGGCAACATTCTGATCTGAAAAATGAAGCCTACCCGGAAGTGCGAAAAACTGCAATACATCGAAAATCCGCTAGGGGAAGGTCCCAAAAGGGAGCAAATGTCCATAGCCCCCATGTTAAAATGTCCGTTTTCACAGCATAAATTCATGTCTTTACAGGTTGGTCCCATGGACTTTTATTGTATTTTTCGATAGCTTTCGAGTGCCTGACAACGGCGAGGGTAGTGAATTTTTTTCTAACTCGTTAGTTTAGATCGTATTTAGATATAAAATGTATGACAATAAGGGCGTGGTTAACTTTGATTGACAGCTGACAAGGCAGCGCCACGGAGAATGACAACATAAGAAGCGCCATTTTTTAATACAGTTGACATATAATACTACTGTTTCTGTATCATGAAATGTAGTTTTAAGAGTTTTTCAGGCGAGAATGTAGTTGTTTAAAGCTCAAATCTGTGGTTTATTTAAAGATTTATGAAAATTGTATCCAGTTGATCCAGCGATGACCGGGTGCTCGGCGCGATGTACCCCGCCTGGAACGGTCTTACATCGGCTTGACGTTCTGAGGTTTGCCGCCAATGCCGCGGACTCTGGCGTCTCTGTAGTGGTTAAACATGAGATATAATTCATCTTGTGTGTATCTAATGGGCGATTTTTGGTCTCGTGAATCTATATTTTTTTCCCTGGGCAATCGTTTTGGCTGAGGGGAAGTTTCATAACTTTATAAGCTATTTAACTTTATGTATGGTTAAACTCGCGCTGACTTTGTATGTTTGATTGAATTGTTTGCTTTATTTGTATAGCTTCTTACACCTTTTACTTATACTTTTATAATGGCTAATATTGATAAAACTGAAATTTAACAAAAAGAGACTGGGTTGAGTTTTGTCATTTTAATACAACGAAGATGATCTGTAATGTTGTTCACTGCAAAATCTGTTGTTTAGTACAAATGCACATATTGCCTGGACCATAAAATGTTTAATATTTTTATATTATATTTAAAATGAAAAGAGGCAGATTTGTGTTATATTTTGTTTTGTTTTTCATAAATAGGCAAACGTTATGTGCAGTTGAATATAATCAATATGCGTTGCCTGAACCACATTTGTGTGGCTATAATGTTTAAGATTTCTTTAAATGAAAACGAAAAGAGTTAGTATGGTGTTTTATAACATATTTCGTTGCCATAGACTGTAAAAAAATAGTTCGTTGCCTGAAATATACCCGGAGTAGCAGAGCGAGCTGAGTGACGCGCGCTGCGTTAGAAGGTGGGCGGGGTTAGGATTTCCCAAGATTTTCCAAGATGGCGCCGCCCATACCCCCCATAAACGGCTTCAAACCCGTTCTTCAGAAAGTCTATGGGTGACGTCACAGACGCTTTGTCCATATTTTTTACAGTCTATGGTTTATACTCATCTAATCTTCCGATTTGCGCCATGTCCTCTCACATTCTTTATCCTCGTCGCCAATTTATGTCATATATTCACGAGGCAAAACCAAATGCTATCAAAACATATTTTACTGGTGTTCAGGTCACACGCAGATTACATCACATCATCGCACGTGCACATCACATCACGTGACTTAAATACCCTCTCCCAAGCATAGGAACCAATGAATACACATCATGCAAATATACACATTATCCCAATACACCACAAGCTTCAATTGTGTTTGGTTCATTCTCGTAGTCGTTACAAAATTAAACTGAAAATGACTAAAAATGCAGCAAGAAGGTTAAACACCTTTTTAATTTTAGAATTAAAATGTTTTAATTATTCTCAGGTTAGTAAGCAAGTCAAATCTGTCCTATAATAAGCATTTGAATTTCCATACTTATAATATTTAGATCACAGAAGACTTCTGCGTGGTCAGTTCAGCTCAATCTTTTGTTAAACCGAGACTTATGGCAGGCGAGTTTCTTAATTTCAATTATATATATATTTTTTTCAATTAAATACAGGTTAACTAGCTTACATAAAAGGTACTACTATATAAAACAAAAATAAAAGTAAATCAAAACTAAATCGTTTACAAGCTTTAACTGCAGGAGACTCAATGGCAAGGCATATAACACCGGAGACGTCCTTTACGAATCAGCGTCTGCCTTCATCTTCTCCTTTCAGCCTTATATAGACCATCTGTCATAAGTTCTGGAGATTCCTTTCGGACCTGTTTATATAAAGCCTTTCGCCTCTTTGTCCTCCTTCTTCTGACCTTTTCTTTGTTGCATTCTGTGCCTCGTCTGCAACACATACGACAGTAATGCTTGCATTTTTCTTCTTTCTTTAGCAAAGCTCTTTCATGTTTTGTTCCTCACTATTCTTTTTGATAAATGCTTAAAACATTAAAGGAGAACTCCCGTCAATTTTAACATTGAGCTAATTTTTTTGTAAATTTGGAGTGCTGTCAGTACAGAGAACAACGACAGAAATCGGTGTTGCCTACACCTACTTTTCGGTCGAAGTCCACAGTAGTCGATTGTCGAACTCATACGATCCAATATTCACGCGCGTGAACTCGACAATCGACTACTGTGGACTTCGACCGAAAACAGGATGTAAATACAGGTATGTGCGCTGGCTGAATTAACATCACTTTTATTAATATCTTTCACATCTACTGCAGTCAGATTCACCGTGTTCACTCTGAAGGAATCACTCACATGGCTGTGCACTTGTAATGACACATCAAGGATGTTAAGAGGCTAAAAGCAGGTTTAAAACTTGCCCCATTGAAGTCAACAGGGTGCAAATTTTAAAAAGAGGATAACACGGTGTAGGCAACACCGATTTTTGTCGTTGTTCTCTGTACTGACAGCACTCCAAATTTACAAAAAAATGAGTTAATTAAAATTAAAATTAAGTGTGGTATGTTTTTCCTTATAAACCACTTTCTCAATAAACCATTTTCTTAATAAATCGCTTTACAACAACAATTTACAGTGTTTTTCTTCACAACTCCCTTTATTCATATATGGTTACAATGATTATTACAAGTGATCGTTTAACAACAACTTCTGGTGTCTTGCTTTATAAAAACACTTTCTTTATATAAGGTTACAATTATGGTTGACTACAATACATAAGTGCTTCATACACAAAAAGGCATAATTATAATAGAATAATTACATATTCTATAACACTTTAAAGAGAAAAAGAGATGATTAGGCAGCATTGTTGATGTAAAGACAATTGCGAAGCAGTATCTTGAATAGTAGTTTTTTACTCACAAGTGTCTGTACTCACAAATCTGTTTTTACTGTTTGATCCAGTGATTCCTTTCACTAAAAAAAGGACACGAATGTAAAGCAGAGATAAAGGACAGTAAGGGTACATCTAAATTAATCCGGATAGGTTTAAAAATGCTCTCCATCCACACTAGCGGTTTCTTTTGAAAAACTCCTGAAAACGCTGAATACACCTTACAGCGCATGCGTAAAAAAAGCTCACTGAGATGATACAGATGGAAAAGTAAATAAAAAAGTTATTGCGCAATTCTTCTGACAGGATTATTTTATTTAGCAAAGTATCTCAGCATTCACTGATGCGTCAGGTCGCACTATAATCACTATTATATGTCTAAAGCGAGACTGCTCTCATGTTTTACTGAAGGACAGCAAATGCGAGTGAATTTTCTGTCATCTTTGCTGGACTGTGATATGAAGAGTGTGCAAAGTAACATTTTAGCAACAGTGTGAAAGTGAATTGTATAACAGGCACAATAATGGTATAAACATGAATATCTATTGGTACAATTTGCACCACATGACTAAACTTTTTTAAACGTTTTTAAAAACCTCAGTTTTGACAGTCCACACCACAACGCGAAAACGGCGTTTTCAAATTTATCCACTTCGGAGAACGCTTTCAAAATGCTTTGTTTTCATTAATAAAAATGCGTCTCAGTGTGGACAGAAGGACAAACCGGAGAGAAAGATACTTTTAAAAAAATAATAATTTTTTAACAACAATTTTATTTATCAAAAATAATAGGTCAGGGCCACAGCTCTGTCCACTTTTTAAGATTCATATTTAGTATCAGCACATTCACTGTATTGTGGGGGAACATCTGCAGGATCATGATTCACGGAAGAGTTGCTCACCAGAGGTACCTGCAAGAAAAACAGGTATGCAATCAGCTTTAATGCTAATTTATTGATAATTCTAATAAATTCTTGAACACACACACACACACACATAATATATATATATATATATATATATATATATATATATATATATCAAAGTCCCATTAGACTGGTGCTACTAGCTTCTCTTACCTCTGATGGATTGGGTCTAAAGGCATAGGACTGTGGAATAACAGCTTGGTGAACATTCAGCACCTTCGGAAAAATACATGTTGCGTTTTATACCTTCTTACTGCAATGTAATTTTAATAACATGGGATGACGGTTCTAGTATTACAGGTTATTTCAAATGGAAAAAGGAAAAGACAAAAAATCCTGCTGAAATATTTTGGTATCGAAATTACAGATTATTTTAAAACAATAGAAATTGAAAAACTACCCATCTTTCTGTCAATCTGAAAAATGTCCTAGCAACCACCCAGGAAACCCTAGCAACTGCTTAGCAACCATAGCGGCCACTCAGCTTCTAGCCCTGAACACATCACTCACCTGTGGAGAACAGCAACAGGCGTTGGCTTTACAGGCAAATGCTGACAGAACGATGGAGATGATAAACTCAAGGAGAGTGAATACCAAGGACACACCACGGATCCCCCGGTATAAGGTCTGAGAAAACACTCATCATTAGCACAAATATTAATAAAATAAATGATAGTTACTCACTCATACGTAAGTTGTAAGTTACAAGTCACTCAGAATTTTCACAGGCTACAAATTTTTACCAATACCATTAGGAAAAACTGCCATATAGATATTTGTAATACTATCTCATAATTTGGCAGCAGGCAGCTACAGTCAAACCAAATATTTATTCAGACACCAGAAATAATTGTTGGTTATTTTTTTATTTTTTTTACTAGTGGGTGCAACTACACTATAGTTAATGTATGTAAGTGAGGATAGCAAAATAAAGTAAACTGTGACATTCTTCATCCAAAAATTCTTCATACAGTGACTACCAAATTATTCAGACACTTTGACCTGACCATGTTTTGCTTTAGTGTTTTTTCTTAATTTGCTAATGCGACCTTTTTACACCACAGACTTAAGCATTGCTTAGTAATTGCTTGATCTAAATTGGTATTATGTAATTAAATTTATCAGCTGACAGCTATTCAACCTAATTCATTTGTTACAAATGTGTTAAAAAATTCATTTGTTAAAAAAATTTCTGGAGCAAATGAAATGAGTGAGGAGAGGCGGGTTTGTGTGTAACGCTATTTTTGACCAATACATTGCACTTAGTTTATTATTTCAGATGCCCTTTTAAAAAGACTTCAATTGAAAATTGTATATGAAATTCAGTCTGCCGAAGCGGCTAGTAGGAGTGACTGTAACACGCCACTGCTGAAATACACACGCATTTGGCGGGTGTTAATGTCAAGCTGTGATTTATGTAAATGATCAGTAACATTAAGAGGTCTATTAAATTATTCTATTAAATGCAAAAAAAATGTGACTAGAAAAGTTGTTAACATACCTGGTAATTATAACATTCATATCCATAGCAGTAAGGGATATATCCTATAGACAAATCTAATGAAAGGATAATAATGGAAATGCCTGCAGTTATAGCACTTGAGATGTTCATTCCAAGTGAACCTTTCACCTATAGGCAGAAAACACAGAAAAAAACAAGTTAATAAGTTAGAAAGCACTTTACCCAGAGTGTTAAAGCGGATCATGAAACAATATATGGAGCACTATAAAAATAAATAATAAAGTTGCAATTATTGGGTCCAAGAACAAATGACTCATGAAGACAATACAATTATACAATGGCAATATCTCTCTTCAAATATAATAAAAGTCTTATAATTTCAAATATAATATGGGTGTCTGTGTGTGAAACTATTCTTCTATGTACTATTTTACAATAGACAAATAATATTGTCTCTTAATTTTAATAGAATAGCAATACATTAATTTATGTCTGGCAACTTGACATGTTTTCTGTATCATGTAAAACTAAAGGTAATTTGGAGATCACTGATTTCTTTGCAAACTGATTAGATTTTGATTAGACTTCATTGATCATTCTAAACTGCCACCTTACCGTGGTGGAGGGGTTTGAGTACCCGAATGACCCTAGGTAGGAGCTATGTTGTCTGGGGCAGAGGTCGGCAACCCAAAATGTTGAAAGAGCCATATTGGACCAAAAAAAAAAATCTGTCTGGAGCCGCAAAAAAATAAAAGCCTTATATAAGCCTTATAATGAAGGCAACACATGCTGTAAGTGTCTATATTAGCTATATTAGCCCCCTAGTATCAAAATGATAAGTAGGCTACAATGAGCATTCATGATTAAATGTTCGTTGACAGAAATGTTGAAATTAAATATTTATTATACACATTTTTACAACGTTGAAAAACTTCACACGTAAGTTTAAAATATTCTGGCTGACCCCCCAGCGTGAGTTTTTCAAGGCCACCATTATTTAGAATGTGTCACTTTATGGTTTCCATGGTGACGCGTCATTGCGTGTCACGTGACACACCGCAGCAACAACAGAGCTGAATGAATGATGATCTGCTTTTATGTCATTTTTCCTTTTTTATTCAAAATATTCACAAATTTGTTAGATATGGCATGAAATATCTGATATTCCGATTGTCAAATATATGCAAGTGGAAGTGTTTTGTTGTTTAAACACCTTTATAACGACCGAGTTATTTGCCGCAGATGCAGTTCAGAGAATTGGATCTGTTGGATTTACAACACGTGAATTTATCCACTTCTCCCGAAATACATAAAAGTAAGTGGCTGGTGAACTGGGAGAAGAATAGAGTAAACTTTAAAGTTACTTACACAATGTGTATCTGATATGAAAAAAACGTGTCTAATTTTAATGGAAAGGATTATTATTGCCTCTTCCTTTAACATCAGTGTGTATTTTACAAACTCTAAATGTATTGTTTTTTTAGTACTTATATGTCTGAAACCTAAAATAAACATTATGTGGTTGAAAACACTGAAAAGTTGTGATATATGACAGCTCTGAGTGCGCCTTTCTCTGGCTCAGCGCCAGCCAACGCGCGAGAGCACATTTGAATTTAGCAGTTGATCACGTCATGCACTGACCGTTCTAATCACACCGATGTGATCGTACGTGCGAAAGGGTTTTAAGAATGTCATGTTTTTCCTCCTACAGAAATTATATTTAAACAAAAAATATTTTTTCCATTTTCATATTTTTGAAAAGCTCAAGGGAGCCACTAGGGCGGAGCTTAAGAGCCGAATGTGGCTCTAGAGCCGCGGGTTGCCGACCCCCGGTCTGGGGCTATATGCCCCTGGTAGGGTCTCCCAAGGCAAACAGGTCCTAGGTGACGGGTCAAACTAAGAGCGGTTCTAAAACCCTTTATGATGCCAATAAATTCGAGATATAAATAAGGGGCCGGTGCTTAGTGGATCAAGCAGCAGTCGAAGGCGGGGGCCTCGACAACCCGATCCCTGGACACGGAATCTAGCTCTAGGGACATGGAACGTCACCTCTCTGGCGGGGAAGGAGCCTGAGATTGTGCGTGAGGTTCAGAGATTCCGACTAGAGATAGTTGGGATCACCTCCACGCACGACTTGGGCTCTGGAACCACACTCCTTGAGAGAGGATGGACTCTTCACCACTCTGGAGTTGCCCATGGTGAGAGGCGGCGGGCTGGTGTGGCGAGAGAGTCGCTTCCCTGCGCCTTCAGGTCGGGGATAGGTCTCTCACTGTCGTGATCTGAACCTGTGTGGTGTTCTGTTATTGGACTTCTGTGCTAGTTACAACTTGCCCATAACGAACACCATGTTCAAGCATAAGGGTGTCCATCAGTGCACATGGCACCAGGACACCCTAGGCCGGAGGTCAATGATCGACTTTGTGGTCGTTTCATCTGACCTCCGGCCGTATGTCTTGGACACTCGGGTGAAGAGAGGGGTGGAGCTGTCAACTGATCACCACCTGGTGGTGAGTTGGATCCGATGGCGGGGGAGGAAGCTGGACAGACTCGGCAGACCGAAACGTATTGTGAGGGTCTGTTGGGAACGTTTGGCCGAATCCTCTGTCAGAGAAACCTTCAACTTCCACCTCCGGCAGAGCTTCGACCGGATCCCGAGGGAGTCTGGAGATATTGAGTCCGAGTCGAGGCGGCAATCCCCGAACCCGGTGGTGGACACCGGAAGTAAGGGATGTCGTAAAGCTGAAGAAGGAGTCCTATCGGGCCTGGTTGGCTTGTGGGACTCCTGAGGCAGCTGACGGTACTGACAGGCCAAGCAGACTGCAGGCCGGGTGGTTGTGGAGGCAAAAAATTGGGCTTGGGAGGAGTTCGGTGAGGCCAAGGAGAAGGACTACCGGTCAGCCTCGAAGAGATTCTGGCAAACTGTCCGGCGCCTCAGGAGGGGGAAGCAGTGCCCTACCAACGCTGTTTACAGTGGAGGTGGGCAGCTGTTGACCTTGACTGGGGATGTCATTGGACGGTGGAAAGAATACTTTGAGGATCTCCTCAATCCTACCGTCACGTCTTCCATTGAGGAAGCAGAGGCTGAGGTCTCGGAGGTGGACTCGTCCATCACTCGTCCGGTAGTCAAGAAACTCCTCGGTGGCAAGGAACCAGGGGTGGATGAGATCCGTCCCGAGTACCTCAAGTCTCTGCATGTTGTGGGGCTGTCTTGGCTGACACGCCTCTGCAGCATCGCGGGACAGTACCTTTGGACTGGCAGACCGAGGTGGTAGTCCCTCTTTTTAAGAAGGGGGACCGGAGGGTGTGCTCCAACTATAGGGGGATCACACTTCTCAGCCTCCCCGGGAAAGTCTATGCCAGGGTACTGGAGAGAAGAATACGGCCGATAGTAGAACCTCGGATTCAGGAGGAACAGTGCAGTTTTCGTCCCGGTCGTGGAACACTGGACCAGCTCTATACCCTCTCCAGGGTACTGGAGGGTTCATGGGAGTTTGCCCAACCAATCCACGTGCTTTGTGGATTTGGAGAAGGTATGTGTCCCTCGCGGCATCTCGTGGAGAGTGCTCTGGTTGTATGGGGTTCGGGGCCCTTTGCTATGGGCTATCCGGTCCCTGTACGACCGGAGCAGGAGTTTGGTTCGCATTGCCGGATGTAAGTCAGACTTGTTCCCGGACCTTCAGCATGCACTGGGACGGTTTGCAGCCGAGTGTGAAGCGGCTGGGATGAGAATCAGCACCTCCAAATCCAAGGCCATGGTTCTCAGTCGGAAAAGGGTGGTTTGCCCGCTTCAGGTTGGTGGAGAGCTCCTGCCTCAAGTGGAGGAGTTTAAGTATCTTGGGGTCTTGTTCACGAGTGAGGGAAGGATGGAACGGGAGATTGACAGATGGATCGGTGCAGCTTCTGCAGTAATGTGGTCGATGTACCGGTCTCTCGTGGTGAAGAAGGAGCTGAGCCGCAAGGCGAAGCTCTCGATTTACCGGTCAATCAACGTTCCTACTCTCACCTATGGTCATGAGCTGTGGGTCATGACCGAAACGACAAGATCCCGGATACAGGCGGCCGAAATGAGCTTTCTCCGCCGGGTGGCTGGGCGATCCCTTAGAGATAGGGTGAGAAGCTCGGTCACTCGGGAGGAGCTCAGAGTAGAGCCGCTGCTCCTCCATATCGAGAGGGGCCAGCTGAGGTGGCTCGGGCATCTTTTCTGGATGCCTCCTGGACGCCTTCCCGGGAAGGTGTTCCGGGCATGTCCCACCGGGAGGAGACCCCGGGGAAGACCTAGGACATGCTGGAGGGACTATGTCTCCCGGCTGGCCAGGGAACGCCTCTGTGTCCCCCCGGAAGAGCTGGAGGAAGTGTCTAGGGAGAGGGAAGTCTGGGCATCTCTGCTTAGACTGCTGCCCCCGCGACCCGGCCCCGGATAAGCGGAAGAAGATGGATGGATGGATGGATGATCATTCTGAAAATATAATGAATTTTATGCATAGTCAATCAAATTAACCATTTACAGAGCATCCGGTAAGTATCCATAGCGCTTCACTTTCCACATTTTGTTGTTATAGGCTTAATCCAAAATGGATCTGAGCCTCGACACAATCCTGTCTCAGAGGTGTACAGACACTTCATGGCTTGGTTTGTGCTCTGACATGCACTGTTAACTGTGGGACCTTATATAGGCAGGTGTGTGCCTTTCCAAATCATGTCCAATCAATTGAATTTACCACAGTTGGACTCCAAGCAAGTTGTAGAAACACCTCAAGGGTGATCAGTGAAAACAGGATTGCACCTGTGCTCAATTTTGAGTGTCATGGCAAAGGCTGTGAATACTTATGTACATGGGATTTTTTGTTTGTTTTTATTTTTCATAAAATTGCAACGATTTCAAACAAACTTCATTCACGTTGTCATTATGGGGTATTACTAGTAGAATTTTTAGGAAAATAATGAATTTAATCCATTTTGGAATAAGGCTGTTAAATAAAATGTGGAAAAAGTGAAGTGTTGTGAGTGTTTGTTGGAGTTTTCATATTATCCGCATATATATATATATATATATATATATATATATATATATATATATATATATATATATATATATTTATACTACAGGGCCGTTGAATGCTTGAATCTGATTGGTTGACGAACGTTCTAAGGTGTGCATTATTTTCAGGGAAACGCGCGGCTAAAGTAGTTCCAGGCAGGTCTTGACCGCATTACAGTTCCATATCACTTCGCGTAGTTAACTGTAATAACGGAAAATAGGATACAATTCATAACAAGAAAAAACATTTAGCCCCATGCGCTTGATCTGCAATTTTCAATGTCTAGCTTTACAATCAATGGAAACATGCAGTTTAATTTTAATAAATAAAGTATATAGTCCTATCTATATTATAATCAATAGAAAATTAAACTGAATATAGGCTAAATAAATGGATAGTCCTGCAGTACGGATTTTTATTGCAGATAATAACAAATAAATAATTATTGATAGGCCTTACTTGTTAAAAGGGCTTTGTGTTTAATTTATTTGGCTATAGTCTACTGTCATCTGTCAATGAAAAAAAAAAGAATGAACGAATTAATTAAAACGAATTAAATTAATAAATAAATAATAATATTGACGCACATGCTTTTCTGTCTCATTATTGCAACATCTCTCTCTAATAACTGCATTAATAACTGGGGACACACTTTAAGGCCGGTTATGAATGTAATTGGATACTTATGACTGATCATGTCCAAACGCGTGTTCAGCGCGTTCAGTCTGTGTTCAAAGTCGGTGTTTAAAATCTGCTGCGATGAAAACAGTCAGAGAATGTGTCAGCTAGTCGTGTGTCCCCAGCATTAGTCTGCTATCAGTGGCTCAAACCTCCGTTACTAACTCTAAAATGACGTTTTGGAATTAGCAACGGAGGCACTGGATTAGATGCGTAAGAAATTAGTCCTACATACAAGAGCGTTTTAATGACAAAAACTTTACGAACATCTTGAAATACATAACCTGAACAATGTTTCGAGGTGTGGTAACTGTAGTATAAGCGGAATAATTGACTTCAGGCCGTTGAATTATTAGAAAAATAATGCACACCGAGGTGTAACGCCACTCCGCTTCGCGTCGTGACCGCATTACCACCTCGGGTGTGCATTATTTTTCTAATAATTCAACGGCCTGTCGTCAATTATTCCTTATATATATATATATATTTATTATCAGGCAAAAGTTTGGAAACATTACTACTTTTAATGTTTTAGAAAGATATATCTTATGCTCATCAGGCCTGCATGTATTTGCTCAAAAATACAGTAATACTGTGAAATATTATTACAATTTAAAATGATAGTTTTCTATTTGAATATACAGGGTGGGCCATTTATATGGATACACCGTAATAACATGGGAATGGTTGGTGATATTAAAGTCCTGTTTGTGGCACATTAGTATATGTGAGGGGGCAAACTCCTCAAGATGGGTTTGCCCCCTCACATATACTAATGTGCCACAAACAGGACTTTAATATCACCAACCATTCCCATGTTATTACGGTGTATCCATATAAATGGCCCACCCTGTACTTGAAAATATAATCATTTCTGTGATGCAAAGCTGAATTTTCAGCACCATTACTCAGTCTTCAGTGTCACATGATCCTTCAGAAATCATTCAGAAATCACATGATCCTTCAGAAATCAAAAACTTTTGAACTACCGTTCAAAGGTTTTGGGTTCAGTAATATTTTCTTTTCTTTCTTTCTTTTTTTTTAAAGAAATTATTCTTTTACTTTCATCCAGTTTTGGGCAGTTTGTTTAGTCTTACATTAAATAAAGTTTGTGCTTGGACCCCTGAAAATAACAAGTAATGTGCGCATACCAAACACAAACTGGAGGAGGCTTTGCCATGGAGTTTTTTTTCTGCAGCAATGCAGAGTGATCCTGTGATAATGTACTGAGAGGAGAGAGAAAGGATTCTTCTGTTAGAATATTTAGCTTGCGTTAGAAAGACAGAAATGCACTTAAATTGTATATTGTTTGCTTACGATGAGAGATCCCCAATAAGGAATACCACTGAAGACAAAGATGGAATCTGGATTGACTGTAGACACGATTCCCAACAGGAGAATCAGCAGACCGATCATTATCTGGACAATCTGAGGAAGACCAGAAAACAGTTTCTTATTGCAGGGGAATAGTGACTCACAGTTATTAGCTGAGCAGGATTGCCAGATCTGCACAACAGTTTGTTAATGTTTGTAGTACTGCTTTTTTGGATTTTTTTTTCCATACCTTTCCTCCTTCACACGTATAAAAATGAATTATTGAAATATTTCTCACCCCGAGTGCTTTTGGTTGTCCTTTCAGGAAAGCCTGAAGTCCTTGAGGAGCTGAAGCTGTCTGTGGCACATAAACAGTCACTGGAGCCGTTTGTTCTGGGGCCTGAAACTGGATGATCAGCGTCGACGAGTTTGTGGGAATGACTGTACTAGACATTCTTCTTTCTGAATCTGAAATTGATCTGTACAAAATCAAGACATGTAAAAACATGTGATGAATAAGAATATAAAATAATTTTCATAAATAATCTTACCAGTGTATTTATTAAAATATTATATGTTCATAGTTATTATTATAAACAATCTGTGGTCTTCAAATTCTGGAAAAACATATGAACGCAGTCATGTCACAGAATTATTGGTAACTAGAATAACTCTTCACAGAAATTATATTACAAACATCTCATGTTTAAACTGATCTACAGCTGTCACCATCTCACAGGTGGGACATTTGCCAGTATATATTTAAAACAATAATATCTTTGTAAAAACCTAAAGTAACATTGACAAACTATTTGAAAGTTTACAATCTTTAGTTTTCATATTTGTTGAATTTTAAAAAAAATAAATTACAGATGAGCAGTAATTTATAAATTTGCAACAAGAATTTTTCATTCTCATTAGGCGTGTTCAGGCCTTTATTTTGAAATAGCGATGAACATGAAAAATCATGGAAGATTAGTAGAAACCTCAGTTTGTTTTCATGGCAAGAGTTCAAAAGATACCACCAATTCAATTTTATGAGAAAAAAAGATCTGAATATGTTTTAAATATACAGAAAAAAATGATAGATTCTCAATTTGGTATGCAGTGTTGAGCTATAATGCACATACATGTTTTTTATTGCTTTACTTATAGGTTGAATACAAACCAAATACTGCCAAACCGCCCATATTACTTCTGGATAGGATGACTACTTCATACATTTTATGAAAATTATGGAAATATATAGTTCAGATCACTCAAACCATATATGGAAATGGAGGTGCCTTTATATGGTCAGTAATGGAGCTTGTCTGTCATCTAGTAAAAAAGTGTGGTACTGCGCCAAACAAACTTACTGAAAGCTATTTTTTGAGATCTCAACCTAAAATTTGGATCACAACTTGTTCAGATTTGCGGCTTTGATTTTCTCGCTATTTTAGAGTAAAACTTATTTTGTAAAACAAAAGTCTTACGGGGTTGGAACAACATGAGGGTGAGTAATTACTGGCAGAAGTTTCATTTTTGGGTGAAGTAACCCTTTAACAAAAGTGCCCTACTGCCGTTATAAATCAAAACATTACTAAATAAAGTAATAAACTACTCATTAATAAAAAAAAATTGTCTTAAAAAACAACAAAAAGGGAGACATAATGCAAAGATAATAAATTGTATAAAAGTAGTCAGATGAGATCTAATTTGTTTTACCAGGGGGAAAAAAATGCACTCTTCAGTTGGTTTTTCGCACTTTGCTGTGTGTTCTTATAGTTCACTCCTCTGAGATAACGCATTCTGTGGTTTCCCAGAATGAAAGTTAAAGTGGGGGGAGCTCAGATGGTTAGGAGGGGTGGCAAAGCTACACACTGTTTCCAGGAAATCAAGTCTGACGCACTACTGTAATATAATCTCTTTTCACAATAACAGGAAGATTAAATTAAATCTTACTTAATTTGTCTTTGTTGTATTTTATATAATCTGCATGCTGGTTTGGAAACAGACTTGTTAATATTGTACAAAACATGTGGGATAACAATGATCAGCACAGTAAAAAACATTTATCTTACCTTATTTGGAACAGATTTGGCCCAATAATCAGTAGTTCAAGTCTTCTAAAAATTAGAGAACGAATTGACTTGCTTGTTTTTGCATTGTAAAAAACAACAACAAATTTTGCATCATACTGTATCATTTGTGTTAATTATGGGCATATAAGCAAGATTCATTACCTTTAGTATGCTGTTAAAAACGAAGTGAGGAAGCTGGATCTTCCAGACAAAATAAAACACAGGGCTAAAAAAACACGACTAGACCAGGGAAAACAAGGAGCACTTGGGGAAAATGAGGGTGGGGAAACAGTAGAAGAACTACAAAGACCAAGTAAAAGACTACAAAAGGACAGGAAAATCATAAAAGATACAAAATACAAGACACTAAACAAAAGACCTAACACTAGTGCATCACAGACTCAAACTCATCATAAGGTATCCCTGAGAGTTAAACATCTGACAATCTAAAACCATACTATCACACACAAGCAGGAGATGAGATGATATTCACTGAGCTGAGTCCTCATTTATAAAACTTTCCATAGATTTCATACTAAAAGTCTGCGTACGCACAAAAAGTTTTTAGATTTACAGTATAAAACCATGCGTATGCCAGAACCTGCTCAAAAATCCCAGTCAGCGGAAGATTGTTTGTACATGCATCTCAATCCCCGTCCCCTCCCCGAAATAACCATACATGGAGCTTACAGTGCCTAGTTTCACTATGCGAAAAATCATCTGCATATCATTTCCATCCACATTATACCATGTTTAACACCATCAAAGGTACAAGACATTGGAAAATATTAGATACGGAATATAAATGGCATTTGTGCCATTTACATTACATTGCTAAAAATCATCCAATAATATCCTTGCTATGTTTTAGAATAAATGCCTCATACATAATATCGACCAATGAGTGTTTTTCAACAACGGAAAGAGGTCAATAAAACTGCAGGAGAACAATTATGTCTCAGAACGTTACATTTACCCCAGGAAAGCCATTTAATTGTTATTATAATGAAAACTGCATTATATTTGATTTAAAAAAAAAATTTTAACCTTTAATAAAACCAGCTGATAGAGCTATCTGTATGTTTACAGCATTATGTGAGATATATTTTTTCTTGAGAAAAATTAACATGTAGTCTGTCTACTGTAGCCTACCTAATATTTATCCAAAGAGTCAATACTGAATCTAGATTGAAATCAAATCCCAAGAATTGAAATGTGAATTGTGAAAATTGTGTTAAGCAATAATACAAACAGTAGCCTACCAGTCATTGTACCATATAAACATTGTAACATGTTGTCACTAAACTATTTTGCAATTTTGTTCAGTTACCAAATGTTTTGACAATCATCAATTACACCTATTGTGATGCAAGTTGTTGTTTTTTACACCACATTTAACCTTTTCAGAAGAGAGGTAGAGGCAGTTCTATAAATGACATCACCAAAATCTAATATTGGTAAGACCAGCGTATGTTTGGCAGCATAAGTGAAAGAGGCTTTGTTTCTGAATAAGAAGCCAATTCTAGATTTAATTCTGGTTTGAAGCTCATTAATGTGGAACTGAAAGGAAAGTGAATTATCTAACCAGATACCTAGGTATTTGTAGGTGTTCACATAATCTAGTCTAGATCCATCCAGAGTCATAATACTAGTCAAGTTGTATTTTGCGGGTACGGGCAGTGTGCGATTGAACAGCATGCATTTAGTTTTGCTGGAATTTAGGAGCATCTTAAGTCCCCAGAATGCATTCTGAATGGCACTGAAGCTTTTTTTAGAGATTGGTTAGCACAGTGTCCAATGTAGGACCAGATGTGTATAAAATGGTGTTATCTACGTAGAGGTGGATCTGAGTGATACCAGCGGCAAGAGCAACATCATTGATATACACAGAGAATAGTATCGAGAAATCAATAGGTCCAGACATCAGACCCTCAGATTTAACATGTTGAACCGAGGCAGTTTTTCGATAAACCAAGGCTACGAAGTCTGCCAATGAGGATGCGATGGTCGACCGAGTCGAAAGTTTTTTGAGTTGAGTTGGTACTCAAAACTTTTTTGAGTTGGTACTACAGGCCGCAAATTTCTGTTTAAAGAAACTACTCTTGGCGTTCCTGACTGCCTGTGTGTACCGGTTCCTTACTTCTCTGAAGAGTTGCATGTCGTATGGATCTCTTGAGGCTAAAGCAGTACGCCACAGGGTGTTTTTGTGCTGGGCTAGGGCGGTCAGATCTTGAGTGTACCAAGGACTATATCTATTTTTGGTTCGGAACTTTTTGAGAGGAGCATGTTTGTTCAAAACAGAGAGGAAAGCATTTTTTACAAAATGACCATGCATCCTCAACTGTCGGTATAAGGACAATGTAAGGTACCCGGGCTAAGTCAATTAGGAAGGCTTGTTCACTAAAGTGCTTCAGTGAGCTCTAATGAGTGGGGGTGGTTTGATTACTGACCCATTACGGATGCATGCAATGAGGCAATGGGCACTGAGATCCTGACTGAAAACAGCAGAGGTATATCTTGAGGGCATATCAGTTAAAATAATGTCAATAAGGGTTCCCTTGGACAAATTTTTCAGGTTGTACCGCGTTGGTTTATTGACAATTTGTGTGAGGTTAAGGGCATCTAATTTAGATTAGATGTTAAGTTGGAGTTTGCATTGACTGGGATCACAGACTGGGGGAGTTCACACCTTATTGAGGAACAGGAGGTCATTTAATTTGGAGACCCTGGGAAAGGACACACACACACACACACACACACACACACACACACACACACACATTAGAAACAGCATCTCTAAACTCTCACACTTCTTTTACATTTTGTTCTGTTTCTCTGGACACGAGAGCGTTGTACCAGTCGCACTGAGACATTTAAAATGATACCAGACATGTAAAGATCATTATATTCTGCTATGATCACTCACAGTGAACTGAGTGAAGGGGAGAATGAGTAAAGGGACTGAAGTGGGAGAAGGAACAAATGAAGGACCGGAGGGAAAAAGCTTTCCTGCATCTTCACTCTGTGGGCTGTGAAACAGAAGCCTGTGTGTGTTTGTGTTGTCCGTATACACAAACTGTAGCATTTGACTGTATTCATCAACCCTGTTACTAAAGTTACTGTAAGAAGAATAATCTCTGGAACTATGAATAACTTCTACTATTTATGAGAAATGCAACTTCAACAGTAACTATAAATCAGATTTAAACTGAATCTAATGATGATCTAATCATTTTATTGCAATTAATGCAGCTTTGAGAAAATCAAACAATGTTTAGATTCATATGGACATATAATGGTGTAGTTATTTACCTGAGTGTCATTCATGTTTTTGTATTATTGATGTTTTATCCATGTCATATTGTGAGAAATAACAGTATTGTCTTTCAATATAGCTGTTTTACAGGGTTTTATAATCTATCCTGACTCATATAATGTGTTTCTATCAGCAAACACTCAGAATAAAGTGAGATGATCTGCTGATGATCCTGAATGGCTTGTTGAACGAGTGTTGATAGTCTGAAGGCCTGTTCACACCGGGACAAATTTCGCGCGCGATATTCGCCGACATTTAACGCCTTGTGACTAAACAAAGGGCGCCAATGTGAGTGTGCACACCGACGCGAAAAACGGCACGCGTAAAAGCGTAATTTTTTTTAAAAACGCCTCGGGTTCGTTATTTTGGTTTGACGCGCCACCTCATGCTTCCATGAGGTGAACGCATTTAGGAGTTTAGTGGAACAGCTCGACCTGCGACCGGCTGATCTGACGTGCCTGAACCCGGTGCCTGAACCCGTTTGTTTTGTGAATAGCTTATTCTCATTTCAGGCAGGATCACGGTCCCCTTGAAGTCAGCACACACGAGTATGTTTACAATTGAGTTATTTTATCCATCATTTTTTATCAAATAAAACATACAACCAACTTTTCTGTAGAATATAGCTGCTAGAGTATTGACTATGCTGGTAACTCTACTAGTGAGTTCCTCTTATGATGTCACGCCCCATCTAGTGGAAGGGAGCGGATAAAACCACTGTTAAAAGTGCCAACTTTTCATATTATATTCAGCATTTTGGTATAAAAAACAAAGGTGGGCGGTTCTTATCTTTATGTTTAATAAACACATTGCATTATCTTCGTGAAAAATTCAACCTGCAATTTACACTTTAAGTGAGAAGAGATTAAGAAAGGACATTTTGGTACAACCATGTTGTTTGCATTTTCTTCTTTGAAAACAAAATAGCAGTGGAATTTCAATGAACTGAAAGCATTTTTACCTTCTACTAGCAGCAGTAGCTACGTTTACATGGACACAATCTGAATGAAATCAATACGATTGATGAATCCGAACAAGGTGTTTACATGAATGATAAATAAAGTAATCGGGTTGATGTGCGCGTTTATATGTCACAAGTGTCAAATCGGATCCGATGTTTTGACATGCGCACACTGCACGAATATACAGAGTTTCCCGCTTTTCGCGCATAAATCCTCTATTGGTTCTTTATTTGTTTTAAACAGTAGACGTAATATTAATTCGTCTCTGGTCATAATTTAGAGCATATTAACCGTTTTGCCGTGCTGCTTATTGATAACGCAGTAAAAATGCCCCTCCCCACGGCCAAAACCAGACGTCTGTGGATGAGAATCCAAAACAAGGACTGGTGGGACGTTGTCCTGCTCCACTTCACAGACGCGCGAGTGAAATGAGAAGTTTAGAATGACGGGAAACTTTTTAATATGACACTTTATTCAACAGGAAGAACAGCTCGTTCTGCGCATTAAACGTCATTATGCTACTTAACGTCATTGCACATGCGCAGTCCTTTCAGTTTTGGTTTTTAATCCGATCAAGTGTTTACGTTCTCTCGATCGGATTACAAAAGGGATAAACCACCTCTTTCAATCTGATCGAAATTTCATTCAGATCGAGCTCAATCGGATCGATTAAGGTGTTTACATGAAGGTTTTTTAGTCCGATTGAGCCGTCAATCCGATTATAAGTGTCCATGTAAAATGCAGCTAGTGATTCGATCTGCATCTGAGGAGATTGTAGACAGCTGTTATTTGCGCATGTACCAGCGGGTGGCACACGCGAGTCATTACTGGCAACAGAACTAGGAACTACTGTATAATCAAGCCACGCTTAATATACAGATGGTGCCCAACCAGAATGCCTATTACCGCCGCGCCAGCCGCCGCGGTGTGAAAATAAACCAGCCGCATTTCAAAGTCGTTCCCGAAATGACCGCCAGGTGGCGCAAAGGGACATTGTGCAAATCAGCAGCAATTGCCGTATTTTAAAATGTAAGTGGGTTAAATATAAAACCCTAAGCCTAACAGGCATATTTTTCATATATATAAATAGGCCTATTAGGCTACAACAGAATAGAACTAAAGATAGAATCAATTTTAGAACTGAAAAAATAGAATCAAAAGTTAAAAATAGAGACGATATTAGGAGCAATGACGCTGAATATTTTTACTATTCTATTGAGGAATTAGATAAATGAAGAGCTCTCGTGAGCGATACAATTGCATAGTAATTTATAGTGATTTCAAAAGCAGTCCTTAAAAAAAAAAAATACATGGAGTAGTGTGGCATAAATTGAGAGATTACGCGGAACGCGTTTTAGTTAAGATCCTGGTTTCAATGCCCTTAATCTATATTGGCTTGGCTACTGCTTTAAAAAAAATGTCAACGCGTTTTGAGATTGTTTTGAATTAAACATTGAAGTTTAAAATGTAGTGTTTTTGGCACACCAGGCGGAGTGGCGTTACGCATCGTTCAAAAATCAGGTTTTATTCTGGCATGTTGAATTGGCGTTAGAATTTTGTTTTAGATTTATTAGATTTAGATTTTAGGTTTCGTTAGATTTATTTTTTCTCATAACAGCTAAAATAACTTAATATATGCCTTGTCTTAATATGACCTACTTAATATAGGCAATAGGCATATAATAGCCTATATAATAAATTAGCAAAACTTGGCCACTAAATATTTAATTTTCAATTATTTTAATTATCACAATTAAAGTTTTAATTTTATTAAATTGAACAAGCGCAACAATCAGCATTTAATCAAATATTCTAAAAGATGTATTATTAATAATAATGTTATTTCAACATAATATTTCGTTATATCATAATATCGTTTTGTCGACATAATATGTGTGCGTGCAAGCAAGCAAGTATTTGTAAATCCGGTGATGCGTGCATTGATTTTTATCAATAAACTAGTGTTTTCTGACAGTGTCGACTGCAAAGATGAAGTTGACGATCGCCATATTTGTAGTGAACGCACCTAGAGATAAATGCACATAAAGACATAATCTGATTATCAGAGAGTAGCCTTTTCTTTTCTTTTTGAATTATTTCGTTTGAAGACATTTCAAGCTTTGTGTATTTGATGTATTTATCATGTCTGTGTGAGGCATACGCTGAGTTTCGTTAAGTTAGGATGAGATGCGCTCCAGCTGACGTGCAATGCAAGTGACCGCGCGGGCACCTCCATGATTAGTGTCTGTTATATTTGCTTCTCTTACTTATTAAATACAGGCAATTGGTTGATGAAAAATTGGTTAAAATTAAGATACAATTTATAGAAAACGAAATTCACTTTAAAGAAAGGTTTTCTACTAAACAAAACTTAATGAAGTGGTCAAAATCATGTCTGACCCACTCCATATCCATCTCTCGATATAATGCATCCTATCTTACTCGTGCTGTTCACTTTTCATATTCAACATAGATGGAAAAAAAATAATTAAATGAAACCTTGTAACGAATTCACACAGTAGGGTAGACCACGACGAGTGGCGCTATGCATTGTTCCAAAGCCAGGTTTTATTCTGGCATGTTGAATTAGTGTTCGACAAACACGGCGGCGCGTTCATTTGAATGAAGAGCGCTTCTCGCTCGTGTGAGCGAACACACACTGGAACATTAGGCAATGTCTCAACGAGTGAATCGTGGCCGAGTGGTTGAACTTACGTTACGATCATTTAGATGACACGGGTTCGAATCCCGAACTAACTTGGACTATTGATATTTTTATATTAGCCTATTAATGCATTTTATAGTCTATTGTTGATGCAGAGAGATTTGTCTAGTTCTAAAACATAGTTTTTTGCTTATAGCCTATTTACAAAATAAAATCACCATCCATTTCCATTTTACACTAAGGAACAAATATTATACAATGACTTTACTTCTGTAGCCTATAATTATTAGGGGCCAAGCACCGAAGGTGCGGAGGCACCTATTGTATTTGTTCCGGTTCTTATTATTAGGGGCCAAGCACCGAAGGTGCGGAGGCACCTATTGTATTTGTTCCGGTTCTTATTATTAGGGGCCAAGCACCGAAGGTGCGTAGGCACCTATTGTATCTGTTCCCGTTCTTATTAGGGGCCAAGCACCGAAGGTGCGTAGGCACCTATTGTATCTGTTCCCGTTCCTATTATTAGGGGCCAAGCACCGAAGGTGCGGAGGCACCTATTGTATCTGTTCCCGTTCCTATTATTAGGGGCCAAGCACCGAAGGTGCGTAGGCACCTATTGTATCTGTTCCCGTTCTTATTAGGGGCCAAGCACCGAAGGTGCGTAGGCACCTATTGTATCTGTTCCCGTTCTTCTTATTATTATTCTTCATTTTTCCGACTGGGAGTCTATGGCAGCCCATAGAACCGCTTGCGGGAAAGTTATGAAATTTGGCACACTGATAGAGGAGGGTCTGACCTATCAGCATAGCAAATTTGGAGTCTCCAAGTCATTACCTCTAGCGCCACCAACTGTCCAAAGTTGCACTCATGTTTATGCTAATAACTTTTGAACCACATGGGCTAGAAACAAAATTATTTTTTTCTCTGATTCCTTAGCTCAAGCCGATTCGATTGCACCCTATGACGTCATTTTCCGTCATGAAAATTTTTCCGCCATTTTGAATTTTCCGAAAAACCTACTTTTTCGAACTCCTCCTAGGCCGTTACTCCGATTTTCACGAAATTTGAACCAGATCATCTCCAGACCATGCCGACAAAAAGTTATGGAATTCAAGTTGATTCTCTTAACCGTTTTCGATAAACCCACGAAGAAATTTTACGTAGCGCTTGCGAAAACAGACATAAGGCTGTATCTCCGCAACGCTTTATCAGATTCAGACCAATCTTGGTACATGTCATCACAAGCATGACCTGAGGCTACATGCTGCATTTCGGCGCAGTGCCACCTACTGGTCCGGAGATATGACAAATGGATGTTTTTGCTTATAACTTCTGAATGGTTTGTCCAAAAATCATAAAATCAGTCTCGTTAGATTCAGGGTAACATGCCGAGTCGACTGATATCCAATTTTCCCAGATCAGCCATTTTGGCTGTCGGCCATTTTGAATTATGTGCTAAAATGCTGTATTTTATGAACGCGTGAACGTATCGTTACAAAACTCGGAATGGATCATCAGCACGATGCCCTGAAGGAGCCTGAGAAGTTTCGAAACAGTGCCACCTAGTGGTGAATTTTTTTCCCCAAATGCTTCCAAATGCTTATAACTTTGGGTGTGGTCGACTTATTTTCACGAGACTCATCTCTTTAGACTCCTGAATCCTTGCCGAGTCCAACAATACCAAACATGCTAGGTTTCGCCTTACGGTTTGTGTAGCGTTGTGATTTAGCACTTAAAAAACATTAGGCGATATCTTCGAAACCGTTTGTCCGATCGAGACGAAACCACCGTCAGAAGTTTGGAATCATAGCTTGTTAACTAAACGTCAATGCCCAAATGCGAAAATATGGATGTCTAGAGGTAGTAAATTCCAATTAAAGTCATGTGTCAGTCATTTTTTACGTGTTTTTTCATATAAATGTCTATAACTCCGAAGATAATTGAGATATTTTCACCAAAATCGACACACATATGTATGGGCTCACTCTGAGGACACATAAAAAAAATGGTTGGACTGAGCCTCTTGGTGGCGCTATAATAGAACAAAACATGAAATTCCCATTGACTTCAATACAGTTTTGTGAAATAAAATGCTATACTAAACAAATGCATTGGTGTAATATTACAAAACTCAGAATGTGCCATCTGCACCATCCCCTGAAGGTACCCAACATATTTAGAAACAGCGCCACCTAGTGGTCAAAAGTTATAACAAAATTTCCAAAATTGCTAATAACTTTTGAATAAATTGGCCTATTGTAATGCAACTCATCTTAGTAGATTCCTTGGGTCAAGCTGAGAACATAGATACCAAGTTTACCTTATTTGGCCTAACTTCCTGTCCGCCATCTTGATTTTCATTCAAAACCTACTTTTTCGAACTCCTCCTAGACCGTTTGTCCGATTTTCACCAAAATCGAATCGTATCATCTCCAGACCGTGCCGACTAAAAGTTATGGATTTCGTGTCGACAGACGAAACCGTTTTTGTATAGCGCAGCAGCAAAGTTGAGGCATGATGCTAATAGCACTAATCAGGCTTTATCTCTGCAATGCCTTGACATATTGACACCAAACATTGTATGTGTCATTGTAACTTCACTCTGACCACATCACATGAGTTTTGTAACTGCGCCACCTATTGGTCGAAAGTGATAATCCATTAAATCATATTTTTAATTATTGTTTCTATGATTTTTCAGGCATTTTGCCTAAAATCCTCTTTAAATGTCTTTAATTGCTCATTGTTGCAGTTGGTCTGACACTTTCAGACATGTCGGCCTGTCTTGTCGTCTTATTCTGCTTGGCCCCGGTAATGGCTGCTTGCAGCTATATTTATTATTATTATTATTAGGGGCCAAGCACCGAAGGTGCGGAGGCACCTATTGTATCTGTTCCCGTTCTTATTATTAGGGGCCAAGCACCGAAGGTGCGGAGGCACCTATTGTATCTGTTCCCGTTCTTATTATTATTATTATTAGGGGCCAAGCACCGAAGGTGCGGAGGCACCTATTGTTTTTGTTCCGGTTCTTATTATTATTAGGGGCCAAGCACCGAAGGTGCGGAGGCACCTATTGTTTTTGTTCCGGTTCTTATTATTAGGGGCCAAGCACCGAAGGTGCGTAGGCACCTATTGTTTTCGTTCCCGTTCTTATTATTATTAGGGGCCAAGCACCGAAGGTGCGTAGGCACCTATTGTATCTGTTCCCGTTCTTATTATTATTATTATTATTATTAGGGGCCAAGCACCGAAGGTGCGGAGGCACCTATTGTATCCGTTCGCGTTCTTATTATTAGGGGCCAAGCACCGAAGGTGCGGAGGCACCTATTGTATCTGTTCCCGTTCTTATTAGGGGCCAAGCACCGAAGGTGCGGAGGCACCTATTGTATCCGTTCGCGTTCTTATTATTATTAGGGGCCAAGCACCGAAGGTGCGTAGGCACCTATTGTATCTGTTCCCGTTCTTATTATTATTATTCTTCCTTCTTCCAACTGGGAGTCTATGGCAGCCCATAGAACCGAATGCGGGAAAGTTGTTTTGGTTTGACATTCTGATAGAGGACAGTCCCAACATTAAATACACCAATTTTGGTGTGTCTAAGTCATTCCCTCTAGCGCCACCACCTGTCCAAAGTTTCACTTTTATTTTGCTAATAACTTTTGAACCGTAAGGCCAATCAACAAAATTATTTTTCTCTCTGATTCCTGAGCTCATGCCAATTCGATTGCACCCTATGACATCATTTCTGTCATAACAATATGGCCGCCATTTTGAATTTATCTAAAAAGCTACTTTTTCGAACTCGTCCTAGACGGTTTGTCCGATTTGCACGAAAATTGAACCAGATCATCTACAGACCATGCTGACAAAAAGTTATGGAATTCAAGTTGATTCGCTTAACAGTTTTCGATAAACCCACGAATACATTTTACGTAGCGCTTGCGAAAACAGATGTAAGGCCGTATCTCCGCAACGCTTTATCGGATTCAGACCAAACTTGGTACATGTCATCACAAGCATGACCTGAGGCTACATGCTGTGTTTCGGCGCAGCGTCACCTACTGGTCCAGAGATATGAAAAATGGCTATTTTTGCTTATAACTTCTGAACAGTTTGTCCAAAAATCATAAAATTGGTCTCGTTAGATTCAGGGTAACATGCCGAGTCGACTGATATCCAATATTACCATATCGGCCATTTTGACTGTCGGCCATTTTGAATTTTGTGCTAAAATGCTGTATTTTAAGAACGCATGAACAGATTGTTACGAAACGTGGTATGGGTCATCAGCACAATGCCCTGAATGAGCCTGAGAAGTTTCGAAACAGCGCCACCTAGTGGTGAATTTTTTTTTTCAAATGCTTATAACTTTGGGTGTGGTCGACTTATTTTCACGAAACTCATCTTTTTAGACTCCTGAATCGTTGCCGAGTCCTATGATACCAAACATGCTAGGTTTCGCCTTACGGTTTGTGTAGCGTTGTGATTTAGCGCTTAAAAAACATTTGGCTATATCTTTGAAACCGCTAGTCCGATCGAGATGAAACCACCGTCAGAAGTTTGGAAACATAGGTCGATAGCTATACGCCAATGCCCAAATGCGAAAATATTGATGTTTAGGGGTAGTAAATTCCAAACAAAGTCATGTGTCAGTCATTTTTTACATGTTTTTTCATATAAATGTCTATAACTCCGAAGCGAATTGAGATATTTTCACCAAAATCGACACACATATGTATGAGCTCACTCTGAGGACATGTAAAAAAGATGGTGGGACTCAGCCTCTTGGTGGCGCTATAATAGAACAAAACATGAAATTCCCATTGACTTCAATGCAGTTTTGTGAAATAAAATGCTATACTAAACAAATGCATTGGTGTAATATTACGAAACTCAAAATGTGCCATCAGCACCATCCCCTGAAGGTACCCAAAATATTTCGAGACAGTGCCACCTAGTGGTCAAAAGTTATAACAAAATTTACAAAACTGCTAATAACTTTTGAATAAGTTGGCCTATTGTAATGCAACTGGTCTTAATAGATTCCTTGGGTCAAGACGAGAACATAGATACCAAGGTTTCCTTATTTGGCCTAGCTTCCTGTCCGCCATCTTGATTTTCAGTCAAAACCTACTTTTTCGAACTCCTCCTAGACCGTTTGTCCGATTTTCACCAAAATCGAATCGTATCATCTCCAGACTGTGCTGACTAAAAGTTATGGATTTCGTGTCTATAGACGAAACCGTTTTCGTATAGCGTAGCAGCAAAGTTGAGGCATGATGCTAAAAGCACTATTCAGGCTTTATCTCTGCAATGCCTTGACATATTGACACCAAACTTTGTATGTGTCATTGTCACTTCACTCTGACCACATCACATCAGTTTTGTAACTGCGCCACAGATTGGTCGAAAGTGATAATCCATTAAATCATATTTCGAATGACTTTTTATATGATTTTTCAGCCATTTCGCCTAAAATCCTCTTTAAATGTATTTAATTGCTCATTGTTGCAGTTGGTCTGACACCTTCAGCCATGTTGGCATATCCTGTCGTCTGCTTGCGCTTGGCCCCGATAATTGCTGCTTGCAGCTATATTTATTATTATTATTCTTCCTTCTTCCGACTGGGAGTCTATGGCAGCCCATAGAACCGATCGCGGGAAAGTTGTAATGGTTTGACATTCTGATAGAGGACAGTCCCAACATTAAATACACTGATTTTGGTGTGTCTAAGTCATTCCCTCTAGCGCCACCACCTGTCCAAAGTTTCACTTTTATTTTGCTAATAACTTTTGAACCGTAAGGCCAATCAACAAAATTCTTTTTTCCTCTGATTCCTGAGCTCATGCCGATTCGATTGCACCCTATGACGTCATTTTCCTTCATATAAATATGGCCGCCATTTTGAATTTTCTGAAAAAGCTACTTTTTCGAACTCGTCCTAGACGGTTTGTCCGATTTGCACGAAAATTGAACCAGATCATCTTCAGGCAGTGCTGACCAAAAGTTATGGAATTCAAATTGATTCGTCAAACCGTTTTCGATAAACGCACGAATACATTTTACGTAGCGCTAGCAAAAACAGTCGTAAGGCTGTATCTCCGCAACGGTTTATCGTATTCAGACCAAACTTGGTACATGTACTCACAAGCATGACCTGAGGCTACATGCTGCGTTTCGGCGCAGCGCCACCTACTGGTCCGGAGATATGAAAAATGGCTATTTTTGCTTATAACTTCTGAACAGTTTGTCCAAAAATCATAAAATTGGTCTTGATAGATTCAGGGCGACATGCCGAGTCGACTGATATCCAATTTTGCCATATCGGCCATTTCGACTGTCGGCCATTTTGAATTTTGTGCTAAAATGCTGTATTTTAAGAACGCACAAACGGATTGTTACGAAACTTGGTATGGGTCATCAACACGATGTCCTAAAGGAGTGTGAGAAGTTTCGAAACAGCGCCACCTAGTGGTGATTTTTTTTTTTTAAATGCTTATAACTTTGGGTGTGATAGACTTATTTTCACGAAACTCATCTCATTAGACTCCTGAATCGTTGCCGAGTCCAACGATACCAAACATGCTAGGTTTTGCCTTACGGTTTGTGTAGCGTTGTGATTTAGCGCTTAAAAAACAGTAGGCTATATCTTCGAAACCGTTTGTCCGATCGAGACGAAACCATCGTCAGAAGTTTGGAAACATAGGTCGATAGCTATACACCAATGCCCAAATGCGAAAATATTGATGTTTAGGGGTAGTAATATTCAATCAAAGTCGTGTGTCAGTCATTTTTTACGTGTTTTTTCATATAAATGTCTATAACTCCGAAGCAAATTGAGATTTTTGCACCAAAATCGACACATATATGTATGGGCTCACTCTGAGGACACATAAAAAAAATTGTGGGACTGAGCCTCTTGGTGGCGCTATAATTGAACAAAATATGAAATTCCCATTGACTTCAATACAGTTTTGTGAAATAAAATGCTATACTAAACAAATGCATTGGTGTAATATTACGAAACTCAGATTGTGTCATCAGCACCATCCCCTGAAGGCAACCAAAATATTTCAAGACAGCGCCACCTAGTGGTCAAAAGTTATAACAAAATTTCCAAAAAGGCTAATAACTTTTGAATAAATCTGGCTATTGAAATGCCACGGATCTTAATAGATTCCTTGGGTCAAGCCGAGAACATAGATACCAAGTTTTCCTTATTTGGCCAAACTTCCTGTCCGCCATCTTGATTTTCATTCAAAACCTACTTTTTCGAACTCCTCCTAGACCGTTTGTCCGATTTTCACCAAAATCGAATCGTATCATCTCCAGACTGTACCAACAAAAAGTTATGGATTTCGTGTCGATTGATGAAACCGTTTTCGTATAGCACAGCAGCAAAGTTGAGGCATGATGCCAAAATGACTATTCAGGCTTTATATCTGCAATGCCTCGACATATTGACACAAAACTTTGTATGTGTCACTGTCTCCTTACTCTGACCACACCACATCAATTTCGTAACAGCGCCACCTTTTGGTCAAAACTGACAATCCATTAAATCATATTTTGAATCACTTTTTACATGATTTTTCAGCCATTTCGCCTGAAATCCTCTTTAAATGTCTTTAATTGCTCATTGTTGCAGTTGGTCTGACACTTTCAGACATGTTGGCATGTCTTGTCGTCTTATTCTGCTTGGCCCCGGTAATTGCTGCTTGCAGCTATATTTATTAGGGGCCAAGCACCGAAGGTGCGGAGGCACCTATTGTATCTGTTCCGTTTCTTATTATTATTATTATTATTATTATTATTATTATTCTTCCGCCATGGGAGTCTATGGCAGCCCATAGAACCGATTGCGGGAAAGTTGTTTTGGTTTGACATTCTGATAGAGGACCGTCTCAACATTAAATACACCAATTTTGGTGTTTCTAAGTCATTCCCTCTAGCGCCACCACCTGTCCAAAGTTTCACTTTTACTTTGCTAATAACTTTTGAACCGTAAGGCCAATCAGCGAAATTCTTTTTTTCTCTGATTCCGGAGCTCATGGCGATTCGATTGCACCCTATGACGTCATTTTCCGTCATAAAAATATGGCCGCCATCTTGAATTTTCAAAAAAAGCTACTTTTTCGAACTCGTCCTAGACGGTTTGTCCGATTTGCACGAAAATTTAACCAGATCATCTTCAGGTAGTGCTGACAAAAAGTTATGGAATTCAAATGGATTCGTCAAACCGTTTTCGATAAACGCACAAATACATTTTACGTAGCGCTAGCAAAAACAGTCGTAAGGCCGTATCTCCGCAACGGTTTATCGTATTCAGACCAAACTTGGTACTTGTACTCACAAGCATGACCTGAGGCTACATGCTGTGTTTCGGCGCAGCGCCACCTACTGGTCCGGAGATATGAAAAATGGCTATTTTTGCTTATAACTTCTGAACAGTTTGTCCAAAAATCATACAATTGGTCTCGTTAGATTCAGGGCAACATGCCGAGTCGACTGATATCCAATTTGACCCTATCGGTCATTTTGGCTGTCGGCCATTTTGAATTTTGTGCTAAAATTCTGTATTTTATGAACGCATGAACGGATTGTTACGAAACGTGGTATGGGTCATCAGCACGATGCCCTGAATGAGCCTGAGAAGTTTCGAAACAGCGCCACCTAGTGGTGAATTTTTTTTTTCAAATGCTTATAACTTTGGGTGTGGTCGACTTATTTTCACGAAACTCATCTTTTTAGACTCCTGAATCGTTGCCGAGTCCTACGATACCAAACATGCTAGGTTTTGCCTTACGGTTTGTGTAACGTTGTGATTTAGCGCTTAAAAAACATTTGGCTATATCTTTGAAACCGCTAGTCCGATCGAGACGAAACCACCGTCAGAAGTTTGGAAACATAGGTCGATAGCTATACGCCAATGCCCAAATGCGAAAATATTGATGTTTAGGGGTACTAATTTCCAATCAAAGTCATGTGTCAGTCATTTTTTTCGTGTTTTTTCATATAAATGTCTATAACTCCGAAGCGAATTGAGATATTTTCACCAAAATTGACACACATATGTATGGGCTCACTCTGAGGACACGTAAAAAAAATTGTGGGACTGAGCCTCTTGGTGGCGCTATAATTGAACAAAATATGAAATTCCCATTGACTTCAATACAGTTTTGTGAAATAAAATGCTATACTAAACAAATGCATTGGTGTAATATTACGAAACTCAGATTGTGTCATCAGCACCATCCCCTGAAGGCAACCAAAATATTTCAAGACAGCGCCACCTAGTGGTCAAAAGTTATAACAAAATTTCCAAAAAGGCTAATAACTTTTGAATAAATCTGGCTATTGAAATGCCACGGGTCTTAATAGATTCCTTGGTTCAAGCCGAGAACATAGATACCAAGTTTTCCTTATTTGGCCAAACTTCCTGTCCGCCATCTTGATTTTCATTCAAAACCTACTTTTTCGAACTCCTCCTAGACCGTTTGTCCGATTTTCACCAAAATCGAATCGTATCATCTCCAGACTGTGCCGACAAAAAGTTATGGATTTCGTGTCGATTGATGAAACCGTTTTCGTATAGCACAGCAGCAAAGTTGAGGCATGATGCCAAAATGACTATTCAGGCTTTATATCTGCAATGCCTCGACATATTGACACAAAACTTTGTATGTGTCACTGTCTCCTTACTCTGACCACACCACATCAATTTCGTAACAGCGCCACCTTTTGGTCAAAAGTGACAATCCATTAAATCATATTTTGAATCACTTTTTACATGATTTTTCAGCCATTTCGCCTAAAATCCTCTTTAAATGTCTTTAATTGCTCATTGTTGCAGTTGGTCTGACACTTTCAGACATGTTGGCATGTCTTGTCGTCTTATTCTGCTTGGCCCCGGTAATTGCTGCTTGCAGCTATATTTATTCTTCTTCTTCTTCTTCCGCTCTTGGAGTCTATGGCAGCCCATAGAACCGATTGCGGGAAAGTTGTTTTGGTTTGACATTCTGATAGAGCACAGTCCCAACATTAAATACACCAATTTTGGTGTTTCTAAGTCATTCCCTCTAGCGCCACCATCTGTCCAAAATTTCACTGTTATTTTGCTAATAACTTTTGAACTGTAAGGCCAATCAACAAAATTATTTTTTCCTCTGATTCCTGAGCTCATGTCGATTCGATTGCATCCTATGACTTCATTTTCCGTAATAAGAATATGACTGCCATTTTGAATCATTCGCGAAACATACTTTTTCGAACTCTTCCTAGACGGTTTGTCCGATTTGCACGAAAATTGAACCAGATCATCTTCAGCCAGTGCTGACAAAAAGTTATGGAATTCAAGTTGATTCGTCAAACCGTTTTCGATAAACGCACAAACAAATTTTACGTAGTGCCTGCAAAAACAGTCGTAAGGCTGTATCTCCGCAACGGTTTATCGTATTCAGACCAAACTTGGTACATGTCATCCCAAGCATGACCTGAGGCAACATGCTGCGTTTCGTCGCAGCGCCACCTACTGGTCCGGAGATATGAAAAATGGCTATTTTTGCTTATAACTTCTGAACAATTTGTCCAAAAATCATAAAATTGGTCTCGTTAGATTCAGAGCAACATGCCGAGTCGACTGATATCCAATTTTACCATATCGGCCATTTTGACTGTCGGCCATTTTGAATTTTGTGCTAAAATGCTGTATTTTAAGAACGCATGAACGGATTGTTATGAAACTTGGTATGGGTCATCAGCACAATGTCCTGAAGGAGCGTGAGAAGTTTCGAAACAGTGCCACCTAGTGGTGAATTTTTTTTTTCAAACGCTTATAACTTTGGGTGTGGTCAACTTATTTTCACGAGACTCATCTAATTAGTCTCCTGAAACCTTGCCGAGTCCTACGATACCAAACATGCTAGGTTTCGCCTTACGGTTTGTGTAGCGTTGTGATTTAGCGCTTAAAAAACATTTGGCTATATCTTCGAAACCGATTGTCCGATCGAGACGAAACCTCCGTCAGAAGTTTGGAAACATAGGTTGATAGCTATACGCCAATGCCCAAATGCGAAAATATTGATGTTTAGGGGTAGTAAAATTCAAACAAAGTCATGTGTCAGTCATTTTTTACGTGTTTTTTCATATAAATGTCTATAACTCTAAAGCAAATTGAGATATTTTCACCAAAACTGACACACATATGTATGGGCTCACTCTGAGGACACGTAAAAAAAATTGTGGGACTGAGCCTCTTGGTGGCGCTATAATAGAACAAAACATGAAATTCCCATTGACTTCAATACAGTTTTGTGAGATAAAATGCTATTTTCATTCAAAATCTACTTTTTCGAACTCCTCCCACACCGTTTGTCCGATTTTCACCAAAATCGAATCGTATCATCTCCAGACTGTGCCGACTAAAAGTTATGGATTTCGTGTCAATTGACGAAACCGTTTTCGTATAGCGCAGCAGCAAAGTTGAGGCATGATGCTAAAAGCATTATTCAGGCTTTATCTCTGCAATGCCTTGAGATATTGACACCAAACTTTGTACGTGTCATTGTCACTTCACTCTGACCACATCACATCAGTTTTGTTAACTGCGCCACCTATTGGTCGAAAGTGATAATCCATTAAATCATATTTTTAATTATTGTGTCTATGATTTTTCAGGCATTTTGCCTAAAATCCTCTTTAAACGTCTTTAATTGCTCATTGTTGCAGTTGGTCTGACACTTTCAGACATGTCGAAATGTCTTGTCGTCTTATTCTGCTTGGCCCCGGTAATTGCTGCTTGCAGCTATATTTATTATTATTCTTCCTTCTTCCAACTGGGAGTCTATGGCAGCCCATAGAACCGAATGCGGGAAAGTTGTTTTGGTTTGACATTCTGATAGAGGACAGTCCCAACATTAAATACACCAATTTTGGTGTGTCTAAGTCATTCCCTCTAGCGCCACCACCTGTCCAAAGTTTCACTTTTATTTTGCTAATAACTTTTGAACCGTAAGGCCAATCAACAAAATTCTTTTTCTCTCTGATTCCTGAGCTCATGCCAATTCGATTGCACCCTATGACGTCATTTCCGTCATAACAATATGGCCGCCATTTTGAATTTATCTAAAAAGCTACTTTTTCGAACTCGTCCTAGACGGTTTGTCCGATTTGCACGAAAATTAAACCAGATCATCTACAGACCATGCTGACAAAAAGTTATGGAATTCAAGTTGATTCGCTTAACAGTTTTCGATAAACCCACGAATAAATTTTACGTAGCGCTTGCGAAAACAGATGTAAAGCCGTATCTCCGCAACGCTTTATCAGATTCAGACCAAAGTTGGTACATGTCATCACAAGCATGACCTGAGGCTACATGCTGTGTTTCGGCGCAGCGCCACCTACTGGTCCGGAGATATGAAAAATGGCTATTTTTGCTTATAACTTCTGAACAGTTTGTCCAAAAATCATAAAATTGGTCTCGTTAGATTCAGGGTAACATGCCGAGTCCACTGATATCCAATATTACCATATCGGCCATTTTGGCTGTCGGCCATTTTGAATTTTGTGCTAAAATGCTGTATTTTAAGAACACATGAACGGATTGTTACGGAACTTGGTATGGGTCATCAGCCCGATGTCCTGAAGGAGCGTGAGAAGTTTCGAAACAGCGCCACCTAGTGGTGAATTTTTTTTTCCAAATGCTTATAACTTTGGGTGTGGTCAACTTATTTTCACGAAACTCATCTTTTTAGACTCCTGAATCATTGCCGAGTCCTATGATACCAAACATGCTAGGTTTCGCCTTACGGTTTGTGTAGCGTTGTGATTTAGCGCTTAAAAAACATTTGGCTATATCTTCGAAACCGCTAGTCCGATCGAGACGAAACCACCGTCAGAAGTTTGGAAACATAGGTCGATAGCTATACGCCAATGCCCAAATGCGAAAATATTGATGTTTAGGGGTAGTAAATTCCAAACAAAGTCATGTGTCAGTCATTTTTTACGTGTTTTTTCATATAAATGCCTATAACTCTGAAGCGAATTGAGATATTTTCACCAAAACTGACACACATATGTATGGGCTCACTCTGAGGACACGTAAAAAAAATTGTGGGACTGAGCCTCTTGGTGGCGCTATAATAGAACAAAACATGAAATTCCCATTGACTTCAATAGAGTTTTGTGAAATAAAATGCTATTTTCATTCAAAACCTACTTTTTCGAACTCCTCCTACACCGATTGTCCGATTTTCACCAAAATCGAATCATATCATCTCCAGACTGTGCCGACTGAAAGTTATGGATTTCGTGTCGATTGACGAAACCGTTTTCGTATAGCGCAGCAGCAAAGTTGAGGCATGATGCTAAAAGCATTATTCAGGCTTTATCTCTGCAATGCCTTGACATATTGACACCAAACTTTGTATGTGTCATTGTCACTTCACTCTGACCACATCACATCAGTTTTGTAACTGCGCCACCTATTGGTCGAAAGTGATAATCCATTAAATCATATTTTTAATTACTGTTTATATGATTTTTCAGGCATTTCGCCTAAAATCTTCTTTAAATGTCTTTAATTGCTAATTGTTGCAGTTGATCTGACACTTTCAGCAATGTTGGCATGTCTTGTCGTCTTATTCTGCTTGGCCCCGGTAATTGCGGAGGCACCTATTGTATCTGTTCCCGTTCTTATTAGGGGCCAAGCACCGAAGGTGCGTAGGCACCTATTGTATCTGTTCCCGTTCTTCTTCTTATTATTCTTCATTTTTCCGACTGGGAGTCTATGGCAGCCCATAGAACCGATTGCGGGAAAGTTGTTTTGGTTTGACATTCTGATAGAGGACAGTCCCAACATTAAATACACCAATTTTTGTGTTTCTAAGTCATTCCCTCTAGCGCCACCACCTGTCCAAAGTTTCACTTTTATTTTGCTAATAACTTTTGAACCGTAAGGCCAATCAGCAAAATTCTTTTTTTCTCTATTTCCTGAGCTCATGCCGATTCGATTGCACCCTATGACGTAATTTTCCGTCATAAAAATATGGCCGCCATCTTGAATTTTCCTAAAAAGGTACTTTTTCGAACTCGTCCTAGACGGTTTGTCCGATTTGCACGAAAATTGAATCGGATCATCTTCAGGCAGTGGTGACAAAAAGTTATTAAAATCTTGTTGATTCGTCAAACCGTTTTCGATAAACGCATGAATACATTTTACGTAGCGCTAGCAAAAACAGTCGTAAGGCTGTATCTCCGCAACGGTTTATCGTATTCAGACCAAACTTGGTACATGTACTCACAAGCATGACCTGAGGCTACATGCTGCGTTTCGGCGCAGCGCCACCTACTGGTCCGGAGATATGAAAAATGGCTATTTTTGCTTATAACTTCTGAACAGTTTGTCCAAAAATCATAAAATTGGTCTTGATAGATTCAGGGCGACATGCCGAGTCGACTGATATCCAATTTTGCCATATCGGCCATTTCGACTGTCGGCCATTTTGAATTTTGTGCTAAAATGCTGTATTTTAAGAACGCACAAACGGATTGTTACGAAACTTGGTATGGGTCATCAACACGATGTCCTAAAGGAGTGTGAGAAGTTTCGAAACAGCGCCACCTAGTGGTGATTTTTTTTTTTTAAATGCTTATAACTTTGGGTGTGATAGACTTATTTTCACGAAACTCATCTCATTAGACTCCTGAATCGTTGCCGAGTCCAACGATACCAAACATGCTAGGTTTTGCCTTACGGTTTGTGTAGCGTTGTGATTTAGCGCTTAAAAAACAGTAGGCTATATCTTCGAAACCGTTTGTCCGATCGAGACGAAACCATCGTCAGAAGTTTGGAAACATAGGTCGATAGCTATACACCAATGCCCAAATGCGAAAATATTGATGTTTAGGGGTAGTAATATTCAATCAAAGTCGTGTGTCAGTCATTTTTTACGTGTTTTTTCATATAAATGTCTATAACTCCGAAGCAAATTGAGATTTTTGCACCAAAATCGACACATATATGTATGGGCTCACTCTGAGGACACATAAAAAAAATTGTGGGACTGAGCCTCTTGGTGGCGCTATAATTGAACAAAATATGAAATTCCCATTGACTTCAATACAGTTTTGTGAAATAAAATGCTATACTAAACAAATGCATTGGTGTAATATTACGAAACTCAGATTGTGTCATCAGCACCATCCCCTGAAGGCAACCAAAATATTTCAAGACAGCGCCACCTAGTGGTCAAAAGTTATAACAAAATTTCCAAAAAGGCTAATAACTTTTGAATAAATCTGGCTATTGAAATGCCACGGATCTTAATAGATTCCTTGGGTCAAGCCGAGAACATAGATACCAAGTTTTCCTTATTTGGCCAAACTTCCTGTCCGCCATCTTGATTTTCATTCAAAACCTACTTTTTCGAACTCCTCCTAGACCGTTTGTCCGATTTTCACCAAAATCGAATCGTATCATCTCCAGACTGTACCAACAAAAAGTTATGGATTTCGTGTCGATTGATGAAACCGTTTTCGTATAGCACAGCAGCAAAGTTGAGGCATGATGCCAAAATGACTATTCAGGCTTTATATCTGCAATGCCTCGACATATTGACACAAAACTTTGTATGTGTCACTGTCTCCTTACTCTGACCACACCACATCAATTTCGTAACAGCGCCACCTTTTGGTCAAAACTGACAATCCATTAAATCATATTTTGAATCACTTTTTACATGATTTTTCAGCCATTTCGCCTGAAATCCTCTTTAAATGTCTTTAATTGCTCATTGTTGCAGTTGGTCTGACACTTTCAGACATGTTGGCATGTCTTGTCGTCTTATTCTGCTTGGCCCCGGTAATTGCTGCTTGCAGCTATATTTATTATTATTATTCTTCTTCTTCCGCTCTTGGAGTCTATGGCAGCCCATAGAACCGATTGCGGGAAAGTTGTTTTGGTTTGACATTCTGATAGAGCACAGTCCCAACATTAAATACACCAATTTTGGTGTTTCTAAGTCATTCCCTCTAGCGCCACCATCTGTCCAAAATTTCACTGTTATTTTGCTAATAACTTTTGAACTGTAAGGCCAATCAACAAAATTATTTTTTCCTCTGATTCCTGAGCTCATGTCGATTCGATTGCATCCTATGACTTCATTTTCCGTAATAAGAATATGACTGCCATTTTGAATCATTCGCGAAACATACTTTTTCGAACTCTTCCTAGACGGTTTGTCCGATTTGCACGAAAATTGAACCAGATCATCTTCAGCCAGTGCTGACAAAAAGTTATGGAATTCAAGTTGATTCGTCAAACCGTTTTCGATAAACGCACAAACAAATTTTACGTAGTGCCTGCAAAAACAGTCGTAAGGCTGTATCTCCGCAACGGTTTATCGTATTCAGACCAAACTTGGTACATGTCATCCCAAGCATGACCTGAGGCAACATGCTGCGTTTCGTCGCAGCGCCACCTACTGGTCCGGAGATATGAAAAATGGCTATTTTTGCTTATAACTTCTGAACAGTTTGTCCAAAAATCATAAAATTGGTCTCGTTAGATTCAGGGTAACATGCCGAGTCCACTGATATCCAATATTACCATATCGGCCATTTTGGCTGTCGGCCATTTTGAATTTTGTGCTAAAATGCTGTATTTTAAGAACACATGAACGGATTGTTACGGAACTTGGTATGGGTCATCAGCCCGATGTCCTGAAGGAGCGTGATAAGTTTCGAAACAGCGCCACCTAGTGGTGAATTTTTTTTTCCAAATGCTTATAACTTTGGGTGTGGTCAACTTATTTTCACGAAACTCATCTTTTTAGACTCCTGAATCATTGCCGAGTCCTATGATACCAAACATGCTAGGTTTCGCCTTACGGTTTGTGTAGCGTTGTGATTTAGCGCTTAAAAAACATTTGGCTATATCTTCGAAACCGCTAGTCCGATCGAGACGAAACCACCGTCAGAAGTTTGGAAACATAGGTCGATAGCTATACGCCAATGCCCAAATGCGAAAATATTGATGTTTAGGGGTAGTAAATTCCAAACAAAGTCATGTGTCAGTCATTTTTTACGTGTTTTTTCATATAAATGCCTATAACTCTGAAGCGAATTGAGATATTTTCACCAAAACTGACACACATATGTATGGGCTCACTCTGAGGACACGTAAAAAAAATTGTGGGACTGAGCCTCTTGGTGGCGCTATAATAGAACAAAACATGAAATTCCCATTGACTTCAATAGAGTTTTGTGAAATAAAATGCTATTTTCATTCAAAACCTACTTTTTCGAACTCCTCCTACACCGATTGTCCGATTTTCACCAAAATCGAATCATATCATCTCCAGACTGTGCCGACTGAAAGTTATGGATTTCGTGTCGATTGACGAAACCGTTTTCGTATAGCGCAGCAGCAAAGTTGAGGCATGATGCTAAAAGCATTATTCAGGCTTTATCTCTGCAATGCCTTGACATATTGACACCAAACTTTGTATGTGTCATTGTCACTTCACTCTGACCACATCACATCAGTTTTGTAACTGCGCCACCTATTGGTCGAAAGTGATAATCCATTAAATCATATTTTTAATTACTGTTTATATGATTTTTCAGGCATTTCGCCTAAAATCTTCTTTAAATGTCTTTAATTGCTAATTGTTGCAGTTGATCTGACACTTTCAGCAATGTTGGCATGTCTTGTCGTCTTATTCTGCTTGGCCCCGGTAATTGCGGAGGCACCTATTGTATCTGTTCCCGTTCTTATTAGGGGCCAAGCACCGAAGGTGCGTAGGCACCTATTGTATCTGTTCCCGTTCTTCTTCTTATTATTCTTCATTTTTCCGACTGGGAGTCTATGGCAGCCCATAGAACCGATTGCGGGAAAGTTGTTTTGGTTTGACATTCTGATAGAGGACAGTCCCAACATTAAATACACCAATTTTTGTGTTTCTAAGTCATTCCCTCTAGCGCCACCACCTGTCCAAAGTTTCACTTTTATTTTGCTAATAACTTTTGAACCGTAAGGCCAATCAGCAAAATTCTTTTTTTCTCTATTTCCTGAGCTCATGCCGATTCGATTGCACCCTATGACGTAATTTTCCGTAATAAAAATATGGCCGCCATCTTGAATTTTCCTAAAAAGGTACTTTTTCGAACTCGTCCTAGACGGTTTGTCCGATTTGCACGAAAATTGAACCAGATCATCTTCAGGCAGTGCTGACCAAAAGTTATGGAATTCAAATTGATTCGTCAAACCGTTTTCGATAAACGCACGAATACATTTTACGTAGCGCTAGCAAAAACAGTCGTAAGGCTGTATCTCCGCAACGGTTTATCGTATTCAGACCAAACTTGGTACATGTACTCACAAGCATGACCTGAGGCTACATGTTGCGTTTCGGCGCAGCGCCACCTACTGGTCCGGAGATATGAAAAATGGCTATTTTTGCTTATAACTTCTGAACAGTTTGTCCAAAAATCATAAAATTGGTCTTGATAGATTCAGGGCGACATGCCGAGTTGACTGATATCCAATTTTGCCATATCGGCCATTTTGACTGTCGGCCATTTTTAATTTTGTGCTAAAATGCTGTATTTTATGAACGCATGAACGGATTGTTATGAAACTTGGTATGGGTCATCAACACGATGTCCTGAAGGAGCGTGAGAAGTTTCGAAACAGCGCCACCTAGTGGTGATTTTGTTTTTTCAAATGCTTATAACTTTGGGTGTGATAGACTTATTTTCACGAAACTCATCTCATTAGACTCCTGAATCGTTGCCGAGTCCAACGATACCAAACATGCTAGGTTTTGCCTTACGGTTTGTGTAGCGTTGTGATTTAGCGCTTAAAAAACAGTAGGCTATATCTTCGAAACCGTTTGTCCGATCGAGACGAAACCACCGTCAGAAGTTTGGAATCATAGCTTGTTAACTATATGCCAATGCCCAAATGCGAAAATATTGATGTTTAGGGGTAGTAATATTCAATCAAAGTCGTGTGTCAGTCATTTTTTACGTGTTTTTTCATATAAATGTCTATAACTCCGAAGCAAATTGAGATTTTTGCACCAAAATCGACACACATATGTATGGGCTCACTCTGAGGACACATAAAAAAATGGTGGGACTGAGCCTCTTGGTGGCGCTATAATAGAACAAAACATGAAATTCCCATTGACTTCAATGCAGTTTTGTGAAATAAAATGCTATACTTAACAAATGCATTGGTGTAATATTACGAAACTCAGAATGTGCCATCAGCACCATCCCCTGAAGGTACCCAAAATATTTAGAGACAGCGCCACCTAGTGGTCAAAAGTTATAACAATATTTCCAAAACTGCTAATAACTTTTGAATACATCAGCCTATGTAAATGCCACTGGTCTTAATAGATTCCTTGGGTCAAGCCGAGAACATAGATACCAAATTTTCCTTATTTGGTCAAACTTCTTGTCCGCCATCTTGATTTTCATTCAAAACCTACTTTTTCAAACTCCTCCTAGACCGTTTGTCCGATTTTCACCAAAATCGAATCGTATCATCTCCAGACCGTGCCGACTAAAAGTTATGGATTTCGTGTCGATAGACAAAACCGTTTTCGTATAGCGCAGCAGCAAAGTTGAGGCATGATGCTAATAGCATTAATTAAGGCTTTATCTCTGCAATGCCTTGACATATTGACACCAAACTTTGTATGTGTCATTGTAACTTCACTCTGACCACATCACATCAGTTTTGTAACTGCACCACCTATTGGTCGAAAGTGATAATCCATCAAATCATATTTTTAATTATTGTTTGTATGATTTTTCAGGCATTTTGCCTAAAATCCTCTTTGAATGTCTTTAATTGCTCATTGTTGCAGTTGGTCTGAAACTTTTAGACATGTTGGCATGTCTTGTCGTCTTATTCTGCTTGGCCCCGGTAATGGCTGCTTGCAGCTATATTTATTATTATTCTTCCTTCTTCCAACTGGGAGTCTATGGCAGCCCATAGAACCGAATGCGGGAAAGTTGTTTTGGTTTGACATTCTGATAGAGGACAGTCCCAACATTAAATACACCAATTTTGGTGTGTCTAAGTCATTCCCTCTAGCGCCACCACCTGTCCAAAGTTTCACTTTTATTTTGCTAATAACTTTAGAACCGTAAGGCCAATCAACAAAATTCTTTTTCTCTCTGATTCCTGAGCTCATGCCAATTCGATTGCACCCTATGACGTCATTTCCGTCATAACAATATGGCCGCCATTTTGAATTTATCTAAAAAGCTACTTTTTCGAACTCGTCCTAGACGGTTTGTCCGATTTGCACGAAAATTAAACCAGATCATCTACAGACCATGCTGACAAAAAGTTATGGAATTCAAGTTGATTCGCTTAACAGTTTTCGATAAACCCACGAATAAATTTTACGTAGCGCTTGCGAAAACAGATGTAAAGCCGTATCTCCGCAACGCTTTATCAGATTCAGACCAAAGTTGGTACATGTCATCACAAGCATGACCTGAGGCTACATGCTGTGTTTCGGCGCAGCGCCACCTACTGGTCCGGAGATATGAAAAATGGCTATTTTTGCTTATAACTTCTGAACAGTTTGTCCAAAAATCATAAAATTGGTCTCGTTAGATTCAGGGTAACATGCCGAGTCCACTGATATCCAATATTACCATATCGGCCATTTTGAATTTTGTGCTAAAATGCTGTATTTTAAGAACACATGAACGGATTGTTACGGAACTTGGTATGGGTCATCAGCCCGATGTCCTGAAGGAGCGTGAGAAGTTTCGAAACAGCGCCACCTAGTGGTGAATTTTTTTTTTTAAATGCTTATAACTTTGGGTGTGGTCAACTTATTTTCACGAAACTCATCTTTTTAGACTCCTGAATCATTGCCGAGTCCTATGATACCAAACATGCTAGGTTTCGCCTTACGGTTTGTGTAGCGTTGTGATTTAGCGCTTAAAAAACATTTGGCTATATCTTCGAAACCGCTAGTCCGATCGAGACGAAACCACCGTCAGAAGTTTGGAAACATAGGTCGATAGCTACACGCCAATGCCCAAATGCGAAAATATTGATGTTTAGGGGTAGTAAATTCCAAACAAAGTCATGTGTCAGTCATTTTTTACGTGTTTTTTCATATAAATGCCTATAACTCTGAAGCGAATTGAGATATTTTCACCAAAACTGACACACATATGTATGGGCTCACTCTGAGGACACGTAAAAAAAATTGTGGGACTGAGCCTCTTGGTGGCGCTATAATAGAACAAAACATGAAATTCCCATTGACTTCAATAGAGTTTTGTGAAATAAAATGCTATTTTCATTCAAAACCTACTTTTTCGAACTCCTCCTACACCGATTGTCCGATTTTCACCAAAATCGAATCATATCATCTCCAGACTGTGCCGACTGAAAGTTATGGATTTCGTGTCGATTGACGAAACCGTTTTCGTATAGCGCAGCAGCAAAGTTGAGGCATGATGCTAAAAGCATTATTCAGGCTTTATCTCTGCAATGCCTTGACATATTGACACCAAACTTTGTATGTGTCATTGTCACTTCACTCTGACCACATCACATCAGTTTTGTAACTGCGCCACCTATTGGTCGAAAGTGATAATCCATTAAATCATATTTTTAATTACTGTTTATATGATTTTTCAGGCATTTCGCCTAAAATCTTCTTTAAATGTCTTTAATTGCTAATTGTTGCAGTTGATCTGACACTTTCAGCAATGTTGGCATGTCTTGTCGTCTTATTCTGCTTGGCCCCGGTAATTGCTGCTTGCAGCTATATTTAGGGGCCAAGCACCGAAGGTGCGTAGGCACCTATTGTATCTGTTCCCGTTCTTATTATTAGGGGCCAAGCACCGAAGGTGCGGAGGCACCTATTGTATCTGTTCCCGTTCTTATTATTATTATTCTTCCTTCTTCCAACTGGGAGTCTATGGCAGCCCATAGAACCGAATGCGGGAAAGTTGTTTTGGTTTGACATTCTGATAGAGGACAGTCCCAACATTAAATACACCAATTTTGGTGTGTCTAAGTCATTCCCTCTAGCGCCACCACCTGTCCAAAGTTTCACTTTTATTTTGCTAATAACTTTTGAACCGTAAGGCCAATCAACAAAATTCTTTTTCTCTCTGATTCCTGAGCTCATGCCAATTCGATTGCACCCTATGACGTCATTTCCGTCATAACAATATGGCCGCCATTTTGAATTTATCTAAAAAGCTACTTTTTCGAACTCGTCCTAGACGGTTTGTCCGATTTGCACGAAAATTAAACCAGATCATCTACAGACCATGCTGACAAAAAGTTATGGAATTCAAGTTGATTCGCTTAACAGTTTTCGATAAACCCACGAATAAATTTTACGTAGCGCTTGCGAAAACAGATGTAAAGCCGTATCTCCGCAACGCTTTATCAGATTCAGACCAAAGTTGGTACATGTCATCACAAGCATGACCTGAGGCTACATGCTGTGTTTCGGCGCAGCGCCACCTACTGGTCCGGAGATATGAAAAATGGCTATTTTTGCTTATAACTTCTGAACAGTTTGTCCAAAAATCATAAAATTGGTCTCGTTAGATTCAGGGTAACATGCCGAGTCCACTGATATCCAATATTACCATATCGGCCATTTTGAATTTTGTGCTAAAATGCTGTATTTTAAGAACACATGAACGGATTGTTACGGAACTTGGTATGGGTCATCAGCCCGATGTCCTGAAGGAGCGTGAGAAGTTTCGAAACAGCGCCACCTAGTGGTGATTTTTTTTTTTCAAATGCTTATAACTTTGGGTGTGGTCAACTTATTTTCACGAAACTCATCTTTTTAGACTCCTGAATCATTGCCGAGTCCTATGATACCAAACATGCTAGGTTTCGCCTTACGGTTTGTGTAGCGTTGTGATTTAGCGCTTAAAAAACATTTGGCTATATCTTCGAAACCGCTAGTCCGATCGAGACGAAACCACCGTCAGAAGTTTGGAAACATAGGTCGATAGCTATACGCCAATGCCCAAATGCGAAAATATTGATGTTTAGGGGTAGTAAATTCCAAACAAAGTCATGTGTCAGTCATTTTTTACGTGTTTTTTCATATAAATGCCTATAACTCTGAAGCGAATTGAGATATTTTCACCAAAACTGACACACATATGTATGGGCTCACTCTGAGGACACGTAAAAAAAATTGTGGGACTGAGCCTCTTGGTGGCGCTATAATAGAACAAAACATGAAATTCCCATTGACTTCAATAGAGTTTTGTGAAATAAAATGCTATTTTCATTCAAAACCTACTTTTTCGAACTCCTCCTACACCGATTGTCCGATTTTCACCAAAATCGAATCATATCATCTCCAGACTGTGCCGACTGAAAGTTATGGATTTCGTGTCGATTGACGAAACCGTTTTCGTATAGCGCAGCAGCAAAGTTGAGGCATGATGCTAAAAGCATTATTCAGGCTTTATCTCTGCAATGCCTTGACATATTGACACCAAACTTTGTATGTGTCATTGTCACTTCACTCTGACCACATCACATCAGTTTTGTAACTGCGCCACCTATTGGTCGAAAGTGATAATCCATTAAATCATATTTTTAATTACTGTTTATATGATTTTTCAGGCATTTCGCCTAAAATCTTCTTTAAATGTCTTTAATTGCTAATTGTTGCAGTTGATCTGACACTTTCAGCAATGTTGGCATGTCTTGTCGTCTTATTCTGCTTGGCCCCGGTAATTGCTGCTTGCAGCTATATTTAGGGGTTCAAGCACGAAGTGCTGAAACCCTATTGTAATTGTACTGATTTTTATTATTATTATTTTTCTTCTGCCGTAAAACGCATCGTGCAGCCCAAACCGTAAGTGCTAGAGACTTGAAACTTTGCCAGATGGTAGTACAAAAATCGAGGAGAGGTTATCAAAATATGACCCCGATTGGCCCATAGGTGGCGCTACAGTGCAAAAAACAAAAAAAAATCATATTTTTGCTTAAATCTCATTAACCGTTTGTCACAGACTCAAGTGTCTTATATCATTGGAATCCTTGGGTCAAGCCGAACAAAAAAGGCCTCAAGGATTTCATTTCCGGTATGCAAATTTTCCGCCATTTTGAATTATGTCCAAAACCTACTTTTGCGAACTAGTCCCTGGTTTTGTGTCCGATCGGAACCAAACCAGTGCAGAAATGTTCTCTGGAGTCAGAATATCAATAATTATCGAAAAAAAGTTGAAATTTCGATTGACGGTCGCTAAGGGGCGCCAAAATGTTTGAAGAAGGCGGAGCCTATTTTACTAAAATGGCTATAACTCCAGAAGTAAATGAGGTATATTCACCAAACTCGGTACACCTGTGTAAGAGGTCAATCTGAGGTCATAGTAAAAAGATTGCGGCGATTGGCCACATGGTGGCGCTATAACATGAAAAAAACATAAATCAGGCTGTAACCACCTGACCGTTAGTCCGATTGACTTGAAAATTGGTATGCAGTGTCTTGGTCCAAGCTGTCATGTATATCTATGAGGACATTGGTGTATCTCAAAAAACATGGCCGCCATCGGCCAATGAAGTTTGAGCACCTATTAGACAAGGTTAACGGAGGCCGATCGGAACAAAACTCGGTGGGCATGTTCGACTCATGGCCCTAGAGGTCTGTAAGAATTTTGAAAGAAATCGGCCACTAGTTGGCGCTAACGAGTTTTATGGCTCTGTAATCACGTGGTGTTACACTTATCATCACAAAATGCATATCATTTGATAGACCTGCTCATGCTGAACAACTTTGCCTCTAGAACCATTGCTGTCAATCAAACAGTTTATTAATTATTCACAAATATGTTAAAAACCTACTTTTGCGAACTAGTCCCTGGTTTTTTGCCCGATCGGAACCAAACGAGTCTAGGACAATTCTCTGGACTCTTTAGATCAATAATTATCAAAAAAAGTTGAACTTTTGCATTTTTCGCATGGGTATAATTGGGTCATAAAGAAAATGGGCGTGGCAAAATGCAAACAAAAGCCTATAAATCCTAAACAAAAACTCAGAACATCACGAAAATTGGTGAGCATATGTGCCATAACATTCTAAATAATCATGCAAAATTGTATGTAGATCGGATGATAGTTGGCGCTATAACTGTTAAAAAGCAATGGTAAATTGCCTGTATTGGCTGTAAATGGACTTTTCAATCTATTATTTCAGTGGTTAAAAGCTTTCTAAATAAATCTTAATGTCTTGAATGCTTAAATGCCTTAAAGGCCTTAAATGCTTGAACCCCGATAAATGCTGCTTGCAGCTTTAATTAGGGGCCAAGCACCGAAGGTGCGGAGGCACCTATTGTATCCGTTCGCGTTCTTATTATTATTATTCTTCTTCTTCTTCCGCTCTTGGAGTCTATGGCAGCCCATAGAACCGATTGCGGGAAAGTTGTTTTGGTTTGACATTCTGATAGAGGACAGTCCCAACATTAAGTACACCAATTTTGGTGTGTCTAAGTCATTCCCTCTAGCGCCACCACCTGTCCAAAGTTTCACTTTTACTTTGCTAATAACTTTTGAACCGTAAGGCCAATCAGCGAAATCCTTTTTTCCTCTGATTCCTGAGCTCATGCCGATTCGATTGCACCCTATATCGTCATTTTCCGTCATAAAAACATGGCCGCCATTTTGAATTTTCCTAAAAAGGTACTTTTTCGAACTCGTCCTAGACGGTTTGTCCGATTTGCACGAAAATTGAATCGGATCATCTTCAGGCAGTGGTGACAAAAAGTTATTAAAATCTTGTTGATTCGTCAAACCGTTTTCGATAAACGCATGAATACATTTTACGTAGCGCTAGCAAAAACAGTCGTAAGGCTGTATCTCCGCAACGGTTTATCGTATTCAGACCAAACTTGGTACATGTACTCACAAGCATGACCTGAGGCTACATGCTGCGTTTCGGCGCAGCGCCACCTACTGGTCCGGAGATATGAAAAATGGCTATTTTTGCTTATAACTTCTGAACAGTTTGTCCAAAAATCATAAAATTGGTCTCGTTAGATTCAGGGCGACATGCCGAGTCGACTGATATCCAATTTTACCATATCGGCTATTTTGACTGTCGGCCATTTTGAATTATGTGCTAAAATGCTGTATTTTATGAACGCATTAACGAATTGTTACGAAACTTGGTGTGGGTCATCAGCACGATGCCCTGAAGGAGCCTGAGAAGTTTCGAAACAGCGCCACCTAGTGGTGAATTTTTTTTTTCAAATGCTTATAACTTTGGGTGTGGTTGACTTATTTTCAGGAGACTCATCTCTTTAGACTCCTGAATCCTTGCCGAGTCCAACAATACCAAACATGCTAGGTTTCGCCTTACGGTTTGTGTAGCGTTGTGATTTAGCACTTAAAAAACATTAGGCGATATCTTCGAAACCGTTTGTCCGATCGAGACGAAACCACCGTCAGAAGTTTGGAATCATAGCTTGTTAACTAAACGTCAAAGCCCAAATGCGAAAATATGGATGTCTAGAGGTAGTAAATTCCAATTAAAGTCATGTGTCAGTCATTTTTTACGTGTTTTTTCATATAAATGTCTATAACTCCGAAGATAATTGAGATATTTTCACCAAAATCGACACACATATGTATGGGCTCACTCTGAGGACACATAAAAAAAATGGTTGGACTGAGCCTCTTGGTGGCGCTATAATAGAACAAAACATGAAATTCCCATTGACTTCAATACAGTTTTGTGAAATAAAATGCTATACTAAACAAATGCATTGGTGTAATATTACAAAACTCAGAATGTGCCATCTGCACCATCCCCTGAAGGTACCCAACATATTTAGAAACAGCGCCACCTAGTGGTCAAAAGTTATAACAAAATTTCCAAAATTGCTAATAACTTTTGAATAAATTGGCCTATTGTAATGCAACTCATCTTAGTAGATTCCTTGGGTCAAGCTGAGAACATAGATACCAAGTTGACCTTATTTGGCCTAACTTCCTGTCCGCCATCTTGATTTTCATTCAAAACCTACTTTTTCGAACTCCTCCTAGACCGTTTGTCCGATTTTCACCAAAATCGAATCGTATCATCTCCAGACCGTGCCGACTAAAAGTTATGGATTTCGTGTCGACAGACGAAACCGTTTTTGTATAGCGCAGCAGCAAAGTTGAGGCATGATGCTAATAGCACTAATCAGGCTTTATCTCTGCAATGCCTTGACATATTGACACCAAACATTGTATGTGTCATTGTAACTTCACTCTGACCACATCACATGAGTTTTGTAACTGCGCCACCTATTGGTCGAAAGTGATAATCCATTAAATCATATTTTTAATTATTGTTTCTATGATTTTTCAGGCATTTTGCCTAAAATCCTCTTTAAATGTCTTTAATTGCTCATTGTTGCAGTTGGTCTGACACTTTCAGACATGTCGGCCTGTCTTGTCGTCTTATTCTGCTTGGCCCCGGTAATGGCTGCTTGCAGCTATATTTATTATTATTATTCTTCTTCTTCCGACTAGGCGTCTATGGCAGCCCATAGAACCGATTGCGGGAAAGTTGTTTTGGTTTGACATTCTGATAGAGCACAGTCCCAACATTAAATACACCAATTTTGGTGTTTCTAAGTCATTCCCTCTAGCGCCACCACCTGTCCAAAGTTTCACTTTTATTTTGCTAATAACTTTTGAACCGTAAGGCCAATCAACAAAATTATTTTTTCATCTGATTCCTGAGCTCATGCCGATTCGATTGCATCCTATTACTTCATTTTCCGTAATAAAAATATGGCCGCCATTTTGAATCATTCGAAAAACCTACTTTTTCGAACTCGTCCTAGACGGTTTGTCCGATTTGCACGAAAATTGAACCAGATCATCTTCAGGGAGTGCTGACAAAAAGTTATGGAATTCAAATTGATTCGTCAAACCGTTTTCGATAAACGCTCGAACAAATTTTACGTAGCGCCTGCAAAAACAGTCGTAAGGCTGTATCTCCGCAACGGTTTATCGTATTCAGACCAAACTTGGTACATGTCATCACAAGCATGACCTGAGGCTACATGCTGCGTTTCGGCGCAGCGCCACCTACTGGTCCGGAGATATGAAAAATGGCTATTTTTGCTTATAACTTCTGAACAGTTTGTCTAAAAATCATAAAATTGGTCTCATTAGATTCAGGGCGACATGCCGAGTCGACTGATATCCAATTTTACCATATCGGCCATTTTGACTGTCGGCCATTTTGAATTATGTGCTAAAATGCTGTATTTTAGGAACGCATGAACGGATTGTTACAAAACTTGGCATGGGTCATCAGCACGATGTCCTGAAGGAGCGTGAGAAGTTTCGAAACAGCGCCACCTAGTGGTGAAATTTTTTTTTCAAACGCTTATAACTTTGGGTTTGGTCGACTTATTTTCACGAGACTCATCTAATTAGACTCCTGAAACCTTGCCGAGTCCTACGATACCAAACATGCTAGGTTTCGCCTTACGGTTTGTGTAGCGTTGTGATTTAGCGCTTAAAAAACATTAGGCTATATCTTCGAAACCGTTTGTCCGATCGAGACGAAACCACCGTCAGAAGTTTGGAAACATAGGTCGATAGCTATACGCCAATGCCCAAATGCGAAAATATTGATGTTTAGGGGTACTAATTTCCAATCAAAGTCATGTGTCAGTCATTTTTTTCGTGTTTTTTCATATAAATGTCTATAACTCCGAAGCAAATTCAGATTTTTGCACCAAAATCGACACATATATGTATGGGCTCACTCTGAGGACACGTAAAAAAAATGGTGTGACTGAGCCTCTTGGTGGCGCTATAATAGAACAAAACATGAAATTCCCATTGACTTCAATACAGTTTTGTGAAATAAAATGCTATTTTCATTCAAAACCTACTTTTTCGAACTCCTCCCACACCGTTTGTCCGATTTTCACCAAAATCGAATCATATCATCTCCAGACTGTGCCGACTAAAAGTTATGGATTTCGTGTCGATTGACGAAACCGTTTTCGTATAGCGCAGCAGCAAATTTGAGGCATGATGATAAAAGCACTATTCAGGCTTTATCTCTGCAATGCCTTGACATATTGACACCAAACTTTGTATGTGTCATTGTCTCCTCACTCTGACCACATCACATCAGTTTTGTAACTGTGCCACCTATTTGTCAAAAGTGATAATCAATTAAATCATATTTTTAATTGCTGTTTCTATGATTTTTCAGCCATTTCGTCTAAAATCCTCTTTAAATGTCTTTAATTGCTCATTGTTGCAGTTGGTCTGACACTTTCAGACATGTCGGCATGTCTTGTCGTCTTATTCTGCTTGGCCCCGGTAATTGCTGCTTGCAGCTATATTTCCAATCGTAATTTCAAAAGCAGTTCTGTTAAAGCCCATGTTGCAGGTTAACCACCACTGTCGATTAATGGGTACATAAATCACTCAAGATATGTATATCATTTTTAAAATGTCCCAAAAATGGTCTTAAAGACTAGTTTTTTACGTTTTAGGTATTAACGGGGTTTTTTTACGCAATTCGGTGATGACGTCACGTTGGGGAGAAGTGGAGGAAAGGTAGCCTCAGCCTAGTATTATGGTGCGTTCAAGCCATCTCGTATAGATCGTATTTACGAGTTGAACGCAATTGAACGCCCCCACAATGTCGTAAATACTTAATAATTAAATGCATGATCCAAAGAGAATGAGTGGAGAGTTGGTGAAGTGTCCTGGACTGGTGAGTTGCTATCATTTAGCAACGCAGCAATGAGCACTGGAGCTAGTCTACGAGCAGCAGTGCACAATAACGACACTTTTTTTTTTTTTTTTACTGTCATTGAATAGCACCGAGTGAAAAATCAACGTTTTCTTTATATCTAGTGGCAGTGATCATGGCGTTAGTTCAGATGAGTACCGGTAACCTTTGTCATAGTGTTGTAGTACTGGTAAACTTTGTCTTTGTCATCTAGAAATAGAAGGCATCATGCTAGCTATATGGGCGTTTCTAAGCGTTTATCTCTTCCTCGGTGAAAATGTTGTTGCAAACGTAGCCGCCGCGTGTCTGTCGCTGTGTTTGGCAGGTGCTTGTGTGGGCGCCGGCGATGCATACACCCAATAAACCCATGGAAACTGCGTTGGAAAGCTTGTTGTGCTGTAGGGAAGTGAGTGCGTTTTGGTAGCTGGTCGAGCTCACCCCGCGACCAGATGTGACGTGCCTCACTCAGCATCAAGAGTTTTTACACCCAGCACAAACAGTAGTTCGCCATTGTCAATCTACCTAACGTTATATATTTCTATATATTTATCTATCTAGCTGCTAGCTATCTATGCTAACGTTATGCTATCTGGCTGTCTGCCTATGTCTCTATACTAGCCTATCTATTTATCTGTCTGTCTATCTATATCTATGTATTTATCTATAATCTGCGCTAACGTTATCTGAATACTCTCTTCTGCTACTCGTCTCTCTAGTCACTCTCAATGCGGGCCGCGGGCTTTGATAAATTCTCTCCCCAACGTGACGTAATGGCATTGTGGGGGAAAGGAGAATCGTTGCAAACCGCTGTAAGATAGTACATACTTTTTCGTATTATATTCCGCTTTGTGATACCCAACAACATAAAATACAATGAATAACAGTTTAAATGTTTATTACCAACAAGTAAATTGCACAAATTCGATGAAAAAAAAAAACCTGCAACACGGCCTTTAATATATATATATATATATATATATATATGACGTTTAAACGACAAACAATAAAATCAGAACCAGTATTTGCGTCCATGGTTCCAGTGGCAGTAATGCATCCACGGCTTTTCAAAATGTCACAAAGCGTTTTGAGATTGTTTTGAATGAAATATTGAAGTTTATAATGAAGTGTTTTGGCACACCACGACGAGTGGCAAACTCTTTGTTTTGTTTTGCAAACTCAGCTAGCCTGTGGGGGGTTTGGAGAAGGCAATAGTTGCTTAATCGTGGGGGTGCAGGACAGAGGTGTTAATGTTCTGTCTTTCATATGGAGAGTGTCGGAGCCAGCCTGATGAGCAGGCAAAGGCAAAGTTATTTTAAGGTTTAATCTCAAAATCTCCAAAAGTCCATAGCCTATTTACAGTAGGCCCTATATCTTATTAAATTATATATTGTAGTTTTATTGATTGTATTTAAAGGTTTTCCACACACAATTTCAATTTAGCAGATACAGAGCTCTTAATTCGCGACCCACCTCGTTTTATTGTGAGGTGAATTCAGCAAGGCATGTTGTATCTTTGAAGGAACAAAAGCTATTTGTTACAGTTTTTTCTTTCGTGATTTGTGTGGATGACACACAGCGACATATACAGTATTATCAGCTGTATGGTGTTTTTTACGCTGAAATGCTTAATTTCGAGAAAGACCCGCCGCGCGCAGTGAGGGAGACCAAACTTACTAAAAAAATATCCAGCGCGAGAGAGGCAAAGAAAAACGCCTGTTCTTAATTTATGTTGCTTTGAACTTTTTTTCGTTTTGTACCGTTTTATTTTTTTAATTTAGCTGCAATTTCTTTGACAATAAATTTAAAATGTTTCTTATTTTGCATCACAAAGGGAATAAACTCTATCGAATCGATGCAACCCTGTTTAAATAAATAAACTGTCCCGACACTTTATTCATACCTTGAAATGTGCGATGGGTTTTCAAACTTAATTAATTTTCTTTTTCTTTTACATTTTCATTGTTTATTTTTTAACTGAAAGCAATACTGTATTGAAAATATTTTTCTGATTTGTTCGATTTGTTTTGGAAAATGTCTACCGTTGCTATGGCCGGGTATTACTGTCAGTCATCTCAATCTCGTGAATGATTCACACACAAAAAAAAACATAATTTAGCAGATTAAAGACGAGCTTCATCATCTTCATTTTCTGGTGCAATCGGCTGACAGTCTTCCTTCATCAGATATGTCATAGCGTGCAGCGGCTCAACTGGAATGTAGCAAATTTATGTTAATGTACAATTGATAAAATAAACAAGATGATTGACTTTAATAAACAGATGCATATTTAAGCATCAAGAACGGAAAAACATAAACACTGTCGGCTATACTGAGATTCGATCTCAGATCGTTTGAAGCTCCGAGAGTCTATTGTTAATGCATTGACCACAGATATCGTCTGAATAGCCTAGGTCTACTATTTTCTCTGTTTTAAAAGTAAAAAAAATAAAAATAATTATGTGTCAAAAAAAAAGAAGAAGTGTTTTTACAAGACCTTGTGCTGTTTATTTATTTATGTATTATTATTATGCAGATGTTAATTCAGCCATTCTGTTGGAAAAAAATTTCCCTAATGTAAAATGGAAATGAATGGTAATTTTATTTTATAAATATAAAATATTTAATATAGGCTATAGGAGGAAAAAAACAATATGGTGTAGCAATATTTTAGAACTATCAAATCAAATTAATAATAAAAAAGTAGCCCATGTTTGTTCGGGATTTGAAACGTAAGTTATAGCCTACCACTCGGCCACGAATTTGTTTTGTTTTATTTTGTTTGAAATGTATTTTTACATATTTTGCTTTCGTTAATGTTAACCAATTCTGAGCATAATAGGCCTATATTTTTTCCCTAAAAGTTTGTTTTATTCTCTGCTTTGTTTGTTTATATTTTAACATATTCAATCAGTCTCATTTTTGTTCAAATAATGAAAAAAGTTTTTTTTTTATTTTTTTTTTTTTAAATAAACAGATAGGAAACTTACCTTTTAAAATGCCGCAGTTGCTGCTGTTTTGCCCTGTCACTTGCCCGGTATAGCCTATAGTAATTTCGCGAACGACTTTGAAATTCGACTGGTTTATTTTTGCTGCGGCAGTAGTAATAGGCATTGTGGTTGATTATTTATTAAAGAATTCAATTGATAATCATAACAACATGTAAGCCTAATTCTGAATATAACAAATAATGCTTAAACCGACTAACATCGGTTAGTAACTGCAAGTCCTGAAAATGTTTTAATTTTACGGTAAATTATTTTAATTTATTTCACTGTTATGTTTCAGTTAATAAATCTACAAACACATTAAAATAACACGAAGTAAATGACAAGTAACCTATTGACATAGCCTTTCTAAATTATAGAAAAACTGGGCACACAATGTTAACGTGTGTCTACTTTGTTTAAATTAAATGAATTTGAATTCGTTTAACCACAATATTTATCTTGAATTTATCTGTGACCTCAGCTCAGATTACTGCCGCGGCAGATTACGGCATTAAAGAGAATAAACTGACACTTTTCAAAGTCTGTGATTACAGCGCCACTCAGCGGTAAAAGGCAGCAAATACACATCCCAATTTTGCCGCCGCGGGAACGGCGGCGGTAAAAGTCTCAATCTGGTTGGGCACCATCTGTAGTGATATTATGCCAAAATACTGATTTATTTAGTTTTAAATTAAATCATTGTAATCCTGAAAGTATTCCCCCTTTTTTCAAAATGTAACTATAATCTGATTACAACGTTTTTTGACGTAACTGTAACAAATTACAGTTACTGGATTTTTGTATCCTGATTACATAACGCCGTTACATGTATTCCGTTACTCCCCAACCCTGCTGAACACACACATGTGGCTTTTCTCAAGTGTGGATTCTCATGTGATTCTTAAGGGATGTTGATTGTGTGAAACTCTTCCCGCACTGATCACATGTGTGTGGTTTCTCTCCAGTGTGGATCCTCATGTGTTCATTCAGATTTTTTTTTTTTGTGTGAATCTCTTCCCACACTGATCACATGTGAACGGCTTCTCTCCAGTGTGGATCCTCTCATGTGTTTTCAGATTTGCTGACAGACTGAATCTCTTGTCACAGTGAACACTTGTAAGGTTTTTCTCCAGTGTGAATTCTCTGGTGCCGTTTTAATGGTTCAGCTGAAATAAAAGTCTTCCCACACTCAAAGCACACGTACTCTCTCACACCAGTGTGTATTTTCTCATGTTTATGTAAATATGTCAGCAGTGAAAAACTCTTTCCACACACAGAACATGAATGCGGCTTCTCCTTCATATGAACTGTCAGGTGTCTCTTCAGGCTTGATGCAGTAAAAAATGTTTTTCCACATTGATCACATGTGAACGGTCTCTCTCCGGTGTGAAATCTCATGTGAACATCAAGATGTTGTTTTAATGTGAAACTGTTTCCACACTGAACACACATATGTGGCTTTTCTCTAGTGTGGATTCTCATGTGTTTCTTAAGGGATGTTGATTCTGTTAAACTCTTCCCGCACTGATCACATGTGAACGGCTTCTCTCCAGTGTGGATCCTCATGTGATTCTTAAGGGATGTTGATTGTGTGAAACTCTTCCCACACTGATCACATGTGTGTGGTTTCTCTCCAGTGTGGATCCTCATGTGACGATCAAGATCACGTTTGTTTAAGAAACTCTTTCCACACTGAGTGCAGGTGAATGATTTCTTGGCTCTTCTTTTCTTTAAAAATAACTTTTTAGTCTTTGAGCGACTCAAAGGTTTGACATGATGTTCCTCCTTCACTTCACTCAGTTCTTCACTCTCCTCCTTCACTTCCATCAGGTCTGACATAAAAGAAAAAGGTTTAGTTTAGTAATAGTAGAAAGTACTAGTAGACGACTGCTATAAAATATGATAATTCTGGTGTTGTTTTCATAAATGAATGAGGTACATTGATATTTCAATTATTATTTTCAAGACATTTTAGACAAATCACGTTTCTGAAGTGAGAAATATGAAATATATTTGATTAATGACAATTATTTAATGTGATACAATAGTGCCAAGGGGTGTGCAATATTGAAATACAATTATCTCTCGATATTTGTTAGGAATTTTCCGATAACAATAATTAAAAACTATGTTACTGAGTGTGTTTTGTTCGGTACAGGCCTGTCATGAATAAATAAATATGACAATTAAACCACCACTAGGTGGCGGCAAGTCCATGTCTTATAAGATAGAAATATGAAGATATAGGATGTAAAAATGAGCCCGATATAATAGCAGAAAGTAGACAAACATTTTTAAAATGCAAGGTCAAACCAATTGTCCCAACGTCTGAATCCAATGGTGTGGTAGAAGGTTTCCTGCATGCTGTCTTTTCGGTGCACAAAGTAATTTAATTCCAATTAGGTATTTATCCGACCAATTTTCCACATCCTCGAATTTAGGTTGGAACGCCACTAATTTAGGTAAACATTTGATTATTCTGTTTAAATGTTTTTATTTCACTCATTCAAGCGGATGTCATTGTCACTTAGAGTTTCCCACCGGCCACTAACGTTGATCTCCCGGTAACAAATGCCCAGTGTTGGGTAAAGTTACTTGTAAATGTAATGCATTACAATATCTTATTAGCCCTTATACTCCATCGCATTCTCTCCGTTCTGCAAATTCCCTCTTATTACATCAGCCTTTGTGTAAGCTCAAGACCATGGGGGAAAGAGCTTTTTCCTGTAAAGCCCCTAAGCTATGGAATCTACTTCCTTCTACAATCAAAAGTGTGCCAACGTTGGGACAATTCAAAGGGTTGATTAAGACACATTTGTTCAAGGCTGCTTTTTCTTAATTGTTTTTATTGCTCTTGCTGTATTTGTTTATTTTACTGTATGCGCTTTGGGTCTGAGAAAAGCGCACTATAAATAAAATCTATTATTTTATATATATATATATATATATATATATATATATATATATATATATATATATATATATATATATATATATATATATATAGTTTTATGGTGTGTCCTTTAACCTTTACACCTTTTACCTATTTATTTATTATTCTCAGGTAGGTAAGGAAAGTCGAATCTGGACAAAACTATAAGCATTCAAAAATACTTACAATTAGTTCAGCAGACTTCCCTGTGGTCAGTTCTTGCTTAAGGCTCTTAAATTATAACTCAGGTAGACAATCTCTTGCCAATAATATAATATAAGTTTTATTAAAGTTAACAAAAGTTATATCAAAGTTACAGTTAGGTTACAATAATAAGTTTCAACAATCAGCTGGTTACAGGCGTCGAGGGACACTGCGCTATTCAGTCTCCACTAGTTCAGTCTCTCTCTCAGTCTTTTATACGCAGACTTCGAAATGCAGGTTCCAGACTCTCTTCTGACGTCATCAAATGGAGTTCTGCCAACTCCTTCGACACGGCTCTCAGTTGTTTACGGCGTATCCCTTCACGGAGCCTCCGTCTTCTTTTTCTCTGCTTTCTTCTCTTAATTGTCTGCTAGTACATTTAACTAGTACATTTTTCCATTTATCATAAAAACTATTTCTAATACATAAGTACTTTCTACTCTAAATCAGTCAATACATACATTTCATGCAAGTAAGTAGTTTTCTTAATAACAGTGAAATCACACAATACATATCTTTTTCAGCATCAATAACAGGGTTACATACATCTATTCAAGCAAAAGCATTATTATTACTTAGGTTACATCAATTCAAAGCAAATCAAGCCTTAATCAAGGCAGTATAATTGCAAAATCATCCTCTACATGAACAACATATATATACATACTAAAATAACCATCATGTTTGTTTACAGAGCGCACACAACACCTCCTCTAGGGGCGTAGTTTGTGGGGGTAATGGGGACGCGCGTGAATCACCGCTACTCAGCTAGGGGTTGGGGAAAAAATCGATTCTTAGATGCATCGTGATGTGGACGATTCTGAATCGATTCGCAAATGTCAAAAATCAATTTTCTTAAAAAATAAAAAAATTCTAATAACGTAATATAAACGGAATGCAAAAGGCGGAACTCTAAAGTGGACGTGCAGTGCTCGGACAGTCTGTGGCGCGCACATAACAGAGTCGCGCACATAACAGACGCATGATGGCTGAGCGCCAAATTCGAACGGCACCCTCTTCGTTAAAAGCTAACGTATGTAAAACTGGCAATTTCATTGTTACCTATTTAGTATTTTTGTATGAGAGCTGCTTTCTGTATTGTTTAGTTTTCACATCAATATGCTGTAAACCGATCTGTTATACGTACGTTATACTGCCCTCCACAGTCACAGTGTGTATCAGTGCAATGCCAGTCACAAAAAGTTACATTTTGACTGTGCTCTCTGCAGATGTTCATTCACTTTTTTTGTATAAGCTGTTTTTGATTGTGGTATACAGCAAACATTTCAAGTTATAAATTTATTATTTTGTTGTGTATAAGAGTGGCTTTGTATGTTACTAATTATTCAGAATATGCATAAGTCCACAAGCATTATATGAGAGCTGCTGGTACATAATTTATATTTTTGATCGAAAACTATTTGTGAATTTGCTACAGCAAAATGTTTTTTTTTTTGTCTGAAGGATTATATTGCTCATTGGAAATAAAAGGATGGTTGGATAGAAGTCTATTATTAAATGCTAGAGATTCAGAATATGCTGAAGTTTGTATTAATTTACTACAAGTATGCTGCTAGTACAGGCACACATTTATTTTCCTGTTGGTTCTTTGCAATGTTGGGACATATGCTGGCAAATGTAACCTTACAGTTGACTTGCCAAATCACTTCCATTTGTTTTATTAATAAAATTAATATAGGAAGATGGAAGTAAGTTCGTTATGGGTCATCATAAAAAAGTACCAAGTCAGTCAAAAAAAAAAAAAGAAATTAATAATCGATAATCGTTAAGGCCCGTTCACACCAAGGACGATAAAGATAACGATAAAGATATAATTCTAAAAATCGTTCTCCATATTAAAGAATAACAAAGTTCATACCACAGTTATAACGATAAAGATATGAGGAACGATATCGTTGGGATCACTTTCAGAACAATTTTTTTCCAGCTGTCGAACAATAAAACACTGACAGCCAATCAGAATCCATTCTAATTTAAAGGTCTCGCACATTTAAAATGGATCTGGATCATCCGGGTGCGCACGTGCTTAGAATAAAAAGACCGTTATCGGTCGTTGGTGTGGACGCATATATAGTTATCTTTATCGTTATCTTTATAGTTATCGTGCTTGGTGTGAACGGGCCTTTACCCTCGGAATCTACAAAAGCACTACAAAAGTGTGATAAGGTTTGCGTGAGTCGTTCCTATCGCGACGCAAATGATAAAATGTGCTATTTGAATTCTGTTGAGAATTCACCACTTTAAAACACAATGGAGAATGTCAAGCATGATGTGAAACAGCCACATAAACTAAAAAAAACTAATTTAAAGAGGGGAAAACATCCTGCACCAACATAAATTTCCACAAAAATGTGTTCTGCTAATGATGACATGTATTAGCAAAAACATGGCTTTCAGATATTCCAAGAGATGACAGGAAATTAACATTTTCAATATAAGAAAATGTTAAGGTAGTTTGACCTACCATAGCACTTTGATTAAAAAAAATACTTTAAAAAGTCAAGTCACTTTTATTTATATAGTGCTTTTAGCAATAGGTGCATAAATAAAATAAAATGCATTATTATCCTACGTAAACAAGTAAACGCTAACTAGGCTATTACTTTATTGCAGTTACTTTATCAATGCATGTGTGGATGATACCACATGTGTTGATGAACCCTCTGAACAAATAGGCAAACACAAATCAAAATATGCAACTGACACATAATAAACAGAATTACAAAATATACACAACTTACATTGAGCTGTAGAACCAATAAGGTTCCTCATAATAGGGTTTCTTGCATCCGGCTCAGTTGAGCAAACACTCAAAGCCAAAGCCATGCCAGTACCTCTCTAAAGACTCTTACTCGTCTCTCTTAAAAGGATAGCCCTTCCCGTAGAAACCTCCCTAGATCCCCCTTGAGGCGGGGAGTAGCATTACAGCACAAGAAATGGAACAGCCTTTCAGAACTGTTACAACTGTATAGCCGCGTTTCCACCGCAGGAACTTTCCCCAGGAACTAGGAACTTTGGGCTGGTACTCGATGTGTTTACACCGCAGGAACCAGGGTCTAAATGAAGTTCCGGGTAAATATTTGCCCCTCCGATAGTCCCTGCTCACGAGGTAGTACTTTTTCAAAGTTCAGGAACTTTCAGGGGTGGGACTTGTGCGCTGCACAAGCTGATTGGTTGTGTTCACGCCGCATTTTGGTTGGATGACTCCACGCAGCATTTTCTTTATTTTTAACCTCCCTTTTAAAAAGTGGCTTCATGCAGTAAAGTTGTCTGTCTGCAAATATGGAATTTAATAAAAAAAACTGGGGGACTGGCGACGAGTTTCAGGCTTTATTATTTGGGTATTTGTGGAAGAGGAAACTTTCTGCGCGTTCGTCACAGCCATCTCACGGCCAATGTCCGCAATAGCTGATAACATACAATTTTATATCTAACGTTAGCATTACGAGCTCTGAACACGCTTTATCAGTGCTCGTCTCTTTTCTGCCACAGCTTTTAATATTAAGTCATTATGTTTACACATTGTCATCTATTGCAAGGCAAACCATGTTACAAATTTACTATAACAGGATTGAAATAGCGCATTGAGGTTGGTAACAAACAACTATTTACAAGACTGTCACTATTTATGATTGATAGACGGGGTTCAGGCTTTTTTTAAGAGTATTTGCGCAAAAGGAAATTTTTGCGCGTTCGTCCCAGTCATCTCACAACGTACCTTGTCTAATTTTATACGCATACGAGCTTTCTGAACACGCTTTAGTATCAGTGCTCGTCTATTTTGTTATGTTAATTAGCCTACCTCGTTAGTAAACCAATAACTGCAGCACAGTTTGAATCTCCTCCATACTTATAAATGTGGCGCTCAAAACTGATTACTGTCCGTCGCAGACTGGGAGGAGCAGTTGCGCGCAGTTTACCTTCCCGGTACTTTAGACCGCGGTGTAAACGCAGAAAGCAACCGGTCTGGGGCAAAAAAGGTTCCTGGGAAAAAAGTTCCTGGGACAAATTGTTCCGGGTAATTTCGGTGGAAACGCGGCTTATGTAAACCAGACACAGATATAAAATAAAGTTGACAATCTATATGAAAGTTTCTCCAACCTCCCTCTACTGAACATTTGTTGAAAATATGTACCCATTTCATAGTTTAACTGTTTATCTAAAAGTGATGAAGTGATTGAATGTTTCTAACATGAATGTTCTTCAGCATCATGAATGAATGAAGAATAAACACCAACCTCTTTGTTCTTGAGGATCTTCAGTGTGTTTCATTCTGCAGGGTTCTGGATCACTATATATTTGCACTATATATATATATAAGCAAATGTGTGTTCAGTGCAAATAAACTTGCTGCCTAGTGTTTTATTAATAAAGTAACAAATTATGTGTTTTTTTTATTGTTTTTAATTTTTATTTTATAACTGTTGGTCCATTAAGCCTCATTAAGCGTTTTCTTGGGTTTCGAGGAAAAAGTACAATTAAACACGTTGCGTTCATATTCTGTGCTCAATTTTTTTTCTGTATAGGCTATGCTTTATGGTGTTTCCTGTTTGGTCTTTTAATACCACTGTCTCAATTAAACGCGTTGCGTTCATATTCTGTAAAACTATTCCAGTAAAACTAATGATATTTCATAAAAATATTTTCCAAGCGTTTTAAAAAATAGCTGATACATATGCATACAAATGTTTGCATTGTGGCTGGCGTTGTTCATTGGTGAGGCATCGACCAATAAAATGACTTCATTCCGACCCCAGCCCCGCCCCCGACTCTGCTCTCTCAAGTCTGCATTTACAAGTGCACGAGTGAGTTTTGCTACAGGCATATCGCAAAAAGAGTAGCAAAAGTCAAAGCGCTAGGATTTGAAGTTGTACTGCCAGATATGAGAGGTTGTGAGTGCCGACTTGTGGTTGTACAACGAAACTGAACTAAAGCACAAAGATAAATGTGTAGTACACAATTGTGCCTGTCATTTTGTTTATGTAAATGACACTTTACACATTTGTAACTATTAATCTGCAACTTCGAATTCAAAACACAGGTGTTCTGAGTATTGTCTGTGTGTGCAAATCGATAGATGCAGCTTTTCACATCAGAGCTGCAAGTATAAATTTCAACTTACAAATACAAATATTAATTTTACAAGTTCTCACATTCAAATTAGCAAGCTCTCGAGTTTTGCTACTGTTTTACCTTCATAGTTTTTTAACTAAATGACACATCTGTAAAAAAACTGGACATCATGTCTGTCTTGCTCATTCAATTCATAACCCTAATTATTCTCATAATTCTTCTTCTTCTTCATTCAAAAATTGTTGTGGAGTCTGTCACTTCATTAAAAATCAGTCTTGAAGTCTTGGGGTTTTGATGCCAGAAAATAAGCTTTACTATACAATAAATTATTTTATCTCACAAAGTCGAGTGCTTTTGCAAAACCAACTCCAGAGTCCAGTATCGAACATATATACACCTCAAAGGTAATCAATACATTCCATATACTTGTGTTTTAACATCCTGCTGTCAAGTTCTGGAGAGGACCAACTCCGAAAGCTCTAATTAAAAGTCTTCACGCACTTAACATCGTAGCTTTATGAGCCATGTGATTCAATAATCTATACAGCTAACTCTCGTCTCTCTCATTTTTTTTATTGAAAAATAATAAAAAGACAAGTCATATCTGTTGAGGGGATCTCCAGGACGGGGTCTGCAACAGATTTGATGTTTTATTTTTTTTATTTTTTTATTCAATATACTCATTATTAACATTCTTGTAAAGTCATGGATATATTTTTTTAAAGATAATCTTTATTATAAGTATTCTTAAGTATTTTGTGTACTTTTCTCTTCTACCTCTAGATGGCAACACAGAGCCCAAACACTCGCCCAGCACCAATCCGCTGCAAATGTGTTGCAAACAGAACAACTTGCAGAGCTGTCACATTTTCATCAGATGGCAAACAAATTAAAATAGCATCACTTAAGGCCAGATCAACTAGCGCCTTAAGCGATGGGAAACACTTTTTTTTTATGAGACTCCTATTTCGAGGAGGGCGTGAGTTACTTTTTAAAAAACGTAACCATCGGGGTTAAGTTTGGGCGACAAAATTTATATTTTGGCCGGGGGTCCACTAAATTCAGGGCAGCACCAATAATGATCAGCGAGGAGGAGGAAAAGGCTGCCAAAGAGGCCCTGTGTCCTCCATCACTGCCAGTCACAGGAGAAGAAGACGACATCTTTTCTCGGGCAGACTACCTAACTCTTCAAGGGCAGGTGGAAAGAGTGAGTTATTCTAATGCCATTACTGAATATCTAGAAATAAGTTCTTCTGCATTCCTCTGATGCTTAAATGAAGATGAAAATAAAGATTCATGTTTATTTACTCATGAAGTTGCAAGCATAAAAGCATATGACATATTCATATATTTTTAAAGGTATCACATTTAAGTTGAAAATTCCAGTAACGTGACAACATTAATCAGGATAACTGAGAATCTTTACAAAAAGGTATAATTTTTCCATGGGCTAGAAACAATATTAAATTAGTAAAAAATATATATATATTTTAAAAAAATACAGCTTAACCATAAGAATATTACTCACACGACTATCTAAACAACTCAAACACGGTCTCTTAGCTGTATATTTTGAATGAGGGTCATTTGACCTGAATTACTTTACCATAACACAACGTAACCATTGGGCTATTATTCTGCAGATACAAGCGCTGAGGATGGCAGAAGTCCAGGGAAGCCCGGTCCCCAAAATCACAGTAATAAAAACAGCTGTGGAGCACATGCTAGCTTTAGCACCAAAATCTTCAGCCGTTCACAAAAGAGGAAACAAAAGCCCGTGTTTATGTTCTGTATATTTTTCAATCAACATTCATAAATATTACCTGTATTTTATTTCACTCTTACCCTCAGGATGGCAACCAAACAATGTCATTCTTCTAGGCTATGACAAGAACCATTTATGAATTAATTGCTTTTTACGCATAAGAAAATCCAGACATTGTTATTTTATTTTATGAAAAGAAAAAAAAAGGATTATAAATGAATATCTTTCTTACATCGAATCTACACGTTTCCTCAAGCGAATTGGCAGAATCCAGTCAGTGTGTGTGTGTGTGTGTGTGTGTGTGTGTGTGACTGACTGAGGTGAGCAGCACTGGCGTGAACGCAACTAAAAACTCACGCGAACCCACAGTTTGTTTCTTCATTGGTGAACTAACCTGGTTATTGCATTATGAGCTAAACAGAGATTTGTGTGATTGGTGGTTGATTGGTTACTCAACGCTGAAATTTTTTTTTAAAAAGTAATCTTGCATGCCACATATTCATCTTTGACTGTAATGCCGCAACACTTTCCTTTATTTTCACATATCACTTCAATAGTGACAGTCGTAATAGATGCTTTTTAATTGTATGGAGTAATTTTTTTAACCCTTGTCGAATATGCAGTTTTGTCCATTTTGGAGGGAGCAACTGTAAGGAGCCCCTGATCTTTGCAAAAAAAAAAAATATAGAGACTTCCACGTGCGCACGCATTAGAATTTCCGGTTTGCGTTATAGTGTCATTATACTACAAATGTGGGAATAGGGATGAGATGAGAGTGTGCTTGAAGCATGTCTCCTGAGATGTGTCTTATTATAGGGAGATGAGAGGGTGTCACTTAGCATCGGAGAAAGCGTTCTGCTTACCTGGATCACACGAGGCACCTCAGCCTAGGCTATATGTAATGGCAGTGACGTCAGTGCACTCAGTTCAATGTTTTATGACAGTCAGTTTCTTGTGGAATATTAGCGCGTTGGTCTTGTGAATAAATTTGGTGTTATATCGCTAGTAAAGGTACAGTAGGACTGCATTGTTTGTGGACTGTCGTTTACTGTAGAAAAAAAAGAAGCATGAATATCTCTATTAGCTGCAAAGTACTAGTCATTGCAGGCCACAAAAAACTACATCTAAGATTACACTAAAAACTTAATTGTAATTTATTACATATTTAACTCATTAAAGATATTTTTATACCATCATCCATGACAAAGCATTATATCATCATCATTAAGCACACAGAAGTTGACACAACACTTAATGTTTTATTTTAATTAAACAGCATACAAATATTTATAATTGTTTTTATTTATTAAAATGCATAATATCAGCGTTATATGCATACATACAGTTACAATTCAAGTCTTATCATAACTGGTAAAACCTGAAAGTCAAAGAAAGAAAACATCTGTATTTTATACTTTCTTTAGACCATATACAATATCACTCAATATTACTATTAAATAGGGTAAGTGTACCCATTAAGCCCACCAAAATCTAAGTTTAGGTTTTTTTCATAGATATTGACATAGTATATAAGAAATATAATTTGGTAAAATGCAAGATTAATCTCTCATTTGAAATTATATTAATTATTGGATGTACATTTTTGAATATAAAATTAAGATAATTTAGGAATAAAGTCAGAAGTCTGGCATGGGCTTAATTGGTACTTTGGCACCATTTAAGCCCGCATGTGTTCCAAATAAGCCCACATCATCATTGATTCACAAAATATAAAAAAATTAAATGATTTTAAAGAAGTAAAACATCAATATATTTATTCAGTGACAGGGAAGTATTAAAAAAAATCCTTTTGCTAATGTTTGATTAGAGCCCTGGGTGGGATGGGTAGGTGTTAGTGGCCGGTGGTCTGGAGCCTTAAGTTGGCTTGACTGGAGTTGTAGCTGGAGTCAAGCTGGAAGTTTGACCGGGTGTATCTCGGGAGCCAAGCTGAGTTAGGGCTCCGTACTCTGGGCCTCCTAGTGGGCCCCCCTAACAGTCCCAGGGGCTCAGGACTGTGGGGAATGTAGGGTCCCTCTGGGAGCTCTCCATGTCCGGAATCACAAGCCTTAGCTCAGCTTGACTCCCGAATTATGCCCGGTTATACATAAAGGACTTTAGGATAAAACAGGCTCTATCTCATTTGAATGAATGTGTAATTTGTGTGTAAGTAAGGTAAGGGTAAAAGGTTAGTAAGGTAAAAGCACACAAAGACATGTTATCATTAAACACTTTCAGAAAATGTATCAAAGTTTGCAAATAGAGGGATTCCCCATTGAAATACATCAGGTGGGCTTAAATGGTTCCACAGTAAGTAATGGTGAAAAAATACATTTTTTTCCTTTAAAAATGTAAGATATGTTTACAAATACATGCATGGAGCTTAAATATACTGTGGACTAAGTATCATTGTAATTTTCATTGTGCCCACATTGAGAAATGTTAAGTTTTTTCATTCAAGGTTAGCTTGTGTTGACTGTAGTTTGCATGCGTTTTGTGGCACTGTACCATTTAAGCCCATCTTAAAAAAAGTTAATTTATAAAAATAATCTTCTCTACAAAACAATTTATGATGTATTTATTTGTAAATGAATGTAAAATGAATCACAAAACATTCATTTTTTGCAGTTCACATGCTTAATTCTTTGGCAGTCTATCTTTCTGTAAGGCTAATGGTTTGACCTAGAGATTAGCTTTGAACGCAAGCTAATAAAACTCATCTTTCAATTTAAAGGAAAATTATATAAAATGATAAAGTACTATTTGTTTCAAAAAACAATACATTTATCTCTTATTTGACATAATATCAATTTACCAAAGAAATTGCTGAAAATTGCAGAAATTTCTGAAGGGTCCCGAAACACCGAAGTTTTGGGGTGACTTTGTGTGAGGTCCCCTGAGACAGCGTGCACATGGGTGGCGCTAACTCAACATTGCCAAATATAAATTGGTATGCAATTTTTTAATTTTTCAAAATGCCAGGGAAGTAACAAATCACTGGATTGGTTAAAATAATAAGCAGCATAAAATATTATTTTCTCTTTTTTTAATTTGACTTCAGAGTTGAAAGTGGGCTTAAAGGGTACATGGGCTTAATGGGTACATTTACCCTACTATGGTAATGTCGCAAACGGATCCTGTCGCGACATTCCCTTCTTTGCATTCTCTCATAAAATAACCTTTTTATCATAGTAAAATCTACATAGCCTATCATTCCCAACAAAAGTATTGTTTAGCTAAAAACGTGTTGAAGATTAGTGGACAGGCAGTCGATTAATTAAATACGCTATTTCCTCACAAAAACGATTCTGTGAAGCCTCTTCTCCTTCTCCATTGATATCCATTAAAAAACAAACAGTTAACGGCTGAGATGCTAGCGGACTTTCCCCGAAGACACTAAATCATTTCTACAAAGTAAATATTCAACGGAAGCGTGTTATTTACATGAAAGAATGTGTCAGAAGCATTTGTATGTACTATTTGTGTAAGATTGGGGACTAAACTTACCTGAAAGTAGTGAAAATAACAGTGAGAGACGGGAATTATTGTTTGTGTTAGTTGAGCTGCCGTCCCGTTTCCATGGTAACCGCCCTCTGCTCCAGTTCAGATGCAACTCGAATGTTCAGCGCGCGCGCGCCCATTCAAATATGTAAAAGTCACGCAGCATTTACATAAAATGTACAGATACAGGATTGATGGAGGGAATTATTTGATAATCAGATCAAATATATTGAAAACTTTGGTTTGTTCCATTTGTTCTTATTTTTATAAAACCTGTTTAATTATAACCTCAGTGAGCTGAGTACATGCCCAGATAGTAGACCAACATTGAATCTACATTGAATCATTGTTAATGCATTAACCAAAAGATCATTGAATCAGTGTTGAAATTTAACATTGATTTTTCACCAGGTTTGCACCCTGAAATAATGTTATTTCAAAGATGAAAAATCAATCAATATGGTCATAAAATCTATATTATTTCAACAATAATTAAATCACTTATTTAACATTGAATCAACATAGAAACAATATAAAATCACTTGCTTTATGTACAGCAAGCTTCTATGCTAGTTTATCATGCGTGTTCTGCGCTTGAATTTTTAAATGACTCCATTTTGACAGAGACCATGTAGGGTTGCAATTAAATATGTTTTTAATCAAAATGTCTTTCAAAGTAAACTACATCCTTCAGTTTACAAGCAAATGTATTTATTTTTGCCCCCAAAACTGAACAGGAAATATCACATTCAGAGAAAAAAAAAAGGCATTTCGTGGTGACAAAGACAAAAACAGCGCAGTACTACGGTAATAAAGAATGAAACATTACTCTGATAAATATTTCAAGTTCAATTTTATTTAGCACATTTAGAACAGACCAAAGTGCTTTACAGAAGAACAACATTAAACGATATAGCATGCATTAAAAAATAAAACAAGATATAACATGCATTATAAAATAAAAAAAAGATATAACATGCATTATAAAATAAAACAAAAATAAGAGCAACATAGCTGAGTAACCATAAAACAAAAGAACCAGAACAGAAATCAGAACTCAGATATAAATTAATAAAACCAACCAAAGAAAATAATCAATATACTAAATAAAATAGGTAGGTTTTTAAAGAATTAAAACGTAGGTAGAGAAGGGGCTGCTCTAATAGGCAAATGCTAGGCAAATGCACACTTACATCTATGCTTGGGTAGAATACCGTTACCATAATTCTAATGAACTCAGGGGTTTCCACCACGAGCAATACCCCCAAGCAGTTCAGGGGCATAATGAAGCCATTTTTGTACCGAAACAGAAAAAATAAACTCTGAGGCCTCCTGTTTCTCTGCTTTTGCGTGCTGTTGTAAGGCATCTAAACAAAACAAAACAAAAAAACAAAATTAGAAAATATTTGGAAATGTGACTGATTATAAATTACAAAATGTACTACAAAATTAAGTGAAACTTGAAATTTTGAAAAACACGCTGAATTCAAAATCAAGACTATTTAATTAATTTTAGTATAGACATTTAGCTTTAAAATGCATAATATCAGCGTCATATGCATACATGCAGTTACAATTCAAGTCTTATCATAACTGGTAAAACCTGAAAGTCAAAGAAAGAAAACATCTGTATTTTATACTTTCTTTAGACCATATACAACAGGGAACGGCAACTGGCGGCCCGCGGGCCAAAACTGGCCCGCCAGCAATATTTTCTGGCCCGCCGGATTATTTTGGAAGTCCTAGGCTAAATGCTGCACAAAACTCTTCCACTACTTGAGAAAAGCCGTAGTCGCGCGGCGATTTCACCACCGCATACTGTGTGAAACGCCCATAGGGAATCATGCGGCGCAGGATTACATTTGAAAGTATAACTGCGTTCACACCGGATGCGAATAGCGCGTCAAATTCGCGCCTGCCGCGTCTAGTTATACGCTTGACCACTTTGTGTCCATTCACGTGTCAAAAGACGGTAGCGGTCAGAACTCTTGTGTACTTTGGACGGAGCGGGCGGTCTGACTGACAATAGCCCACTCCCGACATCTTTTGACAGCGTATCCGTACTTAATTCTGACCACCTGTACACCTAGCTCTGAGGAGCTGTTTGGTACTGAAACCATTGTCAGTCAACAACATTCTTTTTTTGCAAGGATGTTTGAAATAGTTCGGCAGAAAATAGCCTACTTCATTTGTCAGTAGGGCAATATGATTTTCGTTTATGTTGCTTAGAAATTTGAGTGATCTTTGTCCTATTTAATTTATGTTATTTATATTTCATAAATTTTTTCTGTGGCATTTTTTTTTCTCTGCTGACAGTAGCCTACAATGTTAAAATAGCCTAAAATTTATATTGACACGAACACAATTTTTGTATAGCATTTATAATTATTATAGGCTACTTAATCTCATTCTTTCCGTTAGAGACATTTGAATGTGAGATTCTGGAAACGAGATCTAAATTTTGTGGACCCGTCAGGTCGGGAAATAAAGCTGGTGAACACCGAGTGTATTTTAAGCGGTTGTCATGTAGTAGAATGATGGTCTGTATCTTTAAGATGTGAGTGTAGTATGCATGCGGGGACCGGATGTAGAAAGGAGTTCACGTTGAGAAGCAGACGCCATTTGGAAAGTTATCAAGCGTATGACTGATTTAATTCGGCAGAGTGTATGACAGTATGAGAGATATCTGATTACACAAGAAAGCAGATATATAACAGCGGTTGCTGAATAGAACCTTGTGGGAGCGGGACGGGAAAAAAACAGTCCCGCGCAGACCTCCTTAAACCTTAGGTGTGTATGTGTGTGTCCCGAATAACTAATAATAAAAAAAAAGGAATAAAGTTCAAAAGTCGGACTGTAAGCGAATGAGGCATGATTGCTATTCACACCTTTATTAAAATGTCTGTAATCTGTTACCACAATAGTAGCTACTTGATCTGTTTAAAATTATTTCCTTGATATATGCCTAAGGTGTTAAATTAAAAATGAAAAATCAAAATTAAAATTTGTCTAATCCAGTAATTATTTTTTTTATATTTTTGATCTGAGCACAAAATCAGAAAACCCGTCGTTATTTGTTTTTTTTTCATTTTAGTTCAGGAAATAAATAGCCTAATGGAAAAACAAGTCGTTTTTCATCTTTTTATTTTTGGTTTTAATTTGAAAAAACGATTGAACGAATGATCCACGGACGGTGACGGACCCATCATATTCCGCTATTATAGGCCTATAAGAGTATTTAATTTGTATCCATAGGCCTACTTTGTGTAGCTGGCCCGCCATCTACTGGCTAAAAAAAATATTGGCCCGTGGCCAAAGTTACTTGCCGATCCCTGATATACAATATCACTCAATATTACTATTAAATACTATGGTAATGTCGCAAACGGATCCTGTCGCGACATTCCCTTCTTTGCATTCTCTCATAAAATAACCTTTTTATCATAGTAAAATCTACATAGCTGTTACAGAGCGGGCTCCCGCACCGCCTCCTCTCCACCACCAGAGGGAGCCTTCACCGGAACTTCTCTCGGGAACTCTAATCCCCATAATGCTTCATACCTGGGACTGATTGCACACACACCTGCACCTCATTCAGACTCTCTATTTAAACCACACTCATGGTGCGTTCAAGTCCTCCTGGGAAGTTCGTACGTACGAGGTGGGAAGTCGTGCTTATGTTCAAGTCACTTTCGTCGGAGCAAAATGGCGGAGTACTTTCTCTTAATAATTACACAAAAATACAGTAGGTTTCTTAAACTCTTGTTCTAGAAAATGAAGAACAAAGAAATGTACAACAGGTGTACTTTGTATTTTTATGTTTTTAATTAATTTATGAAGCCACTGCCAACACATCGTTACATGTTGCATTGTTATATTATAATACTATCATATTCTGTGTTGGCGATTAGCTAACTGAGCTGTTAATAGAAAAGCCTGACAATATCACAGCTAAATACCTTTACGTATTGTGTATTCCGCCATGTTAATCACTGACACGCCCCCAACTCGTAAAGATCGGAGCTTAGAGAAAATCCCCAGCTCCCCACTGGTATTTACGACATTGTGGTGGCGTTCAAGTGCGTTCAACTCGTAAATACGATCTATACGAGATGACTTGAACGCACCATCAAATAGAAGATCAGTGTGAAGTATTGCATTGCCACGGCCTGTAATTTCTGAGCGTTTACCCTATCCTACTGATCTAGTTGCCGACCTCGGATTGTTATCTCACTTCTGCCTGCTTGCTGCCTGTCTTGACTTGGATTGCCTTTGGATTATTGTCTCTCGCTGCCTGCCCCGATCTTCTGCCTGTTACCTGACTACTCTCTCTGTGTTGATCTCTGATTTCCCTGTTTGCTGTTCTCTGACCCCTGCCTGTTCGACGTTCCTTCAATAAAGCTGCAAATGGATCCTTCTCAATCTCCTGTATCATTACAATAGTTCCCAACAAAAGTATTGTTTAGCTAAAAACGTGTTGAAGATTAGTGGACAGGCAGTCGATTCATTAAAGTGTAAATTGCAGGTTACATTTTTCATGAAGATAATGCAATGTGTTTATTAAACATAAAGATAAAAACCGCCCACCATTGTATTTTATACCAAAATGCTGAATATAATATGAAAAGTTGGCACTTTTAACAGTTGTTTTAACCGCTTCCGCTCCCTTCCACTAGATGGGGCGTGACGTCATAAGAGGAGCTCACTAGTAGTGTTACCGGCATAATCCATAGTACGCTAGCAAAATGGTAAACCGTTGTGTTTGTGCGGGATGTACAAATTCGTCAAAAACAGGGCACAGGGTCCACAATTTTCCCAAGGACAAAAGGTTGATTCGTGCCTGAGTGAGGTTTGTGGCTACCATGCGGGCCGATTTTACTGCTGCCTCTGTGACCAAGTCAGCCGTCGTATGCAGCGAGCACTTCACTGACGATGACTATGACCCTGGAGACATGCGTCGGCTTAACATGGGGTTTAAATGCCGGGTTAAACTCATTTCGGATGCCATTCCCTCTTCAGTGTTGTATTTCTTTGAAAGCTATAGATGCCGGTCGCAGGTCGAGCTGTTCCACTAAACTCCTAAACGCGTTCACCTCACGTTAGCACATACTCTCCACTGCTGATTCAATTGAGTGGCATAGCCCACACTAACACAGTGATGGGGACATCAATCTCTCTTTTTCTTTTCAGACAATAAACATCGCTAATTAAATCATGAGAAATTGATAAAGCGTGGATTGAGGAAGGGTATTACATGACGTTTGAGGCGTCGATGAGACTAGCGATTGGTGCCTGTACAGTGTGTGCATCTCTACAGCTCTAATTTGGACTGACTTACTGAAAGTAAATAATGTCTTCAGTCGTTGTCCCTCCTTGCTATTCTACATGACGGCTGTGGTCCATAAAGAATTTTAATGGTTTCCCACATCCTCAGTCGTTCTCCAAATAGCCACAATACAGTAAGAATCTAGCAGAGTTCCTCTTATGACGTCATCACCCAGTTAACGTAAAAAAACACGCTACCTTTGAAGAAACCCCAATAAATGTTATTTTAATGCATTTTAAGACAGAAATAACTACATATATACCCAGCAAACATTGGTCCGACGGCGACGTCCTGTCCCTGGCCAAAAATAGTCGCGGTAGGACGACAATATGCAAAAAATTGTAACAAAAAATATTTCTTAAAAATGCATTCAAATACGTTTGTACATGTCTACAATTCTCTGTGGTTGCATGTAAAGTTGTTTCTTTGACTTTTAGCTGCGTGTAGTTCAAAATATACCCTGTTGTGATTCAGTTGTGAAAGGACGTCCAGCAGGTGACGTCTTCTACACGTGCATTTATAGTCCATCGTCAACCTCTTTAAAATCCTTATGAAATATGCAAAAGCCATTGTGCTTACACATTCACATACTACAGTAGAGGTCTGCGCGGGACTGTTTTTTAAGTCCCGCTCCCGCTGGGGTTATATCCCGCACCCACCCGTTCCCGCTATATATACACTATTTGTTCACCCGCTGTCCGCTTAGAATAATTTTCTTCCCGACCCGACCATCCCGCTTTAATATAGATCTCCCAGAATTTCACATGTACATTTTCACAGAGAAAATAAAAATGTAGTCTGCACAAACATTTTTTTATTATTATTTTATTCGCCTTGTTAATATACAAAATGTAACATTTTGCTGCAGACAGTAGGGGAAAAAATATCGCAGCGAAAAAAAAAAAGTTTAGGCTATTATTTTTATTCGTATTATCAAAATTCGTAACATTTTGCTGTTAAGCAAATACAATCAATGCATGACAGAAAGAACCGTTACTGGTCCGTGCGTGCAGCGCGTGCATAACGGTCCTGAGTAGCCTACAGGGCAGATAAGTGGTCGATAAGATTAAGATTAGGTAAAGCGAAGATATGCTGTTCTGAAAGAACGTCGGCGTCGGGTATTGAATGACCGACCGCTCCCGTTCAAATTACACCAGAGTTACCGACCGCTACCGTTTTTTAGTCGGAAATTTAATCCCGCGGCGCAAAATATCTGGTCGGGTCCCGCGGATCCCGCGGGACAGCCGCGGGAATGCAGACCTCTATACTACAGTAATTTATTTAAGTGCCCAATTATTTTTTTTAAGAGGTTGTTAATAGTCGTCCACTGACGTCCTTTAAACGTTTAGTAAGACCCAAACAAACCAGCACGGAAATCTTTATTAAAAAAAACCCTCAGTTTGTTTTACATCTTTTTTTATGTCAAATTCTATTCACAAAGTGCCCCTGTAGTTAAGTAATTGTGAAATCACTGCATTTACTCATTATTCCACCAGTTTCCCATACATTGCAATATGATTTCATTATTTTGTTTATATAATTATTAAATATATTTAGGCTATATCCATAAGTTATTCATAAAGTCACAATTTAAAGTCTGAGCTGGATGCAAAAACTGCTGCCAAGATGTTGTAACAAATATCGCGATATGATATCCCTATAGCAGATAATCTTGCGATATGACAGTTTGTATACTCAACATTCCAGATCAGTAGGTGGCGGTAATGCATCTTTTTATGCTGGTTTGGCAAAACCGCCAAAAACACCAGAAGAAGAGGAGTGAGCAGACATTCTCTGGCGGTAACGTATTTCTATCTACAACACGAGGAGAGTTTTTTTGCGTTTACGAATCATTAAAAATTTACTGGTGGGTAAGTACATTTTGAGGTATTTTATTAATGTATTTTAGTTTTACTTGTTTTACTCGGAACAAAAATCCAAAAGCAAGTATAAGCACACTCAAGTTAAATTAAATTTGGCTGAAGTTAGCTAGTATGCTAAAAGGTAATGTATAATGCTAGGGCCTTTTTTAACCCTAAAAACAAACTCATCTGTGGCAAAATAAAACGTTTATGGAACTTAAAAATTGAAGCAACCACCTTTCGAATATTTTCACAGAATGTTAAAGTGTGTTTGTGTTATGAGATACATAAATAATGATATATTCAGTATAGTACACACACACACACAAACACACGTGTATATATATATATATATATATATATATATATATTTATATATTTATATATACACTCTAAAAAATGCTGGGTTATTTTTTAAACCCAAATGCTGGGTTGAGCATTTTGACTATGTTGCTGGGTTATTTTCTCCGTGATCAGCTGACAATGACCAATTTGGGTTTGTTTTGGAAATGTTGACCCAGCGCCTTCTCGCCAGTCGCGCGCTTTTGTCCACACTGTTCAAATCACTACGTCAACAGGAGGACGAGAGGTTCAAGCAGGAGCGATCGTAAAGGTGAGCAACCCTGTTTTATTAAAACTATCCTAACGTTAAGTAACGTTAGTCGAATAAGTCAGAAAGTCAACAAGAAGTTATGTTGAAATGAACTATGAATTATTGACGACGGACCAAATGCTCTAACGTTAGTCTAGATTTTGCGTCTGTCGAACTAGCGACCGTTATGCTAAAGTTACATTAACGTTACACATAACATTCATTATTTTTACACAGTCTGTCATCAATATTCCACTTATAACACGGTCACAATGTCTAGGTACAGTTGTTGGTGTCTGTTTTATCTCCAGAAATGTTGCGGGTTACTTGATTCGGCGGTGTTGGATGGATGCAGTGTAACGTCACTGGCTAGTGGCTGGATATGCTAAAGAAGCTGTAAGTCTAACGTTACCTATTATTTAACTGTTTTTGTAAGTCATTTTCGAAAGGTAGCTTTACATAAAATATATTATTATGCTGCAGTATGATCTCTGTGTTTGGGTGCGTGCGCCTTAGTTCAATTTGGCTAAGCATTTCTGCAGAAAACAGTGATGTCATCGTCCAGCTCAGTAAAGTTACTGAGTAGTGATAATTCTTATCAAAAACTGTCATTGTTCATTTGAAGTCAGTTCAGTGTTGCTTCAGTTACGTTCAGAAACTATGTAAAGATAATCGAAGTAGTTACTGAAGTACAATTTGGTCTTAAACCGGCTCTAAACAAAAGAGTCATTCAGTTCAGTTCAGTTCAGTTCTCATCTGATATTGTCAGTGCAATTAAATCAATAATATTGTTGAAAATTAAGTGCCCCTAACTAAGCAAGCCAGAGACAACAGTTGCAAGGAACCCACACTCCATCAGGTGACAGAATGGAGAGGAAAAAAAACCTTAGGAGGAACCAAGCTTATGTATTAAATAGCCTAATACAATTTATTATTTTGGTTTGTCATGCAATTTGGTTCACAATCATTAAAATAACTATGATGATCATTGAATCATGAATGAATAAAAAAAAAAAAAAAAAAAACTGCCAGGAAGAATAAACATTAAAAACATTTATTCATTATTTTTACTTATCTTGAAACTGCAATCAAATAAGTCAATGGGCGCAATGTCCTCAGGCGATTGTTATACCGATAGACTAATACATTGGAATGAATAAAAAATATTCTATGAAATATCTACAGGTGAATTTATAAAATATTTTTTTAATTATCCACAAAATTAACATTTCTTCTGTTTACAGTCTTGTGAATTAACAATAGTTAATTAAGCTGTTAAAAATTATTTTGTCTATTTATTTATTTATTTTAATTTTTAATTAAGTAATGATTCATTAAAATGATTTTTTTTTTTTTTTATTATTAACTGGAGCCAGCATAAAAATTTATTTTAAAAGCATTGTATAAGACATGCTAACTTTGTAAAGATATTACTAATCAGATGTTTCCTTATTTTCTTTTACAGTAATGGACATTTTTGTTCAACAAAAACTCCTCAACTGGAATCTTGAGTGCCTCATTGAAAAATTGCTGGTAAATATGTGATGAACAATTTTGCATTTCAAATTCTCTTTCCTTTTAGGTCATCTTTTTTTCACAGTTGCATCCAGTGCCAACCCTAACCCTTAAAAAAGTTTGCTACACCATTCACAATAAGCTCAAAAACATGAATGGCCAATTTACTTGTCCAAAGTACAAGCACATGACAAGACTTCATGTCAAACCATGTAGGGTGAATTTAAATCAGTTATATTGTAGGGCTGGCATAGGGTAGGGTAAGTGTACCCATTAAGCCCACCAAAATCTAAGTCTAGGTTTTTTTCATAGATATTGACATAGTTTATAAGAAAAATAATTTGTTAAAATGCAAGATTAATCTCTCATTTTAAATTATATTAATTAGTTGATGTACATTTTAGAATATAAAATTAAGATAATTTAAGAATAAAGTCAGAAGTCTGGCATGGGCTTAATTGGTACTTTGGCACCATTTAAGCCCGCATGTGTTCCAAATAAGCCCACATCATCATTGATTCACAAAATATAAAAAAATAAATGATTTTAAAGAAGTAAAACATCAATATATTTATTCAGTGACAGGGAAGTATTAAAAAAAAATAATTTTGCTAATGTTTGATTAGAGCCCTGGGTGGGATGGGTTGGTGTTAGTGGCCGGTGGTCTGGAGCCTTAAGTTGGCTTGACTGGAGTTGTAGCTGGAGTCAAGCTGGAAGTTTGACCGGGTGTATCTCGGGAGCCAAGCTGAGTTAGGGCTCCGTACTCTGGGCCTCCTAGTGGGCCCCCCTAACAGTCCCAGGGGCTCAGGACTGTGGGGAATGTAGGGTCCCTCTGGGAGCTCTCCATGTCCGGAATCACAAGCCTTAGCTCAGCTTGACTCCCGAATTATGCCCAGTTATACATAAAGGACTTTAGGACAAAACAGGCTCTATCTCATTTGAATGAATGTGTAATTTGTGTGTAAGTAAGGTAAGGGTAAAATGTTAGTAAGGTAAAAGCACACAAAGACATGTTATCATTAAACACTTTCAGAAAATGTATCAAAGTTTGCACTTAGAGGGATTCCCCATTGAAATACATCAGGTGGGCTTAAATGGTTCCACAGTAAGTAATGGTGAAAAAATACATTTTTTTCCTTTAAAAATGTAAGATATGTTTACAAATACATGCATGGAGCTTAAATATACTGTGGACTAAGTATCATTGTAATTTTCATTGTGCCCACATTGAGAAATGTTAAGTTTTTTCATTCAAGGTTAGCTTGTGTTGACTGTAGTTTGCATGCGTTTTGTGGCACTGTACCATTTAAGCCCATCTTAAAAAAAAGTTAATTTATAAAAATAATCTTATCTACAAAACAATTTATGATGTATTTATTTGTAAATGAATGTAAAATGAATCACAAAACATTCATTTTTTGCAGTTCACATGCTTAATTCTTTGGCAGTCTATCTTTCTGTAAGGCTAATGGTTTGACTTAGAGATTAGCTTTGAACGCAAGCTAATAAAACTCATCTTTCCATTTAAAGGAAAATGATATAAAATGATAAAGTACTATTTGTTCATACACAAAAAACAATACATTTATCTCTTATTTGATATAATATCAATGTAGTTACCAAAGAAGTGGCTGAAAATTGCAGAAATGTGTTGATTTCTTAAGGGTCCCGAAACACCAAAGTTTTGGGGTGACTTTGTGTGAGGTCCCCTGAGACAGCATGCACATGGGTGGGGCTAACTCAACATTGCCAAATGTAATTGGTATGCAATTAAAAATGCCAAGGAAGTAACAAATCACTGGATTGGTTAAAATAATAAGCAGCATAAAATATTATTTTCTCTTTTTTTAATTTGACTTCAGAGTTGAAAGTGGGCTTAAAGGGTACATGGGCTTAATGGGTACACTTACCCTACCACTTCTGTGCCTAGTCGTTGTCAGTGTAATTTCATAGATAGCCTTGCTTGTTTGCCCCTTTCTTGGTTTAAGGCAGTGGTTCTCAAATGTCCTGGGACCCCCCATAATTTTGGATGTCTCCCTCATCAGACACACCCAATTTAAATTTTGCAGTCTGTACTAATGAGCTGAATCAGGTGTGTTAGATGAGGGAGAGATGCAAAATGTGCAGTGGTATGGGGTCCCCAGGATGGGTTTGAGAAGCACTGCTTTAAGGGATAGTTCACCTGAAAAGGAAAGTTTTGTCGTCATTTACTCACCCTCATGTTATTACAAACCTGAATGACTTTCTTCTCCTGAACACAAAAGAAGATATTTTAAAAAATGTTGGTAACAAAACAGTTAACAGTAGCCATTGACTTTTATAGTACTTTTTTTCTATTATGGAAGTCAGTGGCTACCGTCAACTATCTTGTTACTGACATTCTTAAAAAAATCTTTTTGTGTTCAGCAGAAGAAAGAAACTTGTGCAGGTTTGGAACAACGTGAGGGTGAGTAAATGAGGCGAGTAAATATGACATGAGGGTGAGTAAATTTGCATTTTAAGGTGAACTATACCTTTAATAACACTAAATGTTTTCAGATTACCAGAGTAACAAGTTCTAATTTGCCATTTTTCTATTCTTAGATTCCAAAGGCATGCTAGCACTTACAATCCTGCCTGTGATTCTTCCCCCGCCTGTGTACAAGATTGGCCACAAAACCTTTCGGCCAACTATTCAAGAGACAAGAACCTCATTCATTGATGTACAACCGGTAAGTAAAACAACAGGGTACAAAAAGAGCAGGCTCATTTCTTTACACCTGTTTGTAGGGCTGCACGATAAATCGTTTTAATCGTTTATGGTTATTGCTGCTTAGATCTGGCACGCATTTCATTTTCTCACAACTCGTTTTTAGGATTAGTTCACCCCAAAATGAAAATTTCCTAATAATTTACTCACCCCAATGTCTTCCAGGATATCCATGTCTTTCTTTCTTCAGTGGAAGAGAAATTAATTTTTTTGAGGAAAACATTTGAGGATTATTCTACACAGAATGGACTTTAATGACAACCAACAATTCCAACGTTCAAAGAAGGTTCAAATGTCCGTCTCAATGCAGCTTCAGAGTCTCTGGGCGATTCCACAGTTTCTGTCCACAAGGGGTGTAATGAACAATATAGATTGAATAATACCCAGTTGTTGTAATTTTTTTATTTTTAGTTCACTATTTTGTTAAAGATAGATGTAAGAAATAATAAAGTTACTTTTATCACACTAAGCCTTGGCATTATCGTGTAATGAGACTTTATTTTATTTCCGTCCCCAGAAATTGCGGATGTCAGGGTAGGACATTCAGTGCATCTGTTTTTTCCTAAGTCATTTCTTTCATTTCCTTTAATAAAATCCTGAATTTTGGCGCATAACATTTATTTTGGTGTGTCTTCTACAAAATACTACTACTAACACTGAAAGTAGAATTCCCTTAATCCACCACGATGCAATAGAAACATTTACTAACGTTCGTTACACTTTCTGTCCAAGCAGTTACGCACGTTAAACTATGATTCTAAAGGAAGCGGAGATATCATTTTTCCATGTAATTCTATCAGTAGCATAACGATAAAACCATCTTGTGTGGGTTAAATTATCATATGCGTTGCTACATGATAAATTGTTAATAAATCGGGATAAAACAGGGGCAGAGATTTTCTGTCCAAAAATCATAACGCTCGAACATTTTATTCTGACGCTGAATTTCCATCTCCTAATGTCTCAACGGTTCTCATGTCAGAAATAAGATTGTCTAGGTCCCTGTCGCTCTGCGCGGGAGGAAGAGTTAACAGGATTTCACGGATTTCGACGAATGTGGGTAAGTTTGTGGATTCTGTCCAAAAGGTTACGAACGTTAAAATGTTACGAACGTGGTAAACTTTGGTTAAGTAAACATTAAATAGGATCATTGTGGTGAGAAAGGATAAAAGAGTGTGCAAGTCGGATGATTGCGAGTGGTTTCGGACCGAAAGCGTCGTTCATCGTGAAAAAGCATGCATGAATGGTGGTTTTATACATTTTGACAGATTCTGCACATCTTGTTCGTAAATTAGACGGAAATTTTCAGTCTGTCCAACTTCCAACGTTGTTTTCTGCGTATTTTTGACTCAATAAGCTGTTCATGAAAGTCAACATCGTCAATGACATTTTTCTGTTTTTTTTTTTGTTTTTTTTTGATGATTTTTTTTTTCTGTCCAATGTTCGTAAGAATATAGCTTAGGCTGACGAAGTTAACACGTTAATAGTGCGTTAACACAATCTGTATGATCTTTAAATTTGATAGTATGGTTATTTTAATGTGTTATGAACTTGTTCTATTCTTTGCCAGTTTTCATGAAATGGTATTATTTTGCGTTACAGAGGCAATCTTGCAGGATTGTTTATTTTTTTCCGTCCACGTTACACACGTTATAACTTAGCACACTTGTAGGAGTTCCTTTGTCTTCTACATTTGCCAAATAAATTTGAAAAATATACCTGTGGTATTTGTTAGTATTTTGCTGGCTTTCAGTTTATGAACATACCAGACTCAAAAATGCACCTTTAAGTTTATAGAACAGAAAATATTAGATGGCTACCCTGCCTGCATGGAAGTCCTATTACCAGTTTTGTGAACCATACACAACGCATGACTCATAACTATACCAAATTAGGAACAAAGTAAAACATGAACTGGGATTCAACCAGAATTTTATTAAACTGAATTAGATTAAGTACACTTTCTGCTTGAACTTACATTGTTTTCCGTCCATGTTACATACGTTAAATTTGACATCAACTCAACTTTGATCAAAGTTTACTAGTTTACCATTGCCAGATTTATCCTGCCTTTCACACAGCTGTACCCCAGGTTTTCTCAGGATGTTAACCTGAGGACAATGGCTTTCTCCATGAAGATTGATTTTTGCAGGCTGTTGTCCTTGCAGTTGGCCCTAAACTGTGGAATCGCCCCTCTACACGATCCCAGTCGAGAAATAAGGGTATTATCTAGCGAAACCATCAGCCATTTGTGGTTTAATCGTATATAAATGTGTGTTTTTTTTTTTTAAATGACCGATCGTTTTGCTAGATAAGACCCTTATTTCTCAACTGGGATCGTGTAGAGACTCTGAAGCTGCATTGAGACTGACATTTGAACCTTCTTTGAACATTGGGATAGTTGGTTGCCATTTAAGTCCATTCTGTGTAGAAAAATACTGAAATGTTTTCCTCAAAAAACTTAATTTCTTTTCCACTGAAGAAAGAAAGACATGGATATCTTGGATGGCATTGGGGTGAGTAAATGATTAGGAAATTTATATTTTGGGGTGAACTAATTCTTTAAGTTAATTTAAGATGGTATTTAACTAATTTAAGACTGCTCTTATGAAAACCTAAGACACACTTTTAAATAATTATCTGTGTCTGATATTGTCTTTCCCTCATTTAGTCTGGAACCAACATGGTGCTTTACCTGGAAAGGCAGAGAGAAGAAAAACCCTTCCCCTTTGTCTTGAAGCTTGGAATGGCTGGACAGTTTTTTTTGGTGAATGGGGAAACTCTGGAACAGTTGACTCAGTTTTGTTTTTTGTTTTTTTTATCTTTTTGTGAAGATAATTTTTAGTTAGGCTATTTTACAGTTTATAGGTATAGAGTTTCATGTTTTTATTTTGCTACACAGGACTAAATGATTGCTTATTTAAAATGAATTGCAATGTATGTACTTACTGTTTATACACAGAGTTTTTATGTGCCTCCCATTTTAGCTGCACAGGACTAAATGATTGCTTATTTAAGTGAATTGCAATGTATGTACTTATGTGTTTTTTATTGTACTCTTTGTGAAGAGAATCTTTAGCTATAGGCTATTTTACAGTTTATAAGTGTAGAGTTTTGAATTTTGAGAATCTTACCATTTTATAATCTTTTAACATACCAACATTTTAGCACAAATGATTTTTTTGGGCCTCCGTTTATGTTGCAGATGTCTAACTGTTTTTTTTAACATGAATGTATTTATGATTATATTCATTTCCTGGAATAAACACTTTAATTGAATCAATAAACAGTAGTGTTATTGTTATTAATATATATATATATATATATATTTTTTTTTTTTATTATTATTATCTAAAATTAATAACCTGTAGCATGGGGGTTGTTTGACCCAGCACTGATTAAAAACAACCCAGCAGATGGGTTAATGTATAAAAACCCAACCTGCTGGGTCAAAATAACCCAGCATGTGTTCTGTCCAATATTTACCCAGCGCTGGGTTGCCAAATAACCCAAATTGGGTTGTTTTTAACCCAGCATTTTTTAGAGTGTATATATATTTCTTTATTATTAGGGAAACTTCTTGAGAAAAATGTGGGATTACTTTGCTTAAGCAAACCTCTTGGTGGTAAATTGATTCAGTAAAGACAAAAAATTGCATAAAAGGAAAAAACAGTAGTAAAATGGATATTTACTTTGATATCAAAGACATGCAGCACATAAGAGCACATTGGTTAATTAAACATGTTTAAAGATTAAAATAAAAAGTGCTACTCAGATGTAGCATTCTGACAGTTTTTTTCTGAAAATAAATTAAATGAAAGGCACTGCAATGTTAAAACTGTAGGAGGAGCTGATGAATAATTCACTGAAATCTGTAAATTAATTCGAACATGGCTGACTTCAATAAGTGCTTTAAAAGTATTTTGTCATTTTAGATTTGCTAAACATGTCCTCTGACTATCAAAGAAAGTGGAGACGTCGAAGGGCAAGAGTTGACTGCCATTCTTGACCCTGGAAAGTCGTCATCATCGTTTACGAGACTAGAGTCTGAAAGTGACCTGAAATCCTTTGAAGAGTGCATGAAAGATGACCAAAAGAAGTGGATCTGTGTAAGTTTAAAATGTGATGAGGATTTTGGGTATATTTCCAGATATACATAAATGCATATGTACGTGCACACACAGATAAGTGTTATTTAAATATCATATTACATTTCTTTTGATTGTGGTGTCACTTTTAGGTTCAGCAACTGTCCAGAGTTGGCGGAATGTCAGTCAGAGACTGTGTAAACAAAGTCATGAACAGGTATGTATTTACCTAGCATTGTTTGTGTGTTTAGCTGTGTCATTTCAGAAAAAATGACAATAATAACAGTAGCTATAATGACCTCAACCTTTGATAATACTATAATTCTGTCACGCATTATATCTACTTATATAATTGCCAGTTTTTGTGTCAAATAAGTTTTAATGTCTGTGCTAAATCAGGCTGTTCGTAGGACTTTAAACAAGATATAAAAACCATAATGTTAGTGTAAGAAATGAATGAGTTATTACGTGTCACAAAAACTTTGGGTAGGGACAGAGGCAGAGCACTTATTACATGATAGACTAGTGGTTGTGAAAGTGTATGTTTTAACACTGCATACACTGCATGCAACTGTCAAGCTGCACAGTACTGCTAATTTGCAATGCATTTTAATATTATGAAGTAAATCCTGAATTGTTTATTTCTCAGAATCATGTCAAATGCCTTAATGGCAAAATTCAACATGAGGGGTGGTGACCAGCTGGAAAAGAAGGCATTCAAGGCTACACCTTTATATAATATAATACAAGGTAATGTGTGACACACATTGTATGTTCCTTGTGTCTTATTTATTTAAAAGACCTATTTTTATCAGAAATGTCCAAACGCATAATAAACATGTTTTTAGTCCCAGTGTACTCATATGTGGACATGTATGAAATCAACATCCTGTGTCATGAATTAAATCTTCATTTTAAATTTTGAAGTCTTGTTCGACTGCATTGTACAATTAGTTTGATAAACAAAAACACTTTCTAAATAAGTGCTTGTTTAACTTCTTGCTTTTTACATTCATATTCTCTTCCCTCAGATGCTGTGAAGAGGTGGAGCCCAAATGCTACTGACTTGGAAATTGACGTAGCAATGGCGGAACACTTGAAACATGCTCCAGGAAGAGCTGGGGGTGGGGGTTATAAGAAGTAAATGGTGGTAAACCCAATGGCAAAGTTACTGAATCAGTGTTTAACCTGTTTATTGTTATACTTTATAAATAAATATACACACACAAAATATGCAATTATGTTGTGGAGCACTAAAATAAAATAGATTTTTTTTTTTGAAAAGAATGGTGTGTTTATACTTATATCCTGTGTTTTTGTTATGTTGTTTGATTAAAAACTACACATTAATTTAAAAATACTGAAAACACAATTACCGCAGATTTAGTTAACTAAATTGCAATACTTGTAGAGTCTTGTTTGAATGTTTAATAACTGGAAGATATTATTAAAAAATGTTAAGTTCATGGTATCTTGTGGTAAAGTAAAATATTTAAGCTCACAAATAATGTGTTATTGGTTGTAAAGTACACGTGGGAAAAACAGTTTATAGACGTCCAGGTCGGACTGGACCGCTTTTGGACCTTTTTGGAACCTTAGTCAAGTTCAGCAAATGTGTAAACCTCGAGACATAATGCATTTCACGATGTTAGACAATATGGTATGTTTATTTTATATTTTAATGTACACGGGTGAATGACGGATAAGGATTTAAAATGTGAAGAAAAATAAAATTGGTAAAAAATTAAAATTGTAAGACTTTCTATACTTATTGGAGGGTTGTGTATGTAATGCAATGATATTTACACATTTAAAAAATTTAATTAATCATTTTTTGGGTGAATCAGATCTTTTTCCCCATGAAAATGTCATTCCTGGGTAACGTAATGAATTTTTAAATTAACTATATTTATACCATTGTTGGCATATACAAATGTACTGATCTCCATATTTGGAGCTCAACAAACAATTAGTGCTCGGAAAACTACATTTTAATCACAATTAATATAATCAATTTGGGATTTCATATAGACATGGGCTCATTTTTGGCTGCTGATAACTCAAAATTCAGAACCAAATAAAAAAAAAACCTGAAAAATGTTTAAAAATGTTTTCCAATAAGGTAAATAAAAAATGCCCGTGTCATTGTTAGCCAGAATGACAAACTGTTAGCCGGAAGGACATTCTGCAATATTATTACCATAAAAACCATCCTCAGTATCATTTTTAACACTCAAACTTGAAACAAAGTAAGAGACACTGACAAGTTTTTTATGATTTAAAAATCTGTAAAAATTTTAGTAAATCTGTAAAATTATAATGCTTAATAAACAATGGCCAAGGGTATAGTCCAACACATTATACAGCTAAAACATTTAGGACCCTATTTTAACGATCTGAAACGCAAGTATCAAACGCAAAACGCAAGTAACTTTGAGGGCGGGTCTCGGGCGCTGTTGCTATTATACCGGCGGGATAAATGACTCTTGCGCTCGACGCAAATCTAAAATGTGTTGGTCTGAAGTCGCTTCATTACTCATAGGTGTGGTTTGGGCGTAACGTGAAATAAACCAATCAGAGCGTCATCTCACGTTCCCTTTAAGAGCAGGCGCGCTTGTTCCATGGCGGATTTGCCAGGAGCGGTTCACAGCGAGGAGACCGACGTTCTCATCAGGGCCGTAAAACACAGAGAAGTGACATTGGGGATGGAGAAACACACCCAAATTAGCTTCGGTTAAACAGGCGTATAATAATTTTAGTAAATGTGTAAGCTAGAAATATGCCTATTTTTTCACATCTTCATGGACACAACAATGATTTCCCTCGTGTGGAATATTTTTCCTTGTAATTATGTATGGTTTGCAAAAATGTGAACTGCTGCGTCTGTGTGTAGATGAGAGAAGTAAAGTGTATGTGCGTTGAGCACACGCTACATTATGGCCAAGCATACGCCCTTAAAATAGCATCTGAAAACAATTCCGCCACTGACCAGGAAAAACCTAGTTTAAAGTCAGTGGCGGAATTGTTTTCTGAAACTGCAAAATAGCACCAGGGAACGTTTGCGCCGGAACACGCCTCCTCTTTCTGCTGAACCGCCCCCGGGAGCGCAAGTTCATTCCCTAATTTACCGACGTGCGTCTGTGGAGGGAAAAGTCCGCTGTCCGTCGGGTGCAAAGTAGGAATGATAAATGCGTCGGTGTACAAAGTCAATTGCGCTGGGTGCAAGATAGGGCCCTTAGGCTTATTGCAAATGAGTCAAGTCACCTTAATTTATATAGCGCTTTTAACAATTTAGATTGTTCCAAAGCAGCTTTACAGTGATAATAGGAGATTAAAGTAACAGAGATTGTTTTGGCTTTACATCAGCTCTAGAATAAAGTTATTGTCCAGTTAAAGTTAGTTTTGATTGATTCACTTCCGTCGCAAAGATCATTAGTTATTAACTTAGGGGCCGCTAACATGACACCGTTCTAACAGAAAACCCTTTAGTTCTCTCTGCGCAAACTTTAAAAACGCGAACCTGTGAGAACGCTGATGGCGTGCACATGCGTATTACGCGTATTAGATTAAAGGAATGTTTATAGGAGTGTGAACCTATTTCGATTAATATTTCAAGTTTGCTTGTTACTAATACATTATCACTCCACTGAGTCATCACTATAATACCTTGCTCTCTTTTTTCCAAGTTACTCAGCCCTAGCTTTTGCATCTGCGTTTATCCTGGCTCTGAACCGTCTCTGCCTCTCTTTATTAGACAGAGACATCTGGAAGGACAGAATTGACCTTAAAACAACAGAAGCTATACTAAAGCTTTAATAAAATGTTGATATATTAATAAATTTGATTACATTATTCATGATTTGACCATTAACATTACAAAATTCAATTCAATGATAATGACCCATGTGACTCATTGAATCATATGAAATCAAGATGAATGACAGCAAAAAATATGGCAAAAAAACATACAATTATGTAAATAATGTTATGTTAATAATATAACTATAATAACTATGCCTAAAAGTTTACAAATGTTAATTAAAAACTAGATTGTTATGCATATGTCATTCTGGATAACGGATGACATGTCCTGGCTAACAGAGGTTTTTTGTTATCCAAGAATGATATGTTGTTATCCAGGAATGACAAAACAAATATTTTTCTTTATAATCAGGCACTAACTTAACCAACTATGGAAAACTACAACTTAGCTATCATCGCTTAAGGTAATCTTTTAGATCAAATAGATCGTTTTGTTAATATAAAAACATTATAAATGTTTTATTAGTGTTATCCAAAAGGACACATGATATTGCTACAAAGTGCACCACTGACCGAAAAGGTCAAAATATCAACATTTTAAGAGACACTTATTGACCTTTGCACATGTTCTGGTGCTCCTTCAGGGTCTTCTTTTTGGTACAATATTATGTCACATGACATACCAAAATGCATTATGGTGTAAAATGGTCATTGATGTCTGTTATCCAGGACTGACATTAGAGAAATCACAATTTGGAGACAAAAGTCTTTCTGTCATAAAAATTGAAATAAGCTTAGTATTATCATATTTGTAGGTATCGTTGGAAACATCAATACAATTATGCCCAAGTAGATTTTAAATACTTTTATTTATATTTTTTACATTTTTGTCGTATTTTTGTATTCAGATTTTAAGACGGGACAGTTACCCGGAATGACATTTTGGGACTTTAGAGCTCAATAGTTCTTTAAAGATTAATTATTTATAATAAATTCTCACATGAGTAATTAAAGAGGGGGAAGCTGAGTCACTTAATTAAGTGCATTTAAAAATGTATACATTTTTAATATTATGAATATGCTTTGGACACCAGAATTGACACGCCACGTCATTGACCCACACACGTAAATTATGCAGCAGTACATCTTATTATAAACATCCAGAAGATGACCTATTTAGACGTCCGTGGACGTCCAGAAATTTCACATTTCCGTTGCATTTCACGGCCAGAAGACGTCAAAGACGTCGGTTCAACTTTCATTTCGGAACTATTTTTCAACCATAACGGGACGTGACGAAGGGACGTCTTTTCAACGGTCTGTACACGTCTCAATGTTTGCTGGGTACATATAGAGCACTTTAATTTACACATTAATTGGTTGTGGTGGTTAACCTGCAACTTACACTTTAAATATTAAGCTATTTCCTCACAAAACCGGTTCTGTGAAGCCTCTTCTCCTTCTCCATTGATATCCATTAAAAAAAACAGACTAGCAACAGTTAACGGTTGAGATGCTAGCGGACTTTTCCCTAAGACACTAAATCATTTCTATAAAGTAAATATTCAACGGAAGCGTGTTATTTACATGAAAGAATGTGTCAGAAGCATTTGTATGTACTATTTGTGTAAGTTTGGGGACTAAACTTACCTGAAAGTAGTGAAAACAACAGTGAGAGACGGAGTTTCTGCTTTGTGTCAGTTGAGCTGCCGTCCCGTTTCCATGGTAACGCCCTCCAGTTCAAATGCAACTCGAATGTTCAGTGCGCGCGCCCATTAAAACACGTAAAACTCAAGCAGCATTTACATAAAAGTAGAATTGATGGAGGGAATTATTTGATAATCAGGTAAAATATATTGAAAACTTTGGTGTGTTCCTGTTTTAATAAAACCGGTTTAATTATAACCTCAGTGAACTGAGTACATGGCATAGTTAATGACATTGTCTTAATGACATAGTTTCTTTATTTGTATTATTTTGTCCAGATTTTCATTGTATTTTATAACTCTCTGTCTGTACCCTTCTAAGACATGATACAGATATATAATATGCTGCGTTTGGTCCCTGATGTGCCGTTCAGTGACAGGGCAGTATGTGGTAACAAGTCTTACAATTGATTCCAGTCAATTATGCAAAACAGTAACTTAAATTAAAACTGTAAATTATTTTTAGGTTATTCAAAAAATAACTTTCCAGCAACGTTCTGGGAATGTTGTTTTATGGTTGCAAAATAATAACTTAAAAAAGAAGATATTTTGAAAAATTTATTTTTTCTGCTGAACACAAAAGATATTTTGAAAAATGTCTGTAACCAAACAGTTGATGGACCCCATTGACTTCCATAGTATTTTTTTTTTCCTACTATGGAAGTCATTGGGGTCCATCAACTGTTTGGTTACAGACATTTTTCAAAATATCATCTTTTGTGTTCAGCAGAAAAAATAAATTCTTACAGGTTTGAAACAACTTGAGGGTGAGTAAATGATGACAGAATTTTCATTTTTGGGTGAACTATCCCTTTAAGTAAATCCTATATACTAATTTTTTTACTTGTAAATATTAGACATCCAACAGACAAGTAAAATTGACTTCTGACTCTCTGGCATATTTACATGCATTAATTAAGTACTTGAAGCAAATTTAAGAAAATCAAGTAAAATTTAGTCCTTGAAGAAAGGAATCTGCGCATGCGCGGAAAGAAGAAAACACGCATGACTGAGGGATTTCCAATCTCCACTCCAACTGCTCTCGACAGGTAAGCAACAGTAAAAAACTGCATTATATTACAGATTTTTTGATTAATTCAACGATTGTCTTGTCATCACTTCATTCTATACATTTGAAAAGTTTAGTGTTCTTAAGTTTAGAGACGTGCTCCAGGAAAAAAAGTTCACGGAGACGGAGAGGCAGAAAGCACCCTGTTTATTTTCTTTCTTTTACAAAAAGCACAATGTTTTATTTCAATTGAAAGTGGAAAAAGTATTTTTTTTTATATTTCTTAAGTCTGTAATCTTTGACCAAAAATGACGGAGTATTATAAGTCTATTTTGCTGCTATGTGGAAAAAAAAATCGAGCAAAACGCGCTGGCGTGTTTGCCGACCCAAGAGGGTTAATGATGAGATAGCTTTGTAAGACGTTAGCCATATTTTTTTTCTCAGTTTTAAACTTTACGTTTTACACGATTTATCAGTAATCACGCCTGAAAACTATGAATATGTTACTTAAATCATGATCTTTTTGTTTAATATTTGTTATTTTGTGTGCAAATTTTCTTTATAGATGACAAATATTGGCCACGAATTAACAATAGGCCTAAGTGAGAAGGTTCTCGTTCCCTCGTCGTGCACAATATAATTCATTCCCTCATTCATTTGCTAAATCGTGCATACTATCTATTAAATGGTCCCTGATTTTACTAAATCGTGACCACGTCAAAACTTAAGAAAACAAAACCTAATCAAAATAAAAATAAAAGTCAATGTTCATGACACAAACAAATTTTAATCCTCATTCTGTGTTTTCACCATCCATGGATTCTGCTACCTCAGTTGGATCCAGGGATCTGCCACCTCAATTAGGTCCAGGGATTCTGCCACCTCAACTGGATCCACGATCTGAACTTGCTCCAGGTGTTGTAGTCTCAGCACGACGATTAACGTGCTGGACTTTTAATGTAATCGGAAGCTGCTGTACCAAGTCATTAATATTGCCAGAGTAAAATTGACTTAGTACAGTGAAGTCTTCCAACTCACTGTCCAAAAGGATGAGCATGCCGTCATCTTCTGACACTCCAATAATCGTCAACACTGCCTCGAGGGTCTGGCACTCAAAACAATTCCACACTTAGGATACACATAAAGGCACAGTCATACAAAAAAATATTGTCATATACTATATATATATATATATATATATATATATATATATATATATATATACACACAGTGTATGTGTATATATTTTTTATGTCTTAACAATTAATGTAAATATTTAGAAGAAATCTCAAATTTATGCTGATTGTAACTATCGATGTAAGTTTTTTTTTTCTCCTTTTTGGCTTAATTTAGTTCACCCTTGGGGCTGGGTATCAACAGAGATGTTCCCGATTCGATTACGAAGATCTCAATGCTTGCAGTTTAATTATTTGTTCTTATTTTTTATTAATGATTGTTTACTTGTCTTTTATAATCTTTGAAATTTATATTTGTTTACCTTGACAGCTGTGTAGTTGGAGGAGTCAAATTTTTCCTTTTCCATTCGGCCGAATATTGGCTCTTAGGTGGGTGACCTCCACCTTATGGCCGACATACAGCTCCACCAACGCCTTGTCTCTCCATAATGAGATGTCGAAGAGTTTACTGGTAGTTCCACATCTCACATAAAGGTCCAGGATGGGAAACTGGGCCCGAGTCATCCTGGCCACTTGCACCTGGAAAATAACAGCACAGTGTCACAGATGAGTGTTTCTCAGTCCTGGTCCAGGTATCCCCAACACGGAATATTTGCTATGTATTTCCAATCAAGGTTAATTCACCTAAATGTGTATATCAAAAAAGAGTGTTAGGGTACTCTAGGACTGTGATTGAGAAACACAAGTATAATAGCTTACATTTACCAAGGTTAAGTATAACAGGATAATGTACTAGATATTCAATTGTGCTTTTAAATTAACTTACAATCTCAATATTTCCCCGCAGACTCAGGTACCCAGGGCTTTGGAAGATCTCCTGTTCTTCCCCAGTTACACATGGGGAAGGAGGACAGAGGACCTCCTTAGCAGCTCTCTCTGCCTCCTCAGTTATGGCCAAAATGGGGAGGTTTTGAATTTCCTGATTAAGCGGTTTATAAAAATACATGGCCGGCCATATTTTCTTTGAGAAGGTGAAATTTTTTAACAACATACGGCCCACCCTCTTCAAACTCTGGGTCACTTCCGTTTCTTATTGTGATGTAACATGTCTGTCCATCTGTTAGGACTGATTGTGTGGTAACCCTGTATGCTCCAACATCAATTGCATTGTTGTTGGAGACAAAAGTTAAAGCCTTTTGGCTCCTGCGGTTACCCACACACTTCAGTTTGAGTGGTGCTTGCCAACTGTAGGGGGTTGCCATCCTAAGAATAATAGAAGAAGAAAAAGGTATGGTTATAACTTTCATAATGTTTTCAATTACTTTCTAAAACATGAAAATATCATGACAGAAATGACTTGTATATATACTTATAACATTATTACTATTGATATATTTTTCTTTCTATATTTCTATTACTGTACTTTATTGCATAATATTTTTTTGTTTTCTTTGCAAATGTTAATAATTTTTTTGTTTGTTTAATAAATATTTACGTCCCAAGAAATGTTAAACAACAACTTCCAATTAATACATTAATTGCTTAAATACATTTCTTGTGAAGTAAAAAACTACCTCAGAAAATTACATTTCCTGCCAGGAAGTGGAAAAAGAGCAGCCTCTGACAGGATTAATTTTTTAAACTTCATACTCTGACAGGATTTCTCTCTTTTTTTACTTTATATTTCACAGGAATTTATTTATTTATTCATGTAGTTGATTTATATATTGAAACTCATTGATACAATTTCTAATGAAGTAAAGTTTTATCTCAGAAAATGAACTCAACCTTAGCCATAACCCTATAGACGGCCCCTTTTCCAATCCCTGACAGATTTTTTGTTTGTTTGTTTGTTTAATAAATATTTATGTCACAAGAAATGTTAAACTTCCAATTAATAAATTCATTACGTGAATACATTTCTTGTGAAGTAAAAATTTACCTCAGAAAATTACATTTCCTGCCAGGAAGTGGAAAAAGAGCAGCCTCTGATAGGATACATTTTTTAAACTTCATACTCTGACAGGATGTCTCTCTTTTTTTATTTTATATTTCACAGGAATTTATTTATTCATATAGTTGCTTTATATATTGAAAGTCATTGATAAAATTTCTAATGAAGTAAAGATTTACCTCAGAAAATAAACTTTCCTGTCAGCTAGTTTCTGACTTTTTTTTAATTCTTTTTTTTTTATTCTTATTTATCTATTTATTTATTTATTTTTAAATTAACATTTCTAAATACATAGTGTTTCAAATACATCATTACATGTTATATCTTCCGTCTCACTTTTAAATCCAGCAGGGGAACAATAGCGCCTTCTCTGGTAAGCGGTGGAGAACTGCTGCGCACGTGCATGTTATTAATAATTTTAACTGATAAGGAATTTTATTTATATTCTTTGTGATTTTATGATATTCTATATTATTAGCATCTCCTGCGCTGTCTGTGGGCGTGTTTTTAATTAAATATTTTTTAACTTGTAAATATTTTTATGTATTGTAATAAATATTTTTAACTTGAAATTAATTTTATTTAAAGGTCCCGTTCTGCGTGATCCCATGTTTCAAACTTTAGTTAGTGTGTAATGTTGCTGTTAGAGCATAAATAATATCTGTAAAATTATAAAGCTCAAAGTTCAATGCCAAGCGAGATATTTTATTTAACAGAAGTTGACTACAAAAAACGGCTCGATTGGACTACACCCCTCTACATCCTGCTTTAATGATGTCACTAGAACCATAGATATCATATAAAGGCTAGATGTCTTAAAGGGATAGTTCAGGATTTTAGACATGAATCTCTATAGCTTCCCCATAAGCAGTGTGGTGCATTGACCATGGCTTACCCCCGACAGCGTCCTGTGAGCCGAGCTCCGGTCCAGTTTTGGTCAAGATGAAATTAGTCCGGCAAGTTTGCTGGGGTCACGGCAATAAAGCTTTTTTCTTCTCAAATCAATATGTGTTCAAAATAGTGATATATTTGCGTCACTAAAACGTTGTCTATGGAGAGGTCAGACCTCGTAATGGCTTGGCACTATTTTCTCCCCTGTCATATCACTGCGCGCTGCCGCTACCTACAGCCAGCTGCGAGCTGCGCAGGCGCACACCACTTTTTCAGTTGTTCGGCAGTGTTTACAGCAGTGTTTACGTGCTCAGAACAGCTACACGAACGAGCTAACATAGCTACTCACCAAGAGCGATCAGTTTGTACAAGCTCCAGCTTCAACTTGTTCAACTTCTCTGTCCATCCTCTCTCTTTCTGTCCTTTCTAACTCCATCTGGCGTAACTCGTCATCTGTGTATTCAGGTTCGTAAAGATATCCTTTTGGCTGTGTGTCGAAGTCAATGTTGTCATCGTCGCTGCTGTAGTCAGACATGTTATCGTTCTCTTTACGAGCTGTAAACAAAGTGACACGTGCGCGGCTCCCAGCTGGCTGTAGGTAGCGGCAGCGCGCAGTGATATGACGGGGAAGAAAATAGTGCCAAGCCATTACGAGGTCTGACCTCTCCATAGACAGCGGTTTTGTGCTGCAAATATATCACTCTTTTGAACACATATTGATTTGAGAAGAAAAAAGCTTTATTGCCGTGACCCCAGCAAACTTGCCGGACTAATTTCATCTTGACCAAAACTGGACCGGAGCTCGGCTCACAGGACGCTGTCGGGGGTAAGTCATGGTCAATGCACCACACTGCTTATGGGGAAGCTATAGAGATTCATGTCTAAAATCCTGAACTATCCCTTTAAGGCGGAGTCACTTCCGGCATCACCGGCGGCCATCTTAGGACAATTTAGGACGAATTACCATGCTTTCCACCCTCATATCCCCCTGAGACAAGAGATTTATGTATTTTTTGTCTGGAAAAAATCCTCCGATGACGCAAAAATCGTCATTTTGCGTCATCGGAGGATTTTCTGGCCAGAGGCTAAAGACTACAGCCAGTAGATGGCGTTGTTCCGCATGTTTTCAGCCCGCCCATAGGAGGTGGGATCTCACTCACAGAATGTACACAGTGTCAGCCGTCTTTCTTTGGAAGCTAAGCTAGCAGGCTCTTGTTCTGTGGAGAAAGCTGAATAGTAGGAGAAAGCTGAGTAAGTAACCATCCTCCTTTTCCCGGACTTGTTCGGCTGGCGAGATCGTTCAAAATGTACGGGATTCAGCTTTTGCTTTCTGCGGTCGCTATTCCTTGTTTACATGCACACCTTTTGTTTCAATCTAACTGAATTCATTCCGATTGGTGAATCTGAATGTAGTGTTTACATGAACGCTAAACAAGTGATCGGTTGATGTGCGTTTTACCATTGCTAAGAAAAATTCCCGCTCCTCCGTGAGATATGCGAGACCCGGCGCGTCTCAGTAATCATGCCACCGGCCTCGCGCTGTTCTCCCGCGGCCGTCAGCCTCGTCCTGCTCGCCACAGTAAACATGACGGATGGCGACTGTAGAACGCAAAAGCCGAATCCCGGACATTTTGGACGATCTCTAAATCCCTCTCAAACTCATCACGTAGGCTAGCTTTGTTGTTTTAAACTGCGCACTCTTACCGGTAGGCGTGGCCTCCTGAGACAGCGAAGCAAGTGCATTCTGGGAGTTGTTGTCTTTCATCCACATGAGCCAAAAATACATTTTCTGGCTTTTCTCAGTCTAGAAAGCTCCAAATTAAAAAAATTCTTCACATTTCTTCTACTTAAATTACCTATTTTAAATACACATTCATCTTCCCAGAGGTGAAGTATCCCTTTAAGGTGAGTGAGCAGCACGCACACAAATCCTCTTATCTCGCTGAAATCTGGACGGATTTACAAACGGTTTGGTTTCTTACAAACGTTATTAACGTGGCTATAATTCTGAATGCTTAAACATTTTGAACATAATTATTCATATGTATGCAGTATAATAGCTACATCTCTGACGTTTATAACAAACCAAACCGTTTGAAAATCGGTAGAAAATTGAGCAAGTTATGGTTATTTAAAAGTACATGCACCATGTTATGAGTGAGCGAGCACCCTGTCGTAAGATGGCCGCCGTGTGCGGATGTCGAGCTCCATTGGCCAGCAGCGCGGACGAGCCATCTAGCCTTTATATGATATCTATGACTAGAACCGTTTCTTGACTAACCTCCGCCCACAGGAATGCTCCCTCAACTCTACTGGCTACTTGCACACTTCTTATAACTTAGCCTACTGTGTTTACTCAGCTCTTACGGTGATTTTCTGAAGTAAAACTGACGCTTCATCTTTTGTGTGATGTACAATAAACTTTATTAAACTCATCAGTACATGTTTGATCATCATTCAGACAGCAGACTTGTAGGCTATTAATAAATAATGGATACATAGCCTACAAGCAGATGACAAATACGTTATAATAACCGTAATTAAACTACTAAACCATACCTGTTTCATCTCTATTCAGCACTCTGACTCTGTAGGCATTATTGTCCGACTCGAAATGAACGCCGTTACTGAGAGTTTCTGATATTATCATCATTCCGTGAGATGAATTTTTCCTGACAGACTGAGCGCGAGCTCATGAAGCTCCGCCCCCTGTGCCGTGTAGCCGCAGCTCATTTGCATTTAAAGGGCACACACTGGAACAGCTCGTTTTTCTGAGCCCCCAAAAATGTCAATTTAAACATGCTGTAAAAAATGATCTGTTGGGTATTTTGAGCTCAAACTTCACATACACACTCTGGGGACATCAGAGACTTATTTTACATCTTGTGAAAAGGGGCATATAACGGGACCTTTAATATTCTCTGGTGGATCTCCTGCTCTCTGTGTGTGAGCTCGCTTTGATAAATTGGATAACTGACAGCAGTGTACGTCCTGAAGTCTCCCTGAACTGCTGTGAGCTTGAACGTGATGTACAACCATCTGCCTCTTTTGAGAACAAAGCTCTGTCAACGATGAACAATGCAGGTCTGCTGATGTCTCGCAACAGTGTGTCCAAGATCCAGTTCAACAACCTTCTGAGACTACTATTAATGGAGCCACATCAACTAATGATCAAGCCCACTTGACTTGTAAAGATAAAGTGGACGTTCTAACTACCGTCACTCAGACTCAAGGCCGATATAAAAATGTGTCATTCAGAGAACTTTCTCATGGCATGCTGTCACAGGATCAATTGCCATTGTCAGCTCCAAATCATCAATATTCACAATCGACAATCAAGCAGACAGAAAAACTGAACAAGACTCAAAAGCTAAAGGCTTAATATAAAAAAGGTGCAAAGAAATGGTTCAGAGGCAAGGTGTTTATGACAAAAAAAAAAAGGCTGTACGTAAAGTCTATGATTATAAAGTAGTGAATACAGGCAAAGACATAACCAAGCCATGAAGAACAAGTATTGGAATAATATGATTTACAGAGAAGAACACAAACAAGCAATGAAAAACAATTATAAAAATATTAATGAATACAGAGAGCGAAAAAAGGCTTATGTAATTAGCAAGTACAGAAATATTGAACAATTCATGGAGAAACAAAATAATTATATATTAAAGAGCACCTATCATGGAATTTTGAAATTTACCTTTCATGTAGTGTGTAACATAGATCTAAGTGAACAAAAACATCCTGCAAAGTTTGAAACATGAATGTGCACCGGTTATTAAAGTTATTGTCTTTCAAAAGTAAGAGTCGACTCTGAGTCATTTTTATGAATCGTTAGAAGACCGAAGCTTTTTCTCTGACTAGATGACATCAATTTGTCAAGTTATTTGAATACGATACGCCCACTTATTGCGCTCCAAGGCCAGCGAAAACTTGAAAACATCATGGCGACGAGACACTGTGTTCTGAAGTGCGACTCAAAAGCAAACTTTTTTCATCTGCCCAAGGAGGAGCATTTGAAGACTAAGTGGCTACAATTCATATATACAACTATACCACAGAAGTATAGTCCGAGCCTTGTGCTTTGTTCGCGCCATTTTGAAGACGATTGCAATCAAACTTGGATTCGCTACCCCACTTTTGAAATATCCCCAGAAATGGCTTACCCAAACTGAAACAGATACAGTTCATGATCCCTTGGTATTAAAAGCACAATGATTATGGCACTTCTTCATGTGTTCCATATATGGACTTTACTGTGCATATAGCACCCTCAGGCTGCTGGTATGGATCGAAAACACAGTACATCAGAGTACCAGCGCTCATAATTATTACATCGACGCATTTGGATATAAACATGGGCGTAGATTACGCGGGGGATGCGGAGGACGTGTCCCCCCCACTTTTTATAAAATGTAAATTCGTCCCCCGCACTTTTTCATAGGGCAAGTGTGTCCACGATAACCTGAGGTTTTCGCGGGTGTGTATAGCCTACATCGAGATTTAAAATCCAAAGAGTCAAGGATAGTCTATCTACATACGTGACTTTCACGTTTCCATGGTAATCAGTCACTCGCGCATCACGACACGCCTATCCGCGGCCAATCCATTTTTTTTCATAGAGGTCGTCCCAGTGAGTTCAAAACGGCAAAAAAACTCTTCACTCCTTTTTCACGAAAAAGTCAAGCACTGTAAGTAAGTTGTCATGTGGTATCCGAATTGGGTTGCACAATGATGAATAACTCTGTATATTTCTCTTGTTGAATAATTAACAAGTTTACTACTAAAAATATTCACTACCCGCGAAACGTGCACTTATTTTCAATCTTTTTTATTCGTAATGTCTTTTATTTTCACAGATGTTTTTCACTAATGCACTATTTCACTAGTGCACAATTTTCACTAATGCAAGGATGATTCTGATTTAATTTAATTTAATGTTAAGTGGTGATTGATTGCCTGTAGTTGATAATACACTGACGGTAACAAAGTTTCGCTGTTTTAGTTTGAAATGAAAGATGGAGCATAGGCTACATTTATTAAAATTAAGGAAAAAATGCCCTTTTAAAGGTAAAAAATGTATTCTGATAAGAGTGTTTTCCAAAAGTGATGTAATGAAACATTGACAATTTAAGTTTGAAGGGAGCCTCTGTTTAGTCTATAGGAAATGTAATTTTATTTTAAATAAATGATATTTTTAAAGCAGCCTATTTCAGTGTGACATTTTACCATATTATCATGCTTAACACTGAGAATTTGAATAATTGTAATTGTGATGATCAAATATCATAGGTTTGGGAGGTTGGCGGTTGGATTTTTTATTTTTAACAGCAGATTCGGGTGACTCAAAGTGCACCAGATTAATGAATTTATCTTTAAAATGTAAAAATTTTCTTCCGGGGGACCATGCCCCCGGACCCCCCTAGAGGTACCGAGCTCCACCCACAAACACAGTAGGCTATATAATGGTCTATGAAAAATACTAATTTTATTATCTTATTATTAAAATACATGATCAGGATTTTACCACCTCCGCCTAGTTTGGAGCCAGGAAAAACCCTGCATGTGCGATATAAAGTACTGAACATCTTTGTTTCTTTCGTTCTATCTTTCTGTTTTATTGCTTTAAAAATAAATAGCATATTAAGCCAATTAAGCAAAAACCTGTCAACAAAAGTCTGAATAAAAAACTGGTATTACACTTGACATTCTGTCCCCCTCACTTTTGAAATGATGGCTACGCCCCTGGATATAAATTCAATAAATATTATTCCTGTCTATAGGAATCTGATGTAAACCTATGAGAATCTATCAATATTTCTCCAAATCTACACATTTTTTTAGCTAAAGCCCTGAGGGACGTTGTTTTGTGTATCGCTGTCATGACGACAGCACGGGAGTTTTTTATGAATGGGAGCGGCTGACAGTCATAATTCATATTAAAGGTATCGACTCATTTTTTCATTTTATAACTTTTAACACAAATTAAGACATAACTGTCACTATAAGTTTTTCAGAATACAATAGTGGTCAAATACTGAAACTTGAGTCTTATATCTTTTTAATGATGTATAGTTTGTCAAGGTATAACATTAAATCTGATAGTAACTTTGAACTATTAAAAAAAAAAAAAAAACGCTTTTTGCAATACCTTGTTGATAGATATTTAAAGGATCCAATTTTTAGGCAAAGGCAATTAGACCATTATACAAACCGATGCAAAAATGATCCTAACTTCTATGAAAAAAGGAAGAACATCTTTAAACAACATTATCACTGTGATGCACATTTTAGGGCTCGTCAGAAAGAATATAATTTATTCAAATCTAAAAACAAAATATCTGCACTCAAGGTACTTCACAGTACAGTGTGCACAAGACACACAGCGCAAATACAAAAACATGAATCTGATGCGCCAGCAGAGAGACACGTTACAAAATAACCAGCCTGATGTAGTGCAAGATCAGACTGTGTTAAGAGCCTTAAATGTTTTCAGAGATGTAAACAGGGGCCAACTTAGCCTATGTCTGCACATGCTGTGCCAGAGCGCTCTTCTCAAATCAAGTCAAATCATGTGATCGTGAGCGCTATCAGAAGACCCATGACTCGTGCAGCATTATTGTGTACAATATTGTAAACGAAAACCGTGAGAAATATGAAAAACATAACGAGGCTATAGAAAAGGCAACTGAGGATTTTGAACAGAATGGTCCAGTTGAAGATGCATGGACTACATTGGCTCCAGCAAATGAACTGATCTGATTGGAGAGCATATCAGAACGTGAACCCACTTATCCGAATGATGTGAACGAGGCTTCCATGCATACAAGAGCATACTGACATTTCCAAGCCAACCGTTCTTTTAACAGCATTCACAGGAACTGCAGTCTTTAACATCTCAGGTAAAACACTGCACTGCCTTTTGAAACTCCCAAGAAGCTTGAAGCCTCCATACCAAGGCCTGGGAAACAGCTTGGATGAAATCAGGGCAGACCTTTCTAATGCACACATTTTAATTATCGATGAAATATCAATGGTGTCAAAACAGTTGTTTGCCTATGTGAACTGGAGACTGCAACAGATTAAAGGAAACCAGAAACCTTTTGGTGGATTACAGGGTTCTCAAGTCTCACGCATTGGCCGTGAGACACACACAATTCAACCAGTTCACACGCTCACACGCCACACCGTGTATTTCTCACGCTAAAAAGGCAATGCCAACCAAGTTGTCCTACAAGCTTTATATATAACGTTGTATATGAGGCGCGGGCAAACAAAGTGAAGTTTCCTGCCGCCAGCACGTATCTCGGCCAGATTGCGTTCGTTAATAGGCAACATAGATGCGCGAACACACGGAAGTTGAATACATACGTATTAAAGCAGAGTGCTCTGGGTAATATTTTATATCCTGTCAAAACATAACGTTACATTAATCATTGATTGCCATTGCATTTGTATTTTTCAAACACTTGCAACACAAAACACATTTCATAAGCTGGAGTGTGTACTCTTGTGTACACACACAAACACACACACATACCTTAATAATACTCTAATATGTCATTTGTTCTCAATGTCCCACCACACAATAAATCATTATACCATTTCGACTAGACACATTCAAAATGCAAAAATATTTGTTTTTCCGAACTGTTTGGAGCAATTTGTTATATTTTTGTAATTTTTGTAACTTAATTGTAATTTTGAAATATAACATTAAAGAGTATATTTGATGTGATTAATTGCTCTGTCATTTATCAGATTTACCAATTGTTATAATTTCAATTTGTGCTGGTTAATTATGAACAATGGGTAAAATTGGGGGGCGGGGACAGGTGGGGGCGGGGCTCCATTAGGGCTCCTCCCCCAACTGCATGTGATCTCACTCCAAGATTTTGATAAAACTTGAGAACCCTGGGATTATCTGTATTAGTTGTGGGAGATTATTATCAATTATCACATGTGGGAAGAGCAAAACCACTCTGTGTGTATGAGGACCATGTGCTGGACTTCTGGACAGATCATTTTCAAATGATAACTTTGACTCAGATCATGAGACAGAGAGATGATCTTGCATATGCTGAGCTGCTCAACAGACTTGAGAGTAAAAAAGAAGCACGAGAAGCTGACTGATGCAGACAGGTGCATGTTAGAAACCGTCATAAGATCCTCCCCTGAAGAGTGTCCCACTGATGCATTGCATATCTATGCAACCAATAAAGAGGTAGACAATCACACAGTGAAGCCATATCCTCCCGATTTTCAAATATTATAAACATTGATGCACATGATTACAAAAAAGATCCCCGAACAGGAGAAATGAAAAGACAAGCGGCACCATTTAAAGGAGACAATTGTTACCTTATTGACACACTACAAATTGCTGAGAACCAATGGCGTCATTAGGCCCTTTTTAAACTTCTGCCTAGCCCCCCTAAATATTTCTGATTAAGTGTAGGCTACACAAATTCGTGTTCGCTTCAGTCTTGTTATAATCAGATTCAGAGTGTTCTTCATCTTCAATCCGCAGCAGCGCCAAGCAGAGCGCACATCAGAAACAGAGGACGGTGTGGGTGTGGTGTGTGTGTGTTCATCTGAGCCTCATTGGTCTTTCACTCATTGGTCTGTGGTGCTCGTCAATGTCAGAATATTTGAGATGACCAATCAAATCAAAGTAGGCGGGCTTTATGTTCACAGAAGCTGCTGAGCGCGAATTTTAGCAGCACGACTGACGCTTCAGTTTACGGTCAAGTGTGAGTTAAGAAGATGTAAGTAGCTAAACTAAGCATTTTATATTTGACAGTTTTTTAGGTCATAAATGTTAAACGAATGACAAAAATAATTAGAAAACTAATAAACTTTTGTGTAATTTTGCCATTTTTAGCTGAAAATAGGCCTATATAACATGTAATTATGTCATTGTGAGGGGACAAGAAACATTAACAAAGCCGTTTTCATAGGCACAAGATTAATAATGCATGTGTACATGTTGAGAATTAATATAATACAATTTGTAGCCTTCAGTAAATTAAAAAAGTTCAGCTTTAGGAGGGGAAGAGACAGGGCAAGATCAGGAGACTGAGAGAAAAAGACAGAGTGATGTAGATGAGGAGAGAGCAGGTTTTAAATCTATTTCTTATCCTTTTTTGGCCTTCAAACGTCTTGAAATGCACATATCAGAGAAATAAAAATGTTTAACCCCATAACAACCTCAAATTTATGACCTCTTTGATTATAAAGCCCTGTCTACGGCCAAATATTAGGCCTAGATCAATAATGAATGTAGGGCTGGGCGATAAAACGATAACGATAATTATCGCGATATAATTTTTCTCGATAAAACGATATCAAGAGGTCGATAAATGTTCGATAATGTTTATGCGCCAAAAGCGGAACGAAACTCATTTGAACCGCGCGCCACACGGACCATTTATCCGATCGGCTCAAAGTCCAAACGGCAGCGCAAGGGCGAGCTCATTAAAGTTAGAGCAGACGCGTTTACTCTGATCGCTCTCGGTCGAGGAACACAAATGCGAGGAACACAAATGTCTCAGTGATTTAAACCAGCTTAAAGGCAGATGAAACAGCGCTGCCAAACTGTGTGCAACGATACAGTCTGAAGGCTTTTCCGTCTACAAATTCCCATCATTTACCACGGATTTACTGTTAGCCTAGTAATATTAACTGCACCATGAAATGTAGGATATTGAATTGTATTGTATTATTAATGTAGACAATGTATTAAAGGACTAATGGAATATAATTACAGTATTTAATAATGTATTTAGACTACTGTTTTTCATACAAATACCATAGAAACCATAAAGTTACATTTTGCCATGAGAGTGAGGTTGTCATGATCTAAATGCATGATACTGGATGACCAATGGTTAAGTTTAATAAAACTCAAACAGTCATATTATTACATTTTACCCAAAAAAAATTAGCACATGCAGAAACTAAGAAATTGTCCAATAAATATATTTATTTTGTTAAGGAAAAATGACAAATGTTTGAATGTTCTACCTCAGATTTGTGAAATGTTCTCCTGTTTGGCAAGTGTTTGTCATGATATGTTCTGACAATAAAGAGTAGTTTAAAACCACAGTTAACGCTCTGGTTTCTACAACTTTCACTTAGGAGCAAAAATCTGCCTTTAAACTTTAAAGAAATAAAGATTTGACTTTTATCGTGATAATTATCGATATCGACTGATATAAAAAAAATTATAGCTTTCCTGGTAGCTTTATCTGATCAGTTGACCCTATGTTTACTTTCTTCACTGACAGACAAAAATGAAAAGCCTATATCAGTCAGAGCTCAGCTTTAGGAGGGGAAAAGACAGAGCAAGATAAAAACAAAGTGAGAAAAATAAACAGCTGCCCGCACATGGTTTTAAAGCTATTGTTATCCAATTTTTTGGGCCTTCAAAACATCTTAAAATGCACATATGTAGATCAGAGAAATCAAAATTTCCAACCAAGCCCCCCAACCCCCCTAAATACCTCACATTCAGGACCTCAGTGATTATAAAACCCTGCCATATGCATGTTACTGGATGAATTAATGAAACTAGTTAATAATGAGCATTAGACCATAAACTAACTTTTTTTTTTTTTTAAATCATACCCTCATTGGGGGCTGAGCCCCCCTAAAATGAAAATCCTAGAATCGCCCCTGGAAGGGACTGATATATCAGTGATTGAATATTTGAAAATTGAACCTATCATCGACGTGTGCGTGATATTACAAAATTGTGGTTGAGTCTGAACAGGTTTTTGTCAATTTGCATTTGTCAAGTTGGGTACATGATTAATGTATTTCTAGTGTGAAACTGACAGTGATTTGTTATTTTATTTCTTTTCATTGAATTGAAGTAATTCACTTTTAATTGTTTATTTGATTTTATTGTGTTCACTTTAAAAAGGGGAAAGGCCTGTGCATTTAAACAAACATTTTTAAAAGTTATATACTTCTTACCTTAACTGTGGTCTCCTGTCATCCCTCAGCAATAACCCTCCATCTCCGTAGTCGAACATAGCGATCTTCTGATCTACTAATTGGTCCATAAACTGAAGTCCAAATTTATAAGTAATAACCCATTACATATAAATTTTAACAACTATAAGTTGGTAAAATAACGATATTAATCTTCATATGTTGTATATTTATTATTTATAAGTGTCTATACACTCTTTTAATCAACAATTGCTCATGTGAAGCACATGGCAGTCCAAAATGGTGGTGCGCAACTGAAAACTGACGTTGAAAACATTATATTCTAACGTTAACGTTATATTTAAGAATTTTAAATCATCTTAGTATATTGTTATAGCTAGAAATACTGCTCATGTAAAGCCATGTGGAGGATTCATTTACCGTAAATAAGCACAATTCTGCCAATTTGGTGAATTTTTGAACGCATTTAATTATTACAAAAGAGAACTAATTTCCCCACATAAAATTGATAACGTTAAAAAACAAAAAAACAGAATGAACACAAATAACATTAAATTAACCCATTAACTTAATTTTAACAATAACAATTTATAATGACTGATATGTACATTAGAAATTATAGTGTTGTGTGAATGTATGATGATGGATAACGTTAATAATAATAATGTGTGTATAAACTATTTTTACATTACATTTTATCTGAAACTATTTATATTATTGAGGACTTCTATATAATGTCTATATCTAATGTTATCTATCTATCTATTCTATCTGTTTATCTATCTATATCTATTTACATCTATTTACATAGTGACACCACACTTGTGACACAGCCACTCTCCGTCAGGGACAGTGTCTGCATCCACACACCATGAGGAACCACAGCTGGCAGAGGTCGCACTGGATCCACTCATCCACCTCTGCGTTGGACCCTGGTGGCAAGGTGCTTTTGCAGATTGAACAGTAGCTGCCATCATCCATTGCAGGCGCTCCTCTTCTTGCTGCCTTAGCCTGCCTAGCAAGGAGCCTGGCCCTATCAAGGGAGTCCGGTGTCTGGGTGGTCAGCTCTGGGTGGCGAGCTTTGAAGCGGACCCACCAGTTGTCACTCAACCCCATCTCCAGGTTGACCAGAGTCTTCCGGCTGCTTTCTTTAATTATTTCCAGGGCAAGACACTTGACAATGGTTCTTGTTAGGGGAAAACCATGATCTGCCATCCAAACAATATAATTGACTAAAGATTCTTCTTCCTCCAGGGTAAGGGCTCTATTTGGATGAGGCCCACATTCAGATTTCCCCAGCTTGTGGTCTGACAGGGTAGACTTCGGTATCTCAAATTTCTGTGAGACACTCCTCACACTTTCTCCTGACTTTACAGCATTTAATGCTGCATCTAGCATTTCCCTGCTGTATCTCTTTTTCCCTGACATTCTTCCCTAATATAACATTACCAAAAGAAGACATGTTGTGAGTTCTTATACTTATGGCTTTAAGTGTTTTTAAAGCATTAATGTTTTTCTTTTGGACGGATGATGGACGCTACGACAGAGACGGAAGGCACTCCTGCCAAAAAAACAAAACCCTCATGTAAATACCGCGATCACTGGGACAGCGAATTTACTTTTCTGAAGAGGAGTAGGGTGGGGGACAGTCACGCATTTTGTAACTGCGACTTTAGCATCTCACATGGGGGAAGGAATGATGTATGTCAGCACGAGAAATCCGCCAAGACCAGCCCCACGTCCAGGACCTTGGCTGCATCTGTCACCTGGTACACCTGGTACAGCTGGCCACTGGCTGTGGCATCAGAGCAGCCCAGGTACCAGTGGAAGACATCCTGGTGGGGATAAACACCCACTTTGATAAAAGGTAAATGCATACATATAGGCCTGCTATTTCTCTCGCCTAATGTTGTGTGTGTTACAATGTAACAAATTGATTAATCCAGGTGTGCCTGACCTCAGTTGTCATAACAACAATAATCAGACACACCTGGATTAATCAGTTTAATCCAATAATGGCAGACAGGAAACAACGGAGCTGGCCGAAGTTCAGGAAGTAGTGCAGCTGTGCATAAAGCCAATTGTAGTTTATAAGGGACCGTTCGGTATTTATGGAAGGGGCCACCGGAGGAAAATAGGGGAGGGTCATGTCTTTTTATTCTTTGTTGAGGGGAGGGTCATCCAACTTTTTTTAGTCTAGGGGGGAGGGTCACCCAACTTTTATATTCATGAAAACAGCAACATTTCAAAGTGGCTTGTTTGGTGCTATTTTTTTCCATTTAGCTCCATGTTGATCTCGCGTTATCAGCCCCCCTTCGATATCAGATGGGTCTGACCCAACAAAAATCCAGTTTGGCGCTGTTTGACAGTGCGCGCGCACTTCAGTTCGTGCTTAGAAAAAGTGCATCATGTCAGAACAGAACGCCAATGAAATATTTACCCGGCAAAGCTTTAAAGCACGAGCAAATAATGAACTTTTGTGATTGCGAATAAGTGCACAGTGTCATGTGAGTGTAACTCTACCGCTGCATTAACATGTGTGACGTGAATGTACGTCGAGTTTTACAGTATTGGGACTGAGGCGCCAGAACTGCAGCTGATATAATGTGCGCTGTAGCGCGATACTACCATATTTTAGTTTCCATTCTTATTTTGTTTCCACGATGTGTAAGATGTAGGGCTACCACATATTTATATGTGATATATTTATACCACATCTATAAATTCGTTAAAATTGGGCGATTCCAGTGTTATGGACGTGACATTTGCAGTCAAAACTTGAAATATAAATTCTCAGAAAATGCATTTAATACCAATATTTTGAAACGTCTGAAAGGAGTCAAGACATTAGAAAAATATCAGTCTACACATGCGTTTTATTAATATGAGGGAAATACACATGTGACGTGGCACAAAAATTTTTCTAGTAGCCTAATTCTATAAATTACACTGTGCAAACCAAAAGATATATACCCACCGGATTAATAAAGATCGGCCTCCACAGAACATAAAATATAATATTATTTTTATTTTATTTTTCGTGTTCGCATTTATGTGAAAAAAAATAAAAATAAAAATGTTACGGGCGTGACAGTTCTCCATACGGACATGACTGCTCTGAAGCGACTTTAAAAATATCACAGAGACCTCAAACAGAAAGCACAAAGCCTTTCTTTAAAGTGAATTTTTATTAATTGTATCTTAATTTTAATCAATGTTTCATCTGGATTTAATAAATAAGAAGTAAATATAGTAGAAAATAGATAATCATGACACGGAGGCGCGGGCAAGTGAACTGGACTCTTGTCTCATAAATGAACCGACACTCAGCGTAAGGTATGCTACTTGCCTCACAGACCTGAGAAATATATAGAAAGCTTGAAATGTCTACTTTTAAGCAGAACAATTCAAAACGAAGGAAAACAGACTGCTTTCTGCTTATGAAATGTGCATTTCTCTCTGGCGCGTTCTGAGAAGATCGCGACGCATCGTCAACTTCATCTTTGCAGTCGATACAGAAAACACTTGTTTATTAATAAACAATTAAAATGTCTCCTTGCTATATTTGACATATTAGTAATCATTACTTTTGCCGGTTCTTTGTGACAGCTTTTAGATGCTTTATTGGCAGCGCCACCCTCATGTTGAACGAGTCACACCGCACCGAAAACATGATTTTTTTCAAATCTAAAATCAAAAATCGTGATATGAACCGAATCGTAGGTTTGGTCTATCGTTACAGCCCTAGTAAGATGAGAAAGCAAGAGTTTAACGTTATGGTTTAAAAAACAAAACAAAAAAACAAAAAAAACAATGGCTATCTGAACATCTTTGCCAAGCGCAAACCAGTACAGAAGTAGGCTAATCAATTAATCAATAAATTATCGGGGAGGGTCATGCCTTTTTTCACAATCATTTTGGAGGGTCATAGAAAAATTTATTGCTGGCGAAGGGAGGGTCATGTCTTTTTTGACAACAGATCTCAAAACTCCTCCGGTGGCCCCAAAAATAAAAAACGAACAGTCCCTAAGTGGTTGACAAGTGGTGATTTTAGCTTTCTTGTACACCTGTCTTAAAATGTAAGGGATACTGGAGCTTGGTTAAACATACAGAGAGCCCTATCAGCTGGCAGTATTATTTAATGTTAAAAATAACTCGTAAATATAATGCGTTTTTTTTTATTATATTAACAACTTTATTTAATGATATAAGTAAAAATATAATAAATATGTAATTAGTAAACATATTTAGCAAAATACTCTCTATAGCCTAGCTCTTTTTTTCTTGCCAACTAACGTGCTATAGCCTATTATGGTCTGTCGCGTCACATTTACAAGCGCCAAAACGTGTTTGAATTTCGTAATAAAAGTTACAGAATCTGAGAGCTGAGCTTTTTTATATATATCATAACTAACCTGCTCTGTCTAGTCTGTCGGTTTCCGTGTCCTCTTTGCTTCGCGATTTTTCTGTGGATGTGTGGCACGAGAGTGTGTGAAAAGTGTCAATTGCGTGTGTCTCACGCTGAATGTGTCAGAGTTGGCAGAATACAGATCTTCTATTACAGATATTATCGGCCGATATTAGGCATTTTCCAAACTATCGGTATCGGCATTTATAACGGGCGATAAATGAATATTTAAAAAATAAAATAAAACCGGACGAAACACCCTGCAACCATGTTATGAGTGTTGGCACTGCATAGTTTGTCCACCAGAGGGCACTCTACAAGGAAGACTGCTAACATCAATAGCCGCGTTTCACTGTCGTGCCCATGGTCGTGCCAGGGCCGGGCTGTGCTAGTGCCTATGGCTAGTGCGTGCCAGGCCCAGTCGCGTTTCCACTGTCACTTCTGGGGCTGGATCGGGGCTTACTCGAGGCCAACGGCCAGGATTTCTGGCCCCTCGAATACCTTGGGCCAAAGCGGGCCAGCTCGGGCTAGAGGAGAGGTTACGAACAGAGGCGGAGTTCACCTGAGTCGGGAGACGGCAGCGCCGGATGATTCTGTCAGCATTAAAGACTTTTAAAATACGGTAATTTAACTCGCGTTCATGTTTGAATGCCTTCTGTTTGTGACGCAAAAGACTATGCGCGCTAACCATTACCATAGTAAACATAGTAAACGCTTGAAGAAACGCATAGTAAAAAAACATAGTGAACGCTTGAAGAAATCCGACCAATAATTAAGGCTATCACAGTCATGTTTTTATTTTATCTGTCAGTAACTTACGTCTCGTCTCTTTATACCGGACTATCATAAAATAAAGCAACTTTTTTTTCGGGAGCTTCCTCTGTTTCTCTGACTGAAAATATCTGTATGGGAGTCGAGAGAGTGCTAAAGCTCCTCAGGTCGTATGGCATATATTTGTAGAAATTATCATTCTTTTTAAATGTGATGTAAATATGTCCTGTAACTACCAGATAAACAAAAACAGACGCGACTGAAGAAGTAAGTGTGTCCTCTTTTTTTTTTGTGTGAAATAGACCTAACGTTAACGGTAATTTATTTCTGAGTGACTAATGTGCAATTTTGACATAAATTAATTCATTATGATCAATGTATCACTTTTTATTGTAAACCTGTGGTAAAACATCGATGCTTGGGTTTTAAATATTCAAGTAAACAACAAAAATGCCAGCAAACGGCCGCTTTTATCATGTTTGTTTTCAACGCTGTTTCCAGTGATTTCTGATTAGTTTTCTGATAAAACTTCCATTTGATGGTGAAATGATGGCACACACACACACACACACACACACACACACACACACACACACACACACACAACAATAGGAGTGACCTTTGTCTTGTTTAATAATAATACAAATGATGATGATAATAATAATATTATCATCATTGATTTTTTTAAATTATTACTGTCAATATTAATAATAATAGTTGATTTTGTTTTGTTCAAAGGACTTTAAGTTTCATATCTTAAGTTTGTATTTTTAATATACATTATATTTATCAGAACTTTAATATATTCTGTTCTGTTGTGACAATAAAACAAACAAGTTTATTTTTAAACTGCATTATCATATTATTTTAGTAAGGCTGAGGACTCTTAAATAACTACAAATAACATATGTTAGGGAAATCTGTTCATGTTTTGTTACGCGTTTCTGGATTTTTAAAAAAATATATATATATCGGCCGATATATTGGAATATCGGATTTTTAAATCACCAAATATTTGTATCGGTATCGGCCTTAAAAATCCTTTATCGGTCGGGCTCTATTACAGAATGTCTTATCAGTATATAGACAGTCTCCTAGCGCCTGCATCGACCAGGTACCACAGAAAGCTGTCGCTTTGTGCTGTGTGAACTAACACCTCTTCCAATCGCCTGGAGCCATTTCTCTCTCCTTTCTGGCTCAGTTGCCTCGCTAGAATCAAATAAAAGGAGAGGTCACTCCTTTTTACGCTGTTGTTGGTGCAACCTACCTTGGTTTAACCTCTAAAGGGTTAAAAAAAAAAAAAACAGAACTAGACATATTAAACTGTAAGTTAAACCTGTGCACTATTTACATTTGTGTGTGTGTGTGTGTGTGTGTGTGTGTGTAACGTGCGTTTTTATGTGGACATAAAACATTTATGGCACAGCCAGTCAGTGTCCTGCACTTCCTCCACCCCTGCGCACTCCAAGTGGAACCACAAATGGCACAGATCACACTGGACCCATTCATCGATGGTGTCATCTGAGCCAGGCCGGACCACTCTTTTGCAGAGAGTGCAGTGTTCTCCATCCTCTTCAGTCCGAGGAGGTGCTTCTTTTTTCATCCTTCTTTGCCATCTCTTCCTTCCGCTTTCTTTTCTTTTCTTCTTTTTCTTTCTCTTCAGCTTCTTTTTCTACCAGCAGGCTGAAATACTGGTCGCTGGTGATGACACGGGCTGGCAACGGAATGCGACGCCTCACCTTCTCCTTCCTCTCCAAGGCTGGGCTCATGAGGACATTGGCCAGACTCTCAGGGATAACACCTGCTGCCACCAGGTCATTTTTTAGAGTCACTCTTTTACAGGTGGGGCAAGGTGTTTGAGGGAGTGGCTTGAGTGCTGGATGGATCTGCAGATGGGAGCTGTCTCACCACCTAAGAAAGTAAAACATTTGTAAAACTCATTAGAAAACTTTAAAAGAAAAGTATGTAGCTTAGAGGATGAATTATTATTGTATTAAAGTTAAAATGACCTGGGTTGTGTCCACAGCAGCCCTGGACAAAGGAAAGATTCCAGCCTTGCGGAAACCAGCCTTGATGGTTTGGGCTGTGACAGCAGTGGGGTAAAGCTTTTCAGAAGAGAAGATAACTGCCTCTTCCCCACCACAAGATCCCCTCTTACCAGACCCAGTCGGGAATCCATGGTGGAGAAGGCAGTCTTGAAGACCGCGATATCCAGGGTCTGAAGGATGTGGGTGGTGTGGGCAGGAAGGCAGAGAATTTCGAAGACAGAAAATCTTATTTTCCCTGCAATACACGATTACATTTTTAGAAACATGTGTCTCGTGTTGGTCCATGATTAGTACTAGTGGTCTCTCCTTAGGTGCGTACTGGATAAAATAGCGGCGCCATTTCAGAAATAGCTCCGAATCCATGTATCCTCTGTCCTGGATGCCATAGAGGGCGTTGGGGGGCCCATCCAGCCTATGTGCAGTACTCGGAAGGCAGCCGGGGTAAATGATGAAAGATGGAATGCTGTCCCCGGCTGCATTCACACAGCAGTGCACTGTGATGTGCTCCCTGGTCGTTGTCTGCTGCTGGTAAACATGCTTCCTCCCAGTCTGGCAGAGCACCTTCTCCCTTGACCTAGGCTTGTCCCCAAAGCCAGTCTCGTCACAGTTGTAGATGAGCTGTGGCTTTTCATCCAAACCATGCATTACATAGAGGGCTTCATATATTTAAAAAATACCTTCATTGGCCTCTGGTGTAGGACCATGGACTCTGGCTCTGTCCAGGGAGTCTGCCGTCCGTGACGTCAGTTCCGGATGGCGGGCCTTAAACCTAGACTACCAGACATCACTTGGCCCCTTCTCTAAATTGACAGTGGTGCTCTCTGTCCGGCCACTTTCCTTGATGATCCCAGCTACAAGAATCTTTACTAGGGATCTTGTAACTGGGAAGCCATGATCCGCCATCCAAAAAATAAAAGAAATAAGGGCCTCTTCCTCTGTGGGTGTCAGGGTCGAATTAGGATGAGGGTTGTGGGAATATATATATTTTTTATTATGCTGTAGAGTGGTGTGGGGAATGCCATATTTTCTTTGCTGTGGCCCTCAAGCTAGCTCCTGCTCTCACTTCCTCTACTGCCTGCACTAAGATCTCCTTTGCGTACAGCTTTTTCTTTCCTGACATCTTTTGGTTTTACTTTCCTTGTAACTTTGTGTAACTTTCCTTTAAAATGATGATATGTTATAACATTTTTAACGTTAACATCACGTTAACTTCAAATTATGTCATTACAAAACTGTGTAAATAAAAACAATTTATAAACAATCATTTGATGTATGAAGTCTTATTAAATATTTGTGAATATCCTATCATTGTGTTTAACTTTAAGTTTGTTAAATAACATAAGTTACATTTTATGAAAAGTTGGCTATGAAATAACATCACAGTTGATTGAGTTAATGTTTAATTTGCTGAATAATGTTAAAATATTCAATTCATGTAACAAGTTATGTTAACATTAACTTAATTGGCCCTTTATAAACATCATCGCTGCACGCAGGATGATGGGCAAACAGCGTCTGTGCTGACAGACGTTCTGCCTTTCTGCTGCCTCAGAGTGGCGCCAAACAGTCATCGCCCGCAATCGTTTAAAAATTCCCATTTCAAAGCATTTAGTCAACAAAAAGGTAATATATTTAACAATTTGTGATAACATAATATTCTTTTTATAAAGACTGTAATACTGTGAAAAGCATAAATTAAATCGAAATGTACATTTTCGCTGCTCTAGCTGTCTCCCCACCCAAGCAACTGTATAGGGTTGTTAAGTCTGACGTCACGCGTGACGTTTAGCCTTTTCCGGGTCCAAGCGCTCCGCTCGTCATCCAGAAATGACAATGGCGGAGCCTGTACATTTATTTACGATCACATCCTTCTTTAGTGAGGCACCCTTGGCGGTCAAAAAGGGATTCAATTCTTTTAACTCCAACAGAGTGCTTAGTGTAGCTCATCACTCAGGTGGCATAATTAAGGGTAGAGTCCAGGCATCAATGAAAAAGAAGATTTACGAGGTTGAGGTGAGTTAGCTGTAAGCTAGCTAGCTAGTTGACAGAATTTGATATTCCAGGTTCTGGATGAGGTATTTCAAAAGAAAACATGTTCAGGACTGCTATAACTGTGGATGTAAACGAAGATGAAATGGCAAATATGTGACTGCCAGGTTTTAGAGGGTTAAGTTAGTGAACTTAGGCTAGTCAATTTAGTAATGTTAGTATGATCTGACAGCCCCGGGATGGCTACAGAAGTATAGTGCTGGCGGCAATGTGTTTTAGAAGTGTTAGGGTGAGGGTTAAATTGTTTTCAATACAGGTTCACGTTGAGGGCCAGGCAGTCAGGTACAGCACATGCGAGTGCCCAATCGGCAGAGATAAGTGCCATCATATGGCAGCTTTGTTGATTTGGGTTGAGAAAAATGTGTCCCGCACCGACGTGGAATGTGTGTGGAAGAAGGCCAGCACTCCGAAGGGGGACGAAATTGCATCCAAGAGAGTGTCTGAGATGACACCAACCACAACACGAGGTTTGTAATAAGTTTGTTGATGTTGCCTGGTTTGAATTATTTTCTTAAATACGTAATGTGCTTTAAAGCTATTGCTAATAAGATTAATCATATTTATGAAACTCTTCTGACATACACTCACGGTGTGTTGTAATTCAGCTAGAAATCATGACCATGAGCTTTATCACCACATTGAAATATAGTTGCAAGAGGCTGAGATGTACACTGTGAATTTTTTTTTTTTTTTAAAGCTTAGATTTTGTGCTATAAATGAATGATCATAATAAAAGGCTGTTAAATTGAGAAATAATCATCACTTGAAACGATCTTAAATACTACTATTCATTTTTATAACCAGTTTTATACCATTATTTCAGCTGGCATCAAAAGACCTGTCACCCAGGAGGACAAAGAATGGGCTCGGGTGTCCTTATTGCAACTTGGGCGTTTTACAGGGATGGGGTGGATTTTGAGTCCAGAGACGCCTCAGGTAATTTTTTTTTTTTTACTTTTGTACTTTCATGTTCCCTTAAAATTAGTAGAAACATTACAATAACACTACTTTAAACCAATGACAATTCAGCTAGGATTTTGTCATCCAACACATAATTTTGTACAATGTTATGTTTAATCATTTCTTGAATCATTTATTATAGTTAACTAACATTACATAATTAGGCTCATGAAAAATGTGGTAAACTACACACATGTATGTATGTATGTAAACCATTGCTTTCATTTCAAATGTATTTTGTAAACACAATGTGGCTAAGTATGTGGACACCTCACTGACTTTACAACTTGTGCCTAATTTTAAATCTAGACTCTCCCAATCAAGACATTTGATGGGCTGGTGACCAGCCCAGGTTTTGTCCAAGCTGAGGACAAGGCTCTATATGTGCTGTCAATGCTTGCTGTCAATGATCAGGAGAAGCAGCAGATTGAGGAAGCAACAGTTGGCCAGGCTAAGAACGCATCATGGTAAGAAAGCTTATTTTTGCTCAGAATTTAGAAAATGCACATGCCAAATGTCAGATGTTTTTTCGTACATGAAACTGTAATGCCAATTGTTGCGCAACAATGGCCTCTCTTGTGGCTGGTTTCTTTAACAGGTTTGCGTATCGCAAGAAAAGGATAACCGCAAGTAATTTTGGTTTGGTCTTGGCAGCAGTCAAGCGGAAGTCTTACCCGCCTTCCTTATTCAAAACCCTGCTTGGCCAGTACAACCTCAAAGAAGGATCTAAAGTAAGTTGTAGTTAAGTGAATATTTAAAATGAAGGCATCTGTGTCTATGAATACACTTATTAAGACTAAGTGGTATTTGTCCCCTCCCCCCCAAGGCATGTGATTGGGGAATCCTCCATGAGCCAAGGGCAAAGCAGGAATACACGGAGCGCACTGGTGTTGTTATACAAGAGAGGGGACTGTTCCTATCTGATAGCGGCCTGCTTGGTGGATCTCCGGATGGGACGGTGTCTGGAAACTGCGTGATTGAAGTCAAGTGTCCGTGGTCAGCCAGAACCAAGACTATCCTGCAGGCTGCAGAGAATAGGGACTTTTTCCTGGAGTTTGATGAAGCAGTTGGTTCCCTGACACTAAAACAAACTCACAACTACTGGCATCAGATCCAGGGAAACCTGCACCTGACCGGAGCTGACAGCGGTCACCTGCTTGTGTGGACTCCTCTTGACCTTGTCCTTCTGCCAGTGCTCAAAGACCCAACGTGGGCTGTTAACATTAACATTCTGGAAATATTTTATAAAGATGTTTTCCTACCATACATTCTCTCACAGTTGTAAGTACTGTTCAATTTGAAAATAAATGAGAATTTGGCATTTCACACAAGCAAGGCATTTATTTATTATACACGTTTGTAGGACCTTCATGCTACACACAAAACTTTTAAATGTAACATTTTATTTTACAGTGTCCCTTTTACATGTTACATGTACTTATCATAGCAATAACAGTACATTAAGCATAAATACATGCAACTAACCCTCAACCAATCCTACCCTAATAATACTCAGTACTTCAATATATAATTATACTGTAATATTGACACCTTAAAATATAGAGTAACCAAATAAAACTATATATACAGTTATTTATCTGATTTCTGCAAGCAAATATGCAGGAACAAATGTATGTACAGTAGTTTAAGGGATAGTTCACCCAAATATGAAAATTAGCCCATGATTTACTCCCCCTCAAGTCATCCTAGGTGTATATGACATTCTTCTTTCAGATGAATACAATCGGAGTTATATTAAAAAATGTCCTGGCTCTAAGCTTTATAAGCTTATGCTAAAAGAGTAACCCTTGAACTTGACGTACAATATAATGACGATGGCTTCAGGGTGAGTAAATCATGGGCTAATTTTTATTTTTGGGTGCACTATCCCTTTAAGCTCAATACCTTTAACTCATCCAATTTCACGGAGAATGGGTGTTTGTAAATTTGTAAGACACACACACACTTTAAGAATTTTGTTAATATTTTGTTTGAACTGGTACGGAATGTGGTCCAAAATATGAAACAATTTCAGTCGCTGAATTGAACGCTCCACATGTATCCTAGCTTTTGAGATGAGTCTGTTATTGTTCACTTCCTCCTGGGTAAACTGTCCATTGACGAGAAAAGATGGGATGTTCAGGGAAACTCCTTCTGGCAAAATGTCCCGAATTGTGAAGCCCTTGTCTGCCATTACCATATCACCAGGATTTAAATGTTGGAGAACTCCACAGTCAGCTGTTATTGCCTTGTCTGAGGCACTCCCACCGTACAGGTCACTGGCAAAAGTGATAACTCCGTTAGGCGCAACACCAATTAAAGCCTTAAGTGTGGTTCGTCCTTTGTACTGGCTGTACAAATTACACTGTGCGTCAAGCCTCTCTGTGTTAGAGACGGCAACCTCTGTGCAGTCGAGCACGATCCTACAGTTGGGGAAGGGCTGGAAGCAGTATGGCAGTGATGTTTGATTCTTGGCTGTTGAGGGGATGTTGTTCTCAAGCAAACCGACATACAAAACATCATACAGGGCACTAATGATGGTGGTGAAGATGTTAGTTACTGTAGCTGTGCTACAATTAAACCTGGTTGCTAGGTCTACGTGGCCGCAATTTAGTCTAAGCTTCATTAAGGTCAGGAGCAATTGATCAATTAGGGGCATAATTTGGACAGTCCAATCAGAATGATATTGAAGTTCAAATTTAGAAAGAAGTGCTTCCAAAAACAGGACAGTGGCAGCATCAGGCAATCCAGTAAAATACTGAACTCTGTCAGGGCTGGAAGAAATCTGACTAAAGGAAAAAGTTTGCTTCTGTTTCTCCAATTGTTTTTTCAATTGGTCATTCTCTCTCCTCAGCATGTCATTCTCCACCTCAAGTGCCACAAGACTTTTTGAAGTACATGGGGTCTCTGCAGTTACCATGTCAGCATCCATTCCCTCATCCTCACCACTGCTTGGGACCATTTGTTTCTTCCGTTTAGGGAGATGGCTGAGGTGCTCAGGGAATTGGAAAGTCTTCCCCTCATTCCAAGCAAATCTCGATGGCCCAGCAGCTTTTCCACAGGGGAAATGCCAACTGCACACCCTAGAGTTGCAGTTTGGGGTGAAGTTTTCACGTCTGTAAAAATTATAAACAAAATAATTTTAATATTACTTAAATTATTTGTCATGTGAACACACTACAATAACATTAAAGCAGTCATTGGCAATAATTGCTGTCTACAAATGTTTTGTTTCAAGTGTGTACTGTACACTGTAGTTTGTGTCCGTTTTTATTTAGCTTGTTGTCCTGTTAGTTTATGCTTGTTCTGTGTATGTACACTGAGAGCTATGTAAGATCAGAGTCAAATATGTAAACATACCAGGCCATTAATCATGATTCTCATCTTATATCTCAGACTCCCTCCAACAACACTTAATTATTATAGCGAGAAAAAACATTAAACCAGTTAAAGTATGATAATATGCTAACATAAATTAAAGTGAATAATTTTAATAAAAACATGCTAAAGTGAAAATTACCCCATGATTTACTCACTCTGAAGCCACCCTAAGTGTACATGACATTCTTCTTTCAGACGAATACAATCGGAGTTATATTAATAATGTCCTAGATATATTATAGAAATGAGAAACGTTAGCAGATTATCATACTTAAACTGGTCTAATGTTTTTGTCTTGCTACGTAGGCTACACACATCTTCGTGCTTCAGCTTATCTTTGACTATTGCCAAAGCTAATCTTAGCTAGCTAGTTTCATCTTAACTAGACGGCACAGAACAATGCATGACAACCGAAATTTGATGCAAGATTTGTGTTTATAGCAACAAACAACACATAAAAACCATAGACTACATAAGATTTTTTCACAAAGCACTGGTTTTGCTTTGGCGCCAGTGGGTGCTAACGTTAGCACCCACTGGCGCCAAAATGTCTTCATTCGTTTAAGATTTGTAACTTACCTTATCAACTGCAGCCATTTCCTCTTCTCTTTGTCCTCACAGGGAAATCGGTAAAATGAAAGCTGAATTTCACTTGTCTTTTTTAACTCAGATCTGTTGAAACAACACCGGACACAGCACTGCGGCATTGTAAAAACACTAGCGAAAGCGGTAGGTAGGTAGAGAGGACGCGGACTTTGGACCCGGAAACAGTATTATCGGAGAGTGGTTACGTCACGACTTAACAACCGGATGAAGTGTAGCTTGCCCACCGGCCATTTTCAAGCGCAGTGGGCGCACCTAGCAAACTTACTGAAATATCACAGGAACAAATGGCTGGGGTGTCTCTGTCTTGGTCAGAGATGAAAGAGGGATAAATGAAGACTACACAGATATATATATATATATATATATATATATATATATATATATATATATTGTGTATGACCTGGAAGTATTTATTTAGCGATTGGCGGTAAAAGTTCATATGTACGGAACGTTGTTGTACGGAACATGGTTAGTCTACGTTATGTAAAAAACTTTTTGTACCACACATGCATCAAGTCACCTCACTGGTCCAACCCATGGCACTGATGCACGCACGCACTTTGAAAGTTTTCGCGGTGCTGACAAGTCGATTCATTTCCGGGAACCATTTTGTTTCAAAATTGGTGAACCGGTTTATTTGAACCGGATGGTAATTTCTTTTTAGACCTGCGGTCCCATGGCATTTTACGTAGGGTACTTTTTATGCCTTTTAAATGTAGGTATGGACAATTGCAGGTGTTTTACATAAGAGCAGTGAGTCACATTACTCAATTGTTTTGTTTTGAGTGACTCGACTCACGTTCAATTCGCTTATCAGTGACAGTAATGACTGTTGTGTTTTCTCTGTTTTCACAGATATTCACATATTTCATGGTTCTGTGTGATACAGAATCATTAACTGTATTAATCTATCATCTCACCCTAAAATGACTATGCAAGTCAATATCTGATTCTGAGGTAACAATTGTTTGCCGTACAAGTTGCATCACCAATTTTAGTCTGTATAAGTTTAAGAATTATTGCTGCAAAAAAAAGTTATAATTGTGCTAATTCAAACTAATTATTAATAAAAAAAATAAAACATTATATAAACTTACCTTAAAACAGTTGGACCCAGCTGCTTTGCCCTTTTGTCCTCTCAAAATGACAGCTTGGGAGGGAATTTAAACATCTCCAAGGCGCGAAGCTCGTGAAACAACCCAGCAGGTTCACACAAGGGATCAAAAACAGGCAGGTTAAGATACACTTATAGTTGAATGCAAGGTTGTTGTTGGTTTTTTTTGTGGAATCTACCTTGATAAATTAATTAAAACATGATGGCACATGATGAATTTAATTTCAGTGGAATGTGCTTTTTTAATTCAAGTTAAATAAATCAAATATATATAATTTTTTTTTTTTTAATAAAATTCATTTTACGTGTCATTGAGAAAGGTTTATTGTTTTGTTACACAAAAACGTGCATACAACTTTGTTTCTGTGCGAAAAAAGTCACATTCTGGACTAAAACTTGTAAATAACTTGTAGCAAAACAAAAAATTAGTTGCTAAAAATACTTGCTAAAAGCTTGTATGTAGAGCAAACTCAGACGCTCAATCAGTGAAGTTTTATTTGACCAGAACTTGTTAATAATGCTTTGCCGTTAAATCTAAGTAATGAGTTTTTAACCCTCTGGTGCTCCTCATTTGGGAGTCACACTTGTGTTGTTTGCGACTAAACCACTGAAATGTAACACTCCACCCCACCCCCGCCCCTGTAAAATCAATGTAATATATTTTTATTCAATATTTTTGTTTCATATTTTTGTTTCTTTTGTATTATTGTATTTTCAGATAATTTTATGGTACTAATTAATATTTATGCAATAATTAAAATCCATTTTTCATATGGATTATTTTTTGAAGGCAGATTAGCGGCATCTGGTGAGAGTATTGAGAGAAAAACATGTAGAACCATGGTGTAACCACTAATGTTTTTTTTTTTGCTAAGAATCAATTTAAAAATTACAGTGTAGCTTTAAACAATCTCAAAGACTATTTCTTGTCAAGGTTTTTTTTTTTTTTTTTTTTTTTTTTTTTTAACATGTCTATTTTGTGTAAAAGTCAGTGACCAGTAGCAAAACAGTTGAACAGTAAAAAAGGAAACAGCAATAATGAACAACAAGCTACAGTAAATGAAAATAGAGAAACTACTATACTAACTATATACAATATTTATTCTATATTTTATACTGTAATTATATATTTATATAATAAATAAATAATTTACATCATTTACTTTATACATATAATTATATACCATATATAATAACTATATTCTAACGGATTGGAGCGGAGGTCACAGATTAGAATGCAGTGTCTTTTGCAAACGGGACTATTGCATTTCTTGCAGTCAAAAGTGGTCCTGACATCCCTCGAGAGGCATCTTTTCCTCATGGCTGAGGAACTAGCCAAGGAAGGACCAGCTGTGGAGGGACCAGCTGCTTCTTCATCTTCTTCCTGCAGTTTTCTGTGCGTGGGCCGGGGGACACCAGCACTCCTCCAGAAAAAAAACACAAAGTGTGGTGGCCTGTAGACAGCAGCGATTGTTGCTTTGATTGGGCTATCTACTTTGATGACGACATACTCCAGATCGGTCACATTTTGTACAAACTGCCTAGGCTGAGCTGAAATATGCTCTTTTCAATATATTGCGACTCCACCACCAGCTTTCTGTGCAATTTCTTGGTGTGTCGAGTAGGAGACATGTCTGTTACGCAGAAACATGTTGTATCCTTCCAATTGGACATGAGGTGTAGTGAATGATCCGGTAAGGTGAGTTTCCGCCATGAAAAGAATATCCGATAGAAGCAGTTCATGATGGCATCTGATATCTTCAATGTGGGATGACAGTCCTTCTGTGTTGTGATGAATGATTTTAAGCATTTGATCCATGTTGGTTTCCCTCACCTGCTGCAAAAGTGGCATGATTCCTTTAAATGTCGCTCTTGTCATGTTTCCCAATGAGGCTGTGACTGTAGGATCTGCATATATCTTCTTTTCACTGAAGTCCGTAATGAGCAATCCACGAAGTGAGGTCATTCTGCTGAGGGCAACGTAGGCTATTCCTGGCTAAAAAATCTTCTTCAGTGACACAACGGCATTATCCATTGTCATGCCTTGAACTTTGTGAGCTGTGCAGGCGTAGGCTAACTTTATGGGGAATTGTTGACGAACTGCTCCTTTCCTAAGAGTTTCTTCAGATCTCTCGATGTAAACCAAGTCGTCTTCTTCACCTTGCACCCTTTTGCGGTGTTTCTTGCCTGCGTTTGGATTGTCGAGCTGAAGTCCTAACATTTGCAGGGTGTCGATTCCATCTTTTATCTTATTGACAATGTTTGCAATCTTTCCAAAACACCCGTTGACTATTCCATCTTCAACATCCAAATTCCTAGTCACCATTATGATTATGACCATTATGACTAAATTAATATTACAATCAATTAGCCTGTTTGTCCTGTGAACACTCAGGATTAATTGTTTATTAACTCTAAGAAATGTACATTTCCGGGGCATGGGAAATGTCTTTCTTAATTTACATTACTACTAAGAGCAGTAGCAAAAATCTAAATGATTAGTGACTCCAGTTATGAGCTTGAGACACGGACAACTTTACGTGTGACATGAACAAGATTTTATTAACTAGTCTAAACACTTAAACTAATCTAACATACACACACATACATGCATACAGTTTACCAAGGGAAAGAGAGCTGAAGCAGAATACAGGAAAGCAAGAAGTAATAGCATTGATTGAAATTCAGCAGATCAACAGCCTTGAGCAAACCATCAGTTTAGTTCTAACACGCCCTTCTTTAAAGGAGTAAGGATACTTAATGTATCAAATTATGAGACTAAGTTTGATACTTGCATGTCTCGCCCATTTGAATTAAACTGTCCTGATGCAATTTGTTGAGGCTCCAGTTGATCTTTGCTGATGTGGTCTTGATGAGAGAGAACCAGTGGTTTCCAGAATATCTTTGGTGAATGGAAAGACAAGGCCGCAGCCTGGCACAAGTTTGGTGGGTCCTTAGAAACTTCTAGTTCAGCATCATCTTCATGTCAGCATTTCAGAAAGGGACTAAGCGAGAGCTAAGAGCTGATCAGTGACTTTAAAGCGTGAAGATGGCACAACCTCTGGATGTATGTGAGCCAATGAGAAGATTTCCCTTTGGAGGGAAATTTTACGACCCATTGTGTTCTAGCAGGGCAATGTACTTTCATTGGGTGTTTAAAGGGTTAGTTCACCCAAAAATGAAAATTCTATCAGTAATTACTCACCCTCATGTTGTTCCAACCGCGTAAGACCTTCGTTCATCTTCGGAACACAAATTAAGATATTTTTGATGAAAAATGAGCCAAGTCTGAATCCTCCATAGGCTGCTATGTGACCGAAACTTGCTGGCCCAGAAAAGTTATTAAAGAGGTCGTTAATATAGTCCAAGTGACTCCAGTGGCTCAATCTTAAGTATATCAAGCGACGAGAATACTTTTTGTGCACAAAAACAAACAAAAATAACGACTTTATTCCACTTTTCATTTCCTTCTCTCTGGGCCTCGTAGTGTTTTTGCGCTGCGCGTCTGTGTACACGTCATCACGCATCACACACATGACCGGCGTCGGCCAATAGTGAGCCTACGTGGTGACGTGTACACAGACGCGCTGCGCAAAAACACTACGCGAATCAACTAGAGGTTCAGAGAGAAGGAAATGAATAGTGGAATAAAGTCGTTATTTTTGTTTGTTTTTGCGCACAAAAAGTATTCTCGTCGCTTGATATACTTAAGATTGAGCCACTGGAGTCACTTGGACTATATTAACGATCTCTTTAATAACTTTTCTGGGCCAGCAAGTTTCGGTCACATAGCAGCCGATGGAGGATTCAGACTTGGCTCAGATTTCATCAAAAATATCTTAATTTGTGTTCCGAAGATGAACGAAGGTCTTACGCGGTTGGAACAACATGAGGGTGAGTAATTACTGACAGAATTTTCATTTTTGGGTGAACTAACCCTTTAAGAAACGAATCTTTAAGATTCTTATAACACTAATGTGTCACAAATAGGGGTGTAACGGTACACAAAAATCACGGTTCGGTACGTACCTCGGTTTTAAAGTCACGGTTCGGTTTATTTTCGGTACAGTAAGGGAAAGAAATGCAAACATTAAACTGCAGGTTGTTTATTACTATAAACTTTTTTTTTACAATTTGTTTACACTTTTTTAAACACTTTTTAATAAAATATAATAAAATAGATATAAAATAAAAAAAGAATAAGAAATAAAATACTGCTGCAAAGTTCTCCACTAAATAAAATACTCTCAGTCTCAAACCAATATCACATAATAAAATATAATTAAAAATATAAATAAATAACTATGATTACAGTGCAGGAACAAAAAATAGCCCTATATTAAAATAATATTAAACAAATATATTAATGTATTATTATTTTTCAATAATCAATCAACAATCAATTTAAGATTTTTTTTTTCCACTTTTTTAATAATTATCAAAATAAAATATAGTCCAAAGCTATAGTACAAAGCTATTATTACCAGAGCATGTGATCAGAGCAGGTCATTTTACCATTGTTGCCAGCATGACTATACCAGCTCAGCAAACAGAAATCTAAGTTACTACTGAGAAATTTCACCTTATTTGAGCGGACTTTGCTTTTCCAGTGCGTGATCGGTACATGATTGGAGTGTTTGGGCCGTTAACGACAGAGCAGAACGCGCAGCGCAAACACGGACTCGAACATTGAGCAGAGAGCGCAGCGGGTCGTCGACACACACACACACACACACACACGCGCGCGCGCCACGGAACGGAGAGTGCGGCGGCGCACACGAAGCGGAAAAGCTTTTTTTCGCCATGCAGTCTATTTCATTGTTACAGTGACGACGGGTAAAACCAGAGAATGTCTAATAGGAAAAAACATTAGAATCAGCTGCAGGGCGGGATTTGCGCTGAACGCGGAGACTTCCGCCACTTAATATGTTCGTGTGGAAACACGAAAATGTACCTATGTTCCGCACACAAAATATTGCATTCAGTCATTCGGTACACACGTGCACCGAACCGAAAGCCCTGTACCGAAACGGTTCGGTACGAATACACGTACCGTTACACCCCTAGTCACAAAGTTAGCAAAATGTAATGTAAATTAGCAAATCGGAGGCGAAGATTGGATTTTATAGATACCAAACATGCCACACATATGATTTTGGCTAACCATAATATGCAAAGTTTGAAACATTAACCCAATAGAGTTTACAAGAATACAAACGCCACACCACGTAAAAGGAAAATCATGAGATGGGAAAATTAGATACATGTTTACACATTTCTCAAGTGATTATATATAGAATATATAGGATTGCAGGGTTTATTTCTCCTCCTCTGCAAGAGTTTAAGTGAGAGTCACACTCTCTGGAAATTCCTTTGGGTCGTAAAACTCTTATCAGCCTCAGTGTGTGTTAGCTTCATTTGGGATGTTAGTTTTTGGGGGTAGTTTCACAGGCCTTTGTTGGGAGAGTGAGTTGGCTGGATTATTCATTAAATAAATGAATAACTTGTGTGTGTCTGATTGGTCCAGACACTACACTGGAATAGCAAAGCTCTATCTTCTTCGGCAAGATCGTCGGTCTTCTGCTTCACCCGTAGGCGGTTTAAGAGTTGGGCAAAAGCCAGGTCTTCTTTCTGACGCATGATCTCGGAGAGGGTAATCATTTGGAAATGGTCTTTCCAGAAGTCCAAAACACCCTCTTCGTACACGCAGAGTGGTTTGGCTTTACCCAAAGGTGGCAGTTGTTAAAAGTCGCCCACGGCGAGGACAGAGATTCCCCCGAAAGGTTTCTTGTTGCCTTTGATTTGCTGAAATCTCCAGTTTATGTAGGCAAAAAGATCCTTTGAAATCATGGACACTTCATCGATGATAAGAATCTCCACGTCGCGCAGTCTTGCTCGTAGTTCATCTAGGGCATTTCCAAGTCCTTGATACGGTGGCTTCAGATTCCTTGGAAGTTTTAAGATGGAATGCAGTGTTTTACCGGATATGTTGAACACTGCCGTTCCAGTAAACACACTCAAGAGCACCGTAGGCATGGACAGATCTCCTTCCTCCCGTAGTCGAGACAGTTGTCGCAGAATCTTGGTCGCTTCCATGTTAATGCACTTGATGACATGTGATTTGCCACAACCAGCACCACCTGACACGAAGTAGAATAACTGTTCCGGATTATGACCCCACACACGCGTTTCTGACACCACTGGCAGACCGTGTAGAATATGGCTGCCTGCGTCTCGTTTAGACTTCTAAACAACCTCCTGACAAATTCGATGCTCATCTGCAGTGCCTCTATTTGTGGCACGACTCCATCTCCATGTTCAAGAATCTGAAATTCTGGGACATCATCTTGTACATTCTCATCATCTGGATGGATGTCTTGTCATTCTGCAACGCACTCTAAACGATCCACTTCAATTTCAGGTGCAAAAGCGGTCCATGCGTTCTCAGATGGCCCTTGCTGTTGCAGCTGATCGAACGCCTTATCCACCTCGTTGCTGTGTTTTCTGAATTGCTTGGACTATGGCACAGACAGGCATCAGCAAACCAGGGTGAGTAGGTAGTTCCACCCCTGCACTCTTGTAAAATGTCTCATAAGTTGGAAATCTAGGAGGTTTTAACTGTTCGTTGCTTCAATGTGGCATATAAAGCTTAAGTAATCTTCTGTAAAACTTTTCGGGTTGTTTTTCCTCCGAAAAACGTGCATACCTAATAACTGCTGCCTTCCCAGACGTTCTCTTCTGAAAAAAACCCATGCCGTTGAGCAGCTGGTGAACGTTTTTGCCTTTAATTTGTTGACCGTACACGATGCCGCACTCCGAAGCAAAATCTGCCAGACACATCTTTTCAAAGTAACGCCTTTGAGGCCTTGCTCTGTATTTATCTATCATCCCTGACATCCACACATCCTCCGAATCGGGATTTTTATTTTGTAGGACGCTTAGGGGAAGACTCATTTTTAGCGCGTCATCATCCGTCGGTAGAAACACAACACTTCATGAACACTTCTTCAATGGTAAACTGCATGTTCGTGCCACAGACTCCTGAGCGCTAACTTGCCTGTGTTTGGAGTAGGCTTGCATTATCTGCTTCATTTCATCTTCCTCGCTAACGTTCGTCTCACGCACACTCTTGATAACGTTCTTAAGTAAATCGCCCATTTCATGCTCCGGTTTGGAAATATACAAAAGCATATACATAACGCAGCTAAAAGCGTCAAGAACAAACTGAATGTTCATATTAACGTTCCATGCCCTCAACAAATCGGGATTGTATCCATTCACCCAAGACTCCTTTGGATCACGCTTCAGCAGAATCACGTTGGCATTGGACAATTCTTCAACGTTCTCATTGTAGTCATCGATGGACAACTTACTCTTTGTCAGTAGGTCTGACAAGCTGTCAAAAGAGGCTTGGGGGTCATTCAACAGATCCCACACCAGCTTGAGTTTTGTCCTGGCTTCGCTCATTGCCTTTTGAGCAGCCTCCCGTCTCAACTTCCTTCTGTCTGCTTGCTTTTAGGCTTTCTCATGCTCTTCTTCAGGACGCTGTGGTTGTTTAGATGCAAACATGCAGCTTCCAGATGGAGAAGTGTCCGTGTCATCCTCTTCTTCAGGGCGCTGTGGTCGAGGATGAGTGATCGTGGTGCTAGACACCGTTACTTTGTGGAACCCAAATCGACACAATAGATTTCCCTTCTTACAGGACTTTGAGTGGTTCCTGCTGTGAAGCTGAACCTCTGTGACGATTTGGTGAAGCTCTGGATCAGCCGAGGGATCGGGCAACTGGCAGGTTATGTTGCGGTCAATAAAGTCACAAACATCCTTATCAGAGTCCTTGTCAAATTCGGGTGCGTCCTTTTTCCAAACAAGAAGATGGATATGTGGGCTTCCTCTAGCTTGAAACTCCACTCGGTAAAAGTAGTCCTCAATTTTACCAATGGGTTGGGCAGGCAACAAAAGCAGATGAGTCATTAGCGCATCCACCCGTTTCTCAAACATGCGCATTACAGTGACTGGATTGCTTCGGAGAATTTCACACTTTGTTGTCCAGTCAAGCTCGGAAAAGTTGACATGTTCACCTTGCTGGGCCTTGATTGCTCTAATTACTTCAGGCCATCTCATTTCGGCTGCACTTAATGTGCAAAAAAACGTAGGGGTTCCTAAATGTCTTATCATAGCCTGTAGATCCCTCAAAGTTTTCTCCCAATACAACGGAGAGCCTCTCAGTGGTTGCATGAACCGCGTGGCGTCTCTGTTGTGTACCAATCTTTCATTCTCCCGGTTGTCTTGAAGCAGTGTGTTAGAAATTCTTCGGCCGTCTCTTTTGACAGGTTTGCCTTTTTGCAACTGAATAGACATGCTGTTTCTAGCCAGTTACGTTTCTGTTACAAACTGTGCAAAGAAAAGATAACTCTGATCTTTTGCAAAACGCGTGTCCACGCTGAACAATCTCACATTGAAATACTGTACATACTAGGAGATATTGAAATTTGTCTTTCCTCATCAATGGAATTCTGTCCAGTGGGGAATTGAACAGGCTTCCAGCTTTGGGATTTTGAAAAATCCAACAGGCTTTTGTCCTTGTGCAGGTGCGATACTAAATATTCCCTCACCGTACGACAAGATCTCCTGTACGATGTCGGGAGGCTGCATGCACGTGTCTAATGTGAGCCCGGGTCGAAACTCATCCTGCTCAGCAACATAGACTTTTTGTTGCATCTCAGAGACTTCAGCTTCCTCGTCTAGGTGACTTTCAGAGACATCAGCTTCCTCATATAGGGGACTTTCAAATTTAGCAGTTTCTCTTATGGAGATATCCCTGTATTCCGAATGCATTGCTTTCAGCTTCGATAAAGCTGCAATAGCGTTTTGCATATTCACCGTGTGGAACTGCTGGTATCCTTTAAACTTAACGTGTCTCTTCAGCTTCACCTGCAGCAGCTGGGCCTCACTTCTTGGTCTTGGCATGAATGTTTTTGTCATATCTCGTTCTATTACAGACCCTGACTTGATCAGGAAACAGGGCTCTGTGACAGACTGAGCAGACATGTGTAGGACCATGCTGAATCTTACACCGGAATGCATGTATGGCACTTTCTATCGCTTTGTTAACCAAAGGCTGGGGTGTTTCCTTGCTAGGATGGATGTAAGATGTATATTTCTTTTTTATCCTGAGTGCGCATTGCAACCGATGAAAAACGTGATATGTAGCATCGCCGGCACATTTTTGGGTCTTGCGCAGGGTACATTGCAGGATGTGATGTGCCCTGAACTCTTGGTCACCTGCATATCTCTTAACCATGTAGGCTTTCATTTTCCTCTGGAAGAGAGTATCTGTGCTGTACCTCTTCTTAATGTACTCTTTCTTCTTCTTTTGGAAGAGAGCATCTGTGCTGTACCTCTTCTTAATGTACTCTTTCTTCTTCTTTTGGAAGAGAGCATCTGTGCTGTACCTCTTCTTAATGTACTCTTTCTTCTTTTGGAAGAGAGCATCTGTGCTGTACCTCTTCTTACTGTATTCTTTCATCTTCTGGAAGAGAGCATCTGTGCTGTACCTCTTCTTCATGTTTTCTTTAATCTTCCTCTGTATCCGTGCTGTATCTTCTCACTATAGACCATTTCATTTGGTTTCGGAAGAGAGCATCTTGATTATACTTTACCTTATTTGCTTCTTTTTTCTTTGATTGGTATTGCAAAGCAGTGGCATACCTCTGTCTCTCACAATCCCTTTTTTATGTTTCCTGATGGCATAAGATGCAGCCGTGTCCTTAGGTTTTCTGCCTTGTTTTGACATTTTAAATGTTTTACGCATTTCTTTTCTTCTTAAGTGCTTATTTGTTTTATCTACCACATCTCGGTTTTCAGCTTCTGAGCCAACACAATTTACTTTGGCTCCAACATTTGTTGCTGGTTCTGGTGGAGCTGAAATCACTTGTGATACCGGTTCACAAACAGATGTTGAAAGCAGTTGGACAGACTGTTGCTCTGCTTCAAAAGACACAGGCATAAATTCATAGCTGGTCTCATCACCACGATCCCAGAAGATCTTGAGAACTCTGTCTACCATGTCACTCAGGTGGGTGAAAGTCAACATGACAGCAGTTCCATGACCAGTCGGATGGGGCAAGCCTGCAGCAGTCCTCGAGTGAGAATCAAAGTATCCGTATGTAACCCAGGTTACCAGTGGGTACTGGCAGAGACAGAAGGAATTTCAAATTAAATAAGATTAAAAGCATGAAAACTGTTGACAGAGAAAATATAAGACTGCAAACAAATTAATGAATGATATAAAAATAGAGAAATATAAAATATAGAATATTATAAATGTATCCAATAGCGTTATCTCCCTGTGCAAAGCCTCCAATGAGATCGCATTTTGAGTGACGTCAGTTAAACGTCCGCTATTGCGGCACTTTTAGAGAGCAGCGCATTCTAGATCTTTCTTTTCTTCATGAACCTCTGACGCGAGTGGATGCTTGTTGCTGCTCCGGGAGATTTAAAGCTTCAAATTGAGTAAGAGCTGATGTAAGAGTTGTTTAAATTGTCTCTATATAATTTATATGCCGATGATGTAGAAATAAGTAGTAGTGATGGGAAGTTCGGATCATTTTACTGACTCTCTCGTTCGATCTTGTTCATCAAAATGAACGAATCTTTATTTGAGTCATTTCGTTCATTTAAGTGGCTTTAAATGTTATACTTTTAACAGCCAAATTCCCCGAAAACATCGACCTACGCAATCTCAATCATATTTTGAATGAAGAAATCATTATAATGCAGCCAAAGATAATTTACAGGGAACATAAATATTTAATTTACCTTCCAAGTCTTTGGTTCATTTGTCATGTGACGCACGCAATGAACGGATCGTTGGCGAATGACACATCACTAATAAGTACCCAGCTAGCAAAAATTGCGCGGGCCGCAAGCGGCCCGATGAAGGCTAAAACAATCAGCCGATCCTCGGCATGAATCTAGGTCCGATTGCTCTGCGAGCGCTCGGTTTTAACGCGGCCCGATTAAGGCTAAAGACACTCGGCCGAGCGCTCGGTTTTAACGCGGCCCGATTGCGGAACCCCGAGTGAGAGGACGTAAGATCGCCTCCAATCCCGTTCCTTATTTGGGAACTTTATTGATTTCCATTTATGTCAAGTTAATACTAAAATTGCTTAGCAGCCGTTATTTATGCAAGATAAACAAAGTAAAACAGCACAAGGAAGACAGGTTTCATGTTTAATGCATTTTTTATTGGACCACACTACAAAAATAGGATAAACACACAAACTTTTTAATAACAGATTTGAATAGAATAGAAATAATATCACAGCATTAATGTAGATTTAAGGAGTTCAAATACCACTTTCCAATATCAACATTTTTAACTTTGAAACATTTAATTCTGGCCCACTGCGTTTGAGTTGTCTACGCACACACACTTATTAATAACAGATTTGAATTTAAAAGAATACAATAAATATCACAGCATTAATGTAGAATCAAGGAGTTCAAATACCATTTTCCAATATCAACATTTTTAACTTTAAAACATTTAATTCTGGCCCACTGCGTTTGAGTTGTCTACGCACACACACTTATTAATAACAGATTTTAATAGAACAGAAATAATATCACAGCATTAATGTAGAATCAAGGAGTTCAAATACCATTTGCCAATATCAACATTTTTAACTTTAAAACATTTAATTCTGGCCCACTGCGTTTGAGTTGTCTACGCACACACACTTATTAATAACATATTTTAATAGAATAGAAATAATATCACAGCATTAATGTAGAATCAAGGAGTTCAAATACCATTTGCCAATATCAACATTTTAAACTTTGAAACATTTAATTCTGGCCCACCGCGTTTTTGAGTTGTCTACGTTGTCTGCCTGTTCGCCCTCTGGCTTCGGCCACCATCCCTATCAGAGGCTAACTGCAGACACCTGGTGATGAGCAGCTCTGTTTCCTCTTCTGTAAATTCTTTGGTCAGGGCATTGCGGTGGACTGCATCTGAGAAAAACACAAGATAGAAGAGGGCAGCATGACCACGTGATGTTACTCAGCAACCACCAAAACTTAATTTGGATGCAGGGCTCTACACTTAGCCTACATTTCTTTTTAATTTAAAAAGTTTAGGAGCACAGTCAAAAATTTAGGAGCACCTTCTGATCAATGACAAATTAACCTACCCATTATAAGGCGATGCCGGAGCATTCTTAACTAAATCACAGCCTTTGTGATTTCATGATAGCATTATGCTATATTATGATTGTAAATGGTTTTAAATAGATCGCGTAGCCTTAGAAAATGGTGTAATAATGTGGGTTCATGGATTCTCGTCTGTGGAATGCGCCACTTCCAGTATTTTGCCGGTTACTCAACACGGGTAAATTGCAATTGAGGATTTTTTTAAATCGAGTACTCGACTTTAATCAAGGAATCGTTACAGCCCTAGTTTCAATGGAGGGTGCACCCAAAAACCCTGATCAGGTCAGTCGCACTGGTGCTCCTAAATACTTTGTCACTGTCACACCCAGTAAAAAAATAAATAAATATTTTGAACTGTAGAGCCCTGGGATGTCACCACAGTGCAGTTATCCAGCACTGACACTCACCCAGAACCACACTTTTAATGAGTCTCGCCAGCGAAGTGTTCATTGCTCTTTTCAGGACCTGCCCCACAGTGTTTTTAAGAGTCATGCCTCCGACCATTCCAAGGAGAACAGTCTGAAACAAAGACATGTAACTCGTTAGTTATTTAAGGAATATAGCATGAGTGAGAGTGGGGACTGACTTTTAGGAATGATCTGATTAATGCATAATTTAACTCACCAAATTCTTCTTCTCCTCTGGATTCTTTAATGTCTCCTCCAAACATTGTAGCTCCTCAATAGTTGAAAGTGGGAGCCCAAAATGTGTTGGGTCTGGCGTGAAGTCTGGAACTGCTGGAGATCTGTAGGAGCTGCATCAGGATGAGCAACTGCTGCTGTCTGATAGAATCAAGCTGGATGAGGATCTCCTTAGCAATTGCTGTAAGACACAAGAAAAAGCAGGCATAACAGATTAGTAGCAAAACATTGTACGTAGATATGTCAGAGTAAACCGAGAGAGATCACTTTGTAGAATTCCTACCTGTAGGCACAGCCTCCCGAGAAGACCTGTTTTTTGTGTCTTCCATGGTGTTGTTTTCCATGGTTGTGTTGACATTTCTGCCTTTATAACTGAGGGGATTATAATCAGAGGAAGGTTAAGTTTAAAATAAAAAATGTTAAATGTAAATATACTGTCATAAAGTAACTATATTTTTCTACTGGTCCTTATTTTAAATAAATAAATAAATAAATAAAAATATCAATAATTATCTACAGATATGAAACGCTATCATGATACAGTTTTCAGCCATATTGCCCAGCCCTGATGAAGGTAACGTTAGCTAATAAACTTTTCAAACCTGCCTGTACAGACCACATTTAGCCAAAGGTAATGTTGATGTTAGCTATAAAGTGCGATTTCAGTTTGCGCCATAAGTACAACTAGAGGCCAATTCACACCGCAGACAAACGCCAGCAAACACCAACAAAAAAAAGTCACCAAAAGTTGGCCGTTGTATTCAGAATGTTATGAAAAATAAGTGTCATGTTCACACTGCCCCAACAGACACCGACAAACTCAAGCACCCACGGAAAAACACGAGATATTCATTCATTTTAGCAATACAAGTAAAAGATTGCAGCTTTCAGACACGACTTTCTTCTCGTTTTATATTTTGTTAAATGTCGAGAGTGCATCTGTTACAGGCCCCTGTGCAAAAGGCCATGCACTTCACGACGTCATGTCACAGCGTTCACAAAATGGCGGACGGTCTGCACCATTAGACTGTAAAAAATAAGTCTGCACATATAGATCTTCACAACCCAGAACATTAATACACAAAATATTTGCAGCATGAACATATAGCCTACATCGGAATTACAGGACTGTGCATATTAAGTTGTTGTATACCTGTAAAAACAGGAGCAAACGTGTCAGCGTAATCATAATCCCCAACTGTGAGGTCGCCGGCGCAGAGCTCTATCCTTTGCTGTCTGCTGGTGAGTTGAGTGTACCGTGGGAGCGTTTTTCCCCTCTCATCGCCTCATGCTGTGAGGATTGTCTGTTTGACTAGAGATTCAGAACGTTATAAGAGTCCTCAGTTCATTTTCATAATAGAGTCCCGATCTCACTCAGCAACAGACATGACCCAGCTTTCAGCAGACCAAAGTCCCACATCATTCCTCTATTTACATATTAAAATAAATATTTTCTTACAGGATCAAAATGTCCACATACTTTATGACAAAACGTGTTTGTTGGCGTTTCTCTGTGCGGTATGAATTGGCCTTAAGCCAGCTAACATTTGTTCCACTTCCACAGATCACAGACTGTGCTCGTAAATATTATTCACGTAAATTGCATTCAATAAAAACGGTGTCTAGCCTAGCGACTAATTCTTTGCCAAGCTAGCAGAACGAAAATATGAGCTGCTAGCGCAAAAACAGCGCAGCTAAGTTAGTCAATGTTAGCTTCGTTCGCGCCATAAAAGTAGCTTTCATATTACCCCCACTTGCACTAACGTTACTTTACTGAAATAAGAATTTATTGTTGAAATGTTGATGCTTTTTAAGGAAATTGAACACAAGACTTACCTCAAGTTCACCGTAATGGCGCAGGATCGAAAGGGGGTGATTTTAAGTCAGGCGTTGAGTTTTATCTCACCGAAAGTTGTGCACACGTCTTGTGCTGACGCTTGCTGCAGCAACTGTTGAAATCGGCTTCATACTGGTAAACGCATCTGAGCCGAGCGCCCAGAGTTTAACCGTCACTGCTGGTAAACATTTGAAATAGCCAGTAAAATTAATTTTAGACTCATGTTGCTAACAAGACGTTATGCATGTAGGCTACCCATCCCAGATATCATGTTTAAAATACACGTAAAGAATGATCTTCATGACAACTAAATATTTTTGCTATGGTTATAAATATTAAATAATGCTCTGTGCAAAATTACACTATTATTATTATTATTATTATTATTATTATTTACCGCAGATATTTTGTTTTGGAAGTCACGACATTCGACGAGTATAACATCCTAAGATACAGTCAGGAATTTACGTCAATTTTAAAATATTTTTTATGTTAATTATTGCTAAATTAAAACCATCCTTGATTTAACCTAAGCCGAGTCATTTCCAGAAGTGGTCCAGATCATACAGCAGAGCCGACCAGTTACGGTGAACATGAATCGGCCCAGTGCTTTACAGCCGTAACAAAAATGCATGTGCCAGAGCGAGCTGCGGGCCACAGTCGGCCCGGTTAACACACGCCGATGCCGAGTCTGAGCCGCAGGCGCCGCGGGGCAGCCGAGCTCGGGCCGATTATACATGCTATCTGGGTAGCAGTTAAAACGAGTTGAAGTGATGTGATTGTTCACAATATGAATATGTGTTGACCGTATTTTAATGACGCAATATTAGTGCTAGCTTGAAGCTAATATGACTTGTGTGTATATATATCTCTAACGAAGGGTTCAGAGTGAAGCAGTGCATGTTTGAGTGACATTTTGGAACGTGTATCATCTGGAACTTCCCTGGTTTTTCCCGATGTACATGTAAACGAGTTCCTTGGTGAGTTAATATAGTTTTCATTCATTTTCATTTCAGTTTGGTTCAATAAGATTCAAGGTCATATTAAGTGTATTACATCAAATTATTGTTTATTTGGTGAAGTATTAATGGCAAATACAGCCCTAAGTGTAAAATGGAAACTGTAATTAGGCCATTTATGCTAAATTAATGGCATGAAGTGCATTTGTATGTTAAATAAGAGGTTTACAAACAAGTATGCAAAAATGTATTTATTGCACAAAGGCAATTTATTGCACAGAGTTGTATGAAAAGACATTATTTGCTGTGTTTTATTAGAAATTGTGTGTAAACTGAATTGATTTGTATATAATATCAAACGCTAATTGTTATTTTGGCCTTGTATCTTCAAGGCCAGGTTTTTTTCTTCTGTTTTTGCTTTCGTGCGAGTGTGATGTTCAGCTGATGAATGTGATCCACTCTGCAATGTGAATCGAACAACGTGTGAATCATTCCTGGATTGTCTCAACTCTTCCCGTGTGCTTATTGGTGGGGTTGGACTGGCGAGCCACCCGTTTGTCGAATCCTTTGATTTCCCTTTTGAAAGAGAAACAGAAACTGAACTTTTTCATCTTTGAATGGTAGGATAGAACTGCACATTCATTCATTTTGTCCCATCCGGGATAAAATTGGACGACTGAATTAAGCCCCTCATGGACTTTTGGGACTGATTTTATGAACTGATCTGGTCATTGAGAAAACATCTGATGCAATTCTGGGTATTTTACATTCAGAGTGAACTTGGGTTTTGTTTTGTTTTTTTTACCTTTGTTTTATTTTATTTTTTTATTCTTTGTGAGGTTATATGTGTCACGGTTTCCCTGGTTCTCTCTGGCTCTGTCATACACTACAATACCCAGTATCCTCTTTGGCGCACCTGCACTCACTTTCTCCGGATTACTAATCACTCGCACCTGTTCCCAATCAGCACAGTCATTATCCAGCACTATAAAACACTCACCATAGCCCAGTGGTTCTCAATTCCAGTCCTCGTGACCCACTGCTCTGCACATTTTGTATGTCTCTCTTATTTGACACACACAGATCAGTTCATGGAGTCTCTCCTAATGAGCTGATGATCTGGTTCAGGTGTGTTAAATAAGGGAGACACACAAAATGTGCAGAGCAGTGGGTCACGAGGACTGGAATTGAGAACCACTGCCATAGCCCCACTTCTTTGTCAAGCCTCCAATAGGAACTGACCATTATCTTCTGAAGTCTCTGATGCATCATGATGCCGCAAAGTAATGTTTACTTACCTGTGAAGCACTAACCTCTTTATCATTGTTCCGCTGTCTCCAGATATCCTGCTTGATTCCATGTTACCTGTGATCCTGCATCCTCCTGAGCTTCCTGTGTTTCATCTGAACTTGTGTGCTACCGACTGCATCTGTAAGAGAAAAAGACAAGTATCAATGAACTGTGACTGCTTGACATTAACTAACCTGAAGAGAACATGCTCACCTGTTGTCTGCCCCGCACCGAGTGATCTTCACCGAATCTGCACCTGAACTCACTGAATACTCACCTTGCACTCTTGTCTGCTTGAATAAAGCTGTGTTTGGATTCACTTACCTCTGTCTCCGTGCCTGTATCCTGACAATATGGGTCATTGTTCTATTATTGATTAACTAAAATAACAATCTAACAACAAGGTATTAAAAGAAAGACAACAAGTCAATTAGATGGTTAATACTTGAACCTATTTGGCTATTCTAATTAGTGACTCACCAAATTCAATCTAGCGAGAAGTATCAACTCACCTTAACAACGAGAAACCGCCTTGAAACCTTGAAAGGAAGATGGGGTAAAAATCTACCACATTGAGTATAAATTTCTGTAATCATTTCTTTTCATTTTATTGTTTCAATATAAATTTAAACTTCTTACCTCATCTTGGTTTGTCTGAGTATTCACTACTGCTGCTGCATCATCTCTCTTCTTGGACTAACCTATTTTTCTGAGCTCACTGGTCCATTAGTAAGTTTGACACAAAGTTATCACGTGTAACGGGTTACACATACCTTCCAGATCTGTCTCTGAACACAGCAATACACTCCGGAGCAACAAGGAGCAAAGCATGCCTGACATCTGTGGAGAGACACTGTAACCTTTCAGTGAGAGGAATCCACCACTTTTCCATGCCAGGGGTCCCTGTGGCTCTGAGGTATCCAAACATCACTCCTGACTTCAGCACATTATGTGACCGGTGAAATGATGCAACGCTCAACGGTACTTCCTCCATTGTCAGATGGTTGCGATTAAACCTCCCTTCAGCAATAAGCTGCATCTTAAAACTGACATATAACGCATCTCCCTCTTCTAAAACTCTATTAAGGTCAGGCATCTTGAACGTAATCCCCCTCACTCTGATTAGCTATAAATGTCAACGCTACACACGTGCACTGATATTTCTAGCTTGACAATGAGATGCCTGCACAGACAAAACCCTGGGTGCAATATCAAAATGAAATTAACAATTTAGAATTAAATTGTAGGCTAGATAAATAGGTTAAGCAAAACAAATGTGTTTATATACTATAAACACATACGAACCTGAAATTATATATACTGTATGATACAGTACATATATTTTGAGTGTCCCTTATTTTCATAATTTCGTCATTGCCGCCTCTTCGTCAGCGCGGTGGGGTGGATTATCATCATCTTCGACCACTCTGTCGGGCATCGCACATCATCTCGCAACAGGTGACTCATCTTCGATCAAAATGTCTTTAGTAAATTCGAGGTCGCTTAGAAACAATACGTTTATCTTTAACGACTTTATAAACTCTGGTAACTTAGATTTTTTCATTCGTGACTGAGACCTGGCTGTCTTTTGGAGATAATAGTCCTTTCTCTGAACTTACCCCTCCTAATTATAAATTTTTTAATTCACCCTGTTTGTCTGGCCGGGGTGGAGGACTGGCATCTGTTTTTAGAGACAGTTTTTGTTGCCGAATTTTAGAAACTTTTAGAATTTTAGAGATTTTCACAAGCTTTGAAGTTCAAAATATTTTCATTGAACTCTGTAAACTTGTTGGTGGTGGCAGTGGTTTATTGTTTATCACCAAAAACAAATAAAAACTTTATCGCCGAGTTCTCAGAATTTCTAGGGGATATTACCCCTAAATTTGATAGAATTTTAATTGTTGGTGATTTTAATGTTCATGTTTGTTGTGACTCCACAGTGTTAGTGAAAGAGTTTCTTAGTCTCATTAGCCGCGTTTCCATTACCCTTCAAATTGCGCGAATTGAAAATACGCTTAATGGAAACACGTAATTTTCTCAAAAACTTTTTTAACAAAAGTTTTTACGCTAGCATGAGGTGGTTTTTCAGGCAATTCGAAAAATAAATATTTCGTAAAACTGCAATGGAAACAGTTTTTTGCGCATTTACAGGTCACCTGACGTAGATGACGCAGTGTGTTTGGACAGAATACGAGACAGAGTTCTTAAGAATTCATATAAGACAAAAGAATTACAGGAATAATGGATTCTAAACCTCAAATAAATGCCTCAACCAAGACCTCGAAGCAGATATGAGGGAGAAACACCCAGAAACACCTCATATGTGCTGCTCACAAGTATAAGGGTCTTTCTTTGCCATTAATGATTGGATAACACACATCCTTTGATTAATAATAATGGCCAGTGCAGTAGCTGAGATATACATAAACCTACCAACGTCCGTTGCTATGATTTGTGGAATGACTTATCGCAAGAGGAAAAAATGTTAGTCGAATAACATCAGGTAGGGCCGTTACATAGTTAACGCATCGCTACGCTTCGGCCGCCATTATCTGTCGAACTCGATGCGTAGCCAGTAGCCAAATGTGTCGTCCTAGTTTTTGATACGCGACGCGCCGATGCACGTAATACTATGCGTTGTCGTGGGGACGACATTGCAAGTATTGTACATTAATTCAAGTATATTATGTTTATATGACAGCTGACCTCTAAATGCACAAAAACTGTTTCCATTGCAGTTTTGGGAAATATTTTTATTTTATTTATTTTTCTTCGATAAATGGGAGTTTTTGTGCAATTGATGTGTTTCCATTGGGCGTATTTTCAATTTTCAATTTCAATTTGCGCAATTTGAAAGGTAATGGAAACGCGGCTACTCACACGAGGCAGCTCGCGACGGTCAGAAATATACCATGATGAAGGATTGCATCACCAGCCTTATACCGTATTTGTTCTATTCACAGGACTGTTAGTGGTTTGTTAGAAAAGAGAAAAAAAGAATGAGGTGTCTTATATTGAGCTTTATGTTTCACTATGTACAGCTGTTTATTGTTCATGACTGTTTACAGTTTATTGTTCTTGAGATGTTAATACAGCTGCAAGACATCAGATTGATGTTGCGCAGACATCATTTTACTAAGATATAATTAATCCGATTAACAAAAGTATTTTCCATAAAATACAGTCATACCATACACACATCTACACATATAACTTTCCTTGATGCATGTTACAGTTACCTATTATGATCATCAATAACAAACCCCACAATTCTCAACTTTTATATAAATACATTTATTAATAATAAGAAAAGAAAACTTTTAGTTAATCATAGTCTATGCAAACAACTCAATACACTTTTTAGCTTATAACATATAGGCCCGGGTTCACAGACAGAGCTTATATTAAGCCAGGATTAGGCTTTAGTTCAGATTTAACAAACATGCCTTAGAAAAAACATTAAATGGCACTGATGTATTTTAAGATTTGTCAGTGCAAGTTGCTTTTAGTTAAAACAGCTCAAACATGCATTTTAATCTGGAACTAGACTTAAACCTTGTCTGTGAAACCGGGGGATATACATAGGCCTATATAACATAAAATAAAAAATAATTACAGATTCCCTGGATCCAAGCGTAGGAAATCCTCTTCTGGATTGGAATTTGCAGCCTTAACAAAAACTTTGAAATAAGGAAATTGGTGATAAAGTTTAAATGTTAAAAAGTTAAGTGTATTAAAAATATGGTCTGACTAGGGAAAATAATTTTTGGAAATATTTACAAATAAGGGATTGTATTACCAAAGGGAAATTTACTCAAAGCACAAATGCAGTGGTGGAGTTTTTAAAATTGTCAGGTATAGCACATAGAGCAGCTGTTTTCTACAAATTATTTAACAATTTAAAAAAAGAGATATGTGAAAATTTGAGGACCATCTGGCAGAGAGATCTGAGTTGTGTCATTAGTAAAGAAGATTGGTGCAAAGTTCTGTCACATTCCAATAAATATATAAGAGAGGCCAGGGGTAAATTTACTCAGTACAAATTAATACATAGATGGTACTTTACTCCTTCTAAACTTCACAGAATGGGAATTATGCCTAATAATATATGCTGGAAATGCAGCTCAGATCCAGGGACATTTCTGCATGCTATTTGGGAATGTGGGACAGTTTACCAATTTTGGCAAAGAGTACTGGACAGTATAGGAAGGTGGATCGGCGTGACAATACCCATGTCACCAAGACTGTGCTTATTAGGGGATCAGTCTGTGTTACCGGGAGTTTTGAAATATGATTTTGTGGTTATAAAGGTGGGGGTGATTACAGCTGCTCGAGTGATTCTCAGTGTGTGGAAGGATCCATCTCCTCCAGAGTTTAACAGGTGGAAGGAAAATATGCTGAAAATTGTGTCATATGAAAAATTCTTGGCCAGGATTAATGATGATATGGAGGGTTTTGACAAATCTTGGGGAAGGGTTTTTGACTGAGATTGATGGATTTTTTATTGTTTAGTGCGCTTCTCTTTTGTTAAGTCTATTATTTTTGTGGTGTTACATGTATAGGCACTTTATAATTTGATTTTATTGTACCTTTTTATTTTTATACGTGTGTATGTCTGTAGTGGTTATTGATAACAGGCCCAAAATGTAAATGTAAATTAATGATGTGTTTGGAAGCTGTTTTTTTTTTTTTTTTATGGGTGTTTTGGTTTTATTTTGTTAAAAAAAATGTTAAAAATAAATAAAGACTTCAATTATGATGAAAAAGTTAAGTGTATTAAAGAAAAATGATTTGCCATGTTCAACAGTGTTTTGCTCATCTAAATATGAAAACATTCAGTGGAAAATTATCATTTAAAATTCTACACAGAATTTACCCTGTTAAGGAGTTACTTGAACGTTTGAATTTGGATACGGAAGACTAGCGTGGATTTTGTGGGGTTGCTAAATAATCTTTGATCCATCTTTTCTCTGAATGTCTCCAACTTAATTTCTAACGTTAATACAAATTGATCTGTATGATGTCATATAATTTTTTGTACAGGATTCCATTGATTCCAAAAGTACAGTAGGAAAATAACACTATGTTAGATAATATTAAAAGCAAAAAAAGCTAGTGTTGTTGACTTGTGATATTTTACACCTGGCATAAATTGTTTTCCTCTTTACACTCCTCAAATATGTTTATGAGGATCTTCATGTTCTGTAAAAATCTGATTATAATGAACAAAAATATGTTGTTTAATAATCAGAGGCCCAGATGATTGGTAATGTTGTAAAGCTGATATAATACAATACGAGCAGGAGGAGAGGAGTGTGAGTTTATGTGTGGATGTTTTGCTAAGAGATATTTGCCTAATCACATGTATTTAAATGGTGCTCTATAAAATACAGATTGTTTCAAAGCAGCTTCACAGTAATAAAATGGCAATGTTGCAAAGGTTTAGCAATTATGAAAAAAAGTAAAGTTAAGCTATAAAGCAAGTAAAGTCATATGGCGCTGTAATACTGTTTATACGGTAATAAAGCATGGTATCCGAAGAGCCCTGATTTTTTTAGTGACAGTAAAATAAAATACATTGCATATTCTAAAGATGATCTTCTTTACTGGTGCTGACACACGTCTCACGGTCAATGACTGTCACAATCCTCTACAAGCCTTTATAACAAAACTCCCCCACTGCCTGTAGGAGGAGCACACACTAACTAAACTACCTACTTGTCAAAGTATCATGTTCAGTTTAAAGAAACAAAAAGTGTATATATTGCTTCTACAAAGTGATATTAGTTAACATTTGTGCTAAAATCTACTCCCCAAAATCACTTACATTAGCTTTAATTTGATATCTTCTTGAACAGTTGTATGTGATTTTTTCAATATGTCAACACTGCTGAAATCACAGAAAATTCCCTTATACCTTGTTCTAGAGGAAGAATCTGACAGAGAATGAGTCATTCCCTCACTTACTTTTGACCATTAAAAGGATCTGCTATAATGAGTTGCTACCGGTACGGTTTATTTACTCTTTCATATGTTTTTTTATCCAAACTATCTAATACATTTTTTCTGGTAGAAAGTGCTTTGAGTATAAGAGCTTCCTAGACACTGGACTCTTGACCTTTGCATTGTTTTAGCATCAGGCTCTCCTGATTGAGTCACAGAGGTAAACATATTTCCCCAATGTTTTCATTAAGTCTGATACCCAGGAGAAAGTCAGATATTGTTGGGAATTCCCAGTCAGTTTCATTCGGAGGGAGAAAACTAAAAACACCACAGATTAACAATGAGAATGTGGTTGCACATTCTGGGAAGACTCCAAGTTCTTGTATTTGCTAACACATGTTGCAGTTGAAACATGTTTTGTAACTTATTTTGAAAGTGAAACCAAGTGTTAAACTGCACATTGTTATTTGCTCAGTCAATAAAAGTGGATGTAAGTCAGTCAGGGAATAACCAGAGATAAACTGAGAGACAAGGGAAATCCCCTAACTTACTCTAGACCAATTAGCTTTAAGAGGCCGGACCTGAAGGAGTGTCTAAGATATACAGATATAATGTGAGGAAGCTACAACATGTATACAACTCAGATCGAGCTGCTGAAGTCAAGTAAGGCAAAAGGGTAAGTGATGTTCCTTCATCCATGGGTTACATGGGTATTGATAATACAACTGTTAGGAAATATCATTAGCTCGGCATAAAAGCTATTACACATATGGAGAGTCACCATAAGCCATGTATAAATGTGTGTGTGTGTTTGAGTAGGTATGATTGATCTCTACACCCTGACATGTCTTGTTACAGCTTCAAATGACTTTGTTCATGAACTAAACCCAGTAAAGTTATAGACAAGAGGAGTTTGAATTGGGGCTGATATTTTAGCTGGACACAAACAAAGCTTACAACATTTTAGTCTCATTCAGTGTGCTTGTGTCATTTGTGGTGAACGTGTGTATGTGTGCATTACAGGTATGTGATTGTGGATGTTTGCATGTGTTGAAAGATGTAGGTTTTATTGTAATGTTTAAATATGTATACAAGTCAGTAAATTCTGTGGCTTTTGTTTGTTTCTCTTTCAACATGTGTATGTGTGTGTTAAGACGACATGATAAATAATTTTACAGAAACTTCCCTAAACGGAAAAACTGCTGATCTGGTGTTGTGTACTGTAGAATTACTGGAATATTTCTCAACAGGAATTCAGGAATTTTAAATGTGTGTATCTGTTGTACAGCTGTATTCTCCAGTGATCATGGATACACCAGTCTGCTTGATTGACACTGGGTCAGAAGGGAAGCTGTGTGTGCAGGAGTCAGCACTACAGATCCTGCAGCAGATCCAGGAGCCAGTGGTGGTGGTGGCCGTGGTGGGTCTCTACCGCACCGGGAAGTCCTACCTGATGAATCGCCTTGCGGGGAAACAAACAGGTTAGAACTATACAGTGCTGAGAGCATCCTGAAGCTCAAGAGAAACATTGTGCAGTTACATGTATGCATACAGGTCTTTGTTTTTTATCAGGATTTGCGCTGGGCAGCACCATCGAGTCCAAGACGAAGGGCATCTGGATGTGGTGTGTGTCTCACCCCACTAAAGCAGGAACCACTCTGGTGCTGCTGGACACTGAGGGACTCGGAGATGTGGACAAGGTTACTGCCAAACTAGTTTCATCATGTAGTATCTGTCTATTGTAGCAAATTAGCTCAAAAGGGAAATATTAACAATGAATATGTATAACTTATGATTAATTATCAATATTTGGGTCACTTAATCAGATAAACTTGATGTAGATACAGTAATATTACAATCAATTAATCATTTTATCCTGTGAACACTTAATATTGATTATTAATTAATTAATTAATTAATAGAAATATTAATTTACAATGTTGGCAAATAATTGTCTTACTGTACAGTACTACACAGAACATGTAGTCAGAATCTGTAATAATTAAATTGACTTTGTTTGCAAGGCAGATAATCAGAACCAAATATGTATTGTGCACACATTTTATCAACTAAATAACAAACACCACTAATCTAAACACACATACACACAATCACACATACATGGGTAAAATGGTAAGTGACAGAATGAAACCTGAAACAGGAAATTAAACTATGGAAAAGACCAATTTAACTATGAACAGAACCATAGTCTTTCTTCTTTCAAAAGAGGCGTCTACCGCTTATTATTAAACCCGTTTAAAATGTGCGATACTTGCATCTCCCTTGCAGTGGAAGCAGTGTGTGACGTCTTTGAAGAAGATCTCATTGGTTTCGTGACTCGATAGTTGGAGTAGCGATTGACTTCTTCTGCATTGAATGAAGAAATTGAGACAAACTCCCGATGTTGTCCTTGATTCTGTTGTGGTTGAGAGAGTCCTCTCTCTCCTGAATGGCCGGTTGTGAGTCAAGGCCTGGTGCCCTGGGGTCTGGGGCCTGGCGAGGCTACGCGAACGTACCGAGAAGGCCAAGCGAGGAAAGGGCTTGTGTAGAGGCTAGATAAAGCCTGAGAAAGGTCCCCTCCGGGTTTGCTTGACCAATGAGAAAGGTGGAATTTCCAAGCAGTAAAATTGCTCTGTTGGAAATTTGTGGCTCTTCGTTTCAAGCTTGCTCATTTGCATGACCATATTTTTAACAGCAATAAACCCTCTTATCAGTTCATGGTAGTCACTGAGGCCCTTCATGCCCTAGTTGGGGGTGGATCTATAGACCCTAGAGTGAGTTTTAAAGATTATTTGTCTATCTATCTATCTATCTCTTCATTCACAAAAAACTTTGATTGCATAAATTGCTGGAGAGTCTTCTGTGTGAATGCAAGATGAACCCGGAATGCTACAAAATGTAATCCCAGGACCAGAACCTATTAACATTACAATCAATCCCAGAATGCATCTGTTTGAACAAGAGCCAGAGCCGATGCTGGGTAATGTGTGTCGTAGTGATGACTTTAGTTATTATATTTAGCTGGGGGAAGAAGAATGAGAAAGTCTGTATACAGACAAAGATGCTCACGATCAAGGCGCTACTCTCCATCCATACAGATGGCGAAATAAACTGTGATAAAAGCAGCATGAGAATTAATATCTTCAGGATCTGAAATATCATATTGTACACCAATCTCACAATTACAGATCATTATTTAGAGCACCATTCAATAAAATGTCAGGCATTTTGTCTCTATTATGGTCTCATGTCAAATCCACACATCCTATTTATCTCAGGGGGACTCAAAGCATGACACCAAGATCTTCTCTCTGGCCGTCCTTCTGAGTAGCACTCTAGTGCTGAACAGCCGAGGAACTATTGACAACCGGGCCATAGAGGAAATGCAGTATCCTTCTGATCATAATTTGAATTTCATTGTCAATTTGCCCTCCAAAAGCAGGATCTTAAAAATATATTGTTGTTGTGTATGACTGTCAATATAATAATATTCCTCACTGATAATGCAAAAATGGTGCATGTATATTTTAAATAAATTCAAAGTAATTTGATGTAAAATTAATAGATGTATACATTGATATATTAATATTGATATATACATAAATATGAGTTAGATAATAATGACCATGCATCTACTATGTTACCAGGATAAAGCAACAAGTGCAGTCACAATTCCTCTTTGTTTAATTTTAGAGCTTGCAAATTATATTTCAAAAAGATTTTCATGCATTTAAATTACAAAGACTCAATGTCATTATGGCCTTCATATTGTGTATTTTGGAATTTGGCCTTTGGCTACATTTGGTAAATAACAACTGATTTTATATATGGCTTATAGTGAATCTATCTAATCAGTTCTTTAACTCACAGTAAACATATATGTCACTGAGCTAACAGAGTACATCAAGATCAAATCACCTGATGAAGTTGTAGATGATTCAGAGTTTGTGAAGTTCTTCCCTAGTTTCATCTGGGCTGTGAGGGACTTCACTCTGCAGCTAAAAATCAATGGCCAAGACGCAACAGAAGATGAATATCTAGAGTTTGCTCTGAAGCTAAAACTAGGTAATATTTAAAGCCTGAAAGTTTTTTTTTAATTACCTGCATTATCAGATTATGTAGCTAGTTTATGGATATGTGGAACTGTTCCAATAACAGATTTTAGCTTCCTGTGTTTATCTAGTCAATTGGTCATTATCATTTATTTATTTTTTGTAGATAAATTGGAGGCTTAGAGTTTCTTTGATTTTAAAGAATTAATTTGTACACTGTGTATCATCTGACTGAAGGAAAGCTTTGTGTTGTTCTTTTGAAGGTAACTCGAGTCAAGTGAATAATTACAACCTTCCAAGAGAGTGCATTCGTAAATATTTCCCTTCACGGAAATGTTTCACCTTCCCATTCCCAACCAATCCGGACAATGTCTCTTATCTGGAGACGCTGGACCCAGCTGAGATTTCAAAACAATTCTTGGAGGTCACTGATCGTTTCTGCCAGTTTATCTTTGACCAGAGCCAAGCGAAAAATCTGAAAGATGGACACACGGTCACTGGAAGAGGTAAATCAGAAAGCCTCAATGTTTTGGACTGGCCTTTTTTTATGGTGGGCAGTGTTTCCTATTATTGCACATTTTATTCACCAACATCTTTGTGACATGATGCTTGAAAACTCAAAAACAGCTTCAGAAATTAATCCTCTCTGTTAAACAGATTACTCTAAGTAGCCATTTATTTTGACCTTTTTAATTCTTTGTGTTTGACCCCTCTGCCTACCTAAAGTTTTGGGTCATCTTGTGAAAACGTATGTGGACACCATCTCCAGTGGGGCTGTGCCGTGTCTGGAGAACGCTGTGATCGCCATGTCAATGATTGAGAATGAGGCTGCAGTGAAGGAGGGGCTTGAGGTTTACCAGAGTGGAATGGAGAAGCTGAAAGACTCCTTCCCTGTGGAACTGAATGAAATCACCCTGGAACACCAGTGTTTCAGCCTCATGGCAACACAAACCTTCATGAAACGCTCCTTCAGGGACCATGATGGGAAGTACTTGACATCTTTAGAGGTAGGTGAGAGTTGCCATACCAAATTATACCATGGTCTCTCTGAATACTCAAGTCTGATTGGCTGGAAGTTGTGTAATAAAATCGTTTATTGCACAGGTAGTTCCAAGTCTACAAATCACCATTCTATAACCCTTTCACGCATGAATTATGATAACCTCAGTCAGGATTTTTTTCCTATGTGTTTTTATTGCTCTTAGGGCATGAAAAACAAGAATTGATTTTTATTTTATTTTTTTACAAATTTTTCAAAGAGATCTTCAGATGTCCACTTAGTGGACAGCATGCGATTGGTTTAAACTGAATATATACTGTATTAAATATAAGACAATAATCAAACAGATAAAGTATGTGAATTTAACAAACTAATCAATGCAATTATATCAAATAATGTGAAAACTATAAAATACAAAAAATATAAATGCAAAATATTGCAATGGCTTCATACAACTTCATACAAGTTGCACTTCGCGTATCTATGATATCAGAACATGAGGACGTGATTCCATCAGAATTTTCTACAGCCTGTCAAGGTACAACTGTGGAAACCACTCAGATGTTCCCTCCAGTGCACCAGAGTATGGAGATTTACCCTTATTAGCTGATAATTCTGATTATGTTCAAGATGGACATGCACATTTCTATCATAGCCCTCCTCTGAGAAAACCTAGCGATACGTTTTTTCAATCTTATCTGAAATGATCAGTGTTGGGGGTAACGCATTACAAGTAACATGCATAACCCATTCAGATTACTTTTTTGATGTTACAAGTAAAGTAATGTGTTACAAGTAACATGCATTACCTAATCAGATTACTTTTTGATCTAACAAGTAATTAACTACAAGTAATGTGCATTACCTAATCAGATTACTTTTTGATGTAAAGAGTAAAGAAACGCATTACAAGTAACATGCATTACGTAATCAGATTACTTTTTGATGTTATGAGTAAAAAAACGCATTACAATAACGCACATTACATAATCAGATTACTTTTTGATGTTATGAGAAAGGAAACGCATTACAAGTAACATGCATTATGTAATCAGATTACTTTTTGATGTTATGAGTAAAGAAACGCATTAAAAGTAACATGCATTACATAATCAGATTACTTTTTGATGTTATTAGAAAAAAACGCATTACAATAACATGCATTATAAAATCAGATTACTTTTTGATCTAACAAGTAAAGTAATGCATTACAAGTGTCATACATTATGTAATCACATGACTTTTTTCGATGTCAATGAAAATTACATTCTAATAATACAAATACATTTATTTACAGTAGAAAAAGTCAATGCATATTAAGTTTTTAAGTTTTAAATTTCAAAAACAATATTCACATTATAATTATGAATTGTAGCTGAAATATAGCCATTGCATGCATGACGTCCACTACAGTGGACATGTGATTAATCAGAGTTTTCTCTCAATCTAAAATCAAAACTTGGAAAATTTTACTGTGATATGACTCATTAGATATTGCTTTATGCTGCAATATTTTTTTTACCTACAAGAGTCTCCTAGGATAGAAGGAATGGATGGATATTCTGGAGCAAGTTGGCATGTCTGACTGACCCTTGGCCATCTTGGTTTGGAGGGGGAAAAAATCGAAACACAAAGGCTTGCCACTTGGTTGCAATTTATAGGATGATGCACCAGGGTCCAATGAAGAGATTGATGTGCAACTTTGCCATAAAAACCCGTGCAAATTCAAGAAAATGCTTTTTTAATAGCTGTCCACTGTAGTGACCACTATGCGTGAGTTAATATACCGTTTTCATTGAAGCACACACACACATGCATACGTCACTCTGAGATCGTGCTGCATACAAACATAAACATTTGGGATCACAGAAACTTGTATTAATAAAATAGGTTTACTATTGAATTGCTACATAATATTTCTCAATAACTAGGGGATAAAATCACTGGTTTTGAAGTAATTAAACAGGTACGCATCTCAAACCCTGGTGCATCCTGGCTATATATATCAAGTGTCCTTGGGCAAGACACTGAACCCCTAATTGTTCCCAGTAGTTAGGATAGGACACATGGCATGGTAGCCTCCACCACTGGTAGGTAGATATGACTTGTTAGTTGCTTTGGATAAAAGCATCTGCTAAATGATTATGTGCAAAATAACCCAAATAATGAGCATTAAGTATCCTTCCTGTTTTTCTGTGTGCTGTTTTAGGAAGCCATCAGTCGTCAGTTTGATGCGTATCTCTGGGACAATGAGAAGACTTCTGAGGCAAAATGTGAAAGTCTTATGTCAGTTCTCTCTGACCCAATGACAGAAAGAATCAATCAAGGATTTTATGCCAAAGCTGGTGGTTACGATCTCTTCTGCCAGGACCTGGAGGACATTGTGAATCAGTACAATACACTGGCCTTCAAAGAAGTCAAGGTCATAAATGTTAAATCATACAAATTATGACAATCGTATTTTCAATATTATTTATTAGTTCAAATGCAGCAAAGCCATAATTATGCAATAACAATATTGTGGTATATATTTTGAATGTAAAGTGATATTATATTTTTAACACCACTTTTACTCTTCCCTTGTGTGTCCTCATAGATTGCTGAGGTGTTGGAGAAGTTTCTACAGGAAAAGGTTGCAGTGACCACAGCCATTCTGCAAGCTGATGATAAACTAACTGAAAATGAAAGAAGGATTTGTGGTAAAAGCTTTGTGTTTTCAACATAGTAGACACACATGATGTGATGAATAGCACCATCCCAGTTGTACAGTTGTTGTTTTCAATAAAAAACTGCTCTAAGTAAAAACAGTAAGCTATATAAGCTATTCATGCATCTAGTAGAAAGGGGAAGATGCCAGTCAATGGCCAAGAGAATCTCGGGCAATCTCGTTCCATATCCACAATGTTTTGAGTTCTGCAGTTTTCAGTGTACTCATTGTAAACATGTGGGATGACACTGTAGAGTTTATCTATGTTAGATTGTCTCCATGATTGGACTCTTGTCTCTTCTCCATCTTTAATTCACCTGTTTCCTTCCTTCTTTTTTGGCTCCCAGAGGAGAGAGAAAGGGCAGTCCTTCTGGAACAGGAAATTATAGCCCAGGAAGAGAGGCAGCGTCAACTGGAGGAGAAGATGGAGACTGAACAACAGAATAATGAAGAGAGGGTGAGACAGGTTATTGAAAGGATGGAAGAGGAGATGTCCCGCCAACAACAGGAGACAAAGCGTGCAATGGAGAGTAAGCTGAGGGAGCAGTCTTCCCTGATGGAGAAGGGCTTTCAGGAGAAAGCTGACAGGATGACCTGGGAGATAAATGAGTTGAAGAGAAAGAATGCAGAGGTAGAGGAGAGTGCATCGAGAAAGTATGCACAGATGATATCAGATCAGCAGAGAAGAAATGAACAGAACATGGAAGTACTGAGGCAGCAGCACAATCAGCAGATGCAAGCAATAAATAGCAGACCCAGACCCGCATCTCGATCCCGCTGTTCTATACAGTGAAATGTGTTGAAAGATGTAGATCAGGGGTGCCCAACCCTGCTGCTGCCGATCATCGACTGTCCTGCACAGTTTATCTCCAACCCTAATCAAACACACCTAAAGCAACTAATTAAAGGTCCCGTTGCATGCGATTCCATGTTTCAAACTTTAGTTAGTGTGTAATGTTGCTGTTAGAGCATAAATAATATCTGTAAAATTATAAAGCTCAAAGTTCAATGCCAAGCGAGATATTTTATTTAACAGAAGTTGACTACAAAAAAACGGCTCGATTGGACTACATCCCTCTACATCCTGCATTAGTGACATCACCAGAACCGTTTCTTGACTAACCTCCGCCCACAGGAATGCTCCCTCAACTCTACTGGCTACTTGCGCACTTCTTATAACTTAGCCTACTGTGTTTACTCAGCTCTTACGGTGATTTTCTGAAGTAAAACTGACGCTTGATCTTTTGTGTGATGTACAATAAACTTTATTAAACTCATCAGTACATGTTTGATCATCATTCAGACAGCAGACTTGTAGGCTATTAATAAATAATGGATACATAGCCTACAAGCAGATGACAAATACGTTATAATAACCGTAATTAAACTACTAAACCATACCTGTTTCATCTCTATACAGCACTCTGACTCTGTAGGCATTATTGTCCGACTCGAAATGAACGCCGTTACTGAGAGTTTCTGATATTATCATCATTCCGTGAGATGAATTTTTCCTGACAGACTGAGCGCGAGCTCATGAAGCTCCGCCCCCTGTGTCGTCCAGCAGCACCTCATTTGCATTTAAAGGGGACACACTGAAACGGCTCGTTTTTCTGAGCCCCAAAAAATGTCAATTTAAACATGCTGTAAAAAATGATCTGTTGGGTATTTTGAGCTCAAACTTCACATACACACTCTGGGGACATCAGAGACTTATTTTACATCTTGTGAAAAGGGGCATAGAACGGGACCTTTAACGTCTTCAGGATCGCTTGAAATTAACGTCTTCAGGATCGCTTGAAAATTAAAGGCAGGTGTGTTTGATTAGGGTTGGAGATGACGTGTGCAGGACAGTCAATCGGCAGGAGCAGGGTTGGGCACACCTGATGTATATCACTGCTTTTACAGATTTCTGATTTTGTAATTACTATAATCTCACTGCATTTGATGTGACTTTTTGTTGTTTTGAAATCATAGCTATAAACTTTTAGCTGTTTCAAGTTCTGCGTTTTGTCAATTTAATACGGTAATGTTTTATAGCTGATCATCCATTTATGTAAATTACATAGTCTGTTAGGCTGATTTTGGAATTTAGAATCTGACAGAAACATATTTGATAGCATTGGCATTGTAGCCACTGTCTAAATGATTACGTTTAGCTTGATAAGTATTAGATGTATTAGATTTAATTTAGCAGTGAAAACTTCATAGACAGAACCCTCACATTCAGCCTAGTTTATATGTTGGTTTGGTGACAGAGCTCTGACACTCCCGGGCCCGGTTTTTCAAAAGGTTTAATCCGGATAAAATTGATCCGGATTTAGTAATCCTTTTTTTTGCGATCCGTGATCACGTAATCCAGCTTACTTTTGAGCCAGTTTTTCAAAGCAACATCGGATTGGATCAATCTGATCCGGATAGGAACTTTTCAGGATCACCAAATCTGGATAACCAGTGCTCAAACAGGATAGGAAATCACAATGTAGAACTATAGATATGTAAAGAGCAACAAGTAGAATAGCCAGTGTGGGGTCAATATAAGTTTATTTTTATTTGAAATGAAAACACACACATTTAAAAAAAACTAAAAACAAGAAAAACCCCACCCCATCCTCTTCCAGCAGTCCGCTCATCTGAGACCTACAACACAAACACTGTACATTGAGGATATTTATAACAAGTTTCAAATATAGATGTATTGAATTAAAAAAAAGACTTAATGTCAAATACTCCACAATAATTTCAGACTTCCTCATCTGATGTGGAGAGACCAGCTTGTCTGAGCGTAGCCTTTAGGAGGCGGATCTCAAGTCTGGCCTTGGTTTGCTGCAGTTTGGTCAGAGTCAGTTGTTCCTCTGCCAGACGAAGCTGTGCTTCTGCCCTTTCAGTCTCTTTTTGCAGAAGTGCCTTGTAATCATCATCTTTGTTTGATGAAGGGCGCTTCAAGCCTTTCCTGTGAGATCCTGTGGCAACTACCACTGGCTCAACCAATGAGGATCCAGCTCCTTCCTCAGGAACAGAGCTGAGATTCAATATAAATACGCTCTCTGGATCAGCCTCAGGAGGAACGGGCAGAATCTCCTCCTCCTCCTCAATCCAAGGCTCGCCATCCCCTACAACACCTTGAATACCATGGAGAGCTTGCGACTTCTCACCTCCAATGATGTCGAGGACCACATCTGTGTAATCTCCCCTCTTAAATGGCTTGTTGCCTGTTTGTGGGTTTTTGGCTTCAGCATGGTCCTTTGTTGCCCTGGCCTTAAGATTCTTCCACCGCAATTTGATTTGGTCTGTGGTCCTCCTCTGGCCAGACCCTATGGCATTCACATTTTCTGTGATTAAAATCCAAACATCATTTTTCTTTTTGTTGGTATCCTTAGCACAATTAAAACTTCCCACTATTGTTCCATAATGGCACCAAACACCCTCTAGTAGTGCATTGGTTTCAGCAGCAGTGAAGTTACAGCTTCTTGAGTCCATGGTTCCGTTGCTTTACTATAGTGAACATTGTTCATCACAGCATCAATGTCCAACTTGTGTGTGATGCTGACCTCATCATCACCAACTGCGTTGTCAAGTGGCCTGGGTCTGTCCATGATGCACGCATCCTGAGGGAGAGCGCTCTATATAGAGACCTCCAAACCAACCGACCGGATGGCATAATATTAGGAGACAGTGCCTACCCACTCCTACCATGGCTGATGATGCAGAGCAAGATGTGCAATTGAGCGTTTAAATGGAGTTCTTAAGAGGCGCTTTGCATGCCTTAACTACCTGAGAGCGGAACCACAGAAAGCATGCAACATAACCCTTGCCTGTATTGTCCTCCACAACATCGCTACTAAGCGCAATGTCCCTCTCTGTGCTGACAATGATGCACCTGAGCCCCTTGGAGACCCTAACCAATATCCTGCATTCTGCCAGAACGAGCAAACAGGACGTGCAACAAGGGACGCAATAGTTAGACACTATTTCTGATTTGGATTTGTTTTGGATTTCAAAAATCAGTGATTGCCATTCTTTGCATTTTTTTTGGTTATTCTGTAATCATTGCATGCATCACTAATAAATTTTCTAAAAACAAAAATATTTTCGATTGTGATGAATATATATATCAATTAGTGACAGAATAAAATGTATTGTTTTTGGTCAATTTTGACAGCTGTTTGGGGGATTATTTTATGAGGCCAAACTCTTTCTACTTTGCTGTAGGCCTATACTGAAAGGCTGAATACGTTAAAGCCTACCTAATCACTGTAGCCAGACGGATGAACAAATAAAATTAAAACCTTATGAATAAATAGGATATCTTGTAAGATACTGCATGATCCAAATATAGTATTATTTGATACATTTTTAAAGTTTTCATTACATTTTGGGCATGAAATACACGCTGAATCCACCCTTCTGATGGGATCAGATTTTTTGGTCAAAGTGATCCAAATCCTACAAAAAAGTTCTGAAAAACCCAAACTAAAGGTTTGATCCGGATCAAAACCAAGATTGGATTACGTGATCTAATCCGATTATGTAATCCGTTTTTTCTTTTGAAAAACCCATTTTCAAGATTTGATCCAATCCGTTATCCAAAATCCTAGTGGATTACTTTTGAAAAACCGGGCCCCGGTTTGTCATGTGCTTGTGTTATAGTCCTGTTGGTTGTGAGCACATGGCTTGTCTTGTGTTTCCTTGTGCCATGTGCTCTCTTGTCGATTGTCTTACCCTTTCCATCTAGTTACCTGATTATTTATTAAATTGCCCCACCTGCCTTCCCTCGTTACCCTCTTTTGTTTGCTTCCCTATTTATTCTCCCTGTGTTTGCAGTCTTGGGCTGCGTTCCAGTCCACTTTTAGACACGCACTTGCAAACTTCCCTAAGCACTTCCCCTCGGGGGAATCCCCGCCACCATTTTGAAGTGCGTTCCACTTTGTGAAGTGGATGAGGGAAGTTTATATGGACAGACCCTCGTTCCCTCGATTTTGACAGAGGGAGCGAGTCTACTTCACATGTACACTTCAGGCACGTATATGTCCCACAATGCAGTACGATTGTGACGTCCCCACAGATCTCATCTAATCACCACCACAACAAAAAACTCTATGATATATTAATTCAAATTTTTTTTATTTAAAAAAACACACCTATAAACATTTGGATGCTGCATTAAACAAATTCTTAAAGGGAAAAATAAATAAATCAATCAACTCCATAGCTGATTCCAAGTGATCAAGGGCTTAGGACGTTCCATTTCAGCAGTTTTTTGCAATTTCTGCCAGTAGTGGGCACTCGCAACGTAAGCAATGACGTACATCCGAGTGAACGAGACGGAGGGAAGTTAGCGAGTGAAGGGCATGACAATTTTGGACTGGAACGCAGCACTGTGCTGGTTCGATGTCTATGTTTCCCTCCTGTTTCCTGCCATAGTTCTGTTGAGCTTGATGCCTGCCTTGTTTTCCCCCACGGGGAGTTTTTGTTTGTATTTTTGTTTTATTTTTACCACTCAATAAATACCCATTGTTCCTGCACTTGAGTCCTCGTTCCTTTCATCAACCCAGAACGTATCACAGGGGGTGCTTCTCAATTCTTATTTGTGCATCCTTGTTTCCTTTCCTCGCGTCACAAGGAGGAATTGAATGAAAGCTTTTTTTATACATTGGAATAATTGATCACTCGAGCGTCACTTCACAGCGTCATCAGCAGGATGAAAAGGATCTGCCCCATGTTGTTGAAGTTTAGTTATTTAAGAAATTCATAATAAATAACAGTAAATCAAGATACCCTGCTGAAATATGTGAGATGTGTGGTTTATATAAACTGCAAAGGTAAAGTATAAATGAAAAAGATTGTGACCGATGTGAAGTGGGAGGAGAATGTATATGTGCGTCACGTTTAGTGGATAAAACTCTTCCGCATAGGATTCACCTGTGTATCCTTGTTCATGACTCCTCGGGAAGCCTCCTCACTCCTCGATCCTCGAGGTGCAATTAGAGAATTGAGATGTCCTTCAAGATGGCTGAGCTCGATCAGTTTCCGGGTCATAGGATGGAGGACGGAGGAGCGAGGAGACGAGGAGGAATATTGAGAAGCACCCTGAATGTCTCAGATCCTCACTGAAGTGAGCATGTGAAGCCTTTGCCAGCTGCAGCCAACCTTCGTCCTGGATCAGTGAATCACAGCAGTTGTTTGGGGGAATGTTGCCTAGATCTTCAATGTTCTGTAAACATTAGATTAGACTGATCAGAGCAACATGATGCTTATGATAATCAGAGGTAAGGTTGTAAAGGTGGAATAATAATATAATATGAGCAGGAGGAGAGGACATTTCTGTGAGTTTCTGTGGTGATATTTTGCTGCAAGTGATTTAATTATATGGTGCTTTATACAATACAGATTGTTTCAAAGCAGCTTCATAGTAATAAAGTAATGTCAATGTTGCAAAAGTTAAGCAATTATGAAAAAAGTAAAGTTCAGCTATAAAGCCAGCCCGATCTGCTGGCGATTTGATTTCGCCCTGCAGCTCAGGCTGGAAACCTGTACATTTATTTCTCCTGCTTCGGTTACAAATTTGTGGGAACCAATCACAAACTGGCTAATCCACCTGGCGCGCTATTGGCGGGTTTAACCCAATGACGATAGAGAAGCGCACACTCTATCTGATTTACCTGTCTCTCGCACTACGAACGTCAATCCAATTCCTTTTAACCTCTTGACGATGCTCATGGCTTCTTTAGTTTAGCAAACAAATCGCTCGATTGGATGTAAATACCACTCACTTTCATGTTTTTTTTTTTTTGCCGTGGCTTTTAAAAGCCCAGACCCGATGTAACCCGACACATCAACATGAATTATCTGCCCGAACCCGGCCCGAGGGCCCAACGCTGCGGCGGAATTTTTTTTTCTCATACATGTATTATCATGACCAGCAGACGGGAATCCAAATCAACCTTTAATGTTCACGCCTTTTAACAATACAAACAATACAAACAACTGGAACAATAAACTTTAAATATATAAATAGGCTGTAGTAGCGACGGTGAATTCACCTGCGGCAAGTTTACTTTTCACCAACTCCATCTTCTTCTCCAGGCTAAAGGCGTGCACGCAGCGGCATCAGGTCTGCCCCCGCCCCTCCCCATGATGCACGTTGCACGCAGCAGCCAGACTTTCTTTACGGTGAACAGCAGCGATGATTAATTAATGTTTATTTTTATGTTTTTCACTGAGCGGAAAAGATTAAGCCCGAGGTCCGACCCGAGTCATTTGCTTATATTTTCGACCCGAACCCGCGGGTCCCATCGGGTTTGTCGGGCCGACCCGACCCGTTGAGAACTCCACTATCCAATTGCGTACAGTCATTTGAACTATGCCCGTTGATCACGCCTCTTGTGCAGTAGAAAATACAGAGCAGATTCCCCAGACTGTTTAATTTAAAAGATTGAGCGTAGTCTGGTGATAGCCAGACTATGTAGGAGGAGCACACACTAACTAAACTACCTACTTATCAAAGTTTCATGTTTAGTTTAAAGAAACAAAAAGTTCATATATTGCTTCTACAAAGTGATATTAGTTAACATTTGTGCTACATATGATGCAGGCAAACATATGATGTTTAATAATCAGAGGCCCAGATGATTGGTAATGTTGTAAAGCTGGTATAATAATATAATATGAGCAGGAGGAGTGGACATTTCTGTGAGTTTATGTGTGGATGTTTTGCTAAGAGATATTTGCCTAATCACATGTATTTATATGGTGCTCTATAAAATACAGATTGTTTCAAAGCAGCTTCACAGTAATAAAATGCCAATGTTGCAAAGGTTTAGCAATTATGAAGTTAAGCTATAAAGCAAGTAAAGTCATATGGCGCTGTAATACTGTTTATACGGTGATAAAGTTATGCATGGTATCCAAAGAGCCCTGATTTTTTTAGTGACAGTAAAATAAAATACATTACATATTCTAAAGATGATCTTCTTTACTGGTGCTGACACACGTCTCACGGTCAATGACTGTCACAATCCTCTACAAGCCTTTATAACAAAACTCCCCCACTGCCTGTAGGAGGAGCACACACTAACTAAACTACACTAAACAAGAAACTTTGATAGTAGTTAAAGAAACAAAAAGTGTATATATTGCTTCTACAAAGTGATATTAGTTAACATTTGTACTAATATCTACTCAGTTGGACTGCTCCCTAATGTAAATCACTTACATTAGCTTTAATTTGATATCTTCTTGAACAGTTGTATGTGATTTTTTCAATATGTCAACACTGCTGAAATCACAGAAAATTCCCTTATACCTTTCTAGAGGAAGAATCTGACAGAGAATGAGTCATTCCCTCACTTACTTTTGACCATTAAAAGGATCTGCTATCATGAGTTGCTACAGGCACGGTTTATTTACTCTTTCATATGTTTTTTTATCCAAACTATCTAATAATTTTTTTCTGGTAGAAAGTGTTTGAGTATAAGAGCTTCCTGGACATTGGACTCTTGACCTTTGCATTGTTTTAGCATCAGGCTCTCCTGATTGAGTCACAGAGGTAAACATATTTCCCCAATGTTTTCATGATGTCTGATACCCAGGAGAAAGTCAGATATTGTTGGGAATTCCCAGTCAGTTTCATTTGGAGGGAGAAAAATAAAAACACCACAGATTAACAATGAGAATGTGGTTGCACATTCTGGGAAGACTCCAAGTTCTTGTATTTGCTAACACATGTTGCAGTTGAAACATGTTTTGTAACTTATTTTGAAAGTGAAACCAAGTGTTAAACTGCACATTGTTATTTGCTCAGTCAATAAAAGTGGATGTAAGTCAGTCAGGGAATAACCAGAGATAAACTGAGAGACCAGGGAAATCCCCTAACTTACTCTAGACCAATTAGCCTTAAGAGGCCGGACCTGAAGGAGTGTCTAGGATATACAGATATAATGTGAGGAAGCTACAACATGTATACAACTCAGATCGAGCTGCTGAAGTCAAGTAAAGCAAAAGAGTAAGTGATGTTCCTTCGGAAATATCGTTAGCTCAGGTTAAAAGCTATTACACATAGGAAGAGTCACCATAAGCCATATATACATTTGTGTGTGTGTGTGTGTGTACTTTAAAATTTGTGTTTTAACTATACACTCTGACATGTCTTGATAAAGTTTAGGACCATATCTTGTTACAGCTTCAGATTACCTTGTTCATGAACTAAACCCAGTAAAGTTATAGACCAGAGGAGTTTGAATTGGGGCTGATATTTTAGCTGGACACAAACAAAGCTTACAGCATTTTAGTCTCATTCAGTGTGCTTGTGTCATTTGTGGTGAACGTGTGTATGTGTGCATTATGTGATTGTGGATGTCTGGATGTGTTAAAAGATGTGGTTTATATTGGACTGTTTATAAATGTTTATAAGTCAGTATATTCTGTGGCTTTTGTCTGTTTCTCTTTCCACATGTGTTTGTGTGTGTTAAGATGACATGAGGAACACTTTTACACAAACTTTCCCAAACAGAAAAAAGGAAAAAGCTGCTCATCTGGGGAATCACTGTATTGTGTACTGTAGATTTACTAAAATATTTCTCAACCTACCTTAATATTTTACTTCAAGTACACTGCAGTTATTTATTTATTTATTTATTTATTGGCATTTTAAATGTGTGTATCTGTTGTACAGCTGTACTCTCCAGTGATCATGGATACACCAGTCTGCTTGATTGACACTGGGTCAGAAGGGAAGCTGTGTGTGCAGGAGTCAGCACTACAGATCCTGCAGCAGATCCAGGAGCCAGTGGTGGTGGTGGCCGTGGTGGGTCTCTACCGCACCGGGAAGTCCTACCTGATGAATCGCCTCGCAGGGAAACAAACAGGTTAGAACTATACAGTGCTGAGAGCATCCTGAAGCTCAAGATAAACATTGTGCAGTTATATGCATATAAGTCTTTGTTTTTTATCAGGATTTGCGCTGGGCAGCACCATCGAGTCCAAGACGAAGGGCATCTGGATGTGGTGTGTGTCTCACCCCACTAAAGCAGGAACCACTCTGGTGTTGCTGGACACAGAGGGACTCGGAGATGTGGACAAGGTGACGTAAAAACCAAAATACTGAACAATGTTGGACAAAACATGATTTTCGCATAATAAGTCAGGATACTAAAAATAGAGCTGAAATATGGTAGTGTCCCGGGAATAATGGGGCGTCTGGTCACCCAACTTAAAGACTAATTTGCACTGATTTAACACTGTTAAATAGACCAGCTTTCTTTTAGATTAATCTCCAGTGATTGTATTTCTCTTTCTCAGGGAGACTCAAAGCATGACACTAACATCTTCTGTCTGGCTGTGTTACTGAGCAGCACTCTGGTCTACAACAGTCGAGGGACGATTGACAACAGGGCTGTAGAGGAACTACAGTATCCTTCTGACAGTCTAGATAACTATTATGTCATTTAGCTGATGTTTTTACAAATGAAAACAAATACAGCACAACTTAGTAGTCAAAACAAGGAGACGTCCCTTTTTGTAAGGTGCTAAAATACATTTTATTTTCATCTACTTACCTATATCTACACCTACTTATCTACATCTAACTGCTTCCTTCATAGCTAGGCTATGAATACATAGATATTAAAGTATTTAGCACCGTTGTTGAGAATTTGCTTAGTACTTCATTGAATGACAAACTTTTGTTAGTTTGTAAATTGTGTTGTTTGACAGTCTCTTTGTGTTCATACCTAAACAAACTGTCAGATATGTTACTGAACTAACAGAGTGCATTAAGGTCAAATCATCAGATGCCGATGAGGATGCCGACGATTCAAGCGAGTTTGTGAAGTTCTTCCCTAGTTTCATCTGGGCTGTGAGGGACTTCACCCTTGAGCGAAAGATCGATGGCAAAGACGCAACAGAGAATGAGTACCTAGAGTTTGCTCTGAAGCTCAAACATGGTAATTTAATAATAGTACAAAAATATTATTTTAAGAGTCCTCACAATCACTATCATAATGAGTTTGTGTGACTAGATTTTGTCAACAGATCTTTTGTTTTACTCTCTTAAAATTCATAATTTTTTGGATAATACTTATGGTTTAATTATACTTGAATTGAGAGGAGCTACAGCATGTGCTTATTTGTTTCAGGCACATCAAAAAAAGTGATGGAGTTCAACTTGCCCAGGGAGTGCATCCAAAAATTCTTCCCTTCCAGGACGTGTTTCACTTTCCCGTTTCCAACCGCCCCAGAGAATGTGTCTCGTTTGGAGAGCTTGGATCCTGCTGATCTTTCCTCTGAGTTCCTGGAGGTCACAGATCGTTTCTGCAAGTTTGTCTTTCACGAGAGCCATGTGAAGAAGCTGAAGGATGGAATCACAGTCACTGGCAGAGGTTACTCAAAAATAAATCTGTTTAGAGTTTGCATGTACTTACAGATGACTGTCTGTTGTTCAATACCTTTCCCATATCATGTTGTTTGAATTCTTTCCTTTTCTGAAGTTCTAAGTCATTTGGTGAAAATGTATGTGGACACCATCTCCAGTGGGGCTGTGCCGTGTCTGGAGAATGCTGTGATCGCCATGGCAATGATTGAGAATGAGGCTGCAGTGAAGGAGGGTCTTGAGGTTTACAAGAGTGTAATGGAGAAGCTGAAGGGATCCTTCCCTCTGGAACTGAAGGATGTGTCTTCAGAACACCAACGTCTCAGCAATATGGCGACACAAACCTTCATGAAGCGTTCCTTCAGGGACACTGACGGGAAGTACCTGAAATGTCTAGAGGTAGACCGAATCTCTTCACGGATTTTCAGTTTCAGTTAATTTAGGATGATGTGGTGAACTGTTGACTCAGTAACACTGGGTAACCAACTTAACAATGCAATCTCTCTTCTGGCCCTTTGTTGGTTCTGAATACAAACCCAATAATCAGTGTGATTATTTCACTGTCCTCTCCTGGGGTTCAATGGTATGAAGAGATGTCAGAGTATACGTAGATGAAATCTCCTCTGGTGCATGTTGTGTTTTTTAGGAAAACATTAATAAACTCTTTGATGGATACCTGTGCCAAAACGAGCAAGCTTCAAAGAGACGATGCGAGGATTTCTTGTCATCGCTCTCTGAAACAATGACAGAAAAACTCAAGCAGGGTTTCTATGCCAAACCTGGTGGCTATGATCTCTTCTGCAAGGATCTGGAGGACATTGTGAAGAATTATAAAAATCAGGCCAATAAAGAAGTCAAGGTCTTGCCCATATTACACTTCTATACACATACTGCACAGTACAGACATATGATCATCGTCATAATTATCTTTTTTTTTTCTATATGTGTCTGTATGTAATAGGCTGAAGAGGTCCTGGAGGAGTTTCTGAAGCAGAAGTCTGTGGAATCAAAAGCAATTCTGCAGGCTGACAAAAAACTGACCGAGAAGGAAAAAATTATTAAGGGTGAGAGTCTTAAGCCTTTAAATCCCATTTTCCATGTTTGTAAGCTCACACCAGAGTCCTTGTGAAAGAGGTGCTCAAAGATTTAGGTACTTGTGAGAGTGCTGCTGGACACTGAAGGACACATGGACAAGATAAAGTAACAGCCTCTTATTTTGGTACAAGCTGTTTCAAGGGTCCAAGAATTGCACCCTGCAATAACAACTGCAGCCCATGTTTTTGAAAAGAGTGCAACTTAGATGAAAATAATCTCTTTGGAAGTTGAAAGTGGAATGAAGTGTTCCTCTTAAAAGGAGTATTTGTATGTGAATCATATATTAAAACAATATCTTATGTCTTACACCAGAATACACTCTTAATCACATAGTTTGAGTCTCTATAATACATCTCTTTCCCTTTTTTTCTTTTTGTCAATGAATGACCAGAGGAAACAGAGAAAGCGACCCTCCTGAAGCAGGAAATCAAAGCTAAAGAGGAGAAGCAGCGACAACTTGAAGAGAAGATGGAAGCAGAGAGACGGAGTAACGAAGAGAGGATGATACAGATGAAGGAGAAGATGGATAAAGAGATCAGGCTCCAGAGAGAGGAGGCTGAGCGGGCCATGGACAGTAAACTGAGGGAGCAGGCTGATCTGCTGGAGAAGGGCTTTAAGGAGAAGGCAGACAGAATGAGCCAGGAGATGGAAGAGTTCAAGAGACAGAATGCTGAAGCTGAGAGTAATAGAGCTAGAGAGTTTGCAGAGATGTTAGAAAACTCCAACAAGAGACATGAGGAGTCTATGGCTATGATGATGCAGCAAAGCAGACAACAGATGGAGGCCATCCAGCGGATGAATGCACGCTCTCCAGGCGGATGTTGTATCTTGTGAAATGCTTAAATTCTGTGATCACTCATCAGAATTTACTTATCAGAGGCATATAATTGCTCAGTGAAATCACAGTATATATAGAGCAGGGGTCGGTCTTTGCGGTTGGTCTTTTTGACCAAAGAGCCATTTTTTTCATTTTTGGTTAATGCATTTTTCCAAAAGAGCCACAGTAAAAAAAAATATATATATATAATTTTAGGTAACACTTTATATTACGACCCGCAAACAACTGCGTAAGTAAACCGAAATTACGGTGTACGTTTCTGTAATTATAGTGTACTTCCGTGTAGGTATAAGGGAACAATATGTTAAGTTTTGGGTAATAAAGGGGTACAACCAGATATACAAGCAAATTATTTATAATGTAATTATTTTAAAACTAACAGGTACCTATTCTTTTAATATATTCCAGGCAAAATTTGTACGTCTGTTGTATATAAAAGGTTTTATCACATTTCTGGCAAAATATGTTCTTGTGCAATGTAGTTACAGGGTAATTTTGACATTGGTGGGTTGTAAATTAAACTTATATATATATATATATATATATATATATATATGGCTGTATGTAAGCACAGTATGATAAAAATGTAATCTGAAACAATTTTATAAACACCTGATTTCGAAAAAATATATATAATGGGTGGATATAATGTGTTACGTTGTTGTTTGAGTATACTGTAGAAAAGACGATGTTTTATTAAGATGAATAAGTGTTTTGAATTTTTTTTGTAAAATAAAAGTCAGAAATTAAATGGGATCCTTTATTGTATATTTACTGCACTTACCCTGTAACTACACAGAACAAGGGGGTAAAAAGCGCCACTTTTAATTTACAGCCCGCAGGAGTTACACTTACCCTGTAAATACACAGTTGAAACGGGTAACAAACACTACTTACTATGTAACAATACGAAACAACACTATTTGCACAGTAATTACAGAGAAAGGTACTCTTATTAAAAAAACTAAACAAAAAAACTTTTAATTACACAGTATATTTGCCCTGACATTTAAGTGTCATTGCAATACAATGTGATAAGGTAAGTACTAAGTACTACATGGTACGTTCTAAATTAAAATCATAGCAGAAACAAATATTTTTGGCTTAACGTTAAGTAGTTTAGTAAGAAAAGCCAATAAATAGCATTGCCCATGTTTTTCGAAATCAGGTGTTTATAAAATTGTTTTAGATTAAATTTTTATCATACTGTGCATATATATATATATATATATATATATATATATATATATATATATATATATATATATATATATTTATATTTATTTTTTTAATTTACAACCCACAGATGTCAAAATTACCCTGTAACTACATTGCACAAGAACATATTTTGCCAGAAATGTGATAAAAACTTTTATATACAACAGACGTACAATTTTTGCCTGGAATATATTAACAGAATAGGTACCTGTTAGTTTCAAAATAATTACATCATAAATAATTTGCTTGTATATCTGGTTGTACCCCTTTAGTACCCAAAACTTAACATATTGTTCCCTTATACCTACACGGAAGTATACTATAATTACAGAAACGTACACCGTAATTTCGGTTTACTTACGGTGTGCTTTTTTTCAATAAAATTTCAACAGTAGTAATTATTAGGTCCATAGACAACTAAAAACAAACAAATATTCAGCAAATAATAAATAAGTTGCAATATGGAATTAATTGTGCACGGCTTTCACTGTGAGGTTGAGTTACCAACTGATGAGCATAAATCCTCTTTAGTGTGCGTGAGAGAGAGAGAGACAGAGAGAGAGTGAATGCACACAGTACTTACATCTACTGTGTTTACGTGAATACTCGACTTTGTATTTTGATATATTTCTGTGTTTATTTGGCCGATTAGGCGCGCAACCGAAGACAAAGGCTAGGCCTACTATGCTTGTCCGTGTTGCGCTCGGAGCGCGCGCACAGCATCCTGTCAGTAGAATTCAGTTCTCTTTCGCGACTTATCTTTTTTTTTTTCATCATTTTTTCATCTTTATTTATTTTCAATATAAAGCACATCCTGCTCTTTTCTTTCTCATTCATTCATGTTTGAACAGAATCAATTGAAATCTGCGCGGATTATCAAAAATACGACACATTTATAGGACATAAAGGGTCTCTGCGGCAAAAGTGAAAGTACCATCGGGTGAAATGTTTCGAAATGTCTCTTTGCACAGCAAAGCACCCGTTTCAATAAAAGGATATATTAAAGTTTATATAGCCTACTTTTACATTTTCGCTGCTGTTCTAAAAAAATGTTTTCGTTATTACTTTAAACAAGCTACAGCTGCTTGAATCCAGTGCAGGAGCTGTAGGTTACCACAGAAACGTAAGTGGTTAGTTGATTGCTGTGGTGACTCGTGACACTCGCGAACAGCACTGAACACGCACTTTTTCTGGTACAACTTGAATATTACTATTATCATAAACGTTTCATTGACTTCGGTAGGCTGTAGGCTACAAAAAGCGAATTGTAATTGGCTGCTTTTTCTGCAGAGACATTTTTTTTTTTTATCGATCGTTTGTTGGTAAAGGGTGAGAGACCTCGCGAGCCACATGATTTTTGTCAAAGAGCCAGGTGTGGCTCGCGAGCCATAGGTTCCCGACCACTGATATAGAGGTATAATCTAACAATAAAACAATACAATTGTTCTCATTCTATCTTCGCACAAACTTCAGTGATAGATTAGGAAAATTACATTTCATTTTAGTATGTTTTGTGTGTCCAGTGCACTGTAAAACCTGATGAGTTAGTTCAACTCAAACCGTTTGAGGAAACCGATTGCCTTAAATCATTTAAGTTTATTAACTCAAACAATTTAAAATATTAAAATATAAAAAAATATTTGATTTGTGTCCAAGTAACTCAATAACTTATTGTTAAGATAACTTGGGTATTTTGAGCTATTGGATGGTGGGAGGGGGAGATCATGTAAGGGGTTAATAACGGACAATATCTTACTGTATACTGTTTATGATGTTTTATTCTGTATTGTCATTGAAAACCAATAAAAAAAGATTTGGAGTAAGATAACTTGGGTAAATAAAGTTAATAGTACTAAGTCCATTCAATTAATGTAACTCAAATCTATGAAGTACACTGTAAACCCGAATAAGTTGGCAGAACTAAAAACATTTAAAGGGGGGGTGAAATGCTCTTTTTCACTCAATCTCCTGTTAATCTTGAGTACCTATAGAGTAGTATTGCATCCTTCATATCTCCAAAAAGTCTTTAGTTTTATTATATTTATAAAAGAAAGATAGGCTGTACCGAGTCTTTTCGGAAAAAACCGAGCGGCTGGAGGCCGGCCGTGTGGGTGAAGCTAAAGCTGTGCTAGCGTGCCGAGCTAACAACACACAGAGACAATAGAAGCAGTTTTACTCACCGTCCGGTTCCAACGCACGACCGCGAACCTTTATCATTGTGACTGCTCAATCCTTAAGCATTAGACGATCTGCAAATCCGTCAATCTGGGCTTTGTTTATAAAACAAGCATTGTCGAAATGCAGAGAACAAACAGTCTTGCACAACCTCCGTTGATGCTCTGAAAAAACAAACTCCATCCACTGCTCCCTTAACGCTGGGTTCTTTGGGAATCTGTGCAGGGTTGTCTTGCCCTGGCAACCAAAAACCCACTTCTTTGGTGACATTGACTTCCCTAAAGCCGAGCATAGCGCTTTGATGGGCGTACTGCTTTCGCTCTCTTCTCTCTCTGGTCTACGAGTGCGCGCGCGACCGCGGAGAAGTGCCCTTAGGACCCGTATAAGGACATTCCGCTACATCTGACGTCACACATGCCCATACTCGAAAAAAACTTTCCGAAACTTGTGACAAACCGGAAGGAGCATTTTTGGAACAGAAATACTCCTTCAAACGTACAATTTAATTTTTGAAACTTTGTCCATGTTCAGGGTTGCCAACTTTTGAGTTTAGCTCGGAGTGAGACTCGGAGGGGGAGGGGGGGGGAGGGGGGGTATTCCAACCCAAATTTTTTTGGGGTATTTTTATTTAAAGGAATTAATTATAAAAGCGATTTAAGGGAATAAAGAAAAAAAAAGCTATATTGTATAAGTGAAATAATTGTAACTGTTTTCAAATAATATTTTATTTTTAGTTATGCATGCATTCTCTCTAAATGAATCAAAGAAATTATAGCATATTTTCAATTCAAAAAGGCTAAATTTAGTAAATAAAAAAAGTTGAGTAACTCGCGTCACCAGATACTGTCGGTAGTTGAACATTTCTATTGTAAAACAGTCAAATATTAAATGTTTTCCACTTACATTTTGCCAGGCATTCGTTCACTTCTTTAATCATTCTGACATTGAAGAGCTAGACCGCTGAACTTTTAGTCATCCTAACACCAAACAGAGCGGTGCGTAATGGAGCGCATCAGAACAGCATCAAGAATATCAAATACATTGCAGTGAATCTTTTATTTGCATCTTAAGTTTATAGGCAATAATAATGACAGGTTTGCGAAAGTGTAGAACTCGGTGAGCTCGCGCAAAACACATCCTCAGCACAGCGACTCATTTAAACGCCTCTGATTGGCCAATGCGTTCAACAGACATGTCAGTGATTGGCTACAATGCTCAACGCTGCCGTACGCCGTGCGTGCGCTACGGTTTTGTCTCGCATGCGTGCTCGCTCTAGATTCCGGGAGATTTTAACTAATTTGCGCCATAAATAGTGGTCCATCCAGTAGTTAAGAGCCTGAATTGTTTATAGTAATTCTGAAATTTAGTGCACATGAGTGAAAAAAAATGCAGCACAGAAGAATGTCTAATTTAGCGTGAGATTTCTTTGTTAAGCGTGAGAGCGTGAGATTGAGGCTGAATGCGTGACTGTCACGCCAGATGCGTGAGAGTTGGCAACCCTGCATGTTTAGCATGGGAATCCAACTCTTTAACAGTGTAAAAAACTCAGTATGCATGAAATAGCATTTCACCCCCCCTTTAAGGCAATCAATTGCCTCAAATTTTTTAAGTTCTGAAATTCAAAGTTTAAGTAAGCAGAACTAGCAGATTTTTATTTTGCACTTAAACATTTCAAGTTAAGAACAATTATAATGTATGAGTACATTAATTCATACAATTAACTTAAACCTTTCATGCAATCTCAATGTGAACACTTTTAGTAGTATAAATTTAGTTAGCTTTTAAAAGCTAATCTGCTAACATAGTAATTTAACATATTAGCAATAGTATGTTATACAGACGCACTTACTGTATGAGCGCAACAATATAAAGGGATCCTTTGCTCTCAAATCAAGCTGCATGCACCACTTGTCACCATGATATTATAAGCCAACATTAACAGAAATTCTTCTAAATTAGCATAACAAAACATTGATCACTACTAAATCTCACACTTAACATTAATCTTACACAAAAAAACCCCATTATATTACACTTAATTTTAGCATTTACTCTCCCTTTTGAGTGCCATTGGCAAAGCATGCTGGCAAATAGACATCCCAGCTATTTCAGTTAAACTTAAGTTTGTCTAAATTAAAATAATTTCATAAAACTCAAAACAATTAAACAGTTCAGTTTACTTAAAATATATCAGTTATGTGAACTTGAAAGAAAAAGAAAGTGCTAAATACTCATAAAAGTTCATTTGACTGAACTAATTAGTTTAATTTAAGTTTGTCCTACTCAAACCAATTAATTATTTTGAGCGTTAGGGTTTACAGTGAATGATCCATGATCTATGATAATTATATGTTTATTTGACATTGCTAAGTAATTATAAGCAGTGACAAATTGGTTAATTAGTGATTCAACTGTTTATCTGGCATTCCAAGTAAGCATCAAATAAACAGATGGTATTTGTAAATAAAATATAAAAAAAATAAACTGTGTGTGTGTGCTTGTGTATACTGTATGTGACAGAGGAGTGGTTAAAAATCTGAGTACTACTAACTATTAATATTCAGACAAGTAACTGAGACAAATAATGAGGTAATTAGATTTGTCCATTTCTCTTCAATGAAATTGTGCCATATGTATGCCCCACTAAACTATACAAATATTTACATTGCAATAGAGAGGTGTAAATAGAGTCTAAAATGTTTTGAGCTTGTCCACTATCGACCACTTCCAGAGGTAGTCAAAAACACATTTGACAGGATTGCTTTCGTAGCGTAGATGCTCATGTGGTTGAATGCATTCGAAGAGCCACAAAAGACCTACTCTCCACCTACTGGCCAAATGAGTAAACATTATGGGCAGGGCTGTAGCTAGAGGATTTGGGACCCCCTGAAAAAATACTGATGTGGGCCCCCACCACCCTCCACCAATATCATATACTGTACAATAGATGAGCATGCAGGCCCACATTTAACTGAAGATGGTGATGTTGTTGTAAAACCTTTATTGTAAAAGTTAAATGTATATAAAAATTACAACTAATAAAAAGAAATTGTTAAATAATTGTTACGTCCCAGGACGTAATGTTATTTCTTTTATTATTTATTTGATTTTGTGATGTGATTTGTTGTTGTGCAGTTCGTTGTCTCTCTCTCTCCCTCCCTTTCCTTCTGTGCAGGCTTGATTGGGTTCAGCTGCAGCAGATCACGTTGATGAGCGGGAGTGTTGATAAGCTGAGAAAGACGGCAATGCAGGAGAGCTTCTTGGGCGTGCGTCGTAGAGCGCCGTTGTCGTTCTGTCCCTCATCCTCTGCCCCAGACATTTAGCTTCTTGTTGGAGTTCTAAATGTTGGAGTGTGTTTTGTTCAGTGAGGTTTTCCCTGTGTGGGGTTGTCACCGTTGAATTATGAGGATATTTGTTTTTTTACTTTGGTATCGTAAGTTTCTCTTTTGTGTTATATTTTATTTATATTTTTTTGTTTACTTAAGCTGTTACTGATTCATGTTATTAAACTGATGTTTTATTAGTTTCTTTTGGAAGCCGTAGGGAGGAGGTTGCCATTCTTGTTTTCTTGAGTCATTTTCTCCTGTTTATGGTCAGTTAGGGAGTAAGGGAAGTCTTTTGTATTTTCTTTGGGGGTTTTCTTTTGTTAGGTAAATTACATTTAATTCCCTTTAGTTAAAACCATTTTTGTTTGTTATTTTGGCTTGGACCCCTCCTGAAGATTCACGCTTCCTGTTATTCATTCCTGTGTTAATAAAAAGCTTCCTTTTGACACATTTCGTTTTGTATTTGTTTGTGAGCTGGGACAGGAGAAGGGATAGATGTATCAATATAATTGATGCTTTTGTTTGTCATCGGCATTCCTAACCCTAGATGGGGAGGTCGTGACGTAATAATAAAACCAATTTTAAAAAACAGCAAAATAATGTTTTTTTCCCCATCAGTCTAATGCACAACTTCCTTCTCCAAGCCAATGTGCTCTCATTCAAGATGGAAACTCCTCATTCTACATGTGTGATTTACCACAGACAATGAAGACTATATCAGAGTGCACCTTCAAAAGTCTACCTGCTGCAGCTGAAACAGTATTCAGCACAGACACTTACAGTGACTGTCTTTATTCATCAAAATCAGCTGAGAGAGATCGCAGAGGTTGTGGTGAACGTTTTATAGTTAATGGGCTGAATGTTCATCACACGTTTTATATAATGTTTTCTCACAAATGATGAAAACAAGAAGCCACTCATTCATTTACTTCTGGATCACTGGAGCTCTCATGATATAATGGAAGACATTATCAGAAGGCCTGTCATTTTCATAGAGGCTGGTCAAGCTTTCAAGATAGAATGCTTTTTGCCCCAAGATAGAATTCTTTTTGCCCCTTAACTGGAAGTTATCATAAACATGTTATCAAGACATTTGTCTTGTCAGTCTGTCAGAAGACACTGTTGTTGTCAAAATCTAACAACTATATATTGGTGGAAATTTGTCAGAAAACTGTAACTCAAATGTTTGTGCTGACCATCTGCCAAACTTTCTCTAGTTCAGCAAGACTGTTATTTAATGTGAAATTAAGCACATAAGTTGTCACAACCTAAATAAAGCACTACTCAATTTGCCAAGGAGGTTAACAAAATATTTTGGTGAACAGTGTTCCATGTTTCTTTGCTCTTTCTCTCTTTTAGGATTTGCATTGGGCGGCACCATTGAGTCCAAGACGAAGGGCATCTGGATGTGGTGTGTGTCTCACCTCACTAAAGCAGGAACCACTCTGGTGCTGCTGGACACTGAGGGACTCGGAGATGTGGACAAGGTGACGTAACAGCCTGTATGAAAGCATACATCCGAACCTTTGATGAGAAAACTAAAGTTAAAGTTTTCAGCATTTACAATTATAGGTGTTGGACATATTTTGAGAGACCAGTTCACAGAAAAGAACCAGTTCAAAAGAACAATTTGTCCACAAACCAGACATCAATAACCATTCATGTGTTAGTTTCTGACACATTTTAACCACCAGGGTTTGCACAATTCCACTATATACTGTCAGGGGTTTGTGTATGATAACAATCTTGTAATGTCATTCTTTGTCAAATGATTGAATCCAATCTGTCTCAGGGGGACTCAAAGCATGATACCAAGATCTTCTCTCTGGCCGTCCTTCTGAGTAGCACTCTAGTGCTGAACAGCCGAGGAACTATTGACAACAGGGCCATAGAGGAATTGCAGTATCCTTTCATTCATACATTATACAATTTTCGAGTTGATATTTCATGGATTAGTACAAAGAAATGTTGTTTCCTCTGAAAATGTCCAAAATAGCATTATTCATCGGGGAAAATATATGAAACTCAAAATTCCATCATTGTACTTCTTACCTTATACTGCTAATTCAGTAAGAATTTAACCACTATTTATATACATTAAAAGCAGTTGAACCAGGTTCTAAAGACTGAAGAAGCCCATGTGGTGCACTTTTGCATTTATTCATTTTATTCAAAGTAAGTTGCAAATGAGGAATATAAGAAGCGATTCATCTCAAGGAGACAATCAAATTACCTTGATATTTTGACATATTAATGTTCATTGTACTATAAAAACAATATAAGTTTCAGAACTCAACTTGATCTACTAGACTCCCTCATTGCCCTCTACAGACCAAAGATTCGATCCAAAAAGTGGTATCAATGAGTGGTCTTCCACATGTTTGATTTTGCTGTTGTTGAGGCCTGGCTCCTCTACCGGTGTTACAAACTGCTCCGAGACACAAAGGTTGAGATCCAAATGCAGTTTTAATTAAGGGGCAATCCAGACACGTAATCCAAAATACAGGCAATAGGTCAAAACACAGTTAGGCTGTCCAAACAACAAATAAACAAACAAACAAAACAGGCAGGGGTCAGAGGCAAAAGAGTAATCCACGGAACAGGCAAAAAAGCCAAAAATCAAGAGACATGAAACCAGGGAAAACGCTCGGAAATGCAGTGCAACAACATACAAAACTTTGCAGTGAGTGAACATGGTATAAATAGGCTGAGACTAACAGGGTAATGAGACACAGGTGAATGCAATCAGCGATGATCAGTCCGGGCAGTGAGTTATGGGAAATGTAGTTTGTGAGGGAGTGATAATAGTCTGATGTGGAGTGCCCTCTGGTGGCTCTCAAGGGCACTCCAGCTGGTGACTGTTACAACCGGAGAGACAGCAGAGACCAGGGTTGGACTGGGACAAAAAATCGGCCCGGGCATTTTGGCCCAGACCGGCCCACAATAGTGGGTGGACCTTGGTTCTTCTAGGGGGGTTCGGGGGCATGCCCCCCCGTGCGCAAATTTTGTGCATTTTAATGTTAAATTCATCAATCTGGGGTGCGTTTCCCGAAAGCATCGTTAGCCAACTATGGTCGCAAGTTCATCGCAATGTCCATTGAACTCTATTGGTAACGACGGAACTTGCGACCATAGTTGGCCAACGATGCTTTCGGGAAACGCACCCCTGGTGCATTTGAGAGTTCAAAATTAAAAGCTCCAACCCATATTCAGTGTGCAAATTAAACAAAGAAAAATTCAAACCTCTTTTAGTTACAGTGTCTATTTACATTACACCTACTACATAATAATAGTTATAATATTAATCCAATGACAGTAATAGCCATATTTTGTAAAACAAATGCACTAAAAAATAAAGGAAACTTTCATAATTAGTGTTGTACCCATTTCTATACTTGAAAGAGATAAGCACATGATCTTTTATTTTGATGCAAACAGCATCAAGCTTTTATTTTGGCGGAAAACATGGTTTACAAACGCCTCTCATTAAATTTCTAGTGAATTGCGGTAATCGTCAACTATGCAGATGTGGAAATAATCTTTAACTGGGTTATGGGTTCCTACACTCATGACATAGCCTAAGTGCTTTGAAAGTAGTTCTGCTTACCTCGGACTCTACACTCTCTCATCTCTCTCCTGATCCTCCTCACTATCATCATCTGCCACAGGAGCTGATGAAGGTCAGAAAACATATATTTTGACACAGTTTACAGCGTCTGCTTTAAGGGCCTGGCTCTATTTTTTCACGCTTTTTCTCTGCACATTCCTTGTGTTTCTTCTCCATCTCGCTGACTATTTTGACAGATACACACTGACACTGCTGCACGCTCGCTCACTCGTTTAAAGTTGTGATTGGGCCAGCCCAGTGTCAATCAAGAAAAGAGCCAATGGGCCGCTGATCTACGTGTTTCATGGGCCTGTCTGTCAGAAAAAAAAAAACTAACACTGACTTTTTTTGACCAATGCATTACACCGGCACAAACCCAGCGCCGCCAATTAAGCAAAACAAAACAAAACGAATGGGCCGCCAATGTACAAATTTTATGGGGCGTTAAAAAAAAAAAAAAGTATTTATGAGTATGAGATGTATCGGCCCAAAAAGCACGTCGGCCCACCGGGAAAATGCCTGGTATGCCCTATGGCCAGTCCAGCCATAGCAGAGACTGTGGCATCCCCCCAAAGGATGTGAGCAGCCTTGCAAAATTCAAAGCTGAAGTTGCAGGATGTCTCTGTATGGAGAAGAAGACCTTGAAGAGAAGAGGGAGACCATCACAGCACATTGAGGAAGAACAGCCTGAGAAGCGCCCAAAGACCACTGTAGAACCACGACCATCAACGCTGGTTCGCTTTGATCAGACCGGTCATTGGCCTGTTTGGGTTGAAAGAAAGGGGAGATGCAAATACCCAGGTTGTTCAGGCATTGTAAAAGTGCAGTGCTCAAAATGTGTTACCTACCTGTGTTTTTCTGTTGAGAGGAATTGCTTTCTCAACTTTCACAAGCAGTGAGGTGCCATTAGTGAGGAAGGAGATTTTGTGTGTATGTGCATGTTTGTTAGGATAAGGTTCATATTAGGATAAGGTTATGATGATTGTTTTAGCTTGAAACAACACCGATTGTAATGTTTTGATATGATAACTTGATGATATGATGGTTTGTAGTACTTGCGTTCCACGATGGTATAATGTTGAGGGCAACAGCTGGATTATAAATGTTTCTTTTTATTAAATATGAAATGTGTAATTCATTAAAAACTTGATAAATCTGTTGGTTCAAGTGTTTAGTTAAAGAAATTGATGATTTCAATAAATATATATATTTTTTTCTTCATGAAAATGTCAAATGTTTCAATTTGTCCATTGTGGTACAATGTTGCCTTGAGGCAACAAACTTTTAAATACATTTAAAAATAATTATAATGTTTATTGATATTGTATAGTGTCCAATTTTAAGCAGGAAAAACATAAATATTTTTTTCCTCACTGATATCATATTGCGTACCATAGAGGGTTAAAGAGCACCAATAATTCATATTTTTTTGATGACATGATGACATAATAACGTCAATATATCCTTGTGACAGTCAGACATGCCCCTTTGGCATCTGTAATGTTTGTTTATTGGATTAAACTTGATCTGTAGTTACTTTCAATGTATACATTTGTCTCAGTTTATGTGTTACCTGGGAATTGAACCCAATTGAACCTATGTGCTGAAATGCAATGCAATACCAATTGAGCTATAGGAACACTTTCAGCTCAGATGTTTTAGAAATATCTAGTTTTTCCTTTTGTGATATTGTTTTCAGACTACAATACCTTACTTTTTTCTCCCTTTTCCTTAGACTCCTCATGATTAAACTCCAAAGCAACCTTGGGATTTTTGAGGGCAAACCTGGACAGCTGCTCTTCAGCTATGATCAAAAGTCTCTAGCTGAAAATAAATTGTATACAGCAGGAAGACTAATGGCCTGGTCCATAATTCACAATGGGCCAGGCATGAAGTGCATAAACAAGGAGCTTTTCATCATCATGTGTGGCCAGAAACCAGACCTCACCATATTTGATCGTACTAATTTCCTGTCAAAAGTAAAAAGTTAAAAGCTGTCAAAGTTAACTAAAGTAATTTTACATGCCACATAATGTAGTTATGTGCTCATTTAAGGAGAACAATGTATTCAGTAACTGTAATAATATTTTACAACGCCATGTGTTTTTCTATGATTTTAGGTTGTTAGGTGCAGCACAGCAGAGGAGCTGACAGAGCTTAAAAGATCCCTGGGGGATGGGTTTCAGCCCCTCCCATCCACTTGTTATTGGCATGAAATATTTCCAGCAATAAGCAAAACAAATACATGGTGGCAATGACTCAATTTGTAAGTGTGTAATTTTTCAAAATGTTTTTAGGTTAGAAAACATGAAATGGGGTGGGCCAAAGTTTCCACACTTGACAGACACCTGCCTCACAAATTTGAGACCTTACCACCATGTATTTGTTTTGCTTACTGCTGGAAATATTTCATGGCAATAACAAGTGGATGGGAGGGCTATTCGAGTCTGTTGTGTTACTTCGGCTGTGCGTCTTGCGTCATCAACCCGGAACTAGTTCGACTGAGTTGTTGTCTTTCTGTGTGTGTATAGATGACCGGCTCATTCTTCACACCCTATATCTCATTACTAAGCCTGAAAACCAGTTGCACCTGTTTTGTTCTTTTCTTGTTTCATGTATGTGGTGAAGTAGGAAGCATCGAGTGGATCTGAGACCGTTAGAGATCTGGCAAGTACCTTTTATCATTATATTTAAATCAATAATTTATGACAATGACTGGAAATTTAAAAACCAAGTTAATATATAACTAAAAAGCAGAATCGTCTGATTCTCAGTAGCAAATTTACTATTTTATTTCTTCATTGGATGAACTGGCTGGTGAATTGATGGAATTTTAACCTCCACCAATAAAGAAACAATAATGCATCTTTTATAACACAATTTTTAGAAAGATTATTTTTAATATAGACAAATTAATAAGTCTTTGTATACACAAGGAAGCTTTTCCACAATCATGAAAATAATGTGATTAAAATGATGTGATGCAGCCGCTCCGCCTCAGACCTATGTAGATCATCTTACATTATATAGAGCTGATGGTGACGAACATGAAGCAGGGCAACAACTCACTGCGTGATGAAGCCTATAGAATGCAGTTAGAGTGACCCTAAAATTCAAGATATCAGGGAAAAAATCCCCTGTATGAGTTTTTGTCTTATATTTATATCATATATTTCAGCAATATCACACGAGTGCTGTTTTTGTCCCAAATAGCATGAGTGCACATGTGATATTGATTTCATACAACAGGTCAATAAATAAGAAGTTAATATTGTGTTATTTTACACACAACATTGTCTATTTTTGCTCTATTTTGCCAACAAAAGCCAGAGCAAAAGTGTGCATCTCCGAGCGACAAATGGAAATGTTTTGTTTCTGAATGGATCCGCATTTTGAGCGAATCAATCGGGTGAACCAATGATTCAATGGCCCATTGATGAAGAGAGCCATTTACTTCATTCCTGAATGAATCAGCCTTTTGAACATGGTTCTTCATCCTAGGTTTGGTACGCAATAACTTGACACTTGCACTGGGGGACATAACTCTTGCACAGAAGTGCACAGTAACTCAAGTAATTTAAAATATATATATTATAATTTTTAAATGTGTTATTTTATGTTACTCCTGTTAAAAAACAATAAACATTCATTTGATGCTTTTCTCATTTTAGTGGAGCGGCTAAGTGCTTATGTTTGGCAGAATCGTTCAGTTTATGATACAAGCGTGAAAATTGGCATGAGCAGTCTCTGTGGGTCACTTGACAATAAAATTGAACACTTGAAATTTCAAGATGGCGGCAATTTTTCAAGATGGCCGACACCTTAGTGGAGCAGTTAAGTGATATAGTGGTTTATTTGGTGATACAAGCATGAAAATTGGCATGAGCAGTCTCTGTGGGTCACTTGACAATAAGCCACCTACAGCTACTTGAAATTTCAAGATGGCCACCACCTTAGTGGAGCAATTAGGCTTAAGAAATCATTTAGTTGGTGATACAAGCATGAAAATTGCCATGAACCTAATTGCTCCACTAAGGTGGTGGCCATCTTGAAAAATGGCCGCCATCTTGAAATTTCAAGTAGCTGTGGGTGGCTTATTGTCTAGTGACCATCAGAGACTGCTCATGGCAATTTTCATGCTTGTATCACCAAATAAACCACTATATCACTTAACTGCTCCACTAAGGTGTCGGCCATCTTGAAAAATGAAAAATCTTGAAATTTCAAGTGGCTCGGACAATTTTCTGGTCAAGTGACCCATGGAGACTGCTCATGCCAATTTTCACGCTTGTATCATAAACTGAACGATTATATCACTTAGCCGCTCCACTATTTAACACAATGACATCATATTGCTCAGAAAATCCAAATGGCTTGTTTATTGAGAGTGTTTAGGCTTTTTGAGGATTAAAAAAAAGGAGTGAATGGATTTTTTTCATTGTATGGTGGTTGTGTCCACACACTGCAAAGACACATTTATATGCAAAACATTTTTGCATCCGATGACCCCTTTAAAAAAATGGATGAATAATAACTGGTACATATCAACAAATAGAAAATTAAGCTGTTTTATTAATCTTGCAAATTCACCTTTTACTGTGAAATCATATCTATCCAATTAAGCATTACACAACACTATAAATATATTGGATTAATACATTTGATACACGTTTGACATACAAAGCACATTTTCACAAACTAGTAAAACTACTTCTGATCAAGTTGAGCAGCATTCCTGAGAATGAAGGATTCATTTGAAATTACTGAATAAAGAGTGTCTGACTGTCATTCTTCTCATTCTCACGTCTGGTAGAAGTGAAAGAAATTTCAGAGCTGCTGTTCAACAACTGTTCAGAGGAGGAAAAAGAAAGATTAACAAATAGTATTTGAGGTGAGTGTTTCATCTTTCTTTAGATGTTTTTATGTATATGTTACATCTTATAATGTGTCAATTCTGAGACTTTAATGCTGAGCTGAAGTAAATTGGATGATTTTATTTAAATTATTATCTATCAAGCACTGAGCGCACCTTTCTAAAATCCATGTTTATGGTAAGGGTTACGCGCTGTGGCTTCGTTCCCTTTGTATGTGGCATAGACCCCGGTTCCTCACCTTGGGTCCCACTCTAGATGTGTGTTGTCAGCGCAAGATGCTAATGACAGACACTTCCCGTACGGGCTGGGGAGATGTCTTAGGTGGATCCCAGTCCAGGGGATCTGGTGAGGTCATCATCTCGATTGGCACATCAACTGCCTCGAGTTGATGGCTGTATTTCTGGCCCTGAAGTACTTCCTCCACCAGTTAAAGGGGTCATATAATGGTACATGCACTTTTACAAGTTGATTGTACTGAAATGTGTGTTGGCAGTGCCTGTACACAACCATTATAAAATGATAAAAATCCATCCAGTTCCCACTCTAGTGCTGCGTTCCAGTCCAAAATTGTCATGCCCTTCACTCGCTAATTTTCCTCCATCTCGTTCACTCGGCTGTACGTCATTGCTTACGTTGCACGAGTTCCACTACTGGCAGAAACTGCAATGGGCTGAATTGGAACGTCCTAAGCCCTTGATCACTTGGAATCAGCTGTGGAGTTGATTTATTTTTTTTATTTTTTCCCCTTTAAGAATTTGTTTAATACAGCATCCAAATGTTTATAGGTGTGTTTGGGTTGTTTTAAATTAATAAAATTAGAATTAATATATCATAGAGTTGTTTGTTGTGGTGGTGATTAGATGAGATCTGTGGGGACGTCACAATCGTACTGCATTGTGGGACATATAGGTGTCTGAAGTGTACATATGAAGTAGACTCGCTCCCTCGGTTAAAATCGAGGGAACGAGGGTCTGTCCATATAAACTTCCCTCGTCCACCACGAAGTGGAACGCACTTCAAAATGGTGGCAGGGATTCCCCCGAGGGGAAGTGCTTAGGGAAGTTCGCAAGTGCGTGTCTAAAAGTGGACTGGATGTGTGTTGTCGTCAAGACTAGCTAACGACAGACACTTCCTGTACGGGCTGGGGAGTGGTCTTAGGTGGCCATCCAGTCCAGGGGATCTGGTGAGGTCATCATCTCGATTGGCACATCAACTGCCTCGAATTGATGGCTGTATTTCTGGCCCTGAAGTACTTCCTTAACTGGTGGAGGAAGTACTTCAGGGCCAGAAATACAGCCATCAAAATTCAATGGAACTTGCAACCATAGATGGCCAATGATGCTTTTGGAAACGCACCCCTGTTTTATGCAGGCTACCGTAGTGTTGTCCGCTAAGTGGACTGTGTTCTGTCTGAACAGGGGTGCGTTTCCAAAAGCATCATTAGCCATCTATGGTTGCAAGTTCCATTGAACTCTATTGATACTGACAGAATTTGCGACCATAGTTGGCTTTGGGAAACACACCCCAGGCTAGCAGGTTTATGACAAGTTCCTATCCCTTAAAGGAACACTCCACCGTTTTTTTAAATAGGGCTTATTCACCTTCTTTCCTACATTTAGATAGGTGGGCAAATGCATTTTTGTCTCAGTGCATGCATTGTTTTAGTTTGACAGGGTCGGCGCTAGCTTAGCTTAGCATAATGAATGGAATCCTTTGTTGCCAGCTAGCATGTCCTGAGTAAAAGTGATATAAAATTTTTTAAAAACCCACCTAATTACTTCTTGTGGCCTGCGTATTCACAACAAGTACAAATAGTGATGCAGATTAACACTAGGCGATTTCCTAGGCAGATATTGACTTATATATTAAGGACTATATTAGGGGGAAGCACAGGCGAAGCACTGCTACTTGGGCGTGATATCTCTGCGCCCAAGTAGCAGTGCTTCGCCTGTGCTTCCCCCTAATATAGTCCCAAGTCAATATCTGCCTAGGAAATTGCCTAAAGTTAATCTGCATCGCTATTTGTACTTGTTGTGAATACGCAGGCCACAAGAAGTAATTAGGTGGGTTTTTTTCATTTTTTTTTTCACTTTTACTCAGGCCATGCTAGCTGGCAACAAAGGATTCCATTCATTATGCTAAGCTAAGCTAGTGCCGACCCTGTCAAACTAAAACAATGCATGCACTGAGACAAAAATGCATTTGCCCACCTATCTAAATGTAGGAAAGAAGGTGAATAAGCCCTATTTCAAAAAACGGTGGAGTGTTCCTTTAAGGAGATTTACATCATTGGGTGCAGTTTTGGGAAATACTTTACAAAGCAGAGGTGTCCTCTTTGCCTCTCAAGGGACAGTGAAATGTCCCCTTTGGTTCGCTCTTAATCACCCAGCACCGGTTAATAGAATTGTCTATAAAATGTTAATGTAAAAAATTACTAAAACTGATCCCAATCCAGCCCGATTTTTGTCCACCTGCCCAATCCACTTTTGACCAGCACAATCAAATCCAAAACCGCACAATCTGGCAATATTACTCAGAAAGGGAAAATTATGATAACTGTGGGAATTATGTGGAGCTCAACTCACTCTATAGCTCATTTGGGCAGATGTAGTACATTCAAACTGCATTCATAGTACACACACAAGCATGCTTGAAAATACTGTATGTTATTCATACTATATACATGCCGTAGATGAGTAGAGAAAGGCCACAAGAAAGGACAGCTAAAGGCCCAAACAAAGGAAGAGGTGCAAAAAGTTATGCTTGTAGCATCGAAGGGGTGGGTTTCGTTATTCTGGACTCAATTATACCGACACCGTCCAACACCGACTACGCCACCCTGGGAATTTCACCCAGGGAAATAATGGTCTAATAAGGACACAGGTTCGTTCCCACAAAGATACAGCAAAGACGTGAATATAGAAAAAAATAACAATAATACTTTATATTATGACTAGAATAAAAGCTCCACACACAATTCCGTCAACAAGGGGTTAATACGGCTTCAAAATCAAAACTAAAGGAAAATAAACAAAACCAATCAGACAATCAAGGGTAACATGTCAGATGGCAAGGAGAAATAACAAACCTACCCAATTCCACTTCACTACGCACTTCAAATGTACACTAATGTACTCACTTCACCACAAGCACCAGCCCGGTCTCACCCCAAAACGTCATGTACTGACGGGTCTTGACCATACGGCAACATACGACGAAAAGGGTACCCCTAAAACGTCCATATGAGACGACGACATAAGCGCACCAGCAGCGCCTCTTAGCGGCACCCTAACGCATACCTAAACCTACCCATAACCCGAATCGTCACATATGGACGTTTTAGGGGTACCCTTTTCGTCGTATGTTGCCGTATGGTCAAGACGCGTCAGTATGTGACGTTTTGGGGTGAGACTGTGTTACAAGCACACGTGCATTCAGGTGACAGAAAATTTAAAAGAATCAAATCACTCAGTGAACAAGGGTAGCCTACCCATTAACATGGACCTAGAGTGGTCAGCACTCCTTCCTAGCCAGTCCAACAAAGTTAACAAATCAACATCAAATTGTCACAAATCAAATCAATAAATAAGGGAAAAAGAAAGATACAAAGTTGATAAAAAATAAATAAATAAAAAGCAACAAAATAACAGATGCAATCACATTACACATGATCCATTAACAATATACACACACAAAAGATACACTCCATAACATCACGCAAACATTCACACGCACGCACGCACACACGCACGAACACACACACACACACACACACACACACACACACACACACACACACACACACACACACACACACACAGCGGCAATGCGCAACAAAGAAGGTACTCAATACAACGAAGGTAAAGACCAAAAAGGAAGGGGAAGCCAGGTCACGGTCCCAATCAGCTCTGTTATCACTCGGACATATTACCAGCTCTTGGCCTCTTCAGCTAAAATAGAGGGGAACACGATATAAACAAGTCCTTTCATGGATATTCACCCATTAAATCAATAGTTTACCCACCTGATTATTAGCAAATCAGCCCTTCCAACGTCAGACTACGATGGATAAACACAGCCCAGGATGCATACTAAAACAAACAGAGCACATACAGCCAACAGCCCGCCTCAAATTAAATATTTCTTTCTCCATGGTAACATACCTAAATGCTGTGTGGCTCAGCTCAAAGATCCCCATGCGGGAACAGCTTGGAAAGACGGCGTCCAAGTTTGCAGCAGTCAACACGCTTCCCAACAACGCAGAAACATTCCTTATACACACTCATGCACCTATAGCGCACATGGATCTAATTAGATGATTATCATTCAGTTAGTACTCAGGTTGTTACCAAAATTAACTAGGCAGCTATGCCTGCTACACTTAGAAAAGTTCAGATCTTACATGAAATGTTCTGTCTCTGCCTGAAAAGATTATTTTCAGATGATCGGAGTGAAAGGGTTAGTTCACCCAATAATGACATTTCTGTCATTAATTAATCATGTCATTCCAAACCCGTAAGACCTTTGTTCATCTTCGGAACACAAATTATGATATTTTTGATTTTTGACCTTAATGTTATGAAACGACAGGAATACTTTTTGTCTCCAAACCCCCCCCCCCCCCCCCAAATAAAGACTTTATTCACAATCTTTTCTCTTCAATGTCATTCTTTTACTCTGATGACGTCGTAAACACAGTGCAATAATATCTTAATTTGTGTTCCGAAGATGAATGAAGCTCTTACAAGTGTGGAATGACATGAGGGTGAGTAATTGACAGAAATTTCATTTTTGGGTGAACTAACCCTTGAAGGTTCAGATAAGAAAATATTTTACAGTAATTCAGATTGAAACAAGATTATTTTTCTTACCCCATTGGCAGATAATTTTGCTTGTTTTGAGCAAAAATGTAAAAAAAATTTTTTTGGGAAATATTGACATAATATCTTGTCATTTTACTTGTCTAGTAAATGTTTAGATATTTGGACTGGAAACAAGACAAAAATACATTACAAAGCATTTTTTGCCGTATGAGCTATCACAAAAGTACTTTCAAAATGCTCAAAGGCATTGCATACTAAACATACATTACATCGTCACTATTGTTGGTAATTTGATAGATATCAGTTGTTTGATTCACGTCATTCAGGAGTTGGGTGTCGAAGTCTTCTACTGACTGAGGAGCACACAACACACGTGTATCATCGACACTTCCTAGAAGAACAATAGAGTGAAACCCTATGTGGTTATAATAGTCACTCTGGTAGGTGTGTACCATTTACTGCTTCAAATCAATCTAGAAACCACATATGACCTCCAAAGCAGCATTTCCTTTTGGAATGTGAATCATGTCTTTTGCAAGAATATCCACAGTGGCCTCAGAAACCTGATACAACAATACAAATGTAGATCATAGTACAGGTAATGTTAAATTTCCACTCAGTAAGAAGAGTTTTGGTATTCTTTAATATTGCATTCTTTCTCTATTGTCTCAACTTTCTCACTTATTGCTTAGAAATGTACAGAGTAGAACTGAGATGGTTTACAATTTATAACTTGGCTGTGTCGCCTGCATGGAGCCGTGTGGTGAAGGAGGGTCGCCGGCTGAAACGTGAGTGAGGACGCGAATGCACAACCAAGACCTCGTCCAAATCAATCAAGAGGCAAGAAGCCATATGGTATTGTTGGAACTTGCCCTGAGGGGAATATACAAGCTGTGAAAACAAAGCGGGTGAGTGTTTTTGCCACAAAGTTTTTGCCTGATCTTGACGCTGAGACACTGACTAATTATTTGAAGGAAAAACTCCATCATGATGTTACTTGCCAAAAGATGGACACTGCTCAGAATCGATATAGCTCCTTTAAAGTAACGGTTGAATGTGATAAGGTGGAAGATGTATATGAGCCACAGATTTGGCCTCATGGAGTATTTGTACGTCGATTTTTTGAGCCACGCAAACCCAGGGCACATGCAGGCCCAGTGGATGTAGTAATAACTAGTAGCTTAAGAAGGGTGTCGGCATCTGAGGCGCTTGCGTCTACGGCTTTGAAGTCATGAGAATGAACGATGTATCTTAGAGTTCTGTCATATAATTCCAGAGGGCTGCGCTTGGGTCGGAATATGAGTGATAAAGCACAACGGATTGTTATTGACAAACTCTTGGAGAAAGCGGACATTCTATGTTTACAAGAGACGTTTTTATCTAAACAAGATCTAGATAAACTTAATTCCTTGCATGATGATTTCCATGGAGTTGGTGAATCCACAACTGACTTAAGTATGAGAATATTGCGTGGCAGAATACCTGGGGGTGTGGCCATTTTTTGGCATAAGAAATACGATCCTCTGATCACTGTGATTAGGCTAGAGGTAGACTGGTGTATCGCAATCAAAGTGGAGCATAATGAGAAGGTTTTTGTGATTCTGAACGTGTATACTCCATATGAATGCAGCCAAAATGAAGATGAATATATGAATTTATTAGTTAGAATATATTATTTTATTAGTGCTTTTATCAAAGACAATGTATGTACAAGTATATTTATAATGGGGGATCTAAACGCTGATATATCTGATAATAATTCTTTGTTTGGCCAACAGCTAATCAGGTTCTGCCAGGATAGCAAGTTGGCTCTTTCCAGTCAATTACTATTGCCAGCAGAAAGCTATACATATATAAGTGAGGCATGGAGTACAACATCTTGGCTGGATCACTGTATATGTACAGCAGATGCTCACGATTCCCTAGATAAACTTGAAATATTATATGACTTAGCTACAACAGATCACATACCAATTTCTATTATGTTAAATGTTGAAAGTTTACCTGAGATGACTAAATGTGAAAACTCCATAAAAAGTGGCAAATTAGACAGGGCAAGACTCCCAGTAAATGACCTTTGGAGATATAAATTATTGACAGAGGAAAAGCTGAGCAATATAAAAGTGCCTACTGAGACAATTGTGTGTGTTGATGCGGGTTGTAAGAATCCAAAGCATAACGATAAGCTATGTAAGATGTATGATGAAGTAGTGGACTGCTTAAATTATGCTAGTAGACCTTTCTGTCAAAAAAGGGTTAAAAAATATAATTTTAGGGCCGGATGGAATGAATTTGTTTCTGAATTACATCTGAAGGCCAGAGTTGCATTTAAAAACTGGGTTTTAACAGGTAAAGCTAGGTATGGTCCAGAATTTGAGGAAAAGAAACTGGCAAATGCTAAATTCAAATATGCTCTGCGATATATAAAAAGGAATGAGCTGACCATGAGAGCAAACTCAATGGCTAAGAACCTGCAGCAAAATAATGGCTATGACTTTTGGAAAGAAGTTAAGGCTATCAGCAACAGAAAAATACCACTGCCGACTTGTATTGATGGGGCTGTTGGAGCCGAGAATATTGTTAACCTGTGGAGAAAACATTATGAAGCTCTTTTTAATTGTGTTGCGAGGAAAGAATTTGAAGTTGGTCATGTGTCGAATGAAGAAGATATGATTATTACACCTGATGAGGTTAAGTTCGCAATTGATAAACTCGCTGTGAATAAAGCATGTGGTCCTGATCGAATAACAGCTGAACATTTGAAACATGCTAGTTCAAGGGTTACTGTATTACTTGCTTTGTGTTTTTCAGGTTTTTTATTTCATGCTGTGTTACCTGATTCCATGATAACAGTATTACTATTGCCTGTTATTAAGGATAAAACTGGTAAAATAACTGCGACAGAAAACTACAGGCCAATTGCATTGGCAAGTGTGCTTTCTAAAATATTTGAGCAAATCCTCATGGATAGGATCAAAGAATATTTAATAACTACGGATAACCAATTTGGTTTTAAAAGTAAGCTTGGCACTGATCTATGCATATATTCATTAAAATAAGTAATTAGTAAGTATAATACTCATAATTCCACAGTTTTTATGTGTTTTTTAGATGCTTCCAAGGCGTTTGATCGAATAAATCATTCTAAGCTTTTTTTAAAATTACAAGAAAGAGGAGTTCCCCCTTATATTATAAGAATTTTACTCTTTTGGTATATACATCAAACCTTAAAAGTACAATGGGGTAATTCCGTTTCGGAACCGTTCTATATGACAAATGGGGTTCGGCAGGGTGGGCTATTGTCACCCCTTCTTTTTAATCTCTACATGGATGGTCTTTCTGTGGAGCTAAATGACTGTAAGACTGGATGTCTGATAGGTGATAGTATTTTTAATCATTTGATGTATGCGGATGATGTTGTCATTATGTCTCCGTATAGTGTAGGCCTACAACAATTGCTTCGAATTTGCTCAAATTATGGTAAGCAGCATGACATAAAATTTAATATTAAAAAGAGTGTAATCATGATTGTTAAAACCCAAGAGGACCAAAAGATTAACTTTCCTTCTTTATATTTAGATGATAAAGTTTTAAATGTAGTAACTAAAGTAAAGTACCTAGGCCACATCATTAAAGATGATTTAAACGATGATGATGATGTGCAGCGCCAGTGCTGTAAATTGTATGGGCAAGCCAATATGCTGGCTCGTAAGTTTTCTATGTGTTCAGACGATGTGAAAATAACTCTATTCAGAGCATACTGTACATCTTTCTATACAGCCCACCTGTGGTGTAAATATTCTAAAGCAAAGATGAGAAAGTTACAGGTAGCATATAATGATGCTCTTAGAATTTTACTTAAGGTCCCAAGGTGCAAGTGCAAGTCAAATGTTTGTGGCTAATAATATACTCACGTTGAATGCTGTCTTAAGGAAGTATATGTATAGTTTCATATGTCGGATGAATGATTCTAAAAATAGTATCATAAGAGACTTAAACAATATTGTGTTGAGTGAAACAAGGTATTTTCCCTGTTTCTGGAAGCATTGGAGAGAAAGCTTGTATGTATTTTAAACTATGTATGTTGTTTTTGTCTATGGATGTTGTAAGTTATTTATATGGACCCATGGGTCTGAAATAAAGAATTAATAAAATAATAAAAAATAATATTATATTGCAGTACTTTGAATTAAACAATAGTTGACACAAAAATGAACTCTAATCCTCTAGACATGGGTTAAAGTCACCTAAAGTAAGAACAAAAATGATATGATATACACTTAAATTATAACAGCTAAACTATTGTGAACTCTGTCAGTGATGATAGCAATGCTAGGATGAGCCCTTTCAAGCTGCCACTTTACTAAAGCCCATTTAAAAAAAAAAAAACTAATATCTAAATTAGCTATAGATATATCTATATCTAAACTAATAAACTAAAACTAATAAATATCTCTATGTTTGTTCAAGTGTGGGAATCAAAAATTGGATGAGTCTGAAGCACAACACAGCCATATCACCCTGTAGCCTAAGGCTGTTTGCCCCCTGAAGCTAAGCAGGGCTGAGCCTGGTTAGTACATGGATGGGGAGACCTCCTGGGAAAACTAGCTGAGGTGTTAGTGAGGCCAGCAGGGGGCGCTCACCCTGTGGTCTGTGTGGGTCCTAATGCCCCAGTATAGTGACGGGGACAATATACTGTCAGAGCACCGTCCTTCGGATGATCATCCAGGTGGAGCTGCACATTGGTGGTGGTTGAGGAGATTCCCCCTTCTATGTAAAGCGCTTTGAGTGCAGAGAAAAGCGCTATATAAATGTAATTAATTATTATTATAACACTCAGAGGTTATTACATGTAGCCCTCAATAGCGAGCGTTGAGGGTGATTCTGGTGTAACCAAGGCAGTCTTCACAGCAGCACTGGGCCCAGGACCCCAAGAAGCTAGAAAAGAGCACCAAGAATGACCATCAACATCACAGATAGCAGAGGTCACACACACTGTAATACGATAAAATATAGTTCCGGCCCTTCAGGCAACAATAGCGAGCATTGAGGGAGATTGGAGGATAACCACACAATCTTCAGGACAACGCCAGACACTGGAACCACAGGATGGATATTGCTGAGGCTAGAAACAAGCAACCACAATGAACACCGACACCACAGATAGCAAAAGAACACGAATTCACACTGTGTGGTAGTAAAATATAGTTACAGCCCTTCAGGCAACAATAGCGAGCGTTGAGAAAATCCAACTGCAGTACACCGGTGTTCAAGCAGAGAGGCCTGGGAACCTGGGCTTCATTTACAGAGCAGGAGTGTGCATTGAACACAATAACAGCCACCAAGCAACAGCCACCAAGCAACAGTCACCAAGCAACAGCCACCAAGCAAGTCCTTCTCTCTCTTCCAAAGGACCAGTTTTTATCTTGCTTCAACCCAGGCATGGCCAGCTGGTAAACAATTAGTCGCTAATCAGGGTTTCTGCAGGTTTCAGTAAGTCAAATTTAAGACCTTTTTAAGACATTTTAAGACCATAAAGATTGAAATTTAAGACCTACACGACGCATTATTCAAGTTAGATAGATAGTTACCTCGGGATCATTAGAGTATCTATCTATCTATCTATCTATCTATCTATCTATCTATCTATCTATCTAGGATTATCTGATGTGTGTGTGAGAGAGAGGGAGAGGTAGATTTTTTTTAATAGAAAATTGTACTTTTGCATATTATACTGTACAAACACAGTTATTGTTGATTTTAGTTGATCATAGTTGATAATAACTAGAGAGGAAATGATGAGATAATTAAAGTGACCAAAATTATCACGGTTATCACAGGGCGAACGTGTGTGACACGAACCATGCGATTTCAGGCCCAAATATAAATGATCACATTCATCTGATCTTTCCTAACAATCCGCTAGCTGCCCGCCCCATAAGCATGCCGTAAAGAAAACGCGTCTCTGTAGGCAGCCTAGGCTCTGAGATCTGCACACAAAAACAGTTGGTTTCACCAACCACTCAAAACCAAAATAAATAGTGTTCCAACCAAACACCAACAGGGGTGGGTGTTGTGAGGTTTTCGCGTGCAGCCGTCATAGGCAGCCGTGCACGAGCGCAAAACCTCACAACACCCACCCCTGTCGGTGATTGGTTGGAACACTATTTATTTTGGTTTTGAGTGGTTGGTGAAACCAACTGTTGATACAATTAGAATGCATCAAACAAAAATAGGGAAATGATGATAATATTACTAAATATTATTTACTTTACCAAACAAAACAGAGAATCAAGTAGGTAATTATGAGGAATTCATGTTTAGTTATGTTGATGTTATACATTTGATGTATGTATTCATTAAAGCGTTAGCTATCATGAAATCAGTAACACTTTACAATAAGGTTTCATTAGTTAAATTTGTTAACATGAACTAATAATGAACTGCACTTCTACACCATTTATTAATCTTAGTTAATATTAATTTCAGCATTTACTAAAACTATGGAAGTAAAATAACGACAAATGTTTTTGAAACAAAAAAGCTTGTTGAATTGCACTACTCTAAAAAATATGCATTGCTTTAACCCTGCTTTAGCATTTTAATGCATTGTATTTTCAGGGCTTGCATTTTTTATGGGCTGAAATTCAACATGGTTGTATATTTAAGCTGTGAATATTTCAATTCAAAACATTTCACACACATTTTCATTATTAAAAATGCAATAATCCTTATTCACCTTTCAGATTTCACTTCCAAAATGTTCATTCTGTTTAAAAATACAACCTATAATATTCGACCGTCAATTTTCGGTCCATTTTATTTCGCTTTATAAATTTGCTTCCACAAATTCAGTGGTTCAAATTCGACATTTGACATCCAGGAATGGCAGGAATATCAGTAGATTTCCGATTGATGATCTCCATAGCTGTTAGTCGGCCTCACCAGCAGGGGAGCAAGTGGCTGTTGACGAAGAAAACTATAGAGCAACGGGTGAGAGACTCATTCATTCGTTGAATTACAGAAATGGAGCGAGCAGTTGGTTATTTGTGATTATTATCAGGGCGATGAATTGTGATGATTATCATATGGAAAAGCTGATAAAGACACAAAAGCTGTGTTTACATTGAAGTCTTCACTGTTACTTTTGTACATGTAAGTGTTTCTAAAGGTAATATAAATAAGCTTAAGAATCAATAGATAAAACTTTAAAAGATGGATAAATGTGAGCTTAAATGTTCAATTTCTATATCAACTATATAAACAAACTTCATAACTTTTACTTGCAGTGATATAGCAAGATTTTTAGTTGTCCTCTTTCATAAACATCTCTTTTCTTCTTGTGTAAATTTTTTAAATTCTTATTATTTTTCAATCTCAGTATATTCTGCAGAAGAGAGAAGTGAATCGCAGTTTCTCAGCATGTGATTGGCTGTTCGCTACTGATGTCACACCTAAACTCATAAACTCACGATCAAAGCCTGAGTTGACAGAGAAAGTTGATGATCAGCGTCATGGTACCAACAAGCCTGGGGCTTGTTTCAGAAAGGAGGTTCAACCAACTCTGAGTTGAAACTTGAACTCTGAGTTGACTTACCCTAAGATGGAAAACTTTGACTTTTCGGTTTCAGAACAGCTGAAATTAGTTAGTTCAATCAACTCTGAGTTGGCTGACTCTTGAGTTAAGCGCGTGCACCACAACTATAAAAAGCCATTATCAATGGAGCGCAGATATTATGAGTCACCATGGCAACAGCGCCAGACAAAAAGAGGTCTGCATATTTCTCACCAGCAGAACTGGATGAGCTTCTGAAAGCATATGGAGAGTACGAACACATATTATTATTATTATTATTTAAATATCGGCTGCAGCAGCGAAGGACAGAGAGTTAGCCAGGGAGAAAATAGCCGCTCGAGTCAATGCGTACGTTTACATTTTAATTACTGTTATACAGTGATGGGTGTAATTAATTACCATGTAATCTAAATACTAAATACTCTTAATTCTTTTGTAATTTAAAGTAAAAGCTGATGTAATTGCATCATGTAATTCCTCTTTAAAAAAGGGGAGGAGACCGAATGAAACTCTGGGTTTCCCGAAGAAAACCTGCTCCCGACCAGGTTAGGTTCACAGAGTAAGTTACCATGGTAACTGACTCTGAGTATAAGTTACCTCTCTTTCAGAAACGGGCTTGACTTACTCTGCTTTCTCGAGTTTGACATACCTCCCATTCTGAAACAGAAAACCCTGAGTTTCCCTCATTTCAGGGTTAACATACTCAGAGTTTTCACTTAACCTCCTTTCTGAAAAGGCCCCTGTTTGGATTGGTTTGGTTTTGTGAACTCGAAAATAATCCTGTAACCCTGAGTTTGTTCAACTACCATCATGGTACGGTTTCAAGGTCTTATTCTAGTTGATGACAATAATTTAAAGTTAATAACTACTAAACTACTAGAGTTTCACCAACATGAAGATTTAATAAATAAACTGGAAAGTTTGTTTACATATAAAATCTATTTTATAATCATATCTATGCTCGGTTTACTATGATTTTGTACAGGTCAAGTTCAGATTCAGAAAGAAGAATGTCTCACACTGTCATACCCATGACCTCCTCAACGCTGGTCATCCAGTTTCAACCACCAACACAAACACCAGCAGCTGGAACTGGGACAAATGTTCCTGTGGCTGTTTATGGACAACAGCTAGCAGGAGTTTCACATCTTCATGGACTTCAGCCTTTTCTGAAAGGCCAACCAAAAGCCCTTGGGGTGAGAAATTGTTCATAAACCCAAATCATTTTTATGTGTTTATGTCAGTGTGAGTGTTATGATTTGGTGGTTTTAGTTGTTGTGGACAGCACTCAGAAACAACAGTTGAAAATAAAGCGCAGTTTATTAATAACACAACCCAAAGTCTATGGAAGTAAAATAATGTCAAATGTTTTTGATACAAAAAGCCTGTTGAATTGCACTACTTGAAAAAAAAAAAAGGCATTGCATTAACCATGCTTGCATTTTAATGCATTGTATTTTTAGGGCTTGCATTTTTATGGGCTGAAATTCAACATGGTTGAATATTTAAGCTGTGAATATTTCAATTAAAAACATTTCAAACACATTTCCATTATTAAAAATTCAATAATCCATATTCACCTTTCATATTTCACTTCCAAAATATCCAAACTGTTTAAAAATACAACCTATAATATTCAACAGGCAATTTTCGGTCCATTTTATTTCGCTTTGCAAATTCACTTCCACAAATTCAGTGGTTCAAATTCGACAGTAAATTCAACTGCAGGAAAAGCAGTAGATTACCGAGATACTCTCCATCTGCTGTTAGTCAACCTCACCAGCAGGAGGTGCAAAAGTGCTTGTTGTTGACGAAGACCAGAGCAACAGTTAGAGCAAGCCATTCATTCATAAAACTCATTTAACAGTAAGTGTAAGTGTATTTGTGATTATTATGACGGCGGTTTTATGTTAAATTCAGTGTCTTCACGGTTACTTTCCCTGTGTAGCCTACAAGCATCTTTCTCTACCGTGAACAAGATTATAATGTTATTCCCCGATGCGGATATACAGATCCAATATTACATTTTTGAGGTTGACATATATTTCTCTTGGTTGTTTAGTTGCCTTAACTTTATATTGTGGCGATGTGCTGCATGCAAGCTATTAGGGTTTCCCTCAATACTTAAGGATTCCCCAGCTGGACATATAAAACGCTTAACGTAGCTTAATGGACTAATTACAGTGATATAAAAGACCAAACTCGCAGGCAAGCAGATTGACTCAGAAAAACGCGCAAAGTTTAATGCTGAGCGTTTCCCAGTGATAGACTGGCATAAGTTGGCTTGACGTTGGACATTCGCACATTTAGTCTCTAAAGTGTATACGACTTTGGTATACACGTTTCTAACTTCAATAGCATTTGAATAGAACGACTTACAGTCATAAAAACAACTGTAAAGTGTTAATGTAGTGTCAGGCATACTGCACACCCTTTGGATTTTTGATATTTATTCAAATAAATTAAAGTTTGCTATTGAAGTTAGAAACGTGTATGTCAATGTTTTATGCAACTTTTGAGACGGTCCCTAAATGTGCGAATGTCCAATGTCAAGCTAATTTTACATTTATTAGGCTACATTTAGTCATTTATTTAGCAGACACTTTTATCCAAAGCGATTTACAGTTAAACTAACAATAGGAGGACAACAATATGCAAGTGCTAGACTCTTCCCAGTTTAAGCTAATGCAATACACGTAGGCATATACTGTAGAGAGAGAGAGAGAGAGAGAGAGAGAGAAGAGAAAAGAGAAGAGAAAGTGTTAGTATTGATCAAGTGTTGATTTTATGCCAGTATATCACGAAACGCTCTGCATGACACTTTGCGCGTTACCTTCATATTCTTAGTCCATCTAGCCTAGTAGCCTACAGCCTACATCCCCAATAAGGTGCGAGTTTGGTCTTTCATATCACTGTATTAGTCCATAAACTACGTTAAGCGTTTTGTCCCGACAGAAGGGGAATCCTCGAGTGTGAGGTATTGAGGGAAACCGATTGTAATCCTGTTCATGTAGAGAAAGCTGATGACATGTAGGCTACACAGGGAAAGTAACAATGAAGTTATTGAATGAAACATAAACACAGCTTTTGTGTCTTTATCATCTTTTCCGCATATATACTGACACAGATAATCATTTTCATTTTATGAATGAATGGCTTGCTCTAACTGTTGCTCTGTCTTCGTCAACAACACGAGCTTTTGCACCTCCTGCTGGTGAGGTCGACTAACAGCAGATGGAGAGTATCTCGGTAATCTACTGCTTTTCCTGCAGTTCCGTTGAATTTACTGTCGAATTTGAACCACTGAATTTGTGGAAGCGAATTTGCAAAGCAAAATAAAATGGACCGAAAATTGCCTGTTGAATATTATAGGTTGTATTTTTAAACAGTTTGAATATTTTGGAAGTGAAATATGAAAGGTGAATATGGATTATTGAATTTTTAATAATGAAAATGTGTTTGAAATGTTTTTAATTGAAATATTCACAGCTTAAATATTCAACCATGTTGAATTTCAGCCCATAAAAATGCAAGCCCTAAAAATACAATGCATTAAAATGCAAGCATGATTAACGCAATGCCTATTTTTTTTCAAGTAGTGCAATTCAACAGGCTTTTTGTTTCAAAAACATTTGACATTATTTTACTTCCATAAAAGTCGTAGTCCATTAAGCAGACAGAAGCTCAGAGCACAGTAAATCAGACCACACAAAGCATACAAATGTTTGTTTGTTTGTTTGTTTGTTTTTTTAAGTGACAATGCAAAAAATGTATAGTGTATCAGTCACAGAGAAGAACGATTTATGGATGAGCAAAATCTGTCCATTGCTTGCAATGAGAGTACCTAACTACAGCTGTTATAAATGTATATTGTTTATGTAATATTGTACCCCAAAGTGTGATACTGTTTTACTTTAAAATACTTTCTTATCCTTCACAGGTTGTCCAGATTATGATTGGTCTGTGGACTTTCCTGTTGGGAATCGTGTCTACAGTTTATGCAGATTCCATCTTTGTCTTCAGTGGTATTCCTTACTGGGGATCTCTCGTCGTAAGAAACACAATTATACAAAAAAGTGTTGTGTCTTGTATAACACAAGTTGCGTATTCCAGCAGAAACCTTGACTTTTGTCTTTCTCTCTGTTCTCAGTACATCATCGCAGGCTCACTCTGCATTGCTGCAGAAAACAAACTGAATTCACCCTCCAGTTTGTGTTTGGTATGTACACAACACTTGTTGTTTTCCAGGGTTTAACCAGAGGCACTGGAACCCTGTTGTGTTTGTACTGATTTTCTGTAGTGATTTCTTCTTCCTTATTTTTCTGCCCAAAAAGTGTATGGGCATCAGTGACCGTAATTTGTAGAGACCCCAAACTTGTCATGAGTAATGGCAAGAAACAGAATAATATTTTCCCATGAATCCTCGAATGTATATCTCTGAATTTATTTCCATCTATAAACATTTCACATTTCTGACATTTTTCATTTTCCAAAAAAAATAAAATAAAATAAAATAAAATATATATATATATATATATATATATATAATTTTTTTTTTTTTTTTTCTTCAAACTTCTAGGCCATTTGTCCAATCTGCACTAAAGTTTGCACATTGCAGCTGGGGATGTTGCTGGCAAAAAGTTATCAAACTAATTTTGATTAATTGAAGCATTGTGGCAATATAAGTGAATCAAACTGTCTCATTGAGCAACGCTCATTTTCCACAAATTTATATTTTTCTCCAGAACGCAACGCACAAACTTAAAGGAGCTGTATGTAAGAAATGTATTTCAATTAATCATAAAATGGCCCTGATATGTCACTAGACATTAAGAAATCATGTTCATTTCAAATACTTATATCACTGACAACAGTAGTACGGCCAGGATATTGTCATTTAAAAAGTGAAGTTGCAGCCCTCAACTGATGTTGATGTTGTCATCTTGTGTTTTGGCCTGAAGCCCCACCCTCCACCTATCTACCAATCACGAAGTCAGTAGTATTTCGGCATCCGGGTTGCCAGCTCTGCTCTAGTTACCACAGCTGCAGCTCCTTGTTGTAGCAGCCTACGTTCCTGCTGGATACTGCAGCATATCTGGCAACCTCGAGTCAGGGGGGAGGGGGAGGGGATACACCGCTCTACAATAATTTGAAAGTGATTGCAGTACCAGTTTTGGCCACAATCTTACATACAGCTCCTTTAATTCTTAAATCTTAAATTTAATAGACAAAGACTACAGGACACATCGAGAATTCAGACCAAATTGTGTCAAAGTTGGACCTATAGCCACTGCAACAGAAATTCTAACACTGTAACTGGAGGATCCGTAAAGTTAAATTAATATGAATCTAATATGAATTGGATGTCAAAACAAAACTTATAATATGACTCGGCTAAAATAAAAACATGTATGCTAGTAGCCAATCACATTTCAGCGACTAATAACCTCAAATTTGATTGGCCCACCTTGAAAATTTACATATTTGTATATAGTGTGAAAAATAGTATGTGTACCAAATTTTGTGGAAAAAATAAATGTAATAAAAATAACCTTTTGGGCTGATATTGTATTTCTTAAGGGGTTGCCATTACAGTTTAAGCCCAATAGTTCACACAAATACACAGTTTAAAAAGGTTAGAAGATGACATGCAGTTCATCTAAATTTCAATGTTTCACACAAGTTCAAATACACGCTTCAACAGACAGCGTAATGTCTTTGCCAGCTGTGCAATATGTGGATACATACCGCACAATTTTTGCCACCGAGAGGGTTTTCTTCAGCAGGAAGCCTTTTTCTGCCATTTTTCAAATGAACAACGCAGCCGCACCGCGCTGTACTGGATAAGCTAACATAAAAAAAATGTGTCAGTTATGAATATTTGATGAATATTCGAAATTCGAATTTTAATTTGAAAGCCCTACCAAATACTCTGAGATTCTGCAGCAGATGTCTTTGAATGTTTTCCTCTCATTTCAACGTGTCTGCATACTGTTGTTGGGTGTGGTAGAATACCTTTCCATCTATGTTAACAAGCTAAAGTATGTTTTTTTGTTTTGTTTTTACCTACAGGTGAAAGGTTCACTTGGAATGAACATTTTCAGTGCTCTATTTGCAGCTACTTCCTTTATCATAATTTCAATGGATTTGGGTATAGGGCCGCTCATGTACAGTCACTGCTGGGGTGAGGATTGTCGCTATCGTTTTGATGGAAAGTACAGGGTATGTCACCAACTTTTATCTTCACATTTTTTTAGTAATCACAATAAGATCACTGTGTGGTCAGAACTTGTCAAAAGTCAAGCTATAATCTGTCCAGTTTTTTTCCCAACATTTTAGAAGTAGTTTATAGATCTCTTGCTATTATTGAACATTTACAATTAAAGAAAGCATTGACATTATACATTAATTGTAAACTCAGTCCAGTTTGACCTATCAATATGGTTTATTACTATATGACCTCAAGGATGATAGATTCTGAACTTCTGAACAGCTTGTGTACTGATGTGAGTGCTAATCATCAATTATTTTGTCATTATTATTTGTGCTAATGTTGAATTCTCTCTCAGACTCTCTTCTTGGGAATCGGTAGTGTATTGTTGATATTCGCCGGCCTTCAGTGCCTCATCTCCATGTCTCTGTCAGCGTTTGCCTGTAAAGTCGCCTGCTGCTGTTCTCCACAGGTGAGTGATGTGTCAAGCCAAGGGTTTTTAAATGTGTTTGTCAGCTGAACTCCTCAGATATGCATATAGAATGGAAATAGTTACTTTTAAGGGTGTTCATACTTGGGTTCACGCTTTAAAAGAACCAACAAACACTAAAAATATTTATTTCTTAAATTTCTCCTTTAACCTGTTAAGCTGCAACCCCACTTTTGAAAAATCCCCAGAAATGACATACCCAAACTGAAACAGATACAGTTCATGAACCCTTTGCACTAAAAGCACAAGTATGATCTCATTTGAAAGCTGACACCTGGTAGTTTATTGTAAATGTAGAATTAATTATTGTCATAATGATTTTTTTTTTTTTTAATAGCTTCAAAGTTTTGTAAAGTTATTAGAATTTTTTTTTATGAAACATATTAATGAAAATAAAATTGAAGTTGGCACTGGAGCAATCTAGAAATGCACTACAGCTAAAGCCACATGTCTGACCATGTTATATTTAAAATATGAAGATAATAAGTCTAAAACTCTGTATTTAGTTAAATGTTTTTCAAGATCATGTCATGACTTTATTTTGATTAGGCTACTCTAAAAATGCTACTGATGTTTAGTCATCGTCTAAGCATCCATTCAGTCTTTTGTCTCTATTGTTTTGTGGTGCAGACGAGCCCCATTCAGTCTCAGTCTCCCCCTGCACACATTCACACCTCTCCAGGCTGGTTATGGCTCGAAATATGCATTTCTTTTGTCTGCATTATAGTTACTAACGACTGGCTATTCACAGGGTTTCAATCCCTAATTTCTTTTATCAAAGTTCTCACTTCACATTTGAAGTGCACTAAATAGTGGTCAAATGCACTAAAACATATCAGTAAGCATTCTTATTTAGAACAAAATTAATAAAAGAATAACCCCTGGTGGCAGGTGCACCTAGGGCTAGCTAGCATGTTAGCTTAGCACACCATCAATACACGACCATTTATGAGATTAAAACCATGTTTGTGCTCCAAACTTACTTCATAATGCAATCGAGTGTTTTAAATAATCTTCTGTGATATAATTTGGCTTCAGATAAAAAAAAAAATCAGACAGAAAACATTATTTATAGTTTTATGCACGATGATAAAGTCTATATCGATTAGCATTACATTATAAATATAATCTATTATTATGAAAATACCTGGCATGGCTTGAAGAACACAGGCAAATCAAATATCATAGCAAACATGTTTATTGTCTTCAAAACATGCATATTACAGCGGGATCTCTGTAGCTTTGTGTGTAGCAGTGACGTCCTGGAATGTCACATGATTATGGCTCTTCTTCATGTCCCATATATGGATTATTTTTTGTGCATATAGCGCCCTCAGGCTATTGGTATGAATTGAAAACACTGCACATCTCAGTAAGAAGCGATCATAATGATTACATCGACGCATTTGGGTATAAATTCAATAAATATTATTCCTGTCTTTAGAAATATGACGTGAATCTATGAGAATATATCAATATTTCTCCAAGTTTGCACATTTTTGAGCTAAAAGCCCTGAAGGACGTTGTTTTGTGAATCGCTGTCATGACGACAGCACGGGAGTTTTTTATGAATGAAAGCGGCTGACGTGCATAATTCATATTAAAGGTATCGACTCATTTTTTCATTTCATAACTCCTGACACAAATTAAGACATAACTGTCGCTATAAGTTTCTCAGAATACAATAGTGGTCAAATACTGAAACTTGAGTATTATATCTTTTTAATGATGTATAGTTTGTCAAGGTATAACATTAAATCTGATAGTAACTTTGAACTATATAAATAAAAAAACGCTTCAGTGCGCCCACGCACTGGTGAAGCTTAACAGGTTAAATGTTGCTAATGTAGCTGATATGATCCTAATGATCTGAGTGATCTGTTGGGTTTATATTCAGTGATCATATCTGCAATGTATTGAGGTCCTAGGCCATTGAATGATTTATATACCAGTAATAATACTTTAAAAGAGATGGGAATGCTTTGCAACATGTCACAGTTTGCAACAAGAGCCTGAACCTCGAGTCGAGACTCGAACTCGGATCGCTTTGTGCACAGCTGCGCTATATGACAGCACTGCCCTTAAGGATATCGCTACGACATAACAGATCATTTTTATTAGTTGTTTTGCCAATGGGTCATTAGATTTCTGCTCATTCTAAAGTAGTCCAGAAATATTACATTTATTTAAATGCATTAGTGAGAGGGTGATTGCCTGTTTGAATTAATACTATCTGTATATGCTGCGTCTCTATACTAATAATGAAGCTGTGGGTTTTAGTTACTTCAAAAATAGAAAGATACATGATAGAACTTTTCAATTTTTAAGCTGTTATTGATCAATCACAGGACAGTAAGTGTCTGCGCTCCTGAACCGCGATCTACACTAGATGCGCTTCTCTGTATGTGTGTGTGTGTGTGTGTGTGTGTGTGTGTGTGTGTGTGTGTGTATTACAATGCAGCATCACATTAGTTTAGAACAATGATTTAAATAAACTGTTTAAAACTTGCATTAACCCGATCAATACTGAGTATCCAGATGGTATAAACAAACATAACTTGTGGAGCGCACTCAGAGTATGCATTTATTTAACTGATGGAAACAGTGTAAAACTGGGCTTTAAAGATTTCTTATCCCGTGCCCCCCTCTATAGGACAGCATTAATATATGTAAAAAAGAAAGGAAACATTTGAAGCTTTGATCGTGATTGTTATACGAAAACCCTTAAGTGCGACCATTTAGAAAAGATTTAGCACACTAAGTCAGAACACTCTGAAGGTCTTCTGCAAGGCGGCCATGTTGTTAGTGTCAAAATCACATGATCAACGACTAGCTGATGTTAAGCTTAAGACAATTTGTTTTATAAACACTTTTTGTTAAACTGGTTGAAACTCTCTTCACATCCTGATATCAATCAATAATAGAAGTGGTCTCAATATTAAAACATGTACATATATCTTCTGTGGAAGTATCAGGACCAAACAATATCCGTCCAATATGCATCAAATTATCTCATGTCTCAAAGCACATAACATTACAATAATAATGAATGTAAACAACTTACTGAGACTGCATTCGGTCAGATTGCAATGTTACGATGTCCTACCTGTCTGTCAACATACTGTATGTATTCCCATACCTCCTCGCACTTGCTCTCACAGACATCACTCGTCATCAGTGCGTTCTGTAAGGCTGTGCACAGGGACGGACTGACAATCTGTGCGTTCTGGAAAAGTCCAGAACGGCCGTCCAACCGAGGGCCGTCGGCACAAAAAAAGAAAAAAGTCTAACAAAGCAATATGAACCGCCAACAGCAGGGGCACTAATACGATCACTTATATGCTACGCTACGTGTAAAAAACAACAACTGAGGAAGAAGAGTCGGCCTATAGCCACTGACAGAAAGTTAGTTTTATAAGGCTGCACTTTTAAATTTGCTTACATTATATTTGAATAGCAGTGTTCTCCAACGTGGTGCCTGTGAGTTGCCCGCTAAACACATTCTGTAAATAGCCCCAACTTGCCGTCGGAGTTCCAGACTTCGGAAAAAATGGTATAATTTTGCGACCTTTTCAACTAAACGTTTCAATTTGAACTTTTGCCTCTACAAAATTACCCTACTCTCTTTGATTATACGCTGTCATTTGCGTTGCGTATGTGAAAGATCAAATGGCAAACGCTCAAAAAGCGGAACAAAACTTTGATCTGAGCAGCGCATTATTAGCTCTGCCCAAAAAACAGCGATCGCGGACAAAGCAGCTGTGCGATCTCGATCACGCGAACATTAGGCTATTACACAGAGCTGCGCGATCCACTGAGAAGCATTTAAATTCAGCGCAGAATTCTCTATCTCTATTATAAACCCACAAATGACTATGTGATTTAAGCTTGTTAAAAGCCAGATGAAACATCGCTGATATTCTCAACATATTGACGCAAAAAAAAAAAAAAAAAAAAAAAAAAAAAAACAGGCGAAACATTGTTCCGAGAACAAACCAGTTAGAAGACATTTCACACCAAAACTTATGAATTAACTTTAGTAAAACAAACTTTTTTGGCAGAAATGTGCCTGTATTCATATTAAAAATGCTGTTATATTAATATAGTCATGTATTAAATGTAGCCTAATGCAGTAATGTTTTGTTTAGAAGTTATGGCAGTTTATTTTTTTTTATTTTTTTTTTCATTTATATTTATACTAAATGTTTGGGCTACTGTTTTTGATAACACATACAATAGGTTTATAGAAAATCAACAAAAAAAATCAATAAATATTTTCATAATTTTTCAGGAATTGTTTTTTTTTTGTTTTTTTTTAAACGCTTGTAAGTCTGAACCAGAATATCAAGATATTTTATTATTTCCCATATGATGGTGAAAAGTAAAAAAGCTTCACCATGTTATGTATAATAAATATTGGAGTATAACAAATAAAAATTCCTTCTAGATTATTTTATCCCTTGAGATAGCCCTCGCACACAAAAAGGTTGGACCCTGGTATATAGTAACTAGGCCTATATGTTTTATAATTACAAGTTTGTGTAATTTGGGGTTACTGTAGCCAGTGACATTTCATTATTTGTATTTTATGGCATTGTACATTTTTTGTTTTTATTTGAAGGCTGAGGCTTCATTAATAAACACAACCCCAATTATTATCATTTGTTTTGAGATGTTACTTGCTGTGAATACCTTGTCTGATAGGCTACAGTATTGTGGCATATAGTATCAGGACATCCTGGCTATAGTGTCTGTCGCACACGGCTAGGCGAATGGCCGGATGATGGGCCTATTTGGGAAAAAGTCCAGGGCTGTTTTTTAGCCCCAGTCCGTCCCTGGCTGTGCAGAGTCACCGAGCGCCACAAACAGACAGAAGCATGACACTGAAACAAGCAGCACAACTGACTATATGTGTAATTTCTACCGTTTGATGGATTTTATGCCCCCATGAATCAATTCTGCATATTTTACTGCATCATTGACCTACAGCCAAAAACATTGACCTAAAATCACCCGATTTGCAGCATATCAGTCACACATGAGCAGTTTTTAAGATGTATGTATGTGCATTAATTGTTGCTTCATACGTTAGCTGTAATGTTTATGGTCTTTTTCGGGATAAGGATAATATTGAGATATTGAAATTGAGATGGGTGTGTCTGCTGCACACTGCTGACAAGTAACTGAACTAACACAAAATAGATTTATTTATGTAATTATGTATGAAATATTATGCATGAACACACTGTATAGTATATCTGGGAATATAAGCAGAAATTGATTTGAATTTACATTAAATACATAAATACAATCCCCTATTACTAAATTGCACTATATTGCAATAAAAAGCATAATTTTGCTTGGAGCGAAAATATAAATGCTTGAAATAAAGCTTAATGTCTTTAAACCCATACACAGTCAGTGTCATTTTTCTCAATAAGTTGTGAAGCATGTAAATTATTGCTGGACGTCTTTTTGTTGACCATAATGACTTGACTTTAAAGGTCCCGTATTATGCCCCTTTTCACAAGATGTAAAATAAGTCTCAGATCATTTTTTACAGCATGTTTAAATTGTCATTTTTTGGGGCTCAGAAAAACGCGCTGTTTTAGTGTGTGCCCTTTAAATGCAAATGAGCTGCTGCTGGACCATCTGTAGACGTGAATACAGATACACAGAAAAAAACAATACAAACCAATACAAAAAAAAAAAAATTTTCCTGATCAGTAGTTGGGTGTGACCGGGCACGGCGGCCACCCCCGCGGTCGCATCTGATGGCATATTGGTTTATCTCCGTGTCGGTGGCTTTGTCAGACATGCGATTCTTCCTCACTGCTCCTGTAAGACATACAAAAAAACACACAAAGCAAAGAAACAAAGTAAATATTAGATTCAATATTCAAAGATTCTTTATTACATGAAATAGTAAAATGCTAGCACAAATAAATAATAAATGTGACTAAAGTGGTGTGGAATGAGTAGTAGGAAGGTAAAAGAGCAGCAAAACTCGAGAGCACGTAGATGTGAATTTGAGAATTTGTACAATAAATATTTGTACTTGTACGTGAACATATACAAAACATTTACATTGTTCAAGAGCCGTTTTATTTGTTGGCGCCTAGCCAATGAAATGGGACTTCTATTGTACGCGATGATGTCACAAAACCCTCATCCTCGGGGACGCTCTGAAACGCTAATGGCTTAATGCATTAGACTGATATTAAAATAAATATCAAACTCAAACGCCATACTAATAATGCATACTACAGAAAAGTAGATGATCACAGAATATGAAGAAAGCAAATTATGGTGTTTACTGAGCTTGATAATATCATTTATTTATTTTAATATCAGTCTAATGCATTAAGCCATGTTAGTATTTCAGAGCGTCCCGAGGATGCGGGTTTCGTGACATCAATAGAAGTCTCATTTCATTGGCTATGCGCCAACCAATAAAACTACCTTCATAGAGTAGTGAGTGAATGAATGAGAGAGTGGTGATTAAGTAAAAACTGAGTGAAAGGCATCTATAAATAATAGTTACGAGTCATAATGGCCTTGGTTGCCATCTCACTGAATTTTTTTTTATTGTTCATCCCTTTCCAATTTATTGATTTGGCTACACTGTCTGCAAAAATGTGTGCCAAAATGTTAAATATTATGTGTTTGGTATCTCTTCCCCCAATGGAGGCCAGCATCCCCACCTGTGGAAACAAGAGACTAAATTAGTGAGAAGTAAGAGATTGATAAATGATAGAGTTATGGGCAACATAGCAATGAGTGTGGGACATATCTCATGTCATGAATTACATCTTGAGGTAATAAGCTTTCAGGTTTATATGGTTGAATCAGTTTTCCCTTAAAGGGTTAGTTCACCCAAAAATGAAAATTCTGTCAGTAATCTTCGGAACACAAATCATCATCTTCAGAACACAAATTAAGATAGTTTTGATTAAATCTGAGAGCTGGTTTCTAAGGGATCGAAACTTGCCGGCCCAGAAAAGTTAGTAAAAACATTGTTAAAACAGTCCAAGTGACTACAGTGGCTCAACTACAAGTTTATCAAGCGACGAGAATGCTTTTTGTGCGCAAAAACAACAAAAATAACTTTTATTCAACTATTGAATTTCCGTCTTTGTGGGCCTGAATGAATTCACGTAATGTAACAGCGCTTCTGGGTTGTATGTCACACGCATCACACACACATGACCAGCGTCGGCCAATAGTGAGCCTACGTGGTGACGTACAACACAGAAGCGCTGCGCTGTTACACTACATGAACTCATTCAGGCCCACACAGACGAAAATGAATAGTAAATATCTATATCTAAATTTGTGTTCCGAAGATGAACAAAAGCCTTAAGGGGTTGGAACAACATGAGGGTGAGTGATTACTGACAGAATTTTCATTTTTGGGTGAACTAACCCTTTAATGGGACAGGCTAAAATGTGTTAGCTGTAAACCTTTACCATCTAAATCCATAAAATCCCATTCATTCCAATGGGAAAATGTATTTTGAAGGCAAATATATTAGGGCTGGGCAAGTTAACGCGTTATTATTGTGTTAACGCATTTATTAATTAACGCCGACAATTTTTTTATCGCACGTTAACGCAGTTTTTTTTTTTTTTTAAAGTCCGTTGCTCACCGGCTTAGTTTAGCGGGGATGCTCTGCCATGTGAATTCCCTCCTGTTGATGTCCTGATAACTATTTCGATTCTGGAAACTCACAAACAGCGAGGATCAGTCTCTCTTCCAATGATCTGTGCTGCGCGTCGTGTACAAAAAGTTCAAGACAATTCAACTTCGGCAGCGGGCGGGTGTGTTTATTGTTTATTGTTTTATTTGGATCCCCATTAGCTCCCACTATGGTGGTCGCTAGTCTTCCTGGGGTCCACTGAAATCACAATACAAAAATACAAAATTAAATTAATCCATACATCAGTAAGATCTATGAAAACTATACGATGTATTAGCTGCCATGACACACATTTAAAAGGACGGTACAAATTATGCAGTTATGCAAAAAGCAACATCTATTCAACATGCAATTTAAACAATTTAAAACAAAACATACAAAAATAAAATAGGTAATACTTTCACTCCTGTAATCTCTGTTTTATTGTTTTCTTAAAAGAAAATTGACTTTTGATTTCCCTGACGCTGAATGGAAGTGAGTTCCACTCTACAGCCCCTCTGTATACAATAGTTTTCTTCATAAAATTACATCTTGGACTAGGAGTAATCATTATCTTGTTGCTGACTGAGCGTGTCACATGCTCATGACCATATCCACTAAACAATATTTTTTCTTTTATAAAGTTATATGCTTCATTAGCCATGACCTTATGCATGAATAACAGAAGATTATATTTCACTTTTGCCTCTACAGTTAACCAAGATAATTTAATATGCATCTCACGCACACTAGCGCGAAAAGAACAGTGCACAGCTACTCTGGCTGCTCTATTCTGTGCAATTTGTAGTTTTCTTAGATGTTTTTGGGCCGCACTAGTCCAAACTACTGGACAGTAATATAAGTGAGACAGAACAAGACTTTGGACGACATTTTTCAATGTAGCAGTTGGACAATATACAGAGCATTTTCGGGACATAGCAATACCCCTGCCCATCTTACTGACAATGTGGTCAATCTGGTCTGACCAAGATAATAAATGATCTAGCCTAACACCCAGCAGTTTAAATCTGGTAACCTGCTCAACCACATTGCTCTCTATATGCAGATTAAGTGAGGTGATACTTGGTAACATGTATCTATTGCAAAATATCATACATTTAGTTTTGGAAATATTCAGTACCAATTTATTCTTTTTCACCCAGTCCACTACTGTATTTAACTCATGCTGGAGATTCTCATTGAGTTCAGGTAATGTTGATGCTTCAGTGAACAAAGTAGCATCATCAGCATACATAACAACACTAGCCTTTCTAAAAACATGTGGAAAATCGTTTATAAATATTGAGAATAAAAGTGGACCCAGGCAGCTTCCTTGTACTATGCCGCATGAATTTGTTAAGCAGTTGGAAAGACTACCATTGAAAAAAACCTGTTGCGTCCTATTGGAAAGATAACTATGCACCCAGGTCAGTGCTGAATGTGAAAAACCATATGCTTTGAGTTTGGCTATGAGAAGACTATGGTCTATTACATCAAAAGCTGCTGTAAAGTCCAAAAACACAGCTCCTACTAGTTTCCCTTCATCTAAACAAGTTAGCCACTCCTCTGTCATTTGTGCTAGGGCAGTGTTTGTGGAAAAGCCTTGTCTATATGCATGTTGGAACTTTGTCATCAATTCATTTGTACTGAAATAATCCATTATTTGATTAAAGATGATCTTCTCCAAAATTTTGCTTAACACTGGGAGTAAACTAATTGGTCTACTATTTGATCCAGTAAAGCCCGCTTTTGCATCTTTAAGAAGAGGTATAATTTTTGACTGTTTCCAAAGCTCAGGAAAAGTACCACTCAAGACGGACCTATTGAAAATGTGACTTATAGGTTTTGAAAGCTGAGTCGCAGCTACTTTAAGTATTCTTCCTTCCAAATTATCTATACCTGCAGATGTGTCAATAGATAGACCCTGTAGCAGCTTCTCTACGGCATCCTGAGTTACAGTACACACAACCGCGACAGTTTCACGGGAACGCACCCGCTTGTCGCTGCACCTTGTGCTCGACCACTTCACCTCACTCTACCAAACACGAATAGAGCGTCTGCCGCAAGTGATTTAATGTTAAAGTCAATGCAAAGACGCGTTTATGCGCGTCTGGAGGTCCTGCGGCGGGAATGAGGCGTTTAGCGCGGTGGACGCGAATTCGCCTCATTCGCGCGTCCAGTTCGTGTCAAACTTATGCTTTTTACGTGCGTCAATTTCGCTCTGGACGCGCGAATGGATTCAAAATGTTCAAGCGTCCAACTAGACGCGAATTTGACGCGCTATTCGTGTTTGGTGTGAACGCACAGTTCACAGACTGTTTACTGCTCCCTGATGAAAGATACTTGATACCTGTTCAGAAAAAAAAAAACAAGAAAACAGGACTCTGATGCTAACTTGTTTATTAACAAGCTAGATAAAAGGTAATGCCCTGGCAGTGGCAAATGGCTTTGGTTTAATATTTGATTTGATTACATTAATGTTTAAGTTGAGATTTACAAGAAATATTTTATTGCTACTGTGCAAAGGGAATACTGTTGGTAAAAAGCACATTAGGTTTTTTGTTTAAAGTTTTTGCAAACCACATGTTATTGCACTTTTGTGTATAGCAGTACATTTAGATCAAAAGTGTGCAATACACTACTTTAGAATTCATTATTAAATTGTGCGCGTAACAATGCGATTAATCGCAAGAAAACCGTGCGATTAATCGCGATTAAAATTTTTAATCATTGCCCAGCACTAAAATATATATAAAAATGCCCAACAGCACCCTCCCAAATCTTATTGAGATGCCCCTTAACAAAAAACAGCATGAATACCAAGTGTTAGTGGACTTAAATGTTATTTAAGCATAATACCAAGTGCAGTTTTTGGGCTGTGTTGCATGGGTTTTTCAACCACCCTTCAAAGTGATCAACCTCCTCGAGGGAGGTTAGGGGCAAGGAGATCTCCTCCGGCATCTCCACAACTGGCTCAGGGGCTGCCATTCTGGCCATGATCACGCTCAAATTCATTGAAAGCTGGTTCATCTGTTGCTTCATGGTCTCCATTAATGTCAGCATGTGGAGGTCAGCAGCTACAAAAACACCAAATTTGTCATGATATGAATTCTACATGTAGCAAAAGCAGACAAAACAAGAAAATACTACATAATTGAATTGAAATAATTTTTAGAAGCATTGTTTTTACAAACATTGAGAAACTCACTCAGAAACATTAAAACCAATGTTAAAATGATCTGTATGGTTTCATGTGATTCAACATTGTGCAAGCATATGTTAAGTTGTTAATGCTTTCTTTGAGCAATAATTAACTTACCTGTACAGATGATTGGGTCCTTTCCAGAACGCCCCATATTCAGGCTGGGCATAAATACTTCAGTGGCTCTTTCTCTGTAGCTAGTTGCCAAACCATCAGAGGACATCCCAGGAGGTGGATGGCGTAGAGACCTATCTGTGTAGTTGTTCTAAGATGAACCATTGTAAGGAGATTGGAATAACTGCCGAGGAGGTATAGACAATGACGGGGGCCTTGAAGGGGAGCGTGGTGGAGGTGGACAAAATGAGGATGGCACTGGAGGGGGTGGTAGTGGAGGTTGGGCGAAGTAGGATGGCCCTGGAGCTGGTTGGTTACTAAACAATAAACATAAAACATAAGGGAAGGGTTATAAGGGAGATATTTCAGTGACATTTGGAACTGAAGAGTGCTAAAAAAAAAAACAGCAATTTAATAGTTTAACAATCGATTTCCACAATCGGACAAATACTGGTTATATTTACCATCGTGACGTTAATGAGGGTCCTGAAGATGGCCGATGTTGAATCGATGGTATTGGTGCCTTCTTGGGTGCAGGCTCTCTATCACTGTCTTCAGTATCACCATGCCTAATTTTTAGGAGAGAGACATTTCACTTGACTGACACTTGCACTTTCACACGGAACACACACAAAACTACATAAATCACATCACTTGGCACTTGCACCTCTTACACTAACACTGTGGACACTTTGCAATTAAACTCCCCTCTTTTGCTATTTATTAAATTACTTTCCTGATCCTTCTTTCTTTCACCCCATCTACAGAAAAGTTGGACATTCAAATGCTAATTCAGTACATGTCTTACATTAGTATTTCTATGTACGTGACAAATAAAATCCTTGGATTATATCCATTTAAACCTGACAAATACAGTATAATAAACATGATCCTCTCTTACATTGGTTTAGGTGTTCTTTTGCCTCGACCAACTTCCTCATTTTCATCATCGGAGTCTAGCTCCGATGTGTCACATATGTCAGTGACTGTTTCATCCCTTGCCAGGCTGACAGGAAGTCACCTAAAAGAACATTTGCATAGGTAAATCAGTGGCATTAATCTTGACTCGAGATATTAACAAAATAGTTACTGCTGGCTATCGGAAGACACAGTACAAGGTAATAACAACAACTAGGTGATTCAAAAATGTATACCATATGTCTTCAATAGTCTGACAGGATGCTTCAACCAGTTGTGGCCTGGCACCTCGGCGAACTTCACAGCTTTGTTGATCCTCTCATCGCTTGTGTAATTTGGCCAGAAAGTAAAACCGTCATTGTGCCATGATTGAGGGACCACAGACACAGACTTCTTGCCATCAAAATATTGCACAACACAGAACATTCTAGAGAGAGAGGAGAGAGAGTGAGAGAGAGAGAGAGAGAGAGAGAGAGAGAGAGAGAGAGCGCGAGAGTTGTATTTGTATTTCTTAAAATAGGAAAAAAGATACACATTACATATACACAATATAATATACATATATAGAAAACAGTGCTTGATTTTTTCAGCTACAGTAGATGTATTTAACAGTAGCATTCCAGGAAAAAAAAATGTAATGAACAATTATAAAAATAAAACACCATATACACTTCACTTCACTGTATAAAATATACATTGATTTTCATTAAAGCTAGTGTAGGCCTATAGAAGGGAGTCACTTGCGCTTCAGCCTGGTTGGCGCTCACGGAACAGGACACAAAATTCAAGAAAGGAAACCCAAGGTCTAGCTAGGACCAAGGAAACAGAACCGGAGTGTAGTGTGAGTCTAGGCCTATTTAAGTTCTTCAGTCAAGAGTAGTGAGTGATTTCCTCTTTTGTTGTTTTATTAACATTAAAGGGATAGTTAACCTAAATGGAAATATAACACGACTGTTATTATGTCTGAAAACAAACACAAGTAATGGAGTTCATAACAAAACTGTATCGCACGCGTGCTACAGTATTCATCGCACAGACCAATTTTTTCGTAGCACGGCCGGTATAATACAGTGAGACTTGATATGGTAACTTACCAACGTCGAACTAATTAATGTATTTGGACGTGGGAAGTAATTCATTTGTTATTGGTGCAAGGCGCTAGCAGTAGCTAGCAGCGGTCACCGCGGTAGCGCTAACATGGCTACGAGTTTGCAGCTAACACACAATGGACACGATATTCAGCAATTTTGGTGAATAATAAGCAAAGACCACTGATTCAGCCTTTAAAGCCTATGTTCACATTAGTTGTGGATGTTTAAAAGAACCTATACCAGCTAACCGTAGCCTAAGCGCAGGTTGTCAGTGTAAACGTTTGAAACTTTTATTTTTAATATAAATATTTAACAGACTAACATGACATCAACACATACTTTTATAATGCACTTACTAAATTTTACTTGTATAATGCACTTACCAATTAGCAAAGAAGGTGCAGCCTGCAGTCTTCCACTCTTCTGTCTGTCAGCTTATTTATGCGGAAAAAAGCATTAGCTAGCGCCGGCGCTTCCGGTCTGAGCAGCTCGCGCTGATCCCGCCCACACGCAGGGCGGACTCAATTCAGTTGTGGCGCGTCAGTTGTGGCGCGTCTGCTAAAGTTTATTGTACATCACACAAAAGATGAAGCGTCAGTTTTACTTCAGAAAATCACCGTAAGAGCTGAGTAAACAAGTTTTTAGAAGTGCGCAACTACATAAACGAATTTCGGTAGAGTTGAGGGAGCATTCCTGTGGGCGGAGGTTAGTCAAAAAACGGTTTTAATGACGTCATTAAAGAAGGAAGTAGAGGGATGTAGTCCAAACGGGCCGTTCGATGTAGGCGACTTCTGTTAAATAAAATATCTCGCTTGGCATTGAACTTTGAGCTTTATCATTTTACAGATATTATTTATACTCTAACAACAACATTACACACTAACTAAAGTTTGAAAAATGGGATCACAAAGAACGGGATCTTTAATGCTCAGCCATGACGCTTTAAGCTTGACGTCGACTAGTCGCTGGATAAGAAATCTTTGAAGTCCACTTTTACGGTCTGCTCCTAGAGCTTTAAAACTACAATGCCCCTCAGAGTAGTTTGTAATCTCAGAAGTTTAACTATTATATCACTATGTGCTTTAAGTCAACATAATAGTTCAATGGAGTCAATTTTTCCCTACTTAGAAACATTGTTCAAATATTTTCTTTCAAGACATTTGTCAGGTTTTTGACCTTAAAGCACCATTTCTTGCAACTACTTATACATCCCTTATTCCAAAACATGATTTAGTACTGGAGGTTTGACTTATTGATATTCAGAGATAAATTAAGCGTGTATAAATAAAGTGGTGCGTCTCATAACTAGGGCTTGGGCAAAAAAAATGATTTTTCGATTAATCGTTTTTTAAAATGTGGTCGATTCAAAATCGATTCTCAAACGCCACAAATCGATTTTTTTCCATATTTATTTATCTATTACCCAAAAGCCAGTATTAGTTTTCCTCCACTGTTCATAGGCTTGCAAACTCCATTTTATAGCTAATGCTTTTGTTAGCTAATAGCTAATCATAAAATAACCTAAACTAGTGCTGCACAATTAATCATATCGCAATCGCGATGTCAAGCCTACGCAATTATATGATGTGAATGTCCCGTGTGACACACAGAAAGACTCGCGCTGATATCGTGCGGGCGCACAAGACAGCCCAGAATACAGTTCTCTTCCGCGCTTGAACGAACAATAACACACAATTATGCCAAAATGTCTTTTTGTCGAGTATCGTCATAACATAAGAGTAGTCCCTTGTGAAAAAAAGTGCACTTAAGTGTACTTTTATAAAGTGTACTTATTACATAAATAATATACTTTAAATATATACACTTAAGTGTGAATTAAATGCCATCTTTTCGGCGCACTTAATGCACATTAAGTGTAATTAATTTCAAATATATCATATATTAAGTTGAAATAAAATGTAATAAGTTGCCATTAAGAGTGATTTTTTGCAACAACTTAATTGGTACTTTATTACAACTTTATATATACTTTCATAATTGCTTCTAGTGTTTTTAAAATATACTTAAAGTGCACTACAAAATGTAATGACACGCAATTAATGTGATTTAAAATATACTTTAATGTCAGTTAACAATACACTTAAGTGTGAATTAAATGCAATGTTTTCGACACACTGAATGCACATTAAGTGCAATTAATTTAAAATATATCACATATTAAGTTGAAATAAAATGCAATAAGTTGCCATTAAGAGTGATTTTTTGGAACAACTTAATTGGTACTTTAATACAACTTTTTATCTACTTTCATAATTGCTTCTAATATCTTCAAAATATAGTTAAAGTGCACTACACAATATAATGACATGCAATTAATGTGATTTAAAATATACTTTAATGTCAGTTAACAATACACTTAAGTGTGAATTAAATGCAATGTTACAATCACAATCAATTTACTGACAAAATAATCTCTAAAAGAATTACATAAAAACCTTTCTGTTGATGCACAAGAAAACCTGTTTCAAACCTGTATGAATTTCATTCTTCTGCTGAACAGAAAGAAAGATATTTAGAAGAATGTTAGTAACCAGACAGTTTTTGGTACCATTGACCATTGATTTTTTTTTCCTATTATGGAAGTCAATGGTACCAAAATCTGTCTGGTTACTAACATTCTTCTAAATATCTTTCTTTCTGTTCAGCAGAAGAATGAAATTCATACAGGTTTGAAACAACATGAGGTTGAGTATATGATGACAGAATTTTCATTTTAAAGTGGAGTATCCCTTTAAACCTTTACCAGCACCAACAGTAAACAGGACCAAATGCTTACTCCAGCATTACAGTGAATCTAAGTTTGTCTAAAAAAAAAACTGAAGAACTCCAAAAGCACAAAAACCAAAATTATTTGGCACCCAATTTTTTAAGTTGTTGGAAAGTGCTGTTTATGTCAATGTCCCAGATGCTCTCCAGAGTAGATGTGAATGGAAATGTTTCAAAGATGCAGGAAAGTCAGAAAAAATGCCTTGAGGAAAAAAAGAAACACAAAAAAGCAGAAAATTTGTTTATAATGCAGATCCAGTCCATTATTATATTTGGCTCAATTGAATGAAAGAGATAGATATACAGTTGCACTTCAGAGTTGATATACACCTTGCAGTATCTGCAAAATGTTAACAATTTTAGCAATAATAGGGATCACAAAAATGTATACGTTTTATTTTCATTTAGTACTACCCTGATGAAGTAGTTTATTCTGCAAGGTGTATGTAAACTTTTGACTGTTAACTGTTGATGAATGTGTGATGTGATTGATTACCTCAGTCACCAGGGCCACATCGTAGTAGAAAGCTGGGCAAGGTTCCTTCTATTTCCCACAAACACCAGGATTCCACTGACTACGCCATCTTCACTGACACTGGGCTTAAAGTGATTAAAAATAGAGAACCTTTTTATTGCTACTTTACAGGGAATTAAGCATAACTTTATCAATTACACAAATATAGATGTATGACCCATGCAAACCCAGGACCAATGCAAATTAAGAAAGGTATTCTTACATTTTAAGCTTGCCCCACATAGCTATCTTCATGAAGGATGTTCCTGTTCCTGTATTTACCACGGTTGACACAGCAATGCTGCAAGCCTTCTTCCTTTGGTTTGTTACCTATAAATATATATACCTATAATATATGATGATTATAGGCGCATGTGTAAATGCACAGGTGGGAATTTATTACTTGCACATGCAAAAGATTCAAAGCATTTAAAAGCTATTAGTGACTTGAAAGTAGTGTTTTAGCTTGATCAGGATGTGCTGTCCTGTCATGATAAATCTTGTAACATCACCTCATCAATACAGGTCTGTGATTCCACACCGTTTGCACTGTATCTCCAATAACAAATATGAACTGATCCTGCAAAATGAATGTTTAAATCCACATAAACAAAAAAATATTACATATTCCAAAACAAATAGTAACTGTATAGTAAATAGTAACTCTTTAAATACAAAATGAAATTGAACACATTACAAGCATTTTTTTCTAGAGGTGGGTAATATATTAAATATTTATGGTGGTTATAAGATTGATTATTTGTATTAAATGTATATAAACGTCTTCGAGTGTTACAATATTGTATCAGCATTCAGCAAATTTTTAGTAGCTTGTTTAAAATCATTTAAAAAGTCAGCAACCAAATTCCTCGAACACGACCACACACGCCTTCCTCACATTACAATGTAAGACATTATTAGAATGCAGTCATATATAAATTATTGAAAACATGATTAATTCACCTCCCGAGTCTATTGAGTTTATAATATCTGCGATTAAAATGCACTCAGCAACTGACATGTTACGGTGAAAAAAAATTAAAGGGTAACTAAACCCCTGGTCAGAGCCTGACTCCACCCACTGGCAATATTTGAAAAATGCTAGAAAAGTGGGCAGACCCCAGCGGAGATACAGGGGACGAACCGTGAGCGGGGGGGCGTGCACCTGAGAGTCCTGCTGTCAGACTGTCTAAAATGGAGAGTTTGCTCACAGGGTCGCAAGACGACGTAAATATGCATCTGATGAGTTTTATCGAGTTGATGTCAATAGCGCGCGCTTTCTATATGCATATTCATATTTTGCCGCTGCTATGTGAAAAAATCCAGCAAAATGCGCCGACGCGTTTGTCGACCCCAGAGGATTAACTTTAGCCTAACCATAAATTGTGATTAAAATATATATGATCACTCACATCAAGACGCAGCTGCGGTGGTGGAGTCCATGCAGGATCGAGGAGCAGCGTTTGGCACTGCGTCGCTGTTCAGCGCGAGCTGTGTGGAGAAGCCCATTTCCACCTCTATTGCGTTGGAAAAGCAATTCCGCGTAAGATGCAGGTTTTACACTCACGGTCTTCCAGGCCAAGTGCATACAAACACTGGCGCCTAATTTCCAAGTCTGCTGGAAAGCTATGCAGTCCAGCAGTGCTGTTGCACCCAGCAACACTACACCATAGACTGTACTACACCTACCACTGTACTAAATACAGATAAATCTACGCTAGCTCATCCAAGGGCGTGGTGAGCTCGTACCAAGGGTGGGCGTGGTGAGCTGGAACCTGCCTACGTCACGCAGTACCGCTTACGTCACGCAGTACCGCAACATCCAATAGGAAAATTCGACTGCAGTAGCCACCGTTCAACCTGAAGAGGGCAGCACTCAGACGTTTTTACACCATATATTGTAGAATTAAAACACTTTATACCCAAATGTCAAAAAAGTTACTCGAATCAATGAACAGCACTAATAAAGCCCCATTCTTACAGATCATTAACTAAAAAAAGTTGGTTTAGGGTTTAGTTACCCTTTAACTAAAGAAAGCATCAAGATATACTTACTTGACTGGTTATTTGCTGTATAACGTCTCATCTGCAAACAAACATTCAAACGTGGTGCTCCTTTTGTTCTCTTGTTTGGCTAGCTTCAGTATCATCACGCATCGCAAACGGATCGCAAAACATATCGCATTTTTCAAACTCTAGTGAAGTAGTGCGTCATAACGACGTAGTATTTCTCGCGCATGCGCATTAAACAACATATTCATATATCATGCATGGTTAAATGTTATTTCAGCTTTTCTGTTTAAGTTAAAGTTGTTCTAACTCATTATGTTGTTAAACTCTGTAAGTTCACAAAACTTTCATTAACCTAACTAAAAGTCAATCTTTTTTTCAATGTAGTGTAGTGTGATTAAAATTAAATGTATTTTAACTGAATTTAAATGCAAATTCATTTTGTTTACATTTGTTTAACTTTTGCTCGCAATTAATACAATTAAATGTGTGTTTAAAAATGTGTTATAAATAATAATTATTTAAAATGTATGTTTAAGTAAAACTTAGTAGACATTACAAAGTGCAGTTTTTAAAACATGCACTTAAGTATGTTTATAAATATTGTCATGAAAGTGTTCTTTCTTTAAGTAACATTTAATTAGACATTATTAAAAAGTGCATTTGTAAAAAGTGCACTTAAGTGTGTTTATAAAAATTATGATGAAAGTGTACTTTCTTTAAGTTAAGCTTAATTAGACATTATTACAAAGTGCATTTTTAAAAAGTGTACTTAATTGTGTTAAGAAATATTGTGATGAAAGTGTACTTACTTTAAATTAAACTTAATTAGATATTATTACAAAGTGCATTTGTAAAAAGTGCACTTAAGTGTGTTTATAAATATTGTGATGAAAGTGTACTTTCTTTAACTTAAGCTTAATTAGACATTATTACAAAGTGCATTTTTAAAAATGCACTTAAGTGTGTTTATAAATATTGCGATGAAAGCGTACTTACTTTAAGTTAAACTTAATTAGATATTATTACAAAGTGCATTCATAAAAAGTGCACTTAAGTGTGTTTATAAATATTGCGATGAAAGCGTACTTACTTTAAGTTAAACTTAATTAGATATTATTACAAAGTGCATTCATAAAAAGTGCACTTAAGTGTGTTTATAAATATTATGTTAAAAGTGTTCTTTCTTTAAGTAAAACTTAATTAGACATTATTACAAAGTGCATTTTTAAAAAGTGTATTTAAGTGTGTTAAGAAATATTGTGATGAAAGTGTACTTACTTTAAATTAAACTTAATTAGATATTATTACAAAGTGCATTTGTAAAAATTGTACTTAAGTGTGTTTATAAATGTTGTGATGAAAGTGTACTTTCTTTAAGTTAAGCTTAATTAGACATTATTACAAAGTGCATTTTTAAAAATACACTTAAGTGTGTTTATAAATATTGTGATGAAAGTGCACTTACTTTAAGTTAAACTTAATTAGATGTTATTACAACGTGCATTTGTAAAAAGTGCACTTAAGTGTGTTAATAAATATTGTCATTAAAGTGTATTCCCTTTAAGTACACATAAGTGGTCTTTAATTTTAATATATTATCTGCAAGTGCACTTTTCAAAAAGTATACTTTTATTATTTTAAGCACACAAAAAGTGTGCTTTCAATACAATTAAGCACACTTCTTTTTCACAAGGGGTCTCGTGACTCGTGAGTGAATGAGGCGCGTGTGAGATCCGTGTCTCTGTCAGCAGTGGTTGGTCTCTTAAAGGGACTGTACACAGTAGCCACTTATTATCTCTGTCGTTAAAGTTAATCAAAGAACAAAGGGAACAGATAAAACACTCACTGCTCTTGACTAAATAACTTTTGTAACTTTAATAAGGATAAGTCTATATATACTTTATAATTAATGCATTGCAGACTGTTTGATAACTTTATTCAATTTCTGTAGGCCTATATGTCCTAACTAGACAGATAAATATATGCAAGTTTTTTTTAATGGGTTTATGTGAGGATTGTTAACATGTTTGATCAAGGCATGTGACTGTACAATTTTCAGCATCAATTTTTCATCTTGCATCAAAATCCTGTCTATTCATTGTATGCATTTGAAATATAGAGTTGGGTTCTGTTTTAATGTACCCAAGTGTACCTAAAATAAAAAGAGTTTAATATACAGGTTTGTAGCTCTTAATTTCTTTTTATTAATTAACCACTTGTAAACTTAAGTTCACTTTTATTTTTTTATTTTTTTTATAAATTTCGATTCGCAAGCTCTCAATTCGATTCGATTCTCGATTTGATTCTCGATTTTGATTCTAAATTCGATTTCGATTCCACTCAATGAATAGCCTATATATTTAATACAAATCCTTTCTGTTTGTATTAAATATATAGGCTATTCATTGAGTGGAATCGAAATCGAATTTAGAATCAAAATCGAAAATCAAATCGAGAATCAAATCGAATTGAGAGCTTGCGAATCGAAATCGAATCGAATTGTAAAATCTGAATTGATACCCAGCCCTACTCTCAACAGTGTTCAACAGAAACGTCTCTACTAATAGTTTACAAACTCAAAGTTTACAGGGATAGTTCACTCAAAAATTAATTCTTAGTTTTTGGGTGAACTATCCCTTTAATTGCTTCAAAACAACAACATTAGAATCTACTGGGAAGTGTCATTTGTTTGTTTTGTTTTTTTTGTTGTGAAATTATTTTAAAAATTCCCGATGAAGGTTTCACATGAGGACATTTCAGTTCTGATTTCATTTCAGGATTTCTGTTTTTTGCTTTTTTCTACTCCATTCAAAGTATATTGATACCAGTAATACTGAAACTGTCTGCCAGTGTCATTGCATGTGTGGCATTTCACAGTTTTATTCATTCATAAAACTCTACGTGTGTATTATTCCAAAGGTGTCGTCTGTTCCACAAGTTATAATTCCACAGGCCTGGGATTTTAGGCCCAATCAAGATCTTTACAACTCAGGGGTAAGAGAAGCTTTTAACCCTACTCCCCAAAAAATTCCACAAAACAATGGATTATTTGAATTTAGTGTCACTATATATGAACTGGTATTGTGTAAATCATTAAGTAATGAGTTAATTAATTGTTTAATAATATCAATAAATAAGTCTTTACGCTAGGAAGCTGATCATATATAATTTTTCTTGCAGATATCTGTGGTCAGCAACCCTGCCATGTATCACCATCCTGCAGAAAATCCTCCACAATACAGTCCACAATACAGTGAATTAAAAATTGTTGAATATTAACCGTCGACAGAGTTGAGGTGTTTTCCTGTCCATTATCTATAAAGTTCTTTCATTCAAAAGGGAACATTAAAGCAAAGAAAGAAATCACTTGATCAGATATTAATTATGTGTAACAAATGTGTAAACAATATCTATTAGGCCATTAGATAATATTTTCTTTCTTTAGTTAAGTCAAGAAAGTTGCCTAATCATTAATGAAAGTGGATAGATTGTTTTGAACAACTTGCTTAATACAGTATAACCTTTAAGAAGAAAGTATACAGAATAAAACAAATATTCATGTCTCTTCTTTGTTACACCTATGTTTAACCAGGCAAGTCAATTAAAGTGTTAGGTCAATGAAAAATTTAAATTCTGTCAAAATATTTGTTCCCCTCATGTTTAACAAACAATCAAGATGTTTTTGATGAAATCTGAGAGATTTCTGTCCCTCCTTTGACAGCTACACAACTACTACTTTGACGCTTTAAAAAGTTCATAAAGAGATCGTAAATCTAATTTATATGATTTGAGCAGTTTAGTCAAGATTTTCTAAAGAGACACGATAACTTTATGATAAACACATTGAATTTAGAGTTCCTACTGAGGCTTTGATTTATAGTGTTTCAAGACTTTGAGCAAGAACATACCACAGAGAAGCATTATCTAAAACCTTGATTTTCCACAAAATCTTGTGTAGCCAAAAGTTTCTAAAGTGTTAAAAGATATTGCTCTATCCTATCTAAAAAGATTAGGCCAACATCAAACTATTTCATTTTAGCAAGGTCAAAAATATCACAGATAAATGTGTTGCAAATTAGCTCAAAAGGGGAATGTTATAATAAATGTACTTGTAATATATGTAATATATGAACTTGTTATAATTAATTATTAATATTTAGATCAGTTAATAGAACTGACTTATTGTAGCTGAATTAATATCACAATCAATAAAAAAAATAAAAATACAATCAATTAATCTGTTAATCCTGCAAACACTCAGTATTGATCATCTATCAACTCTTAGAGAGAATATTTTGTTTGTGGCCACAGAAAAATAACACTCATAGCATGTACTGTAGCTGTGATCGCATTGTTAAAGTGACAAACAGGGACCAGAATCAACTTGCATGAATGTACATAAAAGTTTTATGTAACTAAATAGTGAACACATAACTAATCTAAACAAACACATATACACAATCATGCATACATGGGTAAAATGGAAAGTGAAAGTAAATTAATCCGAAACAGAAACTAATGAAGCTATGGAGAAGTCATTTAACCATCTGAACAGAACCATTCTGCAGTTTATGCTAAAGCTCTGTTTAGTTCAGTGTACGATACTTGTAATGCCTTAGCCGTTGAACGAGCGCCCAGATGCAGTCTCAGGAGAAAGTCTTAATTGTTCATTAAGTCCATGGTTTTGAAATTGCAATCAATTTCTTCCGCGTTAAATGAAGAAATGATAATGAACTTGCGACGTTAGCCTGACTCAGTCATTGTCGATAGTTACAATAGTTACTTCCTACTCTGGAGGAAAGGACCGGTGGTTGGACTGGGTGTCTCCAGACTTTTCACATGAACAGCAATCAGAAGAATGAAGAAGAGGAGAAGGGACATCACTCCAACAGTGACTTTATCTTCTGTAGAGGTCACACCTCCAGGGGTCAGTGAGACAATGGTAACTTTGTCTTAGAGCATGCTGTTTTGCATATGTAACTGGATTGGGTGTTGATGGAGAAACTATTAAAGATTCTTGTAATATTAATATGTTGCATAAGTATCAACATATAACATAAATGAACATTCAGATAATTAAAATAGATATTCATAAGATACCAAACAATGGTTCAGGTAAGGTTACATTAACTAGTGGTTAAAGCATGCAAAAACAATATAAAATACACTATACAACACAGTAATAATCATACACACAATGTTCAGGAGATATGCATGTTTATTCATAGAAGGTTTTTCTATGAATAAGAGTGTAGCATACATTGACCAGACAGCTTTTACTGTTCTGAAAGATGAAGCCTCCCTACAACTCTACCAATCCTTCTCAAACATGCACCTAATTTAGAGGCTACAGCATCAAGCTCTCTTAGGTTTTTTACAGTATACAGTAACAGTATAACTTGTCAAGGAAAGCAGTAAAACGATTGGTCTCTGCAGTGTTTTACTGCATCTAATACAGACAAATCCAACCTATGGTTATAGCCAATGCTAGCCAATGAAGTCTGGGAACATACTTTTCATATTTGAGTATATTCCAAATAATATATTTTTTGCAAATATATTACACTGTTCTGAAAATGTTGTAGGTTGAAGTTATAATATAACTTTGTGTTTTCGTTAAGCTTGTTTCTAGAGCTTTCTCAACTTGTTTTTTCATAATGTCTTTTCCTAATTTGTGACTGTGTGCCAAACTGTGTTCATTAAAGGGATAGTTCATATAATAACTGCACGCTATTAATCATTAGTTAAGCATTAGTAAACAATTAATTCATCATTTATAAAGCATTAATAGATATTAATAAGCAGTTTATAAATACAGCTATAAATGCTTTATACTTGATTTAAAAGCATATCTATAATTTGCTTAATAATTGTATTTTCATACTTTATTAATGATCAATTTATCATTTCTAAATGAAATATTGTATTATTTACAAACCAGTTATTTAGGAGTTGTGAGCAAATGATTAATAAACTATTTAAATGTACATTCATACATCTTGTTATTCAGACATATAGTAATAGTTACTTAGTGTGTTAATAAATGGTTTATTAAAATGTATTTCTACTGTAATTCAGGGTTAATTCAGGTCGTTTTAAAACATTTAGTAGTTGTTAGTTAACTGTTTTGTGAGCTCATCTAAAGTGAGGACTATTTATGCCTTGTAAAGTATTTACAAAGGAGATTTAAAGGCTGTTAATATTTTGATGTTCTGTATCACTGTGTTGTGTTTGTTTCCTTTTTTTGTTTAGAAGATAACTGAGTCTTTAAATATCCTTTATAAATGCTTTACAAGGTATGAATAGTCCTCACTTTAGATGAACATTTTTTTTAAAGATGAAAAAAAGATGGCGGCGTGAGTAAGACGCCAGATACCTCTCTCCACCCAAAATTTTACTCATCTAACTTTACTTACCTATTGGTTGCACTCAAACCTTAATTGCCAAGGAAATGAACTAAGGTATTTTGTAAAAATGCCCAAACCACCAAAACAACTGCCCAAAGACCGCGATGCTTCAGAGAACTATAGTGCTACCAGCCAGCCAGGTAGCACTGGCGTAGGTGCTAATGCTAACGCTAGCCCTGAAGGAACTCCTCTCTTGATAACTGAGGCTCTGCTAAAGAGTATTTCTGCGGCGTTTGCAGAGGAGGGACAGCGCATCTTACAGTCTGTAAACGAGTCACTTGGGAAACTTGAGACTAAAGTGGATAACATGAAGCGTATTGATGATGTCGCGACTACGACAGCGGCACTTGTTGCTTACCAAGCCGAGGCTGAAACGCGCATCTCCCAGCTGGAGGACGACATCGTTCCGATAAAAGATCGACTGGACGCGTTGGAGAAAGTGAACAAGGAGCTGAAAGATAAAGTATCTGAACTGGAATGTCGGCAAAGGCGGAAGAACATCAGGCTGTTAAATCTGAAGGAGTTTATTGAAGGGAGTGACCCGCTCGCGTTTTTCGAGGCGTTTATTCCCAAGCTCCTGCAGCTACCCGTCCAGACTATATCCATTGATCATGCCCATCGGGGCCTTGGAGTACCTAAAGAGGATCGCCCGCGTGCTGTGGTCATTAAACTCCAACACTCCAGAGACGTCTTGAAGATAACGGCAGCAGTGAAACGCCTTGGGAATCTCCAGTATGAGGGTCGGCCACTGCGCATTGTGCCAGATGTACCTCCAGACGTTCGGGCTGCAAGACGGGCGTTCAACATGGTCTGCGCTGAACTTATTAGAAGGAACATACGCTTTAGGATGGCTTATCCAGCTACCCTGTTCTTTAAGGTAAATGAAGCGCAGAAGTCATTCAAGGACCCAAACAAGGCCGAAGCTTTTCTTTCAACCCTCACTTGACTGGTAAAGTAGCATCTACTTTATTAATGTGACTATGAGTGCTCTATTTCCCCATCCAAGTTCATTACGGATAATTATGCGTGAACGGGGCACAGTGGGTGGTACTGTATACAATATATGCTACATCCTAAATGGAGAGTTGGTAACTGGACATAGTGAATGTTTGGATGGATGTCCAACTTTTTTTTCTTTCTTTCTTTCATGTTGTTGTTTTTTTGTTTTGTTTTGTTTTGTTTTTTCTCATATACACAGGGTGCCTCAATAAAAAAGAAGAGCATGTTCCTAGGTTTTCTGTATGGAATGTATTTCTACTACCGGAAATATAATTTTAGTATAAAACAATGGGTGTGAAAGACATAAATTGTAGTACTGAATATGAGAAATTTGAACATTACCTCTGTACCTCTACCAATACAAGCTGTGATTATTACAATCCTGAAGATCTGAAACAAATTAATGACTTTTCCTTTTCTGTAATGCATCTAAATATTAGAAGTCTTAAAAAGCATCATGACAATCTGGTTGCACTTCTTGCTAGTACAGGTAAAAGTTTTGATATCATTGGTTGTAGTGAAACATGGATGAGTGAGCAAACCCTTTTAGATATTTATAAAATAGATGGATAGATACTCATTGTATTGTATTAATAGACAGGATAGAATTGGAGGAGGGGTATGCTTGTATGTAAACTCATTATTCTGTGAAGGAGCGTCATGATTTGACAGTTGATGATGACCACACTGATTCATTATTCCTAGAAGTTAAAATGGCGAGTGGTGCATGTATCATCATTGGAGTAATATATCGACCACCGAACTCTGACTTTGAAACATTCAGAAACCACTTTGATAATCTCCTTCTCAGTATAAACCAGATGAACAAAAACAGTATTATTATGGGTGACTTTAATATTGACATTTCTAAAGAAGATATAAAGGAACTGATTTTTTAAATACCCTCTACTCCTCATCATTCTATCCTACTATTGATAAACACACACGTGTTACAGAGAGAAGTATGTCTACAATTGACAATATTATAACAAATTTACAAAATACTGGTTGTAAATCAGGTGTAATATTTTCTGACATCTCTGATCATTACCCTGTTGTATTCTTTACAAACTGGAAAAAAATAGTATCTGATCCTTGTACTAATAGGAAGGTAAAAGTTCTAAATAACAAAACACTTGCAAATCTAATTCAACACCTCCAAAGTAAAAGCTGGGATGAAATTTACAATGCCATAGACCCCAATTTTGCGTATAATTTCTTAATTGATGTAATAACCGATGCTATCAACGAATCTATTCCAGAAAGGATAATTAAACATAAAAAGGAAACTCATCCATGGATCACCAAAGGAATCCTAAAGTCTATCCAGAAGAAGGATAGACTCTACAAAAAATACAGGAAGAATCCAAATAGTAATAATAAAACCTTATATACACAGTATAAGAATAAATTAACTAGCTTAATACGAGACAGCAAAGCGAGTTACTTCACTGATCGTCTTAAAACTGCCTCGGGCGATCAGAAAAAATCTTGGAAGGTGTTGAATGAGATACTTGGCCGCAGTAATAAATCCTCAGTCATCCCTGACACTGTTGTGCCAACCCAATCAAATAATTCTACAATACGAGATTCACTGCCAGATTTGTTTAATAGATATTTTGCCGCTGTTGGAAAGAAACTGTCTCAACAATTTGGTCCACCAGGGGGTGCCAATTATAAAGCATTCTTGAGGAATAATTATCCCAGTTCTTGCTACTTTAGACCTACCTGTAAAATGGAAGTTACTAACATTATTAATAAAATGAAATGCTCTTACACAGCTGGTGCTGATGGTATCTGTAGAATGATCCTCAAAGCTATGGTGAATGAAATAGCTGAGCCATTTGCCCATATAATTAATTTATCATTACAGCATGGCATTGTTCCAAAACAAACTAAGGTAGCAAAGATAATACCAGTATACAAATCTGGGGACAAAAGTGATTTTCAAAACTATAGACCCATATCAATTCTACCAACGTTGTCTAAAGTATTAGAAAGGGTGGTTTATTTGCAACTTGTAGATTACTTTAATAAAAATAACATACTAGAATCTTCACAATATGGCTTTAGGAAGAATAGCAGCACAAGTCTGGCCATTTTAGATCTTGTAGAGAAAATATATGACGCTTTTGAAAGAAAAGAAGCCGGTGTCGGGGTCTTTCTCGACCTTTCTAAAGCATTTGACACGATTGATTTTCAAATTTTACTTGGAAAATTGTCGCACTACGGGGTCAGGGGTGTGGCTCTCCAGTGGTTCAGTGACTATGTTTATGGAAGACGGCAATGTGACCTTAAATGGTATTGATTCCGGATTGGAAAATATAGTATTTGGGGTTCCCCAGGGATCTATTCTGGGGCCTCTTTTGTTCATTGTTTATATTAACGATTTTGTACATTGTTCCTGTGATGTTCATAAAATACTCTTTGCTGATGACACAAATCTGTTTGTATCCCACAAAGTCAAGTCAAGTCAAGTCAGAATTTATTTATATAGCACCATTTATACAGACAAGCTGACCAATGTGCTTTACAAAGCAATAAAATATCACACAACAGACAGAGCAATAAAAATTAAAAGACAAGTTACGAGTTATTAAAAGCAATTGAATAAAAGTGTGTTTTCAAGCGTGACTTGAAAACTGACAAATCAGATGCAGAACGAACATGATTAGGCAAGCTATTCCATAGTGTCGGGCCCGCAATGGCAAAGGCACGATAACCTCTGTGTTTTAACCTGTACCGTGGTATAGATAAAAGTTTCTGTGTACCTGACCTAAGATCTCTGGAGGGATTGTAATACTCTAGAAGCTCAGATAGATAGAGGGGAGCTAGGTTATTTAGGCATTTATAGACAAATAAAAGAATTTTAAAATCAACCCTAAAGCGAACCGGCAACCAGTGAAGGGATGCTAAGATCGGGGTAATATGTTCACATTTGCGAATGCCTTTTAAAAGTCTCGCTGCTGCATTTTGGACTATTTGAAGACGTGTTAGAGTTGTTGAATTTATTCCATAATATAAAGAATTACAGTAGTCCAGTCGAGATGACAGGAATGCATGTATCACCCATTCAAAAGCTTGGGGACATAAAAAAGGCTTAACTTTAGTCAGCATACGTAGATGGCAAAAACAGGATCTGACAACAGAATTCACTTGCTTATCCAGTTTCAAAAAACTATCTAATGAAACACCAAGATTTTTCACACAGGTGTTTACTGGCAAAGAAAGTGTATATGCTTCAGGGAGGTGGTTTAAACTACTTTTAGAAGGACCAAAGAGTATAAGTTTCGTTTTATTTTCATTTAATTTTAGGAAATTTGCAGACATCCACTTCTTTATTTCGTCTAAGCATGCCGACAGGTGCTCGAATGAATTTTTTCCTGCCCGTTTAATAGGGACATAAATCTGAATGTCATCTGCATAGCAGTGAAACGACACATCATATTTTTAAAATATGGATCCCAGAGGGAGCATATATAGGGAAAAGAGCGTAGGGGCCAGGATTGAGCCCTGAGGGACCCCCCATCAAAGGTGAGCAACAGAGGACATAGAGGAGCCAAAACGGACAGAGAATCTTCGATCGGTTAAGTATGAACTAAACCAATTTAATACTGTTCCTTTCAGCCCCACATCATATTCAAGTCTCGACAAAAGAATATCATGGTCCACCATATCAAAAGCAGAGCTAAGATCTAAGAGCATTAAAATTATAGAATCTCCAGCATCTGTTGTCAGATAGATATCATTAAAAACCTTCAGTAGTGCTGATTCGGTGCTGTGGAGTGCTCGAAAGCCAGATTGAAACTTCTCATATATAGAATGTAAATTTAAATAAGAATGTAGTTGATTTGATACAACTTTTTCTAGAATTTTTGAAATAAAAGGCAAATTAGAGATAGGCCTATAGTTATTCAGAACAGCAGGATCTAGATCTGGTTTCTTGATCGATGGAAGTACTAAGGCATTTTTGAGATCAGCTGGAAAGATCCCTAAACTAAGTGATTTATTAACAATGGTGAGTAAGCTTGGTCCTAATGTGTCAAAAAGTTGAATTAAACTACGAGGTGGAATAATATCTAATGAACAAATTGTAGGCCTAAGATGGGTAATAATTTCTTGTAGATGTGAAATAGAAATAAGATCAAATTCATGACAGACTGAGGAGCATGGAGGTAGCATAAACTGAGTGTTTTCAGTGTTATAATTGTTCTGAATTTCATCAGTACCTGGCCTATGTTTTTCGATCTTATTAGAAAAAAATCTAAGAAAATCGTCGCCATTTAGGTGGGAAGGTACCGGATATGCTTTAATAGGTGGATTTAAAGCAGAGTTTATTGTAGAAAAAAGTAACTTTGGTTTTTGTCTATATTTTTCAGTTATTTGTGAAAAATACTGACATTTTGCCTTCTTAACTGCATTTTGAAAATTAGATAAGGCATCTCTCAATACTTCGTAATACACCTGAAGTCTATGCTTTCTCCATCTTCGTTCAGCCTGTCTACATAGCCGTCTAAAACTATGTACAGTCTCGTTCAACCACGGCTCAGTTTTTTTCTTTAAGCGTTTAGGTTTAAGTGGAGCAACAGAATCTAAGACACTTATACAAATAGAGTTAAAACGGTTAAAGTGTTCATCTAAATCAATATTAGGAAGAGAGCTGTCTAAAAATTCACTATCACAGATGTTTTTATACATCTGAGAAAAGTTAGATATAGCAATTGAATTTAGTGTCCGAGACCAATGTACTGGCTTATGCATTGGAGTTGACTCAAGGACCAAAGGTATAGAAAAAATTATTGGCTTATGATCAGAAAAATTAAGTTCACTCATTGTTATGTCAGAAACAGATAGTCCGTGTGTTAAAACCAAATCTAGTGTGTGGCCCTGTACATGAGAAGGGCCATATACCCATTGAGAAAGTTCAAATGATTCCATCAAATTTACGAATTCCTTTGACAAAGAATCAGTACCACAGCAAATATGAATATTAAAATCACCAAGGATTAAGAGTCTATCATATTGTGTTACAAGTTCGCTTAAAAGTTCAGCAAATTCACAGATAAAATCTGTTGTGGATTTCGGAGGGCGATATATAAGTGCCACCACAACTGCATTTTCAACAGTTAATCTAAATAGCTGTAATTCAAAGCTTTTTAATGCATCGGTGGACAGTGACTGGCAAGAAAGTTTGCTTTTAAAAACAGAAACTAATCCTCCACCCCGTCCCGTAGTCCGAGGGGAGTTTAAAAATAGATAGTCCTGAGGTAACAGTTCAGTCAATGGCGCCAGATCTCCAGGTTTCAGCCATGTCTCAGTTACTAATAACATGTCCAAATCATTTGAGACAACAAAGTCATTTAGAATAAAAGTCTTATTTACCAGTGATCGGGCATTTATCAGTGCCATCCTGGATAAAACCTGCTCTGAGCTCCGTTGTGGCTGATGATGAAGTTGTCGAAGATTGTTAGAGTTCACACTTCTGCGTCGTATCCGAGGCGAAACATCAGCGGAAGGTCGACAGCCGCCAATCAACCACGCAGAATGAATCCTCCAGTGCACTCGCTCAGGTGAACACAGTGAAACAGAAACTGACCACGTAGGATGAATCATCCGGTACATTCGCTCTGGTGAACGCCACGAGACACGCCAGCCACGTTCCATCGGAAGCAACAGACGTCCATCGGCTGCCCGCTGGAGCATTAGCTGAAATTTCAGCCTTACTGCAACTCCTCCTCGCTTCCCACGTCTCCGGCGATTTCGGCGTTTCCTCGGTAGAGCACAGGGAGACTTGAATCATCTTGAAAAACTCTTAAATGACAGACTAACAGAAATAGATACCTGGTTTAAATGTAACAAACTATCGCTAAACATTAGTAAAACCTTTTATATTGTTTTTCGATCAAGTAGTCATAATTTAAACATAGATGGTAGAGCTATTCAAAGAGTGGACGCAATACAATTTCTTGGAATACATATAGATCAATTCATAAACTTTAAGAAACATATTAATGAGCTGGTTAAAAAACTATCTAAAATTGTGGGCTTGTTCTTTAAAGTGAGACATGTGCTCCAATTAGACATGCTCTTCTCTCTGTATAGGACTCTGTTTGAGCCTCATTTGATTTATTGTAATATTATTTGGAATAATACTTGCCCTACTTATACTCAGAAACTCTTGATATTACAAAAGAAAGCCATAAGAGCTATTTCATGGTCCACACGTAACTCTCATACAAATGCTCTCTTCCATAAACATGGACTACTAAAGCTTCCTGAATGTAATTTTTATCATAATGCATGTGCAATGTACAATGTTGTCAACAGGTTAAAAATTAGATTGTGTGAGCTCATTCCGTTATATACATCTTCTCACACACACCACACTAGACACAAGCTGTTCCTAAAAGGTAAATGTAGGAACTTAACAAGTGCTAGGTTTAGTGTATGTTACAGTGGTCCACAATTATGGAATGAGCTGGATACTAATTTAAAACAATCTGCTTCATTATTTATATTTAAAAAGAAACTAAAGCAACAACTACTGGAGAGATATAAACCCGAGGGATTTGCGGCTGAGAGTTAAACCCCTTTCTCTTGGTACATGGATCATTTCTAATTGAGGCACAAAGGTACAGTATCATGACTGTCAATTTTTGTCTGCTTAAGGTAACTGTATTTTAAATACCCACAATTTAAAGAATGGTTGTCCTGGCATCTAAAGTTGACCGCTCACATAAACCTTATCAGGCGGGTGGGGTGGTGTTGGTGGTGGGATGGACCCCTATTTCTAAGCTATTGCTTCTTGGGAGTCCATTTTTTTCACAATAGAACACTATTGTTTTTTTTTTCCTGATCAGTTGTTGGGTAGGTTACATGAACCGTGGTGTGTACTATAGTAGTCCTTGGCTGCTGAAAAAGTAGTATATTTTGTAACTTGTCACCCTTGTAATATGCTACTTCCAACATGTAGCAACATATGCAATGTGTGAAATTGTGAAAAAAAAAAAAAATTAATAAAAAAAACATGAACAATGTAATTCAATTTCGTGGAAAAGTTTTCCTTAATTTAATTAAGTTTATTCAACAGCTTTTTTTTTTTCTTTTTTTTTTTGAGTGCATGTTAAGAATTATTTTAAATCTTTTTTATAATTATTATTCTGTTAATCTTTTGATACGATTCCCTAGAGTCATTGGAGCAATAGTCTGCACACGTTGCAATCTCCACTGCTCTAGGGGAACATGAGGCAGATTATGTTAATAGGAAATCCTATCACAGCCTTAATGTTCAGGTAAGAGATGATGTGAATATGTGAGATGATTATTTTTTTGAGATGAATCTTTAAATTAATAGTAACATTAACAGATATAACAATGATCTACTAAACATTTCATTTGCAGACGACTTGTGGTCATGAACGTATGATCACAAGTTTGGATGCCAAATGGCCTGGCTCCAGTGCATGACCAGGAATTTTCCGTGAGTCTGTGTTGTGTCAGCGCTTTGAGGAAAGCAAGTTAAATTTGGTACAGTACAAAACACTGTTAATTTGAATTGGGAACAGCAAAACCTACACAATAACCCGTAAACAGGAAAATAACAGAATCAGAGCAAACAGAATTCAATTCTGTTGTAAAACAGCTCTTAAAATATCATTCATGAGTTGACTTGTTCATATAATCTTTGTATTGGATAGGAAAGAACATACTTGCTGTCCTTGGTAGAGGGCTTGAGCTGGAGACTCGACCCGAAGTCCAACCCCAAACTGACAGGGAACTCAAGCGCCACACCAGAGAGATCAGAGCCTGAGCTCAGAGCAAAAACATGTGAGACTGAAGACTGGAAACAAGTCACAGTCACATTTGCTTTGTTTTAAAAGTCAAGACGTCATCTTTATCTATATAGCACATTATATAAGTCTTAAGTCTTATATAAGTCAAAGATTACGCTCAATGTTTAACCTTGTATAATTGTATCTATTTGTTTTTTTTTTTCCTTTCTTTCTTAATGTCATTTTATTTGTCCTGTTTTCATGACCTATGTCCTGGGTTTTATTGTTACTGTTATGTATTTGTTACATTTTCTTTCTTTCTTTCTTTCTTTCTTTCTAATGTAATACTATAATACATGTAATACTGAATGTTTTATTGTTTAACATTCATTTTGTCATTATTTGCTATATCCAGCAAAGTAAACAATCAGATTGAAGGGCGATTCTTACAAAACTATTTTCTGCAAGCTTCAAGGACCCTTGGAGACTCCAAAAGGACACCAAATAACCAAATGATGTGTCCATATAATTCTATTATATATAATAAATTCATGCACACCAAAGCACCCATGAAAAAAAACATTACACTGAATTCTGTAAAGTTTCTTCTGTGTAGTATGTGCACAGAGCAACAACAAAGAGCCCGTTTCATTTCAGACGAGTCAAGCTGCGATACCGAACAGGACTCCATGGAGTTGCCAAAAAACCTAAATCACGGGGGTTCGGGATCGTGGCTTGACCGTTTATTCCACAGCACAGCATCTATAGCGTTGACAACATGAACTCAAGTTTTAAACTAGCAAAGTACATTTTAATGCACATGCAATTCAACAGCAAGCTTGTGCTGCTTATATTATTAAACATAGCTTTGCATTAGCCATCATGCATTAATCACATTTAAAAGGAAAAACAAAACATTTGAACTCTCTACATTATTAACATGAAACGTCGCGCGTCGCGTTTATGGCTCTTGTCTGTAGGCTATATAGTTTTCCTCCCATAGAGCATATTATAAAGAAAAGGCTTAACGTCAATGCAGTAAGACGGTGATATTTAAACTCAGTGGCCAATACACCTTATTGAACATGCAACGCGCTATTGCACGTTAAGCGTTTTATAATGATTTTCTATTGGTGTTGTTCATAATCTGATTTAATCTGTTTGCCTCTATAAAGTATGCTTTATTAATAAGGTAGGCCTATATTGTGTACTAAATTTGGTGCTTCAATATCACTCTCATTAAGCGTCTTAAATGAGGAAGAACTCTTGATTACGCTGCCATTGTCTGTTTTAGCAGAATACTGCCATCTAGTGGTAGCAGGTTTTCTCAGACATCTGTGTGTGTGGATCGTGCAAGCGAAACCTGCGAAATGAAAGTCTCAAAATCCAAATGAATCAAATAGGATTGACTCAGAAACGAGTCAATGAATGCACGCGTGTCACCTCATCCACAAATACACATCTTACTTGTTGCATGCACAAATTCTGGCCTACATTAATACAAAATCAAGGTTTTGTATTAACAACTATGTCTATTTGTGCAAAATGCTGCACATTCATGTGATTTTGGATTTTGCACACACAAGTTGTATTGTATTAGTTTAAATGTAGTGACGCACATTTGTGAATTTGTCAAATAGATGGGTAGTTGTGCACACATTAATAATTAGCACCAGGCCTATTCATTTGTAGTTGTTTGTGTGTGGGTTGTGAAATGCTTAAAAACCGCGAAAATTAAATCTCAAAATCCAAATGAATCAAAAGAGATCAACTCAGAAAAGATGTCAATGAATGCACGTGTCACCTGATCCACACATGCACATCTTGTTGCATGCGCAAATTAGGATATACTAATACAAAAGAAAACATTTGTATTCACAAAAGTGTCTCTATTTGTTCAAATTGCTACACATTCATTCAATTTTGAATTTTGCACACGCAAGTTGAAAGGCATGGATAAAACATTTCTGCAACATGTATCAAGTTCATTGATAATTGTGCTTGCACATGTTAATCATTTTGATACTATATTCATCCCATACCACTCCATCTATCTGTATCTAGACTTGTGTACTCTTTTTACAGTATCCAAATAACATGAATTTGGTTTAATTAATGTTTAATGATAATTTATTTCTATCAAACCATCTTTTTAATTTACACATTTCTGAAGTAGTAGTCTCCAAAAAGCTCCTGTAATTTCTCCCCAGAACAAAAAATATAAGTATCATCCGTGAATAGAACTTTCTATGTAATTCGAAGGCTTAGAATAGACCCTATACTTAAAATCGCTCTTATTTTTCCTTCTTGGGCAACCAATCAATTACAGTCGTCAAAAGATCGTGTCATATGTAGCAATGGGGTCAGCCTCGCCTTCTCACTAAGATTAAAGTTTTTGTCTTTTCCTTGCTCAGAGTTTCTCTTAGATCGGCCCCGAATCGCTCTTAAGTTAAGACTCCTACGTTAATGTTTTTAAGCAAAATTATGAGTTTTCTGAGAGGATTCTTAGAAGCTTTAAGAATACAGGCCAAGGTCTTTAGCATCTATACACAATTGGCACCCTACTTGGAGTACGCAGATGCGTCACATGGGCATTAACACTTAACTCAAGAGTCTTACCCTGAGTGCAGGACTTATCACCCTGAGTCCAGGACTTATCACCCTGAGTGCAGGACTTAGTCGTCCAACACAATCACTCAGTTATGATCATCTGGGCGTAAAATCTTTAGTACTTCTGTTTCCAAGCTGCAACATTCAAGAATACACTCAATAAAATACACACAATACAAGTTGCTCTTTGCAGGAGCAAAGTTTTATTTGACAACCGAAAGACTCCCAGGACAGAAAAATGCACACATATCCATACCTTACAGTTGAGTCAAAAAAGAAAACAGTGTTACAAGTCTTCTTCACTGTGATTGGTTATACTGATCTGGTGATTGGTTTGTAATGATCTAAGCTAATCATACGGCTGTTAGCTCTACTGTGCTAAGCATTTTTGTTAGTCTAATCAGATAACATGGTATGTATATAGATAATACACAGCTTGCTCTATTCTTCTACCAGTACACCAGCTGCTGAAGACACAAGGTTATCTGTTGTTGTTTATCTGGCAAGGCTTGTTATTTGTATCAAGGCTTTCATGCAATCATTTTATTGAACAGTAAACTCATTGAACACATTTCTACGTTAGAAAATGTTTGAGTAAAAAAGCTTCCTGGACTCTTACCTTTGCATTGTTAGTGTCATACACCACTGATTGAGTCACAGGTAAACATGTTTTGTCTGATACCCAGGAGAAAGGCAGACATTGTTGGGAATTTCCAGTGAATTTCATCAGGGGTAAAAAAACACCACAGATTAACAGTGAGTATGTGGTTGCACATTCTGGGAAGACTCCAAGTTCTTGTATTTGCTAACACATGATAAAGTTCCTGATTTTGAAAGTGAAACCAAGAGTTAAACTGCACATTGCTGTTTGCTCAGTCAATAAAAGTGGATGTAAGTCAGTCAGGGAATAACCAGAGATAAAATGAGAGACGAGGAACATCCCCTAACTTACTCTAGACCAATTAGCTTTAAGAGGCCGAACCTGAAGGAGTGTCTAGGATATACAGATATAATGTGAAGAAGCTACAAACTGTATACAACTCAGATCGAGCTGCTGAAGTCAAGTAAAGCAAAAGAGTAAGTGACGTTCCTTCATCCATGGGTTATACAACAGATAGTAAATATCATTGGCTTAGCATAAAAGCTATTACGCATAAGGAGAGTCACCCTAAGCCATGTATAAGTGTGTGTGTGATTGAACTCTACACATTGACATGTCTTGATAAAGTTTAGGGTCATGTCTTGTTACAGCTTCAAATGACTTTGTTCATGAACTAAACCCAGTAAAGTTATAGACCAGAGGACCAGAATTGGGGCTGATATTTTATCTGGACACAAACAAAGCTTACAGCATTTTAGTCTCATTCAGTGTGCTTGAGTCATTTGTGGTGAACGTGTGTATGTGTGCATTATGTGATTGTGGATGTCTGGATGTGTTAAAAGATGTGGTTTATATTGGACTGTTTATAAATGTTTAAGTCAGTATATTCAGTGGCTTTTGCCTGTTTCTCTTTCCACATGTGTATGTGTGTGTTAAGATGACATGAGAAACACTTTTACACAAACTTTCCCAAACAGAAAAAAGGAAAAAGCTGCTCATCACTGTATTGTGTACTGTAGATTTACTGGAATATCTTTATAACTTTTTACTTCTAGTACACTGCATTTTATTTATTTATTGGCATTTTAAATGTGTGTATCTGTTGTACAGCTGTACTCTCCAGTGATCATGGATACACCAGTCTGCTTGATTGACACTGGGTCAGAAGGGAAGCTGTGTGTGCAGGAGTCAGCACTACAGATCCTGCAGCAGATCCAGGAGCCAGTGGTGGTGGTGGCCGTGGTGGGTCTCTACCGCACCGGGAAGTCCTACCTGATGAATCGCCTCGCAGGGAAACAGACAGGTTAGAACTATACAGTGCTGAGAGCATCCAGAAGCTTGAGAGAAACATTGTGCAGTTACATGCATAAAAGTCATTGTGGGGTTTTTTTTTTTTTTGGTGTGGCATAATCAGGATTTGCGCTGGGCAGCACCATTGAGTCCAAGACAAAGGGCATCTGGATGTGGTGTGTGTCTCATCCCACTAAAGCAGGAACCACTCTGGTGCTGCTGGACACTGAGGGACTCGGAGACGTGGACAAGGTGACGTAACAGCCTGTATGAAAGCATACATCAGAACCTTTGATGAGAAAACTAAAGTTAAAGTTTTCAGCATTTACAATTATAGGTGTTGGACATATTTTGAGAGACCAGTTCACAGGAAAGAACCAGTTCAAAAGAACAATTTGTCCACAAACCAGACATCAATAACCATTCATGTGTTAGTTTCTGACACATTTTAACCACCAGGGTTTGCACAGTTCCACTATATACTGTCAGGGGTTTGTGTATGATAACAATCTTGTAATGTCATTCTTTGTCAAATGATTGAATCCAATCTGTCTCAGGGGGACTCAAAGCATGATACCAAGATCTTCTCTCTGGCCGTCCTTCTGAGTAGCACTCTAGTGCTGAACAGCCGAGGAACTATTGACAACAGGGCCATAGAGGAATTGCAGTATCCTTTCATTCATACATTATACAATTTTCGAGTTGATATTTCATGGATTAGTACAATGGTATGTTGGTTTCCCTGAAAATTTACAAAATAGCATTATTTTCTCAACTTCCTCGTTAGTCTTAAAAAACTTTTAGTAACCCCGGTTCCCTGGAATGAGACGCTAGGATATTGATGCTATTATGTCATTTCTAACATTAATCATTTTTCGCCACTAGATGGCGCTGTTTGCCATAGGTTTAGTTAAACTTCTCTTGGAAAAACTTTATTTGTTATGCTTCATAGCTACAATCACGCAAAGCTCATCAGCCATTTTCCAGTTCTGCGCAGCAGAGAGATCGCGTTCTCTTTTCTTCCGATTCCAGTGTTGTGTAAAGTCCAGAGAAGCTTTGCTTGTAAGTTTATTGAATATAATTGTTATTTTATATACTTTGTGTCTGTATCATATTAAAATGTATATATTAGACGCACGTTAGTGGTGACGCAGGCATTATGCGGACATTTCAGGAGATCGCCATGTGATCACTTAACATCTAGTGTAATTTTCCGATATTAATGTAAACATTGTGTAAAGAGTTTTGAATATTGTTTCTTTATATTTAAATAAGCATTTTTGTATTTCTTTTTCAGTTTCACAAAGTAATGTAACATTGAGAGAAATAACATGATTACACTCAAGTAAAGAAGAAAATTGACATCCTCTGAGTGGTCATTGAAGCCTCTTCATCACGTTACAATGTTTAGCTATCTGTATATGCATGCCCAACGCACACGCATGCAGAGGACAGAATAGTGAAAAAGCAGCACGACGGGCAGAATACAACACTTATGAGAAGGACAGCTATCCAGTTATTCCACCCATCACAACTAACTCAAGATGGATGTTAAAGAGAAAGCTGAAGAGCAACAGCTGACCACATCACATGTCTCACTCAGTCAACTGGAAACCAGATCGGTAATATCTGCATCTTCCAAGAGCTCAAGATCGTCCACTGCGAGTATGGCGGCAACCAAGGCACGAGCTAAAGCGGAAGCAGTGAGAGCGCGTACAAACTTTGTGGAAAGAGAGGCTGAGGTACTGCTAGAAAGAGCTAAACTGGAATCTGAACTGTTATCACTACAGCATAAAAAGGAGTTTGCAGCGGCAGCAGCAGAGGCTGAGTTTCTTGAAGCGGCTGCAGCAGAGATCGAGTCAGGAGAAATGAATATGGCGACTGACGTCACAGCGTTTCCACAGGAAACTATTGAAAAGCGTACAAAGGACTATGTGGACAGTCTTTCTGGATCAAGTTTTCATCGTCTCCCTCATGTTAAAGCAGAGACAGACTCCCGTGATCACGAACAGTTCATGATCTCGCCTGCGCTGCCCACCACGGCTGTCACGAGCAATGCCACACAGAACGTTGGCACACTAAACCACATTTCAACTCCTAAGCCATTCATAGTAAGCCAACCTAGAATGCCCAACGCACACGCATGCAGAGGACAGAATAGTGAAAAAGCGAACCAACCTCAGACTTCCTACCTCAGCGGTTCAACGCAACAGCCACCCTCCACAGATCATGCAGGTATGAGTGAAATAGCCAGATACCTGGTGCGTCGTGAGCTTGTGAACTCAGGGCTTAGTAAGTTTGACGATCGACCGGAAAACTACTTGGCCTGGAAGTCTTCATTTATGAATGCTCTAGAAGGACTATCGCTCACCCCTAGCGAGGAGCTTGATCTTCTGTCAAGGTGGCTAGGACCACAGTCCTCAGAACAAGTCAAAAGAGTGAGAGCTGTTCATGTTGCTGATCCAGCAGCCGGTCGTAGAATGGCATGGTGCCGTCTAGAAGAAAGCTTTGGGAGTGCTGAAATAATTGAGAAAACACTCTTTGATAAGCTGGATTGTTTCCCTAAAATCAGCAATAGAGAACCCCAAAAGTTAAGAGAACTTGCAGATCTGCTCAAAGAAGTGGAGTCGGCAAAGCTTGGAGGCTACTTACCCGGGCTCTCTTTCCTGGACACAGCGAGGGGCGTGGCACCTATTGTCAACAAACTTCCTCATAACCTCCAAGAAAAATGGATGTCCCAAGGGTCCCAATACAAGCTTCAGTTCCAGGTACCATTTCCTCCATTCACATTTTTCACAGACTTTGTATGTAAGGAAGCCTACATGCGCAACGATCCAAGTTTTGCATTCCACTCATCTCCAACTGCCCCTGTAAAGCCTGAAAACTCAGTAAGAAGAGGCGGACCACTGAAAAGCTTCATCTCTACTCACAAAACTGAGATTGTACAAACAACCAGCTCTTCTGATTCGCCGAATAGTAAGCCTGATATAAACAGACAATGCCCCATTCACAAAAAACCCCATCCCTTCAAACGGTGCAGAACCTTTAGAGCTAAGAGCATTGAGGAACGGAAAATGTTTTTGAAGGAGCATAATATCTGCTTCAGATGTTGTTCTTCGAATGACCATGTGGCCAAAGACTGTGAAGTTGTCATACAGTGCACAGAGTGTGATAGTAACAAACATGTCACAGCCCTTCATCCTGGACCACCTCCATGGACACTGAAAGCACCCAGCACAGAGCATGGCGGGGAGAGAGAAAGTGCAAACGCTAACATTAACTCTAAATGCACCGAGGTCTGCGGGGATACTAATGGTTCACGGTCCTGTTCAAAAATCTGTCTTATCAAAGTTCACCCTAAGGGAGAGCCAGACAAAACACTGAACGTCTATGCTATTCTTGACGATCAAAGTAATCGTTCACTTGCCAGAGCTGAGTTTTTCGACTTCTTCAATCTCAAGAGCACAGAATTTCCCTACACTCTGCGCACATGCGCCGGAGTCACAGAAATGTCTGGGAGGCGGGCTATGGACTTCATCGCACGTCCTTTAGATGGCAGTCTTTCAGTCCCACTCCCTACGCTCATTGAGTGCAACTACATGCCCGAAGACAGGTCAGAGATACCCACTCCTGAAGCAGCAAAACACCACTCACATCTCAAATCTATTGCTCATCTCATCCCTCCTCTAGATCCAAATGCTCAAATACTTCTCCTTCTTGGACGTGATATCCTTCAAGTCCACAAGGTAAGAGAGCAACGCAATGGGCCACAAAATGCTCCCTATGCTCAAAGAATGGACCTAGGCTGGGTTGTGGTTGGTGAGGTGTGTCTTGGTGCTGCTCACAAGCCTTCAACTGTTAATGTTTACCGCACGAACATTCTAGAAGACGGGCGTCCATCTTACTTTAGTCCGTGTCCCAATAAACTCTACCTCAAGGAGAAGTTAACTGCACAGCCAAGTGTTAAAGCCTCTCTCCTTCACCAATTTTCTCCCAGCCCAATAGCCACCTCAGTCTTTGAAAGAACGGAAGATGATGAAAAAATAGCCCCTTCAATTGAGGATGGGCAGTTCATTCAGTTAATGGACAAAGAAATGTTCATGGATGACACTAACAGCTGGGTAGCACCCCTTCCTTTTCGTGCACTTAGACAACGGCTTCCAAACAACCGAGAGCAAGCCCTGAGCCGTTTTAATTCTCTCTGTCGCACACTACATAAGAAACCTGAGATGAGAGAGCACTTCGTAGAGTTTATGCAGAAGGTCTTTGATAACAATCATGCCGAGCCAGCTCCTTCTGTGAACCCAGGGGAGGAGTGCTGGTACTTACCCTCCTTTGGTGTGTATCATCCACGCAAGCCTGGTCAAATTCGTGTAGTGTTCGACTCCAGCGCCCAGTTCCATGGCGTGTCTTTGAACGATGTGCTGTTAACAGGCCCAGATTTAAACAATAGTCTGCTAGGAGTCCTACTACGATTTAGGCACGAGCCAATAGCCATCACTGCGGACATTGAGCAAATGTTCCACAGTTTCATCGTCAGAGAGGATCATAGGAACTTTCTCCGCTTTCTGTGGTTCAAGAACAACGACATCTCTCAAAGCATGGTAGAATACCGCATGAAAGTCCACGTCTTCGGCAATAGCCCCTCCCCAGCTGTTGCCATTTATGGCCTCAGACGTGCTGCCATGTATGGTGAATTAGAGTTCGGTGCAGATGCGAGACGTTTTGTTGAAAGAGACTTCTATGTTGATGACGGACTAAAGTCACTTCCTTCCATCAACGAAGCTATCAGTTTGCTTAAGGCTACCAAAGATATGCTCGCTATCTCTAACCTAAGACTCCACAAAATAGCATCCAACAGCCCAGCTGTGATGCATGCATTCTCTCCAGCCGACTATGCCAAAGACTTAAAACATTTGAATCTAGACACTGATTCACCCCCTTTGCAGCGCAGTCTTGGCTTGAGTTGGGACCTTCAGAAGGATACATTTACGTTCCACGTCAACCTCAGTGACAAGCCATTCACACGCAGAGGAGTCCTGGCAACTGTGAACAGCTTGTTTGACCCTCTCGGCATGGTGGCGCCAATCACCATCCAAGGGAAACTGCTACTTCGTGAACTTTCGAATGGGAAGTCAGACTGGGATGCCCCCCTCGCAGCCGAAAAGAAAACTGAATGGAACCTTTGGAAGGACTCGTTGCAAGACTTAGAGCAACTAAACATTTCCCGAACTTACACTCTAATGTCCATTTCCTACTCAGTAAAAAAGGAGATTCACGTCTTCTCAGACGCATCCGTTCAGAGCATATCTGCTGTCGCATATTTGAAGGTAACGGATCACGATGGGATGTGTCAAGTTGGATTCATTATGGGTAAAGCCAAGCTAGCCCCACAGACTGGACATACGGTTCCCAGACTTGAACTGTGTGCGGCCGTCCTTGCAGTCGAAATAGCTGAACAAATCATCCAGGAGCTAGACATCAAACCAGACACCCTACTGTTCTACACAGACAGCAAAGTTGTATTGGGGTATATCTGCAACGAGACCCGACGCTTTTACGTGTACGTCAGTAACAGAGTTCAAAGAATTAGAAAATTCAGTCACCCAGAACAGTGGCTTTACATTCCAACCTCACAAAACCCTGCAGATGTTGCTACTAGACCAGTTCCTGCATGCCGTCTGACTGAAACAAACTGGCTCACCGGTCCTTCATTTCTGCAGCATCCTGCAACCACCCCGGTGAAAGAAGCTCCTTACAATCTTATTGACCCAGATACAGACGTGGAAGTGCGAGCACACGTCACCACATGCTTAAACCCTGATTCTGATCTTGGTTCTCACCGCTTTGAAAGATTTTCATCTTGGAGATCCTTAAGAAGAGCCGTAGCTTCTCTTATACACATCGCTCAGTCTTTCAGAAACAAAGAAAAGATGTGTTGCGGCTGGCACCACTGCAAAAGTTCGTACATGCCCGAGTTACTGACTCGAGCTGAAAGGGTCATCATCAGGAGTGCACAACGAGAAGCTTATAAAGAAGAAATCACTTGTATGGAAAATGAGAGAGATGTTTTCAAGCAGAGTTCCCTTAAGAGGCTTAACCCTGTCCTGGAGGATGGACTTCTAAGAATTGGAGGCAGACTGGAACATTCCACACTCCTCAGCAGTGAGAAACACCCTCTCATCATACCTGGCCATAGTTACATAGCAACCCTCCTAATAAATCATCACCATGAGAAAGTAAATCATCAAGGTCGAATCTTCACAGAAGGAGAAATCCGGACTGGAGGATTCTGGATAGTTGGAGCAAAAAGACACATCAACAGTATCCTCCGCAAGTGCGTCATTTGCCGCAAACAGAGAGGTAAAACAGCTGAACAAAAAATGGCAGACCTCCCTCCTGACCGCATCAGCACAGAACCACCCTTTACTAATGTCGGCTTGGACGTGTTCGGCCCTTGGAATGTATCAGCACGCCGTACTCGTGGAGGTCAGGCCTACAGTAAAAGATGGGCAGTAATATTCACATGTTTATCCGTGCGAGCCATTCATATCGAACTGATAGAGTCAATGGACACATCAAGTTTCATTAACGCGCTTCGCCGCTTCTTCGCCATGCGAGGCCCGGCTAAGATTATACGATCCGACTGTGGCACTAATTTCCAAGGAGCCTGCAGAGAGCTGAATATGCTTGTGGTCTCGACTAAAGATTCAAGCGTGACCAAATACCTCAGTGAAGAAGGTTGCAAATGGATCTTTAATCCACCTCATTCATCTCACATGGGAGGAGCATGGGAGAGGATGATCGGACTTTCCAGACGGATCTTAGACTCCATGCTTCCTCAAATCAGCTCCTCGCATCTGACTCACGAAATGCTGTCAACTCTAATGGCCGAAGTGTGTGCTATTATCAATGCAAGACCCCTCGTATCCATTTCAACTGACCCTGAGTCACCTCTTCTCCTCACTCCAGCAATGATCCTCACCCAAAAGGTGTGTACCCCGTACGGACCTCCAGGACCCTTTGAAGGTACCGACCTATATCGGAAACAGTGGAAAAGAGTGCAATATCTCGCCAGCATATTCTGGGAAAGGTGGAGGCGAGAATACCTTGCATCCCTTCAGTCTCGCAAGAAATGGCAAGACAACAAGCCTAATATCAAAGAAGGAGACCTGGTCCTCATGAAAGATGATCAGGTGAAAAGGAATGAATGGCCAATGGCTTTGGTCACCAAAGCTATTTCTGGCACAGATGGCAGAGTCAGAAAACTGGAGCTGAAAGTCACTAAGAGTGGTACTGCTAAGACATTCTTAAGACCTATTACAGAGGTTGTTTTGCTTATGTGTTAAGTTACCCTGTGAATATGTATTCACTGGTTGAGAATTCAAGAATGGCATTATGCTTAATACCAGACGGGGAGTATTATGTCATTTCTAACATTAATCATTTTTCGCCACTAGATGGCGCTGTTTGCCATAGGTTTAGTTAAACTTCTCTTGGAAAAACTTTATTTGTTATGCTTCATAGCTACAATCACGCAAAGCTCATCAGCCATTTTCCAGTTCTGCGCAGCAGAGAGATCGCGTTCTCTTTTCTTCCGATTCCAGTGTTGTGTAAAGTCCAGAGAAGCTTTGCTTGTAAGTTTATTGAATATAATTGTTATTTTATATACTTTGTGTCTGTATCATATTAAAATGTATATATTAGACGCACGTTAGTGGTGACGCAGGCATTATGCGGACATTTCAGGAGATCGCCATGTGATCACTTAACATCTAGTGTAATTTTCCGATATTAATGTAAACATTGTGTAAAGAGTTTTGAATATTGTTTCTTTATATTTAAATAAGCATTTTTGTATTTCTTTTTCAGTTTCACAAAGTAATGTAACATTGAGAGAAATAACATGATTACACTCAAGTAAAGAAGAAAATTGACATCCTCTGAGTGGTCATTGAAGCCTCTTCATCACGTTACAATGTTTAGCTATCTGTATATGCATGCCCAACGCACACGCATGCAGAGGACAGAATAGATGCTATGCTATGGGGAACCAATACCCCCTATGCCATGCTGAAGGAATGCCTACTGAGCTGTAAATATGCACAAACATAATCAGCATAGTTAAAATTGATTACTAAGCCAGAGTCAGAGCATGTCAACCCCAAGGGAGTATCTAAAATGACTTATAAAGACTGTATAGTGGTTCCAGTCCTTAAGCCAGTGGTTCCCAAACTTTTCCCCCTTTTCAATATTTGAAAGCATATTTTCAAGTAAAGGTGAGAAATGCCTCATCATATTTTTTCTTTTCACCGCACCGGATGCAACGGCAGTACTACAACAGCTGATGTCTACTGGACGTGATAAAGCAAACATTGCAAATATATTTGTCCTTTGTGTAAGAGCACTGGAGTTCATCAGAAATAGCACATCGCGCCCAGTAACTTACATGTCAGTTTGTGTTTGCATTTCAATCATGCCATCTAGTGGTGTTATTGCACAACAACAACCACTACAACTGATAACAGAACGTTCAAGCGTTTACTGCATCATTTTGAGATAATAAATAAATATTTTGTGTTCAATTATTTACTTATCTGGCGAGTAGCCGCATAATGGATAATTACCCAGTGTAGTCTTTTATCACTCTGCAGAGATTTCTTTTGCATAATAATCCGCTGACTGTACACTATTCCTCACCCTTGCCATGCCAGAATTTTGTTACGTTTAGTGACATGTTACAATGTTTACAAGGTAGAATGACTGGTAGGCTACTTTTTTTTTTATTGCTCAACACAAATTTCACGATTTCAATTGAAATCTTGTGATTGGATTCCGATCTTGATTCATTATTGATTCATTATCGATTTTGGATAGATATTAGGTACAGTAGATACATGTTAATTTTTCTCAAGAAAAAAAATCTCACCTAATGCTTTAAACATACAGAGAGCCCTGTCAGCTGGTGTTAAAGGTTAAACATAACAACTCAAATTAAATAAAATGTGTTTTTTACTAGGCTATAATAATGTTACAATATTTTAATGATACAAGTAAAAATATAATAAATATTTAATATAGTGCACATATTAAGCAAGAATACTCCTCCATCTATATATAATTTGTCTAGCCAACTAACATGCTATCAAATGGCTTTCCTGAGGTAAATGTAACGTTCTGTGATATAATTGTTTTCCTGCGGTTTTATTGACCTCTTTCCGTGGTTGAAAAACACTGATCGATCGATATTATGTACAAGGCATAAACATTATGGTAAGTTGTACTGTATCTTTCAACACATTGTTCATTCATGTTTATTTACTATTAATTACTAAAGAGTAAGAGATGTTCGGTTCACGGACCACGATCTGTAACGTCACATTTACAAGCGCCAAAACGTTATTGTTTGAATTTCGTGAATAGAATTGACAGAATCTGAGAGATAATATAAGTGCTCTGTCTACTTTGTCGGTCTCTGTGTCCTCAGTGCTTCGCGATTTTTCTGTGTGAGAAAATGGATGTGTGGCGTGAGAGCGTGTGAAAAATGTCAATTGCGTGAGTCTCATGCTGAATTCAGTGTTGGTTATCTTATAGCCAAAATATCGCCATATAACAGAGGTAGAGGTTTTCTTGCCACCAGTTCAGTGTCCTTCTGCTCAGCATCCATCTTCACCTGTTCTCTGCGATGCACATCGAGAAAAGTCATGACGTGACCATACGCGCTACACATGCCACTGCCTAAACTCAAACTGACTGACTGGTCTTCTTTTTATTAGCGGTGTAGAAAATGGGCAAACAGCTCTCAGAGAGAATGGGTTGTCATGTCCACACATGCATTTATTTATTTCATAAAATCGCAGAATTTTGCGTCATATAATCGCATAGGCTTGACATCGCGATTGCGATATGATTCATCGTGCAGCACTAGTCCAAACTCAGTCCCGGAGGGCTACTGTCCTGCAGAGTTTATCTCCAACTAGCCTCAACACACCTGCCTGGAAGTTTCTAGTATGCCTAGTAGGACCTTTATTAGCTGGTTCAGGTGTGTTTAATTGGAGTTGGAGCTAAACTCTACAGGACAGTGGCCCTCCATGAGCATGATTGGACACCCCTGCTCTATAGCAATGGAAGTACTGGCCTTTACAACCTTCCTTCCTCCCTGGCAGGACAGGTGTTAGCCTTATAAGGCCCCTAGAGCAAAGCTCTAAGACAAATGGCTCCGCTATGTCCATACCTTGACAAAGTGGCCGGTATGGTCCATCAGCGGCAGCAGGACCTGAGCCATGATGTGTAGACGCTCGACATACAATCAATCGGCTTCTGATGACAAAAAAAGATGACATGTATTACAGATGCCTTTTATTACTCATGGACGCTCCACATATAACATCATGGACTGCCATATGCCAGTGATTACTCTCAGATAGTTCTCTGTTTTCTCTATGCCGTTTTCTTATGTTCTCTGTTTCCTTAGTATTCAAACCTAAACCACTGCCAGATATGTCACAGAGCTGACTGAGTATATAAAGGTCAAATCATCTGATGAGGATGAAGATGACTCAGAGTTTGTTAAGTTCTTCCCTAGTTTCATCTGGGCTGTGAGGGACTTCACCCTGGAACATAAAATCAATGGCAAATATGTGACTGAGGACCAATACTTAGACTATGCCCTGAAGCTGAAACCAGGTAATATTTAAATTGAGCTTTTAAATGACTTGATCATCATTGAAAATAGTGTGTAAGAGATACTGTACAGCCAACCAGAATCAAAAAATAAACCCTGACTGGAAGGTCAGAGTCTGTTTTAAATACAATTTTAGAAAATATCACTGAGCCTGAGAAAAACTTAACTTAAACTAATAATCTAATTTCTGTTCAAGCATGCAGGCAACCAAGAGCAACAGGGAATAGCAATTTACAAGCAACAATGTATTTTCCTAACTTCTTTGACAAAAATGTGTTTCGTATCTTATAAAGGCACTTCAAGAACAGTTAAAGAGTTCAACCTTCCACGGGAATGTATCCGAAATTATTTCCCATCCCGGAAGTGTTTTACTTTCCCGTTTCCAACCAACCCAGAGAATGTGTCTCGTCTGGAGAGCTTGGATCCTGCTGACCTTTCCCCAGATTTCCAGAAGGTCTCAGATCATTTCTACAAGTTCATCTTTGACATGAGTGAAGTGAAAAAGCTGAAAGATGGACACACAGTCACAGGCAGAGGTGATTCAATAGGATATGTTAAATGATGTGATGTGACAAATTTGCAAAATAAACAGCCCGGTCTCACCCCAAAACGTCATGTACTGACGGGTCTTGACCATACGGCAACATACGACGAAAAGGTACCCCTAAAACGTCCATATGAGACGAAGACATAAGCGCACCAGCAGCGCCTCCTAGCGGTACCCTAACGCATACCTAAACCTACCCATAACCCGAATAGTCACATATGGACGTTTTAGGGGTACCCTTTTCGTCGTATGTTGCCGTATGGTCAAGACGCGTCAGTACGTGACGTTTTGGGTTGAGACTGTTAAAATAAACATTAATATATTAACTTACTATATTCAATTACACTAGTGAATAGCACAGCGGTCAGCTGTTTTGAAGTAGTAACCAGACACATGTATTTCTCCTGTAGTTGTTGCCAAACTGCTGTCAACGAGGAACCATTTTGGTTCAAAAACCTAAGCTTCTCTTTATTAGATTGTGTTCTCATTGCACTGTAATGCCCCATACCAGCAGGAGGAAAAACACAAATTTCTAAATCGAAATGTTCTTCCATCTTTGTGATGTAATTGCACTGAACTGGGAGACACAATGTAAGCTCCTAATCTTCAGAAGAGAGTGGCAAATGCTTATTATTCCCACTAAAACTAGCATAAATTATGACATTGTTAATGACACTTTCTGGACTGCATGTTAATAATCTACAGCTGCCCAGTTAATTTACTTGTGCCTGACCCTTCTCCTTCCCTGAAGTTCTTGGTCAGCTGGTGAGGACATACGTGGACACCATCTCCAGTGGTGAAGTTCCATTTCTGGAGAATGCTGTGATCGCCATGTCAATGATTGAGAATGAGGCTGCCGTGAAGGAGGGGCTTGAGGTTTACAAGAGTGGAATGGAGAAGCTGAAGGACTCTTTCCCTCAGGAACTGAAGGAAGTGTCTTCAGAACACCAACGTCTCAGCAGCTTGGCAACACAGGTCTTCATGAAGCGTTCCTTTAAGGACAGTGAGGGGATATTCATGAAATGTCTAGAGGTAATGCCCAGTTAATAATATACAATTCCTATTAAATTGTTATTCAAGTATCTATCTATCTATCTATCTATCTATCTATCTTAATTAATTATGTGCCGATTAATTAATTACCCCCAAAAGATCACTTAAAGTCATTATTGTGTTAAATGAGAAAATCATAAATTAGACATTACAAAAAGTAGCTTTAGAAATAAAGTTTAATTCAACATTGAATTTATTATTTTTTTAAAAACTTTAGACTACAACAGCCATGATTACTAAACATTCTTCAAAATATCTTCTTTTATGTTACATAAATGAAAGAAATTCATTGCAGATTTAAAACAATATGGGCATGAGTAAATGTAAATAAACAGAATTTGCTTTTTAAATAAAACTGCCAGTAGGTGGCGGTAAATGTCTAAATGAGTCATTCCTTTTCAATGGCTATTTATCAATGGGCCATTGTATAATTGGTTCACACAATAGTTATGCTCTGGCTTTATAAGGTAATATTTTTGTTGGCAAAATTTTGCAATAACAGACATTATCGTGTTTATAATATTAACTTCTTATTTATTGAACTGCTGTAGAAAAACAGTATCACAATTGCACTTGTGCTATTTGGGACAAAAACAGCTTGTGATATTGGGTTCGTTACTTGTTTGTTATTGCTCAACTATATCATATATAAATATGTGACAAAAACACATGACCTCTACTGGCTTAACAAAAATATAACTATTTTTATGATTTTTTATGAAGAAAAATAAGAAAGTTTTGGTGAATGAGGCCCATTGTTTTGACTGTAATGAGTAATGTATCTGAATCCGAATCAAAAGCTAAAAACTAAGATTATTTTAAATGGCCATTGTATATTAAACCATTTTTTCAATAGTTGTAGTCTCTAAATCAGGGGTGCCAAATCCTGCTCCTGCCGATCGACTGTCCTGCACAGTTCATCTCCAACTCAAATCAAACACCCCTGAAGCAACCAATTAAGGTCTTTAGGATCACTTGAAAATTAAAGGCAGGTGTGTTTGATTAGGGTTGGAGATGAACTGTGCAGGACAGTCGATCGGCAGGAGCAGGATTGGGCAACCCTATTCTAAATGATTAATTAAGAGGTGTATATATACAGCAGACTTACCTCCGTTCATCAACAGTTTAACAGCATCCCTCCACCACCCCATCTCTTCACTTCTAGTCTTAACTACTCTTACAGCACGCCAAATACGCATAATCTTTACTCTGTTTAATTTGATGTAAGTGTGAACTCGTGAAATGGTATTTAAAGTTTTCTGTTTCTAATATTTTGTGTGATGCTGCAGGAAGACATTAATAAACTCTTTGATGGATACCTGTGCCAAAACGAGGAGGCTTCAAAAAAAAGATGTGAGAATCTCCTGTCATCCCTTTCTGCACCAATGACAGAAAAACACAAGAAAGGATTTTATGCCAGATCTGGTGGTTATGTTCTCTTCTCCCAGGACCTTGAAAACATTGTAAAGAAATACAAAATCCAAGCCAATAAAGGAGTCAAGGTGAGTATAAACATTTTACTCAATTGCTGTAACATCACAAGGCGCGTTTCCATTAAAGATTTGCGCAAAACTTTTAAGATTTTTTTTTCTAAATATCGATAAAAAACGATTGCGAAATGACGGCGTTTCCATTAACCGATGGTATGCGACTAAAACGTCATTTTTTCTTCTCGCGATAAGTCATTCCAAAAATCATGACAACGGACGTTGGTAAGTTAATATATATCACAGCCACGTACCGCACTATTATTAATGGAAGGAAACGTAGGCGTGTTATCCAAGCATTAATGGCAAGGAAAGACCCTTATACTGTGAGCGGCATATATGAGGAGTTTCTGGGTTTTTCTCACTCATTTCTGCTTCGAGGTGGTTTAGAATCCAGTATTTCTGTCATTATTTTGTCTTTTATGAATTTAATGAAGAACTCTGTCTCGTATTCTGTCCAAACACACCGCGCTTTCTAAGTCAGGTGACCTCTAAATGCGCACAAACTGTTTCCATTGCAGTTTTGCGAAATATTCCTTTTTCGAATTGCCTGAAAAACCACCTCATGCGAGCGTAAAAACTTTTTTGCGATAAATGGGAGTTTTTGCGAAATTGACGCGTTTCCATTGGCCGTATTTTCAATTCGCAATTTGCGCAATTTGAAGGGTAATGGAAACACGGCTACAGATTTCAGATGTTTTCAATTTATAAGAGGTTTGTCATGTTTTCCTAGAATATCTGTTCATAGAATGTGGGAAACAGTGGATTAGGGGTAGAGAAATCAACTGGAAACGAGTAGATTCCTGGTCTGAATCCTGATTCCTTGTGGAAGAATCCTTATGCAAGACATTGAGTCCTCGGTTGTTGGGACATGGACACTTGTAATAGTACTAGCAGCAGTTTTCAGATTATCATGTGTGTTGTCCACAGGCAGAAGACACACTTGAAGAGTTTCTGAAGCAGAAGTGTGTGGATTCTAACGCCATTCTGCAGGCGGACAATAAACTGACTGAGAAGGAGAAAAAGATTATGGGTGAGAGTCTTTTGCATCCTGGATGAGGCAACAATAGCACCATCTAGTGGAGAAAGCCAGTACATCTGTGATCTGTGTTTCAGCTTTAAGAGTAAACATTTCATACAATGTTATCAATTTGATACATTTCTTGCATGCCAAATATTGTTTAGCACTTAGTTTCGAAGAACAGTACACAATACCCTTGGCTGGCTGATCATCTGCATAAAGTCTTGCTAGAGGGAGGCACTAGACTGCATTGCAACCATCACGCATTGTTGGAATCATACAGAACTCTTCAATTTTTAAGATGTGCATCACTTATATAACACCTCACAGATAAAGCTTCCAGCACTTTGTATGATAGGGAATATTACCATTTTCCACAATTTGTATTGAATAATACAGATGCATGTTATTTAAGAGCCTTGTGCTGATCAGTGTACAAAATGAACATGAACAACTCTAGGTTGACCAGTCTTTAACAACTCTCAGTGAATTGTGTCAATGCCTCATTGAAGTGAGTCAAGATATGCATTGCATTTAAAAAATGGTGGAAATTTACAGTTTTTTTGCACTTTCCATTGAATTGTATTTCGTTTGCCTTAAAATCTTCCAGAGGAAAGAGATAAGGCTGTTCTCCTGGCTCAGGAAATAAATACCAAGGAACAGAAGCAGCAACAACTTGAAGAGAAGATGGAAGCAGAGAGAAAGAGTAACGAAGAGAGGATGAGACAGATGAAGGAGAAGATGGATGAGGAGATCAGGCTCCAGAGAGAGGAGGCTAAACGTGCCATGGACAGCAAACTGAGGGAGCAGGCTGATCTGCTGGAGAAGGGCTTTGAGGAGAAGGTAGACAGGATGACTAAAGAGATGGAGGACTTCAGGAGGAAGAATAAAGAAGCAGAAAAGAAAAGTGACCAGCTGTTTAAAAATATGATAGAAAACATGAACAAAAGACATGATGAGACTATGAAGCTAATGATGAGGCAACACAGTGAGCAGATGAAGGCTATCATGAGCATGCCGAGGCCTAAGTCAGACTCCTCCTCTCTAATCTTGCGTCTGATACTCGGCGGTCTCAGCAGTGTTTTTTTCTCAGGTTCGTGTCCCCGTTAATGCAGCTAATCTCTCGATATAGCACTCAGCCTTGGCCTAGGCTACCTCTGGTACAAATATGACATACAAAAATGTTTGAAACAGCTTCACAAACACACACATAGGTGGAGCTTTCAGGGGGCCCAGACCCCCTATTGGCTAAAAGATGTTACTAAAGATAAAAATTAAAAAATATTCTCAACCCCAAAATAGATATACATATTGATGTAGGTATTCTTTTACATTTTAAAATGTTATTTTCTAAATGAATCCAATTAACTTACTAACCCCTTCCCCAAAGGTTGACCCCACCTGTCACACCGCCTACTACATAGCATCTCTTACTGTCACCAAGAGGTACGCCGAGTCAGAGTTCTTCACATTGAAGCAGACATTACAGTGACACTCCCTGGGAAAAAATGTTTTAAAAAAAAGGTGTTTAACAGTTTATTAAGTCAGACACTGTATATTCATCCCCCAAAGCACCATGGCTTTGTATCTTTGTATCATTTGGTATATTGAATAATACAATGTTCTTTTTAAATTCTAGATAACATTGCTGGTCAAAGTGTAAACATGTTTCTTCTGGTCATAATATTTGTATTTATCACCTGTCCATACACACTGCACCAAGTCCTTGTGTAGTGGTTTCTCTTTCAATATGTCACTAATTTAATTAAATAACCACATATTTCCAATTATTGTGTTAAGTGTTCTTTGAACAAATTTAATGATCAGTACTGTCATTCGTTTCCTTACGAAGTGCTGTTTATATGCATATTCCACAGGTGTTTATCCGTATTTTGAATCAAACAATTGAATCAAATTCATTGTGAATTTGTGTTGTGTTTTAGGAGTGAAGGAAATGTCTGTAAAATGAACAGATGTCCTGGAAGAAAATTACTTGTATATATTTTTTTTAGTGTAGTGGGTTAGGAATTTAATCAATCCAATTACAACTTAAACTGGCAGAACCAGCAGCAGCTTGCCGCAGAACACCATCTTTATGTAGTGCTAAATCTCCCTTGATTTAAATTTTTTCTTATTAAATGCCTTGTCTGGCAGACATTCTAGTGGTTACCCAAGGATTTGCCACCTTGCCACCAAATGCTGTCTGCCTCTGGAGTGGGTTCATCCCTATGTAGCAAAACAAAACAATATGAATAAATTGGCAATCATTGTGTGCCAATGTAGTTATGATCAGTTTGTGTGTGTGTGCGTATATATATATATACAGTATATACACACAGACAAACAAAAGTTTATTCAGACACCTTAAACATTTCTCACATTCACAAGAACTCAAGAGTTATCAAATCAGTTGATATTTCACTGGTTTTGTTTGTCCTTCTGTTAGACTGTCTCACAAATGAATTAAGTTGAATAGATGTCAGCTGTTAAATTTAAAGGGTAACTAAACCCTAAACCAACTTTTTTTAGTTAATGATCTGTAAGAATGGGGCTTTATTAGTGCTGTTCATTGATTCGAGTAACTTTTTGGACATTTGGGTATAAAGTGTTTTAATTCTACAAAATATGGTGTAAAAACGGCTGAGTGCTGCCCTCTTCAGGTTGAACGGTGGCTACTGCAGTTGAATTTTCCTATTGGATGTTTGTGGTACTGCGTGACGTAAGTGGTACTGCCAGACCACGCCCTTGGTACGAGCTACCATGCATAGTATTGCATCAGTTAGGTTAGCTTCAAGTTAGTGTAGATTTATCTGTATTTAGTACAGTGGTCAGGAGGGTATGTAGGTGTAGTGTTGCTGGTTGCAACAGCACTGCTGGACTGCATAGCTTTCTAGCAGACTTGGAAATTAGGCGCCAGTGGTTGCATGCACTTGCCCTGGAAGACCGTGAGTTCCCGCCTGGAGCTCAAGTGTGCAACCTGCATTTTACACGGGATTGCTTCTCCAACGCAATAAAGATGAAAATTATGGGATTAGTAGCCTGCCATGATTCAAAACTGAAAATAGTGTTCGAAAACTCAAAATCTTACAAAAATTTTTTTTGCAAGATCGAAAAATACGATTTGCACGCTTGCAAAATGTAAAAAAATAAAAATATCTCTGCAAACATCAGTGTTCTTCCACTGTATTAGTTTGTTTTCCAGGTTTGAAACCTTGTAAATGGTTATCTGAAAACTGGTGTGCGAATGTGTGAAAAAAGTTTTGAAACTCTGAAAACAGAGTTTTGCAGGCTTGCAAAGTGGTAAAAAAAAAAAATCTCTGCAAACATAATTTTGTTTTTGAGTTTTCCTTCTTCAGAAGTGCAACACTTTCTCTTACGAGAGGTCTCTCGTACAGTGTAATATCTTACGCTGGGGAAAATCTCATTTCCGCAAGATATTGAAGCCAAAAATTATTCATAATTTTTAAATAATGTAAAACGCGTTGCGGCAGCATGCAGACATAGGCAAGACGGCTCGCGCGCCTATTGGCTGCCCTGCAGCAACTGCAGCAGCCTATCGAGAGAGGCCCTTCGTGACGTCAGATCCAATAGGGGCGCTTCGCGCCGACTGCGTAACGTCCCGCCGAAATAGGCGTGGCTTGGGCCTGATAGACAGGCTGATAGAATCTGATTTTTCATCTCTTCAGCGAAGCTCTCGCATCGCTGGATCCTGAGAGGAAGAAGCCGCGCCGCTGAGAAAGCCTTCTGCAGGACGAGCCATCGCATCTGAAGCCGCTGGTCGACAACTTGCCGCCATCCTTATTTCACTCTCTTTCTAAAAGAGCCGAGCGTCTTTTTCAAGATGCCTCGAACCTTCTGTGGCTCGTATCAAGCCCCACTCAGCGACGGGGACCACCATGTCATCTGCGTTTCCTGCCTGGGTGAGGAACACGCAGCTCTCACGCTCACTGACGGCGGCTGCCCTCACTGCGAGCTGATGCCCATGGTGACTCTGAGGACTCGCCTGGCATCTTACACCGAGACTGCGGTGCCACACCGTAAAAAGCGCTGTGCTCAGCGGATCCCAAAACCTCCTCCAACCCGCAAAATCTCGCTGGTTTGCCCGCCAGCTTCGCCTGAGTCTCTCACTGATGGACAGCAGCCGCCATCCGCCACCGCTTCTATCATGGATGACGACGAGGAAGCAGCGTTTGTGGAGGAGGACAGCTGCTCTTTTCTGGCGTCGGGCAGCGAGGACCGGTCGAGCTCTGTGGATCCCCACTGCTCGCGAGCCTTCTGGGAAAATGGCCAGCTTTGAAGCAGAGCTGATGCGTCTGCTCACGCAGGCCGTAGCGAGCCTCGACCGTGAGTGGTCGGCGCCTGAGGAGCCTGCGCACAACCGGCTGGATGGTTGTTTCCTGCGAGGGGACCGCGTTTCGCCGTCTTCAAAACCCGCACCTTTTCTTCAGTGGGAAAGTGAGTAGCTAGGGGCTATAGTATAGTGACTTCCTTACGACAAATCATTAATCCTATTTTTGGACCTTCCGGCTCCGCCATAGGGACCACCTTTTTAATTTTAGTATTACTTTAGCTCTACGCTTAATCTGAGTCCAATTTCAAATGATAATCAAATTTAGATAATAATCAGAAATATTGATTATGAATTAATTTAGATCTTTGATTATTCTGAGTATCCCATACTTTCAATTATTAATTCACTAAGGGACCCGATGCCGCACAGAGTCACAAGCCCCAAAACAAAAGGGGTTATACAAATGTTGTTTAGAGTTGTTTGTGTCACAGGTCGGGGCGGGCGCCAGCGGGCCGCCCACCCCCGCCTGCGTACCGCCCCTGAGGAGCTGACTGAGGACACGAAGGAGGCAGACACAAAACAAAAAAATAAATATGTTCTTTATTAAATAAATAAAAAAACTGTTTAAAGTCTCTTCAGCATTCCTTCTTTTTCGGGGAGCAGGTTCTTCACTGGACTCAGACAGAGAATGGAAGGGACATGTGCTTCACAGCTTTAGCAGGCTCTTCACTAGCCTCAGTCAGATAATGGAGGATACGCAAAACTCCCAGCTTCGGCAGGCTCTTCACTAGCCTCAGTCAGATAATGGAGGATACGCATAACTCCCAGCTTTAGCAGGCTCTTCACTAGCCTCAGTCAGATAATGGAGGATACGCATAACTCCCAGCTTCGGCAGGCTCTTCACTAGCCTCAGTCAGATAATGGAGGATACGTTGAACTCACAGCTTTAGCAGGCTCTTCACTAGCCTCACTCAGGATGGAGGGTACGTATAACTCACAGCATTAGCAGGCGCTTCACTAGCCTCAGACAGGATGGAGGGTACGTATAACTCACAGCATTAGCAGGCTCTTCACTAGCCTCAGACAGGATGGAGGGTACGTATAACTCACAGCATTAGCAGGCGCTTCACTAGCCTCAGACAGGATGGAGGGTACGTATAACTCACAGCATTAGCAGGATCTTCACTAGCCTCAGACAGGATGGAGGGTACGTATAACTCACAGCATTAGCAGGCGCTTCACTAGCCTCAGACAGGATGGAGGGTACGTATAACTCACAGCATTAGCAGGCTCTTCACTAGCCTCAGTCAGATAATGGAGGATACGTTGAACTCACAGCTTTAGCAGGCTCTTCACTAGCCTCACTCAGGATGGAGGGTACGTATAACTCACAGCATTAGCAGGCGCTTCACTAGCCTCAGACAGGATGGAGGGTACGTATAACTCACAGCATTAGCAGGATCTTCACTAGCCTCAGACAGGATGGAGGGTACGTATAACTCACAGCATTAGCAGGCTCTTCACTAGCCTCAGACAGGATGGAGGGTACGTATAACTCACAGCATTAGCAGGCTCTTCACTAGCCTCAGACAGGATGGAGGGTACGTATAACTCACAGCATTAGCAGGCTCTTCACTGGGCTCTGACAGGATGTAGGGTACGTATAACTCACAGCATTAGCAGGCTCTTCACTAGCCTCAGTCAGATAATGGAGGATACGTTGAACTCACAGCTTTAGCAGGCTCTTCACTAGCCTCACTCAGGATGGAGGGTACGTATAACTCACAGCATTAGCAGGCTCTTCACTAGCCTCAGACAGGATGGAGGGTACGTATAACTCACAGCATTAGCAGGCTCTTCACTAGCCTCAGACAGGGTGGAGGGTACGTATATCTCACAGCTTTTAGCAGGCTCTTCACTGCTTCGTTGAGGAATTACAGGCTGGCCGCCAGTACACTCTGCGACATCCCACACTCGTGTATGCACTACAACACACTCAATCCACACGTGATCATTGCAACTCAGCACAGAATGCACAAACCTCAAATCAATAAGGCAGAATGTGGGATCTTGTGCTTTTAGGGGGCACACCTTTAACATTCATCTTAACCTATTTTCAGTATTATTTCAAGTCATTTTTCACCATGTCATGCATGACTGCAATCTCTAGAAAAAGCTAATAAATAATATTAGCTAAGCTAATAAAACAATTTCAATTCAAATGAATGTTTCATTATGTTTAATTGTAGTGTGATATAATGATCAATAATAACACATTTTTAGCATCTAAGCACATCTAGGCACTTTTTTACACCTGGGGTGGGCGATATGGCAATAATATCACAATTTTTTTATTTTTTTTTTTCCGAAAAAATCACGATTTTATCATGATTCTTTTTCATGTTGGTTTTACTATTTTGCATGTGACTGAGCATTACAGCCAAACTAATGTCCCTATTTTAAAAACAAAGCCTTATAACAAAATATAGGTAACAAAATATAAAATAAAAAAGAATGGCAGACATTTAGGTCAAAGTGGCGAAGATAAAATCTTTGTCACTATTTTCTTTGTTATAAAAAATTAAGAACAGAGATACATATTACACATACACAACTTAATATACAAATGAAATAAACAGTGCTTTATTTTTTCAGCTATAGGTTTATTTAACAGTAGAATTGAAGAAAGTAATTGTAAATGGACAAATATGAAAATAAAACACAACAGACTTAAAGTTCTCAGTCAAGAGCAGTGAATGATTTCCTCTGTGTGTTTTGTTGTTTTATTAACATTAACGGCATAGTTCTCCCCCCAAAAAGTCATAATTTACTCTCTTAAGTTGTTTTAAACCTGAATAAGTTTCTTTCTTCTGTTGAAAATAAACGTTATTTGAAAGAATGTCAGTAACCAAACAGTTGATGTACCCCTGTGACTTCCATAGTATATTTTTTTCCTACTATGTATGTCAATGGGGACCAGCAACTGTTTGGTTTTGGGTGAACTATCTCTTTAAGAACAAGCGGCAGCATGTTTATTATTAGGGCTACTGTCTCTTTAAGAACTGCACGCGACGCGTCTAATATACACGCATATATGACAAGCAGATTTTAATTAATTTTCTCTGTTTGCTTTCACTTTAGACATAACCAACTTTGTTTATGTAAACATTGTCTGTATTTGACAGTATTAGCGCAATATAAGACTCAAAAGATAACTTTTAGTCCAGTAACAGGCTTTTAGTGCATGTGCGCGTCGAGTAAACTCGCTCAGTAAAGCGCATATTTGAACAGCGCATCAGCAGCGAATGACATGTTTAACCGGCAAGGCTTTAAAGCACATGCAAATAATGAACTTTTGTGAACTGCAGTGTCCCTTTCCTCTGCGTTAACATTTGATGTGAATATACGTCGTGCTGCAGTGTATGAAGGCGCCGCAACTGATAAAATGCGCAGTTGTAAGACTTTCCCTCTCTGCCGTGCGTGCGCGCGCTATCGGTTGGTTTGGACGACAGTCTCTGTCTCGCATGCGTGCTCGCTCTAGGTTCTGGGAGATTTTTTAACTAATTTGCGCCATAACTAGTGGTCCATCCAGTAGTTAAGAGCCTGAATTGTTTATAGTAATTCTGAAATTTAGTGCACATGAGTGAAAAAAAATACAGCACAGAAGAATGTCTATTTTTGCGTGAGATTTCTTTGTTGAGCGTGAGAGCGTGAGATTGAGGCTGAATGCGTGACTGTCACGCGAGATGCGTGAGAGTTGGCAACCCTGGGGGTAGCACCTGGTTTCAGGAGATATCGTAAAGCGATATCTCCCAGAGAGGAGAAACAAGATTCTCCTACTTCTCAATCTTTCTCATTAAACCAATGACTGCAATGAAATAAATACTTGTTGCAAATATTTTTTGCAAATATTGCTTCAAATGAATTAAATATATTATTATAGTTAAAGATGCATGTGTGTGATTGGTTATACGTGGGTGCACGTCATTGCGTGCATTTGTAGAAGGAGTTCTCGCGATACACTTTATTCACGATAAAGCAACGCTGATGAAGCATCGCTTGGACGTGTGTTAATATCATCCTTTACAGGCGTATTACATTTTCACTACTTTCAGGTCAGTTTAGTCTCTAAAATCACACAAATAATACACACAACGCAATATGTCTCACCTAAGCAATCCTATTCTACATCTTTTTCCCTTGACCCCCAATTCCCCTGCTCCCACTTTCTATCATGCTGAGATCACCTGAAATTCACCCAAGAATCTATATAGTTTAATCTGAATAATTATCATACTGTATTGCACATGTTTGATATCATTTGAAATGTCTCAGTGCGACTGTTACAAAGATCTCATTCCCAAAGAAGTAAAACAAAAGGTAATAAAGTTTATAAGACTTTAGAGACAACTTGCACACAAAGGAGGGTGGGTCTTCCAGGCAAATGGTCTCCTGCTCTCAAAGGTGTAACCTCTGAATGCAAATTTGCATTGTTAGCAGTTGTTTCCATGTGAAAGAGGTTTTTGTATATATATAATAAAATGCACCAAAAGGCTCGGCGCGATTCTGTAACCTAGACTAGCCTGTGATGTGAAGAGTAAGCAAAACACTTAGCATCATGTATTTCATAATGTCAAGGTTCGCATCGTCTCTCTTTATTCCAGAGCATTTGATGTTTTGTATCTATTATCTTTGAACTGATTATGGAATTGGCATGATACATTTACCTGATATAATAAATTGGCAACAGTCGACGCGTGTTCACGTAGAACGAACGTGACAGCGCAGCCAGTCATACGCCGGCATCCATCTCCCGTGAACGCGCATCGACCGTTGCCGGAAGCCAGTTATTTTCATTTATAAAGTTTTAAATATGTATATTTTTACGACAAAACCGCACGGATTACCCTCAGAAGGCCTTTGTTTATCCCCCTGGAGCTGGATGGATTACTTTTGTGAAGGATGCATGCACATTTTTGGGACTTGAAGGAGGTGGACCCCATAACTTTACATTATAACCACTGAAAGATCTAAGACATTTTCTAAAATAACTGAAAATGTGTTCGTCTGAAAAATGATTGACATATGCATCTCGAACGGCTTGAGGGTGAGTAAATCATGGGTTTAATATCATTTTTGGCCGAACTATCCCTTTAAGGCGCTATGAACCACATGATTAAGTTAGTAAAACCTCAAACATACACTATTGTTCAAAAGTTTGGTGTGGGTACCAGTGATCTCCTTTCCTTCCCCTCTGCCTTGTTGAGGCTAGATGTTGTGCCACTACCCAGGCCAGCTCTTCCATGAGTTACTGCTCCCACCAGTGCCCTGTTCCATTGCCGCAACTCAGCCACATCCACCACCTCTGCTGCCTTCCACCTCCGCCCTGTCCTCACCTCAATCCCAGCCTGGGAAACCTTTGGGTTCTGTGACTCTGTATTGCAGCACCTCACTGGCACGGCCCACCATGAACTTCTCATCCAGGCTGCTGATAGGAGGCTTCAGCTTGTTGTTCTGGCCATACAAGGCACTGCTCAGGCTTCAAGGTAGACTCAGCAACTGCCGTAGAAAACTGCTGACTCTCCTCTCAAAGCCCTCGCTGGTGGAGATTGGATAGGAACCTCATAAATCAGAAGGGGCCAGAGAATCCGTGGGAGGATGTCATGTTGGTAAATCCAGGCTTTGAACTTGCCAGGTAGGCCTGACTTGTCCACTGTGGCTAGCTAGCCTTCCAGTTCAAGGTTGGTCGCACGGATGGTTGCCGTGCCTTTCAGACTGCAGTCGAACACCTTTCCCAAGCTCTTCACTGGTTTCTCAGTGATTGATGGTATCTGGGTCATGCCAAGTGTGAAGTGGAACTTGTTGGTAACCTTTCCTTTCTTCAACACCAGAGATCTGGACATTCTTGGCTTGAAGCACATGCAAGCCCAGGTGGTCATCTCTTCAGGCCCTTCAGGTTCCACCTGCCCCCTGGGACGTGTGGTGTTGTCACCGTCAGATCATCGATGAAAGCCCTAATGGGCGGCTGGCAGACACCGGACTTGGTGAGAGGACCTCTACACTGGACCTCTGTAGACTTCACCAGCATATTCATGGCGAGTGCGAATAATATCACTGAAATTGTACACCCAGTGATGATACCCTTCTTGAGCTTGTGCCAGTCTGATGCTGTAGACCCTGCAGAGACTCTCAGACTGAAACTGTCGTAGTTGTCCAGAATTAGGTCTCTAAACTTGTCTGGGATGTGGTGCCGGCGCAGGGCCTCCTCAACCAGTTTGTGGGGTATGGACCCATAGGCGTTTGTGAGGTCCAATCACAGCATCACAAGGTCTCCCTATTTCTCTGGGCTTCCCTGATCAGCTGTGTGACCACGCCTGTGTGCTCCAGACACCCCGGCACCTTAGGGATCCCTCCTTTCTGGACCTAGGTATCAATGTACGTGTTTCTTAGAAGGTAGACAGTCAGCCGCCTAGCAACAATGCTGAAGAATATCTTTCCCTCAACACTGAGCAGCGAGATGTGTCTGAACTGGTCAATTGTCTTCGACTCTTTCTCCTTTGGAATCCACACCTCTTCTGCACAACGCCACTGCTGAGCAACCTTTCCCCTCCTCCATATGACCTTTATGATCTTCCATAGCCTGTGGAGAAGCTTCGGGCAGTTCTTATAAACCCTGTAAGGTACCCCACTATGTCCTGGGGCTGAGCTTGCACTGGCCTTTTTGATCACCTCCTTGATCTCCTTCCAACTGGGTTTTTGCACACTTTGCCGCAAAAGCATTGAGCACTCTTCGTCGTGTTTTCGTCGCTGTGTGTATATTTGTATAATACAATTTAGTCCTGTGATCAAAGCTGAATTTTCAGCATCATTGCTCCAGTCTTCAGTGTAACACGATCCTTCAGAAATCATTCTAATATGATGCTCAAGAAACTTTTCTGATTATTATCAATAATGAAAACAGTTGTGCTGCTTCATGTTTTTGTGTACACTACAATTCAAACATTAGGGGTCAGTAAGATTTTTTTGGAAGACATTAGTAGCAAGAATGCATTTAATTGATAAAGTGACAGTAAAGACTTATAATATTATTAGATTTTTTAACTTTCATGGTTTACACAAAAATCAGAAGCAGCACAACTGTTTTCAACACTGATAATAATCAGAAATGTTTTTTGAGCATCAAATAATCATATTAGAATGATTTCTAAAGTATTATGTGACACTGAAGTAATGATGCTGCAAATTTTGCTATGATCACTGAAATAAAATACATTTTAACATATTCACATAGATTTTTGATCAAATAAATGCAGCCTTGATGAGAATACATTTACATTTATTCATTTAGCAGACGCTTTTATCCAAAGCGACTTACAAATGAGAACAATAGCAGTTAAACTAGCAGTAGATCAACAAAATGCAAGTGCTATGACCCTTCTCAGTTTAATTCAACGCAATTTTTTTTTTTTAGAAGTTATAGAACAGAATAGAATAGAGAAGTAGAGAGAAAGTGTTAGTATTACTGGATCAAGTGCTGATCCAGTAATACTAACACTTTCTCTCTACTACTCTATTAATAATAATACTCTACAGTGGTGGTCAAAATTGATGGCACCCCTGATAAATATGATAAAAAATGGCTGTAAAAAATAAATCTGCATTGTTTATCCTTTTGATCTTTCATTCAAAAAAATTCACAAAAATCTAACCTTTCATTGAAGTAAAAGAACTGAAAGTGGGGGGTAAATCACATTATAAAATAAATGTTTTTCTCCAAAACACGCTGGCCATAATTGTTGGCACCCTGTTATTAAACACTTTTTGCAATCTCCTTTTGCCAAGATAACTGCTCTGAGTCTTCTCCTATAATGCCTGATGACTTTGGAGAATAACTGACAAGAGATCAGAGACCATTCCTCCATACAGAATCTCTCCAGATCCTTCAGATTCACAAGTTCATGTTGGTGCTTCTTCTCTTCAGTTCACCCCACTCATTTTCTATAGTGTTCAGTTTAGGGGACTGGGACGGTCATGGCAGAAGCTTCATTTTGTGCTCAGTTACCCATTTTTGTGTTGATTTTGATGTTTGTTTTGGATCGTTGTCCTTATTGAAGATCCAGCCACGGCCCATTATAAGATTTCTAGCAGAGGCTGTCAGATTTTGATTTTTTATCTGTTGGTATTTGCTAGAATCCACTATGCCATGTGTCTGAACAAGATGTCCAGGACCTCCAGCAAATAAATAGGCCCACAACATATAAGATCCAGCAGTATATTTAACCGTAGGCATGGGGTACTCTTCATCCCTGTTTGCACCAAACACATCAGCTGGGTTTGCTGCCAAAAATCCCTTTTCTTGTTTCATCTGACCACAGAATCCGGTCCCTTTTGAAGATCCAGTCGTGTCTGACCACTGAATATGCTGGAGTTTGTTTTTGGAGGAGCGAGGAGGATTTTTCTTGAAACCCTCCCAAACAACATGTGGGGATGTAGGGGTTGTTTGATATTTTTTTTTAGGATTTCTGACCCCCAAGACTCAACTAATCCATGCAATTCTCCATCTATGATCCTTGGAGAGTCTTTGGCCACTCAAACTTTCCTCCTCACCATGCATTAAGACAATATAGACACACGTCCTCTTCCTGGCAGATTCGTAACATCTTTAGTTGATTATAACTTCTTAATTATTGTCCTGATGGTCAAAATGGGGATTTTCAATTCTTTAGATATTTTCTTACAGCCACTTTCTATTTTGTGAAGCTCAACAATCTTTTGCTGCGCATCAGAACTATATTCTTTGGTTTTCCTCATTGTGATGGATGATGAAGGGAATTTGGCCTTTGTGTTTCCTCATATTTAAACTCCTGTGAAACAAGAAGTCATAGCTGGACAATTTCATGTTCCTAGTCACCCTGGTGTGTTTAAAAATGTAAATATTAATGGGAAAATACTTCAAAGATATTTTTCTCATAAAAAATTCTAGGGGTGCCAACAATTATGGCCAGCGTGTTTTGGAGAAAAACATTTATTTTATAATGTGATTCACTCCCCAATTTCAATTCTTTAACTTAAATGAAAGGTTAAATTTTTGAAGATTTTTAGATTTTTTTTGAAGGAAAGATCAAAAGGATAAACGATGCAGATTTATTTTTTACAGCCATTTTTTATCATATTTACCAGGGGTGCCATCAATTTTGACCATGACTGTACTACTCTATCTAATACATGACTTTCAAAAAAATTAAAAGCCATAGATTAGCAACATTAATAAAGTACTCCTCTGTTTTAGCTGCCTAAGAAGGACAATGATGGGACAGTGCAGCTCGGGATAAGGAAGAGCAATGTCCACATTGGTGGTCCAGGAACGCCACCTTTGGCTCAACCTGGTGGATATGAGGGACACGAATAAATATCGGTTCCTGGATGTGCCTCTGTCCCAGGTTGAGTAATTTGGCGACATGGTCGAGACCTTTACCCAGCAGTTCTCGGCCGGCCAGAAGCAGACAGACGCCATCCGGCACATCCTGCCCCGGTGGAGCCTCCATCCACTTGTCGCCGAGGTCGACCTCCTGCTGCATCCTCAGCTCCTGCTAAGCCACAGCAGCCTTCACCCAGGCTTCAGCGTGGGGTAAGCTGCGGGAAGTCGGCCCCAAGACGGGCGACCCAGAGGTGGATCAGATTGCTCTTCAAGAGATGGTGAACACACCACTCCTTCCCCCAGTGGATGGCAGATAATCTTTTGTTTCCTTTTCTTTTTGTTCTGCCCACAATTTCCACAAGGTTAGGTGGTATATTATTTCCACAAAACTCACAATTTCAATAAAAGAGCAATTTCTTGAACCACTAGCTCCCAAGAGGGTGCTATGCCTTGTCATCCTCAGCCCCCTCTTTCATCGCCAGCGAGCAGCAGTGGCAGTGTCCCGGACGCATTGACGCCTCTGCACACTCACTCTGCCCTTCAACGGAACCAGGTACATGTTGCACCACACATTCAGACCCCACTCCGGGCTGCTATGCCGTCCGAGTCGGGTCCCTGCATTTTGCCACGCTGCCCCACCGCAGGTACGCCAGTGGTACCATTTGTCTCGCTAGCATGGTGTCTGGGATCCTGGCTAGCGCTACCCAGCCCATCTCGCTGGCTCATCCATACTATCAGACTCGGCTATGCGATTCAGTTCGCCCGGTGCCCCCCACCCTTCACCAGTGTTCTGGCTGACAATGCCCCTGTGCTCCAGGCAGAGATCGCAGTACTACTGGCGAAGGACGCATTCGAGCTGGTCCCTCCAGCTGATATGAAGACCGAGATGAGATCTGGCTCAGTCGAGAGAGCAATTTTGCGAACACAGGGACATGGTGCTCGGCCACCTCAGCCACCTAGGGCTTTGGGTCAACTGGGAAAAGAGCAAACTTACCCCCGGGCAGAGGATCTCTTTTCTTGGTGTGGAGCTGGACTCGATCAACATGACAGCACTTCACTGAGACCCGCCTCCAGCCAGTGTTGAAGTGCATGAGCTTGCTCAGACGCAGAACAGCTGGACCACTGAAAAGTTTTAAGAGGCTCCTGAGGCATTTTTACGATAACTCCGCTTGGGTTACGGCATATGAGGCCGCTCCAACATTGGCTCCATAATCGAGTCCCGAGATAGGCGTGGCAGAGCGGTTCGTGTCGGGTCCAAGTTACCCCGCACTGTCCCCAAACTCTCAGCTTGTGGTCGGACCCTTCGTTCCTGCGGGGAGGTGTTCCCCTAGAACAAGTGTCCAGGCAATCTGTGGTCACCACGGATGCCTCTGCCACTGGCTGGGGGGCCACGTAAAACACGCATGCAGCTTCAGGTCTGTGGACGGGCCTCAACTGCATTGGCACATCAACTACCTCGAGTTGGTAACAGTACATCTAGCGCTAGGCCGCTTCAGAACGCCATTACTAGACAAGCATGTACTGGTTAGTAGGGACAGCACTGCGACCTTTGGGTACATCAACTGCCAGGGTGGTCTACGCTCCCGCCGCATGTCACAACTCGCCCGCCATCTCCTCCTCTGGAGTAAGAAGCATCTGCGGTCGCTTTGGGGCCTGCTAAACCTGCCAAACTTGTTGCGCCATATTGGTCCAACCGGACCTGGTTCCTGGAAACTGGTCCTCCTCGCGATAGCCCCTCCCTGGCCCATTCCTCTGAGAGAGGACCTGCTCTCTCAGAGACAGGGGACCCTATGGCACCTGCGTCCAGAACTCTAGAAACTCCATGTCTGGTCTCTGGACGGGACGCAGAGGTTCTAGGTGACCTATCCCAGGTGGTAATTGACACCATCACTTCCACTAGAGGCGCCTCTATGCGTTGAAGTGGAACCTGTTCGCTGAGTGGTGTTCTTCTCACAAGGAGAACCCACAAACTTGCTTGGGGAAGAGCTGTCTTTTTCTTCCTTAAGCTTCCTGGAACCTTAAAGTGTATGTTGCCGCTATTGCCGCACATCACGATGCAGTTTGAGGGTTAGTTGCTGGGAAAGCATAGCCATCATCGTCAGGTTCCTGAGGGGTGCTAGGAGACTAAATCCACCTCGCCCACTCTTTATACCCTCTTGGGATTTGTCTCTGGTACTTTTGGCACTTCAGATACAAACCTTTGAGCCTTTGCAGTCAGCGGAGTTAAAAATTCTGTTCTGTAAGACAGTACTCCTGGTAGCACTGGCCTCCATCAAGAGGGTAGGGGACCTGCATGCATTTTCGGTCGACGAATCGTGCCTAGAATTCTTCTTGGGCACTGACACATGGCACCTCGCTGACAGAATTCTGTAGAGCTGCGGGCTGGGCGACACCTAACATGTTCGCTAGATTTTATAGCCTACGTGCTGAGAGCCCACTCCACTAGGAGTATCGCTTCTTCTTTGGCACTGACACACGGCACCTCACTAACAGAATTCTGTAGAGCTGCGGGCTGGGCGACACCTAACACGTTCGTTAGATTTTATAGCCTACGTGCTGAGCCGGTTTCTTCCTGTGTGCTCGCTTCAGCCAGCCGGTAACACCGAAGTTCCCGCTCTAGTGTCGGCTTGCTGCGGCTTTTCCTCTGGCTGAGCTCGCTCTGCCGTTACTGTCCGGTGTTGCCTCCCCATTCTCAGGCTGGAGCCACCCCAGTGACATTCCATATGTTGCACTGCCCTTAACCGGCCAGTCCATATGTGTATTCTCCACGTTACATCCCTTCAGGCAGGATGTGGCAGGTGATTCTATAAGAACGTGCCATTTTGTGTACCTGACACAAAAACGTCTCGGTTACTAATGTAACCCTTGTTACCTGAAGGGAGACGTTACGTCCCGTCGCCACCGTTGCTGACCATCGATGTATGGCCATCACGATCTCGGCTCCTCCGCAAAAAACAATGAATGTGTGCGCATGCTTCCTGTTTATACCCGCGCTGTGGGGCGCGTGATGCGATTCACGCACGCCAGCGTTCATTGGCTCGTTCTGTAGACGCTCGAAGATGATTAGGCTCCCTGAAGTGATCCCAATTACGTCTCCCGTTCCCTCCTTCAGGGAACGAGGGTTACATTAGTAACCCAGACGTTTTTGTGTCAGGTACACAAAATGGCACGTTTTCATAGAATCACCCAGAAACTGGGGCGATACAACTTTAACACGCTGCGTGCGCTACCGCAGACGGCTTTTGGCAGACGATCACTTTTCAGCATGACACCATGGACAATCGCGCTTGGGCTTGGACCTCAGCAAACGAGCTCAGTGTGAAAGCACCCTAGATGTCATTGAAGGCAAACAAAACTGTAGATTCCATTGTTTTTCTCTCTGTAATTTGTCTTTCTTGGTCACCTTTGTTTTGATAGACACTTTCTTCCTGCATATCATTGTCCTATGATTGTATATTTAGTTCTCTTTTATTTTTTTTATTTTTTTCTGTGCATTTGTGTTTTACATGTTATCAGTTATCTCCTTCAGACTAAAATGGATCAGTGAAATTATTTTACTGTCAATACTGGTAAATCCATTTGTAAGAAAAGCACAATAAACCACTTAGTGATTTTGCACCATTTGACTAGAATCTAAATACACAGTAATTTTAGACAGACTACTCTGATTATGAACCAAAACAGAAAACTTTTAAAACTTACTGCACCAATGCACTTTCACCAAATGATACGTGCACACATTTATTTACATAGCTAATGCTGACAAAAACAACTCAAGATGGATAATTGCAAAATTATTCATTTTGTAACTATCTTAAGGAATTCCCTTGGCACTTTTCCCTTTGTCTGCTCGTGTTTTAAAATACTATTTTCTCTTCTTTATATGTTCTTCTCTGTGTTCTGTAAACAAAGCTGTGCAACAATGTGGATATAAATGGCTTTGGATTAAAGCATCTGCAAAATGTGTAAATGTAAAATTGTTGCACTCTGACATAACCTATGAGTAAGTAATAATTAACAAAGATATAAAAACACAGTTCACATTATGGTACTGTAAAAAAGTCTATGTCAATGTTATCATTAGTGCATAGTCCATTTTCCCAAAATCTAAGGAAATCTTTTACATGAAAAGTTGTAAATCGGGTTAATAATTACATTTAATGTTTTATACATGTCATTCAATTATCTTAAGTTAACAAGTTTTGTGAATTTATTCAGTTTTACATTTGTTGATACAGGATGTTTGTTGCATGAGGAGGAAAAATAACATTTAAATTAATTTTGTGAATTCAACAAGTTAAACTCCACCACTTGTGGCATAATATCCACAGAAATAACTCAACTCATTCTTTAGTTGAAAAAAAATTGTCAGGCACATACAATCACATAGATTAAAATACACACTGTTTCATTAGTATAGCCACAAGGCTTAAACCTTTTTTATGTAAACCTCACTTACTAATTTTGTCTTTGTAAATGTATGTGCAATGTTTCCTCTTTTTATGTCATAACATAAAGCTGATAAACCTGGTAACTGTTGTAAGAAACACACATGGACACCAGAGAGTCCATCTCTAGAACTCTCCTGACCATCTATATAAGAAGTTAGCAATATATCAGAGGTAAGGATAATCACTGGCACGTGACAATAGCTAATCTATTTAATTTAAATAAAGTCACTCAAACTTTCATATGGACGTACATTTTGAGGTAATCATCCTCAGTCACACAGCCTGTTTTATTAAGCCTGTCCAGTAAATACTATTAAAGAGATCCAAAAATCCATTAACTCGACTGGAGGTTTCTGTGACTTTTCCCTTCGCATGCTATAATGATGCCGACCACTGTTCTATATCATTTTGTTTTGTTTTTAAAGGGAGAGAGATGAATCAGAGTTGTTTTCTGTTGTGATCAACATAGTGCCGCAAATGTTGCGAATAGAGTTAAACATCTACTGAACCCTGAACATCCCTTTGATTATGATTAACAATTAACTTGAACTACTTTTTTTTTATCTGAAGCAATATAGATAAAGTACAAAAGACAGTAAATCAGGACACTATAAAAGGAACATGAGAGGCTGTGAGGATGAAGAGCAAGAGCTGGAAACAAACATCAGTGAAGAATGAAGGGTTTAGTATGTTTACTGCTGCTGTTGGAAACCGTTGTGTGTGCCGTACAGCATCAGGTAGATGGAGGACTCAATGAGAATGAGATCAGTCAACAGCTCAGATCTGAGGACGGAAGACAGAATCCTCCTCAAACAGACACTTTGAGAGATGAAGCTTCAACTGACAGCCAACAAAACTGCCATCTGTGCTTCACTGACATCCATGCAGCGCTGAGAGAACTGACCGCCACCGTTACAGAGCAGAAAGTGAACATCAGAGAACTGACCACCACCGTTACAGAGCAGAAAGTGAACATCAGAGAACTGACCGCCACCGTTACAGAGCAGAAAGCAAACATCAGAGAACTGACCGCCACAGTTACAGAGCAGAAAGGAAACATCAGAGAACTGACCACCACAGTTACAGAGCAGAAAGCAAACATCAGAGAACTGACCGCCACAGTTACAGAGCAGAAAGGAAACATCAGAGAACTGACCGCCATGGATACAGAGCAGAAAGGAAACATCAGAGAACTGACCGCCACAGTTACAGAGCAGAAAGGAAACATCAGAGAACTGACCGCCACAGTTACAGAGCAGAAAGTGAACATCAGAGAACTGACCGCCACGGATACAGAGCAGAAAACAAACATCAGAGCTTTAGAGACGCAACTGAGGGAAGAGATGAACAAGAAAAATGATGGTACCTCACCAAAACATTTACTCTTTTATCAATGATCCTCCAAGTAAAACACCAATGAAATACATTGCATAGTGTAAAATGTTAGTGTAAAGTTGAGTGTATACTGTGTAAATTGTGTTATCTATTACAATAAACAGTGTAAATGTCATTTAACAGAATCTTTATTCCTTCACAGAAATATCAAATCTTACTCTGGGTCAAGTGGAGGAGTTGAGAAAGGAAAATAGAGGTGAAAGTGTGCTTGAATGATGTTAAATTCAGTGTTTACATTCTCAGTGTAATACAATAATATCACAATATTGCTTATGTTTTTCAATAACAGACAGAGAAATAGCTTTTTCAGCTGCACTGATGCAATCTGGCTATGGATATATCGGTCCTTTTACCACTGAAATCACACTAACCTACAAGAACGTCTTCACAAACATAGGGAACGCCTACAACCCAGTTACAGGTAATAATTAATAAAATGGAGTCATAAAACTCAGTTTATAGTAATGCAAACCCTTCTGCTCCATTCAGACCTCTCTGCAGTTGTGTAATGTGTATTAGAGAATTAAACGATCTGCCAACTTTTAAAACTATTGCACAGTGTGTTTGCTGATTAAGCAATCATACAGGAAACAGCTGATTCTGTATCTCTTGTTATTTGATTTAGGTATTTTCACAGCCCCGCTGAAAGGAGCGTACATGTTCAGAGTCTCTGTATTCAGTCATGGACCAACTGTATCAGCTGCATTCATTGTTAAGAATGGAGAGCGTGTGGTTGTAGCACATGCTCATCAGCCTCAGGGTGATTTAAACTCCTCTAATGGAGTTGTGTTGATCCTGGAGGTTGGAGATGTTGTCTATGTGAGACTTTGGTCTGGCACGTGGATATGTGATACCCAGGATAATCACAGCACTTTCAGTGGTTTCCTACTGTTTCCCTTAAGATAACAGGAGCTTTGCAGAATATGATTCCAATAATTCTGAACCAGCGTATGATTTAAGATGGAAATCATGAAGAATCATTAACATGATTAAGCAATATTAATGAGGACTAATGTGTGTTTGAAATGTGCAATAGATTAATGTATTAATTTATATACAAGTCTGAGGTGTTTATACATGTAACTTTATATAAAGAGTTTCAGCACTGAGACAGACAGGAGTCATGAATATCACATGTGACTCAAAGGTGTTTTGTTGAAGTAATACATCTAATAATGTTAAATAATATCTTTTTGAGTGTAGTTTGTTGCTGATCCTTGATCTGTATCTCTTCACCCTAAATAAGAGAATAAAGAGACATTGTGGCATTTTCTTTTCTTCATATTTTCATAAACATTTCCCCAACAATGCTTGCTTTGATGCACTTGTTGGAAACTTTTTCTTCAGAGACCAGGAGACGTTGGGATATCTTTCAAGCAGAAGTTACTCTTTATTGAGAACTCGCCATGAGTCGCTGTAGTCATCCAAGTCTAACTAAAACAGTATACATTGTAATTTATATACATTTAGGGGGAGGGATCTACATAGAGGTGGCATGTAAATTAAGTACAGGAGTCAGCTTGTTTCCCCTGCCCTGATCTCATCAGCAGAACAGTGTAATTCAAATGCATTGATGCTAATCCAATCAGCCTGATTCATTTAACTTACAATAGAGTGAAACAGGACTGGAATCTCATGCTCAAACCGCTGATATCATCATCATCATAACCTTAAAGGGATACTTCACTTTAAAATGAAAATTCTGTCATCATTTACTCACCCTCAAGTTGTTTCAAACCTGTGTGAATTTCTTTCTTCTGCTGCACAGAAAGATAAATATTTTGAAGAATGTCAGTAACCAAACAGTTAGCTGGAGCCATAATGGCAAAAAATCCTCTCACAAGGGACACTTGTTGCTGGCATACAAATATATTTTTTAGCAAGGACATACAAATGAGGAAAGATTACTGCTCTCTCTTTCCAGTAAGTTAGTGGATCATGAGTTCTGGGGAAATACGCATCGTTGATGTATTTTTTCACTTCCACTGTGGCATCAGCTGTAGCATTGTGTATCATCTTGGTTTGATGGATGCGAGTATCAAAAAGTTCCCATAAACTGTCCTGTGTTTCTACTGGTGTTGATGTGGCATCTCTTCTGGGGAGCCTCCATTTTATCTATCTATCCAAATCTATCTATCTATATGAATCTATCTATGTATCTAGATATGTATATATAATCTATGTATCTAGATATGTATCTATCTATAATATATGTATTTATATATGTATCTATAATCTATCTATATATGTATCTATAATATATGTATTTATATATGTAGCCTATCTGTAATCTATCTATAGGCTATATGTATCTATCTATTAATCTAGCTGTCTATATATTTATATCTATGTATCTATTAATGTGTCACTATATGTATACTCTGTCTGTCTCTAGCCTATCAGTCAATGTGTTGTGTAAATTTAAATGTAAGCCTAAATTGCCTATAACTAATCAAATCGCACTATGGCACTATATCACGAAAAATCCGCTATCTCAAAGTCAAACTCCTCTCACAAAAACCCACGAGGTCAAAATGCGTTTATTTCACTTTTATACAGATGTGCGATTGTGTGGTCTGTTCCCGACCGTTCCAATCAAACGCTGATTCGGCGGACCACACCTGATGAAACACTTAGTGAAACACTTCGAGGCTTCGTTTGGTCATAGTCACGTGACATGGGTGTTTCGAATCACGCTTCGGCTCAGTGTTTCGACACATCTGCGCTTCGGGATCTCGCAAAGCTTCGGAACGACTGTTTCGCGTCAGCCATCCTTAGCTGTCTAGTCTCAGTCTAGTGTAGTTTGTCTTTGTTTTTGCCCACCAGCCTTGTTTTACCCCATCGTGGGTTTTGTTTTCCCATTTTTGTCTTAATAAAACCGTGTTAATGTCTGCACACTGTCTGCGTTTGGGTTCTCTCCTGCTTCCACATAACAGAATGAACCAGCCAATATTGAACCCAGCAGACAGTATGTCCTTTCCTGCCAAGCGACAATCTTTTGAAGGGACCCGGTTGGTTGTGTTTCGCGGGATCCGTGGAGGCCGCAGTAGAGGAGGTGATCGAGAGGGTTCTACAAGGTCTTCTTCTTCCGCTTCACTTCCTGTGATCCCTGAGGGTCGTCTGCTAGCCGTCGCTACACATGGGGACCAACCCAGTCCCGCCGCGACTCCTGAGACACCTTCCACGTCCTTCAAGCTTCAGGGTAAGCGTGGAAGGCACCCGTCGTGGGAGTCAGCATCGGAGTCTTCCTGCCCGGAGTCCTCGCCTGCGCTGAGCTCCCCAGTTCCTGTAACGCTTTCCCGCTTCACCTCCCTCTCCTGTCACCAGTCCGTCCATGGCATCTGCTCCGCGGCCTAGGAGAAAGAAGAGGCGAGAGGGAGCCTCTCGTTCTCTCTCTCTGTCTGTCCCAGAGCCCGCTACTGCAAGCGCTGTCCCAGGCGCTGTCCCAGAGCCCGCCACTGCAAGCGCTGTCCCAGGCGCTGTCCCAGAGCCCGCCACTGCAAGCGCTGTCCCAGGCGCTGTCTCAGAGCCTGCTACTGCAAGCGCTGTTCCAGAGCCCGCTACTGCAAGCGCTGTTCCTGAGCCCGCCACTGCAAGCGCTGTTCCTCAGCCCACTGCCGTGAGTGCTGAGGAGAGAGCAGCGGCTGATTCTGCTGCCGAAGCCGTCTTGCGCTCTGTTTCCGCTAATCAAGAGATGCCTGTCCTCGTCGCTGCTGAAACATTGGCAGAATATCTAAAATGTCTTGTCCAGATTCTAGAAGCCCCTGTCAAGTCGGTCATGTCTAGTCCTAAGTCCACTGAGTCTGTGAGCGCCGTACCCCAGTCAGCTGCCGTGAGCGTCGTACCCCAGTCAGCTGCCGACGACGATCTCTCCGATTCAGAGATGGGGAGCGATGATACAGGGTCGTCTGCAGGGAGCTCTGTTCTTGCTTCTGCTCCACAGCCACCCGCAGCATCCCCTGTCTTGTTTCCTGTTGTGTCGCCTCCTGTGTCTCTCGTCAAGATTCCTGTCCCGCCGCTTGCTGTTTCTGTTCCTGTGTCAGATTCCACCCCTGTCAGACTGCCTAGTGTTTCCCCTAGCACCCCTATAATTTCCCAGCCTCAGACTGTTTCCCCCAAGTCGTCTCCTCATGTGTCTCCAGCCAAGTCCCCCCGGATTCCCCGTCCTCAGTCTTCGCCACGGAGACCCAAGACCCCTAGTCCTCCCATCCACCCTGGACTGCCCCCTAAGGACTTTGTGTTTCCCCCCAGTCCTCCCATCCACCCTGGTCTGCCCCCCAAGGACTTTGTGTTTCCCCCACCTCCTCTGCCTTGTTTATTGTTTTTAATTTTTCACCCCAACCCTGTTATTGTTTATTCATGTTTGCCGTTGTTGGTTTTTGTCATGTTTTGTTGGTTTGTGTCCTTGTCTCAGTCTGTCATGTCACGTGTTTAGTGTTCCCTTAGGGAGCGTCTGGAAGCCGCTCCTTAAGGGAGGGGTTCTGTCATGATTCTGCCTTCCTGTCTGATTTTCCCTGGTCTTGAGGCAGGATCATGACAGGCCCATGTTTTATGTGCAAGCACATGGCCATTTGTTTGGGCCATGTGCTTGTGTTGTCTCGTTCTCTTGCCCCGCCCCCTTGTTATCCTCGTTTAGTCATCATTGCTTTACCCTTGTCACCTGTTTCCCTCATTAGTTTCTCCCTATTTAATCCCCTTGTGTTTGCTGTCCTGTGCTGGTTCATTGTTATTCATTGTGTGAGTATTCCGTGATACTTTACCTGAGTGAAAACCTTCCTGTGAGTATTTGTGAAGAACTCTGCCTTGTAAAGTCCTGATCTTGTTGCTGTTAGTTATTTGTCTAGTCAGCTGTCTAGTCTCAGTCTAGTGTAGTTTGTCTTTGTTTTTGCCCACCAGCCTTGTTTTACCCCATCGTGGGTTATGTTTTCCCATTTTTGTCTTAATAAAACCGTGTTAATGTCTGCACACTGTCTGCGTTTGGGTTCTCTCCTGCTTCCACATAACACAAAGTCTTTGACTGAAAGCGTGAAAAGCAACCGATCACAGTACGAAACGTAACTGCTGCTCAAGTGTGCATTTTGGGAGCTGTACTTTTTATTCCATATCTATTACAGATCTATTCATGAGAATCGATCGGGTCACATGCACCGGTGCGCCCAAATATTTTTTCACAGTCGCACGCATTTTCAGTCGCAGTGTAGAGCCCTGTTGTATAATATGTTATGTATATTTCCCATCCCTTCCAGTTACCCAACACTGCAACACCCAACACCGACTGCACAACTGATTAATTTTAATTGTTAATTAATTTCGTAAATATAGCCTATTTAGTTAATATATTTATATTATAAAGTTTATATATATATATATATATATATATATATATATATATATATATCCCTCTATGGTACGGTGTTGCCTCCAGGCAACATAGTCTATTTTAGCTTTTTATAATAAAAGCTTAATAAAATTTAATTGGTCAATGCTCTCTAAGGGGAGGGGAACTCAAATACTAACCGTTGAAAATGCATAAGAGTGGTCACATGACCCACAGGGGTCCATTTTGATCCCTCTTTCAGCACACGTGCACATGTCACATGGCTCCATATTTTCTCCACTGAAAAGGGCATTTTTCACTAATTTCTGTCCAGATAATCAGTTACAAAAAATCTGAGTCACCTTCATTGGTAAGTAAAGAAGTATTTTCAAAAACTTTACATTATATATCATCAAATATTTAATAGGAAATTACATAAAACTGCATGTTGCCTCGAGGCAACATTGTACCATAATGGAATCACATAAGGCCATACCAGGCATACTAGGTTTGAATACTTGAAAGTATATTTTATTTGTAAGGAAAGAAGTTTGAATTATCTAAATGTATTTGCATTTTTGCAAACTGAAAACTCAGCATGGTTCGACGGGACATTTGGCCACTATTGTGGGAAATCGGACAAATAGTGGGTTCGTGGGACGAGGGCGTGGCTTGTGAGTGGTCAGCGGGGGCCGACTGGTTATTTGGCCACTATAGTGGGTAATCGGACAAATAGCGGGTTCGTGGGACGGGGGCATGGCTTGGGACCGGTCGGGGGGTCAACGGGACATTTGGCCACTATAGTGGGCAATCGGAAAAATAGTTGGTTCGTGGGACGGGGGCGTGGCTTGGGACCGGTCAGGGGGGTCAATGGGATATTTGGCCACTATAGTGGGTAATCGGACAAATAGTGGGTTTGTGGGACGGGGGCATGGCTAGGGACCGGTCAGGGGGGTTAACATGACATTTGGCCACTATAGTGGGTAATCGGACAAATAGTTGGTTCGTGGGATGGGGGCGTAGCTTGTAAGTGGTCAGCAGGGGTCGAGGAGATATTTGGCCACTATTGTGGGTAATCGGACAAATAGTGGGTCCGTGAGACGGGGGCATGGCTTGTGATTGGTCAGCGGGGGTCGACGGGACATTTGGCCACTATAGTGGGCAATCGGACAAATAGTGGGTTAGTGGGACAGGGGCGAGTGGCGCCAAACTGAGGATGAAGGTGGCGCTACTTCTGGGGGTCTCGGATAATCGGGGGGCTCCTGTCAGGCCCCTGGGGGGGGGGGGGGGGTCAGGCCCCCTCTGACCCCACACTGGTCATTAGGTCGGCCAGGGAGGTCTTCCACATGTCTGATCTTGCTGTTGTTGAGGCCTGGCTCCTCTACCGGAGAGACAGCAGAGTTAGGATGAGGTTCATATTAGGATAAGGTTATGGTGATTATTAATGTTTTAACCTTGAAACAACACCGATTGTAATGTTTTGATATGATAACTTGATGATATGATGGTTTGTAGTTATTGCGTTCCACGATGGTACAATGTTGCCTGAGGGCAACAGTCGGATAATAAATGTTACTTTTTATTAAATATGAAATGTGTAATTCATTAAAAACTTGACAAATATGTTTGTTCAAGTGTTTAGTTAAAGAAATTAATGTTTTCAATAAATATATACATTTTTTCTTCATGAAAATGTCAAATGTTTAAATTTGTCCATTGTGGTACAATGTTGCCTTGAGGCAACAAACTTTTAATTAATAAATAAATTTAAAAAAATATGATAATGTTTATTGATATTGTTATAGTGTCCATTTTTAAGCAGGAAAACCATACCAAACAATTTTTTCCTCACTGATATCATATTGCGTACCATAGAGGGATATATATATATAACTTAGATTTACTACAGTTTCAGCCAAAAACACGTACTTTGTCATATTAAGAACACTGTAGAGAAGATTCACATATTAAAGTATCAATTTTATATCACTTGTAGGCCTAAATTTTTTTTTTAAAGATTTTATTCAACCCATAGCCCTGTTGAGCAAGGTCACCACAAGCTATTAATAGGTAAAAGAATAGCAATCAATAGTGATATATCAATAGATCAATAGCTCACAGTGACCTTGCTCAACAGGGCTATGGGTTGAATAAAATCTTTAAAAAATATTTTAGGCCTACAAGTGATATAAAATTGATACTATAATATGTGAATCTTCTCTACAGTGTATGTAATGTTTCAAGTTTTAAACAATAAATAAAAATCACATTCATTTTTAAAACACTGAATTTGTTGTCTTGTGCATACTATAAATTCATTGTATTAATATAATATCTGTGTAAAACTGTTCAAAATAGAACTGTAAAGAAGTTGAAAACTGATTTGCAAATGGCACCTCTTAGACTACATAAAATTACATTCATATTTAGGACATCTTTGTTTAATTGAATTGATTGTCTTGTGCATACTATAAATCCATTGCATTAATATAACAATATTCTTTGTAAAAACATTCAACAACTTATCATTCATTAAGAAATCAGTTAATGGTCACTCTCAAAAGGCTGACACAATGGGCAGCTACTCTTCATGACTGTCACAACCATAGACTGTAAAAAAAGATGGACAACACCCCTTCGCTCTCTTCCATTGGTGAGAAGTGAAGCCGCCAATGTCCCGATATGGCGCTGACATCTTCGGACTTGAGTTTGCACAGTAGCGATCTCGGGACCAGACCCGCACAGTAGTGAGCAGGAAGTAAAGCCGCGAAATCAACGCTCCGCCCTCACTCTCGCAGAATCAATCTCAAGCACATGCCCCTGCACTTTTTTTTAGTGGCCACTATCTGCTCCGTTCCTCCGTTCTGCTCCAATTTTGATGTCTGCTGATTGCAGTACCTCATTAAAATAAGGTAAATACAACTACTAACCACATAGTCATATTTAAAAAGTAACACATTAATATATGCTATACTGTAAAATATGAGTACTCATATTAGTACAATTAAACAACTATCACAATTTGGTGGACAGCTAAATCAACTTCATATTTAGCTCATACAGTCTGTTTTAGCTAGGTTAACATCTTATAATTTATTGTTAACATGCTTTCAATATGTTAGCAACTAGTGCAACACACCTCTGCTTTCTCATACAAAAGCAATAGCCTATATTTGACTGGATTGTTAGTCATTGTCTTATTTTTTTTGTTATCCTCATTTTAGACAAAAATGGCATCAAGAGACCAAACATCCTCCTCACAGGTATCATTCATCTCCACAGAGGACAAGAGTAAGTAAAAATGACATGGAAATATCTAGAAATAAAATCTTGTATTGTGATTTCACCATGAGATTTTTTATTTGAGAATAATTTGAGAATGATCTAAATACACTGAAATTTAAATCCAGTTAAAATAATTATATTTGGTAAAATGTGGAAAAATTTAATATATATAATAAATAATAAAATATAATTTAAGTTACATTTAATATAACACCAGATCCTTTTTTTAAAGGTAATGTTGTTTTCTTTTGGTTTTACAATCAAAAGGACCCAAAATATGCATAATTGGGGACAGCTACATTCGTCATGGGGAAAAACATGCGAGTCCGGTGGTTTGGCATGGTTTGGAGAAATCTCCTCTCCTTCTTTCACCAGTGCCTTTTCGAGGAAGAGCTGTGCCAGATGCCCTGTGGCGGCAATGACCTTTGGACCATCAAAAGCGTTAAGCTTGTCGCAGGGATCAAGCAGGACTTGGAAGACCTCCATCGGTAGTTCCCTCAGATGAAAATCATCTTCTCTGCCATCACCCAGAGATGTCGGTGGAGGTCTTCTCAACCCAAGAAAATTGACAAAGCCCGGCGCTTTTTTGACACTGTGATGTCTTCCTTTGTTTGTACTCTTGCTGGAAAGATTGTACATCATCCTCAGATAAAGCATAGAGATCCTGGACAACTCTTTTGTTAATGTACAAAGGGTAGCCATTCCTCTTTCTCTAAACCTCTAGCCATTCCACCTTATACTTGACTTCCTCAATTTTTTCCAAATGGTGATTGTAGTCAGGAGTTTGTATGTTGTTGTGTATTATTTTTGTATGAATAAATACTGTATATATTTTAACTTTTAAGTCTCTTTATTTTTTATTCCAGAGTAAATGTATTGGCTCAACATAAAGACCTCCACCTTACATTACATGAGGTTTTATTGTCTTCTGTCTGTCAAAGAAAGCATACATTAATTAAATGTTTTTATTTCTCATACTCCTGGGATGAACACAGAATATGTTCTTGTCTCAGATCAACTAGGATATGGAAACATAAGAGAAGTTGATGACAATCAGTTATATTTGTGGTAAATAAATGTAAAATGTACATTTACAGATTAACGTTATTCATATAAGGATGCATGATCTTGCACACATCACTCGCGCTAGAAATGTAACGTTATCATATTTTAGTGAAATTTAGGGTTTATAGTACGTCGAAGTGGTCCATTACACCACTTTCTTTGCGACAACTGTGGACATACAGTTACATTTGTGGTAAGTAAATGTATTAATATATTAACCTTTCATACATATAATATACGCTGCGTGAAGTGCGCAAGATAACGTTACATTTCTAGCGCGAGTGATGTGTGCAAGATCATGCATCCTTAGCTCGTGACGAATAACGTTAATCTGTCAAAAGATTATAGTATAATAGGAAAGCAAAGTTACTGTAGTCATGATTAAACACATTTTTACGTTCAAATTAGGACAAAAATCTTACCCGCAGTCTTCCAGCGACACGTCTGCCAGCCGTGCTGTGTGCATATCACAGGCGGATATGGCCCAACTTCCTGTTCATCAAATGGGTTTACTGGCAGGCAGAACATTAAATGCATGCCACCACCTATTGTACTGGAGTTTAATTAAATTAGAGTTATATCTGTCTAGGGTTGCATCCTGTTTTACAGTCTGCAAACACACTGAAAAGTAATTATTCAAGTGGGCCTTAAAAACAATAGGTGCAAATAGCTTTTGGGCCAAATCAGAATAATAATTCACCTCCCGTTAGAGCCCGAAGCCACTTGTTTTGAGAATAATGGCTGGCTGATGAAGTTATTGGCTGGCTAGCCAGCTCAGCCAAAACCTAGGCTAAATGGCTGCTGCAGCCGCCAAACTTTTCATAGCTGCAAATGGCTGAAGCCATGTTTTTTGGAATAAAATGTTATATATATCAGGATAGGAATAATATATTTACAAATCCCTCTGTAAATGTCTAATGTCTTCATAATATAACTAGGTACTACTGAAGTAGAGATTTCGGACTTGGAGTATGAGAGAAAGGTCATTTTGAGAAAAAGGGGTTTAACCCTTTCGCACGTACGATCACACCGGTGTGATCAGTCTAGGCTGGTCCCTGGAGCGTACGATCACACCGGTGTGATTAGAACGGTCAGTGCATCACGTGATAAAAAAAAAAAACTCCTTTCCCTTTGAAACATCACTTATCAGGCTTATGCTACTCTGAATAATGCCTGAACTTCGTATTTTGAGCACTTCTTGCGTTGTTGTTTTTGCCTCTTCATGATGACTTGCTTAATTTAGTCCTAATTTGTAAGTCGCTTTGGATAAAAGCGTCTGCTAAATGACTAAATGTAAATGTAAAATGTGATCAACTGCTAAATTCAAATGTGCTTTTGTGCGTTGGCTGGCGCTGAGCCAGAGATTCAGAGCTGTCATATATCACAACTTTTCAGTGTTTTCAACCACATAATGTTTATTTTAGGTTTCAGACATATAAATTCACATAAGTACTAAAAAAACAATACATTTAGAGTTTGTAAAATATACACTTATGTCTATGGAAGAGGCAATAATAATCATTTCCATTATAATTACGTTTTATTCAGATACACATTGTGTAAGTAACTTTAAAGTTTACTCTATTATTCTCCCAGTTCACCAGCCACTTACTTTTATGTATTTCAGGAGAAGTGGATGAATTCACGTGTTGTAAATAAATCCAACAGACTAACATGGCGGCGCCCATCGCAAATACAGCTGAACTAACGCGATCGTTATAAAGGTGTTTAAACAACAAAACACTTCCACTTGCATATATTTGACAATCGGAATATCAGATATTTCATCCAATAGCTAACAAATTTGTGAATATTTTGAATTAAAAAGGAAAACTGACATAAAAGCAGATCATCATTCATTCAGCGCTGTTGTTGCTGCGGTATGTCACGTGACAAGCAATGAAGCGTCACCATGGAAACCATAAAGTGACAAGTTCTAAATAACGGTCACCTTGAAAAACTCAGCTGGGGGATCAGCCAGAATATTTTAAACTTTCGTGTGAAAGGGTTAAAGTCCCACTCCAATCATATTTTGAGCTATTTTTAAACATTCTCAGTGGTCTTTAACCCTCTGGGGACCAAAAACGCGCCGGCGCGTTTTGCTCGTTTTTTTTTTTAGCAATGAAAAATAAACACAAAATACTAAATTTCGTGTTATACATCAATCGATCCTGTTCAGTTTCTATTTTTTTTCTGTATACTCACAATAAAAATAAAGTGTTTTGCTTTTTGACAAATAAAGAAACTTTAACATGATGCGATTTCTGCCTTCTCTCTGTCAGTAAACTCCCATTTGAAACGCGTTCGAAAATGATCTATAACTCCGCGAAAATTCAGTCAAACAGGCAAACAGACCCACGGGCATAAAGCTTGAGATCGCATCTGTTAAATGAAGTCATTTATATAAAAAACAAATATTATCAGCTTCTGTAATCTGTATAAAAAGAGAGCGATTCCAGTCGAGTTCATTACGAGCTCATTGACTTTAATTCGTTCACGCCTACTCACGGAGCGCGCTATTCACAAGATAATGTGCTAAGCCATCTATGCAAAACAGGTAAACGCCCCCAAGCAAATGCATTAAACGCTTCAAGTTTCATCATTTCGTCACCTGCGCGTTGGGAAGATGACACGGTACACCGGTGCGGAAGCCCTTCAGTTCGTCCTGGATACTAGCGACGAAGAGTCCAGATTTTCATCAGAAGAGGAGCGCGACTACTCTGATGACGACCGTTTGTATTTTGAAGAGCGACTTGATCCAGCCGTGGATAGAATTTCGGATGAGTAAGTATTTATTCTTACTTGCATTAATTGACAAGCTATTCAAAACATGAGCTTACATATTATACTGGGTGGACTTGCCATCCAGAGTACTGACATTTTATATCTACCTATTCAACACGATCTAATGAAAGTGCATATCTATACCATGAATTTAATATCTCGTACCATTTCAACGTTAAAAATGTTTTGTTTTGTTTTTTTGTGTACATATGCTACACCCCTTGGTTAGGAAATTTGTATTTGTATGTGTAGCCTAAATGATATGTTTAGATCATTATGTATGAAAGATAGAATTTAGAAATTATTTTAGAAAGTAGGTGTTTAGATTATATTTTGACTATATAAATGCTGCCTCATTATCATTAACGATGCATGCTCGCAAATATCAGTTGTAAATGTGTGTAAATGTGCTGAAATGTGTAAATATACCCAGTTAATGAAGTGCACAAATGTGTTAGGCTAATGTTTGCGGTGTGCCTCTCCGGTAATGGCCCATTGACACGCATATAGGCTTATTGCACGCGTCTAAAATTATTTACATCAGTTATTCATTATAGACTAATGCTACTATAGTTATATTTATGTAATAATATTCTTCAACTTTTTTAAAAGGAATGTAGCTTCATCACTACCTCCGCCTGCAACTCGGAGTGCGCTTAGCAACACAGTCAGAAATCAGAAAGAGTAAGTACATATTTACCCACTATTTTACAGGTGTTAGTTCAATTTTGTTTATACTTAGTGTTAATAATATGAGCCTGTATGACTTTATTATTTATTTTTGGAGATTGGTTGATGTTACATATGTTTTGTAACTTTTTTTAAAAGGAATGTAGCTTGTTCACTCTCGCCTTCCACTGCAACGAGGACACGCAGCAACAAAAATCAAAAAGAGTAAGTACATATTTACCTACTATTTTACAGATGCTAGTTACATTTTGTTTATATACTTATACTGATGATACAAATGTAGCCTATATGTGCCTGTGTGGCTTTGCAACAAATGTGTTGTTATGCATGCACAATATAACAATTATTGATTGGTAATGTTAATATAAAAGGTCACATATATGTAATATATGGTCACATTTGATTTGCTTAGAGCCCGCATCAACGGGGCATAAGCATTTACTGTGAGATACCTGCCTTTACTTTTGTTTTTACAAAATTACAATAAAACAGATTGAAAAACAAAACATTTGAATCTCCTCATTCTTTGTTCAGGCTGCCTCACTGATGGCCCATTAACACTTGGGGGAGCGTCTATGTCACACCTCTGGTCTGAATCTCATTAATATTGATGACCCATTACCACTCCCACGCATAAACCTCTTCTGACAAAAAAACTGTTTTACAATGTTTAAATCAATGTAGTGTTTCATGTGAACAATCAGGCAGGATGATTTTCATATAATTTTGAAGCTAGAACTCAAAGGGACAACATCAATTAGTCAAAAGTCTTGTGGACACATATTTATTATGTGTTTTGTGTTCTTAAATCAGCAACTTTCATTTTATTTTTTTCCAATAACCACGCATAAACATTATTCTCTTAAAAATACAAACATCTACATGCACGTTGCTCGCATATTATGGTAGCCCTGTTTGTGCTATATAGAGTGAATTTACACCTTTGCCATTAACATGTTTATAAATAACTGAAAAAAGCACAGATATCAAGGCATGTCAGAACATCTCAAGGACCCCAAAAACAGCTTGGTCCCCAGAGGATTAAATGATGATTATGCCATTTTTAGCCAAAATCACAAAACCTGTGCCGTTTTCTGGGACTTTGCTTCAGCAGAGCGGCAGTAGCTCATTAGCAACATAGATATCATATAAAGGCTAGATGGCTCAAGGCGGAGTCACTTCCGGCATCACCGGCGGCCATCTTAGGACAGGGCTCTGTGAATTAAGGTGAGTGAGCAGCACGCACACAAATCCTCTTATCTCGCTGAAATCTGGACGGATTTACAAACGGTTTGGTTTCTTACAAACGTTATTAACGTGGCTATAATTCTGAATGCTTAAACATTTTGAACATAATTATTCATATGTATGCAGTATAATAGCTACATCTCTGACGTTTATAACAAACCAAACCGTTTGAAAATCGGTAGAAAATTGAGCAAGTTATGGTTATTTAAATGTACATGCACCATGTTATGAGTGAGCGAGCATCCTGTCGTAAGATGGCCGCCGTGTGCGGATGTCGAGCTCCATTGGCCAGCAGCGCGGACGAGCCATCTAGCCTTTATATGATATCTATGATTAGCAATTCGCCTCTGCGTTGTGGGCGGAGCCGTTGGCACGGAGACGACCCTCCCCCTCCTCGTTGCTGAGAGCTCTCTCTCCCTCCCGCTAGCTGTCACCTAGCTTTTCACCCCCAACCTGTCATTACCGTTGCAACTAAAATGGAGAACAATATTGGAGCTATCCAGCCCTACAGTTTTGAGCCAGATGCCAGCTCGGACGAGGAACAAGATGAACAAGAGGACGTACATAGTTCAAGTCGTCTACAAGTGGATGTATCAGAATGGTATTGTTTTTGTAATCTCTTGAATTGACTATTTTCAGGCCAATATCTCCTAATAACATGTTAGTTAATAAATATGTTTGTGAAAATGCTCCAAACATTTAGTCAGATTAGCCTTTTTGAAGTTTTCATAGCTATCACACAAAGAATAAATCATAGTGCTGCAGAATCAAATCTAAATTTAAGTTTACTTATAGAGCACATTGAAAACCTAAGTCTAAAGTTAAATTGTGCATATATTTATTATCCCCCCCCCCCATCAGGTGTTCATGTGGTAAATGCATTACAATGCCCATTGCTTCTGAGAATATTTGCTGCTGGGAAATACCCAAGGTAGATTATATGATGCTATAAATTACTTATTTACAATTGTGTTGATAATTATTTTGTCTCCAATATAGGCCACTGTCCACATAATTCATGCTGTCGGTATTTCTCCCCTTTTAGGTTGTTGTCAAACTAAGGGCTCTACTGCAGCCTCCTACCTGTATGAGTCTTCACCCAGGATTACAGCCAGTGTGCCTGGATGAATTTGCACTTGAGAACGCCCTAAATATTTTCAGAGCCCTCCACGGCCCTTTGCTAATAAATGTTTATAATGCGTAAGTAAAATACTGTTCCCTATACAGTAATAAAATATATAATACTAAAATACAGTTCCTGCACATCAAAAGATGCATAGGAGAAATCACAAGATCCCACATCGTGTTGTCTCAAAAATGTCTGCATTTCAGATTTTTGTAGTACAAAATATTGCAACAAATAATGACTTACTAAAACAGTAATCACATTTTATTATTATTATTATTAAAGTATACATTTAAGTATATACAGTAGTTATAATCTTGCATTTTTTTCACAGGCAGAGGAGGTATCTGGCCTACCGCCAGTTTGTCAGCTGGGTGTGGGGGTACTTGGGCCATGGCAATAGAATAGTGATCCCATCCTGTGTCGTGGTCAGCATCCGCCAGCAGTATCCAGACCCTGAGGGAAATTATGTTGGCTTCTTACCCCACTAGATCTCTCTCTATCTCTATCTCTCTCTCTCTATATATATATATATAAATATATTTATATATCTATATCTATCTATCTACATATATACACATATATACATATATATACACATATATATATATATATATCTATGTATATCTATATCTATATATGAAGAGTTCAGATGCAAAAGCCTCTAAGTGCCATCTGAAATTTTCTTCTAGAATGAAAATTTTTATCAAGCTCCTATATTTAAGTTCAGTAATTTCACTTAAATGACAATTCATAGTTAATTTTCATTGTCATTTAAGTGAAATTACTGAACTTAAATATACAAGCTTGAAAAAAATGATCATTCTAGAAGAAAATTTCAGATGGCACTTAGAGGCTTTTGCATCTTAACTCTTCATATCTATCTATCTATCTATCTATCTATCTATCTATCTATCTATCTATCTATCTATCTATCCTCTCTATGTTGTCCTGACCCTGACTCCAGGCACTGTCTGTTAATGATTGAAATTAAACATCATATGAATTAAAATAATCAACCAGAAAGAATAGACTGCCATGTCATTTGTGTTTGAGTACGGTGACCGGGAGGGGACATGTTCGGTTCACTTATTTTTGTCGTGGCCACAACATATAAACTCGTGGGAACGTGATATTAAGTCGTGGGAACGTGATAATATCTCGTGGGAACGTCATATTAAGTCGTGGCCACGAGATCATTTTGTTGAGGTAACGACATCATTATGTCGTGGCCTCGAGATCATATGTTGAGGGAACGATATATTTTTCTCGTGGCCACGAGATCATTTTGTTGAGGTAACGACATCATTATGTTGTGGCCACGCGTTGAGGGAGCAGCACTATATCTTTATATGACATTCCTAATTTAAAGTAAAATGTTATTTCTTCTGTCATCTCCATCTCTGCTGTAGCCCAAGTCTATGGTACGGTTACAGTATTGGCCGCTGTGGCTCCCCGCTGTGGCTCCCTCAACACTTAATATGACGTTCCCACGAGATATTATCACGTTCCCACGAGTTTATATGTTGTGGCCACGACAAAAATAAGTGAACCGAACATGTCCCCTCCCGGTCACCGTATTTGAGGTCTGCCAAGACGCAAAATAAAGTGCATCAGTGGCTGAAGCGAGATACTTAGGCAGCAACAGCCTCTTGCTTGTCTGGCCTGTGGAACTGAGAACACAGGGTGTCTGGGATCTTCAGTTCCTGAAGCTCAACAGTGAATTTTGCTGGTTCATGCAGCACCTCGTCGAAGAAGACGCGCATTAGGTTGTCCACATAGGCTGGGAAGAAAAGATAATCATTAATCTGTATGTACCAAAAAATAAAAAAATAAAATAAAACAATTATTGATATGTCTTTAATCTACCATATGATGTTTTTTTCTTCAGTGGCTGGATCGTGTGTTTTTCTTTCTTGTGCTTGGGGTATTTGATCTTGTATGCTGGTGTTCCGTCTCTAGACGTCAGCCGTTCCCTGTTTCCATTTTCATTAAAATGCAGCGAAGCGAGATACAACCTGAAATCAGAAATATATAAAATGGCCATCCGAAAAAACAAATGAATAAATTCCAAATATAACAAATAAATTGACTATTCTGTTTACCTGCATAGCATTCCCCTGTAGGAGAAGACGACATTTTTGGGGGCAAATCGCAGAATGACGCTGTGGAAACCCTCAATGGCCGATGTTTGGTGCTTTGGGCTGAGTTCCCTATCGTACGGTCACTACGACGTACGTCGTGGTGAACGACGAATAGGAATCTCGCTAGAGAGGCCAATCTACTTCGAGTGAAACTAAACGAGCCAATGCATATTGGCGTGCAATCATTTGCATCAGCTGTGCAGCCTCGCAGCGCGGGTATTTAACGAGCAGCTGGTGTGATTGCACTTCAGCTTTTTGCTTCGGAGCCGAGCGTTTCGATGCTGTTTAATCTACTGAGTGATCAAACAACGAGCAAGCTCTTCAAGATGATCTCTCGTGTCTGGTGCGGGCGATACAGCGCAGCAGCGGGGTCGACTTTCTTTTTCTCTCTCTTTTTGTTTTTGTGTTTCTGACTGAGCAAAACAAAAAAGCTGTTTTCACAGGTGGTAACGGTGCGCCAAGAGCGCTGAATAGCCGTTCTTATGGCTGGTAAGACCGCCGTGAAGAGAGACAGCGCACGTCAGGCTGCATATTCCTGTCTGTGTCCGCTGCGACCGTTCCCCTGCGTGCTTCAGTACCTAGGAGAGTATTTCCCTGAAAGAGCTTACATGGGTGTGAGTGGCGTCTTTCTAAAGATGACATTCCACCCGTGTGTTTCTGGTTGCGGTCGTTTCCTGTCCTCACTGACGGCCACGATCACTGTCTTGCATGCCTGGGAAACATGTGAGACTGTGTTCGTGGGTGGTTCATATTCTCGCACGGGAACATGACCACGTCGGCACGCCGGTCAACTCTTCTTTCTCCGGAAAGTTGAGTCCCCTCTGTTGTTGGCCAGCCGCTGCTGTGTGTAAAAGCACAGCTGCAGGTCTGCTCGACACTCTGGGGGACCATGAGCGAGAGCGTTCGCGGGGAAAACCCGACGGATCTCTCGCTCCTCAGCGTGTCGTGTGCCGTCGAGCTGCCGGGCTGCAGCGCGGGTTGTCACGGCAACCCAGCGCTCGCTCGGCGCTCTAGGTGCGCGGTCTCCTTGTCTATTCTCTGTTGTAGCGCCCTCCCTGGTGGCCACCAGGAGAGGTCTACTTCAGTAAAATGGCTTGGGTGATCTGAGAGCTGAGGGCTTCTCCTTCGGGGAACCAACCCCCTAGGGCCCCTCCCTCTCTAGCGCATCACAAGCTGTGCAGCTTCTGGATGAGATTGCTGGTCCTTCAAAATTGGAGGAACCTAGCGTTTCATTCAGGGCTCCAGCTGAGGGCAGATGTCGATTGCTGCATCGGAGAGAGGGCCTGTTTGTTCTGGAAATGAGGGTATGCTGAGTTCCCACTGTAATAGTGTGTGTGCTTATGCTGAATCAGATTCAGAACTGACAGCCATGCTTTCCCGGGTCTTTCTCGGATGTGCATTGAAAACTTAGGAGTATGGAGCTATATTGGTGCCAAAATATGGAACGCCAAAAGTGCCAAATTCTGTTAAGTTTTCACCTCTCTCGCTACCCTCGTTGGTGGGGTGGCTGTGCCTCTGGCGAGCCACCTCTGCCCTGCATGCGAGGCCAAGGCACTCTTATTGCACGAGGGTAGTTCTGAGCCGGAGTTGAGCTGCACTTGTCGACTGACCGTGTTCAAGTCACAGCGCAGGCCCTCGACCAGACGATGTCCACCTTGGTGGTCCAGAAGCGCCCCTGGCTGTCCTTGCAGAGGTGCGCGACGTCGTCAAAGTACGCTTTCTCGATGCTCCCATCTCACAAGGTGGCCTTTTCGGTGACACTGTTGAGAATTGGCCCAGCAGTTCTCCGCAGTCAGCAGCAGACTGAAGTGCTTCCCCGACGTACCACCAGAGTGCCTCGTGGGCTGCCCCTCAGTCTACTTATCGCCAAGGGTGTCATCCCCTGCAAAAAATAAATAAATAAAAATAAAAATAAAAACACTCCGACACAGCCTGCTCTACTGTGTCCGCTGCAGGAGGATGACACCGCCCGTCTCAGCCACTGTTTAAGTGGTCGGTGAAACAATCACCCCTGAGATGGGTGACCTGGAGATGGGTGGAGCTGCTCTTTTCCGGTGGAGGGCCGGGGAACGAATCTTTTGAGTGTTCCACCACTGGAGTCACAGTGGTACCCAAATTCTCAAAAAAAAGAGAGCAGTTCTTCTATCCCTGGGTCTGAAGAGGGCCAGGAGAGCAGTGGGAGGACAGAATCCTCACCACTCTCATCCGCCTCTTCTATCGCCAGCAGGCAACAGTGTGCGGTTCGAGAATGCAACCAAGCCGCCTCCTGCACCTCCTGCCTCGTGGAATCAGGTAAGTGTTGCACAGCACACTCAGACTCCGCTACGGGCCGCCTCCCAGAGAGAGCCTTCCGAGCCGAGCCCCTGTCTTCCACCTCGCTGCCCCACTCCGGGTAAGCCTACGGTCCCTTTGGTCCCGCTTGTACGGTCTCTGCGAGCCTGGCTAGCGCTCCCCAGTCCGTCTTGCTGGCTTATTCGGACCATCAGGCTCGGCTATGCGATTCAGTTCGCCCGGCGTCCCCCAAGTTTCGGGCCATCCACTCCACTACAGTGAGAGCAGCCGATGCCCATGTCTTGCGCGTGGAGATCGCAGTCCTACTGGCGAAGGACGCGATAGAGCCGGTCCCTCCAGCCGATATGAGGTCAGGGCACTACAGTCCCTACTTCATTGTACCCAAGATAGGTGGTGGGTTACGACCGATCTTGGATCAGTGAGTTTTGAATTGGAGCCTTCACAAGCTACCGTTCAAAATGCTCACGCAGAAACGCATTTTCGAATGCATCCGTCCCCGAGATTGGTTTGCAGCGATCGACCTGATGGACACGTACTTTCATGTCTCGATTCTTCCTCGACACAGGCCGTTTCTGCGCCTTGCGTTCGAGGGTCGAGCATATCAGTACAAGGTCCTGCCCTTCGGCCTGTCCCTGTCTACCCGTGTCTTCACGAAAGTCACAGAGGGGGCCCTTGTTCCCATGAGAGAACAGGGCGTTCGCATCCTCAACTATCTTGATGACTGGCTCATACTAGCACACTCTCGAGATCAGTTATGCGAACACAGGGACCTCGTGCTCAGGCACCTCAGCCAGCTGGGCCTTCAGGTCGACTGGGAAAAGAGCAAACTCGCCCCCGTGCAGAGGTTCTCTTTTCTCGGTATGGAGTTGGATTCGGTCGTTCAGACAGCGCGCCTCACAGAGCAGCGCACTCGGTCGGTGTTGAACTGCTTGAACACGTTCTAAGGCAGGACAGCGGTCCCACTGAAATTCTTTCAGAGGCTCCTGGGGCATATGGCAGCGGCAGCAGCGGTAACTCCGCTCGGCCTGCTCCATATGAGACCGCTTCAGCACTGGCTTCACGGCCGAGTCCCGAGATGGGCGTGGCATCACGGCACTCACCGGGTGGCAATCACTCCGGAGTGCCGCCAGACCTTCAGTCCGTGGTCAGACCCCTCGTTCCTTCGGGCAGGAGTCCCCTTGGAACAGGTGTCCAGGCATGCTGTGGTTTTCACAGATGCCTCTGCCACGGGCTGGGGTGCCACGTACAACGGGCATGCAGTGTCAGGGGTGTGGACGGGCCCCCAACTGCATTGGCACATCAACTGCCTCGAGTTGCTAGCAGTACGTCTCGCTCTGAGCCGCCTGAAAAGGCCGCTACAGGGCAGAGACGTGCTGGTCCGTACGGACAACACTGCGACCGTTGCGTACATCAACCGTCAAGGTGGTCTACGCTCCCGTCGCATGTCGCAACTCGCCCGCCATCTCCTCCTTTGGAGTCAGAAGCATCTGAGGTCGCTTCGAGCCATGTATGTCCCCGGTGTGCTCAACCGTGTGGCCGACGAGCTATCACGAGCTGTGCTCCCGGGAGAATGGCGACTCCACCCCCAGGCGGTTCAGCTGATCTGGAGAGAGTTCGGAGAGGCTCAGGTAGACCTGTTTGCCTCCTCAGAGACCTCCCACTGCCGGTTGTTTTACTCCCTGACCGAGGGAACACTCGGCACGGATGCACTGGCACACAGCTGGCCCCGGGGCCTCCGCAAATATGCGTTTCCCCCAGTGAGCCTACTTGCACAGACCCTGTGCAAAGTCAGGGAGGACGAGGAGCAGGTCCTTCTGGTGGCTCCCTATTGGCCCACCCGGACTTGGTTCCCAGAACTTATGCTCCTCGTGACAGTCCCTCCCTGGCCCATTCCTCTGAGGAAGGATCTTCTGACTCAGAGACGGGGCACCCTTTGGCACCCGCGTCCGGACCTCTGGAAACTCCATGTCTGGTCCCTGGACGGGACGCGTAGGTTCTTGGTGACTTACCCCCAGAGGTACTTAACACCATCACTTCTGCGCTAGCGCCGTCTACGAGACGTGCGTACGCCTTGAAGTGGAACCTGTTCGTCGAGTGGTGTTCCTCCCGCAGAGAGGACCCCCGAAGATGTTCGATAGGGTCAGTGCTTTCCTTCTTGCAGCAAGGGTTGGAGCGAAGGCTGTCTCCCTCCACCCTTAAAGTACATGCTGCTGCTATTTCAGCATATCATGACCACATAGATGGCAAAACAGTTGGGAAGCACGACCTGGTCGTCAGGTTCCTTAGGGGGGCGAGACGATTAAATCCTCCTCGTCCCCCCTCCATACCCTCTTGGGACCTTTCCCTGGTGCTCCGAGCACTTCAGGATGCTCCCTTTGAGCCTTTGCAGTCAGCAGACTTAAAGCTTCTCTCCTTGAAGACTTTGCTGCTGATTGCACTGGCCTCGATCAAGAGGGTAGGGGACCTGCAAGCATTTTCGGACGACGAATCGTGCCTAGAGTTCGGGCCGGGTGACAACCATGTTGTACTGAGACCCCGGCCTGGCTATGTGCCCAAGGTTCCTACCACTCCCTTTAGAGATCAGGTGAACCTGCAAGCGCTGCCCCTGGAGGAGGCAGACCCAGCCCTGGCTTTGCTCTGTCCCGTTCGCGCTCTGCGTATGTACGTGGACAGAACCCAAAGCGTCAGGACCTCAGACCAGCTCTTTGTCTGTTACGGAGGCCAGCAGAAGGGAAAGGCTGTCTCCAAGCAGAGGATGGCCCACTGGATAGTGGATGCCATCGCCTTGGCTTACGAAGCTCAGGGCGTGCCCTGCCCGCTCAGGTTGCATGCACACTCCACGAGAGGCGTTGCATCCTCCTGGGCGCTGGCACGTGGCTCCTCGCTAACAGATATCTGTAGAGCTGCGGGCTGGGCGACACCTAACACGTTCGCTAGATACTATAGCCTACGTGTAGAGCCCGTGTCCTCCCGTGTTCTCACCCTAAATGGGTAGAAACACTGAGAGTACCGGCTCTGTCGGCTTGCTGCACCCTACTGTGCACCCTTATTGCTCCAGAGTCAAAACCTGTCGAGTCCTCCAAACACCCTCGGCCCGGACGTGGCGGAGCGTCCGGTGCCAGGCCTTTACCCGCTGAATCCTTGAGAACCGGGTCTAGGCTGGGTCCCATATGTGTGACCCTACAGGGATCCCATATGTGTATATCTTCCACGGCTGCTCCTAAACGGAAGCCCGTGTCTTTCCCTTGGGCTAAGTCACCCATTATTCATATGCAGTACAACCCTTGGGTTAGTCCATATGTGTTTTTCCCACATAACTCTTCTTAAGAATGTGGGTTCCGCAGCGTTCCCCTCCCTCAGTTTGGGCACGCTTTCCCAGTGTTATCCATTATCTCACTGTATGGGTTATCACGGAACAACAGTGTGGATACTCTATGTGTAAGCCCTCTCCTATCGTCCTTACAGGCAAGAAGGTGTTGAGGCTTGCTCAGGGCGCTGGATGGGGTGCAGCAGCTGTGGCACTTTGGTAGGGATTCCTATTCGTCGTTCACCACGACGTACGTCGTAGTGACCGTACGATAGGGAACGTCTCGGTTACATATGGTAACCCTCGTTCCCTGAGGGAGGGAACGGAGACGTACGTCCCGTCGCCACATCTGCTGCGACCCGCCGGGGCAGCCAGCTCACCGGCTCGGCTCCTCAGCAAAAAACTGAAGTGCAATCACACCAGCTGCTCGTTAAATACCCGCGCTGCGAGGCTGCACAGCTGATGCAAATGATTGCACGCCAATATGCATTGGCTCGTTTAGTTTCACTCGAAGTAGATTGGCCTCTCTAGCGAGATTCCTATTCGTCGTTCACCACGACGTACGTCTCCGTTCCCTCCCTCAGGGAACGAGGGTTACCATATGTAACCGAGACGTTTTGCCACACCTTTTAAGAGGTATTTGTTTGACTCAATCCTCTGCAGTTTAAACAAAGCCGGTGATGCTGCAATTAAAATATTGATAGCATTAATATTAGAAAATTCTTTTTCCATACACATATCCAATATCACTTTTAGGAAAGTTGTGCAATAGTACAAACAAGTTGGCAAATTAATGTTGATATGTATTATTTATAGCAAACAAAAGCATGGATACCGGTACACTAAATGATCTTGAGATTACATGCCTGATTTCAACCACTTTTTCGGGCGGCTTCCATCCAAGGCAGGGTGCAGACACTCAGGGAAGAGGACGTTGTCATGGCTGTGGATGTTCTGGCCATGATTACTGAATGAGGTCCACTTAGCTACAGCTTCTTCACCCGATGAGGAAGAGATGGCACACCAGTACAGATGGTTTACCAGGCTCTGCTGCCATCTCTTTAACTCATTGCAGTCCTTCATCTTTGCCAGAGCCTCTACTTTCTTCGAAACACCTGAATGGCGAGAATGAGCAAATGGAAGTCTGTTACATGGGACCGTGTATATCAAAGTTCAAGAACCATGTGAATAACAATTTTTTAAATTTACTTCACCTTTGGCAACATGCCAAACATCATAAAAGTGCTCAATATCGTTCCTCTGAATTCTCAAAAACTTCTGGATTTGAGAGTGTCTGTCAGTAACAATTGATGCAACTTTCACAGCAGATTTTTCCAGGAAATCGAGACTCCTAATCAGGCCCTCTTTCTCCATTTTGGCACTGCCGCCACATTCGTTACTCTGTGGGGATAGAGAAAACAATATTGCACAAACACATGATTTTTTTTTTCTATTTCACATCAACATTCTGTCATAGGTGAGATATTAAAATAAATGATTAATGCAGAAGGTCAGACTGTCATATTCACCATGTGACATTTATTTTCATAGATTGATTTTAAACTGTGAATTATTCAGGTTTTGCACATGAGCATAAATGAATAAAATCTAATTCAGAAATAAATTAAATGTTTTTATTGCGCTCCTAGACTTCTGGGGGAAATCAAACTTTACCATTTCTACGTGAGCATGTAGTCCAAACGGCCTCAACCCTCAAAAAAGTGTGAATGGGTGCTCAATCCTCAAGCAATTAAATAACAAAAAATGCACAAAAGTACAAGACAATATCCTGTACCTTTTGGACTAAGTGGGCATGTGCCATAATCTCACCTGCACCAACTGGACATCAATAATTTTTCCCGTGTTGAGGTCCATCATTGAGTAAGAGCCATATTTTGCACAGTGTCCCGGGCTGTCGGCTCTCATGTCACCCCCAAGCTCGGCTCCCCCAGGCCTACTCTTTGTTTCCTGGATCAGGTCTGCTTGGGTCCGCTTCCACACAGCGAAAACACATGGCTCCATAAATGATGAGGCATGGAGGAAATATGTGCTCTCTACTATGTTGCAGACTTTAAGTGCAGACAGAACCTGTAACACAACCAAATCTTGATGAGTTGATTATGTTTTGAAATTAGACAGAAAGTACACACACATACGTCCATTAATGCTGTATATTTTTATCCACTTCTTGCTACATTTATTCACATTTATGTACTGTTACTTACTTTGCTGATCTGTCTAAATGACGTGCCAGTAAAGTGTACTGCAGCAGATAACTGCAGGTTGCCTGCTGGGGTGCTGCCGATGATCGGCTGACTTTTCCACTGCCTGGAGTAGTCACAGAAAGGACATTTCTGTCTGATTGACAAAAATGTTCCCCTGACATACTTCTCCAGCTCACATGTCCGCTGACAAATTGGACAGTCATGGAACAGAGCAAGGAGGCAATCTTCATATACAAGATATTTTACAATATCTTGTATTGGTGTTGGAGGGCTGTGGGGTGGGTGGAGGATGAAATATATTATATTTCTTCATCTCTCTTTTCATAAAACATAATACAGCAATTCGACTACAAAGTAAGTGATCACCTGACAATGGTTGAGTCACTCAAAGAAGACATGCTGGGGTGATATGTTGACTGAGAACTGTCAACTGGTTCTTCCTCAGCATCATCCAGATCCTCTGTGTCATCCAGCAATGTCTCAAGGCGTCTCCTTTTCAAAGGTGGGGGCCTTGTCTTGTCCGGTGTTGAAGTAAATCCTCCAAACTCTGCTTTCACCTCAGTATTGGTTCCAAAGGAACTGGTGGATGGATTGACTTGGATAGCTGTAATATGACAATTTTAAATATGAACAGACATGTATTACTATGACTACATATTACAGTCCAGGGGTCAATACACATCCGGTGTCACTATTTTCATAATAATAAGTGACATTCACATATTCAATTTTAATAAACGGTGCATACAAAGAATATCTAAAAATATTAAAAACAATAGAACACTTACCTTTACTTCGAATGGATTTGAGAGTATACTCTGACAGCTGGGTGGCCACAGTTGACCTTCCCCTCTTCTGTGGCTCCCACTGACAGCCTACATCTCTTGTCTGTGTGGCCGCCGCAAAAGTGACGTTACTCTGAAGAAACAGCGAAAACCGAACACAATAAATAACTTTACCATTAATCATACACTTTTCTCAGTAAGGTAGAAGTCATATAGTCAATATAGAAGCATTACAGTATTATATACACGTTAATTATTATTATCCGAAATTAATCAAAGTTATCACCGATCACCAATCATATTTTCACTCCGAGACGTCGCGGTAAAAAAACAGCTCGACTTCGCTTCGATATTTCATCCCTCCCACAGTGATCAATCAGGACATATTTAGTATCAGTGGATTGATCGGAATTTCGGGAATTATTATGACGCTACTGTCACCGCTCTATTTGAAAAACTGACTGACTCTCTCACGAGTGATGAAACGACTGCGACAGGCTAAACTCGTCGCCACCCTGCGTGTGCTAGTCTAACGTTACTTGAACGAGCGCGGAATTTAGATGACGATTGATAGACGGTGAACAGTGACTTATTTGTTACAGCATGTGTTCCAATTTCAGCGCCACTATCGGAGCTCGGTTCACAATGCCATGCAACGGCTTGTGTGTGTGTGTATCTGTAACATTCACATATTCAAAACACAACTTCAAAAAAAGCCCCTGTACAACGCATTACATTACATTACATTATAATCTACATCGCTTTAACACAGATGAAGCTAAGTTAACAGAGAATTGCCACATAATGCAGCACTGACTTTTTTGCCAGGTAGATAACGTTAGCTGATGTAACGAGCAAACAGGCGGGATCGTTGAATTGGCTCCTGACAGAAAAGCGCCACTTTGGCCGCACTGTGCTAGCAAACAGGCGGGATCGTTGAACTAGCTCCCGACAGAAAAAAAAAAAAAAACTTACCGGTAAAGACACAGGCTGTCCAGTTGATGATGTCTTGATGGAAGGCACTGCATCAGGCTTCAAAAATAATTTAGTGACGAAGCCCATTTTTTTCTCCTGCCAGTTGGTGAAACATTCTTCAGTGAAGTGCAGACCGCAAACCGATGTGTAATTTTTAACATTACCGTGACCACCAAGGAACGTAATCCATCTATCTCTTACAGCAACATGTCTGGGTAAAGCATGAAAGCTAATACCACTATCTCTCCTCTTAGCATTGCAACCCGCTACCGCACATACGTGTTGATCCGCCATCGTCTTCTCTACTCCTCAGAACCTGAGCGGGCGCGGGCGTGGTATGAGCTTGTGGCCCCGCCCAGTGGAGTTACTACGTCACAACTCCAGTCTATTTTAAACGGCATTTTTGCGTCTGCTACTGATTCACAGACATTTGAATGCAGAAATACTCAGAAATACAACTTTGAGCTTATTTTTCTCAAGATGTGTCCTCTAACATGAGAAAAATGCTACAAGAACATGTTAACACCTAGAAAAACATGATTTTCATCGGAGTGGGTCTTTAAAGATTTATCATCAGCCAATGAGATCGCGCATTCAGTCTTTTTTACTTTCACGATTGGTTGCTGATAAAAAGGAAATGACCATATTTGGATCTGACAGGATTGTACAGAAGAGAGAGAGCTGCCTAAGGCCCTGATCACACCTGACGCGTTTTTCAGGTTCGAAAACGCGAGGTGCACTGCACTTACCATCACACAGAACGAGCAGTGTGCTGCGTTTTTTTATGTTGCTAGGCAACCACTGAAACAGCTGTCCTGTCAGTCAAGTAAACGTCAAATCTGCCTTTTATTACTTTTATTTACTTTCTGTTAACATTGTGATAGTTACGGTTCGTGGAGTCGTTAAGCTCCTGGTAACCCGCGAGAGCACCACAAGTTTATCCTCCATCATCGCACTCTCCGGGCGTTCAAGCAACTGTAGCTTTCATCACTAAAACGGAAGGCCCGCCTCTCCATTCACTCGATTGGACAGTGGAAAAAAACGCGATGACGTCGGGCGCTTTTTCCGCTCGGAGTTGCTTTTTTTTCAACTTCAAAAACGCGAGGCGCAGAAGGCGCATAAACAGCGCGCAGAACGCTCGCTGCCATAGGAAACCAATTGAAAATAGGCGCCTCTCACTGCAAAAAACGCGTCAGGTGTGATCGGCCCCTAGCGGTGCATGTGATGAGAGGGTGACGGCAGAGATCGTGGAGAAGTATGTTGATTAAGAACGCAAACTTTTGTTGAATTTATGAGAAATCTACAGACCCAAACAGACGAAGTGTAGTAAAATAAAGACCTAAATGTGTATTTCGGACTTTTTTTCACCACAAGTCTGAAAGAAGACATGTTATTGAAGACAAATATCCAAAAATCTCAAAATTGACCAGTAAAACAAAAACGATGTTTTTGCCTGCAGTGTCTCGCCTTAATATAAACACACACTGTTATCAGTATTATTTTGGACAAAGTTTTGCACATTTCACTTCAATGTACACTGAAGCATGCATCGTGAATTAGAAACGGTGGTTTGTTACTGCAGTAATATCACGTTCAGTGCTTTAAATCTCTCCGTTCCAGAATATTTGGTTCATAACATCAATCTTTGATTCAGGTGTTTGTGCAACCGTGCCCTGAAGATTTAACAAAAGTCTGGGTAGGCCTAAGTTAAAAAAAAAAAAGTAAGTAGGAATTAGGAAAGTATGTGAGAAGTGAGATCAAAATTACCTTGCTTGCTTCTTTCCGCCATTTCACCTCAGTGCGAGAAAAAAATGCATCGCTTCTTCTGTATGGAAAATGAGCAATTTTTAATTGGTCGTCAATTCACTGTGAGTCTCGTAGCAACGAGCACAAGACTGTGCTGTTATGAATCCAGTGGGAAAATAGATCTCGTGTATTGTTTATATATTTCGTGTGTGTATGTCTCTATGTGATAGAATTATTATTTGATGCAAATAATTCTAGCCGGCTCAGCCAAACTTGATCAGATGGCGGCTCAATTTGGCTTACGAAATTATTGGCTGGCGGCGGCTGAAATTCTAAATGGCGCAAATGGTGGCGCCTGGCGGCGGCTTTGGGGTCTACCTCCCGTTTTGGTAGAAAGATGTGGATCACTTCATGAACTTATTCCTAAGGTCACAGCTGTAGACTGTGCAGACCATTGATTTAGTCTGAATTTATGTATAAATAATGCATATCTTTTTGGAAGTATCTTTAAATCTTTATAGCCTACATTATACATGTAAATGAATTACATTTAAATGTATATTTAAATAATACTTTTAAACGTTAAAAAATCAAACTATGAACAATTTACAAATTGTTTACCTGATAACAAAACCATGTGTTACGACTTTAAGTTTCATATGCTATACGTCACCAAAAAAAAAAAAACACTTATTAAGTTTGATATAAACAATATTAAGTATTATGATGTTAAAAACATCCAACAGTGAGGCTACATCTTTTAATTGATCTTGTTTGAAATAGTTGTTTATATATATATATATATATATATATATATATATATATATTTAATTGTTTATTTCTGTTTTCTCAGCCGTTGTACTTCTGGCCAATATGTCCTCCAAAAAGGTAATATCAGTACCAATCAAGTTATATGGTTGATAGTTTGAGGGGAAAAAAAAAACAGATTAAATCTGGAAATGTACTGAAAAACGTAATTTATTGAATTATTGGCAGAGACACCAGTATGACAGTATTGGCAGATGACATCAAATGAGGCAGTACAATAAAATCTGGGCTAGAGTGTCAAGGGCACAAAAGGCAGCAGCCAACAAGGAAACGATCTGTTCAATTGAGATGGCCAGCATTGCTGACAGTGCCAGTCACAACCAGCTCTTTGAGGAGGAAAATCTTAGCATGTTCAGTGTTTCCCCTACAATGTATTAAGTAGCGGCGCAGCGCCGCCGCTGGATTTTCAGCGCCGCTGCAAAATATTCACATGATCAGTAATATCACGAGTCACGACATTCACTTACACACGTTGTCATAAGGGGCCGTTCACATACAAAAATTTCAAATGTGGTCGCGCGGAAAGCGCACTCATAATAGAAGCGACGCGGCGACAGACACAACGACAGACGCCACGGGAGAGTGAGCAAGCGTTTGTGGAAAGGAGAGAGCGGTACGAACTTTTCTCCGTTTAAGTCTATGGGGTCACTGTGTCCATTTTTTTACTGTCTATGGAAAATATATCGTCCCGCTCCCGCCCCTCCGTGTTCGGCGATCAGGTTTCATTCTCGCGCAGCTTGTTTCGTAACTTCACGTGCGGGTCTTTTCTGTTCCGTGTTTGCGCCGCGCTCTCCGTTTCGTGTGTGTGTGTGTGTGTCGGCGCACTGCGCTCTCTGCTCAAAGTTCCGCTCTGTGTTTGCGCTGCGCGTTCTGCTCCTTAACGGCCCAAACGCTCCGATCATGTAGGCTACCGATCATGCACTGGAAAAGCAAAGTCTGCTCAAATAACGTGAAATTTCTCAGTAGTAGACTTCTGTTTGCTGAGCAACAATGGTAAAATTACCTGCTCTGATCACATGCTCTGGTAATAATTGAGCTTTGTATAACTATACTTTATTTTGATAATTAGTCAAAAAATAAATCTGTTAAATCTGAGTATGTTGCATAGTCATAGAACTGAATGAAGAATAATATACTGATGCTTTATATTTTAATATAGGGCTATTTTCTGTCCAATTTGTGTGGACATTTTTCTTTTTTTGTGTGTTTAATTTAATTAGTGATTCTATATTTAAATATTGATGATTACAAGTTTGGGGGAAATGCGATTAATTGAGATTAATCACAGCAAATTGTCTTTCTTACATTTGAGCCCCTGCCCCTGCTGAACTCTTTGCACGTCCCTGAGGTTAGTGAAGTAAAATAGGCTATGCAAGCTAGTCACCTTTTAAACTAATGAAAAGTTTCGGAGTTTTGGATTTTAATGTTCAAAATGTCTACAGGATAAAATAAATGAAAGTTCTGGTTACATGATGATGTATCTAAGTGCGAAAGTGTGTTACAGAAAAAAAGATCAGTAGTGCAGATGAGGGAGGAAAGAGTTTAATTTTTCCACTATAAATTTCTACCTTACATCTGAAAATTAACACAAAAGAAAAACATGAATAATCCTGTCCTAATCCTGTTTGTGACCAGTTCAAGGTACATGCTGCAATAATCATGCCTTCTGTTGATGGTATGTCTCAAAATGTCAATTTCTATCCACAAAACTTGCCAGAAGTCATGGTTTAAGGGGTTATTAAAAAAAAAAAAAATAAATCTTGCACCCCCGGACCCCCCCCCCAACTACAACCCCCCCCCCCACCCCCACCCAACCTCCGGCACGTAACAGCACCGCTGCTGGAAAAATTTATAGGGGAAACACTGATGTTTACAGATCCAGCCCTTTCAAGTTCTGAGAGCGAACAAGATACAACCACTCTCAGGGAAGAACTTTCAAAATGGGCATGTATGTTTCAAGTTAAACATAATGCTGTGGATGCTCTCTTGAACATCCTCAAAATACATGGGCATGCAGAACTCCCCCATACTGCAAGGACACTCTTTGGAAATGAGAAGCATTATGAACTCACTACCAAATATGGTGTGGAGAATACAGTTTAATGTGGCAGATCAGCTCTCAAAACATCTGAGCAGATTTCCTGCAGTTGTGACAGGGCATCTGCAGTCACTTGACCTCTCCTTAAACGTTGATGTGCTACCAATATTCAAAAGCTCAAACTTGTCCCTCTGGCCAGTTCTTTGTTCCATTAATTTGTCACCAGCCTGTATCTTCTACCTCTGCCTCACCACTGCTGCATCCAATCCAAAAACACAAGACTTTGTTAGTGACACAGTTCAGGAATTGTCAGAATCAGGGACATCGTTAGGCCTATTTTAGGGGGGCTGAAGCTACCCCAAAATGTTCCTAAGCCCCCCAAAATGATAATAAGAGCAACAATAACAATTCGATTTATCAATAACCGTATCCTCATTCATATTTAGACACAACAAATTATATATATCCGGCTACAAAAAATAGCCGAAAACTCGGAAGTTGGACAGAAGTACAAAGAGAGAGCTGCCAACTCTCACGCATTCACCGTGAGACACACGCAATTGACACTTTTCACACGCTCTCACGCCACACATCCATTTTCTCACGCACAGAAAAATCGCGAAGCAAAGAGCCGACAGACTAGACAGAGCAGGTTACTACTTATGATATAAAAAAAATCTCAGCTCTCAGATTCTGTCACTTTTATTATGGAATTCAAACAATAAATACCGTTTTGGTGCTTGTAAATGTTACGTGACAGATCGCTAGCGGCACGTGAACCGATCATCTCTACTAGTAAAAAAACACGAACACTGTTGAAAGATACAGTAGTAGGCTACAACTTACCGAAATGTATATTCCTCATACATAATATCGATCAATCAGTGTTTTTCATCAGCATGAAGAGGTCAGTAACATAGCTGGAGAACAATTATGTCACATTTACCTCAGGAAAGCCATTTACTGAACATAATATAGGCTATTGCACGTAGTTAGTTTTTACACTTATGCTATACTAAAGCCTGAAATGGGCACTTTTTGTGACAGCCACCCTATCATTTTTGATTAAAGATGTGGCTTAACTTCAGAATTTGAACTAAAATCAGTATTCTTATGATTGCTCTGAACATTTCTGACTAAGTTCAACAAACATTAATTACTTATTCATAAACTTGAAAAAAGAATTAATAAAAATGTAGGTGTGACGGGGTTGAGACTATACGGGTTTGAGACTATACAGGGTTGAAGATGGTAACGGGGTTGAAGAGACAAATACAGCTAAACATATACATAGTTGTTTTTTTACTCAAATTCACTGTAAGATTTTCTATAAACGCAAGTTACAAATACCCTGGGGGCTAAGCCATGATCAAATCATTCCCCATAGATAACATGCACCAGGAGCTGCCTTGGGGTCATGAAAAAGTTGCTGCTATTGTGGACAAGAGGTAGATCAGGAGACGTGGCCCGTGTAAGCAATAGGCTGGTGACACTGAAGAAAACAATTCCTGACTGCTTTGCCAGAAAGCCAAGGGGGTTGCAAGAAATTTAGCGTTGGAAAGCAACCAAATTCAGACAGTTTGTATTATACACAGGGAAGATAGTTCTGAAGGGAGCACTACAAGGACAACTGTACGAACACTTCTTGTGTTTTAGCACTGCTCTGTGCATTTTAGTGAGTCCAGAACTTACAAGGGCCTTATGCCAGCCAACTACTGCAATACTTTGTGGAGAAAGGACGGGAGATATATGGAGAGACATTTTTAGTGTACAACGTCCATTCATTGCTGCACCTTTCAGAAGATGCTCAAAAGTTTGGCTGCCTTGACAACTGCAGTTCATTTTTAAATTTGAAAACTATCTACATCAGATGAAGAACATGGTCCGCTCTGGAAAAAATGTCTTAACTCAAGTAGCAAATCGTCTGGAGGAAACATCAAAGCTGAAGCAAGCAAACAAGGAAAAAGTGGTGTCATTGAAAGGCCCAAACAATGTTTTTTTTTTTAGCACTGAAGAATGTTGTGAGGTGGTGTCAGAAGGGGTGGACAACACAATGTTATGCAGAGTGTTCACCAATTTACAGCAATATCTGATGACGCCATGTGATTCCTGTCTTTATGGAACGTATGTCGCCAGCATTAGGCACTCACAAATGCGTTGCCTTGACAGAAAGGCACTTGAGAGGAGGGCATTCATGGTGGGAGAACATGGTGGAATCAGAATTGTCTATCCTTCATACTTTGTAGGCATGTACATAGTTATTTATTAGTTTAATTTAAAGACACATAGCATTACAACCAAATCAGCAAATATGTCACAAGACCCAAGCCTATCTGGAGAAGAACATTTTAACTACAACAACGAACTGCGAATGTCTAGAACTTGAGAAAACAAGGAGGATGAACAATGACAACAAATGGATCTGATACAAAACAGCGATAATCATAATTTATTCACGAGGTTAGAGCATGTCTTCTTGATCTATTAATAGCTAATTATAAAAATTTCAACAATTTATAATTGAACTTTTCTGTTTAATACAGGATTATTTGTGCTATGTTTTGCTTCATTTCATTGAGCACAATGAAGTTGAGGTGGCTCCATCCAGCTGGTTGGAGTTGAATAATGAGGTAAGACTAAGTCCAGATATATAAACATAAATGTTAAATATTAAACAGGTTTATTGTAAATGTGCAAATGAAAACAAATACATCTATATCTGAAAGGTATTGTGTTGCTACTGGCCTCACTTGAACGCTGGTATTATGGTAAAAAAAAAAAGTGTCATACCAGATAAGAAGCTATGGTCTAAACATCAGGCCAGAATGTTTTCTGACACAGGTAAAGTATGCAAAATAATACCTTACATAATCAAGACAAAACAAACAAACAAAAAAAACAAAAAAAAACAGGCAAATATTTCTATAATAAGTTATGTTGCTTTGTGAGTAGATAATTATGATCTGGCAAGATTTCGGGCAAGAAAGGCACAAGAAACATCGCATGTTGAGGACTCTGATAAGAATAGGGGGAGAAAAGTCATTCCCCCAAGACGATTTAGAGGTATTTAGATAAATAGAGATAGAGATAATTATAATAAATAGGTTAAAGATCTTCCATACTTTATTATGAAAGGTAATATTTAACATTTGTTTTTTTGCAGAGGAAGAAGTCTTGCCCAGCCAGCCCAGGGGTGCGTTTCCCGTACAACTATATAGCTCACTGCTTAACTACCATAGTACGATGCATCGTTGGAGAAATCAACTAGCTAGTCACGACTCTTTCCCGAAACCGTATGTCGCAAAGTATCGTTCAACCACGTTGGTTTATGACGTCTCGCACGTGGTGGACTAATAACTTATTTTAATTAATCTGTTTGAGATCGAATTAACGCTAGATTTTGTCATATAAGTTACAGACATGGCATCTAAAGACCATTTCTAATTTTTCTCAGTTATTTTGCTTTATTACCAGACTCAATATTTGGCTCGTTCTTACATAGTAGAGCACGTTCGCACATGCGCAGTCTTCAAAAACGGTGCTTTAAATCTCTTGACAAACTAAAAGACGTAAATTACATTTGTATGTATTCTAAATAAATAACACGGGTTGTACTGAATGTCAGCTTGCTTATTTTGCTCAAGATAAGGATTAATTAAGTCCACATGTCATGCAATCTAGAAACTATGCTTCTAACCACAGCTCGAGAGCTGTCGTTCCAACCACACTAGTTTGCGATGCTGTTTGCGAACGTTCGTTGGAACGATGGTTTCGGGAAACACCAAATCGTTGAACTATGCTGATAACGACAGAACTTGCGACCATAGTTGGCTAACGATGCTTTCGGGAAACGCACCCCAGAAGGGCAAAACAGACTCAAAGCTGTAAGCATATAAACTATAACTGAAATGAGAATGATTATGAAAAGCCAAAATTTGTGTTCTCTATTAATGTTTAATAAAATGTTGTTTTGCAGTTCATGAGAATGGTGGGTCGTCTCAAGGTGAATTCATTGTGGTGTGTCCACATAAAAAAAATGGGGTTTAAATATCAGTGAGGTTAAGATTTTTAAAAGGAGAATGAATGATTCAAGACATGACTACATTTGTATTTACTTCTATTTAACTATATAACACAATTCTTTATTTTCATTATTCCATTTGGCCTGGAAGATGACATTACCAGCTTACAAGCAAAGAAAAAAAAAGAAAAGAAAAAAAAAACAGATCAAGATAAGCAGAAACTACACTTGAGTGCAAGTAGAAAATTAATGTCACTTTAAAAAAATATATATATAAAGAGAAGTCAATATTGCTTACATGATTGCTGTCACTGTTTTTTTTTTCAGCTGAGGAGACTGATGAAGGTAAGACCACTGTTATTTAGTTTTTATTGGTGTAATCAATGTGATGTATTTTTTTACTCAGTTCTTTTCTTAACACAAAAATGAGGAGCTTAGATGAGGAGCTGCAGCCAAAAAAAACAAAAACAAAACAATCTTGTTTGATGTTTGCCCAATGCTCCTTCTTGTGAGTACATTTTGAGTTTTAATTTTTCAGTAACTGATTAGTTATAGAAAGAAGTTTAAGGTTGGGACTTTTTTTTAAACTTAATTAAATATAACAGCAACACAACTATTTACAACATTCATAAAAATAAATGCTTCTTGAGCAGCATACTCTACTAGATTAAAAAGTTCGTCGAGACAAACTTTAAGTTGGCTTGAGATAAAAGTCCTTTTCTTTACTTCAAAAAGAGAATTACTCGTTTGCTTTAGTTTTTTTACTTCATACTTCACAAGAATTTATTTATGTAATGTCTGAAGTATGAAGTAAAAAAAAATACTTTTGTGAGGTAAATATTTACTTCACAAGAAATTGTATCAATGACTTATAATAAATAAATACATTAAATTAATAAATTAATAAATTGTGAAGTATGAAGTAAGACTTTTTCTCAGTGGCTGACAGAACAGTTCAGTTTGTGAGTTAATATTTACTTCACAAGAAATTTTATGGAAACGCTCCATTAATGTACAGAGCTCTGAAACACTGCCAGCGGGACATTAAACAGGAAGCGTCTGTCCGAGCTCTAAATAGGTTTTGCATGGAAACGCAAAAGTTTTATAAATATATATATAAAAAAAATTCTAATTCTAATTCTATTCATATATATATATGAATGAGTATTCTTATGCATTTTCTGTTTTTTTTTTCTTATCCTCAAGATGGCAACACCAAGCCCATATTCACGGCCGGCACCGATTCGCTGCAAATGTGTGGCAAACAGGAGCACCCATAAAGCAGCAACCTTTAAAACAGATGATGAAGAAATTACAAGATCATCTATATCTATTAGAACCACTAGTGCACTGAGTGACGGACATGTAGTTTATCTGTCCACAGCCAATAGTGGAGCAGCAAATTTTGAAGAGGGTGCCACATTCTTTTAAAAAAATATCACCATAAACCCCAAATATGGCTGGCAGAACATTTATTTTGGCCGGTCGTCCAGTAAATTTAGGGCAGCTCCACTAGCGCTAATAGCACAGGATGAGAAGGCTGCCAAAGAGGCCCTGTGTCCACTATCACAACATGTCACGGGCGATGAAGCGGGCATCTTCACAAGGGGGGACTATTTGAGTCTGGAGGGCGAGTGGACTAAGTGAGTTATTTTAATGTCATTAATGAATATCAAAAGATTAAAGGATCTTATTAAAGTCCTTTAGAAGGTTATAAGTCAAGTCACACAGAGTATGTAGTTTCGGGGTATCAGACTGGCTGCTGCTGGTCTGGATGTGATCCAGATGAGAGCAGAGGGAAGCAGATGTGTCTTGATGAGGCTTGTTATTATCTTACTGTTGTTTTTTTGTGAACATCTTTAAATCTGCCACCCTCTTTAAAGCTCAAAGGGAAGCGACATTCATCCAGCCCATCAAAAATGAACAAGACCTTACGGTCACCTTTAGGTAAGGAGGCAGTTCTTTAGGATCAGTAAAGAAGTGTTCATGAAGCAGTCCCATGAGACTGCCGTTTTCTGTAATCAGGTTTAGCTCACAGAATGGCAAAGGAAATATGAAGGCTATATTCTGATTTTCTTTTCCTTCAACCCAGTCAAGGTTGAATTTATTGACAGAGACAGTTTTTCCCACTCCTGCGATCCCCATCGTCAGTACCTTTGTGTTTCCTTTAAACATATCATACATTCATAATAATAAATGCTTCTTGAGCAGCAAATCAGCATATTAGAATGATTTCTGAAGGATTATGAAGACTGTACTAATTCAGCTTTGCCATCACATAAATGAATTACTTTTTGAAAATAAAATAAAATAGAAAGCAAGTACAAAATATGTAGTAATAATTCACATTATAACAGTTTCAACTTTCATATTGATCAAATAAATGCAGCCTAGGTGAGCAGGATAACAGAAAACGTCCTCACTGTAACACTGAAACTTATTGATTGACTTTTTGAACGTTTTGATTCATATGGTTACAGTTTCATCTGCTTCAACACTCCAACCACAGTCCAGTTCTACAAGTCAGCGGATTCAAGGTACGAAGAAAGACTTATTACACATACAGTTGACCTGGAGAGATATGTGCACGCATTGTGATTCTAACAGTCACACTTTATTTAATTATGGGGCCCTTTCAATCAGCTTTGTTCAATCTGTCTTTTTGCCATTTGCTATAATATATACAGTACTGTGCAAAAGTCTTAGGCATGTTAACAGAACACTTATGTTGTGTTTGTCTATTGTTTAAACAACACAAATCAGAGTCGAGACAACAATGGGCAATTCTTCTTTTCTTTTTACTGTGCAATATCAGAATGAACAACTTTGTGAACACATGTGTTTCTTCTTTCTTTAGACAATTAACTGGTCAACCAAAATCTAACCCTGAGTTAATCTAGAGTGGCCAGGCAGTGCTTATTCCTGAGTGCATTCTACTCAATACATTACAACTTATTTGACAGAAACAAGATTAGATTGCGTCTTTTTAAAGATTTTTTTCCCAGCCAGTATTACTTTCTTACAATAGCACCCTACAGAACCAGGGAAATTAATAATTAAAAAATGTAAAATGTACTTGTTATTAGTAGTCCATAATAAAGGAGCCGATTTTACTCATTGAGAGATTTATTCGTGAGGGAATAATTAGCTTAATTTTATTGGAGCCTTACACATATCAAATACTGTAATAACTGTTATAAATATTTTCCTGGCCCTTAAGAAATGTGAATTTCTAATTACAATATACCTTACTATTGGCACGGAAAATAAAGTGTAAAGCCTGTTCAAATACACAAATTTGTGAAAAATTTAAATAATTAGGAATCGTGTAACAATCATTTATACATGTTATTTATCTATTAGACATTTCATATAATTTTGCCTGCTTGGCCATTTCCTTTTTTAATTATATGATGTTGTTATGTTGCTGTTTTGATGCCAATCGTTGCATTGCTGATCATGGTATAAACTTTAGAGTATTGATACATCAATACAAATGCACACAGAAGGGCACATGGGTTTCTGGGCGAGTGACTTACCCAGGTGGACAATCAATGACACATACCGTGCTGAATTGACAAGACGTCAGGAGAATGAGGACATCCCGTGCTGAATTGACAAGATGTCAGGAGAATGAGGACATCCCAATGTCTTCCTTCTTACGCCTCCCACTGGACATGGTAGAGCAGTTTCCGACTGACTACATGCACCAAGCCTGCCTGGGTGTAATGAAAAAACTCAGAGTTAGAGGAGACAGAAAGGTGAGAATCAATCAAGCCTTCAATCAAGAAGGCCATTCCAAGCTGTTTTGCCCAAAAACCAAGGAATCTAGAAGACATTGACAGGTGGAAGGCAACTGAACTGCGGCAGTTTACTGTATATACTGGCAAGATTGTGCTGAAGGGGATTCTGGCTGACCAGTTGTATGACCATTTCATGGCGTTTAGTGTTGCCTTGAGTCTTCTGCTTTGCCCTACACTGGCAGTAGACCACAACAGCTACAGTAAAGAGCTGATGACATACTTTGTTGGAAAAACAAAAGAAATGTATGGAGATCACTTCATGGTGTACAATGTACATTCAATGGTACATCTACCAGAACAGGCACTGGCTTTTGGCAGTCTTGATGCTTGCAGTGCATTCCCATTCGAGAACTATCTTGGGAAGCTGAAACGACTCGTAAGGTCAGGAAAGCGGCCGCTTATTCAAGTGGTCAAACGGCTGGTGGAAATATCAAATTCCTCACTGTCTGTGGTGGCCTCCAAGTCCAAAATCAATAGGCCTAACAATGCCTTCATTGCTTGCTGTTTTCAGTCTCGTTGTGGAGAAGCTTGGTGACACAAATGAGGAAAATGTTGAAGAGTACTGGCACTAGCACACACCTGAGCATCATCCCATGATGGATGTTAACAAATTTATTGGGACAGCCAAACCTGAGGAGGACATCCCATAAGACCTCTCTTTGCACACTATCAAATAGGCATGTGCCGGTATCAAATTTTCATGCTGCGATTAATTGATTGAGCTTTTATCACGGTATATATATATATATATATATATATATATATATATATATATATATATATATATACGGTATTATCACAATATTTTAATTGCACAAGAGAAAAGGATGGATTGGAGGGATGTAAAAAAACAACAACTTGCATCACAATAGGTGTAATTAATTGTGATGGTAAAACCATTTGGTAACTAAATAGAATTGTATTAAGTTTAGTGACAATGTGTTACAATGTTTATATGGTACAATGACTGGTAGGCTACTGTTCGTATTATTGCTTAACAAAATTTTCACAATTTCAATTAAATTCTTGGGATTTGATTTCAATCTTGATTCAATATTGACTCATCGTGATAAATAATAGGTAGGCTACATTGGTGCCTCCACCACAAAAGCTCTATCACCTTTTGTTTTATATCTTGAGCTTGGAAAAACCAACAATCCTTGATTTAAAAATCTGTTTCATGAGGTCTAAAAAGTTCTGCTAAATAGGCTACTTAGGTGCCAAACCATTAGACACTTTAAATGTAAAACATAATCATACAAATGAGCCTAAAATGAATTGGTAGCCAATTTAGTGAAGCTAAAACTGGAGTGATATGATTTAAAGATCTAGTTTGAGTCAGTAATCTAGCAGCAGTATTTTGTACCAATTGAAGCTGTGATAAAATACTTAGATTTAAGGAAGAAACCTTCAAAAACTTTTATGATCTGACACAAAAATATCCTCAATTCTCAGATTACTCAACCTTAACCCATGAGTAAAAGCCAAATCCAGTGTGACCCCTGTGTGTAGACCCTAACACGTGCTATGCTAAATTAAACGGTAACATCATGATCAGCATGTATTTATGTGAATAAAATCCCAAACAATAATCATCTTATCATATTTAAGAACTAGATCAGAGAGCATTTTAGAAAATTCATACCTGAAGTCAGAATTATACTTAAGGGGGACAATTTATCAAACAACAAAGCATTGGCTCTTTACCTGATATCTTAAATTGAAGTAGTTAGTGCATGTCTGCCAAGTCTTGAGAGATAGCATGCGTAAAAATAGCCTATTTGATTTAAAATTATTCATTAAAATTAAGAGCTATTCATTAAAAACTATAATTGCAATAGATATGTTACACAAGAAAATATAGCATTTGAACAGGTGTTGTTGCAAAGAAATAATAAATAGGCCTATTAAAAATAGAAATATGAGTTCGCTCCCCTTTTTCTCTCTCTCTCTAAAAACTTTTAACACATCGCTATCATTTGCTATCATATTGGCCTTATTCTAAATAACAGTGTTTAATTATGACCCTTTGTGGGTTTGTTTTAATTTATATCTGTACAACTAAAATTGTAACTTTGTAAGTATCAGCACTACCTGACCTAATGAATTTTTGCAGTGCATATCATAACATCAGTGCATATAACATCAGTCCACAAGACATTGACAAAACTGCAATAGACAGAACTATCCTATTACACATGGTTATATAATTTCTATCTGAGTCATGTACATTTTATTTCTTTGTTTTTGATTTGCAGATGATGGTGAAGTGAAGAATTTTTTTTTTTTTTTTACATTTCATTATATGTGTGTGTAAATATCTTGCTTAAAATAAAATGTATATATATATATATATATATATATATATATATATATATATATATACACACATTTTGTGCATACATTCAATTTATTGTAATAATATTATATTCATACGATTCTTATGTTTTTGAACAATAAACAATGTAGATGATGTTATTTGTAGACGTATTATTTGTGTATAGGCATATCAGGATGTAGAGGTTTAGGAGAACATTACCAGAACCTAACCTAAGGGGAACGTTCTATTAACGTAGAGAAAACTTTCCTAGCTAACCAACAGGGAGCGTTAGAATGTTTGTTCTGGAAACGTTCTGGGAACCAAAAATTGGGGAGGTCCTCAGAAGCTAGGGAAAATGTCTACCGCTTAATAAAGGAGCTATTGCAGTTTGGCATAGAAGTCTCTGAAGAGGAGAAGAAAAATGTGAGGCTGAGTATGTTAATTGTCACATGTTGAGATGTTTTTATTTTTATTTTATTTTTTAAATATCAAGGTAAATATCTCGATCTTTTCTCGAGAATTCTTCTCGGTGTGACAACGGCCTTTATCCATAGACTATAAACTTTCATACCCTAGCCTCTCATACCTTATTTTATTTTTTTATAAATACTGTGGCAAACATTATATATTTGCAGGGATAACCATTGTAATTAGTGGTTATCTCAGTTTTTACATTTTGAGACCAAAAATTTCCTGGCGTTGGGCTCCGAATGATTATACCATAGACTGCAAAACAAATATGGACGTAGTGTCCGTGACGTCACCCGTAGATTTCTGAAGACCATTTTTGAAGCGTTTTTAAAGTGGGCGTAGCCGGCTGTCGTCATCTTGGCAGCGCGTCACTCCCAGATAAACGAAAATGGGCAAAGAGGCAAGACGTGGGTGGAGCTGAGGAGCCTGGTGCTGAAACCACGCCCACCTAGCTCGACGCGATCAAGTTGTCTATGAATGGAAGATATTGGCGGTTGATTTTGAACCCAATTCAATTCAATTTATTTAATTTTCCCGGTCCTCACAGACAATCAATCATAAAATAAATAAAGTTATACATAATAACCGAAAAGGTGTAGGCTGAAGCCTCTACTTATTAAGCCTACCCTTTGTACATAATTGTCAATCAAATGAGCGGCACTTTTTCACTAATAGTGATTAATACAATACACACATACATATACAAAATATATAAAGAAAAAATAAAGAAAAAGAAAAAAGGAAAAAATAAAAATATTTTAATACCCGTTAAATTAAATAATTATTAACCACCTTGTTTTTAAACATTTTCTTGAATTTACAAAGTGAATTACACAATTTTAATTCCGTATGCAAATTATTCCATAGATTAACCCCTTTGACAGATATGCATCTATTTTTTGTATTAGTTCTTGCCCTTATTTTTTTAAACATATGCATTCCTCTTATTCCATACTGACTTTCTCTTATTTCAAACAGCCTCTGGATACAGTTTGGAAGCAAATTATTATAGACTTTATACATTATCTGTACAGTATAGAAATTTACTAAATCAAAATTTTTTAAAGCATTTAAATTACTAAACAATTGATTAGTTGGCTCATGATAGTCAACATGTTTTATAATCCTTATTGCTCTTTTTTTGTAACATATATATTGGATTTATATTGGTTTTATATGCATGTCCCCAAACCTCCACACAATAGATCATGTATGGAACTATGAGCGCACAATACAAAATATATAATGAATTTTCATTCAGAATATGTTTAGTTTTATGTAATATTGCAATGGATTGTGACATTTTTCTTTTTACATGATTAATATGTGGTTTCCAACATAATTTATGATCTATTATAACGCCTAGAAATTTATTTTCATATACTCTATCTATTTCCTCATTGTTAATCCTAATTTTAACTTTAATAATACTCTTTCGATTACCAAATATTATGAACTTTGTTTTACTTAAATTCAATGACAATCTATTATCATCAAACCATTTTTTAAAGATCATCAATTCAATTTCCACTGTATTCAGAAACTGTTCCAAATTTTTCCCTGAACAATATAAATTAGTGTCATCAGCAAACAAAACCATTTTTAATATTTTTGACACTTCACAAATATCATTTATATACAGTACAAACATTATGGGGCCTAACACCGAGCCCTGTGGAACTCCACAAGTAACTTTCATTAAATCTGATCTAACATCATTTATTTGGACAAATTGATATCTGTCATCAAGGTAACTTTCTAACCAAAAATAGGCTTTGCCTCTTATACCATATCTTTCCAGTTTCCTCATTAATAGACCATGATCAATAGTGTCAAAAGCTTTTTTTAAATCCAAGAACACCCCCACAGTATATTCATTATTATCCATTGAAGTGGAAATCTCTTCTACCATTTCCATCACTGCCATTGAAGTTGACCTATTTGCTCTAAAGCCATACTGATGTTCACTCAATAGTTTATGTTTGTCTATGAAGTTGTCTAGCCTACGCACAAATAGTTTCTCCAAAATTTTAGAGAACTGGGAAAGCAGAGAAATTGGTCTGTAATTGGAAAAAAGATGTCTATCACCGCTTTTAAAGATAGGAATAATTTTAGCTATTTTCATATTATTTGGAAATATACCTGTTAAAAATGATTGATTACAAATATATGTAAATGGTTTTACTATATATTCTATAATATCTTTTAATAATGACATGTCAATATCATTACAATCAGTTGAATTTTTATTCTTACAATTATTAACAATATCAAGTATTTCCATTTCATGAGTTCCCCTAATAAATATTGAAAGGATATTACTAGGGATATCTACTTCATCTGGCCTTTCCTCATTTCTCTGCTCCACAATCTCTTGTGCTAACTTATAACCAACATTTACAAAATAATTTGGGTAATCTACTTTTCCTCTATTCGTTTTAATTATACTATTAAGTACTTCCCATGTTTTTTTTAGTATTACTCTTATACTTATTCAATAATGTATAATAATAGTCCTTTTTACTAAATCTTATAATACTTACTAATTTATTTTTATAAATTTTATAATTATTTTCAGCTTGTTTTGTCATTGTTGCAATAAATTTCCTGTATAATGCATTATTCTTTTTACATGCCTTCTCTATTCCATTTGTAATCCATGGTTTGTCCACATTTTTTCGCTTCCTTACAAACTTCTTGAAACCCAGCTTACTATTGACGTAAATTAACCTGAACCTACACAACAAAACTTGAAATAGCTATTTATGTTATTGATATTAAACTACACAAGGTTGTAAACACTGCAGCACTTTTAATACATGTGGTAACGTTTATTTGTAACACTAGATGACTTGCTGAAACGTTAACAGTTGGCATGAATAAGAATTAATGTTACTTAAAAACTTGCATCTCAAAGAAACAATTTTAAGCAAATCAACCTGAATTTATGAGTGTGTATTTGGATATCAACTGAATATAACATTACTAAGATAGGGTTAGATTCATATTAGCTAACACTAAAAATGTTATTACTTTACATTTCATTATATTTTTTACAAGCTGTGTATTTTTCTTTTTAGTGATCGATTTTGAGGTAAGTACTAGTCTTGGCTATTTGATAGCTGATATTATAATGTCTGTCTTAAAAGGACAACAACAAATTGGATTGTCATCTATATTTTGAGGTGTTGCTCCCTTGATTATGTTCTCCCACATGTATTGTTAACATAAAAAACTGAGCTACCTTTCATAGTTAAATTCTTCATTTTCATTACCTCAAGCATTTATTAAACTTATTTATTTTCCTTCCATAGACACAGTGTGGATCATTGGTGACAGCTATGTCAGACGTGGTGCCCAGAGAGCTGCGGAGACCATGGGAAGCAACCTCAGTCTGCCAGGAGTCCGGATATGTTGATTTGGTTGTGCGGTGGAAAGGACTTCTCCCCTTCTTCTCCCACTCCCTGCGAGGAAGAGCAGCACCGGATGTCCTCCTCATCCACTGTGGCGGCAATGACATGGTGGAGGTCAGCAGCGTCCAGTTGGTGAACGGCATGAAGGAGGACCTGCACCAGCTTAAACTCCGGCACCTGGGCATGAAGATCATGTTGTCAGCTGTGACCAAGCGGCAACCTCCCCGTCTCTCTCTTGAAACCAACACGGAAGTGAGTTAAACTGCAATTCGTTGACTGGCCGCTTGAGGCTGTTGTCAGAAGTGAGTCAAATCTGTATCTCCTCCATGTTAAAATGCCAAATTTTACAGCAGAAAAAAACGTGTTTAAAGCCTGGTGTCTGTATGTGGATTTGGTCTATACAGCTCATTTTGCCCTTCATAACAACTGTGAGGGGGGTGAATTATTTTATAACTCGTCCGTTTAGTTGATTAATATTTAAATTTAAGGGTGTGGCCAAGCTACTTGAGTGACAGATGGATTGCCGCTGTCAGTGCTAGCCGTTTGTCTGCTGTTACTAGCCGTCACTTCACCTCAGCAATGTTAGCTGCTGAACTTGCCATCTCTGCAGTGTTTGTGCTTTTTTTCGGGATTATTATTTCATACAATTTAATATTTGGGTAACGTTACAAAGCCCACGTCTTTGGATTCCGTCGTTATCGTTCGAGAGAAAAACCAGAGCTGTATTTCAGTTGTTTTCCTTTGTGAACATGCACTAATGGATGTCTGGCAATTTCGTTGCTTTTTGGGGTTTTCAAATTTAAAACGTCAATAAATGCTCGTTCGTTCTGCTCTCACGGAACAGATGGATTATAATATGCTTATGTAAGTTACCGTCAGATGAAATCATGCAGGCGTCGGCGCTTTTCCGTCCGTGCAATAAATGCACATGAATGAGCGCGGATTTCTAGCACATTTACTTGCACTTCAAAGGCAATATATCTATGGTTTACCGGTTAAACCATAACCCATTTGAGAGACGGCCAACATCAGAATTTAAAATGGACTGAATAAGCTCTCTACGCACTTGAGCAATGCCGCGCTGACGGACCATGAAAGAGTGACTGACATGTATGCACATAAATCACCTTCATACACAAACACTCTCGAAGTAATACACAGTCTCACTTGTAGCCATGTCTTTTAACTATTATAATATTTCGAAGGGCAAAAATAGGAACGTTTAATTGGCTTTACATCGTCAGCTAACTCGATCACGTCGAGCTAGGTGATTTCAGATAGCCATAGCCAAGCTCCTCAGCTCCACTCACGCCCCGCCTGTTTGGCTATTTTCTGTTATCCGGGAGTGACGCAAAGCCAAGATGGCGACGGCCGGCTCCGCCCACTTTAGGCTTCAAAAATGCTCTTCAGAAACCTACGGGTGACGTCACGGACACTACGTCCATATTTTTTTACAGTCTATGGCTGTGACCCAGAGGTTCCGGTGGAAGGCTGGTGCCAATCCAGTGAAACTTGACAAAGCTAGGAAGTTTGTTAACAGTGTTATGGCTACATTTGTTTGTAGCTTAAATAGTATGAAGCTAAAGTATGAGTCTCAATAAAGATAAATGCACACATTACATTCACATATGCACACACATGATTCATAAATTCACACACAGGATACACAAATGCGCACAAAATTCACACACAAAATTTAAAAAGCACAGAAGATTAACAAATGCATACAAAATTCAGAAATGCACACACAATTTACAAATGCACACAAGATTCAGAAATGCACAGGACAAGATTCAGAAATGTATTTCTGATGCACACACAAATATATCTTGATTTACAAACTGCTTGCGGTCTGTGAACTTCACTGCATTTGTGTGTGAATTTTGAGACTCTCCTGACTCGCTCTACACATAAGTGCCTTTTTTTAAACAGGGAATGATCTGCAACCAATCAGATATCTCCCTTGTTTTAGCCAATCACAAGAACGCACCCCACGTGGGGGATTGTTTATTTATAAGCCAATCACATGAACGTGTTCACATAGCGCTATATGCATGTGGCGCGGGCGCGGGCTAGCGCGGTGGAGTTCTGTCAGTTGGTTGAGACCTCAACATGGCTTCTGGCAACGACAGGGGAGCGGTAAGTATAACTTAACGTGTTTAGCTAGTTATCTCCTTGTTATAAGATGTTGTTTAATTATTAATGTTAACCAGTTTAATTGTGCAACTATCAACATAAGCTAGCGAGCTACGCTAGCGTGTCTGCATGCTAATAGGGTCAGGCTAGTATCTTTCCATAAAGTTGAAATTCTTGTGAATTAAGTGACTGTTTGACAGGGTCTGTCGCCCCAAGCCGAGGTAGCAGAATCCATTTTTCTAAATTGTCTGAAATGATTACCTGTTTTGTAATAAGTAGTGATATGGGCACAGTGCACAAGTGTAAATTTGTTCAATAACATTTAATATGCATAATTTTTATACACACATCTTTGTCAGGGAATACCCATCCCAGAGATTTAATGGGAGGAGAGTGGCTACACAAATGTGCCTCATTCCGGGGTCAATATCCCTGAACTGGACAGTCCTCTTTTGGATCTGGAAATGATAGCACTGCGAGACAACATGGATCCATTGCAGCAATCGGACTGTTTTGGAGCGGATATATACCTCAACACTGTCCAATACGTTGAGAACTTAATTGAGGCTAGATAAAAGAGCATGTGGCTCTCTTGCCTCTTTCCAGTGGCTTCCTGTTACTTTGACCAAGAATTTAACAGAAACTACTTTAGAACATTTCAAATGATATTTTGATTGTGCCTTATGCTAGGAGCCCAGGATCCTCCATACTAACTGACACTACAAATGAATACAGTAAGTTAGTATGAATTTTATAAATAAGAAGTTTGTGTCTGGGCATTTTATTTTGAAAAGGAAAAAATCCAGCCCTAGTTTCCTCTCTACAGTGGCCATTGGATGTTTTGGAAAAGCAAACCTCGTCCTTAGCTAGGGTGACTGAAAGCTAAGTCACATTTGGTGCTGCATCCTGGGAAAGAATGTGGTCCACAAAGACTTTGTCCTCCATAGACCATGTGGACCATCGCAGAGGATTTCCAGGACTTAACAGCTGCCATAGGAAAAGACAAATGATTATTGGAATTAGAGCTTAATAGATACCTTTCAGCAACAACATTAAAACCAAGTTTGCTGCCGAAACAAGGCTGTGTTGTTGCAAAGTGCCGGACAAGCATAAAATTATTATTTTTTGAAACGGATTTTAAAACCGGCGTGGAAAAAGAGGTGTGCATACCAGCCTCCTACAGTTCTGCAGTCGGCTCAAGACGCAGTAGTCCAGCGTGGCGGCTACACATTTCCATGTTGTAAAATTTAAATAAGACAAAATTTTTATTGCAAATGCAAACCCCTCCATCAACGCAACATCATTGCCGTATTGTCAAAGAGCTGCGTGGACACACAATCTGAACAGTTGCGATACACAGTGTGGACATAATTTTAGATAATATTCCAATCGGATACAAAGATAATCGGATTTGGACTGACAGTGTGAATGTAGCCCATAGTTAACTACTTTACATCAACACTTCATTTACACATCTGGCTGATGCTGTGCCTCTCTCAACCACAAATGCCATCTTTCATCAGTTTTTTGCACTCTTCTCTTTAACTTTCAGCAGTCTATAGAACTCAAAATGTTTTTTCCTGGTCCGACCGATTAGTACAGACCAAAACACGACCATTTTTCAGCAGCAATAATTAGCCAAATTTTCAACTTTCAGTTCAGTGGCATTGTTTACGTTCAGTGCCTCCAAAATGGCTGACTTCCGGCTTGATGACGTGTAGTGAAAACCCTCGATAAAAGGTTGCAGGTGTAACCAAGGTTACTAATGCTCATATCAAACCTATGAGAAAAAAAGAAAAAGAGACAAAAGTAAGATTTAAATATAAATATTTTATTTATTTAAATTTTAAGATATTAAATATTGCTGAAGAAATAACAGTAAATATTACGAACTAGGAAAATAAATAATTTGAACAATTCGGATAGCCCCGCCCTCAGTGGGTTGCGTCATTACTAGCGCGGGTTAAAGAAGTGAGAAGCTGCGTCCGAAATCGAATACTTCCCTACTGTATAGTATGCGAAAAACAGTACGCGAGCAGAGTAGTATGTTCGAAATCATAGAATTCGAAAAACAGTAGGCGAAAAGTACCCGGATGACCTACTACTCCCGGCGCGATTCTGAAGTGCGCATACGATGGACACTTTACGATCCCATGATGCCACGGGAGAGGAGTTGTCGTCGTTATATTTGAAAATGGCGGAAAACGGAGACGTGGCTGTTTTCAAGTGTAAGTACTTTACAAAACACTTTTTGTTTATTTGTGGTTAAATTGTATTTGTTTAACATCATATAAGTAAACGATTGACTTGTTAAAAGTTTAAATAATGTAAATCGAGGGTACAATTTTGTGAATTGTCTGCAAAATGACAATTTTATCATTATTATTACCGAATAGAATGAGCTAATACCTGTCAGCTAGTTAACACTGTTTTACTTAAACATCGACGTTGGACGTTGTTTCTCAGTTAAATGAGATAGTTACAAAACTTTAATTTTTTATTTTACAATGATTTTATTTCTCCTTTACCAGTGTTGATATGTAATATATGTTGGCTACGTAGCAAGCTACTGTTATCAAGTGTACCTCAACTTGTGGTTCATCACTAATGTTAAATTCTGTGTTGATTTTGCAGGGGGCTGATGAACACACCTGTGTTCTTATAGAGTGGAGAGTGGCTAATGAAAGGGGGGAAAGAAAAGAAAGAGCGACGAGAACAGTAGGCCAGAGAGAGAGAGAGGAAAGATTCCTTCAGCTTTTAGAAATAATTGCTAAAAAATATAATAAAGAAAACAAATGTTACACACCAAGGCTCGAAATTGGGACCATTTTGGTCGCATATGCTCCTGAAATTTAATCTGTGCGACCTAAAAATATATTTGGGAGCATTTGTGCTAGTGCAAATAATGGTTGTGGTGCGACCTGTTTTCATTTCTCTAAAAAACGTTTGCAAATTACTTCACAGTGTGTACCTTATGTGCGCTGATACGCTATGGCCGGACCATCATTCTATCCAACGTTATATAACCATTCCAGGGGTTTTCATTTCCTGCATTGAATTTTTTTTTGCGGCCGCCAAAGCCTTATTTGATCGGTGAGTGATGTAGAATAGAATGACTGCTGCGCTCGACAGGGCGCATTGAGAGAGAGCCCCGGCCGCGCGTGCACGCCACGCACTCTCACGTCTTCAAACAACACGAGCGCTGTCTTGCTCTCTCTCCCTTGCGCATATTAAACAAAATCATTTGAAACGATAGAAAAAGGGCGGAAGACCAAAGTTTCACGTGGAGCATTCAGAGATTTTTTTTTCTCCTGAATTACCGTGGAGTGTGAATTGTGCTAAAAAATAAACTGCCGAGATAATCACACAACGCGTGCCGTAGGCTACACGTCCACTAATGACACGTCCGATTCGCGAACTAATGACTCATTTGAACCGATTCACTTTAATGAATGGTTAAAACAACAGATCTGTCCAACACTGAACTCATGATACGTCTGAATAACATATATATATATATATATATAGGTGTACAACAAATCAGTAACACTTTACAATAATGTTCCATTTATTAAATTCTAGTTAACTACATTAGTTAACATGTACTATTAATAAACTACACTTTGTTAATTTGTTAACCATTGTTAATTTTAATTTCAACATTTAGGCTACTAATAACCTACATTATTGAAATATTTTTTTTATTTGTTAACATAGTTAATGCACTGAGAAGTAACATGAATGAACAATGAACAGTTGTATTTTTATTAACTAAGATTAACAAAGATTAATAGCAATAGAGTGGCAAGTGCCAAGCAAAAAACCCAGGGACAGGTGTATGTTAAACAAATCAGGTTCGATTATTAAGGCTTTTAATCGGCAGGATGCTGCTGGTCGTTCCGCTCTATTGGCAGAGCTAATTATACGTCAAATATAACACCGCATACACCATCGCCAAAGAAGAGCTTGCCTTCACTAAATTTAAACCTATGTTGCAGCTCATGGAAAAAGAACGGAGTTGCAATTAACATGACATATGCAAATGACAAATCATGTGCCAATATCATCGGGGTGAGATAATATAGAGCCAGAAGACCAAATTTCAAATCTTGGCCACAGGATGTGTAAAGCCCCAGTGAAATGAAATCTGTTATTATATAATTTGTAGTTGTGGTGCTCCTTAATTTTTGGTGGGTGCTCCTAAATTTTTGCTGGTGCTCCTAACCTTTTGAAGTTGGGAGCACTAGTGCTACCAAGTAAAAAAGTTAATTTCGAGCCCTGCACACTCTTTCCATTTATTTGTTAATAAGTTCATTTTGTCATGCTGTTTTAGCCAGTTTTATTACAAAACACTTAACTCCCAGGGATTTACAGTAGTTAGATTGTCAGTTGTAAAGTGTTTAATATGTGGCATTGAGTAATTAATATTTTTAAAGGGTGTTGTGAGAGAGCATTTTATACAATAAAGTCTTGTATTACAACAATCAATTTCTTTCTGTGTCTTATTTATGAAAATTCACATTCACACAAATCAAATTAAATTAAAGAAATAAAATTCCATCAAAAGTACATATTTTTACATTAATATTATAGCCAAAATGCCTAAATTTGTTAGATCGTATAGTGTTTTTTTCCCTATTGTTGTTGTTAAACATACCTGCAGTTTATTAACAGAGGACAACACACAAGCCTTCAGGTTCACTCTCTTTCAGCTGAAGGATGTATGAGAAAAGACACGTTAAGTACTGTCCTCCATAACAGCACCTGCAATTCATCTAATATAGCCTACAGGTCACACATATGGCTATAAACATGCATTTTAACATCCAAATGAAAGCTACACACATTTAATATACTTACCAACATTTCTACAGACTTAATCCACCAAAATGATATGTGGAGAAAATGATTAACAGGGAAAAACCTGCACTCTAATTTGGCGCGCAGGCGGCAACATAAAACAAACACGTGCGTTTATAAAACTCCGAAAATACATTGAACTCTAGGCAGAAAAATGCATGTATAAACTTGTTACAGTTTTATGACATTTCTATAATAAATATCAACTTTAAACTTCACTTAATACAGCATATTTTCGCTCTTAAATGCAGAGCACTGCACACACCTGACTCTCTCCAGTCACAGGCTGTTTTGAGTGAGAGAGAGAGAGAGCACGCGCGGCCGGTCCATTACCGATGACGTCACTCACAGAACAAACTCAAAAATATTAATTATAAATAAAAATACATATTTTCCCTGTCTTGCAGGACAAAATAAAAATTATATTGATGATGTAAGTAATTGTTTTGAATTCTATTTAACCAATTTAATTATTGAACAAATAAAAGTTTGCTGGAACAGTTACCAGGGAAACTCCAAACACTACTCAAATATGTGATATGTAGCTGGAACACCAGCACCTCGATGTCCTTTTTTTCCACCCATGGTCGCAATCATAGACTGTAAAAAAAGATGGACGACGCCCCTTCGCTCTCTTCCATTGATGAGAACTGAAGCCGTCAGAGTCCCGATATGGCGCTGACATATTGGAACTTGAGTCTGCGCAGTAGCGATCTCGGGACCAGACCTGCGCAGTAGTGAGCAGGAAGTAAAGCCGCGAAATCAACGCTCCGCCCTCACTCTCGCAGAATGCACTCAGGGAGAGTGGATTCTGCACACTTTTTTAAAAATTGATTGCAGTACGACAAGAGGCTTGTTAAAATAAAGTAAATACAATCTCCTCAGTCCTCCGAAGATCCCGAAAAAAATGTCCGTTGGTGCTTCAGTGACTACTTCGCTCGAGAACCTGTCAATCACAGCTGTCAATCATGACGTTACACACCACCGCATCACATAACTAACTAAAAAACAACTTATTTTTGAAACAGACACTTGAACTTACATCAGCGTGATGAAAACGACAGCAAATGAAAGAAACCACCTTTGGAAAAAAGATATTTGAAGTGTAATTTAATTGTTTAGTTGGTCTCACGTCCCGTTGAATAACACGGGGAGGCGGGGCTTATGACCTATACTAGGACCAGTCACCGGGGGGCGATCGAGACGTTTTGGCTTCACTTTTCAGGGCTTGTGCGGCACGCTTGGTCGCAATCAGTGACTGACTGGATGGACTACCGTGAAAGTCGGAGGTTGGGGTGGAGGTCAATCAGAATCAAGAGTAATTATTTTTCTGTTCATCTTTTACACTAAGTGTGAATGTGTGAGCTTTTTGTCTTCCAATGTCGTATCCTTGGACAACCAAGCCATATATTTTTATATGCACCCCCAGGAACACCTTTATTTGAAAACTTAAAAACACAAACACATACGTGAAAACATTGTGTATTATAAGGACAAAAGTGATTTATGGGGACAAACGGTTTAACAAAGTGAAGGCAACATTCTCATGCTGAAACTGGTAACACAAGGCTTATCCAGGTACTGCGAGTCACTGCGACAGGTGCAATTTAATGACATATATTAAAATAATAATACATCAAAATAATTAAATTTGATTTTAAATGGGCAAAAATTATTTCAAATCATAGTTTGTGTTCCTGTAGTTACTACTGTGGCTGTAACTGTATAATGTATAATAACAGGATAATGGTACATTCAGCTAGTTGTAATCGCAAAATTAACCTCTCCAGAGTGAAACGATGTATTTTATAATAACAACCAGCTGTCTGCACATTTTACCTTATATTGCTTTGTAATAACACATATTCTGTGATATGAATGTTCGTCATCATTTGCATTTACATGTATTCATTTGGCAGACGCTTTTATCCAAAGCTACTTACAAGTAGTATGCAGTGTGCAGCTATCACTGCAGAGCAAACAGGGGTGAGGTGCCTTGATCAAGGACACTTCAGTCATTTCCTGCTGGCACTGAAAACTGAACCAGCGACCTATATATATATATATATATATATATATATATATATATATATATATATATATATATATATATATATAATAAAAAAAAAAAAAAAATATATATATATATATATATAGCCTATATATATATATATATATATATATATATATATATATAAATAATATATATATATATATATATATATATATATATATATATATATATATATATATATATATATTTTAATATATATATATTTTTTTTATATGAGAACATAAAACAGTACACCAAGTATGGAAACAAGAAGCAAAGTTTAATGTGTGCTTTTTCAAATACAAAAATAAAGCACTTAGGTAAAGCACTTTACCATTTACCTTTGATAAACTTAATAATGAACAAAGCATATTATATCATATCACTAAACAATGTATAACCTTTCTCATACATATAAAACCAAAAAATATTAACAACGCCATCAAAACACTAAATGTTTTGTGCCTTTCTCTTTCTCTTCTCTGTCAAACCCCTATTCCGAGCAAAGTCTCTGATATTTTGTAAAGAGCGATTAGCCAAAGCAGGACGCTCAGCATTCTTGCAACTGCTGGCAATCAATTTTAGTGGCGAGTTTTCCCTGTGTAATGTGGTTTTTAAAGTGTCTCATTACTGCTGCGATTTCAGTTGGAGACCATTGCTGTTTTTGTTTCCTTCTGGCATTCTTCTTTTCAGCAGGTTTTTCAGGAACGACTACAAAAGAGAAAAACAGATTCCTAGGATAAACACAATGATGACTAGATCTCATCTTCCTATTCTTCCAACCAGTCTAATAATTATCTTTAGTCTAGACCATAGATATAACTAGATGCCGCCTTCAAGCACTCCAGGCACGTAGAAGTGTCCGCCATCTTGGAACGCTCCACATGTCAGCTCACTTACTGTTTGGTAAATATGCCACAACACTGTGCAGTAAAAACCGTTGCGATATAAATACCCCCCAAAAATGGTATAACCTTTTACAGGTAAGTATGTATTATTTATTTTGAGTGTTTATATCCATCAACTGATTATTAGTTAGTATAAGTAATGATTGTATCATTTTATGTCGTGTTTGCTAACGTTCTTGTTTAGCAGTTTTAAAAATCTTAACGTCAACCAAAAATATTTAAAAGGGCTTTTAGGGCTTTTTTATTTTCATTAGCTTATTTGTAAAATTATTTAACATCAAAGATAACCTTAATCATATGATAATCATGTGCTTTAACTCTACGGCAGATGTAGACAATTATACACGTACATAGCTAGCCCTGCAGACTCGTTCAGCTCGCTCTGTGCACAGCCCTGCTTCGCATGGTTGCCAGATCGCTGTAACTTTACATAGTATAACTTCCCTATCCTCAACACTGATTTTTAGCTTCGACTAACATTTATATATCCTTAAAATGGATTAGTAGTTAAAAACTTCCGTCTTGTCTTACATGCAGATGGGCTTTCTAAGGCAGAGTCATCATCTATGAACGGAATGATAAAATACAGTAACATACAGTAGGCACTGCTTGGTCTACATGAACTGAATCAATCCTTGCTAAACATGCTAGTTAAATGAGATAGATGCCCATACCATCTGAGATGCTTGGAAGATCCTCGACAGGTCACCTAACTCGCTTTAATGCTGTGGTATGAATAATATAGTTTACTATTAAGGTTTTGGTGTCACATGTTTATTTATATACAAGCATAAACTAGAGTAAACACCATGATGACTAGATCTCATCTCCTTATTCTTTCAACCAGTCTAATAATTATCTTTGGTCCATCAGCAGTCAGTTCTCAGCTCCACACACACAGGAACTCAGTCCAAACATATCTACATCAGTGACGTTTTACTCCCATCTCCACACACACAGAAGAATAGAAGAATGTCAGTAACCAGACAGTTTCTGGTCTCATTGACTTCCATAGTATATATTTTTTTCCTACTATGAAAGTCAGTGAGACTAGAAACTGTCAGAAGAAATTCATACAGGTTTGAAACAACATGAGGGTGAGTATATGACAGAATTTTCATTTTAAAGTGGAGTATCCCTTGAAGTCTTCACATGTATATGAATGTGTGTGTGTATATGTGTGTATTGTATCTGACCTCAGTGTGTTACCCTACTGTTCACTGTGTGTGTGTGTGTGTGTGTGTGTGTGTGTGTATGAAGATTTCAGATGCAAAAGCCTCTAAGTGCCATCTGAAATTTTCTTCTAGAATGATAATTTTTATCAAGCTCGTATATTTAAGTTCAGTAATTTCACTTAAATGACAATGAAGATGACCTATTAATTGTCATTTAAGTGAAATTACTGAACAAGCAAATATACAAGCTTGATAAAAATGATCATTCTAGAAGAAAATTTCAGATGGCATTTAGAGGCTTTTGCATCTGAACTCTTCATATATATATATATATATATATATATATATCAGTGGCGGCTGCTGGTCTTTCAAAGAGGGGAAGCTAATTTTCATAAAAATGATTCATTTATTTATACGTAAATTCTACGTTCCTTTTCAAGAAAATGTTCTGTGAAAAATGAATGTAATAATATAATAAAGGTATAAATAATAATATAATAAAGTATAATAATAATGCTACTAATAATAATATATATTTTTTATAATTTTAATTATTTTTGAATTATTACTAATAATAATAATATAAAAATATATAATAAGTAATAATATAATAAAGGTATAAATGTATAATTGTGTGAAATGTAGTATAAAAATTGGCTAGCAATTTCGACAAGCAAATACCAAGAAATAGGTTGCATCAGTTTGTCTTTGAAAAATCCGCGATGGGACTGAGCTCGAACAGCTTCAACATCAGCGACTTTTTATTGTATGAAATCGCTGTCAATCAAAAGCAGACACAGCCTTTCGACAGACCCTCCAATCATCACGCGGAAGCCTGGAGTCCAGGCCAGCCCACTCCTCATTCACCCCCAGAGAAGCTGAGCTTCCATGGGCGGGACATAATCGCAGCATTTATCCAATGACCGTCTAGTTTCGAAGCGCTGAAAAAAACTGTTCGAAGCAGCCCCATAGAAGTCAATGGAAGCTGGGCTTCAACAGGGAAATGCACTGTGACGCTACGGGAATGTATGAGAAGGAAATCGAGTCAGCCGACCTGCTATATGTAACTGATTCTGAACGAACTCGTCTTTGAGACGAACGTTTTCTAACGCATTTTAGTCAATAAAATGTTAATACAATAGTACATATTTGACCATTCATTTTTTGACATTATAGGGGAAGCCGAGCTTCCCTTGCAGTCTTAAAGAAATCGCCACATATATATATATATATATATATATATATATATATATATATATACACTCTACCGTTCAAAAGTTTGGGGTCAGTCAGGGCCGGTTCTAGAGGCCCTGGCCCCTGCTGAAATCTGATTGGCCCCCGTTCCTAGGGGTGGGGGAAAAAATCGATTCTTAGATGCATCGCGATGCGGACGTGGACGATTCTGAATCAATTCACAAATGTAAAAAATCGATTTTCTAAAAAAAATTTTTTTTCTTTTTTCCTATTAACGTAATATTGACGGAACGCAAAAGGCGGAACTCTAAAGCGGACGTGCAGTGCGCGGACAGTCTGTGGCGAGCACATAACAGAGACTCGCACATAACAGACGCATGATGGCTGAAATTCGAACGGCACCCTCTTCCTTAAAGGGGCCATGTGTAAAAATTGAGGTAAAAATATCCCAAAAATGAGCTACACGCATCAAAAGAATGAGAAGAAATAAGGGCGATGATGTCATTAAAAAAATGTCAAGTTATAGTGCTGCAGAGATATCAACCTTAATTAGCATTAGCATTACTAGCCACGGCCCGACAGGTGTCGTAATACCAGTTTCGGCCATGGGAGGCGGTATACGGGCAACATAACCACCAGCCAAACATGCAATACACGAATAACTCGCACGGCTTGTGGGCGTACTTGAACCTGATGTCAATCGTGTGGAAAGTACAGCCCACTACTACATTTCAGTTCAGGGAAGAGAGCGGAAGGATGGCTGAAGCCCTTGGCAAGAGGCCCCTACCACCACCCGCTGCAGGGAAAAACCGCGCTCTGAAGCACAGATAAAATCAGATAAGAAAAGGAGCCGAACCCGAGTAAACATCGGCACTGTTTTCCATCGCTGGAGACAACTGATGGACATGAAAGAAATTAGGTTCGACTCCGAACTTGCAACATTTCTTTTGGATTGGCAAGTAAGATGCTGTTAGTATTTCGCTAGAAGTTTGTTTTATATGTTTGTGTAGTTTTTTCGGGAAGTTATAACATAGAAATGTATCGAAGGCTGTTCGATAAACGTGCTAATGTTAGCGATGGCTAACCGTAGCTGCGTTTGATAATTAGCTCTAACTTACCCACAGATCCGATCCGGTTTTCACCTGTTATCTACCAGAGCCCGTCTCTACCAAGCTGATGCTAAAATGTAACATTACCTAAGAAGCTTGAAATGTCTTCGATGATAATGAACCCCAAATAGACGCACGCAGGGTCCAAAACTAACACCCGCCAAGCGCCATATGCGGGTAGATTTTCTGTTTGGCGAGTAAATCTCAAAAGGCTATCCGCCACACTGGCGGGTGAACGTTCATGCCAAAATATGACATTTTAAGCGCGCAAGCGCTCTTCTGCCTCTAAAAACAAGCAGAGAGAGCGAGAGCGAGCCCCGGCCGCTCAATATATTCACTATATTCAGAGCGGTCAAGTTTCCCCGTACTTTTTGACAAGCGTCCTTGACAGGGCGGCCAGAGCTTCTTTGCAGCTCAAGTCGGCAGCGGTGTATACAGTTTTAGTAACGCTCTATCTGTTGACGGCGCTGAGGAAAAAGCTCCCGCCACTGGAAGAAGCTGTCGCCGCTCATTTTTGTACTCCTGCGCACCCATCAAAGCCGTGCAGAACGTCTTCAGCACTTATTATATATGTTCATGAACTCCGCCGCTGGCCAGGCTGCTTCTGCTTACACACCCTGGACGCACGAAACGTAACGGAAAACATTGCAAGGTGTAATGAGACCGAATGTTTTTTGGTGACTAATGATAACTTAGCTAGAAGTGGTATTGCTAATGAAAATCAAACTTGATATATGCTGCTAAATTAGCTTCAGGCGGGCAGCATACGTAACACTCTAAATAGATGTTGTCCCTATTTTCACTTGTATATGTGCAGCTAAGAAGGTAGGGGCGGAGCATAGAGACTATGCCGTTTCTCGTTTGTTACTCTAGAGTAGACCAATTCACTTTCTGGAGGTATACTGCCCCCATCTGGTATGGAATGTGGAGTATGACTTGATTTTTTTTTGCCAGACATGACACATGGCCCCTTTAAAGGGTACATAACATGCAGTTTCACCTAATCTCATGTTAATCTTGATATCTCCAAAAAGTGTTTAGTTTTATTATATTTATAAAAGAAAAATACAGCTTTCCGATTCTCTCCGGAAAAAGCCGAGGTCCTGGAGGCGGAGCTATAGAGTCAAGCGGTAGTGCTTTATTTCCAGCAAAAGACAGAAATCTGATCCAGTTGTACTTACATGAATGGGGTCTTTTATCACTGGGACCGCTCCACGTTTTAATAGCAAACGATTTGCAAATCCAGCGTCGACCTGGGCCTTGGGCCTTAAAACATTCGTCACTGAAATGACCAGAACACACAACCGCACTTCCGACACTCCGTTGCTGCCCCGGAAAAACAAACTGCATCCACTGTTCCTGTAACACTGGGTTCTTTGGAAAGCTGAACACGGTAAGCTTTCCCTCACATCCAAAAACACACTTTTTTGGAGACATTCTTGAACAAATCCTATGCAGCGCTGGCTGCCGATGATTTCCTGTTGAAGCGCGTTGATGTGCGCGGTCTCGCTCTCCTCTGGTCGACGTGTGCGCGGGCGAGCTTTTCCGGGAGAAAAGCTCATATAAGGAGTTCCACTCTGATCTACGTCATTAGATCCACGGTCGAAAAAAAACAGCCGAAACTTGCACCAACCCGGAAGTAAGATTTTCGGCAGAGAAATTCTCCGTTATTCGTCCAAAATATTTTTTTTAAACTTTGCCCATGTTTAGCATGAGAATCCATCTCTTTAACAGTGTAAACAACTCTGAATACATGAAACACCATTGTACCCCCCCTTTAAAAGCTAACGTATGGAAAATTGGCAATTTCATTGTTACCTATTTAGTATTTTTTGTATGAGAGCTGCTTTCTGTATTGTTTAGTTTTCACATCAATATGCTGTAAACCGATCTGTTATACGTACGTTGTACTGCCCTGCAATATGTGCAATGCCAGTCACAAAAAGTTACATTTTGACTGTGCTCTCTGCAGATGTTCATTCATTTTTTTTGTATAAGCTGTTTTTGATTGTGGTATACAGCAAACATTTCAAGTCATAACTCTTTATTATTTAGTTGTGAATAAGAGCGGCTTTGTATGTTACTAATTATTCAGAATATGCGTAAGTCCACAAGCATTATATGAGAGCTGCAGGTACATAATTCTATATTTTTGATCGAAAACTATTTGTGAATTTGCTACAGCAAAATGTTTTTTTTTTTGTCTGAACTGGATTATATCAGAGCCCGTCTACGGAGAGCCTGCCCACTCCCTATTAAGCCCTGTTGTACCGAATTTTGGTTGTAGTACCACAAGAGTTCCACTGGGGGCGATCGCCATGAGTGCAAAATGAATGGGAGTCAATGGGGCTAGACGGCTAAATTTGTCTCTTTCACCCGATTGCCATTGAGAAATTTCAGATTTGATTGTAGATTTTGCAAGTTCAACATGGGTTTTAGGTCGAAAGTTGAATGAACGAGTACTTATGTCCTTTTGATTTCTTACAGGTTGAGTTGTTGTTGTCCATAACACGCTAGCATTCTGCTAATGAACGCTGATTGGTCAGTGAAGGACTGATTACGACCAGAGATCCCGCTTGATGGCATCGTGTCATCTGAAGCGGGACCAGAAACAAACAAAACAAAAACTCTTCTAGCACGTGTATTTACCTGTGTCAGCTGTGTTGTCGATGCCTCGAGAGAAAAGAAAGTGCAGAGCGCGAAAGCACCAGAGTGACTGAAGGATTGCCGTTAAGCAGTATCTCTGGTCGTACATGTGTATGACGTCATTGACACTTTAAAAGACTTTTTAAAGCAAATAAGTGACTCTAAAAAATCTAACACCCAGCAATGTGTAATTTATTTGCATTTCCTTTCGAATACAACATTCAAATTACTAGATAAAAAATTATATCCTGAGAAAAGTGGATTTTTATTGGTATAGCGCCATAGACCTCCATTCATTCTGCACTCGTCCTGTGAGCGCCCTCATATGGAATCAGAGAGGAACTGCAACCAGTTCAGAAGCCGGAAGTTCAGTGAGAGTGAAACTTCTCGCCATATTAGACATTCTCTGATTATATTGCTCATTGGAAATAACAAGAGGATGTTGGTTAGAAGTCTATTATTAAATGCTAGAGATTCAGAATATGCTGAAGTTTGTATTAATTTACTACAAGTACGCTGCTAGTACAGGCACAGATTTATTTTCCTGTTGGTTCTTTGCAATGTTGGGACACATGCTGGCAAATGTAACCTTACAGTTGACTTGCATTTGTTTTATTAATAAAATTAATATAGGAAGTATTGGAAGTAAGTTCGTTATGGGTCATCATAAATACTTTGCTTTAAAAGTACCAAGTAGTAAAAAAAAAAAAATCGTTAATAATCGATAATTGTTACCCTCTGAATCGTAATCGAATCGAATCGTGAGGTGCCTAGACTAGAGATTCCCACCCATCAATCGTCGACGAGAAGAGCAACCGGAGAATTCTTCACAACGATCACAGATGCAATTCCACCCCCAAACAATAATTTACTGTTTATAAGCGACGACATGATTATGAAACTTAAAAGGTGGAATTCAGAAAGAAGTGCATTGTGTCTTTTATGCACAGTATAAATAAATGAAAAAAATCATTAAGAACTTTACTGGCTCATAATTTTTTTATTAGAAATAATCATAAATGTTTCTTGAGCATCAAATCATCATATTAGAGTGATTTCTGAAGGATCATGTGACACTGAAGACTGGAGTAATGATGCTGAAAATTCAGCTTTGATCACAGGGATAAATTACACTTTAAATTACTGTATATTCACAGAGAAAACAGCTGTTTTAAATTGGAATAATATTTCACAATATTACTGTTTTTGTTTGTATTTTTAATCAAATAAATGCAGCCTTGGTGAGCAGAACATACTTCTTTTAAAAACATTAAAAATCTTACTGACCCCAAACTTTTGAACTTATGAAAATTACTTTTTCCTTACCAAAAATCAACATCTGTCACTGTTCATAGGTTTGTGTGTCTCTCTCTGTGTGTTTTTTTAATTTTTTTAATTTATTTTTTTTTAGGTAAAATGAATTGGCCAAATAATATTTAACTTATTTAAGAAATTACACAAAAGCTCTCGACAAAGGCGTGATCTGCGAGCAGCTGACCGACGACTCATCGAATCGTGAGCATGAACGACGTAAAAACGCAGACGAAAGCGGAAAGAAGAACTAAAAACATTGCTCTAGTTGTGCAGTCAGTGGAATGAGCTCTTTAAATGTCCGCGCTTGATGTGACCGCGCATGTTACGTGACAATACCAACCCATGTTGGCCATCGCATGTAGTACGTCCGGACTCCATTCATACTACCTGTATTCATACTATATTATAGAGGGTACTTGTTTAACGGTCGAGAAGTACGTTCTAATTTAAATGTAGTAAGTTAACGTTACCTACTCACATAGTACGCGATTTCGGACAGGGTCTCTCATCACAGAGAAAAGTGAAATGGCCGCTGGAGCAGTGACGCACGTCAATTGTGTGTGTAAAGTTAAAGGGTAACTAAACCCTAAACCCACTTTTTTTATTTAATGATCTGTAAGAATGAGGCTTTATTAGTGCTGTTCATTGATTCGAGTAACTTTTTTGACATTTGGGTATAAAGTGTTTTAATTTTACAATATATGGTGTAAAAACGTCTGAGTGCTGCCCTCTTAAGGTTGAACGGTGGCTACTGCAGTTGAATTTTCCTATTGGATGTTGCGGTGGCAAGTGACGTAAAAGGTGGCAGGTGACGTAAGCAGGTTCCAGCTCTACCACGCTCCTGGTACGAGCTCACCACGCCCTTGGTATGAGCTAGCGTAGATTTATCTGTGTACAGTGGTCAGGAGGGTACGTAGGTGTAGTGTTGCTGGTTGCAACAGCACTGCTGGACTGCATAGCTTTCCAGCAGACTTGGAAAATAGGCGCCAGTGTTTGCATGCACTTGGCCTGGAAGACCGTGAGTGTGAAACCTGCATTTTCGCGGGATTGCTTCTCCAACGCAATAGAGGTGGAAATGGGCTTCTCCACACAGCTCGCGCTGAAAAGCGACAGTGCAAAATGCTGCTGATCCTGCATGGACTCCACCACCGCAGCGGCGTCTTGATGTGAGTGATCATATATATTTTAATCACAATTTATGGTTAGGCTAAAGTTAATCCTCTGGGGTCGACAAACGCGTCGGCGCATTTTGCTGGATTTTTTCACATAGCGGCAAAATATGAATATGCCTATAGAGAGCGCGCGCTATTGACATCAACTCGATAAAACCAGAGAATGACGGGCTCTGATAAAACTCATCAGATGCACTTTACGTCGTCTTTCGACTCTGTGAGCAAACTCCATTTTAGAGTCTGACAGCAGGTCTCAGGTGCACGCCCCCCCCCCCGCTCACGGTTCGTCCCCTCTATCTCCGCTGGGGTCTGCCCACTTTTCTAGCATTTTTCAAATATTGACAGTGGGTGGAGTCAGGCTCTGACCAGGGCCCGTATCCCTAAAGATTCTGAGAATCCTCTCAGAGAGCTCCTAACTTAACCTAAAAATTCCTTGCCAGGAGTTTTAGCTTAGAAGTGATTCCAGAACATATTCAGTGAACTCTGAGCAAGGAATGGATGGAAAATCCTATCTTAGTGAGGAGGTGTGGTTGACCCCGTTGCTAGGTATGAGTCATCATTTCAAAAGCCGTGATTGGTTGATCCTACAAGTTTGATGAAAATGAACTTTTGTTGATAATGAGCAAAGGATGTACCCTCAAATCAATAAACATAATTATACACTCTAATCTTATGCGGACTGTAATTGTAAATAATATTTCACATTCAAGAAAATATCTGGAAAATGAATAGTAATCTGTAGGGGTTATAGCCTAACATTAGAATCTAAAATATGTGAAAACTTAAGCTCATTACACCCTGTTCAAATAATGATTCGTGTCTTATTTGCTCATATTAATATCCTAGCTGGCATATTTTGTACTTTCACTCCCATATGGACCCCATTGAAAACAAGATGGCCTATCTCAAGGGGCTGTCCTTAATGAAGTAGAAATTGCAACGTTACAACTCAGTGTGGTCTTAACGAGGGTAACACGGCTCAGCTTTTATCAATGTCTGTGATTGCTGGCTGGTCTATTTATGAAGGCTTGTTAACAAATATCCTACAAACACAGAAAATGGAGAAAAAAAGGAATGTCATCCAGTGTTTGCAGGACATCTCTCCTGCCTCCTCTGTTGGCCATTTTGTGCAGCTGCTTAGGGGAACTCCTAAGCCACTAAAAGTCCTCTTCCCTGCTCTTAGCAGATCTCGCCTTAGGAGCCCTTTTAAGCGCTAGGAATCTTGAGGAATAGCTTTTATATTAACTGGGATTTTCGTGTCACTTTTAGGGGAAATTCTAAGAAAACATCATGACTCTGAGAATTTTCTTAGAATTTGGCCGCTAGGAGCCACTTTTTGCACAAAAATTCTTTAGGGATACGGGCCCAGGGGTTTAGTTACCCTTTAAGAAAGTAAGTGAGAACTAGATTAATAACGGAAAACAGGACAATATTGTTGACAGGAAAGAGTTGTTTAAATAGTTGTCATTGCATTTGTAATCCAAGGATTAAATGAGAAGTTGAGTTGATTCATCTGACGAAAACTGTGTTGAACAGATTTTCCTTGATTCATCTGAGATTATTTCTGATCATTAGCATTTTATTCTTGGTAAGTGAGTTCATAAACTGCCTTAATTAGTTAGGTTGTGTATTGTTCAGTCTGGTCTTAAATTATACTGTGCTGTATAATTCTTGAGAAATATATTTAGAAAATGTAATTGAAGGGGTAAATTAAGAGTTTAATTACTGCTTAAAAATGTTTAATGCACATTTGTTGACTTCATGAGTGTAATGTGTGTAACGCAGCTCACGTGGAGTTTTGCTAGCCATGTGGTACGAGCTAAAAGCTAATTGAGTGCACATAATTTTAAAACGGAATTTTCTTGATTTTTAGCCAATAGTTGTGTTTCTATTCCCAGCTAACAAAAAGACGTCCCTAGAACGTCCCTGAACGTCCTCTGTGAACGTCCTCTGGACGTTTTCGTGTAGGGTTCTTTAAACGTTAGCAGGACGTCGCGGGGGACGTTCGCAGGACGTCACGGGGGACTTTCGCAGGACGTTTGCAGGACCGTCGTGCGACGTCCCGAGGGACCTTCGTGGGACGTTTGGAAAACATTCGGGGACCTTTACAGAACGTTCATTAGAAGTCCTTTTAACATCCTTTTATCATTTTATTTTACTTCTGGCTAACCAAAGAAAACAGACACGTTAAGGAACAAAGTATTTATTTGAACAATTGTAAAGGTGTTGTGCTCTTTCCGTGTGTGTGTGTGTGTGTGTGTGTGTGTGTGTGTGTGTCTTCAAACGCGCTGGCAGCTGTGTGTGTGTCTCGGTCGGTCAGCTGTGGGGTTAGTCCGTTGGCAATTCTTCCCCCTGGCATCTAAAACAACAAAATTAACACATTCAGTAGTGTTATGATTTTATATGTCTATATATGAATATGTGAAATATAACGTCGTCTCATTTCAGCAACATTTAGCAGCTAACGTTAGTTAGCATAACTTAACGGTTAGCAGTGGTACACGGCGGACAACTTCAGCAAACGTTTTAAAAAGTCAAATTTTCATAATATGTAATGATGTATAGTGGTTAGGATAACTAATGTATACTAATCTAAAAATTAAAAATACCTTTTAGACAGACGAAAGGGAAAACACAAGGCCGCGTCTGAGGAGGACCGTTAACTGTCACTACGCAGCTGAGCGTTGCCATGGATACATGGATACATGCTGCGTGGCATAATGAATGACGTCACTCGCTTAGGTGCATTTGATCGTAACTTGCTGGTGTGTTATATTCTGCCAAAATTATTGTGTGTAGCTATATGACACTTTTTTTTGTTATTTGAAATGCAATGTGCAATCAGTCTTAAGTGCAATAATTAGAATAATATTTTTCTAAAATAACTTATTTTGAATAAAACCAGTCCTTCGATCGCCCTGACCAACATTTTTAGGTAGCCTAAATTAGGATTTGTCTTACCTGTGTTATTTTCCACTTTCTTTCCAGCATGTGCTTTTCCATTCTTCGCATTTTCCTTGGCTGCATTCATGTGAAGTCGATGCATTATTTTAGAGCTCCTAAGATTCAACCTTATTTTCTTAATGCGGAATAATAAATTGAATCAATTCTCATGTTTTTGATGTTTAAATTATATTGGCTGAAAACAGACTCGTGATTTGATTACATCTTTAATTAGTGATAGAAGTTATAAGTAACATGAAAGTTATTATCTTAACATTACAATTAAAACACTAACATTTTTAACATTAACTTTTAACTAATTAACTATTAATTTTACAATTAATTTAAATAATATTTTTACTATAGTTTATTTTCAGTTATAAAACTATAACGTCAATCTGCAAAACAAAAACCATGTTTTTAGATAAAATCCATTATCACAGTTAATTTAATGGATAAAAAAAATCCCCTTTTAAATCCAATATGGGTTTATATTTTAGTTTAATCATTCATTTGTCTGAGTTGCAAGATGTCCGGTCTAATGATACAAATCAAAGGCATGGGCGACTGGATTGTGTTGTCATGGAAATGGCATGTGAGAGACGTTCGCAAACTGGCACGGACAAATGTCCTCAGAACGTCCATCAGCGAACGTTACAAAGCGGACCAGATGCGGACGTCCCCCGAAGGTCCGTTCGGGAACGTTACAAAGCGGACCAAATGCGGACGTCCCCCGAAGGTCCGTTCGGGAACGTTACAAAGCGGACCAAATGCGGACGTCCCCCGAGGGTCCGCTCGGGAACGTTACAAAGCGGACCAGATGCGGACGTCCCCCGAAGGTCCGCTCGGGAACGTAATTAAGCGGACCAAATGCGGACGTCCCCCGAAGGTCCGCTCGGGAACGTAATTAAGCGGACCAAATGCGGACGTCCCCCGAAGGTCCGCTCGGGAACGTTACAAAGCGGACCAAATGCGGACGTCCCCCGAGGGTCCGCTCGGGAACGTTACAAAGCGGACCAAATGCGGACGTCCTCCGAACGTCCGCTCGGGAACGTTACAAAGCGGACCTAATGCGGACCTAAGGGGACGTTCGAAACGTCCGGGGGACGTCCCCTGTTTGCTGGGTTAGGGTTAAAAAGGGTAATAAGCACTGGGAAATGTGTATTCATTTTGAACGATTTGTTGTGATAAATCATCATTTGAAGTGTTAGTAGTTTAACAACATTTTTCTGCCTTGTCTTTGCTAGGTTTTTTCTCTCTCTCTCTCTCTCTCTCTCTCTCTCTCTCTCTCCTCCATTTTGTTCCTCTCCTTGATATTTCTGAACGAGTTCTGAGTTAGAACTGAGAGTGCTCAACATTGGTGGAAACTGGCAGACCAACCTGGTTTTTCCTGAACTTGGATAACATTTCATGTTTCATCGAAATGGTAGGACCACATGTATAAATGTTTTCCTTCCCTGGACATTATTACATCTGTGAACAAGAAGTATTATTTTTCTTTTTCTCTCTCACTCGTTCATCTCGGAGTTTGCATATCTGCATTTTATAACTGAAACACTGAAACGGATACAAAAGACATTGAACTGAGCTAAACTTGCTTGAGTCGTTTCTGATCCTGACTCTTTTCTGATCGTGTGTCATTGGACATTTTACTTGAAATTTATTGTCTCCATTGCTGTTTTATTGCTGGTTATTGAGGTTAATAATTATAGTGTGTTTTGAGTGTGAACTGGGTGTATAATTTACATGAAAAGGAAAGAAACAAAAGGAAATTAAGAGTAAATATCTATAACTAAAACAAGCTTCAAACTAATTTAATTAAATCAAATAAACAAGGAATATCAGAAATAAGTAAAACAGTTATAAATAACAGATAAATAACAAAAATAAATAACAGATTAACCAAGGAGTTAACTACAGAATTGAGCATAAGAGGTCGATTATCTGAATCAAATTGGTTAAGGTCATTTAAATGGTTTTGTGAATTGTTTCATTGAAGCCATCAACTTTTTTTTTTTTTTTTCTCAAACTTAAAACAAATTAATACAAAGAAGTATAAAAGAAAAAAAAGAAACGCTTAGGCCTATCTTTTCAACTATACCTGTCTTATGTGGTTATTTCCCTTGTCTTGCTGCGACACTGGCTCAAGAGCGAACGTAGTCTTCTGATCTGGTCCAAGACTTTAGAAAGTGGTTTACGCTTAGACTGTAGGACGAGAGTTCTACACAGTAATGAGCAGATGAGAGTCTGTTGATCGCGTCACTTTAATAAAGATCTTATCATTGCAAAGCAGTTTCTGCACTCTCACTAATGCTTTCACCAATGCAAAACATGAGGTAAGTACAGTAAGAGCTTCGTTGTGCAGCAGCGTAAACAGCGTCATTGAATTCATAACGAGTTTTGGCAAGTGTCCAGATAAACTCACGCTGTGTGATTGACAGCTTGGGCGATTGGAATGGGATTGTTCTTTGATTACTTTCTGTATATGTATTAATCACAGTCTAAATAAGATTATTTTCATCCTACCAAGAGAAACGACGTGAAGTTGATCGTTTAGTCACTGGCTTGATTTACTGATGCATAAACAGTATTGAACGATTTTGAGAGAAAGATTATCTGTCTGAACTTGAACAATTACACATCAGAAATTCACATAACCCACTGGTTCTTCAGAGGCTCGGATGAAGGAACAAAAAAAAAAAAAAAAAGTCATTTTATTTCACTTTCTCAAAGGCGAAGCAGGATAGCCAGGGCTTGGTTTACACCTATCAAAAAATTCTAGCCACTGGGGGACCATAGGCAGGCTGGGGGAACTCAGATTAATGTAAATAAATAAAAAAAAACTCATAAAGTGAATTTTTCATGCCATGGGACCTTTAAACTTCTTAAAACTTAAAGCTTTTAAAATCTTCTTAACTGTCTGGTCCTGTTTTCTCAAGCCAACTTAGGCCATGTCCACACTAATACGTTTTCTTTGAAAACGTATATTTTTCTCTCCGTTTTGGCCTTCCATCCACACTGAGTCAGAGTTTTTATTAATGAAAACTAAGCTTTTTTGAAAACGTACTCCAAAGTGGATACATTTGAAATCACCGTTTTCACGTTGTAGCCTAGTGTGGACTGTGAAACCGGTGGTATTTAAAAACGATGACATAAATTTAGTCATGTGACGCATATTGTACCAATAGATATTCATGTTTATATCGGTATTGTGCCTGTTATGTGCTATTCACTTTCACACTGATGCTAAAAATATTCTACATTGCACACTCTTCATATCACAGTCCTGCAAAGATGACAGAATTTACTCACATTTGCTGTCCTGCAGCAATACATGAGAGCAGTTTTAGTGTTTTAGACCAAACATATGGTGACTGCGTGCGACCTGGACCGCATCAGTGAATGGTAAGAGATTTTACTAAATAAAAAATAAAATGATCCTGTCAGAAGAATTGCGCGATAACTTCATTATTTATTTTCCATCTGAATCATATCAGTGATCTTTTTTGGGGTTTTACGCATGCACAGAAAAGGTGAATTTAGCGTTTTCAGGCATTTTTCAAAAGTTTCTCATCCACACTGAAACGTCCAAAAACGGAGAGCGTTTATAAACGAAAACGCCGTTTTCAAATGTATCCGGATTAATGTAGACGTAGCGTTAAAGTTTGTCTCGACAAACTTTTTAATCTAGTTACACCTATTATTATATTTACACCATTAAAATGTTTATTTTTTTTAAATAAATTAATACTTTAATTCAGCAAGGATCCATTAAGTTTTTAAGCATCGTAGGCCTAATGTTAGTGATTTTCACTGCGGAAGCCTTTGAAAATCTTCAGCTTTCTTTACATTTCTGTCTGTTGCGTTGACAAAATCCAGTTTAAAATAAATCTACGGTGTAATTTTTACTACTGTGATTTTTACCTCTAAATCTTGGATTAATGATTTTATTTGGCTTTCAGTATAAAATAATCACATTAATCACATTTAGTTTGAGAAGATATCCTGTTTTTGAAAAATGTTGAATCTCCAGTTTAGTTCTGTCATGATTTACATCTTTGTTAAAGTCCATCTCAAATCTTGCTGTTTTTTTTGTTTTGTTTTTTGATGTTTACTATGATATAGTTATGCTCTCATTCCAATTCTGTAAATGTGCAGTAAAATATTTTTTGATCAAATAAATAGTGAATGTTCAATATATCAGCAGTGTCTCAGTACTGTTTACCAGATATCCTGTGAAAATCATAATTTACATCAGGCGTGTCAAATTCAAACTCAGTAAGGGAGTTTCAGTCAGGAGTGCAGTCAAATTCAACCGCAACATATTTTGCTGCTTTAAATAAACCTCCTCCTGAACAGAACTCAATTTACAGACCGGGGCCTTGTGTATAAAGCCACTCACAGTAACATTTTAGTCTCAAGTCTCAAAATTTTAAGAATGACATCATTTTACTCTTATTCCTAAACTTAAGAATAAGTGTGATTCATAAAGGTTCCTAAGTGTTAAGACTAGGTCTCAGCTCGTAAATTATTTAAGAGAGCTGGAAGAGGTATCCTAACCGAGTTAGGTGTAACAAGATGGAGGAGAGAGGATGCGGCCACGCACTTTCCAATGAAAATATAATGTATTGGAGTTGATCAAACAATAAAAATGTTGAATCATCAAGGTATTCTTTTTGTAATTTACCTTTAGGAAATTTTATAGCAACGAAATAAAATGAAAGTAATAATTATATATTTGGAAAAATATATACTGGAAAAATGCAGCAGTGCACTTGTGATGACTAAAGCCCTTCAGTCCACAGTTAGCAGGCTCGAATAGCACTATTGTGGCACTGACCACACCAAATATACAGTATTGGCCAAAAGTAATGTTCAGAGTTTTTTTATGACCCTACAAGTTTGCTTAAACCATAAAATTATGAGGAAAATATTTTTTAAATTATATATATATTTTTTACTATTAGGAAAGCAAGTGTAACCCAGGTTACCAGTGGACAGAGACAAAATGCACTTCAAATTAAACAACAGAGTTAAAGTATGAAAGATCATACTGTCAGATCAAATATAAGACTGCAAACAAATTAATTAATTATATAGAAATGGAGAAATATAAAATATTGAATGTTATAAATATGTCCAATAGCGTTATCTCCCTTTACTTAAGCCTCCAATGAGATCGCATTTTGAATGACGTCATGGAAAATTCCGCTATCGCGGCACTTTTAGAGAGCAGCGCCTTCTAGAACTTTTTTTTCTCCGTGAACCTCTGACGCGAGCAGACGCTTGTTTTGCTGCGGGAGATTTGAAGCTCCGATTGAGTCGAGAATTGATGATTCAGAGAGAAGCAGTTTATGCTCGAGAATGACATTTTGAGAACGTGTATCATCTGGAACTTCCTGTTCTTCCGATGTACATGTAAACGAGTTCCTTGGCCAGGTTTTTTGTTCTTCTGCTGTTGTTTCCATGTGAGTGCTGTGATGTCCAGCTGATGAGTGTGACCCATTCTGCATGTGAATCATTCCTGAATTGTGGATTGTCTCAGCTCTTCCTGTGTGCGTAACGGTGGGGTTGGACTGGCGAGCCGCCCATTTAACGAATCCTTTGATTTCCCTGTGAAAGAGAAAACTTGCTCATCTTTGAACGGTAGGATTAGAACCACACATCAAATTATTCTGTTCTATCCAGGGCAGAATAGGACGACTGAATTAAGTGCCTCACGAACTTTTGGACTGAGTTTACGAACTGATCTGTTCATTGAAAAACATCCAACTTTTGGACTTTCTGAGTATTTACATTCAAGAGTGAATGAAATTTTGTTTTGTTTTGGTTGTTTCATTTTCTGTTGTTTTCCTTACGCCTGTGTGAGGTTATATGGGTCCATGTTCAACAAATTGATTAATCATTACAATCTAACAACAAGGTGAAAAGAACATATTCAGTAAATTCAAACTTTTCTTACCTCATCCTTTTGTTTGAGTATTCACTGCTGTATCATCTCTCACCCCGGACGAACCTAATCTTTTGAGCCCACTGGTCCGTTTGTAAAGTTGACACAAATCTATCACGTGTAACGGGTTACACAAGCCTCTCCGCGTCCTCCTGCGCCTCCTTGTTGGAGTCGTCCAAGTGCTCCACCACCACGTTAATCAGCACGAACTGAGCCGTCAGCATGAAGCTCACGAAGTACAGTGGCGAGAGTTACAGGAGGAGCTGTCGCCCATTCATTGGCCATGTCATATGTCTCGGAAAACATCACAAAATAACTTTTTTAAATTTATTGGTTTATGTTTGCAAATTATACATTTAGTTTTTTTAAATTTAAAACACTCACTTTTTTGCCATCAGTAATTCAAATGTCTCTATCTCCATTTTCCATTCTCCAGTTTCAGTGTTTGGTTTTCATGCATCACTGCCTTCTTTATCCTCTCTTGGCTCTTATATGGAGGCCAATAACATCCTTCCTTGGTGCACCAGGTTTCTGAGATTACAGCGAAACTGTCCTCTTCATTTGGAAAACTCACCACAGCAAACATTGAACGTGAACAAAAAAGTAAAATAGGTCACTCAAATTCACAAAATATTTCACTAAAAGTTTCAACATGCCTTCTACAATTTTCTGTAAGAGTGAATGTTATGAGTTCAACTATTCTACACAGTTTTCCTTGGTTCCTCACATCCTACAAATGGAGTAATGGCATACCAGCAAAGTCCTGGAATTATTCTGGGAATTATTATTTTAATATTTAATTTAATTTATTCTTTTAATATTGATGTATTTTATTTGAGATGTCATATTTCTACGGTTATATGGTCATTTTGCAGTATTGTTAAAAACGGTGCGTGGCTCCTTTAAAGACACACTGTGCAAGATTTGTACCTTAATAGAACAGCTTCAAAACCATTTAGATGGTAAGCGAACTCGTAGTAGGGCGAATCATCCAGATAGCAAAGCAGAGGGGGATGCCGCTGGAAAAAACAGCAATGCAGGTTTGAGAGGTGGCGCCCCGACAAATCTTGCGAGAATCACGACTTGCTTTACGGCACGACGTCACATACATCAACAACATGAAGCAGCCTCTATGGAAGACACTATCACGCATTTCAAACGTGAATCATGGCAGAGTCGACGAAGAAAACGAGGTTCGGAAGAGTCATGGAAAAGAAAGCGACGGCTCTGCGTGAGTGGTATTTACGACAGTAATGTTAAGTGGGTCATTCTACAGAAACGTCCACTTTTGGTATGGCAAAATGTATTTATTTTTCTAACATTTAAACTTAGACCCCATTATTATATTACCCTTTGACTTTGAGTACACACAAATGACAGCTTATTGACTTTTTTATCTTTTTTGTGCATTTATTTAAAGATCGCATGTGTTTTTTGTCACTGGTGTTACCTTATTACTTTAGCAATATTAAAGGTTTTTATGAAATATTATTTCTCAATTTTTCAGTACATGTAGTCAGAGTTACAGAAAATGAATGATAATCTAACAAATAAGGAGACTGTTTTATTTATTTTAATCAGGTTTGTTAAAAGTTTGACTGAATGATGTTAGTTCATTTGCGTAACCATGTATTTGCTATAACAATGAAAACATTTGAAAAACAGTTATAAACAAGTAATGATGAAATCCTTTAAAGCTTAACTCTTGAGTGTAGCAGAATTCAATTAATTTTAAATTATCATCATGACAAATTTTATTTAATGTGAAAGAAAAAAACACAGTGACATACATAACATAAGAACTGAGAGCAGTTAGTAAAATATAAACAACATTTTAAAAACACATTTTAACTTCATTAGAAAACAACTAAATTGTACAACAAAGTAAATTGTCTAAACTGCAATTGTGACCATTTTATGTCATGCTAATGTACTTACTAGGTAATGACTAAGATGGGTAAAACTTTGAACTGTCCCCTTTTTACATTTCATGGTACCTTTTTTTTTTTTTTTTTTTTTTTTTTTTTTTACTTGCCCAACTGCCCCATAATGAACTCCCAGAACCGCTGATCAATCTGAACTGAACGCTTATTCAGTGCCATGGGCTCTGGAATCAGGCATACGATCTGGTCATCACCGTACCAGTTAACATCATCTCTGCGGCTTGGCCAGAAAAATGTATTCACTCTGTTGCGGTGCATGCATTTGACCTGCACATTGTTTTCCTCCACCTGCAGGATGATGCCAGGGTAGGGATCATCATCATATTGCCCAACACACCACTGCCCAGTGTGATGCTGTTCGATGACATTGGGTCTGAAATCTTTGCCTGTATGATTGATTGCAAGAGGATCCTCCTCTAGGCTGTGGCATGGTCAAACACCCCCTCAGCAGCCCCGCAGAAACGGCTTATGTCCCTATATTGGAGAATGCCGGGAGAAACGCTAAGGACCTCATGCATTTTAATGGTGCCTTTAATGGTGAATAGGGGCACTTGCTTTAAACCTTCATCCTTCTTCTCAACTTCTTCCTCACTCACATAGTAGAGTTTCACCTTGCTTGTGTTCTTCAGCTGGAAAAAGCTCTGTGCATCAGGGATATCTTTCCCTTGACGAACTAATGCGCCAGCTGTTCTCTTCAGTGCAGCCCCCACTCCATCTGGTGAACCCTTACCGTGACTTGCCTCAAAGAAGTTACATGTCACAGTCGAGAAACCCCTCTGGTGTGGCTCCATGGATATGATGTAAAAGTTTAAGAGGTTTTTATATTGGGTGGCAAGACTTTTGTATTTGTGTTTCAGTGCTCCCAAAACAGCAAAGTGATATTTCAGGGCTTTTTTCTGACACGGGTGGCGACTCGCTGACCTTGAAGAACTTTTTGTGTTTTAACTTCTGGACTGTCAAGATTTTCACGCGTCACCTTTTCATATCTTTGTTTCCAACCAATGATCTCGTCTTTCAGTTTCTCTATTTCCCTTTGTTTCCTTTGTGCATCTCTCCTACATTGTTTCCTCCCTTGTTGTAGTTGTCTGTCAAGCAAAACTATTTTCTTGAAAAAAGTTCTCACTCATTTAACCCTAGTTTGTTTCTCTCTCTCTTGCTCTCTCAACTGTATGTATAAGTACTGTATGTGTCTCTTTTCTGTGTGTGTGTGTGTGTGTGTGTGTGTGTGAGTGAAGATAAGGTGATTGGTGAAAAGGGTATATGAGATGATGATATATGAGTGAAAAGGGTATATGAGATGATAATAGCCAGGGAAGCAAATCCAGATATGACTGATGATAATGTAAATGGTGTGTGTGAACGTGTGTGTTACACTTGTGTTGTTTGTGACCGAACCACTAATTAATATTTATGCAATAATTATAATCCATTTTTCACATGGATAAGGCAGATTAGCGCCATCTGCTGAGAGTATAGACAGAAAAGCATTTAGAACCATGGTGTAACCAGATGGCATGTACAGCTCTCTACAGAGAGGCTTGTGTATTCCCTAGTTGTTTTTGGACACATTTACGTAATCATTAGATATTTTTTTGGTTTAGAAAGTGATTTGAAGTGTTAGTTTTTGCATTATTAATCACTGTGAAACCTAAACATTGTGTTAGAAAGAGAACGCAAGGAAGCATTTTGTTACCCATTTTTTTAGTCAGAATTTTGCAAAAATAAATAATAATAATTAAAAAAAATCCATTTTTTTCAATTATAACACTTTATGTAAACATTTTTTAATGAACATGTCTATTTTGTGTGAAAGTCAGTGAACAGTAACAAAACAGTGAACAGTAAAAAAAGGAAAGAGCAAAAATGGACAAGAAACTACAGTAAATGAAAAAAAGAGAAACTACTATACTAACTATATGCAATATTTATACTATATTTTATTCATACTGTGTTTATAATTATATACTATATATAATAACTATATGCTAATGTGGCGGCACATGGAGGGACTTGGAGGTGATCAGCTAGCGACTACGCCACCCTGGAATCTTGCCAGGGACAATACAATGGAATTTCTGATTTAAGGCAACACAGGTTCGTTCACAGTAAAGTGGCAGGAGACGTGGATACAAAAAAAAAAATATTTTTTATTTTTTATTAAAGATAAATACTTTATATATATATATATATATATATATATATATATAAAAACACAATCAACAACATTTAATATAGACACAACAATGTCACTATTCAACAAGACACACACAGAGCGACCTGAGAAGTCAGAGAAAAGGGAGCCGAGGCAGAGCAGGGGATAAAGGGCACATAAGGCCTCCACGGCAAGTCACCTTTCCCATACACCTGTGCACACACACTCACACACAAGTACACACGCCACTCATGACACAGCACTCGTGAGAAAGACCACCACCAGCAATCCGCCCCTGCTCTATGCACTCAGCTCCTGTAACGACAGAATGAAGTTACACTCAGAATTGTCACAGTTGAAACACACTCAGAATTGTCACAGTTGAAACACACTCAGAATTGTCACTGCTGAAACACACTCAGAATTGTCACTGCTGAAACACACTCAGAATTGTCACTGCTGAAACACTCAGAATTATCACAGTTGAAACACACTTAATATACGAACACATAAGACAGCGATTTCAGTCCAATTGTTAACAGCAAAGCAACAGCGCCTTCGGACAGTAGTTCCACGCGGTCCAACCGCAAGAAAGCTAATCGCCCATGCAGACACCACCAATCCGTACTTGATGCATTTATAAAATTACAAGTTAACAATCTGACGAATTCATCATTTAACTACGAACAATTACTAAAATCTGTTTCTCTCAACAGAAGATCGCCACGTGACCCAGGCGATAATGACTTGAATCACATACCTTATGGGTGCGATCCCTGGGAACCAAACCAGTCAGGCAGATAAACGCATACATGCAGACTGAGGGCTCGTCCAGTCGATCGGGAGGACAGCGAGTGCCAGCGGAAACTAAGCACTTCCGTATTGAAGTGTAAACACTAGGGCTGTCAATCGATTAAAATTTTTAATCGCGATTAATCGCAGGATTGTCATGAGTTAACTCGCGATTAATCACATTTAATAGCACATTTTTTTATTTGTTCTAAATGTACCTTAAATTAATACTTTTCAAGTTTGTAATACTCTAATCAACGTGAGCATGGATAAATATAGATGCTTTATGCAAATGTATGTTTATTATTAAAACCATAGTCAATATAGAGCATAAGGACGAGACATGTTTCAAAAGTCATAGATGTTTTTTTCAAAGAACTTGTTCATGTCTATTAGACACATGTAGAAAGAACAAAGAAATACCAGGTTCAGGGGCGCCACCATAAATTTTGGGCCCTATGAAAGAATATGAGGTTGGGCCCCCTACCGCACCCATTCCATTAATAAAATCGATCTCTGGGGCCCCCAAAAGTGCCTGGGCCCTTAGAATCGTCCTAACTTTCCCCCCCTTAGCGGCACCCCTGACCAGGTTACCATTACTTCTCTTTCTTTGCACTGAGCAATTTACTAACACAAACATGTTTAGATTTTTGCATGACAGGGCAGCTCTTCTGAAAATGCTAAATGTAAATGTATTATTTATTATTACATTGTAGTTTGTCTCTCTCTGTGCCCATTTTGATGAAGCTAAATTCTCAATAAAACTGTTTTCATTGGTATATTTTACTGTTTCTGTTGTCAAACAACGGAATGAATTTGAAATGGTGACTGAAACGCGACCCATTAAGACATAACCAGCTCTCCCTTCCAAGATGTTAAGTTAATGTGCACAAAAATTCTGATAATCGAGCCGTCGTCTGATGAAATCAAATACACATAAGATAAAGACAATATCCGTGCTCTGATTTCGGCTATACTTGTAAAATTAGAGAAGCAACATAATATCTGTGCTTAACTGAATTAAAGCGCTGCTCCTCCGCGTGAGACGCAGAGAGAGAGAGAGAGAGAGAGAGAGAGAGAGAGAGAGAGAGAGAGAGAGAGAGAGAGAGAGAGAGAGAGAGAGAGAGAGAGTTCCATTCAGCAACAGCAGCAAGAAAATGAGCTCCTGATTTTTTGCTTTTTAAATGTTGTTTTAAGACAAGACAGACAATCAGTTTTGATACAATTCTACAAAATAAGACCTTCTGCAACATATTAACTACAAAAGGACTTTAAATCCATCAAGAAAAAAAAAAAAAAATCAGCAGAAGACAACTAGCTGACAGCTAACTGACAGAAGGCTAAAAGGTCCCACAACTGCCACCAGGGAGAAGAAAGAAGAACTCTAAGTGAGTACAGATATAATACACAATATCTACAATCAACCACCTTTGTTTGGGGGAGAAGATTTGCCCAAAAACTGAGTTTGAACAAATTAAGCTACAGTTAAAGAGCTAACTCCAGTGGATATCAACATATTCATAAAACAACAACAACAACAACAACAACAACAACCAACTGCCAGCAACTGTCAGAATATTTGAACAATGACAGAATCAATACCCATAACATACCCATCCAAAGCTACAAATGAGATCCTAAAGAAAAGACACAAAGAAAATCTCCTCAAGAACAGTCCAGAAAGCCTGTACTCAGACCTGTACAGGACCCGGAGAGGTCAGTAACATCATATTCTATACAGAAGACCCAGAAGCCTGGCACTCAGCGATCAGACATCATTACCCCACAGTGATCAGAAAGGGCATCAGTAATGGATGGAAACTGCAGATTAAAGAAGGAGATGATCCAGATTCAGATGTCACAATAACAGCTAACCTATATAAAAATGGGACTGTAATGATTCAGGGGAAGCTGAAACCATTTGAAAAAGATTTCCTCCAAATTAAAGAAAAAGCTCAGCTGAACAAGCTCAGCCCTAATACACAGAAGAGTGCAGAAGACACCTCGACCTCCAGCCATCAGTCCAGGGACGACAGTGAGGAGATCTCCCTTCTGCACAGCATCATCAGCGACATGAAGGAGAAGTTCAGGGAGATGGAGCTGGAGCTGGTGCAGCTGAGAGAGGAGATGCATCGAGCAGAGAAGGAGACTGATCCAACAGAGAAAGAAGCAGATTACAGGAAAGAAATTAAAATCCTTAAGAAAGAAACCCAAGAAATGAAAAACCAGGGAGAGGAGTACAAAAATCAGCTGTCTGTAATGAGGGAAGAGTTGAGGAAGCTGAGAGAGAACAGAGAGTCAGCTGTGGAGAAGCAGCCGACACAGAGAGGAGAACAGCAGAGCTCAGAGGAGACGGCTCCTCCAGCGACCACACAGACCCAGCCCAGTGGCCCTCCTCCATCCGACTCCTGCAGGCAGTCACAGCCTCAGGTTATACTCCTCATGGACTCCAATGGCAAGTTCATCGACGAAAAGAAACTGTTTCCAAGAACAAACATAAAGAAAATATGGTGCCCAAACACACAGAAGGCCCTGGAGCTCTTGTGTGAAGAGCAGCTGGGTTCCCCCAGCCACATTATCATCCACACCGGCACCAACGACCTCAGAGCTCAGCGAGAGAGAGTAGCTACAGCTCTCATTAATGTGACAGAGAAGGCAACCTCCAACTTCCCCAACTCCAAAATCATCCTCTCCACCCTGCTACTGCGCTCTGATTTCCACCCAGACACCATCAGGCATATAAATGCTAGAGTATCCAGAGACTGTGCCCTAATGCCCAACGTACACCTGGCTCAGCACCCCACACTGAACCTCAGCAGCCTTTACGACCATGTCCATCTCCACAGAAGGGCAATCCCCATCTTCGCCAAAACCCTGAAGGACATCGCACTCAACCGCAGATCCAGCGCACCACAGCGACCTCATGGACACCCCATAGAGCCACTGCAGGGACACCCCTCAAAACACCACCCCTTCACCTCTGACCGGAGGAACCCCACGACAGGCCCTGTGTTTCCCCCTGGAAGACACCGCATGACCCAGCCTGCAGCCCCCTCGCCTTCTCATCCACATGAACATCAGCAGGAGCAGCAGCCGGGCAGCCGGAGCTACGCTGAAGCAGCCAGCCGATCACTGACCCACCCCAGCACAGTCCACAGCCAGCCGGCCTCATCTCCATCCAGAGACCTCTCACACATCCAGCACATGCTGACTCTGCTGTGCTCACACCTCATGGGTTAGTGACTGAAAAAAAAAAAAAAAAAAAAAAAAAAAAGATATACACAAGAAAATGTCTGTATGCGTGTGTATGTGTGGTGTGAGTGTTTTATTTCTATTTATTTTAAAACCGATTCTTAGAAACCTATTATTTATTCTTCTTGAGAAAAAAAAAAAGTATGGATGTGTATGCATGTGTATTTATTTTTATTTTATGTTTATTTTGTATCAGATTCTTAGAAACCTCATATTAATTAAAAAAAAAAAAAAAAAGTACGTATACGTGTATATATATATGAGTGTGTATGTGTGTATGTATATACATATATAGCCTAATATGTATATGATGTCTTTGCATATTTATTTTACTTGGTTTATGCAATTGATTTATATTCTTAGATTCATCATAATATTAATATATTCTTCTTGATTTGTCAATTCAATATACTGATGTCTGTCTTGTTTTGAAATAACAAATGTAATTATTTTATGAGCTCATATTCTCTAAAAGTCACATGTTGGAATATTCAAGGACTGAGGTCCTCTGTTTTTGGTATTAAGAGCCAACATTCAGACTTTAAAAAGGAAATTCATGATTCTGACATCATAATACTGCAAGAAACATGGAATGTTAGGGATTTGTCCACTGGCTGCCCAATTGGATTTAGGGAAATAGTTCTACCATCAACGAAACTAAGAGGGGTGACTCAGGGCAGAGAGTCAGGGGGGATGCTGATATGGTATAGAGCAAATCTCATAGACTCAATCAAAACCATACACATCGGAAAATTTTACATTTGGTTAAAAATCCAAAAAGACATCATCTCCACAGACCGTGACATATTCTTGTGTGCTATATACCTCCCCCCAGCCGAGTCTCCCTACTATAGTGAAGACACCTTCTCCATCCTGCAAGAGGAGATTAGCCATTTCCAGACCAAAGGGAATGTGTTAATGTGTGGCGATTTAAACGCCAGAACTGGAAATGAACCAGACTTTATCAGCACACAGGGAGACAAGTATACAAACACCAGCCACCCTCTGCCCTCATACCAGCTCAGAAATAATTATGACCAATTTACAAACAGAAGTGGGAGAAGTCTACTTGAGCTCTGTCGATCACTGGGCCTGTATATAGTGAACGGTCGCATACGGGGAGACTCTTTTGGTTGTTATACCTTTAATTCTTTCCTGGGCAACAGTACTGTCAATTATTTCATCACAGACATTGACCCAGTGCATCTCAGAGCATTCACAGTCAGTCCTCAAACACCTCTGTCAGACCACTGTACAATTACGCTATATTTAAGACGAACTCATACCAATGAATCACGCAGACAGCCCTCCCATTTACTGAAGCTGCAACAGCCCTACAAGTGGACAAAAAACAGCACAGAAAACTATCAAAATGCAATAGAAAGCCAAACTATCAAATTATTATTAGACAAATTTATAACTAACACATATTCACAAAATAAATTAGGCATAAATCTGGCACTAAGTGACATTACCAACATACTCCACCAAACAGCATCCATGTGCAATTTGAAAAAGAAATCATCAAAAAGGAAACCAAAAAACACCAACGAAACGTGGTTTGACAGTGAGTGCAAACATATCCGAACAACAGTACGAAATCTGTCAAATCAAAAACACAGAGATCCTGACAATGAAGAACTCCGCCATCAATACCATGAAGCTCTTAGACTATACAAACAAACTCTAAGAGTAAAAAAGGAAAAACACACAGATCAATTATTTCAAGAAATGGAGGAGTCAATAAATACCAGTAACTTCTGGAACAACTGGAACACTCTCTATAGACCACAGCAGGAAGAACTGGCCATTCAAAACGGGGACATATGGAGGACACACTTTGAAAATCTGTACAAAACAACTGAAACAAATCCGGCTCGAAATTAATTAAAAACCAAATTAGAAATCCTGAAAGAAAAAATTAAAGACAACCAGAACCCCCTAGATTTCCCAATCACTGTAGATGAGCTTACAGAGAGACTACATGCTTTAAAACCCAACAAGGCATGTGGCATTGATGGAATATTAAATGAAATGATCAAATACACCAACGACAAATTCAAAACGGCAATAATCAAATTATTCAACATTGTTTTGAGTGTAGGATATTTCCCCGACTCCTGGAACCAAGGCCTGATTACACCGATCTTTAAACAAGGAGACAAATATGAGCCAAACAATTACAGAGGCATATGTGTCAATAGCAACCTGGGGAAAATATTCTGTTCAATTATTAATGTAAGATTGCAGAACTTTCTCAAAACCCACAAAATTCTGGACAAAAGTCAGATTGGTTTTCTGCCCAAACACAGAACATCTGACCACATCTACACCCTCCACACCATCATTGATAAACATGTTTACCAGAATAAATCTAAAGTCTTTGCTTGCTTTATTGACTTTGAGAAGGCTTTCGACTCGATCTGGCACGAAGGACTCTTCCTAAAACTACTGGAAAATGGGATTGGAGGGAAAACATTTGATCTGATAAACACCATGTATAAAAACAACACATGTGCTGTAAAAATAGGGAACAGTCGAACAGAATTTTTCACCCAAAATCAAGGAGTCAGACAAGGTTGCCCATTGAGCCCCACTCTATTTAACATCTATATAAACGAATTAGCCAAAGCCTTAAATAACTCCACTGCCCCCGGCCCAACCCTGACGGACTCAGAGATCAGATGTCTCCTCTTTGCAGATGATTTAGTCATTCTGTCAGAAACAAAAGAGGGACTACAACAGCTCCTCGACGTCGTAGAGACATTCAGTCTAACGTGGGCTCTCAAAATTAACTTAGCTAAAACAAAAATAATGATTTTTCAAAATAGATCCAGGTGTAGGGAAAATAAATATGTCTTCAGAGCAGGAAACCAAGTCCTCCAACACACCCACGAATACACATATCTGGGACTAAAGCTGAGTTCAACAGGGAACTTTAATCTGGCTGTGAATGAACTGAAAGCGAAAGCAATGAGAGTCTTCTACATGATTAAAAACACTATTCGACATGAAATTCCAATTCAAACCTGGCTAAAAATCCTAAAAGCAATAATTGAACCCATTGCTCTGTATGGCAGCGAGATATGGGGACCTCTCAAAACCCAAGATTTCTCAAAATGGGAAAAAGAGGAAATCGAAACTCTGCATACCCAAATTTGTAAAAGCATCCTAAAAGTAAACAGAGCGACACCAAACAACTCGTGCAGAGCTGAATTAGGACAATACCCCCTGCTGATCACTATCCAGAAAAGAGCTGTGAAGTTCTACCAGCACCTAAAGCGCAGTGACCCGAGCTCATACCAGGCTGAGGCCCTGCGGTGTCAGGAGCAGAACCGGCACCGGAGCGCACTCTCACAGCTCATGCTGAAACTACAGCCAGACCAGCACAGCACTATCTGGCCCAACCAAATTATTAAATTACAAAAACAAAATTACATTAACTATTGGAAATATGCCACTAAAGCACAAAACAAGATGGAACTCTATTTACACCTGAAAAGAGACTATACACCAGCAGAATACCTGAGCTGTGTGAAAGAGCATAAAATGAGAAAGACCCTGACCAAGTACAGGCTGAGTGACCACAGTCTGGCTGTAGAGAGAGGCCGGCACAGGCAGAGATGGCAGCCGAGAGAGCAGAGGCTGTGTTCACTGTGCTCTCAGAGAGAGGTGGAGACAGAAGAACACTTCCTGATACACTGTGATCACTATTACAGCATTAGATCAGACTATTTCACTAGATTCCAACAAATAGAACCAAATTTTATGGCACTACCAAATTCAGAAAAATTAAAGCATATTCTGGGAGAGAACTCCAGCTCAATCACAACAGCAGCAAAATATGTGACAGCCTGCCACAAACTACGAGAGTCAGCCAGTGGACAAAACTAAAGTCAGAATCATCCTTATCTTGTCTGAATGTTGGTACTAATGTACATAGGTGTTTTTAAAAAAAAAATTTTTTATATAAATGTATTCATGCATTTGTTTACTGATTGATTTATTGAATTTATTGATTATTTGTGTATGTAATGTCCATTTATGTAATGGCCAATGCTTTGGCAATACTGTACAAGTCATGCCAATAAAGCTCATTTGAATTTGAATTTGAGAGAGAGAGAGAGAGAGAGAGAGAGAGAGAGAGAGAGAGAGAGAGAGAGAGGTACCGGCGGTACCGGTAACGTTAGATTCTCAGAAACTAAATAAGGTTTGGGCGCTTTGTTGAAGGGAAAAAATCGCTAAAGGGGTCTGCAATGTTGCTAAGTTGGCAACACTGTGTATCTCCATTTCTCCAACTAGGGGTTGGGCCACGGGTCAAACAGAAAATACGCGCTGCGTTAATCGCGCGTTAAAAAAATTAGTGCCGTTAATATGATTTTGCGTTAACGCGTTATTAACGCGCTAACTTTGACAGCCCTAGTAAACACTCATACTGGCCGTACTTGAATCAGTCTCACCCAAACTTTTGACTGTACACAACAAGAATGTCGCTACAATACAAGTGGATACAAAGTGTAAAACCAATCATGACTTCATCTACCAGAGGAGGGACAACCTCAATCAACTGCCAGCCGCAGGAAACTCGCACGCCACTCTGAAAATAGGCTAACGTTAGCTACATTATACCATAGATAACCCAGCTAACATCACAGTGACCAAGTGTCCAGTTGACCCCCCCGACCCCTAAGCCACGCCCCCGTCCCACGAACCCACTATTTGTCCAATACCCCACTATATTGGGCAAATGACCCGTTGACCCCCCCACCCCACTCCCAAGCCACGCCCCCGTCCCACTAACCCACTATTTGTCCAATACCCCACTATATTGGGCAAATGACCCGTTGACCCCCCCACCCCACTCCCAAGCCACGCCCCCGTCCCACTAACCCACTATTTGTCCAATAACCCACTATATTGGGCAAATGACCCGTTGACCCCCCCACCCCACTCCCAAGCCACGCCCCCGTCCCACGAACCCACTATTTGTCCAATAACCCACTATATTGGGCAAATGTCCCGTTGACCCCCCCCCACACTCCCAAGCCACGCCCCTGTCCCACGAACCCACTATTTGTCCAATAACCCACTATTTTTTGAAAATGTTTTTCCGCCATTCATTCAATAAGCTGCAATTGGACACGGTCCCACATGCAATCTGCTGTATGGCTTTTCAGACAGTATCGTTGCTGGACATTTGAATTACAGTTCCAGTCATGATAAAAACTATTTCACCGCACTCAGCGGGCCCCCCAGAGTCCATAGCACTGAGTTTCATCCCAGAATTCCACTGTCCGCGAACCCACTGTTTTGCACAATGGAACAAATGCTACGTGGGATCTCCATATCTCAGCGCAGGAGAGGTGTAGAGAGCCAGGACTCGCACTCCTCTCTACGCCTCATCGCCCTCTATCAGAACCCAAGTTTTCGAGAAGATCCGAGAAACTTTATTTTTCGACCCGAAAAATCGTTTTTTTTTGGGTTGAAAATTAAAGTTTCTCTGATCTTCTCGAAACTCTGGATTCTGCCAGAGGGCGATGAGGCGGAGACATGAGTGCAGGATTGGAGGCTCTAGAGCCTTCCAGAGCTGAGATATGGAGATCCTACGTAGCATTTGTTCCATTGTGCGAAACAGTGGGTTCGCGGACAGTGGAATTTTGGGATGACACTCGGTGCCACGGACTCGGGGGAGCCCGCTGAGTGCTGATAAATGGTTTTCATCGAAATATTTCGAAAGCCAATCTTAAAATCCACCGTGTCCGCGAAGCCACTGTTTTGCCGCCAAATAGTGGTTTCGAGGACACTCGTTCTTATGCAAATCAAACACTGAAATGACTTGAAAATTAGTTTGATGTGTTCAGTCGAGTGTACTAAGTACAGCAGAGGTGGTTTAAATGACGAGAGTCGACATCACATGTGACGGGAGAGCAAAAACACAAAATGTCCCAGTTCCAACCTATTTAGTGGCCAAAATAGTGGTTTCGCGGACACTGCATTTTTATGGAGAGATCAATAACCGAGATGCACCAAATTCGGGGCAAAGTAAGGTCTCGAGGGGCCCTCTCCAACGCACCCTGGCCCGTGCTTCTAGCGCCCCCGTGGGCCGAGATACGGGGCCCAACAGGAAAGGGTGCACTTCAGAAGGAAGGGTCCCAGAGGCACAGGACTCTGGGGTCTGAGAGGGCCCCTAGGGGCCCCTCACCACCCCGAAGGACGATCTGCTGGGACTCGTCCTTTCCGAGATATCGACCGTTTTGTCCAAAAGTCCCTTGTGTATAACCAGGTGTATCTTGGGAGTTAAGCCGATTTGGAGCTCCAAACTCCGGGCACGATGGGGGCCCAAAGGGGCCCTTCAGATCCCACCATCCCGAGCTCCTGGGACCTTCCGTTTCCGAGATACGGCAACTTCCGGTCCAGCTTTGACCGGCCGTATCCCGGGAACCGAGCCGAGTTGGAGCTCCAAACTCCTGGTGTTGGGAGGGACCCTTGGGCCCCCCACACACTGCGAGTATGGAGCCCCAATTCCGCTTGGCTTTGGAGTTATGCCCGGTCAAACATCAGACTTTGACTGGGTGTATCTCGGAAACCAAGCCGAGTTGAGCCCCCCAATATCTCGAGTTTCATAGGTCCCAGGGAGCTGAAACTCGGTACGTGTACTAACGGGGCCACGCGCAGTCGAACGGGCTCGGTCCCGTCTCTCTAGCGCCATCAGGCGCCGAGATATGGTAGTGCACCACCCTTATTTTTGCCCCTGTCGAGCTCAAGTCTTGTGGGCATAGCATTTGGGCCGCAGCTGGTCGATTGGACTCGGTCCCGTGTCTCTAGCGCCACCAGGCGCCGAGATATGGTCGAGTGAGTTTTCAGAAAGATTAGGGTGATTTTTGGGGTAGATGCTGGTGAGAGCTCCCCCACCCGAGTTGAGCCCCCCAATATCTCGAGTTTCATAGGTCCCAGGGAGCTGAAACTCGGTATGTGTACTAACGGGGCCACGCGCAGTCGAACGGGCTCGGTCCCGTCTCTCTAGCGCCATCAGGCGCCGAGATATGGTAGTGCACCACCCTTATTTTTGCCCCTGTCGAGCTCAAGTCTTGTGGGCATAGCGTTTGGGCCGCAGCTGGTCGATTGGACTCGGTCCCGTGTCTCTAGCGCCACCAGGCGCCGAGATATGGTCGAGTGAGTTTTCAGAAAGATTAGGGTGATTTTTGGGGTAGATGCTGGTGAGAGCTCCCCCACCCGAGTTGAGCCCCCCAATATCTTGAGTTTCATAGGCCCCAGGGAGCTGAAACTCGGTACGTGTACTGACGGGGCCACGCGCAGTCGAACGGGCTCGGTCCCGTCTCTCTAGCGCCACCAGGCGCCGAGATATGGTAGTGCACTACCCTTATTTTTGCCCCTGTCGAGCTCAAGTCTTGTGGGCATAGCGTTTGGGCCGCAGCTGGTCGATTGGACTCGGTCCCGTGTCTCTAGCGCCACCAGGCGCCGAGATATGGTCGTGTGAGTTTTCAGAAAGATTAGGGCGATTTTTTGGGGAGATGCTGGTGAGAGCCCCCCCCACCCGAGTTCCCCCCAATATCTTGAGTTTCATAGGCCCCAGGGAGCTGAAACTCGGTACGTGTACTGACGGGGCCACGCGCAGTCAAACGGGCTCCGTCTCGTCTCTCTAGCGCCACCAGGTGCAGAGATGTGGTAGTGCACCACCCTTATTTTTAAAAACAAACAAACAAACAAAAAAAAACATTGATTAAAAAAAAAAAAAAAAAAAAAAATGTCAAGTTATTTTATTTTATAGTATTTTGATGAAACCCAACTTGGTGCCACGGAGGACTCAGGGGAGCCCGCCGAGTGCTGATAAACGGTTTTCATCAAAATATTATGAAATAAAATTAACTTGTCATTTTTTTTTTATCTTTTTTTTTATCAATGTTTTTTTTTTTTATTTATTTTTTTATTATATGTGTTTGTGCAATTTTGAAGCATCAAAAAAGACAAGTCAAAGGGAACTTTATAACATTTATTAAAAAAAAACATCAAATTTCAACAAAACAAAACATTTCAAGTGGTCCGGCGAAAACGCGGAGGCCCTCGCCGCACCGAGGTCCCTTGGCCTCTCCTCATCCTCTGCAAACAGCGCCTCCTGCAAAGAGCGATAAAGGAAAAGAGTCAGCAAACACACACCCACTCAAGCTTAAACAGACCCACCAAAAGATGAACTCACCTAAGCGGACCCCTCCGGACTGGCCTCCTCCTCGCCGGATCTGGGCTGGGCGGCGGCGGTCGGGGTCGGCCTGCCCGGCGGCTTCTCCTCACCGCCCGGTACACCCTGTAGATCCCCTCTGCCAGAGGAGGTGGCGGGGGGCTTGCGGGTCGTCGGAGCGCGGAGAGGTCACTCTCCGCATGCCTCCTCAACAGGCGGTAGCGGTGGGCCACGTGCCTTAGGGACCAACGCAGAATGGCCACCTGCCTGTTGAGGACAGCCATCATAGCCCTGACCCGCAAGCAACAGGGGTTGGTGCAAGGCCTCACCACCTCCCCTGACAAGTCTCCCGGGGACTCCACGGCCATGCTGTTTCCCATGTTAAAAACTTGTAAAAATAATAAATGTGGAACGTGTCAGGAACCGGTTGCAGTGTGTGTGTGTTTGTGTGTAAATTGCAGTGTAAATGTGTAAAAATGACAAAATCGTGGGTGAAAATGACAAAGGTTAACCAGTGCAGGGATCATTTATAGACTTTTGAGATCCACATTCAACTATGGGGTGTGCGAGAGTGGAGTGACGAAAAGATCGTCCAATCACCAATCACTCAGAGCAGTGTGAAAGGGGACAGAGTTTGATCGTTTTTCGAAAGGACCTGGAGTTTCACGGATGGTCGTTTTTTACAGAAAGGTCCCAGGGGCCCCAAATTCGGCACGGTGACCCCTGGGCACGCCCCGATCGACATACCGAAAGCGCAGGTCTGTAGAGCGAAGGCCAAAAAAATCAGCCTCTATGTTGGACGCGAAAGTGGACTGAGTTTGATGGCAGTTTCATCATTTGACCTTTTTGACCCCTGTCAGTGTGTGACACTTTTGAATGGGGCCTCGTTCGTTGTAAGCAATGAAAACGTGTATTAAACCACCCCTGGTGTACTAAGCACGCTCAACTGTGCACGATCCACTAATTTTCCGGTCATTTCGGTGAAAAAAAAAACAACAAAAAAAACAAGGTCCCTGAAGCCAAAAACAGTTAAATGAACGCAAATTAATACATTTCTGTTCCTTTGTCGTGCGTATCGAAAATCAGACGCCGAATATCAAAAGTAGGTGCTGTGAGCTTTCAAACGACTTATAGTTTGTCAACGTCACTTTAGGTTTAGACTGAGAGAAGACTGTTTTAAATGTGAAACGCCAACATTTCTGCTGTGACCTTCCGGGACCTTGTTCAGTGCAAAATACAAAATGTGTGTTTTTCACCCTTTTTCGGCCTTTCGACCCCTGAACGAGGTCGCAGGTCCACCAAACTTTTCAGCCCGCTCCAGGGGGCTGTGACGAGAAGGAAAACGGCGCCCCCTGGTGGATCGGCCCTTTTCGAGCGGTGCTGGGGTCCGACGGTGTGCCGGGTCCTAAACCTGAATGCATTTTTGTGCAAAACTGAGCACTGAAATCGCTCGAAAGTCAGTGGGTGTACCAAAAGACCAAAAAAGACGAGAACACAATGGACACAGACACCCAACTTCAATTTTTTTTACACACATTTATTTAGAAAAAAAACACAGAGAAAAGACGAACAGACATAGATTTATGTACGGACATCACGGGGTAATCCAGGGCCTCCAGGGCATCCACGGAGCCGCGGCCTCCGCCCCGACCTCGTCTGATAAAAAAAAAAACACACAAAACGTTTTGCCGTTAAGAATCGATAATCAATTTTAGTCACTATCAGGATTGTGACGATAAACGGATTCATACCAATTATCTCACGGTCCAGCTCGACCGGTGCGGCGAGCACATGAGGCTGCAGAGCCCCCACCTGAGCCGGTGGGTCTTCCGCCTGATGCTCCGGGGACCCGGCCTCAGGTGGGGCCTCTTCCTGGGAGAAGTCGCAGGTGGGGCCTCTTCCTGGGAGAAGTCGATGGCGACCATGGGGACGGCGGGGTCGCTGTCCCGTAGCAGCTGCAGCTTCCCCACGGTCACGGACCTCTCCAACGCCCGCACTGCCCTCAACCTCGAGCGGGTCTGAAACGTGATAAAAAACACGATCGCACTCGTTAAATCGACAATAAACAGACGGCTGTTTCACACACTGATTTAAAACAACGGGTCAATCACGAGATCGTGTCAGTTTTAACAGTGACTTACCGTCAAGTCCCGGTGCCCTTTGATCAGGTGCGCCTCTGGGTACTTGACGACCTTTCCGCAGAGCAGGCAGGCCAAGTTGGCCAGCTTGACTCTGCGGCGGGCGTATTTGGTGACAATCGCCCGTTGCTTGAGGTTGAGCATTATGTGGGCGTCCCTCAGGTGCTCTGTGATGTACACCAGCCGGACTGGGCACATCGGACACTGAATAGCTGTGAGAAAAGATGTCTCAAAAAAGTCCAAACACACAGTGCATGAACCACACAAAATGACGCAATGTGCAATAAGCCATTCATCACAGGATGGCATAAGGAACTGCGATCAACTTACCCTCTCTGATTCTTGGCATTATCTTTAAAGAATAAAAACATTAACGTTAACCCTGACCCTGATCGAAAATTGTACACAAACACAACCGACTAACTGACCGACTTGTATTACGACACGACGATGCTATGCTTAATGACCGAACAACACATGACCGCGTGAATTAAGATATCACAGAAGAGATTAGAGACTCTCACCTTGACCGTGCGACTGAAGATCACTGAATGAACAAGCTCAGTGAAAAGAATTTAACACCCCTATTTTGAACCAGTCGCAGCCCTCGTTAATCACCATGACAACCCTCAAACTCTCACCAACCCCCTCGGGGGTATTTTTTAGGGGCGAGGCTTATTTCCACCATTCACTGCACTCGGCGGCTGAAATAGTTAATTTAGTTATTATATTTAACTATATTTAACTATATTTATATTTATTATATTTAACTAACTATTTAGTTAACTAATAGTTAATAATATATATATATAACTTGTGTGATTTTTTTTTAAATAAAATAACTTGTGATATATATTTTTTTTTAATCAATGTTTTTTTTTGTTTGTTTGTTTGATTGTTTTTAATTGAATGTTTTTATGCATTTTTTTTTTAGTAAAAAAGACAAGACAGATGTAACTTTTTAAACATTTATTTAGAAAAAATGGAACATACAACAAAGAAAACAAATTAAACAAAAGAATCAGCGCTGCCTCTTCCTCCTCCGGGCAGCGCTCAGGAGCTTCTGGGCCACCTTGTGCGGCGACTTCAGCGGTGACAGCCTGACCACAGGGTACTTTAAACTCAAGTTCAAAGGGATGAGCACCCTGTGCTGCTGCCGCCGCTTCGCCGGACTGGGCTCCTCCTGCAAAGACAAAGGCAAAGAGTCAGCGAACACGTCCACCCGTCAGACAAACTGTTAGACGGACACACCGAAAGATGGACTCACCAAGGCGGACTCCCTCGAGTCGTCGTCGCCGCCGCCGTGCTCTGCCACCTGCGGAGGGATGGCGGCGGGGGACGGCCGCTTACGAGTCGCTTTGGAGGTGGCGGGGCGCTTCGGGGTCCCCGGGGCGGCATCCTCACCCTCCACGGCTGCCTCAAACAGGCTGCGTTGTTCCTCTGCTAACGCGTGCAGTGTGAAACCGGCGAGTTCAGTTCCTAAAAGCACATTACTGGCTTTGCAAACACTATGGCACTTTTATTTTTTTTATTTGTTTACATGCCTGCTGGGTATTTTAAGTTGAGGTGCTATTTGTTTATATATTAGACTTTTTTTATATTTACTGTTGCACTAAGTCCAAAAGTGAAGAATTTGTTATTTATTACTTGATTGTTCAAGCTACCTCACAGAAGTGCTCTGTTTTGTTAACAGAGTTGTTGAATGTTAAAATAAGGTGAATTAAATAAAAAATAAGGAACATCCTGGATCTGTTTTTCGCTCTTCTTTATTCTTTTTTTATGTATTATAGAAGTATCGGATCGGGACTCGGTATCGGTAGATACTCAAAATCAAATGACTCAGACTCGAGGGCAAAAAAAAACAGATCAGGACATCCCTAATATACAGGGTTGGGGAGTAACGGAATACATGTGACGGCGTTATGTAATCAGGATACAAAAATCCAGTAACTGTAATCCGTTACAGTTACGTCAAAAAACGTAGTAATCAGATTATAGTTACATTTTGAAAAAAGGGGGAATACTTTCAGGATTACAATGGTTTCATTTAAAACTAAATAAATAAGTATTTTGGCATAATAACACTATATTAAGCGCTGCTTGATTATACAGTAGTTCCTGGTTCTGTTGCCAGTAATGACTCACGTGTGCCACGCGCTGGTGCATGCGCAAATAACAACTGTACAATCTCCTCAGATGCAGATTGAATCACTGCTGCTAGTGCTAAACGATGCTGCCTGCGGGTAAAATCGCTTTTAATTCATGGAAATTCCGCTGCTATTTTGTAGAAATTAGGAGGGTAGCTTTTTTAGTACCCAAAATGTCCTTTCTTAATCTTTTCTCACGTAACGGGATGTTCGCTGTCTAGGTAAGGTAGGGGAACTCCCACTGCCAACGCCACAAGTTCAGTCAGGCAAATTAAGAAAGACCACGGCTATAGTCAACATGTAGGCCTATTTTAAAATAAACTAATGTAGATTGTTTTTTTTTTTTTGTTAAAAATGAGTTAAAAATAAAAGAAAATAATCTGTAATACCATACATTAGCCACTAGATGTCTGTATAGCCCTTTACATAAATATATATTCAGGCCTGTGTTAATGTGTTAAGGCCAAATTCTTAATAAATAAAGTTTTTTTTTTTTTTTGTATAATATTTCTTCTTGCTTGACTTTTTTTTTATATACGTGACCTTGAAGTAATCCAAAAGTAATCAGTTACATTACTTTCATATTATAGTACTTGGATTACGTTACTGAATACTTTTTTTATGAAGTAATTTGTAACTGTAACGGAATACATTTTTAAAGTAACCCTCCCAAGCCTGCTAATATATAACAAATAGGGACACCTCTAACAATCTGAATACATCTGATGAGGATATCAGCAGGGCTGGAAATGGGGGGGGGACGCGGGGGGACGGAGTGTGGGGAGTGAATTTCGAGGGGGGACGGCGTTCCAGTTGAAAAAAAAAAAGGTTTTATATATTTTTTTTTGTTTTTGTTTTTGTTTTTTTTTGTTTTTGTGGACATAAAACGTAGCACAATATATGATAATAAAAACTTAGAGGGATATTGATATTTATCAATGGCATTCTGTAAAATTGGCGGCGCTATGTCGTCTTTTGTTATTGGCCAATGCCTGCAGACTGCAGCCAATGGAAATGCTTCTCTATCAGTGCGCGTCTTTCTTACTACTCACAGAACTTCAAAACAGACCGCTTGAGGTAAATAAATAAATAATCTTGGATGATGAACTTTAATATTGTTCGAAAATCTGAATAGAAACCGTTACTTTAACAGATGTCATAACATAAACTTTCATATGGGTAAGCTGTATTAACGTAGCTGAAATTATCCGGTCTAAAATAATAAATAAAAAAAAATGGCCCATCTTAAAATTAACCGGTTTTGTTCGAAAAGAGCTTTCTGTTACACGTATCGAGTGGAAAAAAAAAACGGTAACAGAAGAAACGCACACTGTAGTGTAGGCTAATCCAGGAATACATGCGTGAGATGCACAAAACACACACAAATGGCGACACATGCTGGTCAAAACTGTAAATGTAATACAGGCCAATCATGTAATGATCAGTATAATCAGTATAATCATGTAATAATGAATTTTACAAACCAACTGCAAATGTGTTTAACAGTTACAAAATGAAATCTATTAAATACAATCTACTGGTAATGTAATACTGTACGGATAAATAAGAACGGTCTATAATGTTTGTTTATTAATTGTAGGGGTTTTCAAGCTAATGTGTTATTTTAGTTATTGATTAATAGGCATTTAAGGGAATAAAGAAAAAAAGAAAAACGTTTTTGTGGCTAATTGTAGCGTTGTTGTGAGGTAATCAATTTAGGCTAAACTCTTTGTAAATAATATTTTATTTAAATAATACCCCAGACCCCCTCCTCAAAATCACACACAAAAGAATGGTGAAGCTGCTCTCTCTTACATAATTTGTTAAAGATAAATCAGCTACATCAAAAACACAATTGTATTGATATAATAATGATTTTAGAAATGTCTAAACTTAAATCTAAAAGAGATAAAACACATTGAGTAATTCCCTGGAGCCATATAGTGGTTGTAGGTAAAAGTCTTTGATCATAAAAGTTTTTGTTTTGGCAAATAAATAATAAAAATACCATAAATCCCCATAAAAGACTAAGTGGCAGCATTTGTTTGAAAAACACATCTAAAAAGGGAAAGAGCTTTACGATTGACTGCACAATTAGATTTGACAACATCTGAAGTATATTTTTTACAGAATGGCAAAAGCTACGCAAATGGATCACTGCAATTCACCCTTCGCAGGGAGCTTGATTGACAGGCGATCTAACCAATCATAATCCGCCATTTTGTCCGACAAAGTAGTCAGGAGAGATAGCAGATTAACATGGGAGAATTTGAACTTGAAAAACGGAGTGTACTGACGCCTTTCCGCGGTTAAAACAACATTCCTTCTTATGTTCATTCATGTTTATTTGATGCTATAAATGAACTAGAAGGAAGAGATGATTGGTTCACGAGCAGCTTTAACTGATGCTCTACAGCGATCTGTCAGACACATTTAAGAGTCACAAAACGGTATGTATCTTTTAAATTTCTTTTAAAAAATGACCAAATTTGAAAGGTGAGACTTTGTTTAATATGTCTAATATCAAAAGTAACCGAAAAGTAACCTGGTCTGTCCTGTCTGCCAGCGTGTTGTCAGTCTCCTCTCTGCTCCGCGATGTATTTTTTCACTGCCGTGAGAACATGGTGTGGCGTGAGAGCAGCGTAGCTTGTCGGGCATAGCGACAGTAACTAAGGGGGGCGGGTCTTTGCGAAGGGTCAATTCATAGAAACAACTGAATTCCAGGCAGTGAAAGGTGGATTTGCAGTTATCATTTTGAAACAATATGGGTATTTAGGGGTAAATTCATACCCTACAGTAGCCTATATATTGTATTCAATTAAATATTGACATCGTATAATTCTGCATAATTGGATGTTTTAAATAAACACTGACAAAAAACTATACATGTTTTAGGGCTAATCTGAATCTAAATGTTTAAACATTCAAAACAATATTACTGTAACCATGCCTCATTTGTGTATCCTTTTCCCACATAAATTAGAAATATTCCAAATGACCCCCCAGCAGGAGTTTATTGCGATCATTATGTTGTTGCATATCATCAACCTTTTGTTACTTGCTTCTTGTTGGAACAGATCAAAGGTTCACTGGACAAAGGGAATGTCGTAGGCGCTGTGTTTTTAGATCTGAAGAAGGCCTTCGACACAGTGGACCATTGTATCTTATTGCAGAAATTACAGCAATTTCAATTTTCAGCTGCAGCTCTGTTATGGTTTAAGTCCTACCTGGAGGATAGAAAACAATGTGTGAAAGTAGGAACCGTTAAATCCAACCTGAGACTAAATGACTTAGGAGTGCCTCAAGGGTCAGTTCTAGGACCGTTATTGTTTTCACTGTATATAAATGAGCTCCCAGATTGCTGTCAATGTGTAAATTGCCAACTTTATGCTGACGACACAGCAGTTAACACAGGCTTTACATAACATCTCAAGATGGCTTCAGCTGTCTCATTTAACTCTAAACATACAGAAAACTTTCTCAATGTGTTTTTCTATCAACCTGAGGTCCCCTGACAGCATCTTTGAGGTTCATTTAGATCATGAACCCATTCATGAGGTTCATGAAACTAAATACTTGGGCATAATCTTGGATAAACACCTGAAGTTTCAAAGTCAAGTAAACCATGTTTGTAGGAAAGTCAAATCAAATCTGAACTGTTTTCGTTTTATTAGAGGAGAGTTGTCACATCATGCGGCTTTATTGTTTATGCATGCATTGGTTTTTTCACATTTGTCATACTGTGTTACAGCATGGTCACAAACATCAGTGTCCACTCTGAAACCAGTTACTTCTCTGTATAAACAGGCAATTAAGATATTTGACAAGAAACCAATGAGATGGCATCATTGTGATATTATACAAAAGCACAAGCTTTTTACTTTAGAAAATTTTGTAAATTTTAGTATTTTGAAATTGACTTTTAAATGTTTGAACAACTGTGTGTCACCACTGTTCTCTGGCCTCATGGAGAGGCGTCACGGCTCTCTTAGACCTTCCACCAGAGCCTCAGTTAGTGGGGATTGTGTGCTCCCAAAGTTTAGAAAATCTTTTGGACAGTCTAGCTTCTCCTTCAGAGGAGGATAAGTGTCTATAACACTTTAAACAATGCATCTGGTTCGTCCAATGTTATTGCTATGTCCATATTAAATAAATAAATAATAATAAAAAAACTTGGCACTTTACAGTCACAATGGCACTGTATGACTTATGTATCGGTTTCATTTCAGATTTTTCAGATTTAAATATCTAACATTGATTAAATATTTGTAAATAAATGTATTTTGTTCTTCAAATAAAATGACATTTACAAACTGACAGTTTGCCACCCTTATTTTTATTGATAGAAAAAAAGAAAAAACAACAACAACAGAAAGATAGAGAAGAGTTTGAAGGAGATAGTCAGTTCGACAGGATGAAAAGAACAATATTAAATTACTTTGGACCACCTGTTAAAAAAGCTACGACTGAAAAGGCAGAGGATGATGATATGGGAAAAAAAGGACAAGAATGAGGAGGAAAATGAGCAGAATAAAGAACAACCTGAACAGTCTAGAGAAAGTGAAGATCAGGGAACTTCCAGCAATGCAGGTTGCATTCTCCCCAGCTGCTGGACAGAGGAGCAGTTCAACTCTTTCTGTAAAGGCCATCTGTGGCTAGAGAACAGAAATGGCAAGCTTGGATGTGATGCGTGTGGTAGTATAGGAAGATTAGGATCACACCATCACATGAAGGGATCAAGGTTGGCCAAAGAATGGTTGGACTTTCAAATATGCAGTAGTGGAGACACAAGGGAGACACAAATGGCATCACTTCGGAAGAAAATCTGGCAACATAAAGGAAGCCATGGACATAAGACTGCTGATGACATCATGAGAAAAGCAAAGGAGGGTTACTTGGAGTCCAGTGTTCAAAGACAGAGACAGAGGCACATTTGGAAGAGAGCACAAACAAAATTTTCAGAACAGCATATATGATTTGCAAAAACCAGCAGCCCTTTAGCCTAATGGAGGACTTAGTTGATCTCCAGGAAGCCAATGGTATTACATTGGGAGGTGTGCTTCAGTCCAGAAAAAGCTGTGGGGACATATGTGAGTTTATCAGAGAAGAAATGAGAAAAAAACTGGTGACACACATAACTGAAAATGATTCAAAAATAGGAGTGCTTATTGATGAGTCAACTAAACATGACGCGAACAAAACATGTACAAAGGACTTGCAGCTAGACTTACTGCAACAGCCTTTGTCAGGAACCTTGGAGTAATGAGAGATGCTCTAATAGAGTTATCAGAGCTGTCACTCATGTTGCAGAGTAACACCATCACTCTTCCTCTGGCTCACTCATTGGTCTGTCAGAAGGTGAAGGTGTTTGAAGCACGTGCTAAGGGAAGACAGGGAGAGTTTGCAAGAACTGCTTCAGAAGCTGCAGAGAAGGCAGAGTACATGCAAGTCCATAAATAACTTTACTTCATTTATACTTGTATGCAAGTATAAGTTGCAGGATTCCACATCTACAGAAAGGCCTACAGAAGAGTCTGCACAGAAAGAGGAGACATAGGCCTACAGGTGGGCAGTGTATAGCCAACTTTTCCTTTTTATTTGTTGCATGAGGCATGTGTCTAATATCTCTTGTTGCAGGCACTTGACCACTGGCTTTTCTTTACAAAGAACAATTGAAATAAAACTCAAGGAACTAAGCATATTTATCTTTTATTAAACATTTAATGAAAAGTGTTTTTTTTTTTTTTTTTTTTTTTTTGCAGTGTTGTGTAATATGGCACATGCAACAATGTCACAGGCCCTGTCAGGTGTGCAACCCTCAGACTTTTCTGACACTGAAATCTTCCCTTTAGTTAGCCAAAGTTCATTTTATTGTGTGCCCTTGTCCTGGCTATACTGCATTGTAACTGGTTTGGTTTAGGGAATGGGGTCATAAAACACCTGTCTGCAGGCAGGAACATGTCATAATCACCTATGAAAAAATGCAGTTCTGTTAGGATCAGCATAAGTGTATGTAATACAGTGAGCTTGATATTTAATTGTGGAACTTTCCTTAATGTGTATAAATGTGAATCTCTGAAAATTCTCAAGTCATGCACAGATCCTGGCCATTTTGCCACATTTTTCACATTTGTGATATGGAAGACTTTAGTCAACTTCCTTTTTTTAATTTGATATAATATTACTAATCTGGAATATTAAGAATCACAATAGTAACTGGGCAGCACATTTACATTGTGAACCCCCTTTCTGTTCACATAATCCCCTTCATTGAGGCCTTGATGGCAGTCTATGGTCTAGCTAGCCTATAGTCTATGGCACCAATCACGTTAGTGGAGCCTGATTGACACATACTGTAATCTGCATGGTCACGATTGCATGATCTTCATAAAAAATGATGATCGCCTAAAAAAAAAAAAAAACTGCTTTACAACATTGGGTCTTAAGTGGCTTGGAAATGCCACAAAAAAACTAAAACTGTTTTTTTACACCTAAAAGCGCCAGGTAAACTCCGAATGACACGACAGACAGCACTTTCCATCAACTTCTCCGCATCTCCAATAGTGTAAAGGAAAGAGCCACTCGCAAATAATCTTAGGGCAATGCAAACAGTTTGTGCTGTAGTTAAAGCCCGACTCCGACAAGTCAAAAATAAATGTGCGTTTCCAACAAATTAATAATGTAAACGACAATCTCACGAGTCACGAGAAAAAAAATATATATCTCAGAAAGTGCACTATTGCGCTGCGCTGGACTTCCCGCATCAGCTCCGCTTATGAAGCCGGGATCTAATCCTGTTTACATGAAATAAGCCTGCTCCCGAGCAGGTTTAAGATTGCACACCTGTTGCTATGACAGCAAGTCCAGGATGAGCTTCGAAGAACCAAACAATCCAAGATCATGCCAAATCGCCAACAATCAAATCCAGCTAACTGAGTTAGCGACGTACAAAGAACGGGCCCAAGGGCTGAGCGAGATATTACTGAGTACCAGCGCTGTGTGCTGAACGCCATCAGTAACAACCAGCCATACGAGGAAGAGCACTTTCTTTTAAGTTTAGTTGGTGCCTTGAGACGACTTCCCCCACGCGGTCGTTCTGAGGTTAAACTCAAATTCCAACAAATAGTACATGACGCAGAATTTAACAATCAATAAAACACTATCATGCACACATCAACGAACATACAGACAGACACATACACAAACACACACGAAAGTAACATTTGAAATAGGCACACCAAATTACTTCATATGTAAAACAAACAGTTTTTTATAAGGCAGTTTAATGTATTTATCAATCTGTACATGAAAAGCTATCATTAAAATAATTATTAAATCGCAATTATTATTTGCAATCTAGGCAAATGGAAGAGTGGGACAGAAGGAGGAAGTTGTATGTTATTCTTTCTATTCATAATTTGACGAGCTGCACATGACCACATAGCACGTAGTTGTATGCATCAAGGGATTTGTACGCTCGAATCATTTCTCTTGTAAGTTATACACACTTGCTTGAATAAGATAATTATGGCTATATATCAGGCCATACAATTGCTGGCCACTTCTTGTCATCCACAATCCAAAGATCGTCATGTATTGCGTAGGGATCCGGCAAGATCTCACCAGAGTAAGTTTTATTTATTATTTTTGCCGAGTAGTTTCTCACCTATATTTAACAGCGCTTCGTCAGAAGTATAAATACAACAGCCGTTTTTTAAATCCTATCCAATGGTTGAAAGGAAAGGAGTAAACACGGTCACTATAGGTTGTGACGGCTGTCAATCAAAATGTGGAGCGGTGATTCGTTCCATGTGTTTCCTGCACTGATCTATATAGAATGTCATTATATAGATCAGTCGTTTCTATCAGAAAACAAATAGATAAGTTGGTCAATTTAAATTTAACAGAATTTATCAACTTGTTGCCTGCTGTGGTTGTTTTAATTCACATCCTTTCTAAAAAATGTAATATATTCTTAATATATAAGACTGTCAATGATCTAATTTCATGTTTTATATTTTATTTGTTACATTACTAACTTAGTCTAACATGATAATTCATACATACATCACAGTATGTCCGGATTTTGATTCGTAAACAGTTGGACGTTTTACATAATGTTATATTAATATGAAACACAAACAAACAGATCCAACTCTGAAATTGCAGTTTATTATTGAGTCAACAAGAAATTACAAACAATGCGAAATCTACGTTAATTACAATGTTCTTTTACAGAACTCGGCAGAACATCGTAATCCAAGATGGCAGCCGAGCCACACCTATGTGTGGATCTCAGTGTTTAAGATCTCAAGATTTTACTTTTTTTCTGTGATGTTTTATGTTTTTTAAACTCAAATGAGTATACTCTCGAGAAACAGGACATTCTCTTCCATACTGGGATTATTTTAATAGTGGATAAGGCTGAATTTTGAACTTAAAACCTGGACATTGACCACCTGATAGCCCTGCTTGCTAGCCACCACCTGGATGCCCTGCTAGCAGCCTGTTACAGGTAGCCCTGCTTGTTAACCTGCTGCAGCTAGCCCTGCAGCTAGTCACTACCTGCATGATATATTGCTAGCTTGCTGCTGGAATTACTGCTGCTAGCCTGCTGTCAGTAGTCCTGCTTGCTAGCCGCCTGTTGGATGCCCTGTTGCTACCCTGCTACTGGCCTGCTGTTGGTAGCCTTGCTTCATAGCCTGCTGCTGGTGGTTTTGCCTGCTAGCCATCACCTGAATGTTATGTTGCTAACCTGTTGCTGGTAGCTACCACCTGGATGCCCTGCTGCTGGCTGCCCTTGCTAGCTACTACCTGGACGCCTTGCTGCTAGCTGCCCTTGCTAGCTACCACCTGGATGCCTTGCTGCTAGCTGCCCTGGCTAGCTACCACCTGGATGCCTTGCTGCTAGCTGCCCTTGCTAGCTACCACCTGGATGCCTTGCTGCTAGCTGCCCTGGCTAGCTACCACCTGGATGCCTTGCTGCTAGCTGCCCTTGCTAGCTACCACCTGGATGCCCTGCTGCTAGCTGCCCTTGCTAGCTACTACCTGGATGCCTTGCTGCTAGCTGCCCTTGCTAGCTACCACCTGGATGCCTTGCTGCTGGCTGCCCTTGCTAGCTACTACCTGGATGCCCTGCTGCTAGCTTCACTTGCTAGCTACCACCTGGATGCCCTGCTGCTAGCTTCACTTGCTAGCTACCACCTGGATGCCCTGCTGCTAGCTTCACTTGCTAGCTACTACCTGGATGCCCTGCTGCTAGCTTCACTTGCTAGCTACCACCTGGATGCCCTGCTGCTAGCTGCCCTTGCTAGCTACCACCTGGATGCCCTGCTGCTAGCTGCCCTTGCTAGCTACCACCTGGATGCCCTGCTGCTAGCTGCCCTTGCTAGCTACCACCTGGATGCCCTGCTGCTAGCTTCACTTGCTAGCCACCTTCTGGATACCCTGCTGTTACCTGGAAGCCTCCCTGCTAGCCTCCATTCTATAGCCCTGACTTTTTGACTCCAAGCTACTGTTCACCCCTGTTAAGGCTGTCTTCAACTAAACCTGGTAACTTGACATCATGCATTTGTTTATACTATTCATACTTTTACAGTCCAGCCCTATACTAGATGAATTTTATATGCCCAAAATGAGAAGTAGTATACTGATACAGTTAAATTATGGTCATTTCTCAATTTCATCTACAAGCCATTATGAGATGTACCGCCAGAAAATCAAACTGTGTAACAAAACAAATTGTTCACAAATTAATAACACCCTGTATCTCCAGAACTTAATGTTGTTAAATGATCATTTTACTGTCTCAGATTTCTCTTTTTCTCAGTTCATAGAGGACAGTGGTAATGATAAATATTAACCAGCTAAACAAAAACTACGTTGTTTGATTATGCTTTTATTGATGTTATCTGGTAATGTTCAGCCCAATCCTGGTCCTGTTCTTGGTCTTCTTAATACTTTGCAATCCTTAGCCACTCCTTCTGATTTCAAAAGCAGACATGGCCTTGGTTTTATACATTTAAACGTTAGAAGTCTAGTCCCTAAAATGGATATGATTAAGATATGGGCTAATACAACCAATGCTGATATCATTGTTATCTCTGAAACCTGGCTTAAAAAATCTGTATCTGATGAACTTATTTGTATTGAAGGTTTTAAAATTTATAGAACTGATCGGGTTGGCAAAGGAGGTGGGGTTGCCATATATGTGAAATCCAAGTTTATAAGCTCGGTAACCCTGTCATTAACTAAAGCTAAACAATTTGAAATTCTGACTGTGAAAGTGAATATTTCAAAAGACGCTGATATTACAGTAGTTGGGTGCTATAGACCTCCATCTGCTTCAAAGGATGCTTTCCAATCTATATCTGAAATATTACATGAAATTAATAACTCTGAATTTATTCTTATGGGTGATATGAATTGGGACTGGCTGTCTGGGAACTCTGATTGTTTTAAAGACTTATGTAATGACTTAAATTTAGTGCTTTAAAGACTTATGTAATGACTTAAATTTAGTGCAACTTATTAATGAACCGACAAGAATAAATCCCAAAGCAGAAATAAAATCTACTCTCCTAGATCTAATCGTAACAAACTCAGTTCATAAATACACCTCAACTGCCGTATTTTGTAATGACGTCAGTGACCATTGTGCAGTCGCTTGTGTAAGAAATACAAAAATCCCAAAGGTAAAACCGCGCATGATCCTAAAAAGACATTTTAAAAGTTTTGAACAACAGGCTTTTCTGCATGATCTGTATCATAGTGAACTCAACAGGGTGTCTTTGTTTTCGGATGCTGAAATGGCATGGGATTTTTTTCATTCAAATTTTATTTCCATTGTAAATAAATATGTACCAATCAAAAAGTTTAGGATCAGTGGTAAGGACAATCATTGGTTTTCAGACAGCCTATCAGAGCTAATATGTTTAAGAAATAAAATGTGGGCACAAGCCAGATTTTCCGACTCTTCTGCTGATTGGACTGCATTTAGAACTGTAAGAAACAAGTGTACTTTGATGATTAGAAAGTCCAAATCTGAGTTTTATTTGAAGTCAACCACAGAAAACTTAAACAATCCTTTAAAGTTTTGGAAATCAATTAAATCTTTGTCGGGTGCACGTGTGACCTCAAACCTTCCAGAACAGATTCTTATTGGTTCAGATGAAGTAAAAGACAAAGCAGTCATAGTCAATCAGTTTAATAAACACTTTATTCAGGCTGGATTCATATTTAATCAAACCGTGAATAAATCTGTCCCATGTCCTGCCATGTCAGCATCTGAAAATGTAAATCGGGAATTGTTTAATTTTAAACCGATTTCAGTTTCAGAAGTTCATATAGCCCTCAGAGATATTGATCACAAAAAGTCAGCAGGTACAGATAATCTGGATCCCTTTCTGTTAAAAGTGGCAGCTGATATTATTGCTGAGCCCATAGCGCATATTTTTAATTTGAGTCTTCTTTCTAACTCCATTCCTAAAAGTTGGAAAGCAGCCTATGTTCTACCTTTGCATAAAGGTGGAGACCCATCAGAATTGAATAATTACCGTCCAATATCAAAACTTTCTGTTTTGTCAAAGATCTTAGAATCATTTGTGAATGTACAGTTAAAACAGTATTTGACTGACAAAAATATTTTAAATAATTTTCAGTCAGGGTTCAGAAGTGGCCATAGCACTATCACTGCTGCTACATTAGTGACAAATGATATTATCGGGGCCTTAGATAAGAAGCAACATTCTGCTGCATTATTTGTTGATCTGTCTAAGGCATTTGATTCAGTTGATCATGGATTGTTATTGACCAAACTACGTTCAGTTGGTTTAAGTGAGAAGGCTGTTGCATGGTTCCAGAATTATTTGGTAGATCGTACTCAATGTGTTTATGCTGAAGGTTATAAATCTGATTTTCTTGAGATAACTAAAGGTGTCCCTCAAGGATCAATCTTAGGACCCATTCTGTTTTCAATTTTTATAAATGATTTGGATAGAGATGTTCAAGCCAAATTACATTTATACGCTGATGATACAGTGGTTTACACCCAGGCTTCCACCATTTCAGTAGCAGTGCAGGAACTTCAGACTGCATTTCAGGCACTGCAATACACATTATTGAGTTTAAAACTGGTTTTAAATACACAGAAAACAAAGTTTATGGTCTTCTCTAAAGCTCGAGCACAGCTACTCGACAATTGTGGCCTTTTTTCATTAGATGGGAACTCAATTGAGAGAGTGTCTTCATACAAGTACTTGGGGATATGGATAGATGATAAGCTTTCCTTCAATGAACATATTACTGCTTTAGTTAAGAAACTTAAAGTCAAGCTCGGCTTCTATTACAGAAACAAATCTTGCTTTACTTTTAGTGCTAAGAAGAAACTTGTGGAAGCTACTTTTCTGCCTGTAATTGATTATGGAGATATATTGTACATGCATGCTGCATTTTCCATCCTGCGTCATGTTGATTCAGTTTACCATGCATCACTACGATTTATAACAAATACAAAGTCCCTTACCCATCACTGCATTCTTTATGATTTAGTTGGTTGGACATCACTTAAAATTCGTAGACAACAGCACTGGTATATCTTTATTTATAAAGCTATACTTGGCAAATTTCCACTGTACCTCTGTAACCTCCTCTCGGTTTGCTCTGGTACCTATCAGCTACGCTCCTCAAAGTGGTTGCTTTTTAAGGTGCCACGAGTTACAACCGAATTGGGAAAAACTGCTTTTTCTTATTTAGCACCTTGGGGGTGGAATAATCTACAAAAAGAGCTAAAGTTAGAAACCCTTATGTCCATAAATGAATTTAAAACTACTGTAAAGAGTGTTGTGATGGAGACATGTTCTTGTTTTTCTTAAGAGTCTCATTGTGTTTTTATATTTTTATTTTTAACATTTTGTACTTTTATCGTGAAAATGTAATTTGGTGTTTGTCATGTATGCATTTGTGTGATTTGGCTGCTACCTTGGCCAGGTCTCTCTTGTAAAAGAGATTCTGAATCTCAATGGGACCTCCTGGTTAAATAAAGGTATAATAAAATAACAGCTAGCGGTTTTCTGCCTCCTGGATGCGCGCGCATCCGGTATTGTTTGTATACAAGAAACCCGTGTATAACGTAGGAAATTGTGAAGGATGCAAGTGGCCTTCACCACTGCATCTGCCACTTTTGGTGAGACACCAAGCACTCTGTGGTAGAGTCTCCATTGGGCAGCGAGTATCCCAAATGTGCACTCCACCATCCGTCTCGCACGGGAAAGACGGTAATTAAACACACGCTTCTCTCTGTCGAAGTGTTTTCCTGGGTAGGGTCGGAGAAGGTGCCTCTTCAGAGGAAAAGCCTTGTCACCCACAAACACGTGGCACAGGCTGGGGGTCTTCTGCTCCTGGTAATGGTGCATCCTCTGGTAGGTCGAGCGTTCCCTGTTGGAGAGCCTTGCCAAATTCGGAGGCACAGAGGGTCCCGCCGTCACTGCTTTTCCCGTATGTCCCCACATCCACCATCCGGAAAAGGTACCGGCATCAACCACTGCTAGAAGGACTATGGAGAAGCTCCCTTTGTAATTGAAATACATGGACCCTGTTGAAGATGGGGCCTGTATTGTAACATGCTTCCCATCGATTGCTCCCAGACAGTTGGGGAAGTTCCACAGCCTATGGAAGTCTTCAGCAATCCTCTTCCAGTGATGTTGTTCAGGGAAGGGCATGTATTCCTGGACCAAGAGTGACCATATTGCCTCACACACTTCTTTTACCACCCTTGCCACTGTGCAGTAACCCACCCTGTAGCTAAAAGGGATAGATCGGAATGAGTCTCCTGTTGACAGATATCTGAAATAAATACAGAAAAAAGTTGCAAAGGGCAATTAGTTATACATTAAATAAATAATCAATTTAAATCATACTATCATTAGTTATAAATTCAATAAGACTTCTAGCCTATTTATATTATGCTTAATATAAAAGTATATTCAATTATAAATGTGTTTGGATGTGTAAAATATCTTCAGTAGCTATCACTGAATCATAAATACCGGAAAGAAGTAAAATAAGATATGTTGTACCTCATATGCAGTGATGAATGTACGAAACTAACATTAAATAAATAAATGTCTACATGTAGCCTACAATTTTGAGTCACTTGTAACATTAACGTTACATTATTTGAGCTATTTTACTCCTAATTCACTATAGCAAAGAGACAAACACTGCATTTTTTTTACTTCACTGCATTCACTTACAAAAGACTTTTTAATTTTCAGCTCAATAACACAAAATATCACTTGAAATAATTTCGGAATAGCCTTATATGCACTTACCTCAGACAAATGCAAAGATGTTCTTCCGAGCTGATGGCCTTCCGGAACAACATCTCAAACTGTGTCCTGCTCATCCAAAAATACTCCTTGAACCGGCTGCCGTCCAACTTTAGTTCTTGGACCAGACGATGGTACTCTCCGAGATGTTTTCTCGCTCTCAAGATCTCATGAACCCACATAGACCGGCGCGTCCGTCCTCTCTGTGCCATGTGCCCAGAGTATGGGGCCCCAACTCTGCTTGTGACAGTTCAATTCACTTTGTATGCTATTTAGCTTAGAAAAGAAGTTAACAATCACATTCATAATTATAATAATAATAATAAATGCATAGTAGCAAATACCTTGTCAAGAGTGTCTACTCCACTTTTGGTTTTGTTGTAATCCAAAATCATTTGAGGCTTCCTGTCCTCTCGCTCGCTGATTTGTTGGCTCTTTGTGGACGATGTTCATGAGAAGCACTTTTTTTTTTTTTTTTGCACAATATGACACGATGCTATGTGACTCCATGAAAGCAAACAGCGATGAATTACTACTCGCTTGCCCTGGTTTCTCTCAGGCTGTGCTGTGAACACCTGCATATTCCAGCAGAACTTGTTTTGGTATCACAGGCTGGGCATCTTGATGCCATATTTTCCAAGCTTGCTTGGGATGTATTTCCTGAAAAAGCACCGTCCCCTGAATGGAACCAGGCACTCATCCACCGTCACATTGGATAAAACCTTTCAAGGCCCAGAAAGGAGTAGGGCTGTCAATCTTTTGGGTAGACAGCAAATCGTTTTGATTCACGATTCTTAAGGTCACTGCGCACAAAAAGTATTCTCGTCACTTCAACATTAGGGTTGAACCACTGGAGTCACATTGACTATTTTAAAGATGTCTTAAATATCTTTCTGGGCCTTTAAAAGTTGTTATGTTGCAGCCTGTGGGGGTTATGCACCCAATAATAATACAAAAAATATTGATATGTTTTTAAAGTACCTGCAGCATGGCATCCATTTTAGTCTTCAAAATCCAGCCTAGTTCTTCCACTTTGCAAGTAAATATTCACAAAGGTTTAGGAGTGTACCGTGATTTCAAGCTACATTATCGAAGCTTTAAATGCAGCATATTTAAACTGAAAATATAGCCTTAAGAAAGTAGAAAAGCACCACTTGCACTGAAAATGCATGAATACTTACAAAGATTCTGCTACAAGGAGCCTTAAGTTGATCTGTAAGAAGAAAAATAAATTGTTACATTATGTACTCTCCCTTTAAACCCAAACTCGAGAAATATACCAAATGATACTATAAATAGTTCATAAAGCCCTTGGACTGGAAGTCTAATTGTGGTCTCATTTAAGATAAAAGTCAGTTTGTTGTCATTGTCAGAAGTAATTACAATCATTAAAGAAAAAATATTTAAAATTAATTTAAAATGTATGATTATAAATCTCAATTCTTACAGATTAAAATCATATTTTTTCTCCACACTCACTTAAAAAACGCCATGGAGTGGTTGAAACAATTTTATACTTGATCTGATGCGATATAGACATATACTACTGCGATTAACACTGCATTATAAATATATTATATTCTTATTAACATACTCGAAATGGACTGATGAACAAGATAATACCGCCGCAATAAAGTTGTCTTCATGTTTCCCTCTGGCTTTGAGTATTAATGCAATATTACATCACGCCATTTTGTTAAAAAAAAGAAGATACTTTTCTAGAAATTTAAAGTGAACATAAAAGAATTTAAATAATCATATATTACAATATGTTTAGAAAGATTTCATTTGAAAAGTTTTAAAAAGTTCAATCTATGCTCAAGCCATAGTCTTAACAAAACGGAGCACATTGGAGATAAGACAATCGTTCATATTTTCTCAACAGAACAAGTCTTATAAATAGACTTCTTTGAAGCGATGAACACAACTGGTCTATTCTGAATGAGCTCATTTAAGAAACGTATAACTTAGTTAGTAAGGCTTATCTCTGTATGTGACTGACGTTCAACCGCTCTGTCAAAATGTCGTCTGATCACTGCCGTTCACTTTCAAATGAAATAGTGTCTCTAAATAAAACCACATAATCGAACTAATAATAAATAGCCTTTTTTCCTTAATTTTATTAGCTTATTATGTTCCTCAAATCAAGCCTCAAAATTGCACACGTTTCCTTAAATAAAAGAGGGAAATATATCTCTGGGTTGTATAAGTGAAATCTTCTCAAGACACCAAGACAAGCAACATGTATATAGTCGAGAAAAAATTGTGTGACCTATCCCAAATTTCACACAGTTCTGCACAGACTCGTCTGTTCTCCGGGTGGCATGTGTTTCAGGAAACATTATTTTTCGTCTCACATAGGATCCCTCCTGTGTGCAACGATCACAACCATGCTCCTCTCTTTGTTTTATAAATGATCATGCAGGAGCATCACAATTAAAGTTAGTCCAGGGACAAAGGAAATGTCCTCTCATCTACAGTGAAACCTTGTTCTAGAGTGGAAACCTCCTCAGGAAAGACTTGGAGATTGATTAGGATTGTGTGGTTTGCAGTTTCCACAAAAGACCCCTATAACAAATAGATCCCTTTCAAAGAGACGTTTCCTAAAATTAGCCAACAGATGCTTTGGAGAACCTCTGAATAACTGCAGTCCTATTCACAAATGTTTTATGCAATATTCCAATTTTGTGCATATTCACAACTTTGAATGGAAACATAGCTAATGTGTGACGGATGACGTTTTTGATGATTATGGCTTACAGCTATGAAAACCTTTTCACAATATTCAAATTTTGAATTTGAGGTTTTCATAAGCTGTAAGCCATAATCATCAAAATTATAACAAATAAAGGCTTGAAATATCTCACTTTGCATGTAATGAGTCTACACTGTAAAAAAAAAACCTGTAAAAAAACGGTATTATTCCGGCAGCTGGGGCGCCAGAAAATTACCGTAAAATAACGGCAAAAAACAATCACGTTAAAATACAGTAATTTTCCATAATTAAATAACAGATTATATCTTTAATATTACATTAAATCTTATGTAATTACTGGGATTTTTAATGTTTTAAAAAGTCATATACACCTTTAAAACAATTAAATACTGTAAATTTAAGGTTTTATAAAATTATTTTATATAATAATGCTGTCTATCTACAGTAATTTTCTTTTAATATAGTTTTTATGTGTAAAATAACAATGAAATTATGTATAAAAAATGCACACAAGTACATAAATTCAAATACAAATGTTTGTAAATTTACAGTTTTATTTTTTATTTGTACAGATCCAATTTCACAACATCTCTAATTACGTTCTTAATAATAGCAAATGTACAGTCAATTTCTTTTAAATTAACTAAATGTATGAGTACAAATTACCTGCATATTTAAAGTATTAGTAATTGAACAAACACTAAACATCAAGATAAGTGATTGATAGGAAATAGAAGCTTAGTATATAATTTAGAACATGTAAAAATATCCACAATAAAAAGCAATTACCGTATACCTTTACAGTATAACTTATTTTAACATTTACAATTACATTTTATCCAAAGTGACTAACCAATTAAGATAATAATTAAAGATAATAAAAAGCAACAAGTGCAGTGACAAGTCCCAGTTAGTCTAGTACAGTACACATAGAAAGGTGTTTTTTTTTTTTTTTTTGTAACAAAGATTAAGTATTATTGGGTGAAGTGTTTATGAAAAAGATGGATCTTTAGCAGTTTCTTGAAAATGTGTTGCGTTGCGCCGGTCATTCCACCACCAGGAAACAGTCCAGGTAAATGTCAGTGAAAGTGGTTTTGTGTCTCTTTGGGATGATGGCACCACAAGGCGCCGTTCACTTGCAGAGCACATGCTTCTGGAGACACACAGATCTGAAGTAGTGAGTTTAGGCATAGGGCTACCTTTAAAGACAACTCTTGCTGCAGCATCTGGATCAGTTGCAGAGGTTTGACTGACACTGGAAGAGCTGCCAGGAGGGCATTACAATAGCCCAGTCTGGATAGAACAAGAGAGTTGTGTAGCTCCGATAGGAAGGGCCTGATCCTCCTAATGATAAGGCAAATCAGCAGGATCACAGCAAGTATGTTTTGGCTGAAAGCTGAACCATAAGCAGTTCTGTCTTGGCAAGGCTGATTTAAAGGTGAAGGTCATTCATCCAGCAAGAATTTTCCATCAGGTAGGCTGAGATGCGAGCAGCAACCGTCAGATCATCTAGCTGGATTAAAAGATATGTGTCATTAAGATAGTAGTGATAGGAAAAGTCATGTTTCTAAATGACAGAGCCCCACTAAGCAAAATGATGTCCGAAAGACGTCTTTTCAATGTCTTTGTTACAAAAATCAAAGGTTGAAATGCCGTCCACTGAGGAGCCAGAATGAAAGTTATGAAGTCTTTTTTTGACGTGTTCTGCACGTCCGATATAGACGTTCATCGAACCTTCGTACAAGGTTAAAACTAGTTAAAATGTGGCCATTGTGGACATATTTCAACATCATTTATGGTCTCATTTAGACATAATTACTTTGACTATTGCTGTCAGATGATCTTAGTGAGAATTAACAGAGGTTTAGATGTTGATATTCGTTTAATTTGAAGTGTCACCATTGTGGCGATCCGTGTTTGCTTTAGTTGGGCTCTTGGTCCCCGTTCCTTTTACTTTAACTTTTCTTTGGCTGCTGTAACAGTGTGTTTGTGTAACACAATTGTTGTGGCAAAGAAAGCCTAGAAAAAGTTTGAGGTGTTATCAGTTCAATGTTGATGATGACATAATTATCACAAAAATGGGCCTTTAATATTGTGTTTAAAGTTTTGTGTTTATATTTGCCGTTGATAACCACCAACCTTGTGGAACTGCATTATTGGTGAAGGTGTATTTATTTGAAGGTGTGTAAAAAGCATGTGCACATGATGTTTTGAGCAAGAGTATCATACAGTCACACACAGACATCAAGATTGTGCATATGATTTCCAACAATGGTGACAATTAAAAAAAAAGCTTCATGCTGCAATGCATGATGGGTAGCTTTCATAGTACAAAACTCATCCTTAATTCCCAAGCTTTTTTTGGTTGTCACCGTTGTTGTGATTCATATCCAAAATCTTGATGTCTGTGTGTGACTGTATGATACTCTTGCTCAAAACATAATGTGCACATGCTTTTTACACACCTTCAAATAAATACAGCTTCACCAATAATGCAGTTCCAAAAGGTTGGTGGTTATTAACGGCAAATATAAACACAAAACTTTAAACACAATATTAAAGGCTCATTTTGTGATAATTATGTCATCATCAACATTGAACTGATAACACCTCATACTTTTTCTAGGCTTTCCCTGCCACAACAATTGTGTTACACAAACACACTGTTACAGCAGCCAAAGAAAAGCTCAAATAAAAGGAACGGGGACCAAGAGCCCAACTAAAGCAAACACGGATCGCCACAATGGTGACACTTCAAATTAAACTAATATCAACATCTAAACCTCTGTTAATTCTCACTAAGATCATCTGACAGCAATAGTCAAAGTAATTATGTCTAAATGAGACCATAAATGATGTTGAAATATGTCCACAATGGCCACATCTGAACTAGTTTTAACCTTGTACGAAGGTTAGATGAACGTCTATATCGGACGTGCAGAACACGTCAAAAAAAGACGTCATAACTTTCATTCTGGCTCCTCAGTGGACGGCATTTCAACGTCTGATTTTTGTAACAAAGACATTGAAAAGAAGTCTTTCGGACATAATTTTGCTTAGTGGGTAGTTAAAAAAATAATAAAAAAATAAAGAAAGATGGGTGGAATCTAACACAATCGTAATCTTGCTGTAGCAAATCCAAACCTTGTGCATACTTTTAGTGCAATCATATGGAATCAGAAGACTGTTATGAACATATGGAATCAGAACCGTTATGATTTTTATGTTTTAATGAATTCTTCCCATACCTTGTTTGCCATGATCATCTGCTTTCCACGTGACGACCTGAAATCACACACACACACACACACACACACACACACACACACACACACACACACACAAGTTATTTTAAAACTCAGTATTAGATTTACACATGTCAGAATATGTTCCATTGGGACAATGCAAAAACTCAAATGACTATGATCTTGAAGCTGAGCTGGAAAGGCTAACAGTAATATTTTGAGCTGCCATGTGATTTTAGCTAAGTTACATTTATAGAAAGTAAAGTTAAATGAATATGATTTACTGTGACCTAGCTGCACACCTAGGTCCTAGGGGTTCATCATGTTGTATTCATATTCTAGTATTCCTGTTCTAGGCTTTCCTGTATCATCAACAAGTACCTTAAGTTACAGTATTTTGATTTCTTAACGGTCTTAATAAAGTTAGTCATGTTAACTATTACGAAATGAACAAAAGAAACACGGTAGGCCTATTTTTAGTAAAACTGTGGCTATTACAATGGTAAAAAATCAGCTAAAAACGTGTTTACTACAATTTTATTATAATAAAATAAAGTATTTTTTTAAGAGAAAAGTTTTCAGCTTCCAGACAGTGTTTCAAAATATCCCGCCATTTATTGATTTAATGTTACTGACTATCATAACGAAGATTTTATACACAATTATGGACTTTAATATGAATAACAAGTCTACTAAAGATTGTTTTAGGTCTTTAAGTTAATAAGTAGAGATGTGGGTTGGGTTCAACTGATCTTTCTTAACACAGATCGATAATTAAAAACGCATGCTGCATTTTCAGTGTTTTGCCCTGACCCAGTTATAACTGAACATCATTTAAGAATGCTAACGTTAGCATGGAAACTGTCTAACCACTTAACACAAATGTAATATAAAATATCGTACACACATGTAGTATGAGACTCTTACCTCAGCCGTTGATCGGTCGGGATGAGGTCCGCTGTGACGACGAACCAGGCTCACTGAAAAAGGGCGCATTATTTCTGGACTGACTGACAGACTACAAACAACTAATATGTGTTCAGCGCTCCTGCTCACGGCTGGTTGCTTCTGTCGAATACGATTATAGCTTTGAACCACTGTGATCACAATCCACGACTACTTCACGAGCGTAGACTGAAACTTCAAATCTCCCGCTTGCCCTTGACACAGATCGACGACAGAGACAGATCTGTAGCTAACTGTTGTGGGCGGGACTAGCAGCAACGAAACGTAATGGCGGATAATTTGAATCTGCGCGCGCGCGCGGGCACACACACACACACACACACACACACACACACACATACATACAAACGCACACAAAGCCACGCAGATTTGGAAAAACGATTCATAAAAGACATAAAATATAGGCCTAAATGAAATTTTCGGGCAAATAGCCTACAAATGATGATCAAAATGAACATCTATTTGCAAGACAAAATTAAAAGACTATAAATAATTAAAAAAGGCTTGCCTAATGTGTGTACAAATCTTAAAACTCACTTTAACCCCCACATGCTTAATAATCTTTAAGGAAAACATGTTTAGTGACTGCTGATTTCTGCAGTTATACCTTATTTTCTTTGTTTTCTAATTCCACAGAAATAATCTGTAAAATATTACTTAATTTTTTATGTAAAATTACACATAACCCTATAAAATTACAGAGAATTTCCTTTTAAAAACGTAAAATTAATGTAAAACCAAAATAAAAGCAATTACCTGTAAATTTAATAGTGGACCTTTAAATTACAACAAATATCTGTAAAATAACAGGTATTCACTGTATAATGACAAAACGACAAAATTCTGTTAAAAAATACAGACCGTTTCCTGTAAATTTACAGTTTTTTTTTACAGTGTATATAATATATTAGTTTCACCTTTTAAGTTGAATTACTGAAATAAATTATCTTGTGCACAATATTATTAATTTTCGAGTTTCACCTGTAGATGGGAATGGGGGGTGCAAGCGCTGTCCTGGGGGGTGTCTCAGTGAGGCAAGCTTTTGACCGTCAGAAATATACCATGATGAAGGATTGCATCACCAGCCTTATACCGTAGGTGCCGAGGTGTGGTTTAAAAACCCAGTGGAGAGCCGCATGAAGCTGGCACCCCAGTGGAAGGGACCTTACGAAAACTGGGGCTGACATATCAGATAGAGAGAAAGTGCATTATAATAGGTTGTGGCCTAATACACTGCCTGTTACTTTAGGCAATCTGTCAAAAACATACATACAGCACTTTTAAACCTGATGTCTTTAGGGGAAGTCAGGGACATGTGAGTTGATCATCTGCCACTCCTCTACAACCCAGGGCCAGATATCACAGAGGACCTACGCCTGGTGCCTTTCAGAGGTCTCTCCCCTTCAAGCAGTACTTGTCTATTAAATCAGGCAAGTACGCTATCAAAATATGGGCAGCATGTGATTCAAAATCCAGTTATGCTTTAGAGGATGCAGGTTTATACCAGAAAAGCTGCAAGTGGGCTGACAGAAAGAAATCAAGGGATGTTGGACTTAACAACGTCTCCGGGGTCACACAGTCATGTGCAACAATTTTTTCACTTTGTATGCTCTTGGTAATGAGCTGCTACAAAGGAAAAAGGCAATGGTAGGCAGGGGCGTCATGCAAGCCAAAATTCTGGGGGGGCACAATCTGAGACATTGCAATTGTTTTCTGACGGGTGATATGGATCATGTTAGGAGGGGTCAGGGGGTTTCTCCCCCTGAAATTTTTTTAATTCTGGCTGCTAAACATACCATTTCAACGCAGTTTGGGAGGGACAGAAATACCTTAACGGAGCTAGCAGCAACCCTCCTCTATCTGAGGACTAAGTTAAAGTATCTATTTTGTAAGTTTATGTAAAAGACAGGTTGATGAAAGAACTGTAAGCTCAAATTCAAAAGCTTTTGAAGTCTACTTCATTAAAGCATGTTTGCCTATCTTTTTTCACTGCATTTGAATTAGCTGCCTGATCCGTGAAGAACCGTGAATAACAGTCTATGGGAGAAACATCAGGTCGATGCCTTGATAACGTTAGGTTGGATTTTGCAGTTAGCCTACAACAAATTTAACACCCTCGTTTCTATGAAACTGAAAACAATTGAACCAGCTGGAGACTTTGACACAAGACAAAACAGAACAGATGTTTCAAAAACAATCAGATAACGTTACAATGACTTTGTATGGCAGTAACGTTAGCCAACTAGTTTACGGTTAGACTAGGCTAGCTATCGATAACGTTACACTGACACAACTTAAGTTAATGCTCTGAATTAACAGCTAATATCAAATCCATAACTTTTTGATCAAGTTAAAATTTCCAGGTCAACCACAAATAATCCCACTACCTTTTAATATCATCCGATAACTGTTGCTTTGCCCACTTACCACTTCAAGACCATCTGTAAAACATTGCCAGCTCAACGTGCGAGACGAGTGAGTTGCTTGAACATACACAGCAAAGATTCTAGATATATATTAAAATATATATTATGATACTGAACTGAGTTTGAAGACTGTGGGAATGGCAGTTTTTTTTTTCTTTGTTTACAAACATTGTCTGGTTCAGGAGGGTCACAGACTGCAGCAGCTTTGTTGGTGTGTGGAGGCTGAATAGAGAGGTTGTGTGGATGTATTCAGAGCAAATTTAAAAATTTACAGTAGATTATGGCCATGTCAGTGCTTTACGAGACAGGGAGGGTGAACACAGACAATATTTTGTCTGCTGTTGCATGTTTTCCTGAAATGGAGAATTTTTTTATCTGATGAAAATGTTAAAATCCCCATTCATTGTACAAGTGCTGACCGTGACAGTATGTACGTATGATGTTGATGGGGTGATTGTGCAGGTCAAGGAGTTGTGTGGGGTGGTTTGACGTGTACACTATGTCTTTCTTCCAGAGTTTCATGTGCACATGTTGAGTGAGCATTTTGACATTCTGAGGAAGCATGTTAATCTGAGCACATTGTCACAAAATCACATACGTGCTCTGCATAACTGCAGTGGTTGGACGCTGGGCCATGTTGAAGGTGGTTATTTCCTGAACATATCAGTTGTTCCCAAAAAAAATGGCACAATTGATGACATGTTCATTGACAAGCATACTGCCAAGGTTAAAACCTCAGACATCTTAAATGCAGTTGTTGCTCATTTTAAGTGTGCGCTGCGTACTATGGCCCCACGCAATATGGATCGGCCATCCATGCTCAAGGCCAACTTTCATGATGTGTCACGATTTAATGTTCTTGACGGTGACCAAGGCTTTGTTTTCATGCTGCTGCAAAGGAGCATTTCTGAGGTGACCAAAGGGCTGAACATTGATGTTATGTTGACATTGAGCATGTTTGGCCAGAAAAGCGAGGATATGATTGACTATAGTGGATTCGTGGATACCAAGTACATTGTGTCTGTGTCTTTGCATACAGCATGCAATATTCACTTAATGTGGTCACGATATGGTGTCCAGGAGGTGGTGGGCAACAGAGGCAGTTTGTTTTCAGCTGTTTGTATGAATGAGGCGGCCAACTTCTCCTCAAACCTTGATCACAGAGGTCTTGACATCTCCAGGGCACTTCGGGGGTGTTCAAGGAGGTGGATCTTGGCTACACACTAACCTTTGTTCAGATGTATGCTACTACACCTCACAATAGGTTATCCAAGGTCAGTGTGCACCCAGTAAGTGGGTGCTTGGTTAATTGTGGGTCGTGTCACCCAAGGCACCTAAAAACGATGTGGTCGAGGGCAGACACATATCTTACCTATATGTCTGATCTCTGTTTAAAGTTTGGCCCAACGGTTAAGGCTAGAATTGAGCAGGTTGCTCTTTTCGAGGAGGACATCATACATGCCATGGATAGTGAGTCGACCTTCGATGAGGAAGGGTTGTTGAATTTGATTGGGAACAAGCCTTTGCTTGTTCCTTTCACCGATGTCGATGGTGATGCTGGGGCCATGTGTGTAGTACAGAACGTGGCCAAGCACATGGTGGGGAAGCTCAGGTCACTCTTCGAAAACTATACAGGAAAGGGTGGCTATGAACAGACATGGGCAGCTTATCAGTGCGAGCTAGGCCTGGAAGAACTGTTCTTCGGCCACCCGTTCTCTAATCGGGATTTCAAGTACAGTGTGAGTCTGGGCACCAGCTCTGACCAAACCAAAAGCCTCACATGTCAGCGTGGGTTTGCTGGTTTTGCCCCTGCCAGCAGTGCGAGTGCTGGACTTGCTCCACCTCCCCTAGAGCACTGGACTTGTAATGAGACCCAGCAGAGCAGAATTCTCCGGCTCTTTAGATTTTCTGGGTGTTGCAGGGGCTGAGCTGGTGATGCTTCTCCTTTGTGATTTATTTGATCGCAATGATCGTATACCCATCTCGTCCCTGCAGAATCGCAGCTGCCCGGGTACACTGAAGGGTTTCATGTCTGTCCAGGGTCTCTGTGAGACCCTGGAAGGTGAAGGTTCGTTTGTGTATCCACACACCTTCTGCAGGGCAAAAGACATGATGTCCCAAGCAGGCCATGATGTCAAAGCGTCCTTAAAGTGTGGAATACGCGGACACAAGCTGCGTTTTTTCCCAGCTTTGAAATTTTACAGTCTCCATAACAACAAGAGAGTTAGTTGGAACTTTAAAGATTACTGGGAGATCCATGACACTGCTAATGAACCGTCGGTGGAGGCACGAGCTGTGAGCCTGGTCGGCGATGTGTGTCTGGAAATGGAGCAGAGGGGGCTCAGTTTCATCAGAAACACTACTAAGTATATGGAAAATGGCATGCCTTGGGTAAAGGTTGTGCTGCAGATGCTGCCGAAAACTCTGACTGACCACCAGGAGCTTGTCAGAGTTATGACTTTTGTCAGCTCGATTGCCATGATACAGAACGGGGACTTCATATGCTTTGACAAACTTAGAGTTCTCCTTGAGGAGCTTCCTCTGACCCAGGCACGTTTGAGGACTCTACAGGTCCTGTCACGTTTTCTGTTGCCCAGGATGTACGGTTTGAAGCTGTGGGCCTTACATGAGACCATACCTCACAAACTAAGGGTCACAGCTGCTTCTGATGCACCAAAGGTTTCTGTGGCAGGAAATACCGTGTCTGAGCCGGTGGAAGAGGAAGTGGTTGAGCTTGAGTGTGCAACTGAGGTGGAAAATGTGAGAAAGCTTGTTACACGCTTTCTGCCTGTGAACTGCTCCCTCAGATGGAGTAGTATGGAACTGGCACTTATTGAAATTAATCCAGAAGTGCCTTATAAACAGGCTTATGCAAAGTACATTGTTGAGTGTCAGTCCACAAGTGTTCCTGTGCGCAGCTACAACGCGTTCTGCAGGAAACGCAATACAATGTTGAACGGTTAGGGTGGGTTATTTATATAGGTTTAGTGTGGTAGGGTTAGTAATTATAATAGGGTTAGTGTATGTTAGGGTTATTAATTAGTATTAATTTGTAGTTGTTAGGATTAGATGGTGGTGTTGGTGGTTAGGGTTAGGCTTATGTCATTTTTTTTATATAAGCCAGTGAGTGTTAGGTGTGTTCTGTGTTGTATTTTTGTAAAAAAAAAAAGAAATATTCTATATATATAGACAGTCAGAAAGAACCAGCTGTCAGTTCTCCTCTCTCTTTGTTTTCATGGATACTCTCATAAAGCATACTCTCGTCTCGTCCTGTCAGAAAGAAAAGTCCTTGTAATGAGCATGTGTTACTCAGAAGCGGAAGTACCCGATAAGAAGCCCGCGATAATCATGGACTACAACAGGGCCAAAGGAGGAGTCGACAACAAGGTATTTTACTTTATTTTTTAGGTATTTTTAGCATTTTTATTTATTATTTCTTTATTAAAAATTTACATTCAATGTCAAATTCAACTTTTACAATCAGTGGAAGTAATTTTATTGTCTAGAGGAGCTAATTATTGTACTGTTATTCATTATTTGCTGTCCACCTTACTAACTTGAATTACAGAAATCTGTCACTTCAACAAATACAAATACAAAAAAATAAAATTTAAACTAAAAATGCTCAAATATTTCTTCTTCTTCTTCTTCAAAAAAGATTTTTGTAATGTCTTAACATGTACCTGAATGGATAAAGAAGCAAACTGACTTCAAATATGACTATAGGAACCAGCTCATTTGCTGCATATAGAGCTACAGTATAAGGCCAAAACATTTGTTTGTAACATGACCACAAGAGGTCGGCAAAGACACCAAATGTGAGGTTTACTGAGATGCTTTAAAAGGTTATGCATGCTATTTTATTTGTAATAATGTGTAGAATGTTCTGGTTTATATTAAAATTATTGATAAAAATCAAGGAATTTAGAGGTAAATAAAATAAAAAATAACAAAAAAAATCGAAAAACATAGCATTAAAAAGTAGAAAAAATACGATCAAAATGAAATTATATAAGCTTACAGGAAAAAAAAAAAAAAAAGTTGTTTTGTAATCTTAGGGCTTCAGGTAATTTTGACCAGTGAGGGAAGGATGAGGTTTTTGTTCTTCTAAGGGTGAAAATGAGCTGCTGATAAAGCAACATCAATACCAGCAGATGCATATATAAATCCATTAAAAATAAATGAAGATTTATCAATAACAAAAAAAAAGATGTACGGTAATAAGAAATAGATCATCTATGTTCCTGGTGTGGGAATTTGAGCTGGATCCTCAGAATTCAGATGATCAAGATTGCATAGATGTATGTGTTCTGGGAATTTTGGCTATTAACAGTATAATATTTAAAGCCACTTAAATGAATGAATTGACTTGAAAAGGATTCGTTCATTTTGATGAACATCACTACTGATGTGGGAATTTGAGCTGGATCCTGTTCAGCTCTTCTGGATCTGATGTCGTAAACCAGCACAACAATAGCAACCACAGCAGCCGCGCCCACCAGCGAAGTGACGACCAATCGGATCACGGCTTCAGCAGCATCACAACCTTGGACTGAGTCTGAGGAGTAAAAGCATGAAACTGAGATCAGCTCAGTGAACGAATGCTAATATCAGTAATATCAGCGATGACGTACCTGAACATGTGTGACAGAGTTGAGTGATGTCCAGATGTTGAGTCTGCTCAGTGAATGAACCGTTCAGCACACATCTGTAGGGGTTTTTATCCTGATAGTCCACCTCCAGAGGCAGAGAGAGACTGATGCTGAGATCAGACACACTGATGCTGGACAATAAACCGTTTCCTTTGTACCAGGAGAGAGTCACATGACTCACATTCACAGCTGAACACAGCAATGAACATCTGGACACTGATGATGATGATGATGATGAAGTTTGAGGACAGTAACTGAAGATGACAGGAACAGGTAGAGGTGCTGGAAAACATGAGAGAATAAAGATAACATGATGATAAATGAAGATGATCTGATTACCCAGCTAACAGGAAACATTCTCATAACTTTGGCTAACGTTCTGGCAATGTTCTCTCAAAGTTATGAACAACCGTTCTTACTGTAACGTTAATACAGGGATTGTTCAATGTTATCTGGTCTTCAATAATGTTCTCAAAAGGTTAGCACAAAAATGTTATTTAAAAATTATGGGTTTTTTAAATGTCCTCATAATGTTGGGAGAATTATTTTTAGAACATTCCTGGGAATATCCTTTAAACATTAAAATGACAACCAACTTCATATGAATAAGGTTGTGTGCACTGTTATAAAAGAACATCATTGGAACATGGAAAAGTTCTGTTACCTGTCCAGTAGTTATTGTTACTAACTTTCCACTTAAATTTATGTAAAGTTTGTGAAATTCTTAGAATTAAACACTTTTGACAATACATGATTATTACATGAACATTGTTTGAAGTATTTGATTAGTATTTGACTGTGTTGACAGAAAACATTCGTTGAACAAATTTCTTCGAATGTCATTTAAAATATTAAGGATCACTAACTTTCTGGCATAACATTTTTTCATTTTACAAAGCAAAATCCCCTGAGTTTCATGAAAAATGCTCAGTGTTCATGTGTCCACACTACAGATTGTTAAATAACACTGAAGCAGTGTTGGAGTTAATTCAATTATTGAGTATTAGTGATGAAACCATGAAAGAAAGAGGCACAAACATTTGTGTTTCCTGTATTTAGGCTCTTGACACTTGATTGTTCAGCTAGTTTTTCTCTCCAGCTGCTTGAACAGTGTGTTCAGAAAACTAAAGGCAGAATAACATCAGACGATGTTGGCTGTAAGTTAATGTCATTTGTGAAGTGGTTTGATTCACTGATCTGGTTTGTCACCATTGTTGAGGTTTGTATGACCTGAGTGTCTCAACTTTTTTACAAGTGGTTGTAGCATTTTTGGAAAATCTCTCAGAGACCCCTTCAGTTTTACAAGTAACCTTCGTATCACAATGGCCATATTTATTACTTTTTTAAAAAAATATTCTTTAAAGCTTCAACTTCATGACTATTTAAATAAGTTAACTGCTTATTAAAGCAGGCATGTTGATCTGACTTTTTAATCAATATCTTTATCAATGCACAAATATTCTGTGAAAACACTACATCAATTGCTAAAGAGAAAGAAGTTAACAAAAGTCAAGCGTCAACTAAAGTAAACACTGATTTTCAAATAAAACTTATTTTCAACCAAACATCAACTAAAGATTTAGGAACATCGTAGTGACATTTAATTTTTTTTTCCTCTAACATAAAAAAACCTGGACATTTTGATGTTTAATGTTGGGGAAAAAAAATTGTTAGCTGGGTAGAAAAGGAAAGACGACAAAACTGTTCTGACCAAGACTGGTCACAAAAAGAGCATAAACCTGAACTGCATATAATCTGAAACTTGGAAATTACATTTAAAACAACATTTAAGTAATAATATACTTCTTTATGTTCACTTTTAAGCTGTAATAAAAGAGTTAAAACCAATGTTAAACTCACCATAGACGCTGAGCATGAAAAACTCCATAGTGTGGTTGTTCTGTAGTTGATAAAATCCAGCGTGTTCAGTTCTGGTGTTTGTGATGGTCAGAGATCCAGTTTCACGATCCACCTGTAGTCTGTCTCTGAATCTCCCATCAAGAACATCGTCATATACAGAGATGCGGTCTCCTGCTTCAGCTATTAAATAGTTTCCAAACTTCCAGAGAATGTTCCTCATTTCTCTATCAGTGTGTAAAGTGACAGAATTCCCCTCCATCACTGACACTGACGTCATCTCATCTTTATCACCAAACACACCTGAAGAACGAACAGAAACAGGGTTTGTCACAGACTATGATTTTCAAATGCCTTTTATGAATTTTACCTTTACCTTATGAATACTAATTTCACAAATTTCACAAAATTTATTTGAGCTTCTGTGTTGTTATATAAAGGAAATGTAGAAGAAAAAAACATTTTGTTCATAAGTCATAAAAACACTTCAAACTCACCAAACAGATGCCACAAGCACAAACTAAACCGAACCATGTGAAACATTTTCTGCAACAGTTTCAGTTCACAAATAAAAAAAACAGGTGTATTAGTACAATACAATGACAGCTGCTATGTAAAAACAACCATACGTCTTTAACCGAGTTGATGTGTGAGTTGTTTTTTTTTTTTTTTTTGTGAAGGTTACCACATTGAGCTCCAGTAGCCCACAACTTCCTATGTAGATTGATGGCGTAATCTTCAACTAGTCAGTGAGAACTTCGTGGTCACTTTATTTGAGAAGTTAAACATCCCTCAGCCTGTTAGCTTCCCCCCACCACCTCTTTTGAAAAAAAAAAAAGAAAGAAGAAATGTCACACCCAAATGAAAATAGATGCAGTTCATGAAGCCTTTGCACTGCAAACATTAGTTTGTAGACACTTGAAAGTAGACACTTGGTAGTTTGTTGTCATCAAGTCAGAATTAATTGTTGTAATAAAGGGGGAAAAAAACTTCAAGGGCTTAAATGTACTGTGAAGTTAATTAAAACGTATTTGTATGAAATGTCTTTAAAAGTCATCAGTCTATTGTCTCTATTGTTTTATGGTGTAAACTGCCTCATTCAGTTTCAGTCTTCCCTGCACACATTCACACCTCTCCAGTCTGGATATCCTCTTATGTTCAGCTTTTTTAATCACAATATTTTAACCTAGTATTTCTTTGATCAAACTTCACCTTCTGTGACTTTGTATCAAATGCCCTTCTTAAAAAGAAGAAAAACATTCCAATGATCTTTACTTTTCGAAATTAATCAAAATATAATCATTCCTGGTAACAGGTGCATAAGAGCTAGCTAACATGTTAGCTTAGCACAGCATCAAAACATGACAATTTATGAGATTAAAACCATGTTTTTGCTCCAAACTCACTTTATTGGTCAGTTGAGTGTTTGAAATAACTTCCTTCTGTGATATGATGTGGCTTTGTATCACAGAATGAGACAGAAAATATATTATTTTATATATATTCTGTATTGTGATAAAGGCTGTGTTGATACTCCTCTCCATAGACATTTGAAGTAAACACATGAGAACCAATCAATATTTCTCCAAATGTGCAGACTTTTAAACTGAAAGCCCTGAGCGACGACCTCAGGCTGACGAAGGGAGATGAACATCAAACATCTTAATGCTTGAGATTCAAACTAGAACATCTTTCAGTCTATTGTTCTCAATCTAAACTGACTCCATACACCATGACAGTGCTTCAGATTTCACTGGTCTTTGCAACACGTTTGAGGACACATGAGCCAGGCTGGAAATGAGGGGCGGAGTTACATTCATCTGAAATAAAACAATTTTGTAACATTATAAATATCTTCTTTTCTGTCACTTTTGATCAATATAAGGCATCCTTGCTGAATAAAATTAATTTATAAAAAAAAAAAAAAACCTCTTACTGAGCCCAAACTTTTGAACGTTAGTGAATAATGTTACAATAGATTTCTATTTAAGATAAATGCTGTTCTTTTGAACTTTCTATTCATCAAATAATCCTGAAAAAAGAAATGTGCACAACGGTTTTCAACCGTTGATTGATAATAATCAGAAATGTTTCTTGAGCATCAAGTCAGCATATTAGAATGATTTCTGAAGTATCATGTGAAACTGAAGACTGGAGTAATGATTTACATTACAGGAATAAGTTGCATTTTAAAAATCTAACCAAATAGAAAACAATATATAAATACAAATATTCCAAAATACCAGTAGCCTATACATAACTGATGAGAAATTAATGGGTATAGACTTATGCTGAATGCGTGTCAATGGGCCATTACTGGAGATAGCACACCGCAAACATCTACACATTTGCACACTTCATCAGCCGTGCATATTTATAGCACATTTTACACATTTACACCTGAACAGATATTTGCGAGCACAAGCTTTATTGATGATAACGAGACAGCATAAACACTATAGTCAAAATATAATCTAAACATTAAAATATTATGTCATACACCATACAATTTAAATACCTGATTTAAATATAACTAATAACTTGTCTATTAGGACATACTTCAAATTTTAATACTCCAAATACTGGCCGGCAAGTCTGGAAATAGTCCAACAAATATAAATACAAATGTACTCATCCGAAATTGTATCCACGGCTGGATTAAGTTGTTCAAAATAATTCCCGCTCTTCTCATGAAATCCAAGACGAGCTGAAGAGCTTCCTCACCTATGTAGCGTGGACGTGGAACCTTCCAAACACGCAGGAAAGTGAATGAAACTTATGATGAAAGTTTTGGTAACACTTTATTTTATGGTGCCCTTGATACAGAGTAATTACTTAATTAATTACTTAGTAATAGACTTTATAATAACATGTAACAAAATGTACTTAACATGTAACTAAGTTATGGAACAGCCTATACTTACAGATTGTAATTACGCACATGTAATAGGCAGCTACTGTTACACATGTGTAACAAGCCGAGTCTGTTACATACGTGTTACGGACTTGGTACACTGTAATTTTGTAAGAAAGTACTTAGTATAACACAATGTAACAACAAGTACTTAAATATGTTAGGCTACTAAGGTCTGCAGTTACACATGGTAAATGTGTATGTTCTGTAGCATTACTTGTATGTAACATAAAATAAAGTGGATCAAGATTGTACTTAACCCTCTGGGGTCTAAGGTGTTTTTGGGGTCCTTGAGATGTTCTGACATGCCCTGACATTTGTGCTTTTTTCAGTTGCTTATAAACATATTAATGGCAAAAAAAAAAGTACACACTATTTAGCACAAACAGGGCTACCATGATATGTGAGCAACAAGAATGTACATGTCTGCATTTTTGAGAGAATAATGTTTATGCGTGGTTATTGAAAAAAATAAAAAATAAAGTTTCTGAAATAAGGCCATAAAACACATTCTAAATATGTGCCAATAAGACTTTTGTCTAATGGATGTCATCACCTAGTGTTTTTTCTTCAAAATGAAGTGAAAATCACCCTGCCTTATCATTCACATAACACAATACATTGATTTGAAATTTGCAAAGCACTTTCTGTTTGGAAAGGCAATATGCGGAGTGGGCGTATTGCATATTTAGTGGTTCACACCTTAGGAGACAGTGGGGCCTGCATACTTAATTAGCCATTCATTCAGGTGAGTCACTGAGCCACAAGAATGCAAGAGCAACAGTTGGAAGCATCTCAATTTTTTTTTATTTTTCCACATATTGTGCTTGCAATTTGGCCTATAATATCCAAGGAAAACATGTCTAGTAATTGTGCAGTTAATTCTCATACTGTATTTTCAGTTTTGGAATATTTATCCTTTCCCCAAATTTGTCACTAATAAAACACAATAAAAATTATTTAAAGAAAAGGCTTATATTTACCTTTTAATAGTTTGTTTACATCTACCTTGTAAATATATTTTTTTATTAAAAAGGTTACAATTACAACAACAATTCAAGTGTAATCTTTCTTTGTAAAAACTAAAGTATACATTTTATCATACATATTTCAAAGTTAAGGATTTGATTGATTGATTATTTGATTATTTTTGACAAAACATACTATATTTAACATGCGCAAATATTGGCAAACAAAAGCTTATTTGAGGTGGCAGATATTTTACATTAAAAATGTATAATCTATCCAAAACAAATCAACGAAATGTTGTCTTTCATATGTCTGTAACATAGGTCTTTCATTTTTATTATAAGAAATATAAATGTTAATTTGCAGTTTAATACGTTGCTTATACAAATACATTTTATTTCAACATATTTCAGTCGATTTTTACTCAGTATAGCAATACAGTTTGCTAAAACCGAAACATTCATTCACAAACAGAAACGCCTGACTGTAACGTTGTTTTTATGAAATATTAGGGCATATAAATGTTAATTTTCAGTTTAATACGTAGCTTACAAATAGCCTACATTTTATTTCAACATATTTCTGTCGATTTTTACTCAACTCAGTATAGCAATACAGTTTGCTAAAACATCATCATTCATTCACACAGAAACGCAATTTAAATTTAAACTGTCTTTTTGCGAGCTGTGATAAACAGCGCGCATCTCTGCGGCTGCCGTTCATTCATTCACAGAAACGCGATTAACTTGAGAAGGAAAAAAAACGTACTACATATTCGGATCCTCTCTCCTGCAATACCCGCACTCTGAGGTAGATTTTCCATTATTATTATTCCTCACAGCGCTGCCAGATGGTGTAAACACGCTACAATGATATGATTAAACTTGTGTTTTCTCGAGCTGATATGGGGGCGTTCACAGGTTTGCTTGGATCGCCTCAGTAATTTGCGTTTGAATAGCGCGCGCTCTCCGTGGGCGGAGTCACATTACATTTGAATCAGCTGTAATGAGCTCGACTGGAATCGCTCTCTTTTAATACAGATTTCACAAGATGAGAATATTTGTTTTTTATATAAATTACCTCATTTAAAAGAAGAGAATTCAAGCTTCATGCCTGTGTGACTGTATGCCTGTTTGACTGAGTATTCGCTGAGTTACAGTTCATTTTCGGACGCGTTTCAGAATTGACTTCACTGACGGAGAGTAGGTAGAACTCGCATCATGTTTATTTTTCTTTATTTGGCGAAAAGCACAACACTTTGTTTTTATTATGAGCATACACACAAAAAATACACACTAAACAGGATCGATTGATGTATAACACAAGCATATAAGATAAAAATTAATATTTTTTTTAATTTATTTTTTGCACTCATACGGAAAAAAACGAGTCTATCGCGCCGGCGCGATAGCCGACCTCAGGGGGTTAAAGACTACAGCCAGTAGGAGGAGCTGTTCCGCATGTGTTCAACCCGCCCATAGAGGGTGGGATCTCACTCACAGAATGTACACACAGTCAGCCTTTCTTTGGAAGCTAAGCTAGCAAGCTCTTGTTCTGTGGAGAAAGCTGAATAGTAGGAGAAAGCTGAGTAAGTAACCATCCTCTTTTTCCCGGACTTGTCCGGCGGGCGAGATCGTTCAAAATGTCCGGGATTCAGCTTTTGCTTTCTGCGGTCGCCATTCATTGTTTACATGCACACCTTTCAATCTAACTGAATTCATTCCGATTGGTGAATCTGAATGTAGTGTTTACATGAACGCTAAACAAGTGATCGGTTGATGTGCATTTTACCATTGCTAAGAAAAATTCCCGCTCCTCCGTGAGAGATGCGAGACCCGGCGCGTCTCAGTAATCATGCCACCGCCCTCGCGCCGTTCTCCCGCGGCCGTCAGCCTCGTCCTGCTCGCCACAGTAAACATGAGGAATGGCGACTGTAGAACGCAAAATACGAATCCCGGACATTTTGGACGATCTCTAAATCCCTGGCAAACTCATCACGTAGGCTAGCTTTTTCAACTGCGCACTCTTACCGATAGGCGTGGCCTCCTAAGGCAGCGAAGCAAGTGCATTCTGGGAGTTGTTGTCTTTCATCCACATAAGCCAAAAATACATTTTATGGCTTTTCTCAGTCTAGAAAGCTCCAAATTCAAATATTTCTTCACATTTCTTCTACTTAAATGACCTATTTTAAATACACATTCATCTTCCCAGAGGTGAAGTATCCCTTTAAGTGTACTTTGTGTATACATACCTTATCCATCTCTGCCTTAGTTTAATTTAACTCACTAGTTCACAGCTTAAATGCATGCAGTAGTTTCCTAATTACATTGTAATTACATAATATTACACAGGTATAAGCTACGTAAAATAAAGTGTATCAAGAATGTACTTAAGTGTACTTTGTGTATACATACCTTATCCATCTCTGCCTTAGTTTGATTTAACTTACTAGTTCACAGCTTAAATGCATGCAGTAGTTTCCTAATTACATAATATTACACAGGTATAAGCTACGTAAAATAAAGTGTATCAAGAATGTACTTAAGTGTACTTCATGTGTATCTATAAACCTTATCCAACTCGGCTTGTTACACATGTGTAACATTAGCTGCCTATTACATGTGTATAATTACAATCTGTAAGTACAGGCTGTTCCATAACTTAGTTACATGTTAAGTACGTTTTGTTACATGTTATTACAACGTCTATTACTAAGTACCTAATTAAGTAATTACTCTGTATCAAGGGCACCGTAAAATAAAGTGTTACCAAAGTTTTTAAGGTATTGTTGGGGGCGTTTACCATTTTACATGGATCGCCTCAACACATTATCTTATGAATAGCACTCTGTGCGTGGGTTTTATTACATTAACGATAATTATCTGAGCCAGGAGAAACTGTACATCTCTTTAGTTTCATACAGATGACATTGCCGGAGAATATTTGTTTTAAATGTGAATTGCTTTACTTAAAAGTATACAATTCAAGCTTTCTTTAGACGTATGTTTCATGTTTGTGCGATAAGTCTTTGCTGAGTTTCAGTTCATTACTTTTTTCAGAAAGTTTCTCACTGAGACAGCGACGGCTGAAAGCGCACCCTGTATATTTTCTTTATTTTACAAAAACACAAGGATTTGTTGTTATTGTGAGTGTACACTAATAAAAGTAGACCCTTTGTAGTTTATAATGATGTATAATGACTAATATGTATGGCCAAAAATGACTGAGTATTTTAAGTTGTTTACGCTGCCATGAGGAAAAAATCCAGCAGAACAAGCTGGCACATTCTTCGGGCTCAGAGGGTTAACCTTTTAACCAGCACTCCCAAAAGCCAAAAATGACATTCCCTGTAGCTCTTGAACCCTTTGGTCTACCTGCATAATCCAGTTCCTGTTTGAAAGCAGACACTTGACCATTTATAGTCAAAGGCTGTGTTTACACTAGGCATTAACATGCGACCTGTATCCGGATGTTGTTTAAAAATCCAAAGTTTAAAGAGTCCTATATTGTTTTGGGTAACACTTTATTTTGATAGTCCGTTTGTTGAGACTTTACTAGTTATTAGTAGCCATTCAGTAGCTTGTCAACAGTGCATCAGTTGACATTCAACAACACTGTGTCAACAGACAAGTAACATACGTTCAACTGACTGCCTATAGACTATAAGGTACAATTCACATGTTAATCTACAGATTTTACAAAAAAGTGCCTGTTGACTGTCAACATTATTTTGCAAAAGGTTATTAACCAATTGGCGACTAACTTTCAATTGTCAACTAACTTTCTGTAGATTGAGTACCAACAACTCAAGATCAATCTGTCAGTTAAATGTCAACAGTCATGTCAGCATATGAAGTATATGATACTGTATATCCTACTCAAGGGGTCTCATGCATCAAATTAATAATTATTTTAGCTGATTTAAAAACGTTTAAAAAAATGTTTTAACCATTTGTAGATAATCTGTTGATAGTCAACTAAAGATTACATGTAGTTGCTTATTTGTTGCTTGTCAACAAATAAATTGTTCATGATCAGTAGACTATTAATAGACATTCTCAACTAAGCGTTAGTAGATATATTTTAGGACTATCTAATTAAAGTGAAAAAGAGTTTATATCAGTAGAAAGTCTATAACCTATCAACAGATTAATATATTGTTTAATATGATCAGTTGACTATTAATAGACATTATCCACTAAGTGTTAGTAGATATCTTTTAGGACTATCTAATTAAAGTGAAAAACAGTTTATATCAGTAGAAAGTCTATAACCTATCAACAGATTGCATACCTATACTGACTGAAGTAAAACAAACACTATGGCCAGCACATCAGAGAAAGAAAAAAAAAAAAGAAAAAAAAAATACAACCCATTATTTACTTGGATATCACGATCACATCTTACTGAACCATCTGAAAAAATATATATATTGAGCATTCCAAATGAGAAAACTCAATAGTCTACATCATTTCAAATGCCCAAGTCCAAGATCCAAAGTTATAAACAACAAATAAAAATAATTATTAATTAATACATTTAGCCTTTCATGACAGTAAGTTTTACAGAAAATCGCATTTATTAAATGCAGTTTAACGTTATAACAGTTAACCCTTAACAATACCTTCTTTAATCGTTTAACCATTTTCTAACATTTAGTTTATTTAACGTTACGGTGAGACACAAAAGGCGTTTTCTCCTATAGAACCATAATACACCAAAACACAATATAAATGAACAAAATACATAATTTTTATTAGCTAACGTAACGTTAGATGTAATCCAAATCTTTATAATCCATACGCAAGCAAGAAACAGATCCAAATTCAGCCCTTCATCCACATACAACGATCTCCATCTCCATTCAGCAGCGACCGTAAATGTCAAATCCCGCGCTCATGATGAATTTAAATGAAAAAATCGCGCCCTCAAGAAGCGTTACGACATGTTTTACGGCAGTGATATCAAACGCTCATTGGCTCTCGCCTGCTTCGTCACAGATTGCAGCATGCCGTGTTTCAGTTGAAACAACATTGAAATCAGTGTTGCCAGATGTACGATAATTATCGTATTTGTACGATAATTTCGACCTCTGTACGATGTACGATCAATAATGGAAAAAATCCTATAATGTACGATAATTTCAGAACTGTGTGACACTTCAAATGATGGTCGTTGTAATAGGGCTTCTCATTGATCTAGCTGTGGATTCTACGTCTACCGGGGGAAGAACGTGTAGAGAGAGGGAGCGAGAGACCTTGCGTGTGTGTGCTAGTGTGCCTCACGAAGCGCATGTAAGGACCCAACCAATCAATTGTAAGTGCGGGCGGGCTTTTATCTATACTCCCGAATCAGAACCCCCCCCCCCCCACACACACACACACAAAAAAATAAAATAAAATAAAAGTTCATAAATAGAGTTCATGTTAGTTAAAGTTGGTTAAAAGGTGTGCTGGTTAAAAGTATAAATATAATATGTAGAGTTTAATAAATAAGACTATTTACAGTTAAAGATAAATTCATATAAAAGTCTTTAAGTTTCATCTGCGAGAAAAGTAGAGAAGAAGAAGCTGTGTTTATCTGTGTAACCTAACCTGTTACCTGTCACATGTCAATCATTTAATTCCTGTTTTGCTTGGTTGTGTTAATACTTGAGCCAATCAGAGTAACAGATTTCTTGACACCCAGAAATGACTTTGTTCAGGTTGGGAAGTCTGTCATTTTCATGTCGTTGACTCGTGTACGATAATTTTCTTCCAAATACGATAATTTTGATCTTCTGGTACGATACTTGGACATTTCCAATCTGGCAACACTGATTGAAATGCAGAAGCGCGTGCGCGCGCGCCGTTTTCATGCAGAGGGAAGCTGGGTTAACATTTTCATGGATTAATAACTTAAATTCTGCTCTGTCCCTTATACAAAACTATTATATACTGCCAGAGAGGACTGCAACACATCGTCATTTGAGCGACTTTTGGTACTGATTTACATTTTCGCAATAAATTATTATGATTACACATCTGTTGTTTTTCTTCATAAGTTTAGCCTGCATAACGTTAGTTTTAAGAAATGGTTATGGGTAGGTTTAGTGGCAGGAGTAGGATTAATGTTAGTGGCTCAAAATATATTTTAATGCTATTAATAAAACTGGCATTTCCCTACACATCTCTGTCCATAAAGTGTTTTATTCTTTTTATATTCTGTATAAAATGAGTAATTTATATTTAGGTGTGGGAGTAGGGTTAAGGGAACTTACATTTATCTATAAAACAGTATAAGGGAAATGATACAGATATCTTTATGATTCGTAAACGTTTTGTAGCTGTGAATTCGTAATAATTCTACGTTGCAGACATGTCTGTATCATACGTTTCAGCATCTATCCAAACGTACAAAAAAGTATGTTTTCAATCTGTTGATAGGTTATAGACTTTCTACTGATATAAACTGTTTTTCACTTTAATTAGATAGTCCTAAAATGTATCTACTAACACTTAATGGACAATGTCTATTAATAGTCTACTGATCATAAACAATTTATTTGTTGACAAGCAACAGATCTAATCTTTAGTTGACTATCAACAGATTATCTACAAATGGTTAACAATTTTTTAAAAACTGTTTTAAATCAGCTAAAATAATCATAAATTTGATGCATATGAGACCCCTTGAGTAGGATATACAGTATCATATACTTCATATGCTGACATGACTGTTGACATTTAACTGACAGATTGATCTTGAGTTGTTGGTACTCAATCTACAGAAAGTAAGTTGACAATTGAAAGTTAGTCGCCAATTGGTTAATAACCTGTTGCAAAATAATGTTGACAGTCAACAGGCACTTTTTTGTAAAATCTGTAGATTAACACTTGAATTGTACCTTATAGTCTATAGGCAGTCAGTTGAACGTATGTTACTTGTCTGTTGAAACAGTGTTGTTGAATGTCAACTGATGCACTGTTGACAAGCTACTGAATGGCTACTAATAACTAGTAAAGTCTCAACAAACGGACTATCAAAATAAAGTGTTACCTTGTTTTGTATTGATTAAAGACACTCATGAATGTGTGAGTATTTATTAAGGAGTTTGTCAATAGTATGATTATTATATGGTAGAATGGTGAACACTCCCATGTTTAAAATGTCAATCAGTATATGCTCAAAGAGCTTATATATTTAGTGGCAAAAAATGTGGAAAAAAATTCAAATGGTCTCAGTTTTTTAAGCAAAAATGCAGATGCAAATAAACACACAACTTGACCACTATTTGAAACTGAAATAAAATTCAAGTAACGTTGTGCTAATTTAAAGGCATTTATTTGTATGCTTGACAAATATTATGCAAAATGAAGACAAAATTCAGAGCAGGTGAGAAGCAAACTCTTAACAAAATATTGTCAATGCTCACAATCAGTCCTGCTGGTTACATACAGTTGCGGTCAGATTCATTGCCCATCACTGGAAGAGACTTGATTGTGTGACAGACATGTGTGCTGTTAAGAGTGTGTTTATGCTATCTCCAGAGTTAACCTGCATAGACAAAATCATAAGTACAGTGAGAAACTGTCATGGTTATGTTCAATTAGTTTAATTTTCATGGATATTAAGGTTGTTTTTTCAGTCACATGTTCTCCTTTGTCTTAGGGGCTGTTTACACGACAACGTTTACAACTAAAAACGGTACAAAAAATATGCGTTTTGGCCGTTCATTTACATGACAAAAGCGTTTTGGGAGTCTGAAAACGCAAACTTTTGAAAATGGGTTTTAAAGTCCAAGTTTTTGAAAACAGTCTCTGTGTAAACAACAAAAGCGCAAACCTCTGAAGACGATGACGTCATGTACATGTGTATTGCGTGTTCAGTCTATAGTGTTTCATCGCCATCTAATGGCCTGGCAGCAGAATACAGCGTTTTTAGTCGTTTTCATGGATCCGTGTGAATGGGGATCATTTTGACAATGGTGTCATCTGTACGCAGAAAATTTATGGGAAAAACTAATCCGTTTTAAGCATATCGTCGTTGTGTAAATGTACCCTTAGTTTCCCACCAATCATTCATTTCCATGGACACTGATTAATCATCACAGCTGTCTATTTAATTTCCTCTGTTTGTAACCCTCATTGTTCAGTCGCTATTGGTTGTGCGTAGCACACTGTTTCATATTGTTGAATTGCTTTTTTTGCAGTACCTCTTGAGTTATTTAATAAATCTTGTTTTATTTTTAATTCATCTTCCTTGGAAAAACTTTACAGAAACCTAATGTACAGTGTGAGTTTTTAGATTTAGTTTTTAGGTTGGGAACATGCAATCATTTAGTCCACAACAGGGTAGGGAAAATCTGAATTTAAGAATGAAGGAAGAACTCCCTTTCAATTCATGAGTTATCATTGAAATATTGAATTGATTACTTCCCAGAAGATAATAATTTTAGATTAGAATGACAGGTGTAGGAATTTACTGAATTTTAATTCAAACACATCAATTATCTTGTAAGTCAGTTTCAGTTAGTTTAATCCACAATAATGCATTCTGTTTGCTGCGTCAAATTGGAATCCAAGCTTGAAGCACAACTTTGGTGTGTACAGTAGTGACTCACTTCACTTGTTCATATAATCCTTTAGATTGGTACAGAATAGAATTAACTTGCTCTTGGTTACAGAGAAGTTCAAGTATGCCCTTTCCTCGCTAACTTGTTTCTTTGACTCGGGTGTATGTTGTTGCTACTTTTGGTACCTGTGCTATTGACCTATCAGTAAGTAAATCAGCCATGGCACTCACTGATGAGCAAAAGGTCGAGTCAGAAATGACCTCAGGAAATGGCCATTGATGAGGAAAAGTACCCACTGACTTGGTGGAAAACGAACGAAAAAAGGTTCCCGTTCATGGCAAGATTAGCATGGAAATATCTGTGCATATGTGCTACCAGTACTCCATCAGAGCGGGTCTTCAGCACAGCGGGTAGTGTATTTACTCCAATCCGCAGCTTATTAAAACCAGAGAAAGTGAATATGTTGGTATTTCTGGCCAGAAACACAGAAATTTAAACATGTTCTATCGTGAAAGATATTAGACTTCTTTACGCACTTTTCGCAATCCGTTACGGAGCTATTCAATTTTGATTTCACATCGGTCTGAGTGTTGTTCCCGTTTTCTTCTTCTTGATTTGTTGTTCTTCTGTGTTTTAATAAATGTGTGTTATCAAAATCACCTTCATTCTTTCATTTGATTTGACATTATGGCCAAGGCGAATTGTCTTTAAAAGTATTAACCAGACAAAAGTTATTTGACATTTGCTTAAGTCTTAACTGCCGCTTCAGTGCAGTAGCCACAGAAGAGCTATGTGACAATGAGCAAGATTTCCTGAGACACTACAATAGGCTACTAATAATTCATTAATAAGGGCTGTTTTCTTGTACAAAATTTAATATTTTAAGTTAAATGTACAGTGTAAGACATGTAAAAAAGACAATAGTACGGTGGCCGAGAGAGCTCAACGTGCCGCAAATGAAGAAAACACATGCAAACAGAAAAAAACGCATGCAAACAGAAAAAAACACATGCAAATAGAAAAAAAACCACCAGCGAATAAGAAAACATCTTCATCAGTTTTACAACTCACGTGCGTCCCAATACTCACAACACAACCAAATACGGAAACGCGCTGCAAAAGTTCACAACAAAACCAAATACAGAAACGCGCTGCAAATAGAACAGAACACAACGGAAATGTTTCCGGGGAACCCAATAAGTGACGGACGGACGGCTAGAACGTGCTTACAGCTGTCTACTTTTATTATTATTATTTTTATTTTGCAAAACATACAAAGATGACACGTTTATGACATACAACTTTGTATACAATATACAAAATGTATTTGCGATATGTTCAATGTCATAAGAATACTAAAAAGAACAATGAGCTGAAGACTAAAATAAATAAATAAATAAAAAGATAGAGAAAAAGAACGAGGAAAAGACATTAATCTATACATCAGTTACATTGAACACATTTTGTCATGTTATGTTATAATAAGTTTCATAAGAAATGTTAGAATGTAGCTATAGGTCCAAATATGAGACGGCAAGTTTTAAAGTTGAGACACTCACACAAAGATATAACACATATTTTAAAAACTTTGTTGTATAAAATGTATATTTATTTGCAACAGTTATGTTAACAGCATTAATACTATATTTCTGGTAAGAACAGCTATTCAGCTGATGGACACGCGCTGCGTTGTCATGGGAACATCCCAGGTGAAAATAATGAGGAAATTACGTTGTCTTTCGTTGCTCCCTTCATCAACATAATGGCACACAAGTGCCCCGCTCACTCCAAAGTGCCCAATTCAAGGGCTCTGCCGTCTGCCCTTTTAAGAGAGTAACGTTAGGGCATAGGTAAAGCCAGAGCCCGCGTCTCTCTGGTAAAGCTCGCGAGCCGTCCGTCCGTCACTTATTGGGTTCCCCGGAAACATTTCCGTTGTGTTCTGTTCTATTTGCAGCGCGTTTCTGTATTTGGTTTTGTTGTGAACTTTTGCAGCGCATTTCTGTAATTGCAGCGCGTTTCCGTATTTGGTTGTGTTGTGAGTATTGGGACGCACGTGAGTTGTAAAACTGATGAAGATGTTTTCTTATTCGCTGGTGGTTTTTTTTCTATTTGCATGTGTTTTTTTCTATTTGCATGTGTTTTTTTTTGTTTGCATGCGTTTTTTCTGTTTGCATGTGTTTTCTTCATTTGCAGCGCGTTGAGCTCTCTCGGCCACCGTACAATAGGCTAACAATGTCAAGATCAATATTTGTGTAGCCTGACACGGTATTTTCACAGACTAACATATCACGTCTCTGGCATAGATTACAATATTTAAAATAGCATGCATATGCATTAGTTATATTCTCAATTTAATTTACAGAGAAATCCCTGCAAAGTTTTGTTAACTATTGAACAGACTAAAATTAATGTGTGTCTGGGTGGGAGGCGTGGCATCACGATAGTGGCTCACGATGATATCGTCCATCGGCACAACCCTATTAAATGTAAATTCATTTAATCTTACACCGTGGTATATGAACAGTGTTGATCCTAGATGTTGTCATCTGCGATCATGACGACCGTAACATGAGGCTTCTCCCTTTTGCAAAGTGATCTGTAAACCCTTCCAAATTAATATTGTTACCCACCATATTCATTTTAAAATCTTTGATATATCCCTCCATGGAATATTTAAGCCCCACTTGAAATCTCCTCGATGAGAGGTGGTCCTTCTGTGTCCAAAATTTATCAAAAACATCTTGGGACAAGGTTTTCACACTGACAGCTGTCATTGTAAGACAGTTAGCAACTCTGCTTGTCCGAGTTCGCAACAGTAACTAAGGGGGACGGGGCTTACCGATTGGTCAATTGGAACAAACAAGGCCCTTGATCACTGGAAATCAGCTCAGGAGCCGATTAATATTTGTTATTATAAGGAGATTTATTATTTACATTTATTTCCTTATAAATTAGTTTGACGCACCGCTCTGTAGGCTTATAGGTATGCTTGGGCTGCTAGGGAAAGTATGTTAAATCACACAATACAAACAAATAAAATATTACAATAAACTATGACTGTATAACAAACAATCATGAAGGATTTGACAGTTAAATCTCAATAATTCATATTTCACACACTAGAGTTGTATGGATTAGGGGTAAATTAAGCGTGTCACAAAATGTTGCATTGTGGTATATCTGTCTGAAGTGTACATATTGAGTAGACTTGCTCCCTCTGTCAAAATCAAGGGTTTGAGGGTCTGTCCATATAAGCCTCCATCATTCACTTAAAGTGGAAAACACTTAATAATTGTGGCAGGGATTCCCCTGAGGGGAAGTGCTTAGGGAATTCACAAGTGTGTGTCTAAAACAAACTGGAACACATCCTCTGTGTAATGATGGACAGGATTAGAGGAACAAGCTCCTCCCAAACATGGGTTTACATCTTATTTTAAGGTATACACAAATAGTTACACATACTGTGTGTGTGTGTGTGTGTGTTACAGATGTGCGTGTGTGTGTTGGGACTCACCAAAGCAGCATGTAAGGCAACTACTCTTCTTACTTGAGCCTACACCAAATAACAATATAAACAAACATTAAAAGTGTGCATTATGAATGAGAAATCACTGTGTAGATGCATGAAAGACAATCTTACTTTGGCTGGGAGGGCATTGGAAGTTTAAGCTGGTGAATTGTGGTTGAGTCTGACTCTTATATTTCTGGATGATACTCTTGATCCAGTCCTCATACTGTGACACGCGGGTGTACACACCAGGTGAATCGGGCTGAGCACAGCCATAACCAAAGCTGATGATACCAGACTGAACCCACTGTGGTTGTGATGAGCACCCATCAGTACTCATCAGTGGACCTCCAGAGTCCCCCTGCCGAAATAAATGGTTTTTCAGTTCTTGTTACTGGTTCTTGGTGCTATTTAACATAAAACAGAAATGCAAATTGATAAATCAAGTATTAGTCATTTAAAGATACAAAACTCTCGGTATATGTTCAGTGTGTGTGCAGTAATGAGTTATAATCATCTGGTTGTTATACACAGAATGCGCCTATGCCTCCATTAGGAACACCAGCACAAATCATATTATCGGTGATTTTTCTATATTTCGGTTTCTTCTTCAGCAGCTCATGGCAGACATTGTGGTCCACCACTAGAATATCAGCCTCCTGCAGAACCCCAGGATAAGGTAGATTCACTGAACACAGACACACAAACATACAACACACATCATCATGATGACTTTATGACATTAGGAGCAGATGTCTTTATCTGGAAACATTTAGTCAAATGTGGATGTGTACCTCCATGTGCAATATCACCCCAGCCCATGATCTTGCTGACAGTGTTAGTTGGGAAAACGGTGCCCTGGGCCGCCAGACACACTGGATGAATAAAATGATTAAAGGCGACTTTAGAAGTCAGCCGCAGCAGAGCAATGTCATTATCATTGGTTTTATATTTGTATTCAGGGTGAATTTCGATGTCTACGACTCCCATCCTGATTTCTTGGTTATTAGCACCCCGCTGTGTCCACTTTCCCAAGTACACTTGTAAACTGGACTTATGGACACTAAATTCAGACAGAGAGATTGAAAGAAAAGTAGACAACCATATTAAGGGACATTGCAACAATCAAGAAAGACCAGTGTTTTAGAATCTGTATGTGTGTTGGATATGGCTCTGACCCATTGACACAGTGAGCTGCCGACAGCACCCATTCGTCAGTGATGAGAGAACCGCCACATGTATGACAGGTGGGGTTGTGCAAACTAACCATCCACGGCCACGCACCCATATTGGCATCAGCACCACCCACAATACGCGGTTGTAAAGGGCCATGCGCATAAACTGTGAGAGAGATTTCAAATAAGAACAAAAATAAAACATTTAAAGCGCTATAATAATGTTAGATGTTTTGCTAACTGGTCCTTACTCTCTTTACAAAAACCTTCAAAGACATTTCAATCACATAAAACAAGTGTGATATTTCAGGACAACTTTTCAGGTAGTGGGAAAAATGTTTGCATTGATATTCCATAGAATAATCACTTTCAGCATTTTAGAGCACAATATATTGAAAATAAAAAAAGACAGTAACAGAGATAAACAATATTTGCTCCTATGTCCTTGGAACTAAGATCTTACCTTTGACACATATGAGCAGGGCCAAAGTCATACATGTTAAGCTCCACATCTTCACACAGACTCCCTCTTTCCACGAGCAGGATGGATGTCTATGTTAGTTTGCTCCACTCACAATCCTTTAAATAATGTCTCACTTATCTTATATCTCTTCTTATCACTCATTTGCCCTGTCGTTTGTCAAGCTCCTCCTCCTTTTTACTGTCATTCTTTATTCTTCACATTCTTTCTACTCTTAGTACAAAACTTTGGACTGGCTGGACATTGAGTAGAGTATGGTTTAATATAGTCATGTGAAAAACAAAGTACACTCTATTGAATTCTATGGTTTTCTGTCTTAGGCATAATAAAACATCTTCTGGTACTTGGTAGGTCTTAAAAGGAGGTAATTGTAATGGGGTGACCCTTTAAGGTGGGTGGAGCCGGGAGGAAGCTCACGGCCCCTTTAAAAACGCGGAGATTTACTGTTACTTCCGTTTTCCCTCTGGCATGGTATGCAGGTGGCGTCATTGTGTCGCAAAAAGAAGCTACCTAATATGCGTTAAGCATTGCGAGATAGTAGACAGCATAAGTGGGAAATTCACTTCTTTTGACTCTTGCCGTGGGCCTGTGAATGTCCATCTACATAAACATTTTAAGGTACGCTACTGCATTGATATGATGTTGCATTTGATAGTAGTGTCGTGTTTAATTATTGCTCGTTTATGTAGTGTGATCAAGGCCGTATTGGTGGTTGTTCACCGTTCTTACCGATCGTACCGAGGGCCAGTCAATTGTGCTGCAGGTAAGTTTATGTAGTACTTTGTGAGTTGTTTTTTTAACCGAAGATCTAATTTTAGATAGTGCATGTGGGGTTAATGGCTAAATTGGGTAATTATTTTATAGATATCTGCCCGCTGTTGTTTTGCTGCTGTGTGGCGGCTCGTTACGGTGACCAGTGGTGTTGTGCTGTGGAGATTGGAGAAGTTGTGCGCTAAAGTCCCACTGATTACTGTGATAGACGCACACGGTTATGTGCGCAGGGTTTTATGTGAGTGTGTGTTGATGCGAGCGCATGGGGGTATGTGGATGAGTCTTTATGTTGAGTGTGTGTTGATACAAGCGCGTGTTTGAGTGAGCTTGGTGCAAACGTGTGTGTGTGTGTGTGTGTGCGCGCTGAGATTATTTGGTATGGATTAATTTTGTTATATTGGTTGATTTAATTGTATTTTCTTTTCTGATAAACTTTTTGTTATATTGGTCAATTTGATAGTTCTCTTACGAGAGATTCTCTCGTACTGCGTTTGTTTACAAACGCTACGGGAAAAGGCCTCTTTTCACGAAACACTGAAGCATAAAAATTATCCTTATAATTTTGAAATATTTTAAAGTGCGTTGCAGCAGCACACAGCCATAGACGAGACGGCTCGCTCGCCATTGGCTGCTCTGCGGCAACTGCATCAGCCTATCGAGCAAGGCCTGAGGTGACGACAGGCCAATGAGGACGCTTCGCGCCCTCTGCGCCGCGTCCCGCCGAAACGGGCATGGCCTAGCTCTATAAAGGAAGCGAGAGAAGGCTGATGGGACCTGACGCTATCTGCTTGTCGGATTTAAGAAGCGCTTCGGATCTCTCTCTCCGTGCTACTAAATCCGCCGCTCAGGCCATGGGACGCTGTATGGCTTCCGCCACTGTTGCTGAGAGACATCTATGGCTGACGCAAACGGAGATGTCGGAGTCTGAGCGCATCGCGTTCCTCGACGCCCCGCTATCTTCTGCTGGTCTCTTCGGATCCTCTGTCAACGAGTTCGTAGAGAGATTCGCCGAGTCACAGAAAGCGTCGCAAGCCTTCAAGCACTTCATGCCGAAGCGCTCCAGCTCTACAGCGGGTCGTTCAAAACCGCCTGCTCGAAGCTCTCAGCCACAGCCTCCGCCGCCTGCCGCTTCATCGCAGCGCCGTCAAGACCGCAGCTCGAGACCTCGCTCTCGCTCTACTAGCCGCCGCCCCACGCCGCGTGGGCCACGGCAGAAGGTCGCGTTGAAGCCGGAAGCCCCGAAGACATCCTAGCACGCCTAGGAAAGCGCCGGTGGTTGAGTCCCGCTGCGGCCGAACTCTCACCAAAGCGCACCGCTGTTTCAGTTCCAGGATCTGCGACTGTCTCAGCGGAACCAGCAACGCGCAAGCCTGTACAAATGTTGCCCGCTTGCCTGCACACAAAAGCCGTTTTTACGGCTACCCACATAAATCCTATGAAGAGCGTATTTTCTGGTGTCCCGGCCACGGCCGATGGTGCTATAAATGTAGAGCAGATGCCCACTATCCAGTGCCCATCCCTACACACAAGCACAGCCCGTCACACAGGGCTCGCGCTCATAAAATCGACTCAGGTCGATTGCGCAACCAACATAGCAAAAGTGCCCACTGCCCAGTGCCCACAAACACTATGTTATACACGTCTCATGGTTTCTGTAAAAACGAAACCAGTGCGCGTTCGTTCTGCTCAAGCAGACAACGCACCCAAAGCAGTAAATGTGCCCGCTCCATCGCGCCCACGCTTACTCACAGACGTTATGAGCCCTCACGGGCTCGCTCGGTTAAAGGCTGTAGCGAAATCGAGAGTGAGCGCTCTGCCTGCCGCGCTCTGCGCGCCTCCCGCCTCAAATGTCATGGGCATAACTCCTATGTTACAGCACACCGAAGCGCCCCTGCCGCACAGCGGGCAGAGCGCGCTTCACATTCAGCCCCTGGCCAGCCGTGCGGATGCATGGGCTGCACTTCCAGGGGTTTCGGAATGGGTGCTAGACATTATAAAGAGAGGCTACTCGCTACAGTTTTATCGACGCCCTCGCCGCGCAGCGCGCGTCGAAACTACGGTGAATTCAGAAGTAGCACACCTACTTCGAGCCGAAATATCAAAACTGTTGGGCAAAGGGGCTATAGAGTCTTTATCTCAAGCTCACAGCGAAGGGGGGCTGTACAGCAAATACTTCCTGGTTCCCAAAAAAGACGGGGGTCTCAGACCCATACTAGATCTAAGACGGCTGAACAAAGCATTGGCGAAACGCAGTTTCAAAATGCTCACGACCGGAAAAATCCTCGCGCAGATTCGCCGAGGGGACTGGTTTATGTCGATAGATCTGAAAGACACGTATTTCCAAATACAGATAGCGTCACATCACAGGCGATTCTTGAGATTCGCCTTCGAGGGCCAGGCATATCAGTTCACAGTCCTGCCATTCGGTCTGTCCCTGGCACTGCGTACATTTACGAGGTGCATGGATGCAGCGCTCACACCGCTCAGACTCCGGGGCATGCGAGTGCTGAACTATTTGGACGACTGGCTGATTCTAGCTCAATCACTATCAGAACTCGTGGAGCACAGGACCATTTTACTCCATCACCTCGAGAATCTAGGTCTCAGAGTCAATTGGGCGAAGAGCTCTTTGAACCTCAGTCAAAACATATCTTTTCTGGGCATAATTCTGGACTCTCAGTCTATGATAGCGCGGCTGTCTCCACAGCGCGTACTAGACATTCAGCGTGCAGCGAGCCTTTACCGCTGCGGCAGGACCTTCCCGCTCAGGAGTTTTCAGAGGATGCTCGGTCTTATGGCCTCGGCATCATCAGTTCTTCAGCTGGGCTTGCTTCGCATGCGCCCTCTGCAGTTCTGGTTGAAAGGGCGGGTACCGCGCGGAGCGTGGACATCCAGTCAGCTTCGTCTCAAGGTCAATCAGAGCTGCCTCGCAGCTTTAGAACCTTGGAAGGCAAACGACTGGTACCAATCGGGGGTAAGCCTGGGGACTTACTCAAGGGTGAAAGTGGTGTCGACAGATGCCTCCACCTCGGGATGGGGAGCGCTGCTTGAGGGCAGACCGTTCTTCGGCCAGTGGTCAGAACAGGAGAAGCTCCAACACATCAACTGCCTAGAAATGATGGCAGTGGACAACGCACTGACGCGTTTTCTTCCCCAATTGAAGGGACACCACGTCTTAGTCCGATCGGACAACATGTCGGTGGTGTCCTATATAAATCGCCAAGGCGGTCTAAAATCCCGAAATTTATTCAGATTGGCGAAACGCCTTCTGGAATGGGCTCAGCACAACCTGCGCTCGCTGAGAGCGGTGCACGTGCCTGGGCTACAGAATTTGGGGCCAGACAGACTGTCCAGGGACAATGTTCCGACGGGTGAATGGTCTCTACACCACCAAACAGTACAACTGTTGTGGGAAAAATTCGGCAGAGCGGAGGTGGACCTCTTCGCGTCCCGCGAAAACGCCCACTGCCCCGTGTTCTTTTCAAAGAGCGAGAGCGCGTTGTCCCGAACGTGGCCGCGCTGCCCGCTCTATGCTTTTCCTCCTGTCTCTCTCCTGCCTCAGGTGATAGAACGGATCAGGGAAACGAAATGCTCAGTACTGCTTGTAGCACCACTCTGGAGGAACCAACCATGGTTCCCGGATCTGATGCAGTTAGCAGGCTCTGCTCCTTGGCCAGTACCATTGAGGAGGGACCTCCTCTCTCAGGCCGGGGGTTCGATTTTGCATCCTCACCCGGAGCTATGGTCCATCCACGTGTGGGCGCTCAACGGGTACCTGCTGATCTCTCAGTGGAAGTGCTGAACACTATCACTCAGGCTAGAGCCCCGTCTACCAGACGGCTCTATGCCTCAAAGTGGTCAGTATTCTCTGACTGGTGCACAGCTCGGGGTTTCTCACCCTTAAACTGTGGGGTAACGGAGGTTCTCTCCTTCTTGCAGGAGCTGCTGGATAAAGGCAGAGCCCCATCCACACTCAAAGTCTATGTGGTGGCTATCGCAGCGTTTTCTAAGTCAACTCTCGGTCAGTCGATAGGAAGGAACGATTTAGTCATCCGCTTCCTCAGGGGGGCGAGGAGGCTGAATCCTCACAGACCTCCTTCAGTCCCTATGTGGGACCTCTCTGCAGTTTTGGAGGCCATGAAAGGTGATCCTTTCGAGCCTATCAAAAACGATTATCCTCAAACATCTGTCTTTCAAGACAGTATTTTTGCTGGCTCTCGCTTCAGTGAAGCGCGTAGGTGACCTGCACGTGCTCTCCGTGAGCGCAACGTGCTTAGAGTTTGGGCCAAACGACTCAAGAGTCATACTCAAACCTAGGCATGGATACGTTCCAAAATCCCTCAACCAGTGGCGGAGCCAGAGGGGGGGTCCGGGGTGGGGGTCCGGGCCACCCCGGGTGCCACCCCAAAATTTTATTTGCTACCGGCAGTTGCTGATGCTGAAAAAAATAAATAAAAAATTACGTTCGCCGGCAGCGCGGCACGCGCGCAGTTTTCAAAAGGACGAGCAGAGGACGAGAGATAGTTGCAAGATACCGAACTTCACCGAATAAGAAAACATCATATTTGAAGTAAGTTTTTAAGGTTTAGCATCAGGGAGGTTTGCTCCGAATACATTCGGCCTAATACACGCATATACAGTAGGCTACCTTGCCGTGTGTAGGCTACGTTACAATATACAAATGTTCTAGTGAGGATAGGAGATCAAAACGCAGGCAAAGAAGAGCAGAAACAAGCATATCATAATGCGATCACTATAGGACTATGAAGCTTTATGGGTGTAGGGTGTTGATGGACTCGATCTACTGTATTTTGATCATCATTAAATCTGATCTAGATGTAGTCTTTGATAAAAATGCGATTTTTTTATAAAAAGATGCACGAAGCTAGAATAAAACAGATTTTTTTTTTTTTTAAAGCATAGGGTCTGTTCTTTCTTTTGGTATGTTCGGATATTCATACAACAAAATATTCTGGGGTGCCATGAAATTGTGAAAATGACCAAAAACACCTCTTTTTTTATACTGTTAAGATAAAAAATATTTTTAATAAGCACAAACATAGTCCAGTCATTTTATGAAAAAAGTTTTTTTCACAAATTGCAACAAAAGTAAACTCAAATAGCCTAATTTTGTATCATCAATATGTCCTGAGTAAGGAAAAGAAGTCCAGAAGAATCCCATTAGTGGAAAGTTTTGAAAACTGTTTCTGGGGATTCACTTTTTATTTTACCTACCTTTTGTCTTATGCATTTTCCTTACCATTGTCTCCTGTTCTTCCCTCAGACTCGTCCCCCAGAAACAGTCCCACAGACCCAGCCTCAAACCCATCTCTTAAAAATGAATAAAGGCTGGTTTCTAAAGTACTTCTTCCTGCCTCTATGTATTAATGTTCATTGGTATCCTAAATGGGTTCCATTCAGACATTAACATGAAGTATTTTACAGTTATATGTCAACAAGATTCAACAAGACATTTTCACCTAGCTAAACCCAATGTTTAGATCTGTTGTGGTATTTATGCAAATTAGCACATACATAATTAGATTATGCACCATTTGTCCATGTTAACAAACAATTAAAAAAAAACTTGTAACACATTTTTTGTTTGTCTTGATGTAAGTAATCAACTCAGTAATTTTCATGGTGATATCTAAAGGTTACAATTTTTACCCTATTCATGTAAGAGAAAGAATGAATAGGCGTAGGAATATGCTATATTTGGGTCTTTTTCGAAACTTTCCCCTAATGGGATTCTTCGGAACTTGTTTTTCCTTACTTAGGACATATTGAGGATACAAAATCAATTGAGTTTGCTTCTGTTGCAATTTGTTCAAGGTTGACCCCCATTTTGGCTTAAAATGACTGGACTAACAGGCAGATCAGATGCAAACAGACCCCAGCCCTTGCATCACCACTGGCTAGTCAGAGTCAGTGTGGTCAGACTTCAGGACCAGCAACAGCTCAGAGCATCTACCAGACACAGGCAGTCAATCACATACCCAATTCAGGAATTTAAGTTGAGAAGATTTTGCCAGATTAAAAGGATAGTTCACCCAAAAATGAACACAAAAAAATAATTATAAATTAAATAATTATAATTAGAAAGATGTTCAACAATTATAGACACAAACAGAGTGACACAATTCCTTCCATAAGCTTTTCCACTGTGTGTGTGTGTGTGTGTGTGTGTGTGTGTGTGTGTGTGTGTGTGTGTGTGTGTGTACTGTGTACCCCCGCAAGTAGCAGTGGCCACCCCCTGGCCACCCCATGTATAAAACTCTAGTTCCGCCACTGCCCTCAACACACCGTTTTGGGCACAGGTCATTTCCTTGTCTGCCCTGCCGGTGTCGGGCGAGGAAGGAGATGCAAGTTTTCTTTGTCCCGTAAGGGCACTAAGAGCTTATGTGTCTCGCTTATCTGCTTTTCGACAGACTGAGCAACTATTTGTCTCATTCAGCGGACGTTCTAAGGGACTGGCTGTTTTGAAACAGAGCCTATCCAGATGGATAGTTGATGCAATAGTTCTAGCTTACACTGCCAAGGGCCTGCAGTGCCCGTTGGGTATCAGAGCGCACTCCACGAGAGGTGAATTGGTCTGGCGGAATTTCTCTACAAGATATATGTATGGCGGCAGGCTGGGCCTCGCTGTCTACATTTATCAGGTTTTATAACCTAGAGGTTCCCGCCTTGCAGGCTAGGCTGCTGTCGGTATAAGAGTGCTGTCTGAAATGGACGCCAAGATTACAGGCGCTGCGTGCCGCCGGCTGCTTATGGCATGGGCAGCATTGCGTAAGACCCGCAATGTTCTGCATTTTACAGGCTTACTTCGCCTTATCTATGCGATGTTAGGCAAGGCAAGGCAAGGCTGATGTATACGGAAGGAGGTGTCCCCTCCTGTTTTCCAGGACTCTCTGTGAGTTCCCTTTGGTGATTATGCACTGTAACTCCTGGACTTTGCCTCCAGGATTATTGGTGTTTGATCCCAGCACGCACGGCGTTTTACAGTGGGTTCCCGTAGCGTTTGTAAACAAATGCAGTACGAGAGAACCTCTCGTAAGAGAACATACTCGGTTACTAACGTAACCTCGGTTCTCTCTAGAAGAGGGAACAAGTAATGCGTTCCCTGCCGTGCATGCAACTCACTCTGGTTCGCTTCGGCGGTGAAAAACCAGAGAATCAGCTTTCTCGCGCTTCCTTTATAGAGCTAGACCACGCCCGTTTCGGCGGGACGCGGCGCAGAGGGCGCGAAGCGTCCTCATTGGCCTGTCGTCACCTCAGGCCTCGCTCGATAGGCTGATGCAGTTGCCGCAGAGCAGCCAATGGCGAGCGAGCCGTCTCGTCTATGGCTGTGTGCTGCTGCAACGCGCTTTACAATATTTCAAAATTATAAGGATAATTTTTATGCTTCAGTGTTTCGTGAAAAGAGGCCTTTTCCCGTAGCGTTTGTAAACAAACGCAGTACTCGTTCCCTCTTCTAGAGAGAGCCGAGGTTACGTTAGTAACCGAGTACGTTTTTCTTGAATCTGATACTTTTGTTATAACTTGATTTCATTGTATTTTTCTTTGATTTGTTGTTGCTTGTGAATTGTGTTCTTGAGATCTTATTTGTCGTCAATTCCTTGTACCATCAAGGATTACCGTTGGGACTGGGAGGATTTATTTGATTTATTTTGTTTGCTTATTGTGTGGATTGTGGTTTTGGTTATACAGTTGCATGATGGTGTGATTTGAGGTGGCTTGAATTTAATTTTCTTTTCTCATTCCCAAATGTTAACTTATCCCATGGGATATTGATATTGACTGTCATGTCCAAGATCCGATTTTACAGGTGACCGCTGTATAACATCAGTATTTATTTATTTATTTTTGTGTGAAAGTAATTGTACTTTTGTATTGTTCCCTCAACTTGTGTGATTGAAGGGCAATTCCACGCAAAACTGTCACATCCATAACGCCAACACAATGCCATGGTATTTAGTTGGCGTTATGGATGTGACAGTTTTGCGCGGAATTGCCCTGAATAATATATATTCTTTTACTACCTCTTTGAGCATCAAATAAAGATTGTACACATCTCTGCTTGTTCTTTCCATTTGTTTGGAAACCCTGTAGTTGAGAGCATGTATAAAATACGTTTACCCGCTCACATAAACACAACCTCAAATGAACAACAACACATTAACAAAAACTATGCCAAAATGAAGAAGCCATGTGTTCTAATTTCATCTGAGGTTATATTTATTTAAATTTAAGATCTGCCAAGGACCAGATACTTTTTTTATGTCCTGATACGTAAAACCATAGTAATAGTAACCATTAATAATTAAGATAAATTTATATGTAAGAGTACCATTTTGTCAAGCAAAAAAAAAAAGTTTCTGAGTTGTGACACACTTTTGCAGTTTTTTAATGTAATTGTTTTACAACCAGTGCAATAATGTAAAAAAAAAAAAGAAAGGTTTTGTTCTCGCAAGGGAAGAGTATGAGTATGAAGTGGATTGCATTAATTTATTAATTTATCCATTTGAATTATATTAACACCTGTATAATAAACATCACACAATTACTGGTGATACAAACTAATCCCTCTGAAATTGACAATTGCTTGCATGTGACCATGAATAAGACATTGCAAAACAGATTGATAACTGACACCAAAGACAGCAATAAACAATTGGCAAATTATTCCAGAAAATGGTCAAACAGAGAAACTAGCACTTATTTATTCATGCTGCAAAGTTTTTTGGGAGCCAGCATAGTACTTGTGACTGAGAATAAGAAATGAGAATAATACATTTTTGAGAACAGATATTTCTATTTAAATTAATTTATTTAGTGAAACTTGCTTAAATCTCTAAGATGACTGATTTCTAATCTCAATTTGTCAAGTGACTTACTAATGCTCACAATTTCTTGTTATCTATACAATCAAACTTTTGCCTACTTTTCATTCAGATCTACTGCTGTGCAAACTCTTTACTGAGATCAAAATAATCTCAGGGGGAACTGATAGTCATGATCCCGCATTGTCAAGCACAAAGCATTCTTTTTTGTATGTTTGTACAGTTAAAATAATGATAATTAAAAAAGCCAGGGCTAGAGTGTTAACTTTGGCCATGGAAATAAATAACAAGGAAAATAAGTTTAAATAATAAATAAATTACTTATTATTATGAGTTTGTGTTCTGTGTTTTCAGTTTTAAAGGGGGGGGGGGGGTGAAATGCTATTTCATGCATACTGAGGTTTTTTACACTGTTAAAGAGTTGGATTCCCATGCTAAAAATAGACAAAGTTTCAAAAATTAAGTTGTACATTTGAAGGAGTATTTCTGTGCCAAAAATACTCCTTCCGGTTTGTCACAAGTTTCGGAAGGTTTTTTTCGAGTATGGGCCTGTGTGACGTCAGATGGAGCGGAATTTCCTTATAAGGGTCCTAAAGGCACTTCTCCTCCCCCTTTTAAATTACCAATATGTAGGAATGAATCCTGCCGGACAAACAAAAATTAACAATAAGGCATGCCGAATGTGATAGTGAATACTTTGCTGAGATGAAAATGAAAGAGAACTTTGACTTGTTGCAAGGAAAGAAAAATATTCTCTCAAAATTAGAAGCCTCTTCAATGACTAAAGTGTCAAGACCTGTAGTAGAGTTTTCAGAGTAAAACACTTTTAACATATATATATGGTAATTGAGGGCTGTGGCATTCACTTCAGATGACACTAGGGGTGCTACAACTCACCAGGATGGAAAACAGACATATTACAACCTCATTTTCCTGTTCCAGAATATTTGAATAGTTCTGCATGTCCGTTGAGACAGACAAGTAATTATATTTCCATAAAGAATAATCTTACAGTGAGATGGAAAAACTCTTTTGCCTGAAGATAAACTCATGTGAACATGTGAAATTCATGTGTTATTTTTATAAATAACACATGAATTTCACATGTTCCCTACCTCTCTAACCTTAAACTTTTTTTCAGGCAGCTTCCCAGACAGGGTGTAAATTAAGACAAGAATAAAACTTTATTTAGAATAGTTAATCCAGTGTTTCCCAACCCTGTTCCTGGAGGCACACCAACACTAAAAATTTTTTTAACTCTTCCTAATCAAACACACATAATTCAACTCATCAGCTTTTTACTAGAGGCTCCAAGGCTCATCTGAAAACTGATAATATTGCCTTCAGATGAGACATTCTAAGGTATCAAAAGGTGTCCGAATGCAATGTTAGTTTCACCTCTTGTCTCCTTAGAAATCTTCATCTGATGGATTTTTGAAGGCAATGTATCCATCCCTGCCTTAGATATCCCACAATCCTGTGCTTTGCATTCTGTGACAGTTGTGCTAAAAAATAAAGATTGCTTTGTTAGTTTGTGTGTAAATGTACGTTTTTGATCTACGTTTACTACTTAGGTAATTTCTAGCAAATTAATATTGTAGTTATTAAACATTAACTTAGTTTTTCCACATTTTATGCCATTTATAGTAAGCAATTGCTATTGTAGTCATTAAATATTCTCTTAGTTTTCACCAAAGCTTTTGCTGTAGATCAGGGGTGCCCAACCTTTTTTGACCCAAGATCTACTTTTCAAGTAGCCAACCTCCCGAGATCTACCAGTCCAGTGTCAACATCGCAAACCCACACACATCGTTAGCAGTAACTAACCTCACAACACTTTTTCTTGTTGTCACACAACTACTAGACATCACAACACAAACCCTCCCTCTCTCAAACACACACACACACACACAGACAAATTCCTCTCACAAAGTTGCCAGTTTGCATAGTTCGCTGTAGCACAACCTGCTCTCTCTCTCTCTCTCTCTCTCTCTCTCTCTCTCTCTCTCTCTCTGCTCCTCTCTCTCTCTCTCTCTCTCTCACACACACACACACACACACTCCAATCTGCATGATGAGCAATAGTCATAACTGACCTTAATATGAACCAAACAGAAAAATAAACCAGATACAAAACATGTAGATCTCTGAGTTTGAAAAAGGAAATCACTTTCTACCTTACTGGGAGACCTGGCACTGGGAGGAGGAGGAGGATAGCTTCTCGTAGTCAGGAGTGTAGGAGCTGGTTGCAAAGCGTAGGCAGGCTGCAAGGTGGTCATCAGTCATTGTTGATCTGTACTTGGACTTGATTATTTTCATGTGCGAGAAAGCAGACTCGCACAAATAAGTTGATCCAAAAAGAACTGTCAGGTTCAAGGCACATCTTCTGAGATTGGGATACTTCTCCTCCACCAGTAGTTTCCAGAACACTACATGTAGACGATGGGCTGAACGCGTTTTTTGTGTTGTTGATCGATCTCCATCGATAGAGCAGAGGCGGACAGAGTACACAGCTTCATTACTTGAGTAAAAGTACAGATACCCCTTGCTAAATTTTACTCAAGTACAAGTAAAAGTACTACAGTCAGATGTCTACTTAAGTAAAAGTACTTGTTTTTAAAAGTACTTGAGTACCAAGAGTACAAGAGTACATTTTCTAAATATTGCATTACTACTGCCATAGTGCTTACATTTATGTACAGAAACGTCCTACATGGAGTTATGAAAAATGTTAATGTTAATACCTCGGAGAATGTAAAGAAATTGAAAGTAAAATCAAGTCATTTTCATCTTTTTACCATGCTGCTTTATTTAACATTTTCACTTGCCCACAAGGCAATAGCACAATGGCAACGCTCTGACAAACCTCTGCTAGAGTTTTAATGGATTTTTTGCACCCACATTTGAACCCGACTGTTAAACACACCGCATACTCAAGAACATCAATGCAAATGCTCAGCTTACATTAATGTGTAATATCAGAAAAGAAAATTCAGCTAACAATTGTGTGTACATGTGAGTTTCTCTTTTTTCATCAATCAAATCACAGGGTTCCAGACTGCAACCAAATATGCGACCATTTTATTGAGAATGTGCGAGTTAAAATTTTATGTGGTCGCATTTTTGCGAGTGCATGGTCATGTACTACTCAGTTAAATTCACGCATGAATTTTCCTGCATTGAACTTGTTTTAGCGCCCGCCAAAGTGAATTTTTGTCCCGCCAAAGTCTTATTTGATCGGTGAGTAAAGTAGATGAACTGCTGCGCTTGTGTTGTGACAGGGCGCATGTTTAACTGAAAGAACGAGCAGAAAGAGAGAGAGCCGGTCGCGCAGACATATTCGGTCTCTCTCGCGCACGGTTGCTCGCTTTTTCTTTTTTCCTTTTTTTTTTGAAGAAGTAACGGGTACTCACGGTCATGGATAGAAATGTAGCGGAGTAAAGAGTACAATATTTGCCTCTCAAATGTACTTGAGTAAAGTCATGAGTACTCCCCAAAAATGATACTCGAATAAAGTACAGATCCCTCAAAATTGTACTTAAGTACTGTACTCAAGTAAATGTACTCCGTTACTGTCCGGCTCTGCGATAGAGTATATGCTTTTTTTCTGTACGATATTAAGTAATTATATGTAGTCAAATAAAATTTGTTGGCAATTTTAGTTTGATCATATATTTTAACAAACGTATGTTTTGATTGTCAATCTTCTTAGGCAAATTGCTCAAGTAGCGGTCTAGTAGCTGAACCAATCGGATTGTAGTTTTTAACATCATTAAAAATACTAACCAATCGCAGACGGCCAGACTAGGACCTCGAAATGGGCGGGAGTGACACAGTGTTATATTGTAGGCCTATATTTATATATCTAACATAAATATGACACTTTATCTTGGATATGTAGTGTTGTGTGCATGTTACTAGCTGTACATCAACAAACATCATACCCTTTTCAGTAACAAGATGGATCAAGTTTGTACAATGTTCTTTAGAGTGGGTAAAGAAAGCCAAATCGCCCAAAAAGCTGTGGAAAAATATGAAATCACAGAAGGCCACATTCCAGATGTGCCAATTCATGTTGGTTACCATAGAGAATGCTACATGCAGTATGCTAACAAAATAAATATTGAGAGAGCCAGCAAGAAGAAAGAAAAGACAGTACAGGAAGTTGAAGGTTTGTAAAGCAGCTTTATAGGTAAGTGTAGTTGTTTGACCTCATACGTTTGGATAAATCATGGTATAAATGCTTAGAATCCTTTTTAACCCCAAACATAAATTATTGATATTTACATCTCAGAAATAGTGAAAAATCTATATAATCATATAATGTAATAACATATATATTAAAGGGGTGGTTGAATGTGATTTAAGTTTTTTAACTTTAGCTAGTATGTAATGTTGCTGTTTGAGCATAAACAACATCTGCAAGGTTACAACGCTCAAAGTTCAATACAAAGGGAGATATTTGCTTTTAAAGAAATTAAATAGAACCCGGAATCATCTAACCGTTTTTACAAGGAGGGACAGAACAGTGTAGAATAATGGTTAAATATGTGAAAAATAATGTGAATTTTTAAAAACGAAGCATGAACACATGTTAAGGCGGGCGTACACGGTGCGAGTTCGGACCAGGATCGGACACTCGGGAGGTCGTGAGATATTGCACACGTTGCGAGTCAGTTTAACTGATAATCGCGTCAAAGCAGCTGGTACACGGCACGACTGTCCTGCACGAATTTTATCCCGAGTCGGCAGCAATCACGTGAGCTTTCGCGCTAAACACAGAGACCGTCAATAGCTGCGTTTCCATTACAGATTTGCGCAAATGTTTTGCGCTATTATCTAAATATCGATAAAAAACTATTGCGAAATGACGGCGTTTCCATCAACCGATGTTATGCGACTAAAACGTCCTTTTTTCTCTCGCGATAAGTCATTCCAAAAATCACGGCAACTGACGTTGGTTTATATAATATCACAGCCACCGCATTAGACATTATTATTATTAATGGAAGGAGACGTGGCGTGTTATCCAAGCATTAATGGCAGGGAAAGACCCTTATAATGCGAACGACACATGGAGTTTCTGGGTGTTTCGCCCTCATTTCTGCTCCGAGGTTTTGATTGTGGCATTTCTTTGAGATTTAGAATCCAGTATTCCTACAGTCTAATTATTATTATTTTTTAATGAATTTAATAAAGAACTCTGTCTCGTATTCTGTCCAAACGATCCATGTAGGCTATTTTGTGTCCATTCGTTTTTCCTTTTTTAACCCGTAATTGAAAAACGAAAAATGAACGGTTGTTGTCTTTTTAAAACGCAAAGTTGAACACCAAAATTTTTATTTGAACTGGCTACACCAGCTGCTGCGCAAAAAAGTAAATATCGAAGAATTTTCAGATGTTTGTTTATGACTTTTTGCCCCTTTATTAAACATTTAAAATAGTCACAAATTAATATGGAAAACATGTCGATTTTACTGGTTTTCTAAGGCCAAATTAGAACCTGGAATTGATGTTTTTCCCACAGTGCTGAATGAGAAGAGCCATTCATTTTATTAATAAACTATTGTTTTGGCTAAAATCACATCTCCATCTCCGCTGTTAAGCAGATGCGCTTTTAGAGAGAAATGCACCTTTCATACGAATTACAAAATCAGAAGGTAAAGCTTTCGATTCGAATTTGTTCGTTTTAAAGTGGACATTTCAAGCTTTAGCCTATATTTTGTTTCAGTTATCGCGCTCCAGTTTACGGAGATCATGAAAGTGCGTCTGATTGTTTTCTTTTACTTTACAAAAGCACAACGTTTTATTTTGTTATTGTGAGTTTACACAAATAAAAGTAGTTGAGAATAATGTATTATTATTTTCTGTATGACCAGAAATGATAGAGTATTTTTAAGTTGTTTCCACTGTTGATAGGAAAATGCAAGTGTTCGCGACCGCGCCTCCGTGCCATGCAGTGCGCGCTCCACACTCAGCTTTGTTCTTTTTTTGCATAAAAGCGTCTTCTAAATATAGCCTATTAAATGTTAAAATAAAATAATATAAAATAATTATTAGGCCTATTTGCGTAGCTATACATGGACTTCAAACACACTGCGTCTTCTAAGTCAGGTGACTGTAAATGCGCAAAAACTGTTTCCATTGCAGTTTTGCGAAATATTCCTTTTTCGAATTGCCTGAAAAACCACCTCATGAGAGCGCAAAAACTTTTTTGCGATAAACGGGAGTTTTTGCGAAATTGACGTGTTTTTTGCGCAATTTGAAGGGTAATGGAAACGCGGCTAATGTTGCATGCAGGCAAAGCTTCAGATAGAAAAAATGACAGAAATGTGTGTGCAAATGATTTGTTGTAAAGCAGAGAACATAGCCATTCCTTTCAACATAAAAACTAGAGAGAGAGAGAGAGAGAGAGAGGGGTGTGTGAGAGGTGCTCATAACGTGCTCGGCTCGGCTCGTAATTCCTCTCACACGCTGCGAGCTGCGACCATGCGAGCATCACCGATTCCACTCGATTTCTCCCGAGTGAAAAAAATAATCTGCGAGCTCGTAAACACAGCAAAAATCGCACCGTGTACGCCCGCCTTTACAGTGCACCCCACAAACACAATCAAGTCTTCGAAAAAAGCTGTTTTACCACCCCTTTAAGTTAATTATTATATATTTATTCTTAGCATGACTACCGGGAAACATAGTCCCTCCAGCGTGTCCTAGGTCTTCCCCGGGGTCTCCTCCCAGTGAGACATGCCCGGAACACCTTCCCGGGAAGGCGTCCAGGAGGCATCCGGAAAAGATGCCCGAGCCACCTCAGCTGGCCCCTCTCGATGTGGAGGAGCAGTGGCTCTACTCTGAGCTCCTCCCAAGTGGCTGAGCTTCTCACCCTATCTCTAAGGGATCGCCCAGCCACCCTGCGGAGAAAGCTCATTTCGGCCGCCTGTATCCGGGATCTTGTCCTTTCGGTCATGACCCACAGCTCATGACCATAGGTGAGGATAGGAACGTAGATTGACCGGTAAATCTCCTTCTTCACCATGACAGACCGGTACAGCGACCGCATTACTGCAGAAGCTGCACCGATCCATCTGTCAATCTCCCGTTCCATCCTTCCCTCACTCGTGAACAAGACCCCAAGATACTTGAACTCCTCCACTTGAGGCAGGAACTCTTCACCAACCTGAAGCGGGCAAACCACCCTTTTCCGACTGAGAACCATGGCCTCGGATTTGGAGGTGCTGATTCTCATCCCAGCCGCTTCACACTCGGCTGCAAACCGTCCCAGTGCATGCCGAAGGTCCTGGTCTGAAGGGGCCAGCACGACAACATCATCCACAAAGAGCAGAGATGAAATCGTGTGGTCCCCAAACCTGACCCCCTCCGGCATCTTTCCAGCATCCGGTTCATGCTGCCATGGTTCTTTTCCTACGACAGAATCAATTACAGTAGATACCTATCAGCATACTGACAGGAGATGAACATTCTAAAGGAAACTCATCCAAGAATCTACACACAGGTACAATCAGGTGACTTTGTGGCACAGAGGCAGGAGGCATATGCCTTTAGAACAGACAGCAAACAGGGACTCAAAGACCAAAGGTGAGCTTACAGGTTTTTCGTTGAACAAAGGTGCAGTCCACAGGTGGACACTGACACAGCATGAGAGAGCAGCCATCACAATGGAGGTCAAGGACATGGCTGGGCAGAACACGTCAACGAGACAGAGAACAGAATTGGATGAGAAAAGAAAGGAACAGGATGAAAAAGATGTTCAGAGCATTCTGTCAACCATACATCACATGATGAACCCATTTGATCAAACACTGGAAAAAGAGCATATTTACCATGTTACATCAGGTCAGGTAGCATCAGAAGCCATCTCTGCAGATCTGCTGAATGCAAAGGAAATAGGTGAGAAGGCATTTGTTGAATTCTTTCAGCAACGTCTCAACACAGATGAGGTTGAATTTCATGCACCATTGAAAAAAAATTAACTCAAGACATTTAAGGACACAGCTACCTCAAGTGTCACCAAAGTGTGAGGCCGGGAGATAGCCCTCAAAGCAGATAGCGATCTCTTTTCGCAAGGCTTATCGTGGTTGGAACAGTGAGGAAGATAGACATAGAGGAAATGCCGGTCTATAGTCTGGGGCCCTTGCCTGCAGCAATTGCAAACATTGATGGCTCGATTGTAAAAACAGACAAAGCCAAATTAATGCACTTTCTAGAAGGGTAAGTAAATCCACCAGCCACAGTTGAAATCCCTGATGGCTCAACCTGGGTGTGTGATGCAATGGCACTAGTACAAGCCATGAAACCCCAAAATACATTTGGAAGATTTGCCAACAATGTACTTATGCCCCTGTCGGCATCTTGGAGCTTGTGTACTGCTCCTGTAAAAAACACAATGTGTCAAAGGGAGATGCACATGCAAATTGAATGAGCTCCCATGTACAGACGTGTCTTTGTGTGGACTGTGAGAACTTCCTAAATTAGGTATCAGTGTAGGCGTCTTTCTAGCAAGCGGAAAGAGAAATGTAAAATAAATTTAGTTTTAATTACTTTGTTGTTGTTGTTTGATGATAAAATGTATAACATTAAGGATAAATATTGTAATGTAATGTTATTTAATACATGGTATCTCTTCCATGACTAGCTATTAGGATATCTGCTGTTGATGTAAACCTATTTAATGTTATCTCTTTCATGCCTAGCTGACGTTAGGTTGTCTGTAGTTGATGTAATCGTATGTACCTAGCTAATAACGTTACATGTTATCTCTTCCATGACTAGCTATTTAGGTGATGTAGCTAGTAGATGTAAACTTATATGATAAATGTTATTTTTTCCACTTTAATCTCTGTCTAGTAATCGTCTTTCATATCCTAATTTACGGCGCTACAGCCTGATAGAATAACTGTGTTTACGTTAGCGTTAACATGCACTGCTAAAATTACATCTAGCTAACGTTTACATGCTAACACATTAGCTCTGTATCTCCTCAAAACAAATGTTTTCTTCTCTGTGATCTGAATGTCATTTCTAACAAGTGTAACGTTACCTGTAAACACAAACATAAAATGGAATAACATTATGTTAACGGTTTACAGAGTTCATGCACTAAGCTAACATTAGCTAACGTTATAAGACAGGTATTTACCAGAGCCATTACACCAGGGGGCTGTTCCATAAAAGACGCTTAGAAAAGCGGGGATTAAACTCCAAAACCGGACTTGAATGAGCCTAACAAATGAGTTGGGGCTAAAGTGGTTCCATAAAAGGTCATTGAAGCTCACGCAATCTCACTAATTTGATCCAGGTTTATCTAGTCTAGATAATTGCATGTGCACACGTTTCTTAAGCAGCCCTAGAGGTCGATCGTGGATCAAATCGATCCACCATCAAACAGCGTATATTTTGTGCTGTTTTATGCGTTTGTAACATGTTTTTTTCCCCCTCAGTGCAAAACTTACATTTTACAGTTATATTCTCCATCTGTAAATGTTCTAAAGTCATGCAAATGTATCCATTTTGCTGCTAATTTTCATATTGAACGAGCGCTGCTGCGCGCATGCGCGCCAAATAGGAGCGCAATAATTCTGACTAAAATATACATTTTGCTTGGAAAATTAATATGCGATATTTTATAACACTAGAAATATCTTCTAATTATAATAATTTATCTTTAGGATGTTGGATAAGTTGCACTGAACTTCTAGCAAACAGAAGTACTTCAGTGAAGTAGCCTATAATTCAGGGAAGATTTTTTTTAAGAAACTAAATATATAGAGATACAAAATATAGTTTTGGGTATAGGACCTATGCTACTTAATAAAGATGATGTATACTTATTTAGAATGCTGAGAATTACAGCTTTTAATGCAATATTTTTTTGAAGAAAGCAAGAATCCCCAGTTTTAACCCTCTGGGCTTCTTCGTATAATAGTCACACTTAGCTTCCTCCCGCCCGAAAACGGGCGAAGCCTTAAAATTTTACTTTACTTTTTCCCAGGATAACCAATCAAATATATTTTTGTTCTATAATGTTTTCTGATTATTATTTAGAATTTTTAGAATTTTTTATGATACTTTGCATTAATTATATAATTTTTATGAGCTATTTTTTCCATTAGAATTAATATATATATTTTTATTTTATTTATTTTATTTTATTTTTCAATAAATGCAACATTTCACATCAAAATAGAGTGCAGAAAAAAAATTTCAACTGAGAAGAGCGCCATCTAGTGGCTTCAAAATGTATTAATTTGTGTCATGTCCTATAACCACCTATAGGCGGCCTATAGTTTTTTTATTTATTTATTTGATTTATTCCCATTCGGAAAGAATTTTTTTTTATTACTAAGCAACCACTGAATGGAACAACACAAATTATATATCATTTTAAAGCTTAGGATCTCAGCTTTTTAATGCATATAATTACATTTATTAACTCCTAACGAGTGCTGAGTAATCCCTCTAAAACCAAGTGTACCGCCAGCAGGCGCCACCTAGCTGCAAAAATATTCTTTACCATATTTTTTTTATTTTTTTTTAACATTTGTTTATTGATTTTTCAGTGACATAACAAAATCAAGAGGTAAATTCGGGAGTCAAAACAATGTCAAGTACAACTACAGAGAGAAAAAATAAATAAAAAAAATAAAAAATAAAAATAAATAAATACAAAATAAAATTAAGCAGACCAAAACAAAAACACAAAATGGTCCCCCACTGTTAAATAAAAGCCCAATATGTAAACTTTGCAGAGATAAATAAAAAACATCCCAGCATGCTACCAATTCACACAAGAAAAAACAAACAAAAAACTAACAATTAGTAGACAATCAGGGTGGCTACTCTGGAATAGCCGTAAAAGTCAACCCCTCAACATGTGCAAAAAATGGACCCCAAGTTTTATTGAACTTTGCAAGAGAACCATGTATCGAGCACCTAACTTTCTCCAACTTCACAAACTGTAGGATGTCCCTGATCCAGGACGAGTGAGAAGGCGGCACAGGAGACTTCCACCTCAATAAAATCAAACGTCTAGCCAATAAGGAGACAAAGGCTACAAAGTCAGCTTTATATTTAGGAAGCTGCAAAGTAGGAGGTAAAACCCCAAACAAAGCGGTACATGCTGTTGGATCAAATTGAACCCCCGTACAAACAGAAATAGAATTAAATATCTGTGTCCAAAAATTAAATAGTGAAGGGCAAGACCAAAACATATGGACATGGGTAGCTGGAGCCTGATGACATCTAATGCACATGGGATCAACATCATTATAGATTTTGGAAAGCCTAACCCGGGTGAAATGGGTACGATGTAGAATTTTGCACTGGATCAGACCATGTCTAGCACAAATAGATGAGGAGTGAACCTGACGCAAAATGGCATCCCACAGCTCCTCCGAGATCCCCTCCCCTAGATCCTCCTCCCATTGGGTTTTAATTTGATGCTGCGGGGTAAGCTGCAAAGAGTAGATAAGATTGTATAAACATGAAATAGCACCCTTAATGGTAGGCAGTGGGGTTAGAAAGGAGTCAATTAGAGAGACCGCTGGGAGATTTGGGAAATTGGGGCTAAGATTACGGATGAAACTACGAACTTGAAGATATCTAAAAAAATGCTGTCTAGGCAAATGGAATTTCTCGGAGAGTTGCTGGAAAGATGCAAATGTACCAGCAATATACAAGTCCCTAAATGCCTTGACGCCATAGTCAGACCACAAAGAAAAAGCCCCATCAATTAAGGAAGGATGAAAAACAGGGTTAGCTGATAAAGGTGCTAAGAAAGAGAAGGTTTGTAGACCAAAATAGCGTCGAAATTGCTTCCAAATTTTAAAAGTGGATTTAACTAAAATATTATTGCAAAAAGGGGAGGGAGAAAAGCTAAGAGGAGCGTGGATGAGAGCAGTCAACGAAGCAGGTTTAACAGAAAATATCTCCATACACAACCATGTAGGAGGAACTGGTGCCCCCTCCAGAGAAATCCAAAGCTGAATTACTCTAAGGATGGAAGCCCAGTAATAAAACCTCAAGTTAGGAAGGGCCAAGCCCCCAAGGGTCTTAGGTCTCTGCAACAGCTCCTTTCGCATACGAGGGACCTTCCTGTTCCATATAAACTCAGTAATTGATTTGTCTAATTTGTGAAAAAAAAAGTTGAAAGTCCATCCGTATCTGATCTAACAAAGGGGCAAAATTATAATCAAACAAATCTTCAAAACGGTCTCTAATCTGAATACCAAGGTATTTAAAGCCAAATGGAACAATTTTGAATGGGAAACCCTGAGCAGCATTTTGGGCACCTTGATTTAAAGGAAACAGCTCACTTTTGTCCAAATTTAGTTTATAGCCTGAAATCTGACCAAATGAACTAAGGATGTCAAGAGCAGCTGGAACTGAGACAGAGAGATTGGACACATATAGTAATAAGTCATCGGCATAGAGGGAGACCTTCTGTTCAAGACCATATCTTGTTATTCCAGTGATGCGTGGCTCTGAACGAAGCGCAATAGCCAGAGGTTCAATAGCAACAGCGAATAAAAGAGGACTCAGAGGACAGCCCTGACGAGTGGAGCGGTGCAAAGGGAAATAATCTGAATGGGTGTCATTAGTTCTGACTGAAGCCACAGGAGATGAATAAAGCAACTTAATCCAAGAAATGAACTCCTGACCAAAACCAAATTTCTCCAAAGCGTAATAAAGGTAGTTCCACTCCACTCTGTCAAAAGCCTTCTCCGCGTCTAATGAAATTACGGCTTCCGGCCCCATTGACGTAGAAGGATTGTAAACAACATTGAGAAGTCGTCTGAGATTAAAGAACCCATGTCTGTTCTGGACAAAACCTGTCTGATCAGGAGAGATTATCAAAGGCAAAACAGATTCCAGTCGCAGAGCTAATAATTTGGACAGAAGTTTTACATCAACAGATAAAAGACTAATTGGACGGTAACTTGAGCAGGACAGAGGGTCCTTATTCTTTTTTAAGAGTAATGATATGGAGGCCTGATTTAGAGTCTGAGGTAACTTAGAAAGAGTAAGAGATTCATTGAACATTTCTATCAAAACTGGTGCTAATTTGTCAAAAAAGGTTTTGTAAAACTCGGTCGGAAAACCGTCCGGGCCTGGACATTTTCCAGACTGCATAGAAAATGTTGCCCGTTTAAGGTCATCTATGGTGATTGGGCCCTCTAACTGCACAGCAGTATCAGCATCAACCTTAACCAACTCCAGTGAGTCAAAAAAACTATCCAGGGCTGACAGATCAGACCCAACCTCAGAAGTATATAAAGAGGAGTAAAACTGTTTAAACTGGTCATTAATTTTTTTTGGATCAGTTGTGACGCCAGAAGGAGTATGAATTTGTGAAATCTGCTGAGAGGAGGAAGCCTGTCGAAGCTGATGGGCCAAAAGTTTGGTCGCCTTATCCCCAGATTCATAATAACAATATTTAGCCTTAAATAAGAGCTCCTCAACCTCTTTAGTAGAAAGAACATCAAACTCAGCCTGAAGAGAGAGACGATCCTTATATATGTTAGGGGATGGGGAGGAAGCATAAATATGATCAAGCTGGGAGATTCGTAACCTCAATTCCTTTAATTTTTTTTCCTCTGTTTGTTCTCATAGCTGCTGTATGAAATAATTTCACCTCTAATGTATGCTTTCAAAGTCTCCCAAAGAAGAGAGGCTGAGATCCCTGGAGTTCTGTTGGTAGTAAGAAAAAAGTCAATTTGATTAGAAACAAACTTAACAAAATCCTCATTAGATAACAAGCGCGTATTGAGACGCCAAGGGGGGCACGTACGTTCGCGCTCCTGTATGAATAACTCCAGTGTGGTCGGAGCATGATCTGATATTATAATAGAGTCGTAAGAGCAAGACTGAACAGAATGGAGAAAACGGTTGTCCAGGAGAAAATAATCAATACGAGAAAAGGAGTGGTGTACATGAGAGAAAAAAGAATACATTTTACCAGACGGATTAAGAAAGCGCCATGGATCAGAGACCGAGAACTCATCCATAAAAGATAAAATGGTCTTAGAGGACTTTGAGGGCACTCCTGGTCTAATAGAAGAACGATCTAATACAGAATTAAGCCAACAGTTGAAGTCACCCCCCATAATAAGTAGATGTGTGGACATGTCAGGTAATTTGGCGAACAATTGATGGAAAAAATTGTCGTCATCCCAGTTTGGACCATACACATTAGCCAGAATCACAGAATTACTATATAACTGTCCTGTTACAAACACAAACCTACCATTGGGGTCAGCTATTACATTAGAGCACACAAAAGGAACCGATTTGTGAATCAAAATTGCAACCCCCCTAGATTTACCAATAAAACTAGAATGAAATACTTGACTGACCCACCTCCCCTTTAATCTGATATGGCTGGAAGATTTTAGGTGAGTCTCTTGAAGGAAGACAATATGAGCACCTAATTGTTGAAGATGGTGAAGAACTTTGCTACGTTTAATAGGCTGATTTAGACCATTACAGTTCCAGCTAACAAATTTGAGTCCTGTCCCTGATTGTCGTGGCATACTAGACTGCTGCATGCTAGTCAAGTATTAGTGTACACTGCAGCATGGAATGTATAACAGTCACAGAAATAAATTAAAACATGGGCGACCTGACTAAACAAAACACAAAACACACAGCGAGAGAAAAAGAGAGAACTCCTCACACACCCACCCACCACCCCACGAGCTGAAGCGTCTTCCCAAACAAGACGCGAGCAAATCCCACAAACTACTAAAAACATCCTAACACGCTCCATTAACAGCACAAACCAGTAGTGCTCATGCGAGTTTGTAATAAAGCATTAAATAAATATGTAAACAAACACAGTAGAAAAATATGAAAAGTGACTCAAGTCCAAGTGACACAAACTAAAAGCAGGGCAGCTTAACGTTACCAACGGAGAACGGCTTAAATTAACCCCCAGTTTACCGAACAAACTGCCAGCCACTTTCAAACTGTAGCTCCAGAAGAGACACCAGACTTTAAGTTCACCTTGACAAAGTCCATTGCAGTGGCTGGGTCCTCAAAGGTGTGTGTAGCTCCACCGGGAAGAGTGATCTTCAAAGTCGCGGGAAACCTCAAACCGAACTTCACTCCAGGACACGAATGTAACAGACGTTTAACGTCCGTGAATGCAGCACGTTTCTTCGCAACTGACGAAGTATAGTCAGGAAAGAGAAACAGTTTTTTGCCTTGGTGGAGAAGAGGAGCCTCGCTGGCCCGGCGTAAAATGTCATTCCTCACGTGAAAAAAGTGCACACGAATCACAAAGGGTCGGGGTGGTTTACCATCACTAGGCTTGGCTCGGAGAGTGCGATGCGCACGATCGAGCAGGGGCAACTCATCCAGGCCGAGGGAGTCTATCAACAGCTGGGCAATAAATTCGGTTGGGCGCGCACCTTCGGCCCCCTCCGGCACACCTACCAGCCGTATGTTGTTCCTCCTCGCTCTACCCTCCAGGTCCTCACATTTATCGGTCAGCAGTTTAACCTCGGCTTTCAGCGTGAAAACTGTTGAATCTAGTGAAGTTAACAGGTCACTGTGGTCAGTGCATGCGCGTTGCAACTCCGTGATAGCTTGATCATGGGAGCTAAGTTTTTGTTGCATCGGTTCAATTGCGTGCCTAAGCTCCTCTCTTACCGAAGAAATGTCCGCACGAAGCTCGCAAGACAGCGAGTCTATTTTGCCGCAAATGTCCCCTTTCAACTGGTCTAACATAGCCCGGAGTTGATCCAAATTGGGCGCACACTGAGGGTCCGTGACCACCTTCGGCGGAGATGCGGGCTCAGTCGAGGGTGAAGCTTTAGCACGGCCTGTGCGAGCCGAGTTTCCACGTGCAGCTGCCATTGTCGGTTGAAATTACCTTAACCTGTTAAGCCTCACCAGTGCGTCGGCGCACTGAAGCGTTTTTTTTATATATAGCTCAAAGTTACTATCAGATTTAATGTTATACTTCGACAAACTATACATCATTAAAAAGATATAAGACTCAAGTTTCAGTATTTGACCACTATTGTATTCTGAGAAACTTATAGCGACAGTTATTTCTTAATTTGTGTCAGGAGTTATGAAATGAAAAAATGAGTCGATACCTTTAATATGAATTATGCGCGTCAGCCCTCCCATTCATAAAAAACTCCCGTGCTGTCGTCATGACAGCGATACACAAAACAACGTCCCTCAGGGCTTTAGCTCAAAAATGTGCAGATTTGGAGAAATATTGATATATTCTCATAGATTCACATCATATTTCTATAGACAGGAATAATATTTATTGAATTTATACCCAAATGCGTCGATGTAATCATTATGAGCGCTTGCATACTCCGATACTGTGTTTTCAATCCATACCAACAGCCTGAGGGCGCTATATGCACAATAATTGTCCATATATGGAACATGAAGAAGAGCCATGATCATGTGACATTCCAGGACGTCACTGATACACACAAAGCTACAGAGTTCGCGCTGTAAAATGCAGATACAGATGTTTTGAAGATAATAAACATGATTGCAATGATATTTGAGTTACCTGTGTTTTTCAAGACATGCCAGGTATTTTCATAATAATAGATTATATTTATAATGTAATGCTAATCTATATAGACTATCATTGTGCAGAACAGTATACAATAGTATATTTTCTGTCTGATTTTTTTATCTGAAGACAAATTAGATCACAGAAGATTATTTAAAATACTCCACTTGCGTTATAAAAGTAAGTTTGGAGCACAAACATGGTTTTAATCTCATAAATGGTCGTGTATTGATGGTGTGCTAAGCTAACATGCTAGCTAGCCCAGGTGCACCTGCAACCTAGAAGTTATACTTTTATGTTTTTTTGAATGCTTACTGAAAGTTTCTTTATTCAAGAATGTTCTTTATTCTTTATTTAAAATGTGAAGTGAACTTTGAGAAAAGAAATTAGGGATTGAAACCCTATGAATAGCATGTGAATAGCCAGTCGTTAGTAACTATAATGCAGACAAAAGAAATGCATATTTAGAGCCATAACCAGGCTGGAGAGGTGTGAATGTGTGCAGGGGGAGACTGAGACTGAATGGGGCTCGTTTGCACCACAAAACAATAGAGACAATATACTGGATAGATGGTTAGAAGATGACAATAAACATCAGAAGCATCTTAGCGTCAAATCAAAATAAAGTCAACTGACATGGTCTTGAAAAACATTTAACTAAATACAGAGTTTTGGACTTATTATCTTCAGATTTTAAGCATAAAATGTTTAGACATGTGGCTTTAGCTGTAGTGCATTTCTAGATTGCTCCAGTGCCAACTTCAATTTTATTTTCATGAGGATGTTTCATAAAAATTAAAGGGACACTTCACCCATTTGCATTAAGCTTTGCATTGTTAGAAACCCAGTCATACTATTGAATGGTCGTGCAACACTCTCTCATTTTCCCCTGAGACGGGAGAAATCTGTTATTTACCTCTTACACTTCCTCCTACAATGACGCAAAAATCGTCATTTTGCGTCATTGTAGGAGGAAGTGTTAGAGGGGGGGATTTCTGTTAAGACTACAGACACTAGTTTCTCATCTTTCCCAGGGTGGGACCCGCTCACGCTACAGACCTATTACAGATCAGTGGGTGGGACTTTACTCTCTGAAACTGAAAGCAATATCCTCCATCTTGTTTGAAGCTAAGCTAACAGGCGCTGTGGAGACAGATGTAAAGTTATGACAATAGCGGAGGAGAGTGCTCAATATGATATAGAAGAAGAGGATTTCGGAAGTCTGATGCTTGAATCAGGTGTTTGTGGCTACCTTTACAAGCCGCATTATAGCGAAGAGCAGCCGAGGCAGAAGACCTGCCTGCCGCGGACGAGGAGCCCGGACTGGCTCGAGTTAGGGCGGACTGGTGGCGCCGGTGATCTCACAATGCAGCTACGAACCGCTACGAACACAGAGATAGAGTCCGTCTGCGGCAAAGAATTTCAACGATGACAATTTCTCCTGGACGAAATCTCTGAATCAGACGAGGACACGGACGTTTGTGTTGAGAACTATCCTAGTTTCGCACCGCATATGTTCTGACTGAACATCCAGGTACCATGCAATAATTCACCTTTTCGAAAGAAATACAAACGAGGAGTAATGCACTATATGAGTTCGCCAACTAACTAGACATTTTGTGTGAATGTGAAATGAATTTCAAGCTCTGGTAGTAGCTAGCCTTGTAGACGGAAGAGTGATTTCTCTTATAGGCAGATATGCGCTTTCTGGATTAGTGGGAGTGGCTTGCGGAGCTGTGCAATGTGGTGCATTGTGGGAGTTGTTGTCTTTCATACAAATGCTTTCTGAAGTTATTTTTTGTCTTTTCTCGGTCACGAAGGCACCAAATTCAAAAATTATTTTACATTTCGACTACATATATGACCCACTTTAAATAAAAACCAATGTTCAAATGGGTGAAATGACCCTTTAATTTCTAATAACTTTACAAAACTTTGAAGCTATTTATAACAATTTTTGTCATTATGATAATAATTAATTCTACATTTAGAATAAACTGCCAGGTGTCAGCTTTCAAATGAGACCATACTTGTGCTTTTAGTACAAAGGGTTCATGAACTGTATCTGTTTCAGTTTGGGTATGTCATTTCTGGGGATTTTTCAAAAGTGGGGTTGCAGCTTAACAGGTTAAAGCACACCGAAACTGACCAAGTACTTGTCACAATTGCGCACCGGACAAATTAGTGAAGAGAAACTGTGTTAAAAAGTTAAAATAAACACAAACTCGCGGAGCAAAAGGGAGACACGTCCTACATGCTCGGTGTCCAACAGCGCCCCCCCCTTCTTTACCATATTTAAAAAAAAATCTTGCCTTGATTAACACAAAGTTGATGTCATTTGAAAGCTTAGAGTCTGAACTTTAAAAAACTCTTAAGTATTGCTGAGTTATTTGCTGATAAATAGAATTTCCTTTTTTTCATAATCTATAAAATAATGTACTGCAATGTGTCAAAAACATCATACAGCTCATGAAACATTCTCAGATAATTGAAAATGGCACTTCATTTTTTACAGCATATTATTACAATTAAAATGAGCCCAAAATTAACATAATCTATTGCTTTTATGACAAGATATTCTTCATGGAGAAAATATTGCCCATGAGGGGGTGTCAAAGACTGTACAAAAAGGCTGTCTCTTTTCCAAATGCTGTAACTTTTGATTCCTTTATCCAAAAATTATTATTTTTTTATCCAGATGCAGCTAACATGGAGGACTTCACTAAAAAAGAATTTTCCTCCTACCTTATTTCCTTCCTGAGTTATTCCATGACAAATAAGAAAGATATGCAAAATCATAATAAAAATTATATATATATATATTGTCTTTTATCCACTGTTTCTTGGCAGGACAATGTCCAAATGTAATGTAATTTATATTTTCAAAAAATTTAAAAAGAGTTCTTTCAAACGATACCTACCTTTTGACTCTCCTTGCTATAGTTTTGGAGTTATTATGATTATAACATTTGTATATAGTTTGAGGCAAAATTGGCTGTTTCAGTCTTACCAGTTCATTTCTCTGTGTGTGTGTGTGTGTGTGTGTGTGTGTGTGTGTGTGTGTGTGTGTGTGTGTGTGTGTGTGTGTGTGTGTGTTTGTGTGTCTGGGTGTGTGTGTGTGTGGGGGGGGAGCGTGTCTTATTTGCACTCTTGATGTTCTAGAGTGTCACCCCTTCATTGCTGTACACTTTTTTTCAGCACAGTGGCTGATCTGTAGCTTGTACCACCAAAAGTTTATCTGAGTTTTCCTATTTTTTCGTATTTCCCATTCATTTCCTATGTCCTATGGGAGGAAGCTAAGTGTGACTTTTTTTTTTACGACCTTTTAACATATCAGAATCATCTCCTTGATTTTTTTGTGTGTTCATATAGGTAATAAAACAAAAGTCACCAAGTTTCACCCCCATCCGATGAAGCAAAAAAATTAAACAATTCGAAACGTTCAAGTTTTCGCCCATTTTCGGGCGAAGAAGCTGAGTAGATTTAGTTTCTAAAGTACATTATGGAGAGGATAACATGAAATTAAGAGCAAATGTATACATTTTGAAAAGATATGTGCAACTCCAAAATTAAAGAATATTCCATAAAATAAAGGAATATATATTAGCCTACATTAACTACATTTTTATATAACCCTCCCTCCCTTTTATTTCTAGTTATTTGTTATTTTATTTATTTACTTATTTAATATTGAATATTTGATATTCAAATAATATTACTTGAATAACTATTAGGAATTATGTGTCATTATAAGAGTTTGATATAAATATGTTAATGTTAAAATTTTATTACTATTTATTTATTGTTTTTTGTCTTTTCCCCCTTAAATCATATGTAAAAGTGTCTATGTACTTTTTGGTTATTGTTCTAATCATGTGTGTTTTTAGGCTATGTGTTGGTGGGTATTATCACAAAAGAAAAAAAGTAGAAGGAAAAATAAGGAATATTTATTGGGGGAAAATATGATGTCTTTAAAGGAACTGTCCATTTGTATAATTGTGTTAAATGTGTTTGAATTGAAAGACATAATAAAGTACATTATATATATATACTAAACTATTTGTTATTTGGACATTAGATGTGCCTTATTTAGAATTTTAAACCTGTGTGTATATTTTTATGATAGCAATAACTGTAAAGGGACTATTGTAATGGGGTAAATCAAATGTAGGCTAATATACTGTCAATTACTAAGCTCAGATTCATCTTACCAGTTAAAATTTATACTCTGCTTTTGTAATTATTTATTTTTAATTTTGTGATTTTAACTTCTGCTTTACAAAGCTTTTTTCAGATTGTGTTCTAATGTTCTTCTAATCATAAACATGTACTACAGCTGCCAAACAAAACCAGAGAGAAATGTATTCATAAATCTTTAAAACAATCTAATTAAATATTGGGCAAAAAACATTCAGCCAGTAAAAAAAGAAAACCTGTAGTATATATATATATATTGTATTTAGGCCTATCTATCTATATATATATAGGTCTATATTGTCTAATTTATCATTGTAGCCTTATTTAAGTTGATTTTCTGTATACTGTGTATTTATTTTTGGACTAATAGTGGTTAATAAAGTCCAATAATGGCAGGGTTCTCAAGATTTATCAAAATCTTGGAGTGAGATCACATGCGGTTGGGGGAGGAGCCCTAATGGAGCCCCGCCCCCACCTGTCCCCGCCCCCCAAATTTACCCATTGTTCATAATTAACCAGCACAAATTGAAATTATAACAATTGGTAAATCTGATAAATGACAGAGCAATTAATCACATCAAATATACTCTTTAATGTTATATTTCAAAATTACAATTAAGTTACAAAAATTACAAAAATATAACAAATTGCTCCAAACAGTTTGGAAAAACAAATATTTTTGCATTTTGAATGTGTCTAGTCGAAATGGTATAATGATTTATTGTGTGGTGGGACATTGAGAACAAATGACATATTAGAGTATTATTAAGGTATGTGTGTGTGTTTGTGTGTGTATGTGTGTACACAAGAGTATGAAATGTGTTTTGTGTTGCAAGTGTTTGAAAAATACAAATGCAATGGCAATCAATGATTAATGTAATGTTATGTTTTAACAGGATATAAAATATTACACAGAGCACTCTGCTTTAATACGTACTGTATATAGCCTTAATGTAACTAGAAATACTATTAATACAGTATAAAATATAATATAATTTAAAATAAAATAAATACATTTAAATTTATTTAAAATAAAATGAAGAAATACATCTTTATTCCTACCCATACCCACTAACATTTCCCTTAGTTTCAGATAACGTAAGCTAGCCAAACTGAGCCAAAGCTTCTGGCCTGGTTGCAAAGTAGTTGTAGAGTTTTTGACTGCATCAATAATAATGTATACGGTGGGCTATATATTAAATGTTCTAGCCTTAAAATGTTAGACGAGCTTTCTTCCAACTTACCTTCTCCATCATCACGACGTGTGTTCGCGCGATGTTGTTGGTTACCTAGTAATGAACGTATGGTGGCCGAGAATGTTCCGTCAACTTCCGTGTGTTCGCGCATCTATGTTGCCTATTAACGAATGCAATCTGGCCGAAATACGTGCTGGCGGCAGGAAATTTCACTTTGTGTGCCCGCGCCTCATATACAACGTTATAAATAAAGCTTGTAGGACAACTTGGTTGGCATTGCCTTTTCAGCGTGAGAAATACACGGTGTGGCATGTGAGCGTGTGAACTGGTTGAATTGCGTGTATCTCACGGCCAATGCGTGAGACTTGAGAACCCTGTAATGGTATGAGAGAGTGTCAGTGGAAATATCATTGTGTTCCTATTGGTCAGTGTTAGAGGATCTGTGTAACAACTGAGGCTTAGCCTGACAGTTAGCCTGCCCTGGACCAGGCTAGTTTCCCAGCATAAGTTGCCAGGGTAACTGAGTTTGAACTATTTTAAGTTTGCTTTATGAAACAGAATCCACCGACAATAAGTCTGACTAACCGAAATAAGCCTGGCTTATACTCTAATCTTGTTTTATGGAACAGCCCCCAGGGGCCCGTTCTTCGTACGTTGCTTATTACATCCGAGATCAAATGACACATCCAAGATGATATCATCGTGTGAATCATGATCTGGCTAACTCGGTTCTTCGAACACACTTGCCGGATATGATTAGTATCGCTGGATTGAGTTATCTGCGATAATTGCGCGTTCATGCGCTGGTTAAAAGGGGATATGTATCGATAGTAGAAACATTGATCAGCAACACTGCTATTGGCTGCTCAGCGTGGCCAAAGAGCACGCTCAGTTTTTCTCCTCAGCAGAGCAAGAACTAATAGTCGAAGTTTATTCGGAATTTTAATGTTTAATCAAAACGCCAGGGAACACCTCAAAGTCTGCAAAAGCCAGGAGAGAGGGCTGGCAAAAAGTAGCAGACAATTTAAATCCGTTAGAAGTGGCCATGTTAGATGTTTTTTATCACTTATTAGCCTATATTTTTGTATTTTAATAATTGCATAATTACTTTGTGCATTGTAATGTCAGTCACCATACTAGAACATGGGAACAAATAAAAGTGAAGTACAAAAATATTCTACATTATGGTAATTTTTAGTTATATTATAGTCTCTTTTATAAAAGGCAGTGGCACTGTTAAATAAATGGTGTTCTGTTTATAAAAAAGCAACCAAGAAAAAGGCTGAGAAAAAAATAGAAAAGATCTTAGTAGCCTACACTGTAAAATAATTTTTGCTGCATTAAATTAAGGCTGTATAGTAATTTCAACTGTTAAATCTTGAGTAATGATGAATTGCTTTGACTTGTGAAAGTGAAAACTGATAAACTTATGTTAATGTAAAAATATTTTGCCATTAGTTATTGATCACATTTTTCCCGAGTGTAGTTCATTGTAATGACATTGTGTTTTCCTCTTTTGTGCACTTTTACATAATACACCAACACTTGTATCTGTTCCCAAGAAAGTGGTGGCTGAAATATAAGTGGTATATTTACTCACTTGGACTCACTTGGTTTCCGGTTTGAGTGCACGCTGGCGCGCCTAGTTGCCGCTACTCACCGGTGAATTTTTAATGTTTTAATGTTTTGATTTTAATCTTTTGATTGTCTACTTGCATTACTGCATTACTTGCTCTACCGTGAGAGAACACGTACTTTCCTCCGGCTTCTACTCTGCTCTGCTTCTGTAACTGCTTGCTACTATGTGGACCAACGCTATTCACGTTTGGTCTGCACTCATCTGGACTCTATCAATAGTCCTCTACCAACCTGTTGCTGGTCTGCACCAGTACACAGCCGCCGAGCTCCTCTGGATCCGCCACCTACCTGGATCTCGACCGGCTTCACTACACCTCGATTCGGACATCGCTCATCTTTTCCGCCGGAGATACATCCACCGCGGGTCACGCAGGAACTTTCATTACGAAAACTCCACTGCAATTAAATCCTTGTGGTCCACCTCTCGCCGTCGTCCTCACAGGAATTCCAGCCGGGCAGCTGATCAATCCTTGTTGGCCAGCCTAGCCAGGTCGGCTAACACCACTAATGGATGTGGCAACACTACCGTCAACTTTGGTTTCCTCAATATCCGCTCTCTCACTGGAAAGGGTCATTTCATCCACGATCTTATCATAGATCGTGACCTTGACTTCATGTGTTTATCTGAAACTTGGCAACAGCCAAATGACTTCTCCCAAGTTAATGACGCTACTCCTCCGGGGTTTGTTTACCTTTGCAAACCACGTGGTTCTCGCGGAGGAGGTCTCGCGATAATTCATCGCGAGAAGTGGAAAGTCTTGCCGGTGCCTGTTCCTGATTTTAATTCATTTGAGTATTTGGTTTTTAAATTACACGGACCAACCCCAACGATAATCACATCAGTTTACCGTCCCCCTAAGCCACACAAGGACTTTCTGCTTGAACTTTCAACATTACTCACTCACCTATCTACACTCTCATCAAATGTAATAGTGCTTGGGGACTTTAACATACATATGGACAATAGCAAACTTCTTCTCACCAAAGACTTTTCATCCTGTCTGGACAGCTTTGGATTTAATCAATACATCAACTGTGCAACTCATTCCAAAGGCCACTGCCTGGATTTATTGTGCTGCTCTGGACTTACCCCTCTTAACTGTGCAGTTGATGATCTCCTTATCACCGATCACTTCTTCATTTCTTTCAGTGTTACACTTCAGCTCTCCTCAACCAAACCAACCCGGCTTATCTCCTTTAGGAATATTAAGGACATTAACCCTGATACCCTCTTCTCCTGTATTGATAATATTAACCTACTGGACAATAACTCTCTACCTGATGACCTGGTTGTTCACTATAATGATCAATTAGCTCTCATCCTAAATTCCCTTGCTCCAGTTAAAACTCGTTCTGTCTCTTTCACTCAGTCTGCTCCCTGGTTCACCCCTCAACTCCGGACTTTGAAAACTAAATCCAGACTGCTTGAGCGCCTCTACAGAAAGACTGGTCTCACTATCCATAAAGAAATGTATAAAGCTCATATGTCTCACTATAAGGACTCAATCGTACAAACCAAATCACATTACTACTCCGGTCTAATCAACTCCAATAGAGGCAACGCTAAGTCACTGTACTCCATCCTCAATAAGATTCACCAGCCACCTGACTCCCTTCCTTCACACATGTACTCCACTGCCACCTGTAATGCCCTCCTGTTATTTTTTAATGATAAGATTCATAACATTCATCGTCACATTGATCCAAACATCCTTCCCACCTCCTTATATGATCCTCCCCAACCATCACAATTATTATCCATCTTCCAACTTCCCAGTCCCTCTGAAATTGCAGAAACAATCCGTAAGTCAAAGCCTTCTACCTGTCAGTTAGACCCCCTTCCCACTAATCTGGTTAAATCTTGCCTCCCCTCTCTGCTCCCCCTTATCTCCATTATCATACATGCATCTCTTACCACCGGTATTGTTCCTTTCCTTTTCAAAACTGCTGCAGTCACTCCAATACTTAAAAAGCCTGGTTCAGATCCAAACATTTTTAATAATTTTCATCCCATTTCTAATCTACCCTTCATCTCCAAAATTTTAGAAAAAATAGTTGCTGTCCAGCTCCACATTCACCTCACTCACAACTCCCTCTATGAACCCTTCCAGTCTGGTTTCCGTCCACTCCATAGCACAGAAACAGCTCTCCTCAAAATAACAAATGATCTTCTCATTGCAGCTGATTCTGGTTTATTATCCATCCTGGTTCTCCTTGATCTGAGTGCGGCCTTTGATACAATTTCTCATTTCATCCTCCTCCATAGGTTATCCTCCATTGGTATTGTTAATACCCCTTTTCATTGGTTTCAGTCATACCTATCAGGCCGCACTCAGTTCATCACTATCAAATCCTTCCGTTCCCAGCCGTCTCCAGTCACCTCAGGAGTGCCCCAGGGCTCTGTCCTGGGGCCCCTCCTCTTCATCACATACATCCTTCCCCTTGGCAATATTTTCCGCAAATTTAACATTCAATTTCACTGTTTTGCGGATGACACCCAGCTTTACCTTTCCAGCAAACCAAACTCCACACTTCCTCCATCCTCCCTCACTACCTGCCTACAAGAAATAAAATCTTGGTTCAGTTCAAATTTCCTAAAATTAAACACAGATAAAACAGAACTTCTTGTCATCGGCACCAAAAACACCCTCTCTAAATTTGACAGTTTTTCTCTCCTCATTGATGATACCTCAGTTTCCCCCTCCCCTCAGGTAAAGAGTCTGGGTGTCGTCCTCGACAGTACACTATCTTTTCAATCCCACATCAATAGCATCACACGGTCAGCTTATTTCCATCTCCGTAATATCAACCGTCTCCGCCCCTCCCTTACCATTTACTCTGCTTCCATCCTTGTTCACAGCTTGGTTACATCGCGCATTGACTACTGTAATTCTCTCCTTTTTGGTCTCCCTCACAAAACCCTTCGTAAGCTCCAGTTGGTTCAGAATTCAGCAGCACGTGTCATAATCAAAACTCCCTTTTCGCACCACATCTCGCCTATTCTTCAACAACTACACTGGCTACCAGTTCAATACAGAATTGAGTTCAAAATTCTCCTGCTCACTTACAAGGCCATCCATAACCTCGCCCCTCCTTACATGTCAGATCTCCTCCATGTTGTTACTCCGTCCCGCTCTCTCAGATCCTCCTCCTCTATCCATCTCTCTGTTCCCTCTGTCCGCCTCAGTACCATGGGGAGCAGAGCCTTCTGCTGCTCTGCACCCAAACTCTGGAACTCTCTTCCGCCTCATATCAGGAACATTAACTCGCTCACAGAATTCAAATCCATACTCAAAACTCACCTGTTCAAAATATCTCACTCATTGTGAAACACACATTGTCCTGTTTACTTTACTGACCTTGAGTGTCCAGAAAGGCGCTTTTAAATAAAATGCATTATTATTATTATTATTTATAATATAAGTGGTATATTTATAATATAAGTGGTATATTTATTGATATGAATTGGTATATTTATTCAAATATAAGTGGTATATTTATTTACATTTATAAATGTAAGTGGACATTTTCTAACTTTCCAAAGGAAAGAAAGTATAAGACTTTGTAATGTCCATTTGTTTCCATTGCACTGGACAGTGAATAAACCCTCTCAGATAACTGTCATATTGAGGAACTGCAAGTGCATAAATAACTTTACTTAATTTATACTTGTATGCTTTATGGCTGCAATATAAGTTGCAAGATTCCACATCTACAGAAAGGCCTACAGAAGAGTCTGCACAGACAGAGGAGACATAGGCCTACAGGTGGGCAGTGTATAGCCAAATTTTCCTTTTTATTTGTTGCATGAGGCATGTGTCTAAAATCTCTTGTTGCTTTTCTTTACAAAGAACAATTGAAATAAAACACAAGGAACTAAGCATATTTGTCTTTTATTAAATATTTAATGATAAGTGTTTTTTGTTTTTTTTGGCAATGTTGTGTAATATGGCACATGCAACAATGTCACAGGCCCTGTCAGGTGTGCAACCCCTCAGACTTTTCAGACACTGAAATCTTCCCTTTAGTTAGCCAAAGTTCATTTCATTGTGTGCCCTTGTCCTGGCTAGAGCTGCATTGTAACTGGTTTGGGTCAGGGAATGGGGTCATAAAACACCAGTCTGCAGGAACATGTCATAATCACCTATGAAAAAATGCAGTTCTGTTAGGATCAGCATAAGTGTATGTAATACAGTGAGCTTGATATTTAATTGTGGAACTTTTCTTACCACTTTCAAATAATGTGCATAAATGTGAATCTCTGAAAATTCTTAAGTCATGCATAGATCCTGGCCATTTTGCTTTCACATTTGTGATATGGAAGATTTTAGTCAACTGCCTTTTTTTTTATTTGATATAATATTACTAATCTGGAATATTAAGAATCACAATAATAACTGGGCTGCTGCACATTTACATTGTGAATCCCCTTTCTGTTCACATAATCCCCTTCATTGAGGCCTTGATGGCAGTCTATGGTAGCCTATAGTCTATGGTACCAATCACGTTAGTGAAGCCTGAGTGACATATACTGTAATCGGCATGGTCATGATTGTATGATCTTCATAAAAAATTATGATAGCCATAAAAAAAAAAAAAAAAAACCTACATTACAACATTGGGTCTTAAGTGGCTTGGAAATGCCACCAAAAAAAACCTAAAACTGTTTTTTAAACATAAAAGCGACAAAAAAACGACAATCTCACGAATCATGAGAAAAAATATATATCTCAGAAAGAAAGTGCACTATCGCGCTGCGCTGGACTTCACTTCCCGTATCACCTCCACTTATGAAGCCGGGATCTAATCCTGTTAACATGAAATAAGCCTGCTCCCGAGCAGGTTTAAGTTTGCGCACATGTTGCTATGACAGCAAGTCCAGGATGAGCGTTGAAGAACCAAACAATCCAAGATCATGCCAAATCGCCAACAATCAAATCCAGCTAAGTGAGTTAGCGACGTACGAAGTTGTGATGGAGATCAGCTTGAAGAGTGGCAGTTTTGTCTCGCTAACAAATCCCATGAAAGCATTAAAAATATCCTCACCTCTGGTGTGTCTTTTTAATGGCAAAACTGTGAGTAGCTCTTCCTTGGCGCTCATGTCTTCAAAAAACATCCTGATGAAAACACACAATTGTGCCACATTCACCATATCAGTCGACACGTCAAATTGGAGGGAAAAGCACTCACACGCGTCACTATCCTTCATCAGTTGCTCCTCCACATCCACAGCCATTCTCTCACATCGCCTTGTAGTAGTACTGCGGGAGAGTTGCACTTCTTTAATCGCCTTCATGAGCTCTGTTTAATTTTTAAAGTCTTACCCTGGGTCTTTGGTTTGGTGAAGATTGACTGCCGCACTGCAAGCTGTGCTTTCAAATCCCGCACTTTTGTGGCACGTTTTTGCAGGGAAATCCCTCTCGTAGCTCCCATGTACTGTTTTAAAATGCCGCTCCAGATTCCCTTTCTTTGCCAACGCCACCATTGCATTGCAGATCAAACAAACAGGCTTTGAATGAGAATAAACAAAAACACAATCTTCCACCCATTCAGGATGAAAATGGTAGGTCTTGGCTCGTTTCCCCTCAGCCATGTTAACATTTAGGAGTGTGTAACCGCTCTGTTCGCTAGCTTCTAGCTACTGTTGACAGCTGCCAACTTCCTGTCATGCATGTCACGCAATTTTTTCTTTTAATACTTTTTTGTGGACGTGTTGGCAAGGACTCATGATAGGTTATATATATTATATATATTAATACAAAATATAACACACACACACAAAAAAAAATTTTTTTTTTCTACACCCCTTGCAGTCGACTTGGGATCAGTCTTGCAATCGACTGGTTACTCCTGCTGTAGATCATTAAACCGTTATGCTGCATCCGAAGTCTGTCTGAAATCATTTTTGTGAGGAACATTTGTGCGCAAATGCTGCCTACAAAGTCATTGCTCGATAGGGCAGCGAGGCAACATGTCACTGCCATACGTTTTTGGATGCAGCCCAAGACCAGAGGGTAGCTTCTCATTTCTTATTTGTGCATCTTTGTTTCCTTTCCTCGTGTCTTAGCTCTCCCTAGAATGCGAGGAAAGGATACACCTATGTATCCCCGCTCCTCATGGTGCAATTAGAGAATTGAGATGTCTTTCAAGATGGCTGAGTTTGATTGGTTTCCAGGTCATGGGCTGAAGGACGAAGGAAACAAGGAAGCACCCATTTGAGTATTGAGAAGCACCCCAGAAATACAGTATACGGGTCAGATAAAGGAGACATCCAAAATGGGCACTATTAGTGTGCCTCCAGGTACAGGGCTGGGAAACACCAAGTTAATCAATAGGTATGGCTTTCTGAAACACAAATTAAGTACAGATTACCTGGACATGAAGTCCTGAAATAATTTTTTAAGATTAATTTAAAACCAACTGTGCTTATCTGAATAAGTGTGATTTAGGTCACCTATAAAACATGGAAAGAACCAAGAAAAGCTTAAAATTCTATGGAACTAAGAAGCAAATCCAAAAACAATGGGTGCCTCTAATTTCTTATTTGTTCATCCTCGTCTCCTTTCCTCGTGTCTCAGCTCCACCACTATAGGATGCCCGGGAATAATATGAGGACAGAGGAAATGAAGGAAAGCTTATTTGTATATTGGAATATTCTTGATCACTCGAGCGTAACTTCATAGCATCATCAGCTGCGCTCAAAGGATCTGCCCTTATGGTGTTAAAGTTTGGTTATTAAGAAATGCATAAATAAGATAAAGCAAGATACCCAATTATTCACCGATATATGTGTGATATATGATTTATTTAAATTGCAAAGGTAAAGCATAAATGAAAATTATTGTGACAGATGTGAAGGGGAGGGAAATTTGTGTGTGCGTCAGGTTTCTCCACAAGAAAGACTTCCACATAGGATTCACCTCTGCATCCTCACTCACAGCTCCTCTGGAAGCTCCTCACTCCTCGCCTAGGACTTTTATGTTGAAGAATATTCTTAGATCCCCATTGTTTCTGTGTTCACTTCATGTGTTTGGTTCCTGGGGCACGTTCAAGTTCAAAACGGTGCGCAACGTTTTGCTACGGTTTCCGGGTTGAACATCATGGCTGTCACGGGATAGATGATCATGAGACGAGGATACAGATGCAGAGGAAATTTAATAGTGACAATCAGACAAGGTACAAAAACTCAAAACACAGAGACTCTAGGAACAAGAAACTCGGACAACGAACCAGCACCAGACTACAAACACAAGGAGGCTAAATAGGGGAACAAACAAAGGAGGGTAACAAGACAGACAGGTGGGACAAATTAACCAATAATCAGATAACAAGATGGGAGGGGCTAGACAATAGACACGAGCACATGGCCCAAAATAACAAAACACCCATGTGCAGCATAAGACAAGACAGGCATGTGACATTACCCCCTCCCTACGGAGCGGCTACCAGACGCTCCATAAGACCAGGGCGGGGCGGGGCGGGAGGGACAGACCAGGGCGGGACAAGGGGAATGGACAGTTCAGAAGGCCAGGGAGGCACACAAAGTTCGGGAGTCCAGGGCGGAGACGACAGTCCATCTGGCGGCCAGGGCGGAGACGACAGTCCATCTGGCGGCCAGGGCGGAGACGACAGTCCATCGACCGGCCAGGGCGGAGACTCTCCCTCGGGCGGCCAGGGCGGAGACGACCCCTCGGGCGGCCAGGGCAGAGACGACCCCTCGGGCGGCCAGGGCGGAGAGGACCCCTCGGGCGGCCAGGGCGGAGACGACCCCTCGGGCGGCCAAGGAACAGGCACCGGCTCAGGAACAGACACCACCGGCTCAGGAACAGACACCACCGGCTCAGACACCACCGGTTCAGGAACAGATACCAGCGGCCCAGGAACAGACGCCACCGGCTCAGACACCACCGGCTCAGAAACAGATACCATCAGCTCAGAAAGAGACACCACCGGCTCAGACACCAGCGGTTCAGGAACAGATATCAGCGGCCCAGGAACAGACGCCACCGGCTCAGACACCACCGGCTCAGGAACAGATACCACCGGCTCAGGAAAAGACACCACCGGCTCAGGCTCAGGAACAAGGACCACCGGCTCAGGGTCAGGCACTGGAACTGGCACCACCGGCTCAGGCACTGGAACTGGCACCACCGGCTCAGGCACTGGAACTGGCACCAATGGCTCAGGCACTGGAACTGGCACCAACGGCTCAGGCACTGGAACTGGCACCAACGGCTCAGGCACTGGAACTGGAACTGGCACCACCGGCTCAGGCACTGGAACTGGCACCACCGGCTCAGGCACTGGAACTGGCACCACCGGCTCGGCAGACGTGACGTTAACAGGCGCGGCAGCAACCATCCTGTCCGCAGACACTGGATCCGGCTCGGCAGCAGCCATCTTGTCCGAAGACACAGGCTCGACGGCGGCCATCCTGTCCGAAGACACAGGCTCGGCAGACCTGACGTGAACAGTTCTGGGAAACTCTAGGATCTTGTATAGTCTTTCAAAGTAATTCAACAGAGTCTCAGCTGCTCTGTCTACCTCAGACTGCACGGGGACCTCCGAGACTGGGACCACCGGAACTGGGACCACCGGACTCGGGATCACCGGAACTGGGACCACCGGGACAGTCACGGAGGGAGTCTTCCTTCTCCTCCTCCGTTTCGGGATCACAGGAACTGGGACCACCGGACTCGAGACCACCGGGACTAGGACCACCGGAACTGGGACCACCGGACTCGGGACCACCGGAACTGGGACCACCGTACTCAGGACCACCGGAACTGGAACCACTGGACTCGGGACCACCGGACTCGGGACCACCGGACTCGGGACCACCGGAACTGGGACCACCGGGCTCGGAACCACCGGAACTGGGACCACCGGGACAGTCACGGAGGGAGTCTTCTCCTCCTCCGTTTCGGGATCACCGGAACTGGGACCACCGGACTCGAGACCACTGGACTCGGGATCACCGGGACTAGGACCACCAGGACTGGGACCACCGGAACTGGGACCACCGGACTCGGGACCACCGGACTCGGGACCACCGGAACAGTCACGGAGGGGTTCTTCCCTCTCCTCCGTTTCGGGATCAGCGATGAAGGCTTTCTTTTCCACTGACTGCCGTCTGCCGTGGTCCTCTCCTCCTCCATAGTCCTTTGAGCGCATCTGGCGAAGTACTCCAGCAAGGAAATAGAGGATCCTTTCACCTCTCCTTGAGGAAAAATCTCACTCTGCTGTATCCACATTTTGGCTGGTTCGTTCTGTCACGGGATAGATGATCATGAGACGAGGATACAGATGCAGAGGAAATTTAATAGTGACAATCAGGTACAAAAACTCAAAACACATAGACTCTAGGAACAAGAAACTCGGACAACGAACCAGCACCAGACTACAAACACAAGGAGGCTAAATAGGGGAACAAACAAAGGAGGGTAACGAGACAGACAGGTGGGACAAATTAACCAATAATCAGATAACAAGATGGGAGGGGCTAGACAATAGACTCACGAGCACATGGCCCAAAATAACAAAACACCCATGTGCAGCACAAGACAGGACAGGCATGTGACAATGGCTGCGTCCGAAACCGCATACTCAATGAGTAGGTACTTAATTTCAATGAGTACTTACTTAACGAGCGCTAAAAGAGTAGGTACTTTATAGCCAGATCTCGTTGAGTATGAATGCGAACCGGACATCTGCCATGTTGACGTTATCATGTGACCTAGCCTAGGACGCATTATCACACGCACAACAACTTAAAATATTTGAACGACACGTTTAATTCATCTATCTGTAAATATCTTGATATTGATTAAACTTGCTCATTTTGTGGTCTTTTTGAAGAAACTGCTGCCCATTTATTTTGTGAAAACATTTAGGGTTGATTTAAGTTTTTATATTTAACCCTACTAATGTGACCCACCGTTTTATCCTTAAAGATATTATTTATTTTTATTACGAAATCCCAAAATTGTCATCTCTTGCATATGTTGTTAATTTCTTTATTTTATATCCAAACATTTTCATCCACAAGCAAAAGTGGCTAACTGCTTTATGTTTTCCTCTTTTTCTTGTTGAATTTAACTCTCGTTTCATCCCTCAGGCCTAGGCCTATAAATAACAAAAAAAAAAAAAAAATGCATTTTTTAAATGTATTATAATGAATTATTTAAGAAAATATATATTAAGATATTCAACCTTGTACTGTTCTTTTTTCCTGTGTAAAAAATCTCATATTATGTATGCAAACCCATGATTGAGATATTTATATATATATATATATATATATATATATATATATATATATATATATATATATATTAGGGCTGTCAAACGATTAATCGCGATTAATCGCATCCAAAATAAAAGTTTGTTTTTACATAATATATGTGTGTGTATGGTGTATAATTATTTTCTATATATAAATACACACACATGCATGTATATATTTAAGAAAAATGTGTTATTTATATATAAAATATTTATATATAATATAAATTATATATAATATAAATATATATACACAGTATATACATGCAAATATTTCTTAAATATATACATGCATGTGTGTGTATTCATATATAGAAAATAATTATACACCATACACACACATATATTATGTAAAAACAAACTTTTATTTTGGATGCGATTAATCGCGATTAATCGTTTGACAGCCCTAATATATATACACACACACCTTATAACATCAGTAACTCGACAGCCCTACCTAGAACGGTTTTCCTCAGCGTTTGTAATGTCTGCACAAAGGGCAGCTGTGCGAAGATTCACCTTTGGAGAAAACTGTTGATTTTATACTCAAAAAAATTAAGTATCATTAATATTAAAAATTAATATTACCCCAGAATGAATTGCATTGCTATCCCACCCCAAAACATACAATAATAACAACGATAAATGCTGACCAATACTTATTTATATTACTTTTTACTGAAAATGATATTCAATTCAATAAAACAAACCAAATGTAATGTATGTCATATGACATAGCTATGCAGTATTGAATACACTCTACATGTGTATATAGTGAACATATCTACATTTTAATTCAAACAATTAAATAAAGCATTAATTAAATAATTATATTGTATTTACTGACAACAATGAGAAATATTAATAAATTAGTAAAAGAATGAATGACAGTCACCATCACACAATAAACAAATGCATATACAAGTCAACACATGAAACAAAGCTTTATTCAAACTACAATCATGTATGTAGGCTGAAGGCGCTGAACCCCACATCCTTCTGCCATCTCAACACAGCGGTTCCCATTCTGCGGCTTTATTCGGATGAATCAGCTGACCGCCAGAGGTGAGCCGTTCCTTCGTGCCGGAAGTTGTTGTGTGATGTGTTGTGCTGCACAATCTGAGGCAATAAGGGCAGGTGGAGTGATGGAGGGTCTCGTAAGGGCAGGTGGAGTGATGGAGGGTCTCGTAAGGGCAGGTGGAGTGATGGAGGGACTCGTAAGGGCAGGTGGAGTGATGGAGGGTCTCGTAAGGGCAGGTGGAGTGATGGATGGCCTCGTAAGGGCAGGTGGAGTGATGGAGGGTCTCGTAAGGGCAGGTGGAGTGATGGAGGGTCTCGTAAGGGCAGGTGGAGTGATGGAGGGTCTCGTAAGGGCAGGTGGAGTGATGGAGGGTCTCGTACGGGCAGGTGGAGTGATGGAGGGTCTCGTAAGGGCAGGTGGAGTGATGGAGGGAATCGTAAGGGCAGGTGGAGGTATGGATGGACTCGTAAGGGCAGGTGGAGTGATGGAGGGTCTCGTAAGGGCAGGTGGAGTGATGGATGGCCTCATAAGGGCAGGTGGAGTGATGGATGGTCTCGTAAGGGCAGGAGGAGTGATGGAGGGACTAGTCCATGGCACCATCTCCAGGATTCAGCTCTGGGCTCCTCATCCTCAGTGCTCACACCAGCCTGCTGACATTTCAGATCCTACAAAATGCACAAACATAACACAAAAGCAGCCATTTTAACCGCACAATGTCATTTGATTTCAGTATTATTTAGAAGACAAAAACACTTTTTTTCACAAATGTCGCCATCATCTTTCCTTGCAGGTCCTGCTCCACCACAAAATATCTGCAGCAAATGCACAGAAATCAAGAATCAGAAAAGTGCTGTAATAGCTCTGTTTGAAATTACAATAATTAAAATAAACTACAACTTAATATTTAAATAGTTGTTGTTATTAATTTCTGTAGTATACTCACTCAAAGCCTTCAGCTTCACTCTCCACTCTCCACCGGATAAACACACATCTGTCCATCTGTCCCTGTAACATCCAGACCAGACTCACATTACCTCTGTGATTTATGAGCTCAACACTACATTTACATGTTGAGGTTGTTTTAACTTTTTATCCAACATAAATGTTCCTCAATTTATCAACAGTGCTAATGGACAAATAAAATAGATAACTTAATGTTTAGTTACTTTATAAATTTGTTCTACATAATAGCACACATTCATCACTCAGATGTCTATTTCATGTTGTGATGTGCTCTTCTGCAATACTTACTGAAGATTTTCCTGTCAGATGTAAATGTACATTTAAAATAAGCGTCTTTAAGATGTATGGTTTATGTAAATCCACTTTAGAGACGTAACTTACGTGTCCTTACTGGAGCTCCCGTTAGCTAACGTTATACATAATAAAACCTGTTTTAACAGCAAAATCACAACTATACTACACTGTTTACCGTCTTTATACTTTCAACAATTCAACAGTTTACTCTACAGTAGTTCAACACATGCAATTTTATCACAAGGAACCGTGTTTACTCACATTTGAAAGCACCTGCGTCGCTGATCTCCGCGATGTTTGATAATGACGTATCCTCTCGCGTGGCCTCCTGGGATAGAAGAGTATCCATCGGACTGCACTTGAAAATCTGGCCAGAAGCAGTAAGCCATCCGGGAACTTCTCGCCTACTCTTTTATGAATACTGATGTTTCGAACGTACTGCTTCCTTCACGTACTGGTTTCGCCTACTTTATAGTAGGAAAGTAGACATATTCGAACGCACTTAAGCCCGAATCTCGCGATAATTAGTACGTCACCCAGGTAATTCTCGCCTACTCTTTTCGATTCGTACATACTTTTTCGCTCGCCTACTTTTTTTCCCATACTAAATAGTAGTGAAGTATGCGGTTTCGGACGCAGCCCATGTTTCCTGGAAACGGCGTGCACCGGTGTGCAACGGGGTTTGAGATACGTTTTCTCTTGTTTCGTGGGTGTGTCAGAACTGCAGTCCAATCAGCAGCAACTGATTAAAGTGAACTCGCACAATGGGTTCAAGGAAAGTAATTTACAAATGTGTTCGATGCAGCTCGGTATACGCAACAACTGAGGATATTAGAAGACATGTTTGTATATACAGTAGGATATCAACATAATGATGTAGTTGTTTATATTTTTAGCTTCATTGCAAGTGTATGACATTTGGTATAGAAATAAACAATGGTAATTAAGTGCTTTTCCTAAAAATGAGAAAGAAAATACAGGGTATTAAAACAGTATGAACTACAAATAAAGTCAGCATGTGAGTCTTTTGTTCTGGGTGGCAAGTGCAGTAACTGTAACATCGGGCATATTTTGTAGTATTAAACACATATTTATACCGACTTCATCAGGATCCGAAAATTCTTCACAAAGAATGGCCTTCTCAGCTGCCATAGTTGCAACTCTTGCGTCATCAGAACAGTGTGTTCAATGCATCGCCGTTTCTGTTTAAAAAACGTTGTGCAACATTTTGTCGGGGCCGAACGCAGCCCTGTTTTGCCCTGTACCTTGTTTGTCACCATAGTTACCCTTCATTAGTTTCCATGACATTAATCACCAAGCCTCACAAACTTCCTGCTCAGCTACTGTTCGGACGCTCTTGCTTACTGCTCCGCGCTTTGCTCTATCGCTTTTACATTTTATCTCCTATTTTTTTATATTTTATTTCCTTTTATCACCTAATTTTAACTTCAGCAAATCAGCACAGTGCTCATATGACAAAGTTAGGATTACTACAAAAACGCAGGATTCTTTTACCCGACCAGCTTACATTCCGGGGAAAGGAAAACACAACTGCCTACAAGGATAAGAGAAAATGCCTCAAGAATCTACTTGCTGCACTAACTGCCACAGACTTTTACAAAGGATTGCAGTTCTTGAAACAAAGTTACTTACGGAACCACCAAACCAGACGGAGAGCTTCGTCATGGACACCCTCAGCATACCAGTGAGTCCCATGAAACTAGTGCTCCTCGACAGGTAGAGAAACAAGCCGATCGACTTACTAATCGATGGCACAAACAGGGAGCGAGACCCAAAGGCACTCGAGACATCAGATTGTCACGAGCATTACATATTGCCGCAGTAGCATCCTCTACCTCAGATACAGCTCTGACAAGGATTGCAAACACTGGTCTCCTACCACCGCCAATACATCTTGAGAACAGATTTGAAGTACTAATGAATGTAAATGAGGAATCCCCAAATGTGATGAATGTGATCGAACACAGACTGAATGGGACAGTTGCTAACACTGATGCTAACTGGCGCTCAAGGTCGAGCAGACAGCAGTACTCAGCTCAGAGCGCAGCCGAGCCCAGGACTCTGATAGTGGGGGACTCCATAATCAGAAACATTAGCGGCAGGGATACAACTACGTGCTGCCTTCCACAAGCAACAACTTCGGATGTAAACAGGGAACTTCAGAACATTCTGATGAAACATAAGACTGCAAATCGACTCATCATACATGTGGGGAAGAATGATATTCATAAAGAGCAGTCAGAACTCCTTAAGAAGGATTTCAATGAACTTTTTGAAACACTTAAAAGACTAAAAGTTCAAATATTCATCAGTGGACCTCTCCCAGCAAGAGGAACAAACAGGTTTTCATGGTTGCTTGGGCTTAATACATGGCTGCAAATAACCTGCAATATAAAAGGAGTGAACTTCATTGACAACTTCAATCTTTTCCGGAGTCAGAGACAACTGTTTCATCGGGATGGCCATCACCCAAACAAACTTGGTTCAAGAGTGCTAAAAGACAATATCTACTTCTCCCTCAATCATCCTTCTGCAGTGTGTGCCAATCCACTCAATCTGAACGGCACACACCCTCTCTCCAGCATCGCCACTTCTGTGCTTCTCACAGAAAATGGAAGAACTGGTGTATGCTGGAACCAAACTATCCCACTCTTTTGCTGCAAGCCCCCAGATACCAACCCAAAAACGACAGGCACCTCAACCACCCGCACCAAAGCCTGCGGGCCCAGCTCGCCCTCCCCCTCCTGTGAGAGCTCTTCGGCCTCTGCCACAACGCCAGGGCCCACACCCTCCTCCATCTGCTCGAGGTGAACCAAAAACAACTGATACCAGCTCTCAGTGATGTGTTTTGGGTCCCCGCTCTGATAACAGTAACTTTCTCAAATGTTTACAGAACAAGCGGGAACCTAGTGTGCCTGTATCTTTCTCTATTGCTGTTCTATTACATGATAGAAAGTCTGAGGTCTTCAATAGCCGTACAGCAAACCCAACTAATCTGGTGCCTATTACACGTCAAACTAAGACTGCTGTGGGGAAAAGTAAGACTGTTAAGTTAGCACTTTTTAATATTCGGTCACTTAAAAATAAATCACTTCTAGTCAACGACTTAATAACCACAAACAACCTGGATTTTATGCTTCTAAATGAAACCTGGCTAGAAGACAGCAGCAGTGCAACAATCCTCAATGAAGCAGCCCCTCCTAACTTTACTTTTATGAGTGTCTGCAGAGCTGCTAAGAGAGGTGGGGGTCTGCGCTTTTTAAAGATATCTATCAATGTAAGCAAATATAATTTGGGAATTACCTGTCTTTCGAATATCTGGGTATTGTGTTAAAAGGTGCATTTTACTTATCATTATTTACAGGCCTCCAAAATACTCTCCAGCCTTTGCTGAGGACTTTACAGAACTGTTATCAACAATTACCTCAGAGTTTGACTGTTCATATTAACTGTGACCATATTGGCTAAAATAAGGTGCGCTGTGCTGCTTTGTGTATCTGAACTTTGACAAATTGACTGCGCCTTTAGCAAAGTGTTTCCTTTATGTAAAAGTTATTTTCTTGTGTAAAACTGGGGTACACTTACAAATAGTAACGTTGTAGGCATGTAGGCTGTTCTTGGTGGTCTCCTTTTGATAACTAATGTAATATTTTTTCACCTCAATTCACAATTTTCTACTTGTAACATTATCTCTTGTAGTGATGAATCAATATGTTTTGGCCAAATTGATAATGCAAGTCCTAACTTATTTGTTTTTGTGTTTTTTTTCAGAGAGGATTCACAGCTACCAGGGCCCAGTGTAACACAGGCAGCCTCACCTGTGCCTGCCACCAGGTCACCACCAGCCCCTACATAGCAACCATCATCACCAACCCGGCCAGCCAAGAGGTCCCGTACCCCCCCAGCATCAACCAGCACTATTTCTAATATCTAATATATAGTTCATCTTTGGTTTGAAAAAAAAAAGGTTGAAAAGTTGACATGTGGTAGACAAGAAAACATGAAAATTTGTAAATTTGTGAATATTGTTAGTAGTGAGCTTTTTTCACAAAGTAAACATTTGCTTGAAAGAAAGACCTGTTGTAATGCTACTTTTTCATTTGCACACATCCCATAAAGCTTGATATGTAGTAGGACGTTATTTTAGTCCTATTTTATCTCAGTCCCTCTAACATTTGGTGAAGGTAGAGTCACAGACAAAATTGTACTAAAAAACGATTTTTCAAAATGTCTCTTTAGACAATTATTATTCATTATCTACTATTTTATTCATATGTTACACTACTTTTGTGACCATAAGACTTTGGGGAACCCATATCAGGGGCCAAAATAATTCGTCCACATGAGTAATGGTATGTTTCCACAAGAGATTTGAAGAATTTCAAAAATCGGACTTATATTTTTCACCTTTTAGAGCCAAATTATTCCTCTCTCTCTCTTTACACAATGCTCTAGGACAAGTGGTGAGCTCATCAGTGAAAGAGCTGGGTTTTCTCTGCACATTTTGATATAAAACACATGGGATTATGTTATGTAACTGCCTTTAAAAGGTGAATTTAATAAGATATGTAAAATCGAAGAAAAAGTGAAAAAATGCCCTTAGACCTCAGAGGGTTAAGGATGTAGCACTGTCTGATCATTTCTGTATTTTCTTTGATATATTGATCTCTCCTGCCACTGAAGCTAGATCTGTGTCTGTCAAGAAGAGATGCTTAAATGAGAACACTAGTGTACTATTTATGAAGGCTATATCCTTAACACCAAGCATATCTGCAGACTCTGTTGATTTTCTCCTTGATTCTTTTAACTCAAAAGTTAAAAGTGTATTTGATGATATTGCTCCTGTTAAAGTCATGGAGAAGAGTGGCAGACAAAAAGCACCTTGGAGAAACTCAACAACAGTGCAAAATATGAAAAGACAATGCAGGAAAGCAGAGCGCATGTGGCGAAAGACAAAACTTGTAGTCCATTATAACATCTACAAAGACAGCCTTCATGCTTTCAATATGGAACTAGGCAAAGCTAGACAGAGCTAGACTTTCTTCTCAAATATTATAAACAGTAATTTAAACAACACACGCACTCTTTTTGCTACTGTAGAGAGACTGACAACCCCCGCAAGCCAGATTCCCAGTGAAATGCTCTCAGACAACAAGTGCAGTGAGTTTGCTTCTATCTTCTCTGAGAAAATCAATAATATCAGAAAGGTGATCAGCACATACTTGAGTTGCCCTGGGGTCAGTCAGATCAAACCACCTGAGAAAGTAGTTACTATGTCTGACTTCAAAGAAATTGATGGCAAAATTTTGGAAGAAACCATACAGCACCTTAAAACATCAACCTGCGCTCTTGACACACATTTTTCAAAAGTGTGTTAAACAGTTTAGAAGCAGATCTTCTAGAAGTGGTAAATGCCTCACTTCTTTTTTCAGAGACAGCGCTCATAAAGATAATAAACGATATTCGCTTAAATACTGATTCAGGCAAATTATCAGTGCTGGTGCTACTCGACCTCAGTGCTGCATTTGACACTGTCGATCATAACATATTCTTGACAGGCTGGAAAACTGGGTGGGGCTTTCTGGGATAGTCCTAAAATGGTTCAGGTCATACTTAGATGGGAGAGGTTATTATGTGAGTATAGGAGACCATAAGTCTGAGTGGACATCCATGACATGCGGAGCCCCTCAAGGCTCAATTCTTGCGCCACTCCTGTTCAACCTGTATATGCTCCCAATGAGCCAAATAATGAGAAAGAACCAAATTGCTTACCACAGCTATGCAGACGACACACAGATCTACTTATCCCTATCGCCTAACGATTACAGCCCCATTGACTCCCTATGCCAATGCATTGATGAAGTCAACAGTTGGATGTGTCAAAACTTTCTTCAGTTAAACAAAGACAAAACTGAAGTCATTGCGTTTGGAAACAAAGATGAAGTTCTCAAGGTGAACGCATACCTTCACTCTAGGGGTCAAACAACTAAAAATCAAGTCAGGAATCTTGGTGTGACACTAGAGTCAGACCTTAGTTTCAGTAGTCATGTCAAAGCAATAACTAAATCAGCATACTATCATCTGAAAAATATTGCAAGAATTAGATGCTTTGTTTCCAGACAAGACTTAGAGAAACTTGTTCATGCTTTCATCACCAGCAGGGAGGATTATTGTAATGGACTCCTCACTGGCCTTCCCAAAAAGACCATAAGACAGTTGCAGCTCATACAGAATGTTGCCGCCAGGATTCTGAGCAGAACTAGAAAAAATGAACATATCACACCAGTCCTCAGGTCACTGGCTCCCAGCTAAATTTAGGATTGATTTTAAAGTATTATTACTGGTATATAAATCATTCAATGGCCTAGGACCTCAATACATTGCAGATATGCTCACTGAATATAAACCCAACAGATCACTCAGATCACTAGGATCATATCAGCTAGAAATACCAAGGGTTCACTCCAAGCATGGCGAGTCTGCTTTTAGCTATTATGCCAGCCGCAGCTGGAACCAGCTTCAAGAGGAGATCAGATGTGCTCCTACAGTAGTCACATTCAAATCCAGACTCAAAACACTTCTGTTTAGCTGTGCATTTACTGAATGAGCACTGTGCCACTGTTCGTCCGACTGTTTGTACTGTACTGTATTTTATTTTTTATTTTTCTAAACTGTTTTAATTATTCTTATTTCTTTTTATTATTTTTAATTTATTCTATGTAAAGCACTTTGAATTGCCATTGTGTATGAAATGTGCTATATAAATAAACTTGCCTTGCCTTGCCTTACCAACACCTGTCCCTTGTCAGGCCCTTGTTAACCAGTCTATTTAAACCTCTGTGCTTCAGTTGTTATTTGTTGGTTGTTATTGCTCTTTGTCTGCCTCCTTTTTGGAGGATTTTACGGTGGTTATTTATTACAAGTGTTGTGGAAGAATACAAAAATAAACCTCAAAGAAACTGCTGCTAATGCCCGAAAAGACATGTTTAAGACTAGTGGATGGCCTGCAAAAATAAGCATAGTGACCAGTTGGATGAATTAATGATAGAGCTAGAAGTGGGCTGGTACACATTACTTCTAAATTTTAATCTGTAGCTTACCCTCACTTTTTCTTGTGTACTTTGACTGCCCACATGAAACGTATAATCAGGCTATTAATTTATTGTATATCGCACGTTCTGAGCTTTTAAAAGCTGTATGAACTGAATGGACCAATTATCTGCACAATAGGACTGTCACTGAACCCAATTGTTTAATTTTGCATGAGTGGTGAAAAGTGTGATGTAGTGATGGGAAGTTCTGATCATTTTACTGACTCTTTTGTTTGATCTAGTTCATCAAAATTAACAAATCTTTTTTCGAGTCATTTCGTTAATTTTAGGGGCTTTAAATGTTATACTTTTAACAGGCAAATTCCCTGAACACGTCCACCTACGCAATCTTGATCATATTCTGAATTAAGAAATCATTATAATGCAGTCAAAAATAATTTACAGGGAACATAATTACTTTACCTTCCGAGTCTTTTGTTCATTTGTCACGTGACAGACGCAACGAACAGATCGTGTGATAATCACTAGTGTGATGGTGGTTTTGCATGAGTGGTGATTTACATGAGCCGTTCCTATGTGACGCTGATGATAAAATGTGCAACCCATTTGAATTCTATAGATAATGTTCCACTTTATAATATGGAGAAAGGAGAGAAAGTCAAACATTATCTAAACTGGATAAACTAAGCCACATAAACTACTCATGTTCACCCTTCCTAGAATGTGTAATGTTCTTTTATGTATTTTGTGGTAAAAAAAAAAATGTATAATAGATAATCTGTTTGGGGAATAGATTTTTCAATAATGATTTATATTACAAATGTGGCATGTTGTAGCTTTAGTTTCAAAATGTGCAGTTTTTCTTTCATAACAAATTTTATTATATATATATATATATATATATATATATATATATATATATATATATATATATATATATATATATATATATATATATAAGAAAGAAGTTAACATTGGCCTAAGCATGGTAATGAAGACCCATAAATGGTCTTACAGTACCTGTAATTAAATCTACTCTATATGTCATGTAGCCTATGTTACAAATGCTATAGTTAAACAATTACAAGAACTACTGTATGTTACTTATTCATAAGGCCAAGTACAAGTTAGAAAGAGCTGTAAAGTCTGGACCTTCTTGAATTATTGATTAATAATTGGTTTTCCCTTATGTGTAAAATGTGTTCTGCTATTAATGACAGCTATTAGGAACAAACACACTAATGTTTGTTAAAAAGGCTGTTTCCACCCAACATACCTTTGCAGCATTCTTTGGAGAACATACCAAATGATGACTAAGGCTGTGTCCAAAATCACATACTCTCTTGAGTAGGTTCTTATTTTGAATAGGTAATTACTTCACGACCACTAAAAAAGTACATTCTATATAGCAGTGGCGTGTGGTCCATATAAGCTGCAAATGCTCTGCATACCCAAGCCATTCATGGACTTGCTGACAAGTATTAAAGGGATACTTCACTTTAAAATGAAAATTCTGTCATCATTTACTCACCCTCAAGTTGTTTCAAACCTGTATGAATTTCTTTCTTCATGGCTCCAGTTAACTGTTTTGTTACTGACATTCTTCAAAATATCTATCTTTCTGTGCAGCAGAAGAAAGAAATTCATACAGGTTTGAAACAACTTGAGGGTGAGTAAATGATGACAGAATTTTCATTTTAAAGTGAAGTATCCCTTTAAACTATAAATGACTATAAAATCCCTTGTTTGAGGTGTATCATAAAGCTTACATGATAAAATGTTAGTAATACATATGTAATTCTCAGACATTTATTTATTTGCCAAACGACAGTAATTTTCTTCAAATCTGCCACTCAGTTCCGGGTAAGCTGATTCACAGCAGCTTTGACGTGTATGCTCTGTTGTTATGTGTCATCGTCATTGTCCCGCGTTCTTATTGTTTGCTGGCATATAGGGGGTTTAATGCGCAGGGTAAGCTGTCCGCAGATCCAAGAGGAAAAATGTGCTGCTGCCAGATCTTGATCAAAGAAAATCATAGTGTTCGATACAAGACGAACTATACTAGATCAAGTGAAAAAAATATCGTAACGGAAACTATTTTCATAACATTTGTTTATTTTCTCCACAGGGACATTTATTTTCAAAGAAAACGTATAAACTGTTATAGACAGATATACTGTAAGCAGACCTGTAACTATCCAAGGCTGTTATCTATGCGTTTGTTACAGCCATCAATTTGCATTATTTCAACTTATTTTTTACTATTTTATTTATTTATTTTTATTTTCTAATGATATTTTACTTATATTTTATTTATAATAGGCTATCTACTATATTACACTTATTTTTAATTCTTAATAAAAAAAAAACACTTCTGGCATACATTTGAATTGATGCCTGTCGCTTGCCATGGTGTTTCTTGTCGTCTCTGATTTAGAAGCGCTGTACCGTTAAAAGGTGAAGCATGTATTTTCTGCAACATTAGTTCCACCAAGCGGAATAATAAAAATACGGCATATTTTGCAAACCCCCCTTTGCACGTCGCATGTGCTTTTACGGGTGCTTGTAAAGTCATCAATAGGCAAATGTAGGCTACTTTCAATTAATTCTCAAATAGGAAACTTTTAGCTGTGTTGCTATGCGTAATGAGAGTAAGCAACTGAGCAGCGAACTGTCTAGAGCGAACACGCTTATTATAAACCCATCCAACGTGCACCAGGTGCATTTCTGACATAACACGACACCTAGGATACCCGGTTAGAAAAGTCACCGCTCGCCACTGCTATATAGTATGAATGTAATCTGGACGTACTACATTCTCCATGTTGTCATTATCATGTGACCTACCAGCGTTAGTTGTGTTGCGTCACTCATCATTCACAAATCCTCTCCTTTGGCCTTATGGGATAGTAAAGTGTCCATCATATGCACACTTCAGAATCTCGGCCATTATGCTTACAACTGTGACAATAAGCACTTATCAGGATCAACTAAACGCTGGATTTGGAAAGGTATGTGGAGTATGTTAAGATCACGACATAGACTCTTTAAAATACATCCAAGAGTTTTACACTTTGGTCTGTTGTTGTAGGGACATCAACGTTGCATTTTCACACCCCTAAACATATGGAGCCAGATCAGTTTTAATAATAATTCACACAAAAAACATGATGCACACTGTAGCCAATTTCACATTGCATGAAACCAAATTCACGTGCACAAAAAAACAATTCATGTTTCAATCCAGTCATCACTAGACCTCTCTGTTAGGACATCAGATTTTGGACTGATATTTAAAGCAGGAGATTAATTGATGGTAAAATATTTGAATACAGTAATCTTAGTTGCATAATCTTAACTGCCTCTCTATGATCAGTATACCTTTGTCTGAACATTGTCCTGTGACACTAAAAACCTTGAGATGACAATACAGCACAAAACATAAGCAACTGAATACTGAATATATTGGTAACACTTTACAATAAGGTTCATTAGTTAACATTTGTTAATGCATTAACTAACATGAACTAACAATGAGCAATAAATATGTTACTGTATTTGTTAATCTTTGTTAATGTTAGTTAATAAAAATACAGCTGTACATTGTTTGTTTATGTTAGTTTACAGCACATTAACTAATGTTAACAAGATTTTAATAAAGTAGTAAATGTTGAAATTAACATAAACATTAATAAATGCTGTATACATGTTCATTATTAGTTTGTAAAACTAATGAAATCTTATTGTAAAGTGTTACCAATATATTAAGAAATTAATACATAAAAATAAAGTGTAAAAGATAATAAAGAAACAACATGAATTAAGATGTTTGTGACTGCTATCCAGATGTCATGCCAGAGGTGAGTAATCCTGAAAAATGCAGGGGAACAACAAGTGTGTAATAATTTAACACTACCTAGACAAATTGCACAAATGGCAAATAAACGATGGGTGCTCATACAAATAGATCTATTCACTATTTAAAGAATAATCCCAATGATACCAGTGCTAAGAGAGCTAAGGTGGGTGTTGGCCATCCAGGTGACAGTTTTATGTGTGTGATTGTAACTGAGAGCTGTCTGAGGGGCTGTCTGTACCTGCAGCTAAAATACAACAAAACAAGCATCATATCTTCTTCATTGTTTACACAATAAGGGACATCTAATTACCACAGCACTAGCTTGCTTAATAGTTCATAAACTATTGCTTCAACTGATCGCTAACTTTAATTCAGTAAACACACAGAAATGATCCGATCAACTACAAATACGTCTGCTCAGCCACGTACTTACTGTACTGTGGTCGAAATCTGATGACATCACATGAAGGTAGGCACGCCCTCACGTGATTATAGCTGTGTCCCAATAGAGAATGCGAATGTGACGTCACGCCGTGTTGAATCCTGGGTGACATTGTTGGTAGACGCCATATTGGAAGGATCACGCTTATTTCTGTTTGTGTGTTTGATGTGGTATTTTGACTTTCTATTGCAATTTTGGAAAATATCGCTATGATAGGTGATTCCTGCTGCATTAAAAACTGCAAAAGCAAGTCACACAGTTGTTCAGGAAATAAACTGAACAATGGGATACGTTTTTTCCGTTTTCCAACTTCTAAACAACGCGAAGGAACGCATGAGGTAACGAGAAGATGGGCTGGATTACAGCAACAAGACGAAAATACATTAGTTATAGCAACAATCTCTAAGTCAATGAAAGTGTGTTCTCTGCATTTTCAGTCAGGTGAGTCCCGTGGTGTGCAATTTTGTTTTAAAATTTCCTCAAAGACCAGGTCTTAGGACTTCATGTCAAGTACAAACTTTTTGGTCTGGTTTCACAGACAGGGCTTAGCTTAAGCCAGGAATAGGCCTTAGTTAAAATAGGCCTTTATCGCATCACAATAGAACGCCGGAAGTAACCGTCAAAAACAGCTGAAGCAGTGTACTGTGTCTTCCGGTTATTGCGTTCGACATGGCTGCCTGTAATTGCTGGACAACTTCGCTCTCGCATCTCCCAAAAGTTGGCCAAGACGATGTGGTGCGACTCGTAAATGAACACTCAAAGGTAAAATCATCCAAGTTGGAGAAAGGATACAAGTTCTTCTACGAAAATTTTATCTTTAATTATAGAGGTAAGTAGCTTGAATTCTGTTCTGTTGGCGAGTTATCGCTAGCTTGTTATGTTTAATAAGCTATTCGTCAGCTTGTTAGATAGGTTCAAATACAGAAAAAAACGTATCCTATTTGAATAATTCGAACAATGTGACTGATTATTAATGCTATCAAGATATTTTTTTTTTGCTTTCACTTGAGTATGTCAGTGTCAGTGGTCATTAAACTTTTGCCTGAGGAGCCCCAAAGGCTCTAGCTAACGTTAATGGCCCGATGTTTTGATGATCACTTTGGCCACATTAACGTTCCGAAATGCCGTTGCGGCAGTTTAAGAATCACAGCCAAGGTTAAGTTGTATGTGGTTAAACATTGAATCCTTTTTTCAGTATGATGTGTGACTATTCCCCCTTTTTAATGCAGTGTCAGATTTAGTGAGTGAGGAAGTGGTAGTGCAGGCGAGCTGCTACCGTTCTATGCGAAAGAATGAAGAGCCACATACACTTCAGGTTACATTGCTTGTCAGGAAGTTCAGGCCGAAATCATGCTCTAGTTCCTCACTTACTCGTCAACATGCGTTACTGGCTTTCTGTAGTCTTTTGTTTATCAACAGGACATCATGTGGATAGTAGCCTAATCTTTCTGATCCTTGATGGATTTCATCAGATTTACAGTTTGGATCCAGACAGTGCTACAGTACCAAATTACCCCACACTTGTAATGTGTAGTGAATAGAGCATGGTTTCAGACCTATAAAGGTTCAGGTGCATTTGTTCAGTATGTTTTTGTTCCATATATCTGCTGTTGCAGATGTACCTTTTTTTTTTTGTTCTTCTGTTGCCTTAATTTTGTTCAACCTAGTTTCACAATAATGTTCCTAGTGTCAGATAAATGCTAATTACTGTATAGGCTAAACATCCAAACTTTCCCTCAAGTATATGTTCTCCATTTCTAGATTGTGCTGCATGCCGTTAGACCTGTGGAGTTAAATGGATGCTCCTGCTCATGTGCTGCTGGAATGGCTTTATGCAACCATGTGGTTGCACTCCTGTTCCAAACAGCTCACTACAGCACCATGGGGCTGAAAACTGTGCCAACCCCACTGTCCTGCACTGGTGTGATTCAATCATGGCACCGTCCAAGGACACAGGTAAGTTTGTCTGATGCAAGTTGTGTCTTTAAAGTTTGTAAGTGCACACTGTTGGAATACTGATTCTGGTGTAGATGTTTCTGCACAGTGTATCCATATCCTACACCTCATCCATATGAATTGTTCACATGGTTTGTCTGGGTCCCTCAGATATAGCCATACATGCTATATAATCAATAATGATGTTTGAAATTCTAGAATTACTCACAACCCACACATCACATTTCAGTATACATTTGTTTCCTTCTATTTTGCAGAGCAGCGGTTGCCTGCATAGGATGTACACCTACAATATGACTTGTGTGCTGAATTAAACTGATACTCTCTCAGACTTGCAACTGCATTTAATTTCTTTTTGTGTTGATACAGGGGATTCGTCCCGAACCCACGGATGAACTCGTGGTACGAAAGCCGAAGGCGCTAGGACGCAGTAGTGTCAAATCTACTCTGTATCGCGCTTACGCTGGTAAGTATTAATTTATTTACTTATAGACCTTTATCACGGCAGAATAGATTACCGGAAGTGCTCGTCGAAGCAGTGTATCGATTCTTCCGGTTGTGTATTTTCAATGTGCTGTTGTTAACACCTAGTTGAATAAATGCCTCTGAAAATGTCCAGATTTTTAAATCATCCTGCGGATGCTAATTTTAAGAGACAGGAAAAGAGATATTTTGATGATTACTGTGTACAGGATTTTTCAAACTCAAAGGAACTTGTAGGTTTTTAATCTAACATAAGCCATGGCTCTTAAACATGCGTGAAAATTTCACCACACGTCAGTGCTCGTCTAAATAGTGACCACGATAGTGAGCAATAGTGAGCACTGATGAATAAGATCAAAATTAAATTTTTTATTTATTTGTATTAAATATTTCAGTGTCATTATTCTGTGTCATTTTTCATTTCACTGTATGTAATTCACACATTTATGCAAATTTTTCGCACTGTTAGCCTGTTAAGATGAATTCAATTTGTAGCATCGTTACATTTCTTTAAGGCAGTTTAAGACATTCATTCATCTATTTTCATACTGCTCTTACGATAATAGACCATGGTTTTACTACAAATAAAATAAAAAATAAAACAACACGTTAATAGTTAAATCATGGTAACCAAAAATCAGCCATGGTTTTGCTAACCATATTTTAACCATGTTTATCAGTAAAAATGAGGTAAAATTCAGTTTAAAATGTAAATTCAACCGGTATGAAATATGATCAGTAAGAGAAATATACTGTTAATGATAAGACGAGCACTGGACTGCGTCAGGTTAGTTTGGAAATAAATGTATTTATTATTCAGAATGCACATTTGAAAGGGAAATATATTTACAGGAGGAACATTTCAACTAGATGAAGATATAATGTAAACATCCTCAGCATCGCGTCTAGGACAACTCGAGGTGTCGCACACCAGACGTGCACTTTCTCAGTTTATGGCCAGCAATATTGTTGTTTAAGCACATTATGGAATTAAAATAATGTCTGTACTATGTAATGATTAAACCTGAATCCGATTATGCATTATTATTATTGCTGAAAGTCCGATAACATCAGCAATTTTCAAATGAGAACATGCAGATAGTGCTTTATATAAGATTAGCTACACTGTCACTTGTAAATCATTGGCAGTTATTAACTGATGAATGGTTTCTGTTACTTGTGTTTTTAGGACCCCTTCCTGACCCGACGGTGTTGTCAGTTGGAGCCCAACTACGCAACCATCAGCCACAACCTGGCATTTGCAAAATCTTATGCGGCCTCTCTGACCTGACTTTAGTGGACTCTAAATTTGGACTAGTCCCTCGAGGTTCAGTTCTTTCTTATCAGTGCACACCAGTAATCCCCCGAGAAATCATTAAGCATCCAGAAGCCCCCTCATTCCCACAACTTCCATTAATTAGTGGCTACACATTAGAGCGGCATCTACATTTTGTCCCCAATTGTCATCAGTTTTATCACATACAGAGTTTAGAACTAACCCATGAATGTGCAAGTATCATCGAAGAGAATACAAGGGGGCAGTCGGAGAATCCTTTGTGGAAGGAAGTCCGACAGCCCTGTCTAACTTCCAGTAGATTCGGCGAAGTTTGTAGCGTTAGAGGGGAGTCATCTAGTCAGGCTCTGGCAGCCAGGATCATAAAGGGGGTAAGGCAAACACCTGCCATGAAAAGGGGTATTGACCTTGAGCCAGAAGTTTTACAACAGTACAGTGACCTTTGCAATGTCAGTGTCACTCCTTCTGGATTCGTTGTGAATCCTGATGCGCCTTACCTCGGTGCTAGCCCTGATGCCAAAGTGTATGATCCCACTGCAAATCCACCCTTTGGGTTAGCTGAAGTGAAATGCCCAGATGTTAACAGTATAACAGAGGTTACACATGTGAAGTTTATTGGTGGTCAGGCCAAACTAAAAAAAAATCACAAGTATTTCTGGCAAGTGCAAGGCCAGTTAGCCATAACTGGTTTAAAATGGTGTGATTTCATTACATCCACACAAAGTGACCTCACAGTAGAGCGAATTTGGCTCGACGAGTCGCTGATCAGTGAAATGAAAGATAAACTTGATCTATTTTATTTTGCCACATATATGGAAACGTACCTGAATCTAAAGTAAACCTATACATCCCCCCCACCACACACACACACAAACAAATGGGATCTCTTTCTGATTTTATTTATGGAACGGACATACCTACTCTCTAATCATCATCACCACCACCACCACATGCATGTGCGCACGCACGCACGCGCACACACACACACACACACACACACACACACACACACACACAAATGTTCCCACACACGTGTACTTAATCCATTAACAAATTGTAAATTAAATGTATGTAAATATAAATGTAATATGAGTGTCTGATTTTTTTGTGTGTATAAATGTTACGTTATTGTATTAGTTTTCACATAAATTATTTTTTTTATAATAAATGTATATATGTCATGCTATATATATAAAATATATATATAAAAATAATAAATGCTATGTCATGTTTTAATGCAATAAAATGTAAACCAAACAAATGTGAATCATTCATCTTATGCCAATGTTAAGGGTTTCACACTGGGACATCACCCTTCACATCCAGAGGGCCTTGGTAGTTGGACATTAAGCAACAAGTTGCCCATAGCTGATTGACGGACCCTGAAAGGGTCAAAGGAATGGTTGTGTCCCAGATATGATATTCCTTCACTCTTCTGATGGCTCTCTCCACCAGGATTCTTAGTCGGGCGATGTTCTGGGTTTTTTCTGTGTCCTCTTTGCTGAACCTGGTGCCTCTTTTGAAGGGGGGGATTATGAGGGTTGCTCCAACATCAGACAGCATCTGGTCAATGACAAAGCCTTTATCAGCCATGCACGCATCTCCAGGCTCAAACAGGCTGAGGATCCCTGACTGGCGTGTAATTTCTCGATCTGATATTGAACCTGTGAAAAGCTTTGAGATAAAGGTGATAACACCACATGGGGCAATGCCAATTAGACCTTTGAAAGTATTGGTGTTCTTGTAGGAGGAGAATGTTTCTGACTGGAGGGTAAGTGATGATGGTGCCTCACATCTGATTTCTGTGCAGTCCAGAATAACACGCACGTTCGGGCAGTACTGTGCAAACTTTGGTGGCATTGTTGCTTGCACCTGTTCCCTTGTCATCCAGATTGGCACTGATCCCAAAACAATGAATAGATAGTTGGCCCATGTTATTATTATTCTACTCACCGTAGTGAGACTAATGCCAAATATGTCGGCAATCACCTTCTCCTTCATACCAACGGCAACTCGACAGCAGTAAAGAAACAGTTCATCCACAAGTGCCAGCCTCCGGTTCGGGCTTGGTTTCTCCAATGCCATGACATCGCTTGCCCTCTGAGCTCTGCTCCAGTAGACTAGCCTAGATGCTGAGGGGGCAACCGATTCCCAAAACGACCAAAACACCTTCTCTGATTGAAAACGGGTGTAGAACCGGAATTCCTCGTCAGTGGCACAGTATCTGTTGATGTTTAGTGTGCATGACAGGTCCCTCAGTTGTCTTTCTAAATTCCTGACCTTAGCCTCCAGTTGCCTGATGGTTTCGGCAGCAGCATCAGCATCTAGTCCACCTGCGGAGTCGCGGGTGTAATTGTGATCACTGGCGGGTTCTTGATCCTCCGCGACTGTAAGCTGTTCATCCGCGTTCTCTATAGCAGAGTCGCTATTCTGAAACTCTTCAACTAACGTTACTTCAAAACGCGCATTAACCCGATCGAAAACTGACTGGCGAAGCACACGAGTCTCCCCCAGCTGTTCCACGAAAATCGGCTTGGCGTAGTACCGGATTTTAGTCTCCTCCGCCCACTTTTCGAGACGTAAATGCTCTCCTCGTCAAAGTGCAAGCTGCACACAAACGTACTACCCCGACTTATATTGAACGAAGGACCTTCGTCCCTCCTTATCAATCTCACCCAAGCCTTGCGGAGATGTTCGTCCTTTGGGAAGTCATGGAAGCTAAGGTATGGCTGTCTTTGTTTTGACGTTGAACAACCCGGTACACTGCAATAGCACCGGCGAGAGGAGGCAGCCATAGTTTATCTGGTAACTAAGTAACCACCGGAAGTGCGAGTACACTGCTTGGCGATTTCGAACGTAGCGAAACCAGGAAATGCGATAAAGGCCTATAAGGTTATTTAAAGGTGCTCTAAGCGATGCCGGGAGACGCAACTTCTTGTTGACATTCGAATTGTTGTCAAACAAAACGGAGGCTAGCTAGATCCTCCCTCCTCCTCATCCCGTCTCCTCCCTCCTCCCCTCCCTTCCGACATAAAGGAAAGTCCAAATAGTCACTACAAACAAAGTTACGTTTTACTGATACTTCATTCAATGTGTAATGTCACAGTTAGATAAATGCTTTTATATATTGCAGGACAGAATGCAGAAAAGAGAAACATTAAAATCGTTTCGATACCTGAGGTTATAACTAAAGCTCCCATACAAGGACGCAATAATAGCAAGATAACGTTAGCTTTGCGTTTCCCAGTGAGCATAAACAACGGCGGCGTCGTAAACAAATTTAGTCAAAGTTGTCAATAGCCTATAAATGAACATTCAAATTCATAACAAACAGTGGATGAAAACAATCGTTCACACAAATTGTCGCCCTACTGTGAATTTGCTTGATCATTTACAATACAGATTGATCGCTAGAAACATATATGTTGTATTCACCAAAGTTAACGCTGACTGCATAGTTCTAGTTATACATCCTTGTGTTGGTTTGGCGAACATGAACGTCAGTTTAGAAAGAAATATGGATTTACCTGTTCTGCCAAAAACAGAGCAACTATGTCGGATTGGAATGCCTTCTGCCGGCGGAGTTCTCGCCACCTTTCGACGGTTTTTCAGATGTAAATTCGGGACTTCACGCGTTCCTTATCCTTTTCCCTCTTCTTTGCAATTTGTTAATCGAAACGTCGTCTCTTTGGTCGTGTGTCGGCCATAATTCAAACTTCCCTCTTCATGCTTCTCTCTCCTCCACACCCCCTTAACGTGCACGCACACTAACCCCCCAAACCCCACCCTCCAATACTTCTTGTCGGTGATTGGCTGGAACTCTGTTTATTATGTTTCTTGGTGCGGGTGAGTTTGTTTTTGTTGCCGTTTGTGGAGCCTGTGGTGTCTACAGAGACCGCGTTTTTTTACAGTGTGTTCAGGAGACAGGCAGCTAGCGGATAGTGAGGAGATGTTTGCTGTATGTGACAAAAAATGTTTTGGCCTAAAAAATGCGTGGCATCGCTTAGAGCACCTTTAATAGTCAGTAATGTAGTTGTTGAGTTTAGGTATCATGTAGGATTAAGGGGTGTAGAAAATGGTCATGCAGAATAAGGCATTAATATGTGCTTAATATTTGCTAACAGAAAATATCCTAGTAATATATGCATGCTAATAAGCAACTAGTTGGTAGTGAGAATTGGACCCTAAACTAAACTGTTACCCATTATATTTCTTACCCCATTGTTACCCAGATAGCAATTACATGTGGGCCACATGTGGGTATTATCTGGCACATATGGCCTATGTGGCATGGCTGAACAGATATGGGCCAAATCGTAGCCATATTTGTTTTGCCATAACTTAAAAATCTGCGGGAAATGCTCTCTTGGTTCACAACTGATTTTGAGGTATATGGCCCAGATAACAACAAACACATGAGGACCATATGTGGTTGAGCTATGGCACACAGTGAGAAACACCGACTTGTGGTAAACATTTGGCTTATACGTGGAAAAACACAGGAATCCTGAAATCAAGTGCGGCAAACATCCGCCGTTCCACATCTCAGGTTGCTCTGCATCTTCCCTCCTATTGGTGGAGTGAGACTACGGCGCGAGTTTGACTGCGACGCTGGCCAGCTGACGCCTTTTACTCTGCTTTCCTCACGACTGTGTACATTCAGGTAAGTGATGTTTTGGCATTTTAAAGTCATATAAATGAAATATGCAGCATTAGGTGTCAATATTGCATGTTATTATGCGTTTAGTTATTCGTTCCATTGAGGAAGGGGTTGAACTAGCTAATATTTTCCTCAGTTTAACGTTACTGCTATAACTTACAATAAAGTTTAATGTAACTTAACCGTTAACTTAGGCAGTTCGCTGGTTTGCCGTTTTAAATTAAGATGTTTTTGTTTATAAATCAACAGCTCACTGTCGTACACAATAAAATAGTATAGTTTGTCATTGTGTAGTAGCCTATTTGTGAATTAAGGCGACGCGGTCCAATGTCGGTGTTACTGTTTGTCAGAAAACCTAAATCCTAATTTGTGTTCACAATCATTCAACTAATCATAATAATATAAAAATGCCAAGAATAAACACATTAATACGTGTGCATTATTGTATGTATCTTTATTTAACTCTGAAATGATATTCAACCAAGACTTTTTCTCATGACCTTTCCCTCTTTAAAATTAAAGTTGTAATGTTAACGTTAGGCTATTAGTGTCAAGTCACAATACCAAAATTATGACTTTCGATACAATACCTGAACATTAACATGAACTAATAATGAACTGCACTTCTACTGCATATATTAATATGTGTTAATGTTAATTTCAACATTTACTAACACATTCAATATAAAAAATTTTACTTGTTAACTTTAGTATGAACTGTGAACTAACATGAACAAACAATGAATTGCTGTATTTCTGTTAACTATCAGTTAATTGAGCAGCCATTCACTGCCATTATAAAGCTTGGAAGAGGCAGGACATTTTTATAATTACTCTAATTTCTCACGATATAGTTTATATACCATGCTATGGTATACTGTCATACCACCCAGCCCTAATGTGTGGTATGGGTGGGGCAATGACAATAATTTCCATATTAAAAACCTAGAAAATATGGTTTCAGATGGAGTAAATAATAGTTTATAGTTCATTTTTGAATATAAAAGCACTTTCATTTTAGGGTGGTCTATTTAAATGCATATTTCAACCACTTACACAATGTTTTTATTTCCTATCAGATTACCTATCTGGGTCTGGTTGGTGGCTTTGACCTGAATAACACCGTGTGGAGAGTGCTCAAAGACACTTTTACAACTGCTGTGGCACGTTATGAATTGGAGAGAAGTCAATGGGAAGATTGGTGTCCAACGCCTGGTCGTAAAGGAAGCTGTCATTGGTGAGACCTTTTTTAGAAGTCACTTTTATTTGTATTGCACTTTGCACAATTCACAACTTTTCAAAACCGCTTTAGAGAACATTGTATTTTTATTTCTGTTATCTCAGTATCGAACCAAACAACTTTTTTTGTCATTACCTGACCACATCCGTGGCTCACTTAAGTGACTGCATTTTTTTTATTTAGAAGTTTTATGTTTTGTTTTTAAAGAAAGTTATTTTTTATATATTGCGAATCATATTGTTTCAATCATACATTTTAAAGCTGTAATCACAATATAAGATTATCATTCTGTCAAAGTCTCATACCAGCGCATGCCTACAACTATCTGTATTTAGTTCATTATCACTGTGTATTTAAAAGGTTAGTTCACCCAAAAATGAAAATTCTGTCAGTAATTACTCACCCATGTTGTTCCAACCCCCGTAAGACCTTCGTTCATCTTCGGAACACAAATTAAGATATTTATGATGAAATCTGAGAACTGTCTCACTCCTCCATAAGCTTCTCTGTTATTGAAACTTGCCAGCCCAGAAAGTTAGTAAAGACATTGTTAAAATAGTCCAAGAATACAGTGGCTGAACCTTAAGTTTATCAAGTGTCGAGAATACTTTTTGTGCGCAAAACAAGCTAAAATAAAGACTTTATTCAACGTAGTGTAACAGCACAGCGCTTCTGTGTTGTACGTCAGAACTTAGGCTCACGACTGGCCAGCATCCCACACATGACCAGCGTCGGCCAATAGTGAGTCTATGCTCTGACGTACAACCCAGAAGTTGGAAAAACTTGAGGGTGATTACAGATAGAATTTTCATTTTTGGGCGAACTAACCCTTTATGTTCCTCCTTGCATTCAGTACTTGGCCCATTATTGTTTGTGTGTTTCTGCTTCCAAATTGTCTCGCATCATTGCAGATTATCTTGAGTTTATTTTGTGTTAGTAAAAACACTTCTTTTTGTAGACTCTGTCTTTGGACTAAAATATGACATTAATGCTATCTGTGTTGGTGTGTTTTTACATTAGAATGTGCATGTCTTTTTTTAAAAAAAAGAAGCAGAATACATGCAGTGCTGTAAATTTTAACCGGTTGTTGGTGCAAAAGTATTCTAAAAATCGAAATAATTTGTCATAAGGAATTACGGAATAATTCTGGCCCACATATTGAAAAATACAATTTGCAATTCCTTTTGAAAATTTACTGGAAAAAAACTTTCATACAGTGGTAATTCAGAGGTGTTTAATTTGTTAATAATTGCAATTAAAATATTAAAGGATATTTACATTAATGATTTTTTTTTATTATCCTGCAGCTCTAGCTTCCAGGTTGTATTGCTGCTAACATTATTTAAATTCTTCTTTATTGCAGGTGCAGTCAGGCAGAATCCCCTTACTGGAAAAGATCAACACATTGCCGACCCTCATTGGAGACTTCTCTGCACATCAACACACTTCTCAACTCTTTACCTTTCAAGTTTGCTTTAACTTTCTCAATTTCTCTTTAAAGTTCTCTTTACCAACTGTGATTTATTTGTATTACTCTCATTGGACTAATTAAACATAACATTAATACAAGCTTTGATCGAGTGTTTTGAACTTTGGTGTAAAAAATTTGCTTTGAATGCTATTTATATTATTAATTTGTATTCTTGAATGTTTTCAACTGAATTCTACTTAAAATAAGTACAACTGAGTAGCTGTAATTATGTTTTCTTAAATGTTTTCAACTGAATACTACTGTAATTATTAAATTCAACTTGTTGCTGTAATTATATTTATTTTGATAAATGTTTTCAACTGAATACTACTGTAATTATTCAACTCTTGCTGTAATTATATTTATTTTTATTAAATGTTTTCAACTGAATACTGCTGTAATTAAGTACAACACTTTAGCTGTAATTATTTAAATGCTTGCCAAAATAAATAGTTTTGAGTACATTTGTTGTTGAGTGTTTAATTTACCTGTGAGTTAAGACTTAAAATACTGTCAGCTGCATGTGGGCCACATAAGGGCCGTTAGATTTTAACAGAACTCAACCATACTAAAGTTGCATACCAGGCCCACATATGGGCCACATGAATTTGTAGTATTTGGCTCATGCTTGGTGGAGTTATGGCAGTCCTTTGGTTCAGTTCTGGCAAAGGAGATGTGGGCCATATCTGGGGCGGCAAACACAAACTAATCTGGGCCACAGCTCAGCTGTTTATCTGGCCCACATCTGTGCCAAAGGTAATTTGCTGACTGGGTAGATACTGTGTTTAAGCAAAGACTCAATTTAGATTTTTTATTTCTTCGGAAAACAATATATAATATCATGAAATGAAGCATGAGCAGACTTGTGGCTTCAGCTTCACTGTGTTTCTACAGCCACGTAATGTTTTATACATTTAAATAAATATATTCTTAATATGTTTTATTTTTTTGTTTAAGCATCAGAGCATGTGAGCGGAGTGGAGTGGGAGCGAGCGGGGAGCGCGAGCAGGCGGATCTTGGACAGAGCGCAGAGTGGCAATTTCAAAAGGACGGAGCGTCGCATTTCCCGCTCCAATTTCGCTCCGCTCCGCTCACACCACGAGTCTGAAGCATGCTCAGTCAAGCCTGACCCTGAATCCATTTGTCTTGCACAGTCATCAACAGTAGACTATTTTCAGGCAAAACTCGGCTCAATAATGGAGTTCAAAAAGTAAAATGAGAATTCATACAGGTGTAGCCTATCAATATAAGTCGCTCCGGAGTAGCCTATAAGGCATCAGTCAAAAAATGCGCCATGAAGAAGAAAAAACATAGGCCTAGCCTCGCACTGGACTATAAGTCGCATTTATTTAGAAATTTATACAAAAAAAAAAAAAGTTATGGACGGGACAGTTCTCCGTTACGGACGTGAGCGCTCTGAAAGCGGCACTAAGACTGCTTAAAAACTTTCACTCAGACCTCAAACAGAAAGCACAAAGCCTGTCTTTAAATTTAATTTCGTTTTGTATTAATTGTATCTTAATTTTAATCAAGGTTTCATCAACCAATTGTCTGGATTTAATAAGAAGTAAATATATTAGAAAATAGATAACCACGATACGAAGGCGCCAGCGTGAACCTGGAGTTTGTCTCATGAATGAACCGAAACTCAGCGTATAGCCTACTTGCCTCACACACCTGAGACATATATATATAAAGCTTGAAATGTCTACTTTTAAACAGAACAATTCAAAACGAAACAGACTGCTCTCCCGTATGAAATGTGCATTTCTCTCAGGCGCGTTCACTACTGTGAAGATCACGAGTCAGCATCTTTCCAGCCGACAGACATAAAAAAAATTAAAATGTCTTCTGCTATATTTTACATAGCCTATTCATAATCATTTTGCCGGTTCGTTGTGACAGCTTTTAGGTGCCCTTACATGTTACGTGAAGGCATCAGCACTGAAAACATAGAGATTTTTTTTCTTTTGGGGGCATTTTGTTTGCGTTCAGACTTTCTCATTTGCCTGCGCGATGTTAGAGGACGCTGTTAATAAAGTTGCGAGTAGGCCTACACATTGGATTCACGTTTATTATTATAGGCTATTTAAAAAAATACCCCAGTTTTTATGCCAGTCGTATCATTTTATTTTTGTTGTATTTATCCGCCACACACCTTGAAGGCCGGTCCGTGTCTGATATTAAACCGGTCTGTGGCGCAAAAAAGGTTGGGGACCGCTACAAGTGATATACATGTAGATTTTTTTCCTTTTTTGGAGCGAGCGGGGGGTGATTTGAGTGGAGCGCGAAGCAAACTGCGTTGAGCGCTGAGCGAAAATGAGCGGAGCGGCCTGATGTAGCTTTGAGCGGGGGAGCGGAGGGGTGAACAGTTCAGTGAGCGATGAGCGGAGATTCTCACCGCTCCACTCCGCTCATATGCTCTGTTAAGCATAAATGTTTATGTCCATAATAATAACAGTTCAGTGCTGAGTATTGAAATGTAAACTCTCAAGTGTTGGCTTTCTCAATGTATGTTGATTATGTGTATATTCAGAATGATAGACACAACCTTTTTATTTTGGGCTTGAGAAGGGGTTAAACTTCATGTGCTTCCACAAAAAAAAAAAAAAAAAAAAAAAAATTACAACCATTAAGGCTTTGTGCTTCTCCACGCAGGATCATGATGATCAATGTTTCTGAAAAGAAGGAATTGCTTCTGTCTCTATCTCAACTGACATGCAAAACTATTGAAATATTCTTGAACAGTAAAGTTGTGATATCTCTGTTTGCCATACTGGTGAGATTAAGCACTCTGATGTGATATTTCACATATTTTAACAAGGAAAATACTACTCAAGTGTTTAGGCACTGCTGGGGCTGCTGGTTTTTAGAGAATGTGGCATTTCAATCCATTCACAGTCATTTGCTTATCTAATTAATGTATTTTTCTTTGGCAAAAAAAAAAAAAGAATAAGTATAAATAAATAAATAACACTTCAGCCTTAGCTTTTATTTAAACTGCACATGCTTGCACAAGAAACAAGAAACGGTAACACTTTAGAATAATGGTCCGTCATTGATAAGTAACTGCAGGAAGTAATGCAGGACTAATGATTATTACTACATTAACACTTCAGCTATTACTATTAACTAATATAGAAACAAGCTTAACTAATCAGGAAGCAACATTGAATTTAGGACTAAGATAGTCCCTTATCAGGTAATTAAGTTGGCTTGAGAAAGCCAACTTACTGAAATCCTATTTAAACTTATTATTATTAAGTTGGCTTGAGAGAGCCAACATATTGAAATCCTATTTAAACTTATTATTATTAAGTTGGCTTGAGAGAGCCAACATATTGAAATCCTATTTAAACTTATTAAGTTGGCTTGAGAGAGCCAACATATTGAAATCCTATTTAAACTTATTATTAAGTTGGCTTGAGAGAGCCAACATATTGAAATCCTATTTAAACTTATTATTATTAAGTTGGCTTGAGAGAGCCAACATATTGAAATCCTATTTAAACTTATTAAGTTGGCTTGAGAGAGCCAACATATTGAAACTTATTTAAACTTATTATTATTATTAATGGTGCTTGCTGAAAGCAAGGCATCATTAGTGTTCTCTTGCATACTTATTATTAGTGGTGCTTGCTGAAAGCAAGGCATCACTATTGTTATTGCTCATACTTATTATTATTCTTATTATTCCACACAAAGTTTGGCGCGTAATGCGCCCCGCACCGTTTGTCTCAGACCCCTGAGTGAGGTGTCAAATCGACCGGCTCATTGAGGAGAGGTGTGCTATGACTTTTCTAAGCGATCGGGTGTACGATGTTCGCACAGCGGACGAAAAAGCGGCCAAAAAAGTCCCATTGACTTTACATGGGGAGTTCTAAAAACATTTGAATCCCAACTGCCGTTTTCACACACACAGACTCCAAAGGGCCTGACACCCCTGCGTCTCTCCCTCTCTCTCTCCCTCAGAGGATTTATATTATCAAGCAGCCAATAAGTAATGGCCTAAAATCTTCATAGCCACACCCTAGCAACCAGTTTCAGCACCCTAGCAACCACTAAGAGCTCCCTAGCAACCACCCTAAACCAAAAAAAAATGTTTTTTACATTTTTTTGTATTTTTTAACGCAATATTACACTCGTGGCCTTGCGATATTGCTCCATGCTTGTGCCTATTCGGCCATAGGCACGAGGCCGCAGGCCGAGTGCCGTACTGAAGGCACTCGCAACCACCCAGAACACCCTAGCAACTGCTTTTTTTTAAAAAATTAAAGCAATATTACACTCGTGGCCTTGCGAAATTGCTCCATGCTTGTGCCTATTCGGCCATAGGCACGAGGCCGCAGGCCGAGTGCCGTACATAAGGCACTCGCAACCACCCACAACACCCTAGCAACTGCCTAGCAACCACCCAGAAAACCTAGCAACTGCCTAGCAACCACCCAGAACACTCTAGCAACTACCTAGCAACGCCCTAGCATCCACCCAGAATACCATAGCAACTGCCTAGCAACACCATAGCAACCACCCAGAACACCCTAGCAACCACCTAGTAACGCCCTAGCAACCACCAAGAATACCCTAGCAACTGCTTAGCAACCACCAAGAATACCCTAGCAACTGCCTAGCAACCACCCAGAACACCCTAGCAACTGCCTAGCAATGCCCTAGCATCCACCCAGAATACCCTAGCAACACCATAGCAACCAACCAGAACACCCTAGCAACTGCCTAGCAACCATCCAGAACACCCTAGCAACTGCCTAGCAACACCCTAGCAACCACCCAGAATACCATAGCAACCGCCTAGCAACACCATAGCAACCACCCAGAACACCCTAGCAACTGCCTAACAACGCCCTAGCAACCACCAAGCATACCCTAGCAACCGCCTAGCAACCACCCAGAATACCCTAGCAACCACCTAGCAACACCATAGCAACCACCCAAAATACCCTAGCAACGCCCTAGCAACCACCCAGAATACCCTAGCAACCACCCTGAACCCTCTAGCAACCGCCTAGCAACCACCCAGAACACCCTAGCAACCGCCTAGCAACACCATAGCAACCACGCAGAACACCTTAGCAACCGCCTAGCAACACCACAGCAACCACCCAGAATACCCTAGCAACCGCCTAGCAACTCCATAGCAACCACCCTGAATACCCAAGCAACCACCCAAAATATCCTACCAACACCTAGCAACACCATAGCAACCATCCAGGACACCCTAGCAACTGCCTAGCAATGCCCTAGAAACCACCCAGAATACCCTAGCAACTGCCTAGCAACACCATAGCAACCACCCAGAATACCCTAGCAACCGCCTAGCAACCACCCAGAACACCCTAGCAACTGCCTAGCAACGCCCTAGCAACCACCCAGAATACCCTAGCAACCACCTAGCAATACCATAGCAACCACCCAGAACACCCTAGCAACTGCCTAGCAACACCCTAGCAACCACCCAGAATACCATAGCAACCGCCTAGCAATGCCCTAGCAACCACCAAGAATACCCTAGCAACCACCTAGCAACACCATAGCAACCACCCAGAATACCCTAGCAACTACCTAGCAACCACCCAGAATACCCTAGCAACCGCCTAGCAACACCATAGCAACCACCCAGAACACCCTAGCAACTGCCTAGCAACGCCCTAGCAACCACCCAAAATACACTAGCAACTGCCTAGCAACCACACAGAATACCCTAGCAACCGCCTAGTAAAACCCTAGCAACCATGCTGAATTTTGCCACTGCAAGCACCACTTCACATTTTCTTCAGGAAATGTACATTCTAGTTATAATACTTATTCTTATTATTCCACACAAAAGTTTGGCGCGTAATGCGCCCCGCACCGTTTGTCTCAGACCCGGTGAGTGAGGTGTCAAATCGACCGGCTCATTGAGGAGAGGTGTGCTATGACTTTTCTAAGCGATCGGGTGTACGATGTTCGCACAGCGGACGAAAAAGCGGCCAAAAAAGTCCCCAATGACTTTACATTGGGAGTTCTAAAAATATTTGAATCCCAACTGCCGTTTTCACACACACAGACTCCAAAGGGCCTGACACCCCTGCGTCTCTCCCTCTCTCTCTCCCTCAGAGGATTTATATTATCAAGCAGCTAATAAGTAATGGCCTAAAATCTTCATAGCCACACCCTAGCAACCAGTTTCAGCACCCTAGCAACCACTAAGAGCTCCCTAGCAAACCACCCTAAACCAATAAATAATTCAAAAATTTTTTTTTTACATTTTTTAAAGCAATATCACACTCGTAGCCTTGTGATATTGCTCCATGCTTGTGCCTATTCGGCCACAGGCCTCGTGCCATACTGAAGGCACTCGTTTTTAGAGATTTTAATAACTCTATAAAAACTCCATAGTAACCATCTTTGACAACTACCAACCACCTAGTAACACCATAGCAACTAAAAAAAATACCTTAGCAACCATCCTGAACACCCTAGCAACGTCTAGAAACGCTCTAGTAACCACCAAAAATACCGTAGCAAAAACCCAGAACACCCTAGCAACTGTCTAGCAACCCCCCAGAACACCTAGCAACTGCCTAGCAACCACCCAGAACACCCTAGCAACTGCCTAGCAACACAATAGCAACCACCCAGAACACCCTAGCAACCACCAAGAATACCCTAGCAACGCCCTAGCAACCACCCAGAATACCCTAGCAACCGCCTAGCAACACCATAGCAACCACCCAGAATACCCTAGCAACCACCTAGAAACACCATAGCAACCACCCAGAATACCCTAGCAACCGCCTAGCAACGCCCTAGCAACCACCCAGAATACCCTAGCAACCGCCTAGCAACGCCCTAGCAACCACCCAGAATACCCTAGCAACCACCTAACAACACCATAGAAACCACCCAGAATATCCTAGCAACACCATATCAACCACCCAGAATACCCTAGCAACACCATAGCAACCACCCAGAACAGCCTAGCAACGACCTAGCAACACCATAGCAACCACCAAGAATACGCTAGCAACCGCCTAGCAACCACCCAGTATACCCTAGCAACCACCTAGCAACACCATAGCAACCACCCAGAACACCCTAGCAACTGCCTAGCAACACCATAGCAACCACCCAGAATACCCTAGCAACGCCCCTAGCAACCACCCAGAATACCCTAGCAACCGCCTAGCAACACCATAGCAACCACCCAGAATACCCTAGCAACCACCTAGCAACGCCCTAGCAACCACCCAGAATACCCTAGCAACCGCCTAGCAACGCCCTAGCAACCACCCAGAATACCCTAGCAACTGCCTAGCAACACCATAGCAACCACCCAGAATACCCTAGCAACGCCCCTAGCAACCACCCAGAATATCCTAGCAACCGCCTAGCAACACCATAGCAACCACCCAGAATACCTTAGCAACCGCCTAGCAACACCATAGCAACCACCCAGAACAGCCTAGCAACCACCTAGCAATGCCCTAGCAACCACCAAGAATACCCTAGCAACCACCTAGCAACCACCCAGAATACCCTAGCAACCGCCTAGCAACGCCCTAGCAACCGTTTAGAGCCACATATAAACCATATTGCAACATATAGAAGCTATATTTCAGCTCCACAACATCGTACAGACATGGTTGTTGGCTCGTATGCAATCATGTACAACACCCTAGCAACCGAGTGGAGAGTTTTGCCACTGCAAGCACCATTTCACATTTTCTTCAGGAAATGTACATTCTAGTTCTTCTTATTAATGGTGCTTGCTGAAAGCAAGGCATCATTAGTGTTCTCTTGCATACTTATTAATGGTGCTTGCTGAAAGCAAGGCATCATTAGTGTTCTCTTGCATACTTATTATTCTTCTTCTTAATATTATTATTATTATTCTGGACAACTTTTCGGCGCGTAATGCGCCCCGCACCGTTTGTCACAGGCTCCTGAGTGAGGTGTCAAATCGACCGGCTCATTGAGGAGAGGTGTGCTATGACTTTTCTAAGCGATCGGGTGTACGATGTTCGCACAGCGGACGAAAAAGCGGCCAAAAAAGTCCCCATTGACTTTACATGGGGAGTTCTAAAAACATTTGAATCCCAACTGCCGTTTTCACACACACAGACTCCAAAGGGCCTGACACCCCTGCGTCTCTCCCTCTCTCTCTCCCTCAGAGGATTTATATTATCAAGCAGCCAATAAGTAATGGCCTAAAATCTTCATAGCCACACCCTAGCAACCAGTTTCAGCACCCTAGCAACCACTAAGAGCTCCCTAGCAACCACCCTATACCAAAAAATATATATTTTTTTATTATTTTTTTATTTTTTAAAGCAATATTACACTCGTGGCCTTGCAAAATCACTCCATGCTTGTGCCTATTCGGCCATAGGCACGAGGCCGCAGGCCGAGTGCCGTACTGAACCACCCAGAACACCCTATTCGGCCGTACTGAAGGCACTCGCAACCACCCAGAACACCCTAGCAACAGCTTTTTAAAAAAAAATTAAAGCAATATTACACTCGTGGCCTTGCGAAATTGCTCCATGCTTGTGCCTATACGGCCATAGGCACGAGGCCGTACATAAGGCACTCGCAACCACCCAGAACACCTAGCAACTGCCTAGCAACCACCCAGAACACTCTAGCAACTGCCTAGCAACGCCCTAGCATCCACCCAGAATACCATAGCAACTGCCTAGCAACACCATAGCAACCACCCAGAACACCCTAGCAACCACCTAGCAACGACCTAGCAACCACCAAGAATACCCTAGCAACTGCCTAGCAACCACCCATAATACCCTAGCAACCGCCTAGCAACCACCCAGAACACCTTAGCAACTGCCTAGCAACACCATAGCAACCACCCAGAACACCCTAGCAACCACCTGGCAACAGTATATTGCTAAAAACATGCTAGCAACATGCTAATCATGCTAGCATCATGCTAGCAACATGCTAATCAAGCTAGCATCATGCTAGCAACATGCTAATCATGCTAGCATTATGCTACCAACATGTTAATCAAGCTAGCATATGGCTAGCACCATGCTAATCAAGCTAGCATAATGCTAGCAACATGCTAATCATGCTAGCATTATGCTACCAACATGTTAATCAAGCTAGCATTATGCTACCAACATGTTAATCAAGCTAGCATCATGCTAGCAACATGCTAATCAAGCTAGTATCATGCTAGCAACATGCTAATCAAGCTAGCATATGGCTAGCAACATGCTAATCAAGATAGCATATTGCTAGCAACATGCTAATCATGTTAGCATCAAGCTAAAAATATGCTAGCAAAATGCTAATCATGCTAGCATCTTGTTAAAAGCATGCTAACAACATGCTAATCATGCTATCATCATGCGACCAAGATGCTAATCATGTTAACAACATGCTAATCATGCTAGCATCATTCTAACAACATGTTAATCATAGTAAATCATGCTGGAATGTGGTAAATCGTAGTAAATCATCTTAGAATCATGGTAAATCGTGGTAAATAATGCTAAAACGTGGTATATCATGGTATCACAACATGGTAATTGTGTTAGCATCTGCCCAGTGGCGAATTTTGCCACTGCAAGCACCATTTCACATTTTCTTCAGGAAATGTACATTCTAGTTAATGGTGCTTGCTGAAAGCAAGGCATCATTAGTGTTCTCTTGCATACTTATTATTCTTCTTCTTATTATTATTAATGGTGCTTGCTGAAAGCAAGGCATCATTAGTGTTCTCTTGCATACTTATTATTAGTGGTGCTTTTTTGAAAGCATCACTATTGTTATTGCTCATACTTATTATTAATGGTGCTTGCTGAAAGCAAGGCATCATTAGTGTTCTCTTGCATACTTATTATTATTCTTCTACTTCTTATTATTCCGGACAAAAGTTTGGCGCGTAACTCGCCCCGCACCGTTTGTCACAGACCCCTGAGTGAGGTGTCAAATCGACCGGCTCATTGAGGAGAGGTGTGCTATGACTTTTATAAGCGATCGGGGGGGCGGTGTTCGCCCCAGGGGTGAAAAAGCGTCCCAAAAAGTCCCAATGACTTAACATTGGGACGAACTTTGAGCACTCGTAGCTCGGAGCGAGGATTTCGGAGAAAAGTGTGATTTGCCACATTTGAAGAGGCTGACAGGCTCTGTAAGAACATACCTCACAATGGGGTAAAAGTTGCACCCCTGGGGGACAGGAGCGTCCCAAAGTTTCCCATTGACTTACAATGGTGTAGGACGGCCCATGAAATGGGCCGTCCTACACATTGCATTGGGATTTTGTATTGAACGTAGCTCTGGATCACAGTGTCAGAAAGACAAGGGGGCGGGCTCATTTTACTCAGACGACCAGTCAGTCTCTAAGGATCATTGTGAAGCTATCAAGCCACGCCCTAGCAACCATTTAGAGCACCTTAGCAACAAGTCCCATAGACTTCCATTGAAAGAGATCACAGGGATATCTCTGGACTGAATTGTCATAGAAACATGGGGGTGGTCTCATTTGACTCGGGGCAGCAAACAGCCAATCATGAATCACCTCAACACTTCCTATCCCCTCCCTAGCAACCATTGTCGAGCAGCTTAGCAACCAAAACCATAGAGGGATATCTTCCATTCTAAATGCCACAGAGGCATGGGAGTTGGTTTAAATCATTCATACTGACAAGCAGCCTTTGGAGTTTTATGATTGGCAGCTGCCAAGCCACTCCCTAGCAACCAAACAGAGCACCCTAGCAACCATTTTGCAAGACCTATATCTCTGCATCAGAACATCATAAAGAGATGGGGTTAAGACAAGTTTGACTCAGGGCAGCACACAGCCATTCATGAGACACCACAACACTTGCTAGCCCCGCCATAGCAACCATTGTCGAGCACCTTAGCAACCAAAATCCATAGAGGATATCTTTCATTCTGAATGTCACAGAGGAATGGGAGTTGGTTTATATCATTCACACTGACAAGCAGCCTATGGAGTTTCATGATTGGCAGCTGCCAAGCCACTCCCTAGCAACCAAAAAGAGTACCCTAGCAACCATTTTGCAAGACCTATTTCTCTGCATCAGAACATCGTATAGAGATGGGGGTTGGCTCTTTTGACTCATGCTAGCAAAGAGGAATTCCAACATGTTACACATGCTAGCTGTGAATAGCTACATGCTAATAGCGATTAGGTAAGTGCTAAATCATGCCAAGAAAATGCTAAGAACTCCAATAGTAATCATCTGTGACAACTACCAACAACTTAGTAACACCTTAGCAACCGCCCTGAACACCCTAGCAACTGCCTAGCAACCACCCAAAATACCCTACAACCACCTAGCAACACCATAGCAACCACACTGAACACCCTAGCAACTGCCTAGCAACGCCATAGCAACCACCCAGAATACCCTAGCAACCGCCTAGCAACACCATAGCAACCACCCAGAACACCCTAGCAACCACCTAGCAACGGCCTAGCAACTGCCTAGCAACCACCCAGAACACCCTAGCAACCGCCTAGCAACCACCCAGAACACCCTAGAAACTGCCTAGCAACGCCCTAGCAACCACCCAGAATACCCTAGCAACCGCCTAGCAACCACCTAGAAAACCCTAGCAACTGCCGAGCAACGCCCTAGCAACCACCCAGAATACCCTAGCAACCGCCTAGCAACACCATAGCAACCGCCTAGCAACACCATAGCAACCACCCAGAACACCCTAGCAACTGCCTAGTAACGCCCTAGCAACCACCAAGAATACCCTAGCAACCGCCTAGCAACCACCCAGAATACCCTAGCAACTGCCTAGCAACGCCCTAGCAACCACCCAGAATACCCTAGCAACCACCCAGCACACCCTAGCAACTGCCTAGCAACGCCCTAGCAACCACCCAGAATACCCTAGCAACTGCCTAGCAACGCCCTAGCAACCACCCAGAACACCCTAGCAACTGCCTAGCAACACCCTAGCAACCACCCAGAATACCCTAGCAACCGCCTAGCAACCACCAGAACACCCTAGCAACTGCCTAGCAACGCCCTAGCAACCACCTAGAATACCCTAGCAACCGCCTAGCAACACCATAGCAACCACCCAGAACACCCTAGCAACACCCTAGCAACCACCCAGAACACCCTAGCAACCGCCTAGCAACCACCCAGAATACCCTAGCAACTGCCTAGCAACACCCTAGCAACCACCCAGAATACCCTAGCAACTGCCTAGCAACCACCCAGAACACCCTAGCAACCACCTGAACAACACAAATAAGCCATATCTCAGCAGCAGAACATCGTACAGACATGTTTGTTGGCTCGTATGCAATCATGTACCATACTCTAGCAACCGAGTGGCGAGTTTTGCCACTGCAAGCACCATTTCACATTTTCTTCAGGAAATGTACATTCTAGTTCTTATTATTATTATTATTCTGGACAAAGTTTGGCGCGAAACTCGCCCCGCACCGTTTGTCACAGACCCCTGAGTGAAGTGTCAAATCGACCGGCTCAATGAGGAGAGGTGTGCTATGACTTTTCTAAGCGATCGGGTGTACGATGTTCGCACAGCGGACGAAAAAGCGGCCAAAAAAGTCCCCATTGACTTTACATTGGGCATTCTAAAAATATTTGAATCCCAACCGACGTTTTCACACACACAGACTCCAAAGGGCCTGACACCCCTGCGTCTCTCCCTCTCTCTCTCCCTCAGAGGATTATATTATCAAGCAGCCAATAAGTAATGGCCTAAAATCTTCATAGCCACACCCTAGCAACCAGTTTTAGCACCCTAGCAACCACTAAGAGCTCCCTAGCAACCACCCTAAACCAAAAAAAAATTTTTTTTACATTTTTTTGTATTTTTTAACGCAATATTACACTCGTGGCCTTGCGATATTGCTCCATGCTTGTGCCTATTCAGCCATAGGCACGAGGCCGCAGGCCGAGTGCTGTACTGAAGGCACTCGTTATTAAAGATTTTAATAACTCTATAAAAACTCCATAGTAACCATCTTTGACAACTACCAACCACCTAGTAACAAAATAGCAACTACCAAAAATACCTTAGCAACCATCCTGAACACCCTAGCAACGTCTAGAAACGCTCTAGTAGATCATAGAAACACCAAGGTGGTCTCGTTTCACTCAGGGCATCAAATGGCCAATCATGAATCACCTCAACACTTCCTAGCCCCTCCCTAGCAACCATTGTCGAGCACCTTAGCAACCAAAATCCTAGAGGGATATCTTCTATTCTGAATGTCACAGAGGCATGGAAGTTGGTTTATATCATTCATAGTAACAAAAAGCCTTTGCAGTTTCATCAATGGCAGCTGTCAAGCAACTCCATAGCAACCAAACAGATTACCCTAGAAACCAAAATTCAAAGAGGGATATCTTCCATTCTGAATGTCACAGAGGCATGGGAGTTTGTTTATGTCACTCATACTGAAAAGCAGCCTTTGGAGTTCATCATTAGCAGCTGCCAAGCCACTCCATAGCAACCAAACAGAGTACCCTAGCAACTATTTAGCAAGACCTATATCTCTGTATCAGAGCATCGTATAGAGATGGGGGAAGGTTTATATAATTCAATATTGACAAGAAGCCTTTGGAGTTTCATGATTGGCAGCTGCCAAGCCACTCCCTAGCAACCAATCATAGTACCCTAGCAACCAAAATCCAAAGAGGGATATCTTCCAGTCTGAATGTCACAGAGGCATGGGAGTTGGTTTATATCATTCATAGTAACAAAAAGCCGTTGCAGTTTCATCAATGGCAGCTGTCAAGCAACTCCATAGCAACCAAACAGATTACCCTAGCAACCAAAATTCAAAGAGGGATATCTTCCATTCTGAATGTCACAGAGGCATGGGAGTTGGTTTATGTCATTCATACTGACAAGAAGCCTTTGGTGTTTCATGATTGGCAGCTGCCAAGCAACTCCATAACAACCAAACAGAGTACCCTAGCAACCAAAATCCAAAGAGGGATCTCTTCCATTCTGAATGTCACAGAGGCATGGGAGTTGGTTTATATCATTCATACTGACAAGAAACCTTTGGAATTTCATCATTGGCAGCTGCCAAGTAACTCCATAGCAACCAAACAGAGTACCCTAGTAACCAAAATCCAAAGAGGGATATCTTCCATTCTGAAAGTCACACAGGCATGGGAGTTGGTTTATATCATTCATAATGACAAGCAGCCTTTGGAGTTTTATGATTGGCACCTGCCAAGTCACTCCCTTGCAACCAAACAGAGGACCCTAGCAACCAAATTCCAAAGAGGGATATCTTCCATTCTGAATGTCACAGAGGCATGGGAGTTGGTTTAAATCATTTATACTGACAATCAGCCTTTGGAGTTTCATCATTGGCACCTGCCAAGTCACTCCCTGGCAACCAAACAGAGGACCCTAGCAACCGTTTATTATGACCCATGTCTCTGCATCAGAACATCACATAGAGATGGGGGTTGGCTCTTTTGTTTTGGTTGGGAAACTGTCTGTAACTATTACCATGGTAACTGATTTCACACCCTAGCAACCGTTTAGAGCCACCTAGCAACCATATTGCAACATATAGAAGCCATATTTCAGCTCCACAACATTGTACAGACATGGTTGTTGGCTCGAATGCAATCATGTACAACACCCTAGCAACCAAGTGGAGAGTTTTGCCACTGCAAGCACCACTTCACATTTTCTTCAGGAAATGTACATTCTAGTTCTTCTTATTATTATTCCGGACAAAAGTTTGGCGCGTAACTTGCCCCGCACCGTTTGTCACAGACCCCTGAGTGAGGTGTCAAATCGACCGGCTCATTAAGGAGAGGTGTGCTATGACTTTTATAAGCGATCGGGGGTGCGGTGTTTGCCCCAGGGGCGAAAAAGCGGCCAAAAAAGTCCCATTGACTTAACATTGCAACGAACTTTGACCACACATAGCTCTGAGCGAGGATTTCGCAGAAACGTGTGATTTGCCACATTTGAAGAGGCTGACAGGCTCTGTAAGAACATACCTCACAATGGGGTAAAAGTTGCACCCCTGGGGGGCAGGAGATGCCCAAAGTTGCCCCATTGACTTACTATGGGCAAGGAGCATCCCGTGAAACACACATGCTTTTCCTACTATGGTAAATTGCATAGGGACTTTGTATTGAATGTAGCTCTGAATCACAGTGTCATAGAGACAAGGGGGAGGGCTCATTTTACTCAGATGACCAATCAGTCTCTCTGGATCATGGTGAAGCTATCAAGTCACGCCCTAGCAACCATTTAGAGCACCTTAGCAACAAGTCCCATAGACTTCCATTGAAAGAGATCAAAGGGATATCTCCGGACTGAATTGTCATAGAAACATGGGGGTTGTCTCATTTGACTCGGGGCAGCAAACAGCCAATCGTGAATCACCTCAACACTTCCTAGCCCCTCCCTAGCAACCATTTTCGAGCAGCTTAGCAACCAAAATCCAAAAAGGGATATCTTCCATTCTGAATGTCACAGATGCATGGGAGTTGGTTTATATCATTCATAGTGACAAGAAGCCTTTGCAGTTTCATGATTGGCAGCTGTCAAGCAACTCCATAGCAACCAAACAGAGAACCCTAGCAACCAAAATACAAAGAGGGATATCTTCCATTCTGAATGTCACACAGGCATGAGAGTTGGTTTATATCATTCATACTGACAAGCAGCCTTTGGAGTTTCATGATAGGCAGTTGCCAAGCCACTCCATAGCAACAAAACAGAATACCCTAGCAACCAAACTTCAAAGAGGGATATCTTCCATTCTGAATGTCACAGAGACATGGGAGTTGGATTATATCATTCATACTGACAAGAAGCCTTTGGAATTTCGTCATTGGCAGCTGCCAAGCCACTCCCTAGCAACCATTGTCGAGCACCTTAGCAACCAAAATCCAAAGAGGGATATCTTCCATTCTGAATGTCGCAGAGGCATGGGAGTTGGTTTATATCATTCATACTGACAAGCAGCCTTTGGAGTTTCATGATTGGCAGCTTACAAGACACTCCCTAGCAACCAAACAGAGTACCCTAGCAACCAAAATCCAAAGAGGGATATCTTCCATTCTGAATGTCGCAGAGGCATGGGAGTTGGTTTATATCATTCATACTGACAAGCAGCCTTTGGAGTTTCATGATTGGCAGCTTACAAGCCACTCCCTAGCAACCAAACAGAGTACCCTAGCAACCAAAATACAAAGAGGGATATCTTCCATTCTGAATGTCACAGAGGCAAGGGAGTTGGTTTATATCATTCATACTGACAAGAAGCCTTTGGAATTTCATCATTTGCAGCTGCCAAGTAACTCCATAGCAACCAAACAGAGTACCCTAGCAACCAAAATCCAAAGAGGCATATCTTCCATTCTGAATGTCACAGAGACATGGGAGTTGGATTATATCATTCATACTGACAAGAAGCCTTTAGAATTTCATCATTGACAGCTGACAAGCCACTCCCTAGCAACCAAACAGAGTACCCTAGCAACCAAAATACAAAGAGGCATATCTTCCATTCTGAATGTCGCAGAGGCATGGGAGTTGGTTTATATCATTCATAGTGACAAGAAGCCTTTGGAGTTTCATGATTGGCAGCTGACAAGCCACTCGCTAGCAACCAAATAGAGTACCCTAGCAACCGTTTAGCAAAACTTATATCTCTGCATCAGAACATCGTATAGAGATGGGAGTTGGTTTATATCATTCATAGTGACAAGAAGCCTTTGTAGTTTCATCATTAGCAGCTGCCATGCAACTCCATAGCAACCAAACAGAGTACCCTAGCAACCAAAATCCAAAGAGGCATATCTTCCATTCTGAATGTCACAGAGACATGGGAGTTGGATTATATCATTCATACTGACAAGAAGCCTTTGGAATTTCATCATTGACAGCTGACAAGCCACTCCCTAGCAACCAAACAGAGCACCTTAGCAACCAAAATCCAAAGAGGCATATCTTCCATTCTGAATGTCACAGAGACATGGGAGTTGGATTATATCATTCATACTGACAAGAAGCCTTTGGAATTTCGTCATTGGCAGCTGCCAAGCCACTCCCTAGCAACCATTGTCGAGCACCTTAGCAACCAATATCCAAAGAGGGATATCTTCCATTCTGAATGTCGCAGAGGCATGGGAGTTGGTTTATATCATTCATACTGACAAGCAGCCTTTGGAGTATCATGATTGGCAGCTTACAAGACACTCCCTAGCAACCAAACAGAGTACCCTAGCAACCAAAATCCAAAGAGGCATATCTTACATTCTGAATGTCACAGAGACATGGGAGTTGGTTTTTATCATTCATAGTGACAAGAAGCCTTTGGAGTTTCATGATTGGCAGCTGACAAGCCACTCCCTAGCAACCAAACAGAGTACCCTAGCAACCAAAATCCAAAGAGGGATATCTTCCATTCTGAATGTCGCAGAGGCATGGGAGTTGGTTTATTTTATTCATACTGACAAGCAGCCTTTGGAGTTTCATGATTGGCAGCTTATAAGACACTCCCTAGCAACCAAACAGAGTACCCTAGCAACCAAAATACAAAGAGGGATATCTTCCATTCTGAATGTCACAGAGGCAAGGGAGTTGGTTTATATCATTCATACTGACAAGAAGCCTTTGGAATTTCATCATTTGCAGCTGCCAAGTAACTCCATAGCAAGCAAACAGAGTACCCTAGCAACCAAAATCCAAAGAGGCATATCTTCCATTCTGAATGTCACAGAGACATGGGAGTTGGATTATATCATTCATACTGACAAGAAGCCTTTGGAATTTCATCATTGACAGCTGACAAGCCACTCCCTAGCAACCAAACAGAGTACCCTAGCAACCAAAATCCAAAGAGGCATATCTTCCATTCTGAATGTCGCAGAGGCATGGGAGTTGGTTTATATCATTCATAGTGACAAGAAGCCTTTGGAGTTTCATGATTGGCAGCTGACAAGCCACTCGCTAGCAACCAAATAGAGTACCCTAGCAACCGTTTAGCAAAAGTTATATCTCTGCATCAGAACATCGTATAGAGATGGGAGTTGGTTTATATCATTCATAGTGACAAGAAGCCTTTGTAGTTTCATCATTAGCAGCTGCCATGCAACTCCATAGCAACCAAACAGAGTACCCTAGCAACCAAAATCCAAAGAGGCATATCTTCTGAATGTCACAGAGACATGGGAGTTGGATTATATCATTCATACTGACAAGAAGCCTTTGGAATTTCATCATTGACAGCTGACAAGCCACTCCCTAGCAACCAAACAGAGTACCCTAGCAACCAAAATCCAAAGAGGCATATCTTCCATTCTGAATGTCGCAGAGGCATGGGAGTTGGTTTTTATCATTCATAGTGACAAGAAGCCTTTGGAGTTTCATGATTGGCAGCTGACAAGCCACTCCCTAGCAACCAAACAGAGTACCCTAGCAACCAAAATCCAAAGAGGGATATCTTCCATTCTGAATGTCGCAGAGGCATGGGAGTTGGTTTATATCATTCATACTGACAAGCAGCCTTTGGAGTTTCATGATTGGCAGCTTACAAGCCACTCCCTAGCAACCAAACAGAGTACCCTAGCAACCAAAATACAAAGAGGGATATCTTCCATTCTGAATGTCACAGAGGCAAGGGAGTTGGTTTATATCATTCATACTGACAAGAAGCCTTTGGAATTTCATCATTTGCAGCTGCCAAGTAACTCCATAGCAACCAAACAGAGTACCCTAGCAACCAAAATCCAAAGAGGCATATCTTCCATTCTGAATGTCACAGAGACATGGGAGTTGGATTATATCATTCATACTGACAAGAAGCCTTTAGAATTTCATCATTGACAGCTGACAAGCCACTCCCTAGCAACCAAACAGAGTACCCTAGCAACCAAAATACAAAGAGGCATATCTTCCATTCTGAATGTCGCAGAGGCATGGGAGTTGGTTTATATCATTCATAGTGACAAGAAGCCTTTGGAGTTTCATGATTGGCAGCTGACAAGCCACTCGCTAGCAACCAAATAGAGTACCCTAGCAACCGTTTAGCAAAACTTATATCTCTGCATCAGAACATCGTATAGAGATGGGAGTTGGTTTATATCATTCATAGTGACAAGAAGCCTTTGTAGTTTCATCATTAGCAGCTGCCATGCAACTCCATAGCAACCAAACAGAGTACCCTAGCAACCAAAATCCAAAGAGGCATATCTTCTGAATGTCACAGAGACATGGGAGTTGGATTATATCATTCATACTGACAAGAAGCCTTTGGAATTTCATCATTGACAGCTGACAAGCCACTCCCTAGCAACCAAACAGAGTACCCTAGCAACCAAAATCCAAAGAGGCATATCTTCCATTCTGAATGTCGCAGAGGCATGGGAGTTGGTTTATATCATTCAAAGTGACAAGAAGCCTTTGGAGTTTCATGATTGGCAGCTGACAAGCCACTTGCTAGCAACCAAATAGAGTACCCTAGCAACCGTTTAGCAAAACTTATATCTCTGCATCAGAACATCGTATAGAGATGGGAGTTGGTTTATATCATTCATAGTGACAAGAAGCCTTTGTAGTTTCATCATTAGCAGCTGCCATGCAACTCCATAGCAACCAAACAGAGTACCCTAGCAACCAAAATCCAAAGAGGCATATCTTCTGAATGTCACAGAGACATGGGAGTTGGATTATATCATTCATACTGACAAGAAGCCTTTGGAATTTCATCATTGACAGCTGACAAGCCACTCCCTAGCAACCAAACAGAGTACCCTAGCAACCAAAATCCAAAGAGGCATATCTTCCATTCTGAATGTCGCAGAGGCATGGGAGTTGGTTTATATCATTCATAGTGACAAGAAGCCTTTGGAGTTTCATGATTGGCAGCTGACAAGCCACTCGCTAGCAACCAAATAGAGTACCCTAGCAACCGTTTAGCAAAACTTATATCTCTGCATCAGAACATCGTATAGAGATGGGAGTTGGTTTATATCATTCATAGTGACAAGAAGCCTTTGTAGTTTCATCATTAGCAGCTGCCATGCAACTCCATAGCAACCAAACAGAGTACCCTTGCAACCATTTTACAAGACCTACATCTCTGCATCAGAATATTGTATAGAGATGGGGGTTGGCTCATTAGTTTCAGTTGGAAAACAGTCTGTAAATATCACCATGGTAACTGTGTATTCACACCCTAGCAACCATTTAGAGCCACCTAGCAACCATATTGCAACATATAGAAGCTATATTTCAGCTCCACAACATCTTACAGACATGTTTGTTGGCTCGTATGCAATCATGTACCACACTCTAGCAACCGAGTGGCGAGTTTTGCCACTGCAAGCACCATTTCACATTTTCTTCAGGAAATGTACATTCTAGTTAAGTTGGCTTGAGAGAGCCAACATATTGAAATCCTATTTAAACTTATTATTATTATTATTATTAAGTTGGCTTGAGAGAGCCAACATATTGAAATCCTATTTAAACTTATTATTATTATTAAGTTGGCTTGAGAGAGCCAACATATTGAAATCCTATTTAAACTTATTATTATTAAGTTGGCTTGAGAGAGCCAACTTACTGAAATCCTATTTAAACTTATTATTAAGTTGGCTTGAGAGAGCCAACATATTGAAATCCTATTTAAACTTATTATTATTATTAAGTTGGCTTGAGAGAGCCAACATATTGAAATCCTATTTAAACTTATTAAGTTGGCTTGAGAGAGCCAACATATTGAAATCCTATTTAAACTTATTATTATTATTATTATTATTATTAAGTTGGCTTGAGAGAGCCAACATATTGAAATCCTATTTAAACTTATTATTATTATTATTATTATTATTATTAAGTTGGCTTGAGAGAGCCAACATATTGAAATCCTATTTAAACTTATTATTAAGTTGGCTTGAGAGAGCCAACTTACTGAAATCCTATTTAAACTTATTAAGTTGGCTTGAGAGAGCCAACATATTGAAATCCTATTTAAACTTATTATTATTATTAAGTTGGCTTGAGAGAGCCAACATATTGAAATCCTATTTAAACTTATTATTATTATTATTATTATTATTATTATTCCGAGACTAAAATTTCTATATGAAACTCCTCCTAGAGCTTTAACTCTACATACTCCAAACTCGGCTCAGACACTCAAACTGATCTGACTCGCGTTGCTATATCTTTTCAGACTGATCGGACTTACGGTTTTCCTAAAAATGACGATCAAAACTCGGAAAAACTCCCATTGACTTGCATTGGGGAGTTCTAAAAAATTCAAATTTAGATTCAAACTCACCAACCGACGAAAATTCAAATCAAATTACCTTGAAGACTAAACCAAACTGCCGTTCTATATACTATATCAGCCAATGAGACTCATTTAAACTAATGAACTCTAAACTCATACACTTATAAACTAATTAACTTATAAACTCATGAATTCATAGACTTATGAACTCTTAAACTCATAAATTAATAAACTCTGAACTCTTAAACTCATTTAAACTTATAAACTCTAAACTCATTTAAATTTATAAACTCAAAAACTCATACACTTATAAACTCATCAATTGATACACTTATAAACTCTAAACTCATAAACTCTTGAGTGTGCGTGTGTGCTTGTGTGTGTGTGAGAGAGAGAGCGAGTTAGTGTGTGTGTGAGAGAGAGTGTGTGTGTGTGTGTGTGTGTGTGTGTGTGTGTGTGTGTGTGTGAGAGATAGTGAGCATGTCTGTGTGTGTGTGTGTGTGTGTGTGTGTGTGTATGTGCGTGTGTATGTGTGTGAGAGAGAGAGTGTGTGTGTGTGTGTGTGTGTGTGTGTGTGTGTGTGTGTGTGCGCGCGTGTGTGTGTGTATTTATACTTATTTATCTATCTATCTGTCATGAACTTCAAACTACTGTAAACTACTTTAAACTTCAAACCACTTTAAACTTCTTACGTTTAAAGCTCCCAGCTCCCAAGCAACTCCATAGCAACCAAACTTGAGTACCCTAGCAACCGTTTTGCAAGACCTATATCTCTGCATCAGAACATCGTATAGAGATGAGGTTTGGCTCTTTTGACTCATGCTAGCTAACAGCACTTCCAACATGCTACACATGCTAGCAGTGAATAGCTACATGCTAATAGCGATTAGTTAAGTGCTAAATCATGCCAAGATCATGCTAAGAACTCTATAAAAACTCCATAGTAACCATCTGTGACAACTACCAACCACCTAGTAACACCATAGCAACAGCCCAGAACACCCTAGCAACCGCCTAGCAACCACCCAGAATACCTTAGCAACCGCCTTGCAACACCATAGCAACCACCCAGAACACCCTAGAAACCACCTAGCAACCACCCAGAATACCTTAGTAACCGCCTAGCAACACCATAGCAACCACCAAAACACCCTAGCAACCGCCTAGCAACACCCTAGCAACCACCTAGAATACCCTAGCAACCACCTAGCAACACCCTAGCAACCACCCAGCATACCCTAGCAACTGCCTAGCAACACCATAGCAACCACCCAGAACACCCTAGCAACCACCTAGCAACATCATAGCAACCACCTAGAACACCCTAGCAACCGCCTAGCAACAGCATAGCAACACCTAGCAACACCCTAGCAACCAACCAGAATACCCTAGCAACTGCCTAGCAACACCATAGCAACCACCAAAACACCCTAGCAACCGCCTAGCAACATCATAGCAACCACCTAGAACACCCTGGCAACCGCCTAGCAACACCCTAGCAACCCCCCATAATACCCTAGCAACAGCATAGCAACCACCAAAACACCATAGCAACCACCTAGCAACAGCATAGCAACCATCAAAACACCCTAGCAACCGCCTAGCAACAGCATAGCAACCACCCAGAACACCCTAGCAACAGCATAGCAACCACCCAAAACACCCTAGCAACCGCCTAGCAACCACCCAGAATACCCTAGCAACCGCCTAGCAACAGCATAGCAACCACCCAGAACACCCTAGCAACCGCCTAGCAACCACCCAGAATACCCTAGCAACCGCCTAGCAACACCATAGCAACCACCCAGAACACCATAGCAACCGCCTAGCAACCACCCAAAATACCTTAGCAACCGCCTAGCAACACCATAGCAACTACCCAGAACACCCTAGCAACCACCTAGCAACAGCATAACAACCACCCAGAACACCCTAGCAACCACCTAGCAACACCATAGCAACCACCCAGAATACCCTAGCAACCGCCTAGCAACACCATAGCGACCACCCATAACATCCTAGCAACCGCCTAGCAAAAAACGTTCTGGTCCAAACTTTCTCAAGCCAACTTCAAAGTTTGTCTCGACGAACTTTTGCATCTAGTTATTAAGTTGGCTTGAGAGAGCCAACATATTGAAATCCTATTTAAACTTATTATTATTATTATTATTATTATTATTATTCCGAGACTAAAATTTCTATATGAAACTCCTCCTAGAGCTTTAACTCTACATACTCCAAACTCGGCTCAGACACTCAAACTGATCTGACTCGCGTTGCTATATCTTTTCAGACTGATCGGACTTACGGTTTTCCTAAAAATGACGATCAAAACTCGGAAAAACTCCCATTGACTTACATTGGGGAGTTCTAAAAACATTTGAATCCAAACTGCCGTTTTCACACACACAGACTCCAAAGGGCCTGACACCCCTGCGTCTCTCCCTCTCTCTCTCCCTCAGAGGATTTATATTATCAAGCAACCAATAAGTAATGGCCTAAAATCTTCATAGCCACACCCTAGCAACCAGTTACAGCACCCTAGCAACCACTAAGAGCTCCCTAGCAACCACCCTAAACCCCCCCAAAAACTTTTTTTATATTTTTTTTATTTTTTAAAGCAATATTACATTCGTGGCCTTGCGATATTGCTCCATGCTTGTGCCTATTCGGCCATAGGCACGAGGCCGCAGGCCGAGTGCCGTACTGAAGGCACTCGTTATTAACTCCATATTTAAACCATCTTTGACAACTACCAACCACCTAGTAACACCATAGCAACTACCAAAAATACCTTAGCAACCATCTTGAACACCCTAGCAACATCTAGAAACGCTCTAGTAACCACCAAATATACCCTAGCAACCACCCAGAACACCCTAGCAACTGCCTAGCAACTGCCTAGCAACCACCCAGAACACCTAGCAAACAGCCAGAACACCCTAGCAACTGCCTAGCAACCACCCAGAACACCTAGCAACTGCCTAGCAACAACCCAGAACACCCTAACAACTGCCTAGCAACACCATAGCAACCACCCAGAACACCCTAGCAACCGCCTAGCAACCACCCCGAACACCCTAGCAACACCATAGTAACCACCCAGAACACCCTAGCAACCGCCTAGCAACCACCCAGAATACCTTAGCAACCACCTAGCAACACCATAGCAACCACCCAGAATACCCTAGCAACCGCCTAGCAACCACCCAAAACACCCTAGCAACCGCCTAGCAACACCATAGCAACCACCCAGAATACCCTAGCAACCGCCTAGCAACCACCCAGAATACCTTAGCAACCGCCTAGCAACACCATAGCAACCACTCAGAACACCCTAGCAACTGCCTAACAACCACCCAGAACACCCTAGCAACCACCCAAAATACCTTAGAACACCCTAGCAACACCATAGCAACCACTCAGAACACCCTAACAACCACCCAAAATACCTTAGAACACCATAGCAACCACCCAGAACACCCTAGCAACCACCCAAAATACCCTAGCAACCGCCTAGAAACCACCCAAAAGACCCTAGCAACCACCCAAAATATCCTAGCAACCGCCTAGCAACCACCCAGAACACCCTAGTAACCACCCAGAACACCCTAGCAACCGCCTAGCAACCAACCAGAACACCCTAGCAACCACCCAAAATACCCTAGCAACCGCCTAGCAACCACCCAGAATACCCTAGCAACCGCCTAGCAACAGCATAGCAACCACCCAGAACACCCTAGCAACCACCCAGAATACCCTAGCAACCGCCTAGCAACACCATAGCAACCACCCAGAACACCTTAGCAACCGCCTAGCAACCACCCAGAATACCCTAGCAACCGCCTAGCAACACCATAGCAACCACCCAAAACACCCTAGCAACCGCCTAGCAACAGCATAGCAACCACCAAAACACCCTAGCAACCGCCTAGCAACAGCATAGCAACCACCCAGAACACCCTAGCAACAGCATAGCAACCACCCAAAACACCCTAGCAACCGCCTAGCAACCACCCAGAATACCCTAGCAACTGCCTAGCAACAGCATAGCAACCACCCAGAACACCCTAGCAACCGCCTAGCAACCACCCAGAATACCCTAGCAACCGCCTAGCAACACCATAGCAACCACCCAGAACACCCTAGCAACCGCCTAGCAACCACCCAGAATACCCTAGCAACCGCCTAGCAACACCATAACAACCACCCAGAACACCCTAGCAACCACCCAGAATACCCAAAACACCCTAGCAACCGCCTAGCAACCCCCCAGAACACCTAGCAACTGCCTAGCAACCACCCAGAACACCTAGTAAACAGCCAGAACACCCTAGCAACTGCCTAGCAACCACCCAGAACACCTAGCAACTGCCTAGCAACAACCCAGAAAACCCTAACAACTGCCTAGCAACACCATAGCAACCACCCAGAACACCCTAGCAACCGCCTAGCAACCACCCCGAACACCCTAGCAACACCATAGCAACCACCCAGAACACCCTAGCAACCGCCTAGCAACCACCCAGAATACCTTAGCAACCACCTAGCAACACCATAGCAACCACCCAGAATACCCTAGCAACCGCCTAGCAACCACCCAAAACACCCTAGCAACCGCCTAGCAACACCATAGCAACCACCCAGAATACCCTAGCAACCGCCTAGCAACACCATAGCAACCACTCAGAACACCCTAGCAACTGCCTAACAACCACCCAGAACACCCTAGCAACCACCCAAAATACCTTAGAACACCCTAGCAACACCATAGCAACCACTCAGAACACCCTAACAACCACCCAAAATACCTTAGAACACCATAGCAACCACCCAGAACACCCTAGCAACCACCCAAAATACCCTAGCAACCGCCTAGCAACCACCCAAAAGACCCTAGCAACCACCCAAAATATCCTAGCAACCGCCTAGCAACCACCCAGAACACCCTAGTAACCACCCAGAACACCCTAGCAACCGCCTAGCAACCAACCAGAACACACTAGCAACCACCCAAAATACCCTAGCAACCGCCTAGAAACCACCCAAAAGACCCTAGCAACCACCGAAAATATCTTAGAAACCGCCTAGCAACCACCCAAAATACCCTAGCAACCGCCTAGCAACCACCCAGAATACCCTAGCAACCACCCAGAATACCCTAGCAACCACCTAAAATACCCTAGCAACCACCTAAAATACCCTAGCAACCGCCTATAAACCACCCAAAAGACCCAAGCAACCACCCAAAATATCCTAGCAACCGCCTAGCAACCACCCAGAACACCCTAGTAACCACCCAGAACACCCTAGCAACCGCCTAGCAACCACCTAGAACACCCTAGCAACCATCCAAAATACCCTAGCAACCGCCTAGCAACCACCCAAAAGACCCTAGCAACCACCAGAAATACCCTAGCAACCGCCTAGCAAAACACTTTCTGGTCCAAACTTTCTCAAGCCAACTTAAAGTTTGTCTCGACGAACTTTCGCATCTAGTTATTAAGTTGGCTTGAGAGAGCCAACATATTGAAATCCTATTTAAACTTATTATTAAGTTGGCTTGAGAGAGCCAACTTACTGAAATCCTATTTAAACTTATTATTATTATTATTATTATTCTTCTGAGACTAAAAAAACTAAATTGGATCTCCTCCTAGAGCTTTAACTCTACATACTCCAAATTCGGCTCGGACACTCAAACTGATCTGACTCGAGTTGCTATATCTTTTCAGACTGATCGGACTTACGGTTTTCCTAAAAATGACGATCAAAACTCGAAAAAACTCATTCAAAAACTCCCATTGACTTACATTGGGAGTTCTAAAAAATTCAAACCGACGAAAATTCAAATCAAAACACCTTGAAGACTAAACCAAACTGCCGTTCTATATACTATATGAGCCATTGAGACTCATTTAAACTAATAAACTCTAAACTCATACACTTATAAACTAATTAACTTATAAATTCATGAATTCATAGACTTATGAACTCTTAAACTCATAAATTAATAAACTCTGAACTCTTAAACTCATTTAAACTTATAAACTCTAAACTCATTAAAACTTATAAACTCTAAACTCAAAAACTCTTACACTTATAAACTCATCAATTTATACACTTATAAACTCTAAACTCATAAACTCTGAGTGTGTGTGTGTGTGTGTGTGTGTGTGTGTGTTCACACACACACACACACACACACACACACACACACACACACACACACACAAAACTCATTTAAACTTAAACTCTAAACTCATTTAAACTTGTAAACTCGTAAACTACTTTAAACTTCAAACCACTTTAAACTTAAGTTTAAAGCTTCCAGCTCCCAAGCAACTCCATAGCAACCAAACTTGAGTACCCTAGCAACCGTTTTGCAAGACCTATATCTCTGTATCAGAACATCATATAGAGATGAGGTTTGGCTCTTTTGACTCATGCTAGCAAACAGCACTTCCAACATGCTACACATGCTAGCAGTGAATAGCTACATGCTAATAGCGATTAGTTAAGTGCTAAATCATTCTAAGAACTCTATAAAAACTCCATAGTAACCATCTGTGACAACTACCTACCACCTAGTAACACCATAGCAACCACCCAAAATACCTTAGCAACCGCCCCGAATGCCCTAGCAAGTGCCTAGCAACACCATAGCAACCACCCAAAACACCCTAGCAACAACCTAGCAACCACCCAGAACACCCTAGCAACCGCCTAGCAACCACCCAGAACACCCTAGCAACCACACAAAGTACCTTAGCAACCACCTAGCAACACCCTAGCAACCACCCAAAACACCCTAGCAACACCCTAGCAACCACCCAGAATACCCTAGCAACCACCTAGCAACAGCATAGCAACCACCCAGAACACCCTAGCAACCGCCTAGCAACACCCTAGCAACCACCCAAAATACCTTAGCAACCACCTAGCAACACCATAGCAACCACCCAGAACACCCTAGCAACCGCCTAGCAACCAACCAGAATACCCTAGCAACACCATAGCAACCACCCAAAACACCCTAGCAACCACCTAGCAACACCAGAGCAACCACCCAGAACACCCTAGCAACCGCCTAGCAACCACCCAGAACACCTTAGCAACCCACTAGAAAACCCCCAACAACTTTTTAACTTTAAACTACTTTAAACTTTAAACTAATTAAAACTTTAAGCTAATTTAAACTTCAAACTAATTTAAACTTTAAACTACTTTCAACTTTAAACTAATTTACTTCAAACTAATTTAAACTTTAGACTAATTTAAACTTTAAACTAATTTAAACTTCAAACTAATTTAAACTTTAGACTAATTTAAACTTTAAACTAAATTAAACTTCAAACTACTTTAATCTTCTAACTACTTTAAACTTCAAACTTTCCAGTACAAACTTTCTCAAGCCAACTTAAAGTTTGTCTCGACGAACTTTTTAATCTAGTTATTATTATTATTCCGAGACTAAAATTTCTATATGAAACTCCTCCTAGAGCTTTAACTCTACATACTCCAAACTCGGCTCAGACACTCAAACTGATCTGACTCGCGTTGCTATATCTTTTCAGACTGATCGGACTTACGGTTTTCCTAAAAATGACGATCAAAACTCGGAAAAACTCCCATTGACTTACATTGGGGAGTTCTAAAAACATTTGAATCCAAACTGCCGTTTTCACACACACAGACTCCAAAGGGCCTGACACCCCTGCGTCTCTCCCTCTCTCTCTCCCTCAGAGGATTTATATTATCAAGCAGCCAATAAGTAATGGCCTAAATTCTTCATAGCCACACTCTAACAACCAGTTTCAGCACCCTAGCAACCACTAAGAGCTCCCTAGCAACCACCCTAAACCAATAAATAATTAAAAAAAATTGTTTTTACATTTTTTAAAGCAATATCACACTCGTAGCCTTGTGATATTGCTCCATGCTTGTGCATATTCGGCTATAGGCACGAGGCCGCAGGCCTCGTGCCGTACTGAAGCCATTTGTTATTAAATATTTTAAGAACTCTATAAAAACTCTAATAGTAACCATCTACTAACCACCTAGTAACACCATAGCAACTACAAAAAATACCTTAGCAACCACCCTGAACACCCTAGCAACATCTAGAAAAGCTCTAGTCACCACCAAAAATACCCTAGCAACCACCCAGAACACCCTAGCAACTGCCTAGCAACCACCCAGAACACCTAGCAACTGCTTAGCAACCACTCAGAACACCCTAGCAACTGCCTAACAACGCCCTAGCATCCACTCGCAACACCATAGCAACCACCCAGAACACCCTAGCAACCACCTAGCAACTGCCTAGCAACCACCAAGAATACCCTAGCAACTGCCTAGCAACGCCCTAGCAACCACCCAGAATACCATAGCAACTGCCTAGCAACCGCCAAGCAACCACCCAGAACACCCTAGCAACTGCCTAGCAACCACCCAGAACACCCAAGCAACCACCCAGAATACCATAGCAACCGCCTAGCAACACCATAGCAACCACCCAGAACGCCCTAGCAACACCCTAGCAACCACCAAGAATACCCTAGCAACCGCCTAGCAACCAACCAGAACACCTTAGCAACTGCTTAGCAACACCATAGCAACTGCTTAGCAACACCATAGCAACTGCCCAGAACACCCTAGCAACCACGTAGCAACTGCCTAGCAACCGCCTAGCAACGCCCTAGCAACCACCCAGAATACCCTAGCAACTGCCTAGCAACACCCTAGCAACCACCAGAATACCCTAGCAACCGCCTAGCAACCACCAGAATACCCTAGCAACCGCCTAGCAACACCATAGCAACCACCCAGAATACCCTAGCAACTGCCTAGCAACACCATAGCAACCACCCAGAATACCCTAGCAACCGCCTAGCAACACCATAGCAACCACTCAGAATACCCTAGCAACACCATAGCAACCACCCAGAATACCCTAGCAACTGCCTAGCAACACCATAGCAACCACCCAGAATACCCTAGCAACCGCCTAGCAACACCATAGCAACCACTCAGAATACCCTAGCAACACCATAGCAACCACCCAGAATACCCTAGCAACTGCCTAGCAACCACCCAGAACACCTAGCAACTGCCTAGCAACCACCCAGAACACCCTAGCAACCACCTAGCAACTGCCTAGCAACCACCAAGAATACCCTAGCAACCACCCAGAACACCCTAGCAACTGCCTAGCAACGCCCTAACAACCACCCAGAATACCCTAGCAACACCATAGCAACCACCCAGAACACCCTAGCAACTGCCTAGCAACGCCCTAGCAACCACCCAGAATACCCTAGCAACCGCCTAGCAATACCATAGCAACCGCCTAGCAACGCCCTAGCAACCACACAAAACACCCTAGCAACACCCTAGCAACCACCTGAACAACATGAATAAGCCATATCTCAGCACCAGAACATCGTACAGACATGTTTGTTGGCTCGTATGCAATCATGTACCACATTCTAGCAACCGAGTGGCGAGTTTTGCCACTGCAAGCACCATTTCACATTTTCTTCAGGAAATGTACATTCTAGTTAAGTTGGCTTGAGAGAGCCAACATATTGAAATCCTATTTAAACTTATTATTATTATTATTATTCCGAGACTAAAATTTCTATATGAAACTCCTCCTAGAGCTTTAACTCTACATACTCCAAACTCGGCTCAGACACTCAAACTGATCTGACTCGCGTTGCTATATCTTTTCAGACTGATCGGACTTACGGTTTTCCTAAAAATGACGATCAAAACTCGGAAAAACTCCCATTGACTTACATTGGGGAGTTCTAAAAATATTTGAATCCAAACTGCCGTTTTCACACACACAGACTCCAAAGGGCCTGACACCCCTGCGTCTCTCCCTCTCTCTCTCCCTCAGAGGATTTATATTATCAAGCAACCAATAAGTAATGGCCTAAAATCTTCATAGCCACACCCTAGCAACCAGTTACAGCACCCTAGCAACCACTAAGAGCTCCCTAGCAACCACCCTAAACCCCCCAAAAAAACTTTTTTTATTTTTTTTTATTTTTTAAAGCAATATTACATTCGTGGCCTTGCGATATTGCTCCATGCTTGTGCCTATTCGGCCATAGGCACGAGGCCGCAGGCCGAGTGCCGTACTGAAGGCACTCGTTATTAACTCCATATAAACCATCTTTGACAACTACCAACCACCTAGTAACACCATAGCAACTACCAAAAATACCTTAGCAACCATCTTGAACACCCTAGCAACATCTAGAAACACTCTAGTAACCACCAAATATACCCTAGCAACCACCCAGAACACCCTAGCAACTGCCTAGCAACCCCCCAGAACACCTAGCAACTGCCTAGCAACCACCCAGAACACCTAGCAACTGCCTAGCAACAACCCAGAACACCCTAACAACTGCCTAGCAACACCATAGCAACCACCCAGAACACCCTAGCAACCGCCTAGCAACCACCCCGAACACCCTAGCAACACCATAGCAACCACCCAGAACACCCTAGCAACCGCCTAGCAACCACCCAGAATACCTTAGCAACCACCTAGCAACACCATAGCAACCACCCAGAATACCCTAGCAACCGCCTAGCAACCACCCAAAACACCCTAGCAACCGCCTAGCAACACCATAGCAACCACCCAGAATATCCTAGCAACCGCCTAGCAACCACCCAGAATACCTTAGCAACCGCCTAGCAACACCATAGCAACCACTCAGAACACCCTAGCAACTGCCTAACAACCACCCAGAACACCCTAGCAACCACCCAAAATACCTTAGAACACCCTAGCAACACCATAGCAACCACTCAGAACACCCTAACAACCACCCAAAATACCTTAGAACACCATAGCAACCACCCAGAACACCCTAGCAACCACCCAAAATACCCTAGCAACCGCCTAGCAACCACCCAAAAGACCCTAGCAACCACCCAAAATATTCTAGCAACCGCCTAGCAACCACCCAGAACACCCTAGTAACCACCCAGAACACCCTAGCAACCGCCTAGCAACCAACCAGAACACCCTAGCAACCACCCAAAATACCCTAGCAACCGCCTAGCAACCACCCAGAATACCCTAGCAACCGCCTAGCAACAGCATAGCAACCACCCAGAACACCCTAGCAACCGCCTAGCAACCACCCAGAATACCCTAGCAACCGCCTAGCAACACCATAGCAACCACCCAGAACACCCTAGCAACCGCCTAGCAACCACCCAGAATACCCTAGCAACCGCCTAGCAACACCATAGCAACCACCCAAAACACCCTAGCAACCGCCTAGCAACAGCATAGCAACCACCAAAACACCCTAGCAACCGCCTAGCAACAGCATAGCAACCACCCAGAACACCCTAGCAACAGCATAGCAACCACCCAAAACACCCTAGCAACCGCCTAGCAACCACCCAGAATACCCTAGCAACCGCCTAGCAACACCATAGCAACCACCCAGAACACCCTAGCAACCGCCTAGCAACCACCCAAAATACCTTAGCAACCGCCTAGCAACACCATAGCAACCACCCAGAACACCCTAGCAACCGCCTAGCAACACCATAGCAACCACCCAAAACACCCCAGCACCCGCCTAGCAACCACCCAGAATACCCTAGCAACCGCCTAGCAACAGCATAGCAACCACCCAGAACACCCTAGCAACCGCCTAGCAACCACCCAGAACACCCTAGCAACCGCCTAGCAACCACCCAGAATACCCTAGCAACCGCCTAGCAACACCATAGCAACCACCCAGAACACCCTAGCAACCGCCTAGCAACCACCCAGAATACCCTAGCAACCGCCTAGCAACACCATAGCAACCACCCAGAACACCCTAGCAACCGCCTAGCAACCACCCAAAATACCTTAGCAACCGCCTAGCAACACCCTAGCAACCACCCAGAACACCCTAGCAACCGCCTAGCAACACCATAGCAACCACCCAAAACACCCTAGCACCCGCCTAGCAACCACCCAGAATACCCTAGCAACCGCCTAGCAACAGCATAGCAACCACCCAGAACACCCTAGCAACCGCCTAGCAACCACCCAGAACACCCTAGCAACCGCCTAGCAACCACCCAGAACACCCTAGCAACCACCCAGAATACCCTAGCAACTGCCTAGCAACACCCTAGCAACCACCCAGAACATCCTAGCAACCGCCTAGCAACACCCTAGCAACCACCCAAAATACCTTAGCAACCGCCTAGCAACACCATAGCAACCACCCAGAACACCCTAGCAACCGCCTAGCAACCACCAACATACCTTAGCAACTGCCTAGCAACACCCTAGCAACCACCAAAAATACCCTAGCAACCGCTTAGCAACACCCTAGCAACCACCCAGAACACCCTAGCAACCGCCTAGCAACCACCCAACATACCTTAGCAACCCACTAGAAAACCCCCAACAACTTTTTAACTTTGAACTACTTTAAACTTCAAACTAATTTAAACTTTAAGCTAAATTAAACTTCAAACTAATTTAAACTTTAAACTACATTAAACTTTAAACTAATTTAAACTTTAAACTAATTTAAACTTTAAGCTAATTTAAACTTCAAACTAATTTAAACTTTAAACTACATTAAACTTTAAGCTAATTTAAACTTCAAACTAATTTAAACTTTAAACTACTTTAAACTTCAAACTAATTTAAACTTTAAACTACTTTAAACTTCAAACTAATTTAAACTTTAAACTACTTTAAACTTTAAACTAATTTAAACTTTAAACTACTTTAAACTTTAAACTAATTTAAACTCCAAACTATTTTAAACTTCTTCAAACTTTCTGGTCCAAACTTTCTCAAGCCAACTTAAAGTTTGTCTCGACGAACTTTTGCATCTAGTTATTATTATTATTCCGAGACTAAAATTTCTATATGAAACTCCTCCTAGAGCTTTAACTCTACATACTCCAAACTCGGCTCAGACACTCAAACTGATCTGACTCGCGTTGCTATATCTTTTCAGACTGATCGGACTTACGGTTTTCCTAAAAATGACGATCAAAACTCGGAAAAACTCCCATTGACTTACATTGGGGAGTTCTAAAAACATTTGAATCCAAACTGCCGTTTTCACACACACAGACTCCAAAGGGCCTGACACCCCTGCGTCTCTCCCTCTCTCTCTCCCTCAGAGGATTTATATTATCAAGCAGCCAATAAGTAATGGCCTAAATTCTTCATAGCCACACTCTAACAACCAGTTTCAGCACCCTAGCAACCACTAAGAGCTCCCTAGCAACCACCCTAAACCAATAAATAATTAAAAAAAATTGTTTTTACATTTTTTAAAGCAATATCACACTCGTAGCCTTGTGATATTGCTCCATGCTTGTGCATATTCGGCTATAGGCACGAGGCCGCAGGCCTCGTGCCGTACTGAAGCCATTTGTTATTAAATATTTTAAGAACTCTATAAAAACTCTAATAGTAACCATCTACTAACCACCTAGTAACACCATAGCAACTACAAAAAATACCTTAGCAACCACCCTGAACACCCTAGCAACATCTAGAAAAGCTCTAGTCACCACCAAAAATACCCTAGCAACCACCCAGAACACCCTAGCAACTGCCTAGCAACCACCCAGAACACCTAGCAACTGCTTAGCAACCACTCAGAACACCCTAGCAACTGCCTAACAACGCCCTAGCATCCACTCGCAACACCATAGCAACCACCCAGAACACCCTAGCAACCACCTAGCAACTGCCTAGCAACCACCAAGAATACCCTAGCAACTGCCTAGCAACGCCCTAGCAACCACCCAGAATACCATAGCAACTGCCTAGCAACCGCCAAGCAACCACCCAGAACACCCTAGCAACTGCCTAGCAACCACCCAGAACACCCAAGCAACCACCCAGAATACCATAGCAACCGCCTAGCAACACCATAGCAACCACCCAGAACGCCCTAGCAACACCCTAGCAACCACCAAGAATACCCTAGCAACCGCCTAGCAACCAACCAGAACACCTTAGCAACTGCTTAGCAACACCATAGCAACTGCTTAGCAACACCATAGCAACTGCCCAGAACACCCTAGCAACCACGTAGCAACTGCCTAGCAACCGCCTAGCAACGCCCTAGCAACCACCCAGAATACCCTAGCAACTGCCTAGCAACACCCTAGCAACCACCAGAATACCCTAGCAACCGCCTAGCAACCACCAGAATACCCTAGCAACCGCCTAGCAACACCATAGCAACCACCCAGAATACCCTAGCAACTGCCTAGCAACACCATAGCAACCACCCAGAATACCCTAGCAACCGCCTAGCAACACCATAGCAACCACTCAGAATACCCTAGCAACACCATAGCAACCACCCAGAATACCCTAGCAACTGCCTAGCAACACCATAGCAACCACCCAGAATACCCTAGCAACCGCCTAGCAACACCATAGCAACCACTCAGAATACCCTAGCAACACCATAGCAACCACCCAGAATACCCTAGCAACTGCCTAGCAACCACCCAGAACACCTAGCAACTGCCTAGCAACCACCCAGAACACCCTAGCAACCACCTAGCAACTGCCTAGCAACCACCAAGAATACCCTAGCAACCACCCAGAACACCCTAGCAACTGCCTAGCAACGCCCTAACAACCACCCAGAATACCCTAGCAACACCATAGCAACCACCCAGAACACCCTAGCAACTGCCTAGCAACGCCCTAGCAACCACCCAGAATACCCTAGCAACCGCCTAGCAATACCATAGCAACCGCCTAGCAACGCCCTAGCAACCACACAAAACACCCTAGCAACACCCTAGCAACCACCTGAACAACATGAATAAGCCATATCTCAGCACCAGAACATCGTACAGACATGTTTGTTGGCTCGTATGCAATCATGTACCACATTCTAGCAACCGAGTGGCGAGTTTTGCCACTGCAAGCACCATTTCACATTTTCTTCAGGAAATGTACATTCTAGTTAAGTTGGCTTGAGAGAGCCAACATATTGAAATCCTATTTAAACTTATTATTATTATTATTATTCCGAGACTAAAATTTCTATATGAAACTCCTCCTAGAGCTTTAACTCTACATACTCCAAACTCGGCTCAGACACTCAAACTGATCTGACTCGCGTTGCTATATCTTTTCAGACTGATCGGACTTACGGTTTTCCTAAAAATGACGATCAAAACTCGGAAAAACTCCCATTGACTTACATTGGGGAGTTCTAAAAATATTTGAATCCAAACTGCCGTTTTCACACACACAGACTCCAAAGGGCCTGACACCCCTGCGTCTCTCCCTCTCTCTCTCCCTCAGAGGATTTATATTATCAAGCAACCAATAAGTAATGGCCTAAAATCTTCATAGCCACACCCTAGCAACCAGTTACAGCACCCTAGCAACCACTAAGAGCTCCCTAGCAACCACCCTAAACCCCCCAAAAAAACTTTTTTTATTTTTTTTTATTTTTTAAAGCAATATTACATTCGTGGCCTTGCGATATTGCTCCATGCTTGTGCCTATTCGGCCATAGGCACGAGGCCGCAGGCCGAGTGCCGTACTGAAGGCACTCGTTATTAACTCCATATAAACCATCTTTGACAACTACCAACCACCTAGTAACACCATAGCAACTACCAAAAATACCTTAGCAACCATCTTGAACACCCTAGCAACATCTAGAAACACTCTAGTAACCACCAAATATACCCTAGCAACCACCCAGAACACCCTAGCAACTGCCTAGCAACCCCCCAGAACACCTAGCAACTGCCTAGCAACCACCCAGAACACCTAGCAACTGCCTAGCAACAACCCAGAACACCCTAACAACTGCCTAGCAACACCATAGCAACCACCCAGAACACCCTAGCAACCGCCTAGCAACCACCCCGAACACCCTAGCAACACCATAGCAACCACCCAGAACACCCTAGCAACCGCCTAGCAACCACCCAGAATACCTTAGCAACCACCTAGCAACACCATAGCAACCACCCAGAATACCCTAGCAACCGCCTAGCAACCACCCAAAACACCCTAGCAACCGCCTAGCAACACCATAGCAACCACCCAGAATATCCTAGCAACCGCCTAGCAACCACCCAGAATACCTTAGCAACCGCCTAGCAACACCATAGCAACCACTCAGAACACCCTAGCAACTGCCTAACAACCACCCAGAACACCCTAGCAACCACCCAAAATACCTTAGAACACCCTAGCAACACCATAGCAACCACTCAGAACACCCTAACAACCACCCAAAATACCTTAGAACACCATAGCAACCACCCAGAACACCCTAGCAACCACCCAAAATACCCTAGCAACCGCCTAGCAACCACCCAAAAGACCCTAGCAACCACCCAAAATATTCTAGCAACCGCCTAGCAACCACCCAGAACACCCTAGTAACCACCCAGAACACCCTAGCAACCGCCTAGCAACCAACCAGAACACCCTAGCAACCACCCAAAATACCCTAGCAACCGCCTAGCAACCACCCAGAATACCCTAGCAACCGCCTAGCAACAGCATAGCAACCACCCAGAACACCCTAGCAACCGCCTAGCAACCACCCAGAATACCCTAGCAACCGCCTAGCAACACCATAGCAACCACCCAGAACACCCTAGCAACCGCCTAGCAACCACCCAGAATACCCTAGCAACCGCCTAGCAACACCATAGCAACCACCCAAAACACCCTAGCAACCGCCTAGCAACAGCATAGCAACCACCAAAACACCCTAGCAACCGCCTAGCAACAGCATAGCAACCACCCAGAACACCCTAGCAACAGCATAGCAACCACCCAAAACACCCTAGCAACCGCCTAGCAACCACCCAGAATACCCTAGCAACCGCCTAGCAACACCATAGCAACCACCCAGAACACCCTAGCAACCGCCTAGCAACCACCCAAAATACCTTAGCAACCGCCTAGCAACACCATAGCAACCACCCAGAACACCCTAGCAACCGCCTAGCAACACCATAGCAACCACCCAAAACACCCCAGCACCCGCCTAGCAACCACCCAGAATACCCTAGCAACCGCCTAGCAACAGCATAGCAACCACCCAGAACACCCTAGCAACCGCCTAGCAACCACCCAGAACACCCTAGCAACCGCCTAGCAACCACCCAGAACACCCTAGCAACCGCCTAGCAACCACCCAGAATACCCTAGCAACCGCCTAGCAACACCATAGCAACCACCCAGAACACCCTAGCAACCGCCTAGCAACCACCCAGAATACCCTAGCAACCGCCTAGCAACACCATAGCAACCACCCAGAACACCCTAGCAACCGCCTAGCAACCACCCAAAATACCTTAGCAACCGCCTAGCAACACCCTAGCAACCACCCAGAACACCCTAGCAACCGCCTAGCAACACCATAGCAACCACCCAAAACACCCTAGCACCCGCCTAGCAACCACCCAGAATACCCTAGCAACCGCCTAGCAACAGCATAGCAACCACCCAGAACACCCTAGCAACCGCCTAGCAACCACCCAGAACACCCTAGCAACCGCCTAGCAACCACCCAGAACACCCTAGCAACCACCCAGAATACCCTAGCAACTGCCTAGCAACACCCTAGCAACCACCCAGAACATCCTAGCAACCGCCTAGCAACACCCTAGCAACCACCCAAAATACCTTAGCAACCGCCTAGCAACACCATAGCAACCACCCAGAACACCCTAGCAACCGCCTAGCAACCACCAACATACCTTAGCAACTGCCTAGCAACACCCTAGCAACCACCAAAAATACCCTAGCAACCGCTTAGCAACACCCTAGCAACCACCCAGAACACCCTAGCAACCGCCTAGCAACCACCCAACATACCTTAGCAACCCACTAGAAAACCCCCAACAACTTTTTAACTTTGAACTACTTTAAACTTCAAACTAATTTAAACTTTAAGCTAAATTAAACTTCAAACTAATTTAAACTTTAAACTACATTAAACTTTAAACTAATTTAAACTTTAAACTAATTTAAACTTTAAGCTAATTTAAACTTCAAACTAATTTAAACTTTAAACTACATTAAACTTTAAGCTAATTTAAACTTCAAACTAATTTAAACTTTAAACTACTTTAAACTTCAAACTAATTTAAACTTTAAACTACTTTAAACTTCAAACTAATTTAAACTTTAAACTACTTTAAACTTTAAACTAATTTAAACTTTAAACTACTTTAAACTTTAAACTAATTTAAACTCCAAACTATTTTAAACTTCTTCAAACTTTCTGGTCCAAACTTTCTCAAGCCAACTTAAAGTTTGTCTCGACGAACTTTTGCATCTAGTTATTATTATTATTCCGAGACTAAAATTTCTATATGAAACTCCTCCTAGAGCTTTAACTCTACATACTCCAAACTCGGCTCAGACACTCAAACTGATCTGACTCGCGTTGCTATATCTTTTCAGACTGATCGGACTTACGGTTTTCCTAAAAATGACGATCAAAACTCGGAAAAACTCCCATTGACTTACATTGGGGAGTTCTAAAAATATTTGAATCCAAACTGCCGTTTTCACACACACAGACTCCAAAGGGCCTGACACCCCTGCGTCTCTCCCTCTCTCTCTCCCTCAGAGGATTTATATTATCAAGCAACCAATAAGTAATGGCCTAAAATCTTCATAGCCACACCCTAGCAACCAGTTACAGCACCCTAGCAACCACTAAGAGCTCCCTAGCAACCACCCTAAACCCCCCAAAAAAACTTTTTTTATTTTTTTTTATTTTTTAAAGCAATATTACATTCGTGGCCTTGCGATATTGCTCCATGCTTGTGCCTATTCGGCCATAGGCACGAGGCCGCAGGCCGAGTGCCGTACTGAAGGCACTCGTTATTAACTCCAAAAATTAACTACCAAAAATACCTTAGCAACCATCTTGAACACCCTAGCAACATCTAGAAACGCTCTAGTAACCACCAAATATACCCTAGCAACCACCCAGAACACCCTAGCAACTGCCTAGCAACCCCCCAGAACACCTAGCAACTGCCTAGCAACCACCCAGAACACCTAGCAAACAGCCAGAACACCCTAGCAACTGCCTAGCAACCAACCAGAACACCTAGCAACTGCCTAGCAACAACCCAGAACACCCTAACAACTGCCTAGCAACACCATAGCAACCACCCAGAACACCCTAGCAACCGCCTAGCAACCACCCCGAACACCCTAGCAACACCATAGCAACCACCCAGAACACCCTAGCAACCGCCTAGCAACCACCCAGAATACCTTAGCAACCACCTAGCAACACCATAGCAACCACCCAGAATACCCTAGCAACCGCCTAGCAACCACCCAAAACACCCTAGCAACCGTCTAGCAACACCATAGCAACCACCCAGAATACCCTAGCAACCGCCTAGCAACCACCCAGAATACCTTAGCAACCGCCTAGCAACACCATAGCAACCACTCAGAACACCCTAGCAACTGCCTAACAACCACCCAGAACACCCTAGCAACCACCCAAAATACCTTAGAACACCCTAGCAACACCATAGCAACCACTCAGAACACCCTAACAACCACCCAAAATACCTTAGAACACCATAGCAACCACCCAGAACACCCTAGCAACCACCCAAAATACCCTAGCAACCGCCTAGCAACCACCCAAAAGACCCTAGCAACCACCCAAAATATCCTAGCAACCGCCTAGCAACCACCCAGAACACCCTAGTAACCACCCAGAACACCCTAGCAACCGCCTAGCAACCAACCAGAACACCCTAGCAACCACCCAAAATACCCTAGCAACCGCCTAGCAACACCATAGCAACCACCCAGAACACCCTAGCAACCGCCTAGCAACCACCCAGAATACCTTAGCAACCGCCTAGCAACACCATAGCAACCACTCAGAACACCCTAGCAACTGCCTAACAACCACCCAGAACACCCTAGCAACCACCCAAAATACCTTAGAACACCATAGCAACACCATAGCAACCACTCAGAACACCCTAACAACCACCCAAAATACCTTAGAACACCATAGCAACCACCCAGAACACCCTAGCAACCACCCAAAAAACGTTCTGGTCCAAACTTTCTCAAGCCAACTTAAAGTTTGTCTCGACGAACTTTTGCATCTAGTTAAGTTGGCTTGAGAGAGCCAACATATTGAAATCCTATTTAAACTTATTATTATTATTAAGTTGGCTTGAGAGAGCCAACATATTGAAATCCTATTTAAACTTATTATTAAGTTGGTTTGAGAGAGCCAACATATTGAAATCCTATTTAAACTTATTATTATTATTATTCCGAGACTAAAATTTCTATATGAAACTCCTCCTAGAGCTTTAACTCTACATACTCCAAACTCGGCTCAGACACTCAAACTGATCTGACTCGCGTTGCTATATCTTTTCAGACTGATCGGACATACGGTTTTCCTAAAAATGACGATCAAAACTCGGAAAAACTCCCATTGACTTGCATTGGGGAGTTCTAAAAACATTTGAATCCAAACTGCCGTTTTCACACACACAGACTCCAAAGGGCCTGACACCCCTGCGTCTCTCCCTCTCTCTCTCCCTCAGAGGATTTATATTATCAAGCAACCAATAAGTAATGGCCTAAAATCTTCATAGCCACACCCTAGCAACCAGTTACAGCACCCTAGCAACCACTAAGAGCTCCCTAGCAACCACCCTAAACCAAAAAAAAACAATTTTTTATATATTTTTTATTTTTTAAAGCAATATTACACTCGTGGCCTTGCAATATTGCTCCATGCTTGTGCCTATTCGGCCATAGGCACGAGGCCGCAGGCCGAGTGCCGTACTGAAGGCACTCGTTATTAACTCCATATAAACCATCTTTGACAACTACCAACCACCTAGTAACACCATAGCAACTACCAAAAATACCTTAGCAACCATCTTGAACACCTTAGCAACATCTAGAAACTCTCTAGTAACCATCAAATATACCCTAGCAACCACCCAGAACACCCTAGCAACTGCCTAGTAACCCCCCAAAACACCTAGCAACTGCCTAGCAACCACCCAGAACACCTAGCAACCAGCCAGAACACCCTAGCAACTGCCTAGCAACCACCCAGAACACCTAGCAACTGCCTAGCAACAACCCAGAACACCCTAACAACTGCCTAGCAACACCATAGCAACCACCCAGAACACCCTAGCAACCGCCTAGCAACCACCCCGAACACCCTAGCAACCGCCTAGCAACCACCCAGAATACCTTAGCAACCACCTAGCAACACCATAGCAACCACCCAGAACACCCTAGCAACCGCCTAGCAACCACCCAAAACACCCTAGCAACCGCCTAGCAACACCATAGCAACCACCCAGAATACCCTAGCAACCACCCAGAATACCTTAGCAACCGCCTAGCAACACCATAGCAACCACTCAGAACACCCTAGCAACTGCCTAACAACCACCCAGAACACCCTAGCAACCACCCAAAATACCCTAGCAACCGCCTAGCAACCACCCAGAATACCCTAGCAACCGCCTAGCAACACCATAGCAACCACCCAGAACACCCTAGCAACCGCCTAGCAACCACCCAGAACACCCTAGCAACCGCCTAGCAACCACCCAGAACACCCTAGCAACCACCTAGCAACACCATAGCAACAACCCAGAACACCCTAGCAACCGCCTAGCAACCACCCAGAACACCCTAGCAACCAACCAAAATACCCTAGCAACCACCTAGTAACACCATAGCAACCACCCAGAACACCCTAGCAACCACCCAAAACACCCTAGCAACCAACCAGAATATTCTAGCAACCGCCTAGCAACCACCCAAAACACCCTAGCAACCACCCAGAACACCCTTGCAACCGCCTAGCAACCACCCAGAACACCCTAGCAACCACCTAGCAACCACCCAAAATACCTTAGCAACACCCTAGCAACCACCCAGAACACCCTAGCAACCACCTAGCAACCACCCAAAATACCTTAGCAACCGCCTAGCAACCACCCAGAATACACTAGCAACCGCCTAGCAACACCATAGCAACCACCCAGAACACCCTAGCAACCGCCTAGCAACCACCCAGAACACCCTAGCAACCGCCTAGCAACACCATAGCAACCACCCAGAACACCCTAGCAACCGCCTAGCAACCACCCAGAACACCTTAGCAACCACCCAAAACACCCTAGCAACCGCCTAGCAACCACTCAAAACACCCTAGCAACCACCTAGCAACCACCCAGAACACCCTAGCAACCGCCTAGCAACACCATAGCAACCACCCAGAACACCCTAGCAACCGCCTAGCAACCACCCAAAATACCTTAGCAACCGCCTAGCAACACCATAGCAACCACCCAGAACACCCTAGCAACCGCCTAGCAAAAAAACGTTCTGGTCCAAACTTTCTCAAGCCAACTTAAAGTTTGTCTCGACGAACTTTTGCATCTAGTTAAGTTGGCTTGAGAGAGCCAACTTACTGAAATCCTATTTAAACTTATTATTATTATTATTATTATTCTTCTGTTAAAAACTGTTGACTCAAACTCGTCCTAGAGCTTTAACACTACATACTCCAAACTCGGCTCAGACACTCAAACTGATCTGAAGTTAGTTGCTATATCTTTTCAGACTGATCGGACTTACGGTTTTCCTAAAAATGCCGATCAAAACTCGGAAAAACTCCCATTGACTTACATTAGGGAGTTCTAAAAAATTCAAATTTACATTCAAACTCACCAACCGACGAAAATTCAAATCTAAACACCTTGAAGACTAAACCAAACTGCCGTTCTATATACTATATTAGCCAATGAGACTAATTTAAACTAATAAACTCTAAACTCATACACTTATAAACTAATTAACTTATAAACTCATGAATTCATAGACTTATTAACTCTTTAACTCATAAATTAATAAACTCTGAACTCTTAAACTCATTTAAACTTATAAACTCTAAACTCATTAAAACTTATAAACTCTAAACTCATTTAAAACTTATAAACTCTAAACTCAAAAACTCTAACACTTATAAACTCATCAATTTATACACTTATAAACTCTAAACTCATAAGCTCTGAGTGTGTGTGTGTGTGTGTGTGTGTGTGTGAACACACACACACACACACACACACACACACACACACACACTAAACTCATTTAAACTTAAACTCTAAACTCATTTAAACTTGTAAACTCAAAACTCGTAAACTACTTTAAACTTCAAACCACTTTAAACTTCTTAAGTTTAAAGCTTCAAGCTCCCAAGCAACTCCATAGCAACCAAACTTGAGTACCCTAGCAACCGTTTTGCAAGACCTATATCTCAGTATCAGAACATCGTATAGAGATGAGGTTTGGCTCTTTTGACTCATGCTAGCAAACAGCACTTCCAACATGCTACACATGCTAGCAGTGAATAGCTACATGCTAATATCAATTAGTTAAGTGCTAAATCATACCAAGATCATGCTAAGGACTCTATAAAAACTCCATAGTAACCATCTGTGACAACTACCAACCACCTAGCAACACCATAGCAACCGCCCAGAACACCCTAGCAACTGCCTAGCAACCGCCCAGAATACCTTAGCAACCGCCTAGCAACATCATAGCAACCACCCAGAACACCCTAGCAACCGCCTAGCAACACCATAGCAACCACCCAGAACACCCTAGCAACCGCCTAGCAACCACCCAGAATACCCTAGCAACCGCCTAGAAACACCATAGCAACCACCCAGAACACCTTAGCAACAGCATAGCAACCACTCAGAACACCCTAGCAACTGCCTAGCAACCACCCAGAATACCTTAGCAACCGCCTAGCAACACCATAGCAACCACCCAGAACACCCTAACAACCGCCTAGCAACCACCCAAAACACCCTAGCAACCACTTAGCAACCACCCAGAATACCCTAGCAACCGTCTAGCAACCACCCAGAATACCCTAGCAACCGCCTAGCAACACCCTAGCAACCACCCAGAACACCCTAGCAACCGCCTAGCAACACCATAGCAACCACTAAAACACCCTAGCAACTGCCTAGCAACCACCCAGAACACCCTAGCAACCACCCAGAACACCCTAGCAACCACCCAAAATACCATAGCAACCACCCAGAACACCCTAGCAACCGCCTAGCAACCGCCTAGCAACCACCCAGAATACCCTAGCAACACCATAGCAACCACCCAGAACACCCTAGCAACCGCCTAGCAACCACCCAGAATACCCTAGCAACCGCCTAGCAACACCATAGCAACCACCCAGAACACCCTAGCAACCGCCTAGCAACATCCTAGCAACCACCAAAAATACCTTAGCAACCGCCTATCAACACCATAGCAACCACCCAGAACACCCTAGCAACCGCCTAGCAACCACCCAAAATACCTTAACAACCACCCAGAACACCCTAGCAACCGCCTAGCAACCACCCAAAATACCCTAGCAACCGCTTAGCAACACCCTAGCAACCACCCAGAACACCCTAGCAACCGCCTAGCAACACCCTAGCAACCACCCAAAATACCCTAGCAACCGCTTAGCAACACCCTAGCAACCACCCAGAACATCCTAGAAACCGCCTAGCAACCACCCAAAATACCTTAGCATCTGCCTAGCAACACCATAGCAACCACCCAGAACACCCTAGCAACCACCTAGCAACCACCCAAAATACCTTAGCAACCATCTAGCAACACAATAGCAACCACCCAGAACACCCTAGCAACCGCCTAGCAACCACCGAGAACACCTTAGCAACCCACTAGAAAACCCCCAACAACTTTTTAGCTTTAAACTACCTAATTTAAACTTTAAACTACTTTAAACTTCAAACTAATTTAAACTTTAAACTAATTTAAACTTCAAACTAATTTAAACTTTAAGCTAATTTAAACTTCAAACTAATTTAAACTTTAAACTATTTTAAACTTTCAACTAATTTAAACTTTAAACTAAATTAAACTTCAAACTATTTTAAACTTTAAACTAATTTACACTTTAAACTAAATTAAACTTTAAACTACTTTAAACTTTAAACTACTTTAAACTTTTTCAAACTTTATGGTCCAAACTTTCTCAAGCCAACTTAAAGTTTGTCTCGACGAACTTTTTAATCTAGTTATTATTATTATTCTTCTGTTAAAAACTGTTGACTCAAACTCGTCCTAGAGCTTTAACTCTACATACTCCAAACTCGGCTCAGACACTCAAACTGATCTGAAGTTAGTTGCTATATCTTTTTAGACTGATCGGACTTAAGGTTTTCCTAAAAATGCCGATCAAAACTCGGAAAAACTCCCATTGACTTACATTGAATCTGGATTTGAATTTTTTAGAACTCCCCAAACTCACCAACCGACAAAAATTTAAATCTAAACACCTTGAAGACTAACCCTAACTGCCATTCTATATACTATATGAGCCATTGAGACTCATTTAAACTAATAAACTCTAAACTCATACACTTATAAACTAATTAACTTAAACTAATGAATTCATAGACTTATGAACTCTAAAACTCATAAATTAATAAACTCTGAACTCTTAAACTCATTTAAACTTATAAACTCTAAACTCATTTAAACTTATAAACTCTAAACTCATTTAAAACTTATAAACTCTAAACTCAAAAACTCTAAACTTATAAACTCATCCATTTATACACTTATAAACTCTAAACTTTATAAACTCTAAACTCTATAAACTCTGAGTGTGTGTGTGTGTGTGTGTGTGTGTGAACACACACACACACACACACACACACACACACACACACACACACTAAACTCATTTAAACTTAAACTCTAAACTCATTTAAACCTATAAACTCAAAACTCAAAAACTCGTAAACTACTTTAAACTTCAAACCACTTTAAATTTCTTAAGTTTAAAGCTTCCAGCTCCCAAGCAACTCCATAGCAACCAAACTTGAGTACCCTAGCAACCGTTTTGCAAGACCTATATCTCTGTATCAGAACATCGTATAGAGATGAGGTTTGGCTCTTTTGACTCATGCTAGCAAACAGCACTTCCAACATGCTACACATGCTATCAGTGAATAGCTACATGCTAATAGCGATTAGTTGAGTGCTAAATCATGCCAAGATCATGCTAAGAACTATAAAAACTCCATAGTAACCATCTGCGACAACTACCAATCACCTAGTAACACCATAGCAACCGCCCAGAACACCCTAGCAACCACCTAGCAACACCCTAGCAACCACCCAGAATACCCTAGCAACACCATAGCAACCACCAAAACACCTTAGCAACCACCTAGCAACATCATAGCAACCACCCAGAACACCCTAGCAACCGCCTAGCAACACCATAGCAACCACCAAAACACCCTAGCAACCGCCTAGCAACAGCATAGCAACCACCCAGAACAACCTAGCAACCGCCTAGCAACACCCTAGCAACCACCAAAACACCCTAGCAACCGCCTAGCAACATCATAGCAACCACCCAGAACACCCTAGCAACCGCCTAGCAACACCATAGCAACCACCAAAAACACCCTAGCAACCGCCTAGCAACATCATAGCAACCACCCAGAACACCCTAGCAACCACCTAGCAACACCCTAGCAACCACCCATAACACCCTAGCAACCACCCAGAACACCCTAGCAACCACCTAGCAACACCATAGCAACCACCAGAACACCCTAGCAACCACCTAGCAACCACCCAGAACACCCTAGCAACCGCTTAGCAACACCATAGCAAACACCCAGAACACCCTTGCAACAGCATAGCAACCACCCAAAACACCCTAGCAACCGCCTAGCAACCACCCAGAACACCCTAGCAACCGCCTAGCAACCACCCAGAATACCCTAGCAACCGCCAAGCAACCGCCTAGCAACCACCCAGAATACCCTAGCAACCGCCCAGAATACCCTAGCAACCGCCTAGCAACACCATATCAACCACCCAGAACAACCTAATTAATTTAAACTAAATTAAACTTCAAACTACTTTAAACTTTAAACTAAATTAAACTTCAAACTACTTTAAACTTTAAACTAAATTAAACTTCAAACTACTTTAAACTTTAAACTAATTTAAACTATAAACTACTTTAAACTTCAAACTATTTTAAACTTCAAACTACTTTAAACTTTAAACTAATTTAAACTTCAAACTTCTTCAAACTTTCTGGTCCGGCTTTCTCAAGCCAACTTAAAGTTTGTCTCGACGAACTTTTTAATCTAGTTAAGTTGGCTTGAGAGAGCCAACTTACTGAAATCCTATTTAAACTTATTATTATTATTAATCTTCTGTTAAAAACTGTTGACTCAAACTCGTCCTAGAGCTTTAACTCTACATACTCCAAACTCGGCTCAGACACTCAAACTGATCTGAAGTTAGTTGCTATATCTTTTCAGACTGATCGGACTTACGGTTTTCCTAAAAATGACGATCAAAACTCGGAAAAACTCCCATTGACTTACATTAGGGAGTTCTAAAAAATTCAAATTTAGATTCAAACTGACCAACCGACGAAAATTCAAATCAAAATACCTTGAAGACTAAACCAAACTGCCGTTCTATATACTATATGAGCCATTGAGACTCATTTAAACTAATGCACTCTAAACTCATACACTTATAAAGTAATTAACTTATAAACTCATGAATTCATAGACTTATGAACTCTAAAACTCATAAATTAATAAACTCTGAACTCTTAAACTCATTTAAATTTATAAACTCTAAACTCATTTAAACTTATAAACTCAAAACTCATTTAAACTTATAAACTAAACTCAAAAACTTGTACACTTATAAACTCATCCATTTATACACTTATAAACTCTACACTCATAAACTCTGAGTGTGTGTGTGTGTGTGTGTGTGTGTGTGTGTGTACACACACACACACACACACACACTCTAAACTCATTTAAACTTATAAACTCAAAAACTCGTAAACTACTTTAAACTTCAAACCACTTTAAACTTATTAAGTTTAAAGCTTCCAGCTCCCAAGCAACTCCATAGCAACCAAACTTGAGTACCCTAGCAACCGTTTTGCAAGACCTATATCTCTGTATCAGAACATCATATAGAGATGAGGTTTGGCTCTTTTGACTCATGCTAGCAAACAGCACTTCCAACATGCTACACATGCTAGCAGTGAATAGCTACATGCTAATAGCGATTAGTTAAGTGTTAAATCATTCTAAGAACTCTATAAAAACTCCAGAGTAACCATCTGTGACAACTACCAACCACCTAGTAACACCATATCAACCGCCCTGAATACCTTAGCAACCGCCTAGCAACCACCCAGAATACCCTAGCAACCGCCTATCAACACCATAGCAACCACCCAGAACACCCTAGCAACCGCCTAGCAACCACCCAGAATACCCTAGCAACCGCCTAGCAACACCATAGCAACCACCCAGAACACCCTAGCAACTGCCTAGCAACCACCCAGAACACCCTAGCAACCGCCTAGCAATACCATAGCAACCACCCAGAACACCCTAGCAACCGCCTAGCAACCACCCAGAACACCCTAGCAACCAACCAGAATACCCTAGCAACCACCTAGTAACACCATAGCAACCACCCAGAACACCCTAGCAACCACCCAAAACACCCTAGCAACCAACCAGAATACCCTAGCAACCGCCTAGCAACCACCCAAAACACCCTAGCAACACCCTAGCAACCACCTAGCAACCACCCAGAACACCCTTGCAACCGCCTAGCAACACCCTAGCAACCACCCAGAACACCCTAGCAACCGCCTAGCAACCACCCAAAATACCTTAGCAACCGCCTAGCAACCACCCAGAATACCCTAGCAACCGCCTAGCAACACCATAGCAACCACCCAGAACACCCTAGCAACCGCCTAGCAACTACCCAGAACACCCTAGCAACCGCCTAGCAACACCATAGCAACCACCCAGAACACCCTAGCAACCGCCTAGCAACCACCCAAAACACCCTAGCAACCAACCAGAATACCCTAGCAACCGCCTAGCAACACCATAGCAACCACCCAGAACACCCTAGCAACCGCCTAGCAACCATCCAGAACACCCTAGCAACCGCCTAGCAACACCATAGCAACCACCCAGAACACCTTAGCAACCACCCAAAACAGCCTAGCAACCAACCAGAATACCCTAGCAACCGCCTAGCAACCACTCAAAACACCCTAGCAACCACCTAGCAACCACCCAGAACACCCTAGCAACCGCCTAGCAACACCATAGCAACCACCCAGAACACCCTAGCAACCGCCTAGCAACCACCCAAAATACCTTAGCAACCACCTAGCAACACCATAGCAACCACCCAGAACACCCTAGCAACCGCCTAGCAAAAAAAACGTTCTGGTCCAAACTTTCTCAAGCCAACTTAAAGTTTGTCTCGACGAACTTTTGCATCTAGTTATTATTATTATTCCGAGACTAAAATTTCTATATGAAACTCCTCCTAGAGCTTTAACTCTACAAACTCCAAACTCGGCTCAGACACTCAAACTGATCTGACTCGCGTTGCTATATCTTTTCAGACTGATCGGACTTACGGTTTTCCTAAAAATGACGATCAAAACTCGGAAAAACTCCCATTGACTTACATTGGGGAGTTCTAAAAATATTTGAATCCAAACTGCCGTTTTCACACACACAGACTCCAAAGGGCCTGACACCCCTGCGTCTCTCCCTCTCTCTCTCCCTCAGAGGATTTATATTATCAAGCAACCAATAAGTAATGGCCTAAAATCTTCATAGCCACACCCTAGCAACCAGTTACAGCACCCTAGCAACCACTAAGAGCTCCCTAGCAACCACCCTAAACCCCCCAAAAAAACTTTTTTTATTTTTTTTTATTTTTTAAAGCAATATTACATTCGTGGCCTTGCGATATTGCTCCATGCTTGTGCCTATTCGGCCATAGGCACGAGGCCGCAGGCCGAGTGCCGTACTGAAGGCACTCGTTATTAACTCCATATAAACCATCTTTGACAACTACCAACCACCTAGTAACACCATAGCAACTACCAAAAATACCTTAGCAACCATCTTGAACACCCTAGCAACATCTAGAAACACTCTAGTAACCACCAAATACCCTAGCAACCGCCTAGCAACACCATAGCAACCACCCAGAACACCCTAGCAACCGCCTAGCAACCACCCAGAACACCCTAGCAACCACCCAGAACACCCTAGCAACAGCATAGCAACCACCCAAAGCACCCTAGCAACCGCCTAGCAACCACCCACAATACCCTAGCAACCGCCTAGCAACAGCATAGCAACCACCCAGAACTCCCTAGCAACCGCCTAGCAACACCCTAGCAACCACCCAGAACACCCTAGCAACCGCCTAGCAACCACCCAGAACAACCTAGCAACCGCCTAGCAACACCCTAGCAACCACCAAAACACCCTAGCAACATCCTAGCAACCACCTAGAATACCCTAGCAACCGCCTAGCAACACCCTAGCAACCACCCAGAATACCCTAGCAACCGCCTAGCAACATCATAGCAACCACCCAGAACACCCTAGCAACACCCTAGCAACCACCCAGAATACCTTAGCAACTGCCTAGCAACACCATAGCAACCACCCAGAACACCATAGCAACCGCCTAGCAACCACCTAGAATACTCTAGCAACCACCTAGCAACACCATAGCAACTGCCTAGCAACCACCCAAAACACCCTAGCAACCGCCTAGCAACCACCCAGAACACCCTAGCAACCACCTAGCAACACCCTAGCAACCACCCAGAACACCCTAGCAACACCCTAGCAACCACCCAAAATACCTTAGCAACTGCCTAGCAACACCCTAGCAACCGCCTAGCAACACCCTAGCAACCGCCTAGCAACACCCTAGCAACCACCCAGAACACCCTAGCAACCACCCAGAATACCCTAGCAACCGCCTAGCAACACCATAGCAACCACCCAGAACACCCTAGCAACCGCCTAGCAACCACCCAAAACACCCTAGCAACCGCCTAGCAACCACCCAGAATACCCTAGCAACCGCCTAGCAACACCATAACAACCACCCAGAACACCCTAGCAACCACCCAGAATACCCAAAACACCCTAGCAACTGCCTAGCAACCACCCAGAACACCCTAGCAACCAACCCAAATACCCTAGCAACCACCTGGCAACAGCATAGCAACCACCCAGAACACCCTAGCAACCGCCTAGCAACCACCCAAAATACCTTAGCAACCGCCTAGCAACATCATAGCAACCACCCAGAACACCCTAGCAACCGCCTAGCAAAAAACTTTCTGGTCCAAACTTTCTCAAGCCAACTTAAAGTTTGTCTCGACGAACTTTAGCATCTAGTTATTATTATTATTATTCCGAGACTAAAATTTCTATATGAAACTCCTCCTAGAGCTTTAACTCTACATACTCCAAACTCGGCTCAGACACTCAAACTGATCTGACTCGCGTTGCTATATCTTTTCAGACTGATCGGACTTACGGTTTTCCTAAAAATGACGATCAAAACTCGGAAAAACTCCCATTGACTTACATTGGGGAGTTCTAAAAACATTTGAATCCAAACTGCCGTTTTCACACACACAGACTCCAAAGGGCCTGACACCCCTGCGTCTCTCCCTCTCTCTCTCCCTCAGAGGATTTATATTATCAAGCAACCAATAAGTAATGGCCTAAAATCTTCATAGCCACACCCTAGCAACCAGTTACAGCACCCTAGCAACCACTAAGAGCTCCCTAGCAACCACCCTAAACCCCCCAAAAAACTTTTTTTATATTTTTTTTATTTTTTAAAGCAATATTACATTCGTGGCCTTGCGATATTGCTCCATGCTTGTGCCTATTCGGCCATAGTGCCCGTACTGAAGGCACTCGTTATTAACTCCATATTTAAACCATCTTTGACAACTACCAACCACCTAGTAACACCATAGCAACTACCAAAAATACCTTAGCAACCATCTTGAACACCCTAGCAACATCTAGAAACGCTCTAGTAACCACCACATATACCCTAGCAACCACCCAGAACCCCCTAGCAACTGCCTAGCAACCCCCCAGAACACCTAGCAACTGCCTAGCAACCACCCAGAACACCTAGTAAACAGCCAGAACACCCTAGCAACTGCCTAGCAACCACCCAGAACACCTAGCAACTGCCTAGCAACAACCCAGAACACCCTAACAACTGCCTAGCAACACCATAACAACCCCCCAGAACACCCTAGCAACCGCCTAGCAACCACCCCGAACACCCTAGCAACACCATAGCAACCACCCAGAACACCCTAGCAACCGCCTAGCAACCACCCAGAATACCTTAGCAACCGCCTAGCAACCACCCAAAACACCCTAGCAACCGCCTAGCAACACCATAGCAACCACCCAGAATACCTTAGCAACCGCCTAGCAACACCATAGCAACCACTCAGAACACCCTAGCAACTGCCTAACAACCACCCAGAACACCCTAGCAACCACCCAAAATACCTTAGAACACCCTAGCAACACCATAGCAACCACTCAGAACACCCTATCAACTGCCTAGCAACACCATAGCAACCACCCAGAACACCCTAGCAACCGCCTAGCAACCACCCCGAACACCCTAGCAACACCATAGCAACCACCCAGAATACCCTAGCAACCGCCTAGCAACCACCCAAAACACCCTAGCAACCGCCTAGCAACACCATAGCAACCACCCAGAATACCCTAGCAACCGCCTAGCAACCACCCAGAATACCTTAGCAACTGCCTAGCAACACCATAGCAACCACTCAGAACACCCTAGCAACTGCCTAACAACCACCCAGAACACCCTAGCAACCACCCAAAATACCTTAGAACACCCTAGCAACACCATAGCAACCACTCAGAACACCCTATCAACCACCCAAAATACCCTAGCAACCGCCTAGCAACCACCCAAAAGACCCTAGCAACCACCCAAAATATCATAGCAACCGCATAGCAACCACCCAGAACACCCTAGTAACCACCCAGAACACCCTAGCAACCGCCTAGCAACCACCCAGAACACCCTAGCAACCACCCAAAATACCCTAGCAACCGCCTAGCAACCACCCAAAAGACCCTAGCAACCACCGAAAATATCTTAGAAACCGCCTAGCAACTACCCAAAAGACCCTAGCAACCACCCAAAATACCATAGCAACCGCCTAGCAACCACCCAGAATACCCTAGCAACCACCTAAAATACCCTAGCAACCACCTAAAATACCCTAGCAACCGCCTATCAACCACCCAAAAGACCCTAGCAACCACCCAAAATATCCTAGCAACCGCCTAGCAACCACCCAGAACACCCTAGCAACCACCCAAAATACCCTAGCAACCGCCTAGCAACCACTCAGAATACCCTAGCAACCGCCTAGCAAAAAACTTTCTGGTCCAAACTTTCTCAAGCCAACTTAAAGTTTGTCTCGACGAACTTTCGCATCTAGTTATTATTATTATTCCGAGACTAAAATTTCTATATGAAACTCCTCCTAGAGCTTTAACTCTACATACTCCAAACTCGGCTCAGACACTCAAACTGATCTGACTCGCGTTGCTATATCTTTTCAGACTGATCGGACTTACGGTTTTCCTAAAAATGACGATCAAAACTCGGAAAAACTCCCATTGACTTGCATTGGGGAGTTCTAAAAAATTCAAATTTAGATTCAAACTCACCAACCGACGAAAATTCAAATCAAAATACCTTGAAGACTAAACCAAACTGCCGTTCTATATACTATATCAGCCAATGAGACTCATTTAAACTAATGAACTCTAAACTCATACACTTATAAACTAATTAACTTATAAACTCATGAATTCATAGACTTATGAACTCTTAAACTCATAAATTAATAAACTCTGAACTCTTAAACTCATTTAAACTTATAAACTCTAAACTCATTTAAATTTATAAACTCAAAAACTCATACACTTATAAACTCATCAATTGATACACTTATAAACTCTAAACTCATAAACTCTTGAGTGTGCGTGTGTGTCTGAGTGAGTGTGTGAGCGAGTTAGTGTGTGTGTGTGTGTGTGTGTGTGTGTGTGTGTGTGTGTGTGCGCGCGCGCGCGTGTGTGTATTTATACTTATTTATCTATCTATCTGTCATGAACTTCAAACTACTGTAAACTACTTTAAACTTCAAACCACTTTAAACTTCTTACGTTTAAAGCTCCCAGCTCCCAAGCAACTCCATAGCAACCAAACTTGAGTACCCTAGCAACCGTTTTGCAAGACCTATATCTCTGCATCAGAACATCGTGTAGAGATGAGGTTTGGCTCTTTTGACTCATGCTAGCAAACAGCACTTCCAACATGCTACACATGCTAGCAGTGAATAGCTACATGCTAATAGCGATTAGTTAAGTGCTAAATCATGCCAAGATCATGCTAAGAACTCTATAAAAACTCCATAGTAACCATCTGTGACAACTACCAACCACCTAGTAACACCATAGCAACAGCCCAGAACACCCTAGCAACCGCCTAGCAACCACCCAGAATACCTTAGCAACCGCCTTGCAACACCATAGCAACCACCCAGAACACCCTAGAAACCACCTAGCAACCACCCAGAATACCTTAGTAACCGCCTAGCAACACCATAGCAACCACCAAAACACCCTAGCAACCGCCTAGCAACACCCTAGCAACCACCTAGAATACCCTAGCAACCGCCTAGCAACACCCTAGCAACCACCCAGCATACCCTAGCAACTGCCTAGCAACACCATAGCAACCACCCAGAACACCCTAGCAACCGCCTAGCAACATCATAGCAACCACCTAGAACACCCTAGCAACCGCCTAGCAACAGCATAGCAACACCTAGCAACACCCTAGCAACCAACCAGAATACCCTAGCAACTGCCTAGCAACACCATAGCAACCACCAAAACACCCTAGCAACCGCCTAGCAACATCATAGCAACCACCTAGAACACCCTGGCAACCGCCTAGCAACACCCTAGCAACCCCCCATAATACCCTAGCAACAGCATAGCAACCACCAAAACACCATAGCAACCACCTAGCAACAGCATAGCAACCACCCAGAACACCCTAGCAACCGCCTAGCAACATCATAGCAACCACCTAGAACACCCTAGCAACCGCCTAGCAACACCCTAACAACCCCCAGAATACCCTAGCAACCGCCTAGCAACAGCATAGCAACACCTAGCAACACCCTAGCAACCAACCAGAATACCCTAGCAACCGCCTAGCAACACCATAGCAACCACCAAAACACCCTAGCAACCGCCTAGCAACATCATAGCAACCACCTAGAACACCTTGGCAACCGCCTAGCAACACCCTAGCAACCCCCCATAATACCCTAGCAACAGCATAGCAACCACCAAAACACCCTAGCAACATCATAGCAACCACCTAGAACACCCTGGCAACCGCCTAGCAACACCCTAGCAACCCCCATAATACCCTAGCAACAGCATAGCAACCACCAAAACACCCTAGCAACCGCCTAGCAACCACCCAGAATACCCTAGCAACCGCCTAGCAACATCATAGCAACCACCCAGAACACCCTAGCGACCGCCTAGCAACCACCCAGAATACCCTAGCAACCGCCTAGCAACACCATAGCAACCACCCAGAACACCCTAGCAACCGCCTAGCAACCACCCAGAATACCTTAGCAACCGCCTAGCAACACCATAGCAACTACCCAGAACACCCTAGCAACCGCCTAACAACCACCCAGAACACCCTAGCAACCGCCTAGCAACACCATAACCACCCAGAACACCCTAGCAACCGCCTAGCAACACCATAGCAACCACCCAGAATACCCTAGCAACTTCCTAGCAACCACCCAGAATACCTTAGCAACCGCCTAGCAACACCATAGCAACCACCCAGAACACCCTAGCAACCACCTAGCAACCAACCAGAACACCCTAGCAACCGCCTAGCAACACCATAGCAACCACACAGAACACCCTAGCAATCGCCTAGCAACCACCCAGAATACCCTAGCAACCGCCTAGCAACCACCCAGAACACCCTAGCAACCGCCTAGCAAAAAACGTTCTGGTCCAAACTTTCTCAAGCCAACTTAAAGTTTGTCTCGACGAACTTTTGCATCTAGTTATTATTATTATTCCGAGACTAAAATTTCTATATGAAACTCCTCCTAGAGCTTTAACTCTACATACTCCAAATTCGGCTCAGACACTCAAACTGATCTGACTCGCGTTGCTATATCTTTTCAGACTGATCGGACTTACGGTTTTCCTAAAAATGACGATCAAAACTCGGAAAAACTCCCATTGACTTACATTGGGGAGTTCTAAAAATATTTGAATCCAAACTGCCGTTTTCACACACACAGACTCCAAAGGGCCTGATACCCCTGCGTCTCTCCCTCTCTCTCTCCCTCAGAGGATTTATATTATCAAGCAACCAATAAGTAATGGCCTAAAATCTTCATAGCCACACCCTAGCAACCAGTTACAGCACCCTAGCAACCACTAAGAGCTCCCTAGCAACCACCCTAAACCCCCCAAAAAAACTTTTTTTTTTTTTTTTTTTTTTTTAAAGCAATATTACATTCGTGGCCGTACTGAAGGCACTCGTTATTAACTCCATATAAACCATCTTTGACAACTACCAACCACCTAGTAACACCATAGCAACTACCAAAAATACCTTAGCAACCATCTTGAACACCCTAGCAACATCTAGAAACGCTCTAGTAACCACCAAATATACCCTAGCAACCACCCAGAACACCCTAGCAACTGCCTAGCAACCCCCCAGAACACCTAGCAACTGCCTAGCAACCCCCCAGAACACCTAGCAAACATATAAATCTATCTATCTATCTATCTATCTATCTATCTATCTATCTATCTATCTATCTTCAAACTTTATCTATCTATCTATCTATCTATCTATCTATCTATCTATCTATCTATCTATCTGTCTTCAAACTTTTTCTATCTATCTATCTATCTATCTATCTATCTATCTATCTATCTATCTATCTATCTATCTATCTATCTATCTATCTATCTATCTGTCTTCAAACTTTTTCTATCTATCTATCTATCTATCTTCACACTTTTTCTATCTATCTATCTATCTATCTATCTATCTATCTATCTATCTATCTGTCTTCAAACTTTTTCTATCTATCTATCTATCTATCTATCTATCTTCACACTTTTTCTATCTATCTATCTATCTATCTATCTATCTATCTATCTATCTATCTTCACACTTTTTCTATCTATCTATCTATCTATCTATCTATCTATCTATCTATCTATCTATCTAATCTATCTATCTATCTATCTATCTATCTATCTATCTTCAAACTTTTTCTATCTATCTATCTATCTATCTATCTATCTATCTATCTATCTATCTATCTATCTATCTATCTTCAAACTTTTTCTATCTATCTATCTATCTATCTATCTATCTATCTATCTATCTATCTATCTATCTATCTATCTGTCTTCAAACTTTTTCTATCTATCTATCTATCTATCTATCTATCTATCTATCTATCTATCTATCTATCTTCACACTTTTTCTATCTATCTATCTATCTATCTATCTATCTATCTATCTATCTATCTATCTATCTATCTATCTTCACACTTTTTCTATCTATCTATCTATCTATCTATCTATCTATCTATCTAATCTATCTATCTATCTATCTATCTATCTATCTATCTATCTATCTATCTATCTATCTATCATCTATCTATCTATCTATCTATCTTCAAACCTTATCTATCTATCTATCTATCTATCTATCTATCTATCTATCTATCTATCTATCTATCTATCTATCTATCTATCTATCTTCACACTTTTTCTATCTATCTATCTATCTATCTATCTATCTATCTATCTATCTATCTTCAAACTTTTTCTATCTATCTATCTATCTATCTATCTATCTATCTATCTATCTATCTATCTATCTATCTATCTTCAAACTTTTTCTATCTATCTATCTATCCATCTATCCATCTATCTATCTATCTATCTATCTATCTTCAAACCTTATCTATCTATCTATCTATCTATCTATCTATCTATCTATCTATCTATCTATCTATCTATCTATCTATCTATCCTTTATAACTAACAAATCTTTCTTTCTAACTAATCCATCCATCATTCTTTCTTTCTTTTTTCTTTCTAACTAATATTTCTTCTTTCTTTCTAACTAATCAATCTTTCTTTCTTTCTAACTAATCTTTCTTTCTTTCTTTCCTTTCTTTTTTATGTCTTCTTTCATTCTAACTAATCTTTCTTTCTTTTTTCTTTTTTACTTTTCTTTCTTTCTTACTAATCTTTCTTACTAACTAATCTTTCTTACTAACTAATCTTTCTTTCTTTCTTTCTTTCTTTCTTTCTTTTTTCTAACTAATCTTTCTTTCTTTCTTTCTTTCTTTCTTTCTAACTAATCTTTCTTTCTTTCTAACTAATCGTTCTTTCTTTCTTTCTTTATCTTTCTTTTTTCTGTCTTCTTTCATTCTAACTAATCTTTCTTTCTTTCTGTCTTTCTTTCTTTCTTTCTTTCTTTCTTTCTTTCTTTCTTTCTTTCTTTCTTTCTTTCTTTCTTTCTTTCTGTCTTTCTTTCTTTCCTTTCTTTCTTTTTTCATTCTTTCTACCTAATCTTTCTTTCTTTCTTTCTTTCTACCTAATCTTTTTCTAACTAATCTTTCTTTCTTTCTTTTTAACTTTTCTTTATTTCTAACTTTTCTTTCTTTCTTTCTTTTTTCATTCTTTCTACCTAATCTTTCTTTCTTTCTTTCTTTCTTTCTACCTAATCTTTTTCTTTCTTTCTTTCTTTCTTTCTTTCTTTCTTTCTTTCTCTTTCTTTCTTTCTAACTTTTCTATCTTTCTAACTAATCTTTCTTTCTATCTTTCTTTCTAACTAATCTGTCTTTCTTTCTTCCTACCTAATCTTTCTTTCTTCCTACCTAATCTTTCTTTCTTTCTACCTAATCTTTCTTTCTTTCTAGCTAATCTTTCTTTCTTTCTTTCTAGCTAATCTTTCTTTTTTCTTTCATTCTTTCTTTCTAGCTAATCTTTCTTTCTTTTTTCTTTCATTCTTTCTTTCTACCTAATCTTTTTCTTTCTTTCTTTCTTTCTTTCTTTCTTTCTTTCTTTCTTTCTTTCTTTCTTTCTTTCTAACTTATCTTTCTATCTAATCTTTCTAACTAATCTTTCTTTCCTTTCTAACTAATCTTTCTTTCTTTTTTCTTTCTTTTTTTTCTAGCCAATCTTTCTTCTTTCTTTCTAGCTAATCTTTCTTTTTTCTTTTTCTTTCTTTCTAACTAATCTTTCTTTTCTTACTTGCTTACTTTTCTTTCTTTCTTTCTAACTAATCTTTCTTTCTTTTTTCTTTCTTTCTTTTTTTTCTTTCTTACTAATCTTGCTTTTTCTTTCTTTCTAACTAATCTTTCTTTCTTTTTTCTTTCTTTCTTACTAATCTTTCTTACTAATCTTTCTTTATACCTAATCTTTCTTTCTTTCTTTCTAACTAATCTTTCTTTCTTTTTTCTTTCTTTCTTTCTTTCTTTCTAACTTTTCTTTCTTTCTTTCTTTCTATCTTTCTTTCTTTCTTTCTACCTAATCTTTCTTTCTAACTAATCTTTCTTTCTTTTTTCTTTCTTTCTAACTTTTCTTTCTTTCTAACTTTTCTTTCTTTCTAACTAATCTTTCTATCTTTCTTTCTTTCTAACTAATCTTTCTTTTTTCTTTCTTTCTAACTTTTCTTTCTTTCTAACTTTTCTTTCTTTCTAACTAATCTTTCTTTCTATCTTTCTTTCTTTCTTTCTTTCTAACTAATCTTTCTTTCTTTCTACCTAATCTTTCTTTCTAACTAATCTTTCTTTCTTTTTTCTTTCTTTCTAACTTTTCTTTCTTTCTAACTTTTCTTTCTTTCTAACTAATCTTTCTTTCTATCTTTCTTTCTTTCTTTCTACCTAATCTTTCTTTCTACCTAATCTATCTTTCTCTCTTTCTTTCTTTCTTTCTTTCTTTCTTTCTTTCTTTCTACCTAATCTTTCTTTCTACCTAATCTTTCTTTCTTTCTTTCTACCTAATCTTTCTTTCTACCTAATCTTTCTTCCTTTCTTTCTAGCTAATCTTTCTTTCTTTTTTCTTTCATTCTTTCTTTCTACCTAATCTTTTTCTTTCTTTCTACCTAATCTTTCTTTCTTTCTTTCTTTCTTTCTTTCTTTCTATCTACCTAATCTTTTTCTTTCTTTCTTTCTACCTAATCTTTCTTTCTTTTTTTCTTTCTAACTTTTCTTTCTTTCTATCTTTCTTTCTTGCTTTCTAACTAATCTGTCTGTCTTTCTTTTTCTTTCTTTCTTTCTTTCTAACTAATCTTTCTTTCTTTTTTCTTTCTTTCTAACTTTTCTTTCTTTCTTTCTTTCTTTCTTTCTTTCTTTCTTTCTTTCTATCTACCTAATCTTTTTCTTTCTTTCTTTCTACCTAATCTTTCTTTCTTTCTACCTAATCTTTCTTTCTTTCTTTCTACCTAATCTTTCTTTCTTTTTTTCTTTTTTTCTTTCTTTCTTTCTTTCTAACTTTTCTTTCTTTCTATCTTTCTTTCTTGCTTTCTAACTAATCTGTCTGTCTTTCTTTTTCTTTCTTTCTTTCTTTCTAACTAATCTTTCTTTCTTTTTTCTTTCTTTCTAACTTTTCTTTCTTTCTTTCTATCTTTCTTTCTTTCTTTCTTTCTACCTACCTAATCTTTCTTTCTTTCTTTCTACCTAATCTTCCTTTCTTTCTTTCTTTCTACCTAATCTTTCTTTCTTTCTTTCTAGCTAATCTTTCTTTCTTTTTCTTTCATTCTTTCTTTCTACCTAATCTTTCTTTCTACCTAATCTTTCTTTCTTTCTTTCTTGCTTTCTTTCTTTCTTTCTATCTACCTAATCTTTTTCTTTCTTTCTTTCTTTCTTTCTTTCTTTCTTTCTTTCTTTCTTTCTTTCTTTCTTTCTTTCTTTCTAACTAATCTTTCTTTCTACCTAATCTTTCTTTCTTTCTTTCTACCTAATCTTTCTTTCTTTTTTCTTTCATTCTTTCTTTCTACCTAATCTTTCTTTCTTTCTTTCTTTCTACCTAATCTTTTTCTTTCTTTCTAACTAATCTTTCTTTCTTTCTTTCTTTCTTTCTAACTAATTTATCAATCAAAATTTAAACTACTTTAAACTTCAAACTACTTCAAACTTCTAACTACTTCAAACTTCTAACTACTTTAAACTTCTAACTACTTTAAACTTCTTCAAACTCTCTGGTCCGGCTTTCTCAAGCCAACTTAAAGTTTGTCTCAAACTTTTTTTTCTAGTTACTTGATGAGATTGGCATCATTAAGAATTAATAGGTAATTCTAACAAATAATAAAGAACTATTAATTAATTAATTACTAATCACAACATTAACGGTTATGAGTTGTGAGCAATTGTCATTTTTTTTCTCTCAACGTGGTCATAAAATGCGTCACTAATTACTCAAGTGTCACTTAGGGCGTTTTTCCACTGGGTTCGTTTGCTGCGGTCCGAACCCGAGTGCGCTAGTTCCCGGCGCCCCCCGCAGCGTTGGTCTGGTTTCACACTATCGAACCCAGGTGCGTTTGCAGTGATCTTACGTCATCGCAAACGCACACGGAAAACGCATGGAGAATACAACTCGACTGAGCATAGCTGTAATTTGTCTGTTTTTTTGGTGCTATTATGCACAACATAGTGAGAGGCAACTACGTTTTATGTTCATTACATGGTGTAATTCAGCACATATCCAGGGGACGCCGTGTTTCTGCTGCTCGTAGAAGATTTTTTTGAATGAGGAATGTGTGTTTTTTGAATGAGATTTTTATGAATTTGAATGAGGCACCTCACCTCTTCAGTGTCCCACAACGTTCCCCTGCCACTCATGGTTGTCGTGTGTGAGGAAACAATGATATCGACAGTGATACGCATGCGCGGGATACTATACTTCCTGAACAAGCGCGCACCCGAGTCCGTGTTGCTTGCACATTAACGCGAACCACGCCACGGTTCGGGAGCAACCGAGCTCAGACCACCTCCTCCAGGTAGTCTCGGGTTCGGTACTCTAGTGCGCACCCGGGTCCGATGACAGCGTTCACATTAGCGATTTTTCATGCGAACCGTGCCCCGGTCCGCACTAAACTGCCAGTGTGAAAGCGCCCTGAGTCACTGTGCAGGAACTACTAGTGATCTGGACCATTATTGTAAAGTGAAAAACATCTTTTCCTCTTTAAATTATTGGTCCAGACCACTAGTTGTTCTTGAAGATTGCCCTTTTTTTACTCAGAACATGATCATAAAATGCATCACAAGTAACTCAAGTACCTAGTCATTCTTCAAGGAATACTAGTGATCTAGACCATTATTTCGAAGAGGAAAATATGTTTTTCACTTGACAATAATGGTCCAGATCACTAGTAGGTCCTGTGTAGTGACTAGATAACACTTGAGTTATTATTGATGTATTTTTTATTTATTTATTTTTTACTATATTCAGAGTAAAACTGATGACTGATTATGTCTCAGACACACGATAATGTTCTTTATAATTAGTCAGTTAGTTAATAGTTACTAATGAGGCTAATCCAATCAAGTAATTATTTATTAACTAATAAGGAACTATCTCCTAAATTCAATATTACTTACTGATTAGTTAAGCTTGTTTCAATATTAGTTCATATTAGTAGCTGAAGAGTAAATGTAGTACTACTCATTAGTCCTGGGGAGATACTGTGAATTTGCTTGATCATTTACAACAGAGATTGATCGCTGCTAGAAACATACATGTTGTATTCACCAAAGTTAACGCTGACTGCATAGATCTAGCTAATTACATCCTTGTGTTGGTTTGGCGAACATGAACGTCAGTTAAGAAAGAAATATGGATTTACCTGTTCTGCTAAAACGGAGCAACTGAATGTCGGATCGGAAGCCCTTCTGCCGGCGGAGTTCTCGCCACCTTTCGAAGGTTTTTCCGATGTAAATTCGGGACTTCGCGCGTTCCTTATCCTTGTCCCTCTTCTTTGCAATTTATTCATCGGAACGTCGTCTCTTTGGACGTGTGTCGGCCATAATTCAAACTTCCCTCTTCATGCTTCTCTCTCCTCCACACCCCCTTCACGTGCACGCGCACTAACCCCCCAAACCCCACCCTCCAATACTTCTTGTCAGTTATTGGCTGGAACACTATTTGTTATGTTTCTTGGTGCGGTTGAGCCCAGTTTGTTTTTCTTGCCGTTTGTGGAGCCTGTGGTGTCTACAGAGACCGCGTTTTTTTACAGTGTGTTCAGGGGACAGGCAGCTAGCGGATAGTGAGGAGATGTTTGCTGTATGTGACAAAAAAATGTTTTGGCCTAAAAAATGCATGGCATCGCTTAGAGCACCTTTAAGCAGCTAAAGGTTTCCATCAGCTTGAATACCATATAAAATTGCCATGTGTATAGGACAGCTAGTGTATGAAATGCTTGGCACCCATCCTGACTAATCTTTACTTTTGGGCCTAAATAAAGTGAAAGTTTCAGACCAAACCAGGTTTGCACGTCACTTAATGAGACATATGAGGTCTAGAGTGAGGCAGTGGAGAAGGCACAAGAAGATAGAGGTAGAACTGAAAGAGAAGATGCATTTTATTGTTTAAAAGGTAACATGGTATATGAACACAACTTTTCCAAAAGAAAAATATTGTCCTTTTTTAAGGACATTTTTTATTTCATCAGACTACATGTTGTAACTCAAAACACAATTTTGCTAAATTCCAAACATCTTTGTAAGTTTATTTAGAATATATAATGCTCCAAAAGCCTAAAAACAGTGCCACTATTATGTGAATTTAAAATTATTTTGGATGACATTTCATTTTCATTTCAAAATTTTAAAGGTCCCATTGTATGGATTATTTTATTATTTTAGAATGTTTCCTGGTGTGCCCTTATAATGTTAGTATGTTTTTTAGATCAAAAGTTGTTATTTTAGAAATAAAAGGCATATTTCCTAGCCTGATTTTAACCTCTGATTTGAACGCTCTTTTTGAAGGGGCGTTTTCTGCTGTGAGACTTCAGTGTAAACGCCCACTGCTGTGATTGGCTGCTGTGAGACTTCAGTGTAAATGCCCACTGCTGTGATTGGCTGACATGCTTGCATATGAAATGTCACAGGTCGGGGTGGGCCAAACCTGACTGCACCCACCCCTGGAGACCGGCTACCACCTCGAGGAGCGTGTCAAGGACCAAGCAGACAACGGATAAAGGAATAACAATTTCTTTATTGAGTTAAAAGCAGATAATTTGAAAGTCCTAATTAAAATCTTCCTTCTCGTCGCCAGAAGCGATTCGATGGGCCCCCTGGACCGGAGCGGGATGAACGTTCGTGGACACCCTGCAGCTCGTCGGAGAGGGATCAGAGGAGGACACACACCATCCAGGTAGGTCACTGGGTAAGTACTCTTTACAGAGCTCGCAAGGAAGTCTTGGCTATACAGACCCCATTCGGACTGGAACCAGGTAAGTACTCGCGGCGAGGATGGAACAAGTCCCGGAGGCTGCCCAAAGGTAAGTACCCAGGGGGCGGTGATCTCTGACTCAGACGGGTCACAGGGACGCAGATGGCGAGCGGGCCGGGCCAGGAGGGGAAGCAGGTGAGTATGTCCCAGCAGGTGTCCTCTGGGCCGGGCCAAATGGAACTGGGCCTTGGGCCGTGACGGGAGGGGACCTTGGACAGCAGGACGACACTTCGATCGAGGTAACGTGCCGCAGCTATTCTCTTTCCTTCTCAACAGCGGCAACAATTTACAACACGGGCGCGGAGGGCCACCCGGCAGGAGGACACTTCAAGCGAGACACTCCCTCTCGGCTATGCCCTGCAACAATACAACAGGGTTCAATGGTTCAACAATATGCGACGCTCAACGGCGATACCTTCTCTCCTTCTGAACAGGGCGGAGGCCTTCAATGGGACAGGTGGAAACCACCAGACGGAGAGGACATGCTGAGGGAGACACTCCACTTTGGCTGTACACTGTAACCAGGTAACAGGGTTTAACTTTTCAACAGCATATGGAACGTTCAGTTGAAATACCTTCTCTCTCTCTGAACAGGGCGGAAACCTTCAATGGGGCATGTGGAGACCACCAGACGGAAAGGACACTTTGAGAGAGACACTCCACTTTGACTGTACACTGTAACCAGGTAACAGGGTTTAACTTTTCAACAGCATATGGAACGTTCAGTTGAAATACCTTCTCTCTTTCTGAACAGGGCGGAAACCTTCAATAGGGCATGTGGAGACCACCAGACCGGGAGGACACTTTGAGCGGGACACTCCACTTCGGCTGTGCACTGTAACCAGGTAGCAGGGTTTAACTTTTCAACAGCATATGGAACGTTCAGTTGAAATACCTTCTCTCTTTCTGAACAGGGCGGCGGCTTTCGATGGGGCATGTAGAGACCACCAGACGGGAAGTATGCTCTAAGCAAGACACTCCACTTCAGCTGTACACTGTATCAATGCAACAGAGTTTGACCATTCAGCAGTAAAAGAAACATTCAGCTGCAATACCTTCTCTCGTTCGGACCGGGGCAGCGGCTTCCGATAGGAACATGTGGAGACCACCAGGCGGGAAGGATGCTTTAAGCAAGACGCTCCACTTCAGCTGTACGCTATAACAATGCAACAGGATTTGACCATTCAACAGTAGATGAAACATTCAACGGCAATACCTTCTCTCGTTCGGACCAGGGCAGCGGCTTTCGATAGGAACATGTGGAGACCACCAGGCGGGAAGGATGCTTTAAGCAAGACGCTCCACTTCGGCTGTAACAATGTAACAGGATTTAACGGGTCAGCAGCATTAACAGAGCGGGGCTGTCTCAAAATGGTAAGTTGGGCGCTTGATGTGACAAACCCTGCTCGGAGACAGCGGGTGAAAGACTATAGAAGAGAGTGCACAGCAGACTACTAATACTTCTCCACACGATAAACTTCACTCCACAACACAAACCGTGTGAATCGTCACTTCAGGCACTGCATTCCACTCGCACACCGTGCATTCGGGCCAGCACTCACCCACCGGTCTTTCTCCCACCAGATCGACTCTCGTCTCTCACAAGGGCTCAACTTCTCTCGGAGACAGCCAGAACGGATGCAGCAATCGTCGCATTCAGTGAAGGAAGAACAAAGGTTGGAGACAGATCAATAATTCACTCGGTGTAATAGTTCACTCGTGCCACACGCTTTCAAAACTCTCCACACCACTTCAGTGTCAGTGCATATAAACAACGAATCCAATACTCATCACTTTGCGTCTTTCCCACTGCTGACGATATCCCTTGGGTTTTCGTTGACAAAAACTTCACTCTCTCCTTTCCATTTCTCGGCTTCAATCTTCGCCCTGCTGCACAGCCCAGCCTCAAATACAAACAACCCGCGACAAAACACAGTATCTCACGGGAGGAGAACCAACACTGAACGTCTGCTTCCTCTCTCTTTTTAAAGCCCCATCTGAATACGTGTCCCTCTCACAACGCTCTCTGTAATTCTCCACACCTGCTGTCAATCAGGCAATTGGCCCTGCTGCCATGGCAACAGATTCGCAGTGCAATGAGACGGGTGTCCACAGGAGGTCTCCAGATAACACTGCATTCACAAGGGCTTTAATCTCTTTTTCTAATTTTTGTCACACCGTGACAAAATATCTAGTATTACATGTGGAACTCTCTCAAAAACTTTTACTATTACAGCTATTATACGTTTTTACTATTACAGCTATCAGGATTAACGAATCGTGAGAAGTTATTAAATATTTAGATCTATTCCCGAATCCCATCACATAAGAGGTTGCAGTGATGAGCATTGAGCAGATGACAGCCTGTTGATCGCGTGAATGAAGATCTTATCATTGCAACACAGTTTCTGCACTCTCACTAATGATTTCACCAATGCAAACATGAGGTAAGTACAGTAAGAGCTTCGTTGTGCAGTGTAACAGCATCATTGATTTCATAACGAGTTTTGGCAAGTGTCCAGATAAACTCGCGCTGTGTGATTGACAGCTTGGGCGATTGGAAAGGGATTGTTCTTTGATCGCTTTCTGTATATTAATCACAGTTTTAAGTAAGATTATTTTCATCCTACTAAGAGAAATTACGTGAAGTTGACGTGAAGTTGATTGTTTAGTCACTGGCTTGATTTAAGTCAAGTCATCTTCATTTATATAGCGCTTTTAACAATTTAGATTGTTTCAAAGCAGCTTTACAGAGATAAACATATCATTTAACCCCCTGGGGTCGGCTATCGCGCCGGCTCGTTTTTTTCCGTATGAGTGCAAAAAAAAAAAAAATATATATATATATATTTTTATCTTATATGCTTGTTATACATCAATCGATCCTGTTTAGTGTGTATTTTTTTTGTGTATGCTCATAATAAAAACAAAGTGTTGTGCTTTTCGCTAAATAAAGAAAAATAAACATGATGCGAGTTCTGCCTTCTCTCCGTCAGTGAAGTCAATTCTGAAACGCGTCCGAAAATGAACTGTAACTCAGCGAATACTCAGTCAAACAGGCATACAGACACACAGGCATGAAGCTTGAATTCTCTTCTTTTAAATGAAGTAATATTTATAAAAAAACTAATATTCACAGTTTATATAATACACTGGATGCGTGGCGTAAGCATCTCAGCTGCGTGGCGTGTCCGTTTTTATTTCGGCTCCCATGTTAAAAGTTTAGAGTTTGCACACTGCCTGTGTGAGACGCGCGTCTCAGGCGCGGCACGAGCCGCGTGGAAAACGCGTGCATTCTAGAAATAGAAAGCGTCTTGGAAGCGTTTCCATGCAAAATTGAATAGGAAAATCTGTTTATTTGTCATTTTGACACGAATACATATTAATAAATGTCCTTTTGATGTTTAAAAATGTCTAGGTTCTGAAATAAATGCAAATATAAATGTAATTTTACAAAATATGATCGATTTTCAAATACTGCTCTATTGAATGAACAGCTTTTAGCAAACTCTATTGCTATACTGAGATGAGGAATATATACTGTATGTGTTTTGCCAAAAATAAAGTCATCAACTAACTAATGAATCCTTTACTTTGAAATACGTATGATAAAATGTATACTTTAGTTTTGAAAGACGTTGACTAGTTTTGAAAAGATTATAAAGTATGTATGTGCATGCATATATATATATGTGTGTGTGTATATAAGAGTTCAGATGCAAAAGCCTCTAAATGCCATCTGAAATTTTCTCCTAGAATGATCATTTTTATGAAGCTTGTATATTTAAGTTAGCTATAGGTGACACACCTGAATGAATGGCTCATTAAGTATGCAGGGTGCTGTTGGAGCATATTCACCAGGGTGCTGTTGGAGCATATTCACCAGGTGTGAACTACTAAATATGCATGATGCTGTTGGAGCGTTTACGCCCCATCCGCATATTGGCTTTCCAAACTAAAAGTGTTTCACAAAACTAAAATCAATGTATCGTTTTATGTGAATGATTAGGCAGGATGATTTTCATATCATTTTGAAGAAAAAACACTAGGCGATGACATCCATTAGTCAAAAGTCTTATTGCCACATATTTAGTATGTGTTTTGTGGCCTTATTTCAGAAACTTTAATTTTTTGTTTTTTCGATAACCATGCATAAACATTATTCTCTCAAAAATGAAAACATGTACATACATGTGTCTCACATATTATGGAAGTCCTGTTTGTGATATATAGAGTGAATTTACACCTTTGTAATACCTGCCATTAATATGTTTATTAACAACTGAAAAAAGCACAAATGTCAGGGCATGTCAGAACATCTCAAGGACCCCAAAAACACCCCAGACCCCAGAGGGTTAAGGTAACAGAGATTGTTTTGGCTTTATAGCGGTTCTTTAATAAAGTTATTTTCCAGCTAAAGTTAGTTTTGATTGATTCGCTTCCGTCGCAACGATCATTTGTTATTAAATTAGGGGTCGCCAAGACGACACCATTCTCTCTACACAGACTTTAAACGCGAACCTGTGATAAATGTACCATATGTGTGCTAATAATACTTGAGAAAATTATAAAACTTCATATAGCAGATTAATCGATCAGAAGATTCTAATAAACGACTCTGGGAGAGAGTTGACAAAATGAGATCAAGAAAACCATATAGGATATAATACATATATTTTCAAACAAAACAAACAAACAAACAATCAAACATTAAATTTGAATGGCCATTCATAAACAAATGCGCAGAAAGACAATAAATTCATGTACGTCACAATGTCAACATGATCAGGCAATCATCTAATAACTACGACCAATATCAATTCATAGTTTAAGTCATCATCAGTCCATTAGTACAATATCCCCACCCACCCATAGTTCATTGAACCCACGCTGGGTATTGATATCAGGGTCCAGAGGGTTTACAGTTAAATAGTCTGTGAAAGGGATGAGGTGTGCTGCAGTGGGCAATGAGTAGGGGCGGTGTGGGGGAATAAGTTCATGGGCTGCAAGGAGCCCCCTACCGGCCTAGCAGGAGTAGCTCAGTCTTCAGACTGTGTAAAAGCAGTCTCTATATGGGCTCACAGGCTTGAGGCCTGCTCCTTGGGTTAGCTCGCCATCAAAATCACCTGGCCTAGTTAACACAAAGCCATCATTTCAATTAAATAAATAAACAAAAATCAATTAATACAAAAACAATTCAATGTGCACACATTCAATTAAATAGCACTATTTGTACTATAACCAAATTAAATATACAAGTTCCCAAAAAGTATAAGAATATACTATATAAACCATAAATCACATCCAATGTCCTAATAAACATTAGACAAAAACTAATCTGAATGTAAATACAAACAGTACAAAAGAAAGAAATATAGTCATATTCCAGGTCAAATATAAAGTGCTTAGTGCCACAAAGTATAACATATTAATTTTGGCACAGATAGATTTCCGTGTATAACACTAAGATGTCGATGAATGAGTAAAACACAGATCTAATACCACTGAGATAGCAGCTAGACGAACAGTAACAATTCACAACACTCACCAATTCCATAGATCACACTCCTCACATACACTCGTTTACTACAGCTTAGGTCACGGTAAACGGCTCCTGAGAATGTAACACACACACAATCAATAAATGCCAAATAGGATCACATAACAGAAAACATCAGAACCACCCTAACTGACCTGCAGCTCTACCCACATCGGCGTCCCACTGCGTCTGCCATGCTCCCTACCTCGGCGTACTTTACTTCCTGTAAACCGCGGCAGGTCACGTGACCTCATGCCGTCACGTGATTGGACGCAGAGACTCTCGCGAAAGTATGACAAAACATTGCGAGATTTGACTGGGAGAACCAATATGCAGATAGGAGAAAATTAATTAATTATTAAATTAAATTAATAACTAAGAAATCCTATTCAGGATGTATGACCTGGGTTACATAAACGCTGATGATGTTCACATGCACATTAAAGGTCAGATTTAATAAAAAATATCTTAATTTGTGTTCCGAAGATGAATGAAGGTCTTGCAAGGTTGGGACAACATGAGGGTGAGTAATTATTGACAGAATTTTCATTTTTGGGTGAACTATCCTTTTAAGAATTGGTTCTATAGTTATGTGCGTTTGAATGTGCGCAGGTTTGGAATTCCCTACAAACCAAGCCTAAACAAAGTACTGGTCTTTCCTTATAAATTTTGATACAGAATGCTTTATTTGTAGAGTGGTAAAGGGATCCTCCATAGGGAGAGACTAGGTGGCACTTCAGCACTGCGTTGTCATCGGGTCCAGGCGAAGGTCCTTCGTCAGATCTGGATATGGCCTGGATCCGGCAGGCTGCGGGAAAACCTTGGGATAAACAAAGACACTAAAATTAGCGTAGATGCCATTCTTCTTATGATTTATGGGAAGTGTTCCCGGTTCCGGCTGACCTAATCTATGCAGCCTAACATTGAATTATAAAAGTCTATAATGTGTTATGTGAATGCTAGGTCAAAGAGATGTGTCTTTAGTCTAGCTTTGAACTGACAGAGTGTGTCTGCTTCCCGGACAATGTTAGGAAGACTGTTCCAAAGTTTTTGTGCTAAATAGGAAAAGGATCTACCGCCAGCAGTCGATTTTGATATTATTATCAACTGACCAGAATTTTGAGATCGCAATAGACGTGAAGGACTATAATGCGTTAAGAGCTCGCTCAAGTACTGCGGAGCTAAACCATTTAGTGCTTTGTAGCGGGACCTCAAGAGGAGGAAACTACCTCTATATGCACGACTACGCCACCCTGTTAAACAGGGAAATATGAATATGAATCAATTTAACCACCTAAAAAGGACACACAGGAACGTGGTTATCGAAGAAGGGCCTGAGACGTGGATACCACAAAATACAAAAAAGTTTTATTTAAATAGTCAACAACAATCTTAAAAGACAACATTAAAAGACTGGTTCAACATTCATCATTCAACATTCACGAATCTGGTGAAACCAAGAAGGAGGCCGAGGCTTAACAATGGCAGGTACACTATTTTTAGTGAGCACAAGGCTCCTAAAATCACTCTTACCACCCAGTGCACAGGTATCAACACACGCACTCCAATAAGGTCAAGCATGCACAGCACTCTGTGACAAAACCTCCTCCACCGCACGTGAGGGGCTACTAGCGGCCTGCCTTGAAGCCTCGGCTCCTATAACGGAAGCAAAATTACCACACTGGTCTTCAACACACTTAACAATTACAACAAGACAAATAAAAAAAAAATACAGTTAAACAAAACAACATTCATAAAGGAATGCACTGAAAAAACTAAGTAAAATAAATATACCAAAAACAATTAAAGCAAATTACAAACAAATTGAAAGACTAGTTAAAGAAAAGAAAGAAAAACCAGCGATCACAAGGACAAATGCTGGAGTGCAGGCGTCACACCAAACACACAGGTCGAACGCGCACGTGTTGATGAGAAAGTTTTTCACAGGAGAGAATCCGGATACAAAACAGTAGCGTCAAACAGCGTTTCCCCGCCGAACAGTCTATTCCACCTAAAATTTAAACATAAACATATACTTGCGGTATAACAAATGAGCGCTGCACATAGTGATAGTTTCACGTACCTTCATTTCATAACCAGTCGCGCATCCACGTCACGCACACACAGAAGGATACCACCATGCCACAAAGCACGGGAATGCAGGAGGGGCATACGAATAGCCACCGCCAACAACAAACCATCGGCCATAATGCTCAAGCAGAAGGGATAAAACAAACCGGAATGGGCGGTCCCCGGCAATGACGCAAAGGCGGTGATCACACGCACACACAGGCGGTGCATTCAGATCCTTTTTATACACTTTGTAGACATGCCTGGCCAGTACAGGTATCTCCTTGCATGTTCATTGGTGCGTTGTATTCCTTGATGAGCTGCATGCAGTCTCTCCAGTATTACTGGCCTCATTCCCCTTGGGATGATGAATTTGTCATTTGTCATTATCAATCCGTCACAGATTCTTATTGTGTCTTTGATGGGCCAGTAACTTCTCAGATCTCTGTCGAGCTGTTTCTTGTGAACAGGCCATCCTTGCTGATGCACTTCTCTTAGCTTTGAAGATACTTCATCTGCTTTTGTCTCTGACTTGAGTCTCTCAAGCAATTCGGTGCCCATGGCCTCAGTGGCTTCCATTGCATATACTACTCTTTCTTCACAATCCATGTTTTCATCATGCAGTTTGCCTTCAGACAGAAATGCCCTAGACAGAGCGTCGGCTATCAGCATGTCTTTTCCTGGGATGTAGTTCACCTGTAGGTTGTAACGCTGCAGCTGCAGAAGCATTCTTTGCAGACAGGCTGGAGCCTGACTCAAAGGCTTTGTGAAAATTGCCTCCAGCGGCTTGTGATCAGAATGTTCAATCACAGATGCTCCAAAAACATACTGATGGAATTTCCGTGCAGTAAAAACCACCGCCAACAACTCCTTCTCGATCTGCGCATAATTGCGCTCAGCATCTGTCAGTGCTCTAGACCAGTGGTTCCCAAACCTGTCCTGGAGGACCACCAACACTGCACGTTTTCTTTTTCTCCCTAGTCAAACACACCTGATGCAACTCATCAGCTCATTATCACATGGGTTAATGAGCTGATGAGTTGAATCAGGTGTGTTTGACTAGGGAGAAAAAGAAAACGTGCAGTGTTGGTGGTCCTCCAGGACAGGTTTGGGAACCACTGCTCTAGACGCATATGCGACTGGACGTTCTTGTTGTAATAAACATGCACCGAGGCCGTCTTTTGAAGCATCAGCCTGAAGCACTATTTGCTGATTTGGGTCAAAGAACCTTAGCACAGGAGCCTCGGTAAGAGCCTTTTTTAAGCTGTCCAACGCTGCATCATGCTCAGGCATCCATAGCCACTCTGAGTCTTTTCTTAGCAACTGTCTCAATGGGGCAGTCAGAGCTGCTTCATTTCTTATGTACTGTGACAAGTATTTTGTCATGCCCAGCACTCTCTGGAGGCCTTTTTTGTCTTCTGGAGCGGGCATATTGACAATTGCTTTTACCTTTTCACTGTCCGGTTGAACGCCCTCTTCACTTATTACATGACCCATGTATTTCACTTTTGTGACTTGCGTTGAACTTGATGTTCAATTCTTTGGCTCTGTCCATCACTTTTTTCAGAATTTCTGTGTGCTCTTTCTCATCAGCTGCTGCGATTATCATATCATCAGCAATCACATGCACACCAGTTATGTCACCAAAGGCTTCACTGTTCTTTTGCTGGAACAACTGGATTTGAGGCCAAATGGAAGACGTTTGAACCTGAAGCGTCCCCAAGGTGTTAAAAGTGCACAGCAATGATGAAGCTTTGTCTAGCTTGATCTGCCAGTAACCATCTTTTTCATCCAAAATTGTGAATACCTTGTTACCAGCCAGTTTGCTCTGTACATCCTCAGGTGTTGGTATGGAATAGTGCTGGCGTCTAACTGCCCTGTTTAGTTCACGAGGATCAAGACATAGTCTAAGCGAGCCATTTTTCTTTTCAGTTACAACCAGACTGCTGACCCATTTTGTTGGCTCTATAACAGGCGCAATGACATCAGTCAGTACTAACTGATCCAGGGTTTCTTTTAGTCTGTCCATTATGGCCAGGGGAATCTTTCTACATCCATGAACCACTGGAGGAACGTCTGGATCGAGGTATATGTGATGCTATATGGGAATTCTCCTAGCCCTTGTAACACTTCTGGATATTGCTTCACCAGCTCATCTTTTGAAGAAGGCACGGTTGCACTCACAGGCTCTACACGCTTAACCAGATTCAAATGTTCACAGGCGGCTCTGCCAAGTATTGGTGGAGTTGACTGCTCCGTGACAAAAAACAACAGCCTTGATTCATTTTGTCCCTTGTGGCATTTCAAGAATACATAACCAGCTGGTCTGATCCTTGCACCGCCATACGCCACTAACATGGTCTCTGTGGGCTTGAGCGTGATGTCACCAGGTAGCTTTCTGATTTGTTCAAGTGACAGGACATTTGCATCAACACCAGTGTCTAGTTTGAATTGAATAGGGATCCCTCTGACAGTCATGGTTGTGTACCACGATTCTTCATTTTTACTTATTGCATTTATCTGTGTGCATTGCAGGGTCCCCATAAACAAACTATCAACAGCTTGGAGTGTCTGCACAGACTTCATTTTGCACATTTTTGCATAATGGTTGGCTTTGCCACATGCTCTGCATTTAGCCCCATATGCTGGACACGATCTTGGTGGGTGTGTCTGTCCACATCTGGTACATGATCTTGATGTGCTATTGACTTTCTCTTTTTTGTTGTGTAAAGGTGAGACTTTAAAAGTCTTATTTTTGTGTTTTGCTCCTTTGATCATGTCAAATGCATGCACTTCACTTTCTTTTTTCGCTGATGCCATTATGTTTATTCTTTCCTTGGCAATCTCAGATGCTCTGCATATGTCTATGGCCTTTTGTAGAGTCAGATTTGGATCTCTCAGCAGTTTTTCTGTCACACTTTTGTCTGTCACACTAAAGACAATTTTGTCTCTTATCATATCAGTTCAGTAACAAACTTATCAATCTGCATCGGCTCTTGCATGATGCATGTCCAGAACTGATGTCTCTCAAACACCACATTCTTTTTAGGTGTGCAGTAGTTTCTGAAAGCTTCCAAAATTTTATCTACAGTCACTTCTTCTGGTGCTTCTTTTGCTATTTCAAAAGTGTTATAAATCTCTAGTGCTTCCTCACCTAATGAGCAGTGGCGGAGCCAGAGGGGGGTCCCAAAATTTTATCGGCAGTTGCTGATGCTGATTTAAAAAAAAAAAAATTACGTTCGCCGGCAGCGCGGCGCGCGCGCAGTTTTCAAAAAGACGAGCAGAGGACGAGAGATAGTTGCAAGATACCGAACTTCACCGAATAAGAAAACATCATATTTGAAATAAGTTTTTAAGGTTTAGCATCAGGGGGGTTTGCTCCGAATACATTCGGCCTAATACACGCATATACAGTAGGCTACCTTGCCGTGTACGTTACAATATACAAATGTTCTAGTGAGGATAGGAGATCAAAACGCAGGCAAAGAAGAGCAGAAACAAGCATATCATAATGCGATCACTATAGGACTATGAAGCTTTATGGGTGTAGGGTGTTGATGGACTCGATCTACTGTGTTTTGATCATCATTAAATCTGATCTAGATGTAGTCTTTGATAAAAATGCGATTTTTTTATAAAAAGACGCACGAAGCTAGAATAAAACAGATTTTTTTTTTTTTTTAAAGCATAGGGTCTGTTCTTTCTTTTGGTATGTTCGGATATTCATACAACAAAATATTCTGGGGTGCCATGAAATTGTGAAAATGACCAAAAACACCTCTTTTTTTATACTGTTAAGATAAAAAATATTTTTAATAAGCACAAACATAGTCCAGTCATTTTATGAAAAAAGTTTTTTTCACAAATTGCAACAAAAGTAAACTCAAATAGCCTAATTTTGTATCATCAATATGTCCTGAGTAAGGAAAAGAAGTCCAGAAGAATCCCATTAGGGGAAAGTTTTGAAAACTGTTTCTGGGGATTCACTTTTTATTTTACCTACCTTTTGTCTTATGCATTTTCCTTACCATTGTCTCCTGTTCTTCCCTCAGACTCGTCCCCCAGAAACAGTCCCACAGACCCAGCCTCAAACCCATCTCTTAAAAATGAATAAAGGCTGGTTTCTAAAGTACTTCTTCCTGCCTCTATGTATTAATGTTCATGGGTATCCTAAATGGGTTCCATTCAGACATTAACATGAAGTATTTTACAGTTATATGTCAACAAGATTCAACAAGACATTTTCACCTAGCTAAACCCAATGTTTAGATCTGTTGTGGTATTTATGCAAATTAGCACATACATAATTAGATTATGCACCATTTGTCCATGTTAACAAACAATTAAAAAAAAACTTGTAACACATTTTTTGTTTGTCTTGATGTAAGTAATCAACTCAGTAATTTTTATGGTGATATCTAAAGGTTACAATTTTTACCCTATTCATGTGAGAGAAAGAATGAATAGGCGTAGGAATAGGCTATATTTGGGTCTTTTTCGAAACTTTCCCCTAATGGGATTCTTCGGAACTTGTTTTTCCTTACTTAGGACATATTGAGGATACAAAATCAATTGAGTTTGCTTCTGTTGCAATTTGTTCAAGGTTGACCCCCATTTTGGCTTAAAATGACTGGACTAACAGGCAGATCAGATGCAAACAGACCCCAGCCCTTGCATCACCACTGGCTAGTCAGAGTCAGTGTGGTCAGACTTCAGGACCAGCAACAGCTCAGAGCATCTACCAGACACAGGCAGTCAATCACATACCCAATTCAGGAATTTAAGTTGAGAAGATTTTGCCAGATTAAAAGGATAGTTCACCCAAAAATGAACACAAAAAAATAATTATAAATTAAATAATTATAATTAGAAAGATGTTCAACAATTATAGACACAAACAGAGTGACACAATTCCTTCCATAAGCTTTTCCACTGTGTGTGTGTGTGTGTGTGTGTGTACTGTGTACCCCCGCAAGTAGCACCCCATGTATAAAACTCTAGTTCCGCCACTGCTAATGAGTGTAGTAGAACTGCCACTTGAACTGTCACACTGTTTTTTGAGAGCTCAGCTGCCGTCATGTACAACACGAACCTCTGCTCCCATTTGCGCCAGTTTTCACTCACGTTGCCAGTCAATGTCATCGCTGAGGGTGGCTTGAAGTGCTCCATTTTTGTCTAATGTGCACGTCACTTTTGCCCGAAGTCGTGTCTCAACTTTATATATTTTCGCCCTTCTTGCCGATGTCTTGACTATAACGTTGACGACAGCCCGCACTTCTGACACCATATCATGTTCTTATTATGTGGGTTTTGTTCATATAAACATCAGAGGAGAGCACTGTGACTGTTGATCGTCTTTAATACTGCAACTAGGGCTGCGTTCCAGTCCAAAATTGTCATGCCCTTCACTTGCTAACTTCCCTTCGTCTCGTTCACTCGGATGTACGTCATTGCGAGTGCCCACTACTGGCGGAAACTGCAATGGGCTGAACTGGAACGTCCTAAGCCCTTGATCACTTGGAATCAGCTGTGGAGTTGATTTATTATTTACATTTTTTTCCCTTTAAGAATTTGTTTAATGCAGCATCCAAATGTTTATAGGTGTGTTTGGGTTGTTTTAAATTTAAAAAAAATTATAATTAATATATCATAGAGTTGTCTGTGTGGTGGTGATTAGACGAGATATGCGGTGACGTCACAATCGTGTTGCATTGTGGGACATATAGGTGCCTGAAGTGTACATTTGAAGCAGACTCGCTCCCTCGGTCAAAATCGAGGTAACGAGGGTCTGTCCATTTAAACTTCCCTTGTCCACTTCACGAAGTGGAACGCACTTCAAAATGGCGGCAGGGATTCCCCCGAGGGGAAGTGCTTAGGGAAGTTCGCAAGTGCGTGTCTAAAAGTGGACTGGAACGCAGCATAGAACACATACCTTCTTCTTCTTCTTCTTCTTCTTTCAGGTTTTTTAATGGCGGTTGGCAACTCATCTGAAAGGTGCATTACCGCCACCTACTAGACTGGAGTGTGGGCATTATAATGACAACATAAGGAGAAAAAAAAAAAAAAAAAAAAACTATTAAATTCTTTCGCTTAACCCAGTGTTTTTCAAAAACAAAATTAATAATTTGTGTGTTTTCCCAGATGTTTTCCCTAATAAATGTTCAAGTGTAATGCATTGTTCATCCATTTGTGTCTTCAATTCTACCCTATCTTTTTCATATTTTTTGCAGTCTAACAATATGTGCTTCACTGTCTCTTGTACATTACAGTAAGTGAGAACACATACCAGACCGGATGCCCCAACTTATACACATCCACAACATAACACTGCCCTCTAGCGGGACATTGATGTAACTAGCATCAATACTCACAGACTTGAGTTACTTTAATTACCTATGCAGCCGCATATACTAGAGCCGCCGAGGTGCATGTGTTTTTAAAGTACCTCAAAGATTTACCCACTTTTACGTCTGGAAAACAGTTAAAACAAAACTCGACAAAGGCTACAGTCTGTTTTTCGAGAGATATCTGCATAAATTCAAAGGTAAGATGTTAAAATGTATTAATGTTATTATTGGCGTAGGCTAATGCCTAACGTGGTGAATATGAGGATAAAAGCTAGAGCTCGATACTACAGGTCAATGAGGAAAAGAGAGGAGCTTCATAGGATTGAGGTTGTATAAAAGTTCAGTTCATTTAGAAAGGAAGTTTACTGGAACTTCACAGTATCCAGGGCTGTTTCCCGAAACCTTCTTAATGCTACGTCATTCTTAAAGGCAGGGAGGCAGGTTTAAAAAAAAAAAAAAAAAAAACTTTTTCCCAAATTTGTTTAAACTCTCTTTATATACCAATATATAATTAAAATGTAAGTACTCTGAAAAAGAGAGTATAAAAATTGAGTGTCTGTAGTCCTCCAGGGCTGCAATAAACACAGCTACTTATTTCCATTCACTCCCTCCCTTCTGGGCTCCTTCCAAAGCCACGCCCCCAAAACACATGAACGAGTGATGCCAAAACGATGGCCAAATTAGCACCTACTGTTTTTTGACAAACAGGTCGTTTTGTAATTTAATTGCCGTCTGAATCCACATCTCTGATCAAGAAGAAATAAAACATTCACTGTTTAAATCCTTTTTGATCACTGCCGAGCACCGTACGTATGATGTACACTTTTATTACTGAAATGCTGGAAAATATTTACAAGAACTATATTTAATCGCAGCTCCACCTCAGTGAACAAAAATGGGAAAGAGAAGAAAGCACGTAAAAATTTGAAATGGTTATTATGGCAGCAATATATTGTACAATTTTAAAATATGTAGGCTAGGCTATTACAGGCTATTGTAGTTTGGATTATTTTTTATAATATCCCATGAGTCCTACTATTTCCGAAGTGCTTCTTGTGATGTTTATACGTCTTGTCATAAAATAAAGAAGCAAGCACAGGCATGAGTGTGTATTTTTCTCTCCTCTTTACTACTCTTCTACTTTACCTCCCACTGCCATCTAGTGGCTAACAATAACTCTGCAGGCACAACATTTCCCCTTTTCTTTGAAGCATTTTTGGTTAGGGCAGGCCCGGGGTGGGTAATCGGGAGAATCGGGAGAATTCCCGGTGGGCCGCTTCACTTTTGGGCCGGTCGAGGAATATTTTTGTTTTTTTCACATTTGTCACGTTAGTTACATTACACGTTCCGCATTCTGACACCGCAGCGCGCAGCCTCTGCATGGGTTGTACCATGTGAGGGAGTTCTCCCCTCCCCTTCTATAGAGTTGGTTGGGTCCATAGCCCATCTTTTCCAAAACGTTTTCTCAGGTAGGCTACCGCGGCACCGCCAGCGCCTACCGATAAGCTGGGCCGGCCCTACCGTAAACGGCACGCGTCAGGGAGGATGGATGGGAGGAAGAGGCCAGGAGGTATGGAAGCTTGTTTCCGCCACAGAATAAAACATTTTAAAAGATAATTGCGACTTTTTAATCTCACAATTCTGACTTTATTTCTCAGAATTGCAAGATATAAAATCAGAATTGCGTGAAATAATGTCGCAATTGCGTGTTATAAAGTCAGAATTGCGAGATATAAAGTCAGAATTGTGTGAAATAAAGTCGCAATTGCTTCTTATAAAGTCAATTGCAAGATATAAAGTCAGAACTGCATGAAATAAAGTCACAATTGCGTGTTATATAAAGTCAGAATTAAGAGATATAAAGTCAGAATTGCGTGAAATAATGTCGCAATTGCGTGTTATAAAGTCAGAATTAAAGGAGAACTCTGGTCAATTTTAACATTGAGCTCATTTTTTTGTACATTTGGAGTGCTGTCAATACAGAGAACAACGACAAAAATCGGTGTTGCCTACACCGAGTTATTCTATTTTTAAAATTTGCACCCTGTTGACTTCAATAGGGCAAGTAGTAAGCCTGCTTTTTAGCCTCTTAACATCCTTTAAGTGTCATTACAAGTGCACAGAAAATGTGAGTGATTCCTTCCGAGTGAACACGGGTGGATCTGACTGCAGTAGATGTTAGAGATATTAATAAAAACGAAGTTAATTCAGCCAGCGCTCATACCTTTGTTTACATCCTGTTTTCGGTGGAAGGCCATAGTAATCGATTGTCGAGTTCACGCGCATAGGTTTAGTTACCAATGATCACGCGCGTGAACTCGACAATCGATTACTATGGCGTTCCACCGAAAACAGGATGTAAACAAAGGTATGAGCGCTGGCTGAATTAACTTCGTTTTTATTAATATCTCTAACATCTACTGCAGTCAGATCCACCCGTGTTCACTCGGAAGGAATCACTCACATTTTCTGTGCACTTGTAATGACACTTAAAGGATGTTAAGAGGCTAAAAAGCAGGCTTACTACTTGCCCTATTGAAGTCAACAGGGTGCAAATTTTAAAAATAGAATAACTCGGTGTAGGCAACACCGATTTTTGTCGTTGTTCTCTGTATTGACAGCACTCAAAATGTACAAAAAAATGAGCTCAATGTTAAAATTGACCGGAGTTCTCCTTTAAGAGATATAAAGTCAGAATTGTGTGAAATAAAGTCGCAATTGCTTCTTATAAAGTCAGAATTGCAAGATATAAAGTCAGAATTGTGAGATATAGAGTCAGAATTGTGTGATATAAAGTCGCAAAATTTGCCTGTTATAAAGTCAGAATTGTGTGAAATAAAGCCGCAATTGCTTCTTATAAAGTCTAAGTGAATTATAATTTAACCTTGTTGAACCATGGTATTAATACAAACTACACAATAGTAAGAGCTGAACTGTTGCTTCATTTATCCAATTTGGAAAAAGTACTAATTTGGAATTCCACCATGGAAAAAGTGGGCCGGTCTTGGGCCTGAAACTCCCGGGCTGAAAAGTGGCCCCACTCCGGCCCTGGGTTAGGGAACTGTCTTGGAATATCACAACATAATACCATACTCTATTCCAAACACTGTAAGTAATACAGGATTAAATAATTACATTAAGAACAATGTAGCTCTTCATATAAAACAAGTATTTTAGCAAAACAAATGATATATTAAATCCCAGCACTTTCTTTAAGGAGTGCCTTAATAATGTTTAAACTAATCCAAGTAAACAACCCCAAAATAACACTTGGCTGTATTTAAATCATGAACTATTTCACAACATTGCATCTATTTATTTCTCTAACACAAAGTACCCGCGGGTACCCGAACCCGTGCAGGACTCTACTTTACATTTCTGCTGTTTAAATATCACAGTGTGCATCTTGCGGCCACGCAGGAGTTCGAAAGGTGTAGCTCCTGTGGTAGCATGTGGCGTCGCCCGGAAATTGTGCAAGAACTGTGTCACAGCTGCCTTCCAGGGCTTCTTTTCCTGAATGGCAGATTGGATGCATTGTTTCAACACTCTATTAAATCGTTCTACTGCCCCATGATAGTCCACCTCCAGAGGCAGAGAGAGACTGATGCTGAGATCAGACACACTGATGCTGGACAATAAACCGTTTCCTTTGTACCAGGAGAGAGTCACATGACTCACATTCACAGCTGAACACAGCAATGAACATCTGGACACTGATGATGATGATGATGATGAAGTTTGAGGACAGTAACTGAAGATGACAGGAACAGGTAGAGGTGCTGGAAAACATGAGAGAATAAAGATAACATGATGATAAATGAAGATGATCTGATTACCCAGCTAACAGGAAACATTCTCATAACTTTGGCTAACGTTCTGGCAATGTTCTCTCAAAGTTATGAACAACCGTTCTTACTGTAACGTTAATACAGGGATTGTTCAATGTTATCTGGTCTTCAATAATGTTCTCAAAAGGTTAGCACAAAAATGTTATTTAAAAATTATGGTTTTTTTAAATGTCCTCATAATGTTGGGAGAATTATTTTTAGAACATTCCTGGGAATATCCTTTAAACATTAAAATGACAACCAACTTCATATGAATAAGGTTGTGTGCACTGTTATAAAAGAACATCATTGGAACATGGAAAAGTTCTGTTACCTGTCCAGTAGTTATTGTTACTAACTTTCCACTTAAATTTATGTAAAGTTTGTGAAATTCTTAGAATTAAACACTTTTGACAATACATGATTATTACATGAACATTGTTTGAAGTATTTGATTAGTATTTGACTGTGTTGACAGAAAACATTCGTTGAACAAATTTCTTCGAATGTCATTTAAAATATTAAGGATCACTAACTTTCTGGCATAACATTTTTTCATTTTACAAAGCAAAATCCCCTGAGTTTCATGAAAAATGCTCAGTGTTCATGTGTCCACACTACAGATTGTTAAATAACACTGAAGCAGTGTTGGAGTTAATTCAATTATTGAGTATTAGTGATGAAACCATGAAAGAAAGAGGCACAAACATTTGTGTTTCCTGTATTTAGGCTCTTGACACTTGATTGTTCAGCTAGTTTTTCTCTCCAGCTGCTTGAACAGTGTGTTCAGAAAACTAAAGGCAGAATAACATCAGACGATGTTGGCTGTAAGTTAATGTCATTTGTGAAGTGGTTTGATTCACTGATCTGGTTTGTCACCATTGTTGAGGTTTGTATGACCTGAGTGTCTCAACTTTTTTACAAGTGGTTGTAGCATTTTTGGAAAATCTCTCAGAGACCCCTTCAGTTTTACAAGTAACCTTCGTATCACAATGGCCATATTTATTACTTTTTTAAAAAAATATTCTTTAAAGCTTCAACTTCATGACTATTTAAATAAGTTAACTGCTTATTAAAGCAGGCATGTTGATCTGACTTTTTAATCAATATCTTTATCAATGCACAAATATTCTGTGAAAACACTACATCAATTGCTAAAGAGAAAGAAGTTAACAAAAGTCAAGCGTCAACTAAAGTAAACACTGATTTTCAAATAAAACTTATTTTCAACCAAACATCAACTAAAGATTTAGGAACATCGTAGTGACATTTAATTTTTTTTTCCTCTAACATAAAAAAACCTGGACATTTTGATGTTTAATGTTGGGGAAAAAAAATTGTTAGCTGGGTAGAAAAGGAAAGACGACAAAACTGTTCTGACCAAGACTGGTCACAAAAAGAGCATAAACCTGAACTGCATATAATCTGAAACTTGGAAATTACATTTAAAACAACATTTAAGTAATAATATACTTCTTTATGTTCACTTTTAAGCTGTAATAAAAGAGTTAAAACCAATGTTAAACTCACCATAGACGCTGAGCATGAAAAACTCCATAGTGTGGTTGTTCTGTAGTTGATAAAATCCAGCGTGTTCAGTTCTGGTGTTTGTGATGGTCAGAGATCCAGTTTCACGATCCACCTGTAGTCTGTCTCTGAATCTCCCATCAAGAACATCATCATATACAGAGATGCGGTCTCCTGATTTATTGATTTCAGCTATTAAATAGTTTCCAAACTTCCAGAGAATATTCCTCATTTCTCTATCAGTGTGTAAAGTGACAGAATTCCCCTCCATCACTGACACTGACTTCATCTCATGAGCCCACAGCCCTCTCCTCGGAATATGAACTTGTTAGAAAGGAACAAATGTAAGTAATATCCACTGAAGGCAAGTTTGAAGAACCCAAGTGAAGTATTTATTCAGAACAAGATAAAAAAAAAAAGGCATGGCGTGGCCTGGATCTCAAAACAAAAAACGTGAACATAGACTTACAAACAGTGAATACAGGAACAATACTTGACAAATACACACGGCTAACATGAGGGCTTAGATACACAAGACTAATTACTAGACAAGGGTCACCTGTAAACATAATCAAGACAATCAATCAAGGACAACATGACACATTCACATGAGGAACACATGGCAGGATCACATGACTATAACAGGACTGTGACAGACATGAAAAAAACCAAAACATGACAGGAACTCAGATAAAATACAAAACTTGTCTACAAAAAAATAAAACATTTACTAGAAACCAAACTGGTCTGAACAGCCAATCCCTGTTTCCATTGCACTTTTAAACTCCCTATAGGTATTCTTGACTGGAATTCTTAAAATAAGTAAACATGTGTTTGCAGTGGGGAACATTGCCAGTCGTTCATCACCCTCATGGAGGAAGGACAGCTCTGGCTGGGGTTGAAACCCCATTGCTGGAACCCTCTCCAATCCTGTGGCAAATATTAAAATATCGGGTAGAGAAATTGGAGCTGCATCTCCACCTGTCAAGTGATGAGAAATATGTATGATTATAAACTCTTTCGTTTAAGTACTTAGTAGAGCTGCACGATTCTGAATCAATTTACTGAATCACGTTGTTTTTTTTTTTTTCAAATAGATCACAATTCTCACACAATTCTGAAAAGACAATAAAAAAATACAAATAAAAGTAATTTACTCAAGGTTCTGACAAACTGTTTATTGCTGCAGTCAATTTAATAAAGTTTAAAAATTAAAAAAGAAAAAGTTTGAATGAATGATTCGATGACTCTCTCATTAAGACTTCACTTGTTTAATCACTGGATGAATCATAATTTTTGAACAATGTCTTGCATTAATGATACAATGACAAATACATTAAAGGTGCTATCAGTGATGTCACGCGTTTTTTTTTAGGCTTTTAGGCATTTTTTTTTTCACATACCGCAAACAATATTGCGTGGATGAGGAGGAGGGAGGGTCTAGCTAGCTTATGTTTGATAATAATTCAAACATCAACAAGAGGTTACGCCAACCGAGATCACTGATAGCACCTTTAACCCCCTGGGGTCGACAATCGCGCCGGCGCGATAGGCTCGCTTTTTTTCAGTTCAGTTCAAAAGAAATTAATTTTGCTCTGTGGACTTTGATATTACAAGCAAGTTTCATACATCAATCGATTCTGTTAAATGCGTATTATTTTTGTGTATACTCATAATAAAAACAAAGTGTTGTGCTTTTTGCCAAATAAAGAAAAATAAACGTGATGCGAGTTCTGCCTTCTCTCTGTCAGTGAAGACCATTCTGAAACGCGTCCGAAAATGAACTGTAACTCAGCGAATACTCAGTCAAACAGGCATACAGACACACAGGCATGAAGCTTGAATTATCTTCTTTTGAATGAAGTAATTTATATAAAAAACAAATATTCTCATCTTGTGAAATCTGTATTAAAAGAGAGCGATCCCAGTCGAGCTCATTAGAGCTCATTCAAAGGTAATGTGACTCCGCCCACGGAGAGCGCGTGCTATTCAAACGCAAATTACTGAGGCAATCCAAGCAAACCTGTGAACGCCCCCATATCAGCTCGAGAAAACACAAGTTTAATCATATCATTGTAGCCTACGTGTTTACACCATCTGGCAGCGCTGTGAGGAATAATAATAATGGAAAATCTACCTCAGAGTGCGGGTATTGCAGGAGAGAGGATCCGAATATGTAGTAAGTTTTTTTTCCTTCTCAAGTTAATCGCGTTTCTGTGAATGAATGAACGGCAGCCGCAGAGATGCGCGCTGTTTATCACAGCTCGCAAAAAGACAGTTTAAATTTAAATTGCGTCTCTGTGTGAATGAATGATGATGTTTTAGCAAACTGTATTGCTATACTGAGTTGAGTAAAAATCGACAGAAATATGTTGAAATAAAATGTAGGCTATTTGTATAAGCAACGTATTAAACTGAAAATTAACATTTATATGCCCTAATATTTCATAAAAACAACGTTACAGTCAGGCGTTTCTGTTTGTGAATGAATGTTTCGGTTTTAGCAAACTGTATTGCTATACTGAGTAAAAATCGACTGAAATATGTTGAAATAAAATGTATTTGTATAAGCAACGTATTAAACTGCAAATTAACATTTATATTTCTTATAATAAAAATGAAATATCTGCCACCTCAAATAAGCTTTTGTTTGCCAATATTTGCTCATGTTAAATATAGTATGTTTTGTCAAAAATAAAGTTATCAAATAATCAATCAAATCCTTAACTTTGAAATATGTATGATAAAATGTATACTTTAGTTTTTACAAAGAAAGATTACACTTGAATTGTTGTTGTAATTGTAACCTTTTTAATAAAAATATATATTTACAAGGTAGATGTAAACAAACTATTAAAAGGTAAATATAAGCCTTTTCTTTAAATAATTTTTATTGTGTTTTATTAGTGACAAATTTGGGCAGAGGATAAATATTCCAAAACTGAAAATACAGTATGAGAATTAATTGCACAATTACTAGACATGTTTTCCTTGGATATTATAGGCCAAATTGCAAGCACAATATGTGGAAAAATAAACAAGAATTGAGATGCTTCCAACTGTTGCTCTTGCATTCTTGTGGCTCAGTGACTCACCTGAATGAATGGCTAATTAAGTATGCTGGCCCCAATGTCTCCAGGTGCGAACGATCGTTGACGCCCACTCCGCATATTGCCTTTCCAAACAGAAAGTGCTTTGCAAAATTCAAATCAATGTATTGTGTTATGTGAATGATAAGGCAGGGTGATTTTCACATCATTTTGAAGAAAAAACACTAGGTGATGACATCCATTAGACAAAAGTCTTATTGGCACATATTTAGAATGTGTTTTATGGCCTTATTTCAGAAACTTTAGTTTTTAGTTTTTTTTTCAATAACCACGCATAAATATTATTCTCTCAAAAATGCAGACATGTACATTCTTGTTGCTCACATATTATGGTAGCCCTGTTTGTGCTAAATAGTGTGTAATTTTTTTTTGCCATTAATACGTTTATAAGCAACTGAAAAAAGCACAAATGTCAGGGCATGTCAGAACATCTCAAGGACCCCCAAATCACCTTAGACCCCAGAGGGTTAAATAGTTGCTTGTCCGCTGGTGTAACAAGGTAATTGATACAATCTTTATTTGAAGTACTTTTATTTGAAGTTACTTTCAAAAAGTGATTTACTCTATTATTTTTATCACTGTTATCCAAACTAAAAACTTGTATCGCAGTTCTTCGATTATCTATGATAATTTGAATTATTTTAACAAAAATAATTATACAGTGTGGTCGAAAAATACAATTTGTGAAGCTTTTTCATATCTATGACTCTCTGGGTCAGCGGCAGCTGTTCGCTGTGATCGACCGTACTTGCCCAAGGTTAAATAGACAGACAAATCTGTTTTAAATAGGTATGATATTTTGTGGGTGTTTGAAGCGAGATCGCAATCTTCATTGATTAATTCTGCAGCTCTATTACTTCGTTAACAAGTAATAATGTCAAATAGATTTTTTTGGTTCTGAGTTTGAAAACTGTCTTACCCTCCACCTCAAGCTGAATTGTGGCTTGAACAGCTCCACAATGTCAGCAGCAGTAATTTGGGCATCAGTTTTCAGAAATTGTTCTTGAAAAACTGTTGGGTGAGCCACAAGCTCATCGAGGAGCCCAAGGGCATTTAGACCTTCTTTGAACCTAAAGTAAAGATGGTAGTAGGAAAAATATTTTGTGTAAATACTAAATATATCACAGAGTAAACATTTTTAAACCTATTTGACCACTCAATGACATCTGGGTTCCAGAAAGTACAATGTGCAATTCTTTGAGAATAATTTAATATTAACACAATTGAAGAAATCTTCAACTTTGCATGTACTATAAAAACAGTTAGTCCATTTCACAAGCACTACACTTATTAAAATCACACTACTGCTGTAAGAAATTAAGAAATCTTATCATGGCAAAAACAAGCTCCACACCCTGAATCTGAATGCTTTACAAGCTTCATTACGTCTCTTAGCTGGAATAAAGACTTATTGATGCATCTGCCACACAAGAGAATTCCTCTTCATCATTTTTCTTCATTCCTTAAACCATAACTTACTGCTGGAGTGCGGCATGAATACGGCCCTCTGTGTAAAACTCCAGGATTGCTGTCATCAGTTCGTCTCTCTGGGCCATGGAGTTTAGGTAGCATAAAGCTCCCATAACAGACAGCTCATCTGTGGCTCCAGTGATTGCCTCTCTGGCCTCCTCTAATGTACCAGCACTTGCTATCTAGTATGAGAAGGAAGGAAGGAAAGGAATGTAAAGCACAAATGGAAGGCAGATATCTACATTTTCTGCAGAAAATGTGAGTGGTGCTTGCTGTGGCAAAACTCAGCAATCGTTTGTTAGGGTGCTTTACATGATTGCATACGAGCCAACAACCATGTCTGTACGATATTGTGGGGGTGAAATATGTTGCAATATGGTTTCTAGGTGGCTCTAAACGGTTGCTGGGGGGTGCTAGACAGTTTGTAGTTGTCACAGATGGTTATTATGGAGTTTTTATAGACTTCTTAAGATGTTATTAACATGTTAACAATAGAGGAGAATTTGATGCTTCACTTATGGGAAATTTCTGAAGTTATAACAAACTCTCAAAGCCATTTGTCCTTTATAGACAATTGACTGTTCGCAAAGACCCGCCTCCCTTAGTTACGGTTGCTATGTCCGACAAGCCACGCCGCTCTCACACCACACCATGTTCTCACGCAGTGAAACACACATCGCGGAGGAAAGAGGACACTGACAACACACTGACAGACAGGACAGATCAGGGTACTTTTGATATGAAACAAAGTCTCAGCTTTCAAATCTTGTGTGGAAAGCAAACATACCAACACTGTCTAGAGCCAAAGCTCGTGATTCGGAAGGCCCTTCAAAAATATGGTGCTGGCCCATGAGGAGACGACAGAACTCCCTTGTTGGCCCACCTTTGTTGTAAATTAATTCAACCCAAGCGCTCTTTGATGACGTGGGTGATTACGTAACCGCAGATCATCTGTCCATCATCGATTACAGCCCGCCCTGGCAATTTGATTGGCTCGGCCTTCTGGGAGCCGAGCATAATTACTCCTCAACGGATCCAGACCGAACTTCCCGACCAAAAAATGTTGTGGGCGGGGTTCGGGCTGGCACCCAGGCTAATATTAAGCTCCAGTAGCCCACAACTTCCTATGTAGATTGATGGTGTAATCTTCAACTTTAGTCAGTGAGAACTTCACTGTGTGTGTGCTCACGTAATAACATTACGATATCTAGAAACCAATTTCAATAGCACATTAAGTTTAATTTATCGACATTGAACTCATGTTTACTATGATAGTATCATCTTTACATCTACTACTGCATGATTTTAAAAACAACACATTAAACCAGTGCCAGATCACATCTTATTTAACTCTGCTTGTCAACTAAAGATGCTTCATTTGTCTCTGATACATTTGTAAAATTGGTGGGGGCAATAATCTAAACCCAGGCAAAAAAGTTGTGGCAAAAAGATGTGGCGACATGTCTCACCCGCAAATTACGCCTATTATGGGAGAGGTACGTTTTTATTTTGACATTCTGATAATATTATTTAATCTTTATTGTAATTGTCACTTTTATTCACATATTTTCACCTCAATTTGTGCGTATAATGTTATTTTACTTACCTGTGTGATTATTTTTTGTAATTTTACCATTTTTTGTGTTGGCCAATGTAGGAGCCTAAATGGAGTTAACTGATAAATAATTTTAATTTATGCGTTAAATAGTAATTTACATGATTCATTTTTGTGGAGGAAAATTGAAGGTAATATTTACAGTATTTACAAGTTGATGCAGTTAATATTTACAGTAATGCAAGGAGTTAATTTTGTAATTATCTAAAATATGTATGGATAATTTAGAGTGCATTTATATTACTTTGGTGATATTTTGGGAATAGAGGACTGTTATCGCATTTTTACCTTTAACTGCATGTACCTTTAATTGTTTGGAATACTCTCGCGAGAATGGAAAAAGTTTTCTGAGTGAACAGTCAGGCTAGCTAGAGTGGAGCCTCACAGTTTTTTTTGACCTTTTTTCTCTATCTCCTTTTGTCGTTAATTAATCATTTCATTTTCTGTCATATTCCTGTGCTGATGTTTTTTGCTAACTGAGTAAACGGATACATTTTTTCACGAGTGGTCCTGTGGATTTATTGATGTGGATTCTGACGAAGGGAGTGGACAAAGTGTCAAGCTAGGGCTTCATTCAGTGGAAACCTACATTTTAGTCAAAAAACTCGCTCTGCAGGGATTATTGGACTTTGGAACGGCCTGACTAGAGACAAAGGACAGAAGGAGGAAACTTTCACAGTGAATCTGTAAGTGGTAGCTTTCCTTGCTCTGCTGTAGATCGTTAATTGAATCATGAGGAGCGCGGTTGGTGTGCGCACGGCCGTAAGAGATAAATAAATAAATAAAACGACGCCGTTCGGCTGAACGACGAAGTGGAACGCATTGTGTGCGTGTTAAGCTCACCCTACGGTTTTGACATTTGCATTAATTAAGTGTGGAAACATTCGTTTGTTATGGATGAACAGGACAGTGAAAAACGGACAGTAAAAATGACTGAGAAGGCTGTGGAAGAACACAAGTCTAGACAACTCAATGCACGCAGGTATAAGTTATCCCAGCTAACAAGTATGATAAAGCATATTGAACAATTAATGGAAGATGATTCAAACGCCGACATTGTTAAAAATAAATTGCGTGTGGATTTCAGTGGTTTGCAGCAAGAATTTTCCGACTTAAATTCTGGTTTGAGAAGATTTATGTCTGAAGAAGAATTCCTGGATAATCAAAAGAATTGGTTTGATCTTAAAAGTAAGTCAATAAATGATTTCTTCTGGAAATGTGAGGAATGGATGAAAGATGTCATGAAACGCTCTGAGCAGGCTGAAGAGTGTGATAAACATGTAATGCCCACAGATAGTAGGTCTACATCATCAAAAACCACCACGAAACGCTCAAGCAGATCTGGATCACGATGTGGAAGTGTTTCATCATCATCTTCAGTCAGAATAAAGGCAGAAATGGAGCGTGCTTCATTAAAGGCAAAGGCTGCAGCTTTAAGAGAGAAGCTAGCCATAGAAAAAGAAGAAGCAGATTGGCATGCAGAAAAAAGATGCAGGGAAGCTCAGCTGCAAGCAGAAGAAAAGCGTCGAGAGGCGGAGTTTGAGGCTGAGCAAAAAAGAATAGAGGCTGCGATAAAGGCTAAAAAGGAGATGCATGCAATGCAGACTGCTCTTGCAGAGTCAGATGCAAAAATGGAAGTTTTGCAAAAATATGAATGCACACAAGCAGACGAGAGCAGTATAGAAGCTAATGAACAGATCGCTGAAACAAAGGTGAACACCACCTACCAACCACCAACACAGCACACCCCGCCTACGTCCAATCTTGAAAACAAGGTTCAGCTAGCAAGGCCACAAAGAGCTCTGACTGCATCGAACATGGACCTCAATGATGGACCCGTGCTTGATAGTTTATGCAAGGCTATCTCTCAGCAAGTTGATGTCACTGAGTACCTTGTGAAGAATCACAAAGCCACATTACTCCCTGAGCTCACCATTCCAACATTCAAGGGTGATCCGCTTGAGTATAAATCCTTTATCAGATCTATTGAACACGGAGTTGAAGATCGCACTGGTGACAGTCGTGATCGCTTACAGTTTTTGTTGCAGTACACAAGTGGACAACCACATGAGTTGGTAAAAAGCTGCATTCACATGGAACCCTAAGCAGGTTATGCTAAAGCGAAAGAAATGCTGAAGGAGTTTTACGTGATGACTACAAGATTGCAGAAGCCTACATAAAGGAGGCTTTGGATTGGCAGACAATCAAGTCAGAAGATGGCGCTGCACTGCAGTCTTTTGCATTGTTCCTCACAGGCTGCTGCAACACAATGACTGATATAAGCTACATGGAAGACTTGGACAACACAGCTAACATAAAGGCACTAGCTAACAAGCTGCCGTACAAACTCAAAGAAGCTTGGAGAAAGTCTGCGTGCGACCTACAAGAAAAAACAAAAAAAAGGGTGAAGTTCAAGGATTTTGTCGAATTTGTCAACAAGCAAGTTAGATATTTATTACACCCACTCTATGGGAACATACAAGAAACCACCTCCAGGCCAAAACAACCAGTACAACAGAAAACACACCTAAAATACGCAGAGACACTCAAACCAAAGAAAGTATTCACAGCAGCCATTGTCTCCTCCCAAACTGAAAATGACAAACAACCAACGCCAAAAACACAAAACGTCTTAGTGAATGCAAACAGCAAGCCTTGTGTTTATTGCAAGGGAGAGCAACACAGTCTCACAGTCTGCAGAAAACTTAAGAGCAAGCCGCACAAAGAAAAGATTGACTTCCTGCGAAGCAAGGGTCTGTGTTTTGCATGTTTGAAACATGGTCATATGAGTAGCAGCTGTAAAGAGAAAGCTCAATGTCAAGAATGTTCTCGACTGCATCCCACACTGCTGCACATGAACACTAAAGGTTTGCGAGAAGAAGCCACAAGCGAGCAGCAATCTGTTTCAAGTGCCCTTGTACACATGAAAGAAACTTTTGTTGTCACCGGGGCCGGTAAGGAAAACTGTGCTCTTTCATTCATTCCAGTATGTGTCAAAGCACAAAAGGGAACCAAGGCAGTGACAACGTACGCATTTTTGGATCCAGGTAGCTCAGCTACTTTTGCTACGGAGTCTTTAATAAACCAGCTGAATATGAACGGACGCAATACAAGCATCTTGTTGCAAACAATGGGGAATGAATCTATTGTTAACACTTGCATTGTGAATGGAATGGAAATCAGTAGCTTGGATGGCAATCACTTTATTGAGCTTTCAGAGGTGTTTTCACAGAAAAACATCCCTGTAACTAAAGACAATATTCCCCGCCAAGAGGATGTTGACAGTTGGCCTCATCTAAAGGAGGTGAAACTCCCCACTATCCAAGCAGATGTTGGATTACTCATAGGAGCAAATGTTCCCAAGGCGATGGAGCCACTGCAGGTGGTTAGCAGCGTGGATGACGGCCCATATGCTGTAAGAACAATATTAGGCTGGACAGTAAATGGGCCACTCAGAGGTGGAAGTGGTATGAGGGAGACAAATACATTGACAGGAGTCACCACCAATCGTATCTCTGTAGCCAAGCTTGAAGAGCTTTGGCAACTGCAGTTCAAGCAGGACTTTCCTGATGCTGGACAAAACGAAGACATTGAAATGTCCAAAGATGATCACCAGTTTATTGACATGGTGTCTCAGTCCTCAAAACTTGTGGATGGTCATTACAGTGTTTGCCTTCCGGTGAAGAACAAGTCATTGAGCATGCCAAACAACAGATCAGTCGCAGAGCAACGTGCGTTGAACCTACGGAAAAGATTCTCCAGAGATGTCAAGTTTCATGCAGAATATGTTGCATTTATGGATGACCTCCTCAAGAAAGGCTACGCAGTGAAGCTGGATAGCGTTGAATGTCAGCCAACTGAGGGACGAACATGGTATCTGCCTCATCACGGAGTTAGACATCCAGTTAAGCAAAAACTGCGTGTTGTTTTTGATAGTGGAGCGAGCTTTCAAGGAACATCGCTGAACCAACAGCTCCTGCAGGGACCGGACCTAACTAGCTCGCTGGTGGGGGTCCTCTTAAGGTTCCGACAAGAGACCGTGGCGGTCATGGCTGACGTGGAGGCTATGTTCCACCAGGTCAGAGTCAGCGATGAAGACACGGATTTCTTCAGGTTTCTTTGGTGGCCCGAGGGGAACTGCAAGCAGGCACTTGTTGAACACAAGATGTTGGTCCACATTTTTGGTGCGACGTCTTCGCCAAGTGTTGCAACTTTTGCACTTCAGAAATGTGCTACAGATTTTGAGGATGAATTTGGTCAAGAAGTTGCCAAAACAGTGAAGAAAATTTTTTATGTAGACGATTGTCTTAAGTCAGTTGCAGATGAAGACACCGCAATTACCCTTTGCGCTGACTTGAGGAGTATGTTGGTAAAAGGTGGATTTCGACTAACGAAATGGTCGAGTAACAGTCGAAGGTTGCTCAACTCCATTCCTGAAGAGGAAAGGGCCAAGGGTTTTCAGGATTTGGACTTGGATGAAGATAACTTGCCAATGGAGAGAGCATTGGGAATCCAGTGGTGTGCCGAAACGGATCAGTTCAAGTTCAAAATCAACCTCAAGGTTCGACCACACACTAGGAGAGGCCTGCTTTCCCTCGTCTGTTCCATTTTTGACCCGATGGGTTTTCTTGCTCCAGTGGTACTGCCTGCCAAAAGAATCTTGCAAGACTTATGCCGGCAGAAGTATAGCTGGGATGAAGACCTGCCTGATAATGTCATTAAGAGTTGGAAAAGGTGGATGTCTGGATTGCAACAGCTTGAGACCTTTGGAGTTGACAGATGTGTTAAGTCAAAGCAGTTTGGTGCGCCAGTCTTTGCACAGTTACATCATTTTGCTGATGCTAGTCAAGACGCATACGGCACAACAAGTTACCTACTGCTACGCACTGCAAGTGGTGAAGCTCAATCCACCCTGATTATGGCAAAGGCAAGGGTTGCGCCCTTAAAGTCTCCAACCATACCAAGAATGGAATTGACTGCAGCCACAGTTGCCGTCAAGATGGACAAGCTTCTGAAGAAAGAGCTTGAACTGGAACTTAACGAGTCAATATTTTGGACAGATAGCACGGCTGTGCTGAAGTATTTGAACAGCGAAGGCACAAGATTCAAGACTTTCGTTGCCAATAGGATCACAACAATCCTGGAGCACTCTCAGACTTCACAGTGGAGATACGTTAATACCAATCTGAATCCTGCTGATCATGTCTCAAGAGGACAGACTGTTGAAGCGTTCTTGAATAGTGAAAGCTGGCTTTCAGGACCAAGTTTCCTGCTCTGTGCACAAGACCAGTGGCCCAAAAATCCAGATCCTGGAATGCTGGACATTGACGACTCAGAGGTTAAAAAGGTAGTTCAAGCGCATGTTATTCAGACGCAAGAGCCCAAAGATGCTTTGGAACAGTTGATGACCTATTACTCATCCTGGACAAAACTAAAACGCGCTGTGGCCTGGTTTCTGAAATTCAAAGATTTGCTTAAGGAACTGAAAGCAATGAGAAAGGAACCAAACTCACACGGAGAAAACAGAATTAATCAGTTCAAGAAAGCTTTCAAAGGAACACACCTAACCTGTGAAGGTTTGACTGAAGCAGAAAGAGAAATTGTGAAATACTTTCAAAAACAAAGCTTCAAAGAAGACTTGACTATGCTAAAGGAACATCAAAGGGTAAAGAAGAGTAGTTCACTCTACAAGCTGAACCCTGTACTTCAAAACGGAGTCATTAGAGTTGGTGGAAGGATGAGTCGCGCAGCTATGCCAGAGGATTCCAAGCAGCAAGCCATCTTGTCAAAAGATTCACACATCACGATGCTTGTGCTGAAGCACATTCACAATGTTACAGCTCATGCCGGGAGAAATCATATGTTGGCACAACTGCGTCAAAGATTCTGGGTCCCCGGAGCAAACGGCGCTATTAGAAAGTTCTTGTCCAAGTGCATCAGTTGTAAGAAACTACACGGAACTGCCGGTAAGCAACTCATGGCTGATCTACCAAGATGCAGGGTCCTGCCTGACAGTCCTCCATTCACAAGAGTCGGTGTTGACTACTTTGGTCCATTTCTGGTGAAAAGAGGAAGAGGGCAAATAAAGAGATATGGTGTCATCTTTACATGTCTTGCCATACGAGCCGTACATCTAGAAGTAGCATCTTCACTTGACACTGATGCATGCCTCAATGCAATTAGAAGATTTATTGCAAGAAGAGGACAAGTCAAAGAGATGTACTCTGATAATGGAACCAACTTCAGGTCGGCTGACACTGAGTTAAAGAAATCAATAAAAGAATGGAACACCAGCAAGATAGCAAAGAACTTGCAAGAGAAGGGAATTCAGTGGCACTTTAATCCGCCAACAGGTTCTCACCACGGAGGAAGCTGGGAGCGGCTGATCCGCTCGGTGAGAAAAATTCTGAACATCTCAGTGAAGGAACAACTTTTGGATGAAGAAGGTCTCCATACCTTACTGTGTGAAGCTGAGGCCATCATAAACAGCAGGCCAATCACCCAGGCATCTTCAGATCTCAACGATTTAGAGGCCTTAACGCCCAACCACCTTTTGTTACTCAAGGTCAAGCCTGAGTTACCCCCAGGAGTGTTCAGCAAGGATGACCAGTATGCTAACCGCAGATGGAGGCAAGTCCAGTACCTCGCAGATGTCTTCTGGAAACGCTGGTGTAAAGAATATCTTATGCAGCTCCAGGAACGTCAACGATGGTCCACACCTGGAAGAAACTTCAGTGTTGGTGATGTAGTGCTGATTGTGGATGATACATCGCCCAGAAATTCATGGCCACTTGGAAGAATTGTAGAGATTTTTCCTGACAAGAAAGGCTTTGTTCGTCAAGTGAAAGTCAAGACTAAGAGCAGCGAGCTTTGTCGTCCGATAACAAAGCTATGTCTTCTTCAAGGATCTGAGGACAATTTATAGCCTAAACTGTTCCAAAGGAAAGACCCTATTTCGGACGGGGCGAAGACCAAGAATATTTCTTTAGATAGTTTGTTAGTTAGCATGTAGGCTCCTTTAGTTTAAGTTTTGAGTAATTGTTTCAAGGACATTGATAACAATTAGGGGCCGGTAATGTAGGAGCCTAAATGGAGTTAACTGATAAATAATTTTAATTTATGCGTTAAATAGTAATTTACATGATTCATTTTTGTGGAGGAAATTGAAGGTAATATTTACAGTATTTACAAGTTGATGCAGTTAATATTTACAGTAATGCAAGGAGTTAATTTTGTAATTATCTAAAATATGTATGGATAATTTAGAGTGCATTTATATTACTTTGGTGATATTTTGGGAATAGAGGACTGTTATCGCATTTTTACCTTTAACTGCATGTACCTTTAATTGTTTGGAATACTCTCGCGAGAATGGAAAAAGTTTTCTGAGTGAACAGTCAGGCTAGCTAGAGTGGAGCCTCACAGTTTTTTTTTACCTTTTTTCTCTATCTCCTTTTGTCGTTAATTAATAATTTCATTTTCTGTCATATTCCTGTGCTGATGTTTTTTGCTAACTGAGTAAACGGATACATTTTTTCACGAGTGGTCCTGTGGATTTATTGATGTGGATTCTGACGAAGGGAGTGGACAAAGTGTCAAGCTAGGGCTTCATTCAGTGGAAACCTACAGCCAATATTTTTTGTCTCAACGTAGATATGAGAGCACATGGTGATCAGTGTATCATTTATTTTATAGAGAACTTCAAGGGCAATTCATTCAAAGGGGCTGCTTGTTTGTTGTATCAGGTATGTTTTCTGTTTTATACTATATTCTTGTTTAAATAGATTTTTCTTCACTCAATTTAAGATTCACTCTCCTCTGTCCTTTTGCCTTGTAAGCGCATGAGAAAGAACATTAAGGGCAATTCTTTTTTGTGTGTTGTATCAGGAGCGAACGAAGGCCTGCTGTTCCATTTCTGATTGTCCACGCAACTTCAAATCTACACAACGCAGAGGTTATTAGCGTCTTCTAACTGGTGTCACTAACCCCAGCTACATCTGCTTGGCTGCACATCAGTCAGGCTTGGCCCACCGGTTACACTTACACTATTAGAGAAACTCTCTGTTCAAACTTCAATTTAGCAGGCTTGTAGAAAAAAAAATACAATCGGTCAGGTATACAGAAGGAGGTTATTTAAATACACATAATGCATGATATTTCTGTGGACATTACTTTATTAAGTTCATGTTTAGGCTCCATGGTATAATACCACTAGTTATTTAAAATACTTACATCAGGTTGCTTTAAATCAAAGATAAAGATAAAAAAGGAGCAAATCAAATATAATATTTTATGAAAGCCAAAATAGTTCAGAAAAAGAATGGCTCAATAACATTTACCTGACATTTACATTTGTTTCTATACATACTGCATTTTACATCAAATTATTGACAAAACATCTTTAGATAACATAACATAATTTGACTTAACATCAGTCAGCACACGCACACACACACACACACACACACACACACACACGCGCGCACACGCACACACACACACACACACACACACACACACACACACGTATGGCAAGGGTTTGTTCTAGTCCCTCTCAAAAATGTTTGGAAAACTGTAAATGTATAGTTTGTCTTCCACTTTGATACACATGCATTTACCCTGAAGGCAACTAACAGGAACTAATTCTGTCTTGGATGATTCCCAGCATTGCACAATGGAAATGTGTGGAACAAAACCACAATGTTGTGGTAGTGGAAATACTGCAGCTACCTTAAACGTTGTTAATAATAATGCTATGTGATTATCCGTGGCGGAGAAAGACATAATTTTATCGATTACCCCACATGTTCCATCTGTTAGTTTCACATAGATTTCATCTCGTCTCTGAGACTGGGTGTAGTCTCTGCTACTATACACCAGACCTCCTTTGATCATACACTTGTGCACTACAACAACTTCATCAGGTATGCACACGTGAGAGGAACAGAAGGCAACCCGTTCTTCCTGTGTAACAATATGCACGCTCCCATTGTCAAGTAGCGCAGTATTGTCACATTTGACAGCATTTCAGACCCTTGGGTACTTGTTCAAATCAGAACAGAAGTGTAACACCTCTTCTTTCACCGTGTACTTGGATGAGAAGTAAGGAATTTATCTAAACAGAAGAAACTTGGTAACTCTGATGAGCCACTCCTTTTGTTCCTTTTACCAAAGTCAGGAGTTTGCCATTTGCGTTCTCGAAAGGAAATGCAGAATGTGTCTACAATGGGCCCCACAACTTAACTGACTTGGCAAGATGACTGAGAAGGTGAATGTTAAATGTCATCTGTGACTTGCCATATAAAATCTGAAACCTGAACATGACATAGTCAAGCAACAAGATCTCAGCTCTGTTGATTTCACAAGGTTTTAGTTCATCCTTCAGTAGCAGATAAATGGTTGATACAAGTAGGACAAGATGTTACAAGTACTTTTTAGGATGAAATCCTTCAAGACATGGTAGGCTGTAGAACAGGAGCCAGGATCGCCACTCTGAGGCTTTCCAGTGCACCCTATCTGACAACTCTCTATCAGGTGTGGAGGTTGGATACCAACAATTCTAGCATCGATCTCTCTCAAAGTGGCAGGGCTGCCAACATAATATGGCTGGGTGGATGAAGTAGTATCAACCAGGAGTCTAGTAATCTGTCTTGAAACCCCCAGTAAGACTGCATGCATGTAGTCTGGGACAAAACCCCAGACAACATCAAAGTATGGCAAGTTGATTAGTGGAGAAGGACCTTTTACGCCCCTAATATTTGTCCCACCTTCTACAGCCAACTCCATATCCCTAACCATTTCCTCATTTGTTCTGTCACAATATTCTTCTGCTGAAACTGGATACTTTACTACCCTATCAACCAGCTTCCCAGGATGCAGACAGAATCCACAGCCATAATATCCATTAAACTGGGTAGTGTTTTGCATCAGCGGTCTCGCTTTGGAATCAACACTACAACAGAGGCCAACTATTTTGCTGTTAATAACAGACCCTTCTTTATGCCCTGTGACACCAGTGTCAGCTAGGGTCTCGGCCTGGTCCACAAATTACTTCAGAAAGATTTCCATCACAGGGTCTTTTGGCCCAAACCAAAGGCCAGCAAGCAATACATTCTTAAACCTAAGTTCAGGGGGAAGCTCATTGATCATTATGTGGATGGGCCATATAGAGAACTTTGAAGAATTAAACACAGGGCTTCCATCTGAGTTAAATATGTATGATAGGTTGTGAGAATCTGAGAGGATCTGATTTGGGCCAGACAAATGTCTATACTTCTCACAATCATAGATGTCTGACAACATCTTATTATGACTCTTTTTCCTATCAAACCTATAATTCAAACGGGCACTCGTTTCTGTGCTTTCGAGCAGAGTCTGAATTTGTGGGGCAAGAGGAACATTGATAAAGAAGTTACCACCATTCACAGAACCAGAATCAAAAGTGTTGCCACATGATCCGCATTCATCAATTTGTTCGTCACTGATTTTCTGGACTGTTCCTATGTTTAAGTGACAACTTTCACAGTAGAACCGAAATTCTACTCCCTCACAACTGTTTTTAAACACTCTGTTAAAAAGATACTTGGATCGAGGTACAACCTCTTGCCCAAACAATTTATTTATCAGCTGCAGTAAATCATGTAACTGGCAACCAGTTATTTTATGCTTTGCTGCATGGCTCATAATCATGAGCATTGCCTCAGCTTTTGTGGTAGTTCCTGTGACAGTCAAGGCAGTGTCCATGTCAGGCTGTAGGTCAATCATTGACTGGAGATCAGGAGTGTTCTGCTTCATGCTGCCTGTCCTATGGTCTTATCTCAGACTCTGACACTGTTCCACTGCATGCCTTTAAAAAAGCAACATCTCTGTTTAAGGTATGGTTTTGTGTAGGTCTGCTCATACACATTCACGTAGGTTCATAGTTATTAAAAAAATCAAATACTTTGTTCAATTTATAATTGGTATAATATGTTACAATCATGGCTATGTTACAATTACAAATTGAAGTAACAAATCGTAACTAACCAACCGTGGTCAATTTCTTCTTGTTATATAAAAAAAGGGCTACTCATACCTGTGAGGGGTGGGCAGCCAGCACACAGCAGACGGGGAAACCAGCGTACAGCCTAAGCCTGACAACGAAAGAAATTCACATCAACCGCCTGCACAGCACGAGAAGCACAAGTTCACCCCAAACAAATCACATACCTGCGGCAACCACGGATGACGTCACAAGGGCAATACCAAGACGCATGCCAAGTGGCCACAACCCATCCTTTATATATCCAACAAAAAGGGAGGGGAATTAATAAACTAAGCGCAGGTGTATGACATTACAATAGGTGGATTCAACCACCCTGCTACAAGTGTTCTCGACCCAGATGGTGTTGCCTATAGACGAGCACGAAAACACGTCAAAAACACTGCCACATAAAGTTTGGACCAGATTGTGATACCTACTCCGGCGGAGTCTGTGCTCGTCTATAGGCAATTCCATGGTAATGCATGATGGTAGATTGGCACCTGTGTAGAATTTCCTTTTGTTGAAAGTCCAGATAAAAGTAAAAAGCTATTTTGTGTAGATCCATGTCCGAGGCAGTTCGACTTCACAAGCGCATTTCTTTACACACACCGTGGGTAATGAATTGGTAACACACGCTCTGCGCCAGTGGATGCGCACCGTTATGAATGCACACACACAACTTCTACGGAAGACTGGATTCTCGGAATGTTTCGACTTTATTCTTTATTCTCGGAATGTTTCGACTTTATTCTCGGAATGTTTCGACTTTATTCTCGGAATGTTTCGACTTTATTCTCGGAATGTTTCGACTTTATTCTCGAAATTCTGTTAACTTTTTTTTTTACGTTGCAGTTCAGGGCTTCCGTACTTCTCTGCGGTGAACTGACGGAAAAAGACGAAAGATATAGTCAATAGGCTACTTTTAAAATATGTGAAATATTACGTGAAAGTTCCCTCAACTAGAGAATGAGTCCCACAAAGGGCCTTAGCTAGAGGATTCGGGGCCCCCTGAAAAAATACTGATGTGGGCCCCCACCACCAATATCATATACTGTACAATAGATGAGCATGGAGGCCCACATATAACTGAAGATGGTGATGTTTTTTAAAAAGTTAAATGTTTATATATAAATTACAACAAATAAAAACTAACAAAAAGCAAGAAACTGTTAAATAATAATAAAACCAATTTTAAAAAAGTAACAGCAAAATAATGTTTTTTCCCATTAGTCTGTTATAATTCATAAATCAAAAAGTAAACATTTAGAAATTGACAAGAATGCAGTTAAATTTAAAAAAATATAATAGTTTCTTATTTTTTAATACAGATAATATGGAACTGGTAATATTATTAAATAAAGCTAATAAATGTATTCAACCAAGTGCAGTGTGTATTGGTGTTTTCTTGATGTAATACATCATCAGCCGGCAGGTCAGGTGCATCGTGACTCGTGTAAATTTTTTAACTCTATTTACAATAGTGTATAAGACAGGAATTTTGACCACGTAATCATTCGGTCAATTGTGGTGTGCGCCGATAATGAAGAGTGACAGGACCCGGGAGACGGGAGACGGGAGTTTTCTTATTCCCAGCGAAATAACAATACAACCTGTCTTTAAGAACATCTTGATCGACTGGGATACAACAACTCTCCTGGCCCCCTCCCCTTCTGTTCATGGCATTTCTGGTTCCCTGATTTATGTTTTCTTTTCCCCGACATTTTTCATTCAGTCAGTCAGTCTCCTGCTCTTCCACCAAGTTCATCGTTAACTTCAGGAACTGCCGACTCAACTCTGATTGGTTCTGTTCACGAGCTGGGGTGGGACTTACAATTTTATTGGGTCCATCTGATGTTTGTGACTGACTGAATAATTAATAAATACTTTAGATCGGACTAAACCATTTTTAGGGAGGGAAGATAAGCAGATATTTGGAAAAAACATTAAACCAAATTGCACGTGTTTGTGGTTTGCATTTAAATCTCAGGCATACAACTAATATAAATATTAGAACTCTAGCTAAATCAGAAAAAAATATTTATTTAGGTGGGTCTACTTTTTTTGAGGATTTAAAACAGACTTTTCTGCATTAATCATAGACAAACTGATCTATAAATGAACATACATCCCAGAAACTGTGTAAATGATTTACTGTCTTGTGTGCTATTATGTATTTGGGTCAATGACGTATAAGGATTTTCGAATGGCCAATTTTAAAATACAAAAATAAAAATACCTGTTGCAATTGTTCAAACATTAAAGGAGCCGTATGTAAGATTGTGGCCAAAACTGGTACTGCAATCACTTTCAAATTACTGTAGAGCGGTGTATCCCCTCCCCCTCCCTCCTGACTCGAGGTTGCCAGATATGCTGCAGGATCCAGCAGGAACGTAGGCTGCTACAAGGAGCTGCAGCTGTGGTAACTAGAGCAGAGCTGGCAACCCGGATGCCGAAACACTACTGACTTCGTGATTGGTAGATAGTTGGAGGGTGGGGCTTCAGGCCAAAACACAAAATGACAACATCAACATCAGTTGAGGGCTGCAACTTCACTTTTTAAATGACAATATCCTGGCTGTACTACTGTTGTCAGTGATATAAGTATTTGAAATGAACATGATTTCTTAATGTCTAGTGACATATCAGGGTTATTTTATGATTAATTGAAATACATTTCTTACATACAGCTCCTTTAAGGATGTTGTGTACACCTAAATTCATTTAAAAAAATGTAATTTAAGTGATTTTAGTGTTTCTTCATCTAGATGAATTGTCAATAGCCTTAAAAAAAATGTCATGTGGCGCGACCGTGATTGATTTATCTTAAAATTCATAAATCTTCTTAACATGCTTAATTTTTTAAAGTTCTTAGTAATTAAAGTGTTTAGAAACCAAGTATTTGCATTTCTTTTGAGTTTTTGTAAATAATGATCTCATTTTTTGTTCTATAATTTCTGAGTTGCCTTCTTAAATCTAGTTAACAGACTTATTTTTCCTGAAAATCACATAAAACTGATAGAAATGTTTTAAAAATATAATTTACTAAAGCATACTGTATCAATGGTTCATATTTCAGCCACAGAAATTAGATATTTTATTTTAAATTTAATACAGTGATTGCTTTTATTGGTCGCACCACATGATGAGTGGTCGCTCCAAATGACACGAAGACCTTATGTAGTTAAAAATCTATTTAAAGAGATCAATACATTTTATACAAAACAATTGATTTAAAACAGATTTTCTTTTTTTAATATAAAAATCACATCACAAACACAAGTGCACTTAACTTGCACATTTCATTTAACTTGGCTTAGAATTTCTTTCTAACAAATAATAATGTTATAGACATAAATTATTTCATAAAAATATTGTATACAGGTAACATTTGGGTTTTGGACATTTGTCAGCAGGATAATTTAAAAGGCAACAAAAATAAAAAGCGTGGCGGAAGAAATTTTAAAACATTTTAGTAACTAAACTTAATTTTATTAGGTTTAGTGACAACATTACAATGTTTACATGGTACAATTACTGGTAAGCTACGTTTTTTTTTTATTGCTTGACACAAATTTCACGATTTCAATTAAATTAAATTCTTGTGATTTGATTTAATATTGACTCATTTGGATAAATATTAGGTACACAAGATAGGTGTTAATTTTTAGAAAAAAATCTCACCTAATGCTGTAAACATACAGAGAGCACTATCAGCTGGTAGTATTATTTAAGGTTAAAGGGACATTGTGTAGGATTTTCTCCCATCTAGTGGTGAAATTGTATTTTACATTCAAACGAATAGTGCTTTCCAGCTCCTCGCTTTTTCAAATGCGTGTTGCATCTACGGTAGCCATTATGTACCAAAAAGCTATGACAGGAATCCAGGATGTCTTATAATAGCAATTCATCGAGTTTTCCTTCGGCTGAACTGGTTTGTTATTTCAAACAATCTGCAACTTGACACAAAGAACAAACAATTGTTACAGTTTTGAACAAACAAAACTTACAACCTTGTTTTTAGGGCCTTCTCTACTTTACTCAATAGCTGCTATTCATCAAAGAGCCTGTTTAACTTTTAACTATAAATGTTCTACTGTCTATATAATAAAATACACAACCAAGCAATGAAAAAAAGCTTGTAATTAAGACCATAGCATTGATTTACCTGTCGAGAAGAAAGCAGGCAACTTTGAAAGCTTTCTCCTGCATTAGCTCTTTCCACCTGGAAAAAGCTATCCCGACATTAACCCTTGTTCCCTTTCGTGGTCACTCCGAGTTACGTCGGATGACGACGATTGGGGTTTCGCTTAGAAGCCTATCACCTTCGAGTATTAGAAAACGAGCCAATGGCAATGAAATGCCATGGGTCTGCGGAATTTGCATAGCGTAACTCCGCCCGCCGCAGGGGGTATATAAGGAAGTACGCTGGCACAATGCAGACATGCTTTCGCTTCGGAGCCGAGAACTTCTCCACTCCTGTAAGCCAAATATTCTGAGTTAGTCTTCTCTTACCTTCGAGACGAGCGAACTCTCCGGTGTTGGTGTGACGGCGATTTCAGCGAGTGCTCACTACCCTGCTGATCTGTTCAGTGATCTGACAGTTAGTGTGTTTTCTCCCTGTTCGCTTCAGCATCCGCGGAGTTTATCCTCTCACAAAAAGAGCTTGCACGCGGCACGTCTTTTTAAAGATGCCTCGCCCGTGCACTTCTGGTTGCGGTCGCGAGATATTTTTCTCTGATGGGCATGAACTCTGCTTAGCGTGTTTGGGCGTTGATCACGCTAAAGCAGCGTTCATGGATGACTCATGTTCTCACTGCGGGAACATGACCATCTCCATGCTGCGGTCGAGACTCAATGAGCTCACCAGAGCGAGAGTCCCCCTACCCACACCCCGATCTACTGGCTCCGAGAGGGCTAGTACTTCGGCTGGTGGCCGGGGTGACCTGAGGGTGACTGTGTGGGACATACCGCCGACACGTCCACGGTCCACACACCCCTCTTCAGCATTGGTACCCGCGAGTGTACAAACTGAGACCGCTGGTCCCTCTTCGGAGCCCCAGCGCGTCTCGTTTGGAGCTCCAGAGGAAGATACCATGTCGATCGCGGCATCACAAGGTGGGCGCGAGTCCTCGGGAAGTGAGGATTCGGCTGCGTTGCCGCCCTCGGGCGTGCCAGCGTTGTCCGAGTCTGATCGCCATGCTTTCCCGGGCAGCCGCGGCCATTGGTGTTGAGTGGTCCCCGCCACCTGATCCAGTGCGCTCGCGGCTGGATGATTGGTTTTTGGGAGCGGCCGCTGACACCCGTCGCCGCCCAACCCCAATTCCTTTCTTCCCGGAAGTGCATGAGGAAGTCACGCGGTCCTGGAAGGCTCCCATGTCTTCCCGCGATCGTTCGTCGGCTTTCTCCGCCTTTCCTCCCCTCGATAAAGCTGATGCTTGTGGGTACACTGGGATTCCCACGGTTGAACGTTCTGTCGCGATGCAGCTGTGTCCGGCAAGCGCTTCATCACGTGGTGATCCAAAGCACCCATCCAAAGCCTGTAGATTCTCGTCTACTATGGTGGCGAAGTCTTACAGAGCGGCGGGACAGGCAGCTGCTTCTCTGCATGCCATGGCCATCTTGCAGGTTTACCAGGCCAAGATGCTCCGTGACATGCACGAGGGTAGGACAGACCCAGGGCTCTTTGATGAGCTGCGCGCTGCCACCGACCTCGCTCTCCGGGCGACGAAGGTGACCGCGCGCTCCCTGGGTTTGGTGATGTCCACTGCTGTGGTCCAAGAGAGACATCTATGGCTGAACCTGGCCGATATGCGTGAGCCCGAGCGGACTCGTCTGCTTGACGCTCCCATATCCCAGGCCGGCCTTTTCGGCGGTGCGGTCGAGGACTTTGCCCAACAGTTCTCGACTGCTCAGAAGCAGACTGAGGCCATCAAACACATTCTGCCCCGGCGTGCTGTTGCTGCTAAGCCGCCGGTACAGAATCCTCAGCCTGCTCGCCGCCGAGGGCGCCCTCCTGCGGCTCCCGCCCCTCCCGCACGGCCCCAGCAGCAGTCTTCATCTGGGTCGCGTCGTGGAGGAAGCCGCAGGAAGGCGCCACAGCCCTCTCCAGCCCCGCCGCCCGCTAAACGCCAGGCTAAGCGGCGCTCCTGAGACGGGCAGCTCAGGATTGGCTTTCCTTTCTGTTCAGGAGGTGGTAGCAGGGCCACTCCTTCCCCCGGTGGAGGGCCGGGGGAGAATCTTTTGTTCTCCACTCCCCGCTGCTCGTCCCATGACGGGCAGCACCCTAATGTGGTTAAAGACAGAATCGAAATCCCCAATCCTGAGCCCACAGAGCCCGAGGGCCGCAGTGTGCGCCACCCTCGGGTCCCGCCACTGCCGCCCTCCTCTGTCCCAGAGGTGCGGGATGACAGCACGCGCCGCCCACGGGCCACGCTCCTCTCATCCCCCTCTGTCGCCAGACCCCTGTCAGAGCACGCCCCCGTGGGACGCGCGCCCTCCCCTGGCCTCCTCTGGCAGGACGCGGTTAATGACCGTGCCCCCGCACAGGGCCGCTATGCCACCCTCGCCGGTGCCGGTCATTCCGCCTCGCTGCCCCACCGACGGTACGTCTGTGGTTCGTATGACCCCGCTGGTGCACTTTCTGGAGGCCTGGCTAGAGCTTCCCAGACTGTCCCGCTGGGTCGCGAGAACCATCAGGCTCGGCTACGCGATTCAGTTCGCGCGATCTCCTCCCCGCTTCAGGGGAGTCCGCTTCACTATGGTCGGTGGCAATGCCCCTGTCATGAGAGCGGAGGTCGCCACCCTGCTGGCGAAGGGTGCGATCGAGATTGTCCCTCCAGCCGAAATGAAGTCCGGCTTCTACAGCCCTTACTTCATTGTACCCAAGAAGTCCGGTGGGTTACGGCCAATCCTCGACCTACGCGTCTTGAACCGCTCCCTTCACAGGCTGCCGTTCAAGATGCTGACGGCCAAACACATCCTCCAGTGTGTGCGGCCGCAGGATTGGTTTGCAGCGATCGACCTGAAGGACGCCTACTTCCATGTCTCCATCTTACCTCGACACAGACCGTTTCTACGGTTTGCTTTCGAGGGGCAGGCATACCAGTACGCGGTTCTCCCTTTCGGACTAGCCCGGTCTCCTCGCGTCTTTACGAAGGTCGTCGAGGCAGCCCTTGTTCCCCTCCGGGAACACGGGGTTCGCATCCTGAACTATCTCGACGACTGGCTGATCCTGGCTCACTCTCGAGACCAGGTTTGCGAACACAGGGACCTTGTGCTCCGGCACCTAGTTCGTCTGGGCCTTCGGGTCAACTGGGAGAAGAGCAAACTCTGCCCCGTGCAGAGGATCTCTTTTCTCGGTATGGAGATCGACTCGGTCGCCATGTGCGCGCAGCTTACGAGCGAGCGCGCGCAGTCACTGCTGACTTGTCTTCGTCAGTTCGAGGGCAAGAGTGCGGTTCCACTGAAACTTTTTCAGAGGCTCCTGGGGCATATGGCATCCGCAGCCGCAGTAACGCCGCTGGGATTGCTTCATATGAGACCGCTTCAGCTTTGGCTTCGCGATCGAGTCCCGAGGTGGGCATGGCAACACGGCACGCTCCAAGTCCCAGTGACTCCAGCCTGCCGTCAGACCTTCTCCCCGTGGGCGAACCTCAATTTTCTACGGGCCGGAGTGCCCTTAGAACGAGTTTCCCGGCATGTTGTTGTATCAACAGATGCCTCCAACACGGGCTGGGGCGCCATGTGCAATGGTCATGCTGCCGCGGGCTCCTGGACAGGACCCCAGCGCCTTTGGCATGTCAATTGCCTCGAGTTGCTGGCTGTACGTCTCACCCTGCACCGCTTCCGGGCGCTGCTCAGGGGTCAGCACGTACTAGTCCGATCAGACAATACCGCAACAGTAGCGTACATCAACCATCAAGGTGGTCTACGCTCCCGCCGTATGTCGCAACTCGCTCGCCACCTCCTCATATGGAGTCAGAAGCATCTGAGGTCGCTTCGAGCCATTTATATCCCGGGACACCTGAACCAGGCGGCCGACGAGCTGTCTCGAGTTCGGCCTCTCGCTGGAGAATGGCGACTCCATCCCCGGACGGTCCAGCTGATTTGGGATCAGTTCGGCGACGCACAGGTAGACCTGTTTGCCTCCCACGACTCGTCCCACTGCGACCTGTTTTATTCCCTGACCGAGGGCACGCTCGGCACGGATGCACTGGCGCACAGCTGGCCGCGGGGCCTACGCAAGTATGCGTTTCCCCCAGTGAGCCTTCTTGCGCAGACCTTGCGCAAGATCAGGGAGGACGAGGAGCAGGTCATTCTGGTTGCCCCGTATTGGCCCAACCGGACCTGGTTCTCCGAACTAGTACTCCTCGCGACAGCACCTCCCTGGCCAATTCCTCTGAGCAAGGACCTCCTTTCTCAGGGACGGGGCACCTTATGGCACCCTCGTCCCGATCTTTGGAACCTCCACGTGTGGCTCCTGGACGGGACGAGGCAGGTTTGAGTACCCTACCACCTGCGGTGGTGGCTACCATCACTTCCGCTAGAGCATCGTCCACGAGACATGCCTATGCGTTGAAGTGGAACCTCTTCGTCAACTGGTGTTCTTCTAAACATCAAGAACCCACGAAATGCCCCATCAGTGTCGTGCTTTCCTTCCTGCAAGAAGGGTTGGAGCGAAGGCTGTCTCCCTCCACCCTGAAAGTGTATGTTGCCGCCATTGCCGCACATCACGAAGCAGTTGATGGTAAGTCTCTGGGAAAGCACGACCTGATCGTCAGGTTCCTGAGGGGAGCGAGGAGACTCAATCCTCCTCGTCCTCCCCTCGTACCCTCTTGGGACCTCTCAGTGGTTCTAACTGCCCTGCAGAGTGCTCCATTTGAGCCTTTACAGTCAGTGGAGCTTAAGTTCCTGTCAATGAAGACAGCGCTCCTGGTTGCATTGGCCTCCATCAAGAGGGTAGGGGACCTGCAGGCATTTTCGGTTGACGAAGCGTGCCTGGAATTCGGGCCGGCTAACTCTCACGTGATCCTGAGACCCCGGCTTGGATACGTGCCCAAGGTTCCTACCACTCCCTTTCGAGACCAGGTAGTGAACCTGCAAGCGCTGCCCTTGGAGGAGGCAGACCCAGCCTTGGCACTGCTCTGTCCAGTACGCGCCCTCCGTGCCTACGTAGACAGAACGCGGTGTTTCAGGACCTCAGACCAGCTCTTTGTCTGTCATGGTGGGAAGCTGAAGGGAAAGGCTCTCTCAAAGCAAAGGTTGTCACACTGGATAGTGGATACCATTGCTTTGGCATACCAGCAGCAAGGTCGTCCGTGCCCCCTTGGTGTGAAAGCCCACTCCACACGTAGTGTGGCTTCCTCTTGGGCTCTAGCGCATGGCGCCTCGCTAACAGACATTTGTAGAGCTGCAGGCTGGGCGACACCCAACACATTCGCGAGATTTTATAATCTCCGAGTAGAGCCAGTTTCTTCTCATGTACTCGCTTCAACTAGCCGGTGCTAGATTCTGCTCAGGTGTCTTCGCTTGCTCGCCATTCCTCTCCACGGACGGGATACGTGCGATATTTCTCTCAGGTGAGTCTGATAAGCTCTGAGTTTCCTCCAGCACTGGTTACGTCATCGCCTGAGTTATGCCAAATTCCATAACACAGCTTTTGCGCTTGACTAGGTGCCTCCATGTGCATGGTTCCCCCTCTGGGCGACCCCCACATGTGTATTCCGCTGTAAGTCTCCTTGTGAGCGTGTGTCTTTCCCTTGGCAAGCCACCCTTGCCACCCCTGGGGTTTAAAATTCCACCTGCGGCTGGACACCCCAGTGATCTTCCATATGCAGCCTCTGGCCATATGTGTATTCTAAGTCCCCCCCATCAATGGCTGGGCATGATTGCATATTTCTCCCTGAGATATGCTTCCCAGTGTACCTTGGTATCCCTGTGTTAAGTAGGACTCCTTCGTTCGTGCTAGTCTCACAACAGGGAGCTCAGACTTACGCAGGGCACTGGAAGACAGGCGAGGTGGCGTGATTAGACTGGAACCCCAATCGTCGTCATCCGACGTAACTCGGAGTGACCACGAAAGGGAACGTCTCGGTTACGGATGTAACCCTCGTTCCCTGAGTGGGAACGGAGACGTTACGTCTTCCTGCCACTTCCGCTGTACCGCTGAAAAACGCCTGGGGCCAGTCTCGGCTCCTCAGCGAAGGCATGTCTGCATTGTGCCAGCGTACTTCCTTATATACCCCCTGCGGCGGGCGGAGTTACGCTATGCAAATTCCGCAGACCCATGGCATTTCATTGCCATTGGCTCGTTTTCTAATACTCGAAGGTGATAGGCTTCTAAGCGAAACCCCAATCGTCGTCATCCGACGTAACGTCTCCGTTCCCACTCAGGGAACGAGGGTTACATCCGTAACCGAGACGTTTTTTGTAATCTCCGGTCACGTTTCCTTTTACGGTCTATTTTGGACTTTTTCGACGACGAGGACTCCTTATCCTGTGACTCGGCATTTGTATGGTCCTCCATTATAAATAACCGTGCAGTGCAGCCTTTTAAACTTGCCGCTGCTGGGGCAGTGACAAGCGCCTCTCACTGCTCTGCTCCTCCGCTTCTGCTGGTTTCAGTCACGTGACGCTGGCTCTGAACGAAAATGCGTTATAGATATATACACTAGACGTCGCCTTGGCTACTGCAGTTCATTGGAACGAAACCGTAGCCAAGCGACATCTAGTGTATATATATATATATATATACCCGCCCGCGCCCTCAGATCATTTGGATGCGGCTGTGTTCAAGAGATAACAACGATATAAATACTGTTCGTTTTCTCACACAAACCGCTCGTTTCGTGTCTTAGGCCGTCAATGTGTACTTACGATGGGGAATTGTTTAATTTGGACGATGGGGAATTGTTTTAATTCGGACTCTGTGCTTGCTCTTTGAGACAGTGACCACAGACCTGCATGAAATGACTGACAGACAAGAACGGTTTGACCTAAAAATATCAAAATTGAAACTACTGCGGAAAAAAAGACATCTACATCTTGGATGCCCTTCAGGTAAGCTAAAACATACCAAAATTTAATTTCAAAGTGAACTATCACTTTAAATGGTTTTCCTGAGGTAAATGTTATGTGACAATTGTTCTCCAGCTGTTTTATTGACCCCTTTCCGCGGTTGAAAAACACTGATTGATAGATATCATGTATGAGGAATATACATTTCTGTAAGTTGTACTGTATCTTTCAACGGTGTTCGTGTTTATTTACTATTAGCTAGTAGAGATGATCGGTTCACCTGCCGCTAGGGATCTGTCACGTCACATTTACAAGCGCCCAAACGGTATTTATTGTTTGAATTTCGTAATAAAATTAACAGAATCTGAGAGCTGAGATTTTTTTATATCATAACTAACCTGCTCTGTCTAGTCTGTCGGTCTCCGTGTCCTCTTTGCTTTGCGATTTTTCTGTGCGTGAGAAAATGGATGTGTGGCGTGAGAGAGTGTGAAAAGCGTCAATTGCGTGTGTCTAACGGTGAATGCATGAGAGTTGGCAGCTCTAAGATTCAGCAGCCTTGAAATATCCAGTCAATTTAGGGATTTTTTTCAGGATATCTTGGTCACGTTGTTCTTTTAACCTTTGTATTTTGCGTTATTGTGCTCCACTTTCATGCTTTCTTTCGGCCAATCTGCCACTATGCCGTCCAGAAACAGCAGTGACATAAATTAAATTGATTGACATGATTTGTCCAGCAAATTCACATCTACCCAATCACCTGCTTGTATTTTTAAAAAAATGTTTTGTATGGGCCAATTAGGGTCTTTTTTTTGTTCACGCTTAAGTAAATTTAAAATAAAAAAAATTTGACTGGCCAATCCAAGGCCCCTGCACACGTGGGGCCCCTAGGCTGCAGCCTACGCAAGCCTGTGCATTAATCCGCACCTGCTTACACAGCCTGGAATATGGGGGGAGTACTTTGGGTTCGGCCCGGAGCCTCTCCTCGGACAGCACGCCAAATATGCATTTATTCTATCTGACTTATTTGTAAGTGTGAACTCGTGAAATCTCAATTCTCCAGCGGCAGTCATCTTTGTTGTAAACGAATTCAACCCAAGTACTCTTTGGTGACGTGGATGATTACGTTACTGTTGATCATCTGTGCATCATTGTATAAAGCCCGCCCTGACAATTTGATTGGTCCGAACATCTTTGGTTCGGGCATAATAGCTCCTCAACGGATCAAGTCCAGACCGAACTTCCCGACCTAAAAATTTTGTGGGCGGGGCTAAGTTCTGCTGGCATCCAGGCTAGCAATACATTGTATGGATCAAAATTATCGATTTTTCTTTTATTCCAAAAATCATTAGGATATTAAATACAGATCATGTTTCATATTTTGTAAATGTCCTACCGTAAAAATATAAAACATTTATTTTTGTGAGTGTATATAGCAATATCGCAAAGATAAATGGACAACTTTAAAGGCGATTTTCTCAATGTTTTGATTTTTTTCTTTGTGTTTATGTGCTAAACGTGTTATGAGACCTGTTTTGCCACAATATGGAAGTGAATGGACAGACACAAATATACTATTCTGAATTACCAACCCATGAAAGCACAAAGAAAAACTAATAAGAATATTGAGACCATTAGGACATATCATTCCTAGGCAATTCTAAAATTCAAGAATGTACCAAACGTGAACACATAGGCACGCACACAGGTAGCTACCCTCTTATTTTTGGTTTGCAGATTTGTAGGATATGATGAAGTTATTAGCCATTTTGTGATTAACCAGGGTAAATATTTCTAGTAAATATACCAAAAAAAAGAAAGAAAATAAGCTGGGCTGATAGTCCTGATCATTCTGCTGCTGCTCACATTTTTAAATCTTTTGTCTCTCTCTCCCTGTAGGGAATTGAAGATTTAGCAGTTACTGGTGACAAGCCCTTGTATCCCGGTACACCTCTTTCAAAAGGAGAAAGTGTATCAATGCTGATGTCCTATCTGTTACGGCATCATTTAACAGGCAAAGCACTTACTCACTTACTGGAAATGTTTAACATAATGTTTCCAGGTCTGATCCCATCTTCATATTTATCCAGGTTTTTGGGCATCCCCCCCCTTTTCAGGAAAACATCACAACTTAACGATAGGCTTGCGATTTCTAAGTTTATGTGGAAATCTAAGTAACTGCTTCTGGTCTTACAGCCGTTTCTTAGTTAATGGAGTTCTGTATCACACTCAAAAATATGACCGACTTAAGAATAGATATAACAGTGCTGTATACTTGAAAGATGGTACATTCTGTTTAATTAATGACTTTTTTAAACAAATGTGTGCGCATCAAAGCCCTGCATATTGTGCATGTACCAAACATTGCCTGTGCTTTAGTTGAGGTACTTGTTAAATCTAGCAGGCCTTTATGTAAAGATGCACAAATAAATGTAGAGAGTACTTTTGTAACATGAGGTTAGGAAGAATGGAGCAATCAGTGCCATCTGGCCTGATATGATCAAAATGAAATGTGTTGTTGTTGAAACAGTTGACAATTTGTACATTGCACCTTTGCCAAATCCATTTGAAAGAGACTAAAAAAGCAGTCATTTGTCAATTTATGTTTCATCAAAAGACTTGCTTCTTTTCCTATTTGGCTTGATGTTTTGTAATGAGATTTAAAATTGTATCTGCTTGTATAGCTTATTATAGAAGTCAGTATTGGAAGAATTGCCAATAAATCAGTAAAAATGTATCTGTTTCTGTGTGGGTTATTATCGCTGTGTACAAGATCATGTTCAGTTACATGTTCATGTTTATTTTATTTACTCTATATGCTATTCCACCGAAAGCTTGTTACTATATAAACTTGAACATGTTAGTTTATAAGACAGTGTGTAATATTATGTTAAAAAGGTATTTAATAAGCTACTCAATCAAAATAGTAAACACAAGTACAAGCCAAGAATACTTAGAATACTTAATTATACTTTTAAGTATATCACGATCAACAAGTATAGGCCAAATATACTTAGACTTTCTGTCAGTATAAGTCAAGTATACTTAAGTGCAATTTGAAGTATATTTCTGAGAAGTACATAAAAAGTAGACTGAAAGTAAACTTTCTTATTTTTAGTTTAAAAGAAGTATACTAATAGCACACTTGAATAAACTTCTTTTTCGTAAATCTCCTCCTGTGCCTCTCCGCATCCTGAGCACAGAGGGGTCCACACTAATGAATAACAGATGTGGCCACTACGTTCATACAAAGGAGTACAGCGTGCATAAGCCTTGGACTATGCAGAGAGGTCATTTTGAGGTGAACTAATCCTTTGAGTTATGGCTTGTTCACAATCACTGTAAGGAAAGGCCATGTGGTGCAAATTCCAAATCTTCATACTGCGACTCAACAACACAAAAGTTTGTTGTTTGAATTGCCATGAATTCCAGATGACCACTAGAGGTCATTGTGTCTGTTTCATGAGTCCACAAACTCTTTTCTCAAGCTTTGTCCTTTTTTATTTTTTAAACCTTCTCTTATTTTTGTTGTCATGTGACTCATTAGCTTCAGTATAAATAGCCCAGTGTTGGTCCTAGTCTTTGTCTGGCTTTGTACCTGTATGATCGTGTTTTCTGGCGAGTTATTCTGCTGTTTTATTGTTTTTCTCTTGTATCTCAACATCATTCTTTTCCTAAAATCACTAATAACTCAAAGCTTTTCAGCGCATGTATCTTGGCAATAATAGCCAACAATACAATGTATGGGTCAAAATTATCGTTTTTTCTTTTATGCCAAAAATCATTAGGATATTAACTAAAGATCATGTTCCATGAAGATATTTTGTAAATTTCCTACCGTAAATATATAAAACATTTATTTTTATGAGCGAATTCTGCACAAATTTAAAGGAGATTTTCTCAATGTTGAGATTTTTTTGCACCCTCAGATTCCAGATATTTAAATAATTGTATCTCGGTCAAATATTGACCTATCATAACAAACCATACACCAATGGAAAGCTTATTTATTCAGCTTTCATGTGATGTATAAATCACAATTTCAGAAAATTGAGCCATGTGACTGGTTTTGTGGTCCAGGGTCACATATACATAAAAAAAATATATATACGCCTGCTTACGAGGAGAGAGAGAGAAAAAAAAAACCTTGCACACCCATGATATATTTAGTCAGAATCTAGTGAGGATACAGAGTCGTAAAGATTTAAAATAAGGTTCCATGTTTTATAAAAATTTATCAGTTGAGCCCTGAGTCGAATATTTCAATTTTTCAAGTGAAAAGAATGACATCACATCCTTTAACCAAGAGGTAGTTGGAGGGGGGGGGTTGGACACTTCCAATGCAACAAGATGCACCTTCTAGCAATAAGAGAAGCAAAAGCAATAACCTCTGCATTCTGTCTCGTGATGGGTGACGAGTGAGACACACCAAAAATGGCGACTAGAGGACATGGAGATAGAGAAACATGTAGAGCCCTAGACATGAAGTCAAAAAAGAAGCTCAAAATGAGGCCAGTTTTGGGCAGCTAAAGAATGTATGGGTATGATCGGCGGGAGAAAAGGAGCATCTGGTACAGGAGTCCTCTGTTTCTGGAAACAATTTATGAAGTTTAGCTTTGGTGAGATGAATTTGATGAAAGACTTTTAGCTGAATGAGACTTAGCCGAGCACATACAGAAGTAGAATTAACTCTAGCAAGGGCCTCAGACCATAGCTCTTCCGATTACTTGATTTGCAGGTCATTTTCCCAAGGCAGGAGAGAGAGGACGTTGGTGTTCATTTCATGATCCTGAAACTTAGCTTACAACCCTTTCCACACACACAAAAATACTCAAGTAAATGTACATCATTACTACCACCTCTGAGTACACGTTACTGTAAAGTACTGTAAACTAGTTACTGGCAAGTCAAATCAAGTCCCCTTTATTTCTAATGCGCTTTATACAATACAGATTTCAAAGCAGCTTTACAGTGATAAACAGGAAAATAATGATTCAGTGATGCAAACAGTTGAATGCTTCAACAGAGCTCTAACAAGAAAATATTGTCATTGTTCAGCTGAAGTCCGTTTAGTGTTTATTTAAATCCATTCAATAACTGTGTAAAGTTAATCAATTATGAGTTCAGTTCGGCTAAAGCGGTTTAGTAGTATGATCAATTAAACTACAGCTTTAGACCACTTTGGCTATTTAGACCATTACGTTCAATATGAACAAATCATTCTCATTTTTGTGTTCTCATTCTCACTAAACCAGAGACAAAAGTGTCCCAAAATAAACAATAGTAATGGTTTATGATCTATGTATAAGTGTATCTGTAGTTGTTCATGGCCATAAGTTTTAAGGTGCACAGATATTGGCTTGCAACAGAACATTATAAAGATACATTCCCTCCACGAAAGATCTGGTAATGACTACTCTGTTTTGGGAAAACGTGTGCTTCATCTAAAACTTCAAATTATAATTTCGATGCTTGCTGAGTTGAGTCAGACCAGTGGGGATTTCTTTAAGACTGCAAGGGAAGCTCGGCTTCCCCTATAATGTCAAAAAATTAAAGGGTTAGTTCACCCAAAAATGAAAATTCTGTCAGTAATTACTCACCCTCATGTTGTTCCAACCGCGTAAGACCTTCGTTCATCTTCGGAACATAAATTAAGATATTTTTGATTAAATCTGAGTGGTGGATCACTTCTCCATAGGCTTCTAGGTGACCGAAACTTGCTGGCCCAGAAAAGTTATTAAAGAGATCGTTAATATAGTCCAAGTGACTACAGTGGCTTAATCTTAAGTATGTCAAGCGACGAGAATACTTTTTGTGCGCAAAAACAAACAAAAATAACGACTTTATTCCACTATTCATTTCCTTCTCTCTGGGCCTCGTAGTGTTTTTGCGCTGCGCGTCTGTGTTGCACGTCAACACGCATCACACACATGACCAGCTTCGGCCAATTGTGAGCCTACGTGGTGACGTGTAACACAGACGCGGTACGCAAAAACACTACGTGAACCAACTAGAGGCCCAGAAAGAAGGAAATGAATAGTGGAATAATTTTATTTTGAATATGAATAATAAACAATTTTGTTTGTTTTTGCGCACAAAAAGTATTCTCGTCGCTTGATATACTTAAGATTAAGCCACTGTAGTCACTTGGACTATATTAACGATCTCTTTAATAACTTTTCTGGGCCAGCAAGTTTCGGTCACCTAGAAGCCTATGGAGGAGTGATCCAGCTCTCAGATTTAATCAAAAATATCTTAATTTATGTTCCGAAGATGAACGAAGGTCTTACGGGGTTGGAACAACATGAGGGTGAGTAATTACTGACAGAATTTTCATTTTTGGGTGAACTAACCCTTTAATGGTCAAATATGTAGCCTGTACAGAGCCGATCCGCCCTATACGCACACTACGCAAGCTGCGTAGGGCCCCGCAAATTACTCAAGGCCCCGCCTCCCCCTCGTGTCAAAGCGGTTCAATCAAAGATTACAACATCGTTGAGAAATGAGAAAATGAAGCGGAACTATCCTTCTGGTCACGAAGAAAGAAGAAAAAACATTATGCGAGTGAATTGTGGGAACAGCAATCAGGTAGACTGAGTTTGCTTGTTTATAAACTGCAGCTGGGGAAAGATAACCGCGTCACACGTTAACATGCGTTCATATGCGCGTGCACGAAATGAAACGCGCACTTTCCAAAATAAACTACAATAGCGGGATGACAATCCTCATTATAGGCGTAGGCACACATACTTTTAAAACAAGACAATGATCATCTACTCTCCAAGTCAAGGTTAAGTTACAACTCTGCCATGCCAGATGGAAAACAATGTATTGGCTTTATAGTCTATATTGCAATTAAGATGTTGATTGACTGGACATACTGGTCAATATGGATGCACATCCATCAGTAAATAATAACCTTCAAGTATTAAGTATTGCTGTTATCATTTAAAACACAGTGACATGCTGTGGCAATTTTAGCTAGTTTTATTAATTCACAGCACAGGATGCATTTGTGATTTCAATAATTCAATTTGTTCTATTTGAAATGTGAATACTTAATATTTTACTAGTAACACTGTCTATTTCTGATATCAGGAATTACCTTTATTATATTACCTTTATAATATTATTACTCAGCAAGTAAACAAAAGCGTACGTAATAAAATACAAATTCTGATATTGGGGTTCCAATTATGCACTGAACCTTGATTAATTAACAAAGTTTTATCATTGCTTTTGTTGTCAGGATTAGTAACTTGCCATTTTGTGACATTTGGAGTTCATTTTCTATCAAATGTTATTGGCATTGTGTATTGTCTACAAGAATTGAGGTCTCTGCATTCACATTATGCTTAACATCTGACATGTAGATATGGTGTCTCACAAAATATCTATAGTATAAAGTACATGGATTTCCCAAGTAAAGCACATACCATAAATGTGTGGTATAATTTAATATTATATTGTTTGAGTGAAATGTAATGCAAAGGAAATTTCAACTAAATTGATACTACCCAACCTTTTACTAGCCAAGTTAAAATACTTTCACCTAACTTAGTTAAGTAACGTATACTTAATTCCATATGTGAAATTAACTTAAAAAATATGCGTGTGAAATAAAAAAAAAGTAAATTTTACTTATTGTTTATTTAGTGTGAGTCAGGTAGGAGGGCCCCTTAATTTTTTTTTGCTTAGGGCCCCAGGGAGGTCAGGATCGGCTCTGAGCCTGTACTATTGTGTTAAAGGAACACTATGACTTTTTGGGACTTTAGCTTATTCACCGTATCCCCCAGAGTTAGATAAGTCCACATACCTTTTTCATCTCCGTGCGTGCTGTAAGTCTGTTTGACGCACCCACCGCTAGCCTAGCTTAGCACAAAGACTGGATGTAAATGGCTACAGCTAGCATACTAATCCCAATAAGTGACAAAATAACGGCAACATTTTCCTATTTACATGTTGTGATTTGTATAGTCACAGTGTGTACAAATAACAAGGTCATTTGAGACACAGCCATTTTTTAAACGTTTAAATACTGGGAACTATTTTCTCAGAAGGCGAAGCACTGCTACTTGGGCGGAGTGATAACGCAGCACCCAAGAAGCGCCTGCCGAGAAGTACTGTATAAAGACAGTACACTTCGCTTATACAGTCAGGAGCCATCTTGGAAAAAAGTCTCGACTAGTCGAGTCACGAACCCTGTTATTATTTTTATTTATAAAATATTTTTATTTATTTATTTTCTCTATAATTTATTTTATTTATTTTCTCTGTTGCGTTCAGTGCTTTCTTCCGGAAACAACGGACCATATGAGATACCAAGTCACAGTTCATCTCACTTAGCACGGCGTTCGTGACTCGACTGGTCGAGACTGTTTTCCAAGATGGCTCCTGCCTGTATACGCGTTATGTACTGTCTTTATAAAGTATCTTCTTATTAAACTGTCTGTACATTTACAAAGTTCTCAATGCTTCGGTTTGCACATAGGGACCCTCATTATGCTACCGTGTTAGTGTGGGGCTATTTTGAGCCTTGTTAGTGGTATTAACTAGCGATTTACTTTTACTTATTCTATGCCCCATATACTAGCGTTATAAGATAATCTGTTTTTAGAGATAAAACTCTTTACATTAGATTATCATGAAAACGCATCCCAGAGAACGATCGACTCGGTAACCATGTGTTAATTACTCCTAGGCTCATTTTTCACCGGAATTGTCCTTTAACGTTACATGCGCTGACATGTTTATGTTAAAACAGGGTACATGCTACTCGTGTTTAAAACCACACACTGCTTAAAACGGTTTAATCCAACTTACCAATGTGCCAGACACATTTATTTTACAGAATATTTTCACTAATTTGTAGTTCTGCTCCGTCAGTGCTTCACAAGAATCGTTCGCCACTGGAATGCCAAAATGCGGGAAAGCAAAAAGCTGACTTGTCTCCTGAATTGTGATTTTTAAGTGCACAGGGGTGTATAATATGTTTATGTTTATGTATTTGTAATAAGAAATGTTAAGAAGTTTCATTGTAACCTTACAACGAAAAAAAAAAGAAAAGTTTTTACCATAGCACAGATGTCAACATTTGTTTTTAGTGCATGATTTTCCATAGTAAGGTAAATTACATTTTCAGGATTGTTACATCCATAACGGTACATAGGCCTAATCCTCATGAATGGGCACATGAAAATTAAAATAAAGTTATTATTTCTGTGAAGAGGCATCCCTTTATTTGTTGGGTAGCCTGCTATTGCTTATGGTTTGTGCATTTTATTTTAAAGAAGTCATACAAAGTTTTTTGTTTTTGTAACATCCATAACACGTGTATTTCCTTTTTTTAAAATAGAAAAATATGCATATTATTCTAATATTTTAAATCTATCGACAAGGGTTTAGTAAAATATAAACAGATGATTCAGTATATTGGTAACAAATACATTCTCTGAGAGTTTATATGTTACATCAATACCACATAATCTCAAATCCATTATTGCCCAGGACATGTTTTCCTTTTTAATACAGTATATTGTTAATTTTACAGCAATAAACCACACTTTCATATGTTTTTTCACTGTAAATTCTACAGTTATCACATGTTTTGTGAAATACGGTTTTATCCTGTAGCATTTATACGGTATTTTACTGTTAAATCTACAGCCATTTTTTACAGTGTACATATAATTACATATTATTAAATTTGTTCTCAATTACAATGATTTTTGTTTAAAACATGGATTTGTGTGTCATCCTAAAGACTTTTATACAGTTGTAAATGCCGTACCCAGAAAAACATGGTATTATTGGTTATTGATTTTGATTTTGTATTTTGTATTGGTTACTATTGAATTATCTATTAGAGATCATAAATGCAACAACAAATATGTGAGAAGTGTTTTCATTGATAGACTTCACTCAAAATATAATTAAATGTTACTATGTTTTCAAAGATTTTAACCTGAAAGAGGTGAAGGAAATGAGAATGAGTTATCTTTACCTTTCCAAGTCTCCCTAAAGTGAAAGGACTTATAACTTTAAGATAATAAATGACATATACCCATCTAAAGAATTCCTTAAAATCAAAATTTGATATTGGAGAAAACACTTGTCAATTTTGTGAAATTGATATTGAAATTATTGTAATTACTCAAAGTTGTTTTGGTCTCAATTGTACAGTAAAATGTCATAAATCCTCTTGAATACAAACAAATTAAGTTTGTTGTACTGAAGAAAGATTGTTCACAACACTACTTGGTCAATAACCTTTTTGATCTTGCTGAACACCATTCATAAATGCAGATTTCTGAAAATCCTCATTTTTCTTAAAAAAAAAAAAAAAAAAAAAAAAAAAAAAAGCTTTTGCTGCTTCTCTTTGTACCCCTTCAAATGAAAAAGCTACTACACTTTCGGGAAAAAAGGTACAGTTTTGTACCAAAGAAGATTCAAACCCTTGTCACTGAGGCGGCACCTTTTACCTTATAAAGAAACAAATTTGTACCATTACAGTTTGTACCTTTTGATGACATGATTTGTACCATGGACAACCAAAATGTACAAGTTTCATGGTTTAAGGAACCACCCAGTGACAGATACCTTAACTGTGTCAAATGTGTTCAATCAAGAACTATTAAAGGCCATTTTTCTATTGAATAACATACACATTCAACAACTGAACCCAAAATACATCAATTTAATATCAGAAACAATACATAGCAAATACATGAGTGTTTGAACAAACACTTTGTTCCAGGTAAACATTTATTTTTGTGTAAAGACATCTCTACAGTTTACAATGAAGATTTCCGAAATATTTTTAACAAAACTTTTCTCCATTTGCTACAACAATTCAACAAAACAATTACATTAAAATGTCACAATATGTGAACATTTTCCCATCCACAATAAAAATTCACAAACTATTCACAATACAATTTACAATTCTTTTTACCTTCCTCACAATACCCTTGCATTTACTTAACTTTAACATTTTCTAAAGCAGAACTTCAATTATGTAATGAGATGTGCACAAACCTAATGTTTTGCATGTGAGTGACTGCATATCTGGCTCCTACATACAAAAGGTCATAGACCACATAAAGGTCAAAGGTCAAGTGTCTGGTAGTCCAGTTCCTCTCCTGGCATCACACAAACCCAATCCTTCTCATGTGAAACACGAAACACATGGAAATGAGAATCAAACGATTGTGGGAGCAACAGTTTTCCAAACCGCATCTACGATGAAAACATACTTAACCTGAAAGAATAAAGGAACTTCTTCTGAATGCACATGTAACAAGGGCCCTCAACGTAGGTTGGAGCAATGGACCAGGTTCTAGGTCAGTGGAGAACAAAATATTGGCAGTAAATGAATCACAGACATCAAATAAGGAAAGTATTTGTAATTGTAAATTGAATGGTCACATACATAAAATGTAACAGAATTTGAAACAACAACAATAACAAAACAATAAAATGATACACAACGTTATGAATTCTCTGTTGTCTTTGGGTTTTCTTATCTTATTATTTTAAGATTTAAATGTTTTTTTTTTCCTCTTGAAACAACTTAATGTTATCTATTTTATCTCTGTTGATATATATCTTTAGTAAGACTTTTATTAGATTGTTCTGTATTTTTGTATTAGAGTTTGGGGTTCTTATTCTATTTTGCTTTTGGTGTTATAATTTCCTATACCGCTTTAGACAAACCAAATAATCCCTTAAACAAAATAAAAATGGTGTATTACCACAATTTTACCAAATGAAACGTTTTATCACACTGAAAGTGTAAAAGGAAATTCAATATTTATATGTGACTCACATTCGATAACATTCAATAAACAATACCCTTGTTTTTAACTCTTTGTCTGAATTGTCTCTTGAATATCGTCCAGACAGTTCCTTAAGAGGTCCAGTGGGAAAATGCACAATCAGTTCAATCCTACCAGTTCGAAGAAATGATCCAAACAGAAAAGAATGTCCTCCTAACTGAAGAAGTTGATGTCTCTAGCGCAACGAAAACCTTGTGGTACAGTGTCTTTTCCCCAGGCTCAGAAATCAGCATTCAAATCTTGGTGGCTCGCCATCTCAAATCCATGAGAGAAATTTTCCAATGAAGCAATAAACCTGACCTGTTTTACCAAAACAGTGTCATAAACACTCAATATTATTTCTTTATAACTTTGTTCTGCTTTTTAAACAGTTTAAACATCCATTTTCACTTTCATGACGAACGTGTGTTATCTCACAGGCATATTGAGAATGTGCAAATTAATATTCATTCATGGCTAAGCAAAAATGTGTTACTCAACATTTCAAAAATCATATTAACATTCAGAAAATATGTAAATAAACTTCACAACGTGCACAATATGCATAATAACATAATACATCCTTCATAGAAAATAAAACACAAATAAACTCACCAAATCCAGAGTTTTCACAGTTTTTTAAACACCCGCTTCAGATCAAAGGAGCTTCACAATCGGCTAGAATCCGCACTTAAATCAGCCATCACCATTCTAAAATGATTTATCATCGTCAACCACAAAGTTTTATAAAGTTGCTTATAACCTTATTAAATTAATTTAAACAATATAAACCTTATTAGTCCTTTCTGCATCACTCGTCTCGTGTTCAGCGCGTCTCTTGCACTTCCCGTGTCTCATCTGCTGACGTCATACGCAACTCGTGTACGTGTAATACATCACATGTTCAGTGCTATATTATAATGCATATTATTTTTATTTATACTTATTTAATTCACAATGTATATGACTAGATCGTTTCTACTTTTTAATTAAAAGTTTAACTATTAGAATATGCAATTATATTTATTTATTTTTGGCACTACATTTAACATGGGTTACACCCTCCCCTCTTTAAATCCACGCAAGTCCCTTTGCGTTGCGATGATACCTTCTAATCAGTGTTAAGACTTATATCTTAGGGTGTTTAACCGATCTGGGTTGCTCTGCTAATGTTTCAATGAATGCGGTGTTCAACCCTTGCAGAAGAGATTGAATAATAGATATCATGGGATTGCCCATCTCAGGGTAAGTCAATCTTTTGGCTCTTTGTCTCACTCTTTTGGACTTCCTTAATCTACTTCCAGCTTCACATTCATCTGACTCTGTATCTTCTTCAGGTGTTTCAGATTCAACTGGATCCACTCTGTCTCCTTCCACTGGAATACGAGGTATGGATTTTTGTTTTTGTTCTATGTTAGTGTTAGTTTCATTCTCCATTCTGGAATTAGCAGGAGCATTCAAACTTTGTTGCTCTGTTTCAGACAGGCTTATTCTCTCTTCCAACATTTCCCTTTCAGATATCACATCACTGTGCATGGAGGCTTGTCCAGAAGAAGACTGAGTTTCGGGTAAGTATGCTGGTTCAGGTAAGTATTCTTCATGTGTACCTTCAATGATGTTGGCACTGGCAAGGTTTGAATCAGGTTGCATCTGGGTAACAGGTTCAACATTTCTGAAAGGAATTTTCTTTGATGTTCTCACAACGTCAAACTCCTTAACGAATCTCACTGGAGTGGTTTTGGAATTGGGCTCAATTTCTTGCACCAGATAATCATCGTCCTCTCCATCATAATCCAGACATTGCTCTGAACTCTCTGGTTCTTCCTCATTTACATCTCTCTGAACTGTTCTCCCTCTTTGTGACTTAAGTACCATTTTCTCTTCCTCCACAGAAGGTGACAAGAAACCACAAGGCAATAATAAGTCCCTATGGAGCGTCCGCAAAGGTCCCTCCTTTCCTTCTGGTTTCACGTTGTAAACAGGAAGTTCACCAGCACGGTTCACCACAATGTATACTTCAGAGTCCCATTTATCAGCCAATTTGTGCTTCCCTCTAAGACGTACATTTCTGACAAGAACTCGATCACCCACATCAAGTGAAGACTCTATCACTCTTTTGTCATACCGTGTCTTGTTCCTTGCTGCAACCTTTGCTGCATTTTTTCTGGCAAGCTCATAACTCTCCTGCAAATTAGTTTTCAAAGTTTTCACATACTGGGAATGGAACTCATTATGGCTGTTACTCACAGGTACCCTAAAAGCGAGATCTATTGGCAACCTAGGCTGCCGGCCAAACATCAACTCATATGGAGTGAACCCTGTAGTTTCATGTTTAGTGCAATTATATGCATGCACAACAGGCTTCACATAGTCTCTCCAATGGGTTTTGTCTTTGTTTCTCAGAGTACCCAGCATACTCAACAGCGTTCGGTTGAACCGTTCAACCGGGTTTCCCCTGGGATGATACGGTGTGGTTCGGACTTTCCGAATACCAGCAATCTCACACAACTCTTTAATGGTCTTGCTCTCAAAATCAGGCCCTTGATCACTATGCAGCCTTTCAGGTACACCATAGTGCACAATGAAGTTTTCCCAAAGGCTCTTTGCGACTGTCTTGGCCTTCTGATTTGGTGTGGGGATCGCTACAGCGTACTTCGTGAAATAATCAGTTATCACCAAGATGTCCTTTGTATTGCTACGATCTGGTTCCAAAGATAGGAAATCCATACATACCAACTCAAGTGGCCTAGATACTTGAATATTCACTAATGGCGCTGCTCTCTCAGGTGGAGTCTTTCTGCACACGCACCGGTTGCATGTCTTGATCTTCACCTCCACATCTGTAGCCATCCTTGGCCAATAAAAACGGGCTCGAGCAAGATCAAGGGTTCTCTCCATACCCATATGGCCCATATTGTCATGCAGTTGCTCCATGACGGTATGCCTCAGATTCTTTGGGAGAACGAGCTGGTAAGTTGTATGTTCACCAACCACTCTTTTCCTATAGAGAATACCATCTTTCAGCTCTAACTTTTTCCATTCTCGCAGAAAAAATGGGAGTTCTGGTAATTCTTTCCTCAGTACAGGCAAGGACGGTTTCCCTGATTCCAATTGTAAAACAACTTCCTGTATTGCTGGATCAGCTCTTTGTTCATCTTTCAGCTCTTGCTCTGTCATTTGAGGAACCACTGGAAATCCTTCAAAGCATTCATAAGTCTCAGGAATCGCCTCTGAACTCACAGAAAGGGACTCAATCAGAGGGATGTAATCGCCGTCCTCAACTGTGCGTACCAGATGTTTATCGCTGATAGCTTGAACTACATCAGTGGGGAGGAAGACTGAATTCCCCTCCTCAGGTAAGTGGTGCAAGGTGAACTGACGTATGCGCTCCTGCTCCTTCTGTGATATCCCATCGTTGGTAAGCATTCCATGAGGGCGTCTTGACAATCCATCTGCATCTAGGTTACTCTTTCCCGGCCGATATTGAAGAGTGAAAGAGAATGTGGACAAGGCAGAAAGCCATCTGTAACTTGTCGCGTCCAGTTTTGCAGATGTCAACACATAAGTCAACGGATTGCTATCTGTGACCACTTTGAAATTGCTTCCATATAGGTAATCAGAAAACTTCTCCGTGACTCCCCATTTCAGGGCCAAGAACTCGAGCTTATGCGCAGGGTAATGAGCCTCACTCCTTGAAAGCCCACGGCTGGCGAAAGCAATTGCTTGCAGTTCTCCCCCTTGCTGCTGGTAAAGTGCAGCACCTAGCCCGGTGGTGCTAGCATCGGTGTGCAACTCGTATGGCAGTGTGGGGTCAGCAAATCCCAATACAGGTGCTGTGGTGAGTTTCTCTATGAGCATGTCAAAAGCCTGTTGACAACTTTCTGTCCATCTTCCTCCAAAAGGCACTTTAGGACTCAGGTAGGACGTTATCTTGCTCTTTCCTTTATAGTTCTTGCGGAGAGGTGGATATCCGACAGTCAGGTCATTTAGTGGCTTTGCGATCTTGGAGTAATCTCGGATGAAACGGCGATAATAGCCAGAAAACCCCAAGAAGGAACGTAATTCTTTGAGAGTTTTAGGACTTGGCCAGGTTTTAATAGTCTCTATTTTTTGAGGATCGGTTTCCACGCCATTCTGTGATACAATATGTCCTAAATACCTAACAGATGTCTGGAGAAATTTACACTTCTCTACTGAAAGCTTCAATCCATACTCTTTCAAACGATTTAGGACATGCAAAAGGCGGATTTCATGTTCTTCTAGTGTCTCAGAAAATATGATTAAATCATCCAAGAATACCAGAACTTCAGTGAGGTTAATATCGCCCATACACTTCTCCATAAGGCGTTGAAATGTACTGGGAGCATTCGTTATCCCCTGAGGCATTCGATTGAACTCCCAGAACCCAAGAGGACAAACAAAAGCAGTTTTGGGCTTATCCTTTTCCTCAACTTCAATCTGGTAATAGCCAGACTTAAGGTCTAACACTGAAAACCACTTAGATCCACGGAGTGCCGAAAAGGCTTCCTCGAGATTCGGCAGTGCATAAGCATCCTTTATGGTCTGTGTGTTCAATTTACGGTAGTCGATACACAGCCTCACATCACCATTCTTCTTTTTGACTACCACAATGGGTGACGAAAAGGATGATTCCGATTCCCGGATGATTCCAGCCTCAAGCAACTCTTCCAGATGTCGACGAACTGCTTCGAAGTCATCAGGATGTATGGGTCGGGCCCTGTGTTTGAAAGGAGTATTGTCATGTAGCTTGATGCTGTGCTTCACCTTGTCAGTTCGCCCAACATCGAAATCATGCATAGCAAAAACTTCTGACATGTCCCTTAACTTCTGGGAAATCCTCTCCTTCCATTCTTTGGTTAGTGGAGAGTCGCCGAAATCAAAACAGAGTTCTTTTGTAGATTTCTCTTCTCCATTGGAGGACATGTCACCCTTCTGAGGGCTCTTACTTGAAATTACTTTCTGTATGGCATGGACTTCCGCAATTACACTCTTTCCAGGAATGGTGATATCATGCTCAGTCTCATTTTTAAGCACTACAGAGACTTTACGAGATGGATGCTTAGGTAAGTCAAGAAGACAGCTTGCAACTAAAAGTCCTCCAGGAACAGAAGAATGAGAGGGGGGTTCCATCACTACCCACCTATCCGTCACTTGTCCTTTTACACTCACAACTCCCTCCATGACAAGATTCTGCCCTGCGGGTACGATAGCGGCATCAGTGGTGGGAAGTCTGACAACTCCTACATTACTGTTTACTCTCTGATTCCGTCGATATTCGATCGTTCTCACTACTGCCTTATAACCAAATGGAATGAATTTGCATACAGTGTTATTGGCTTCAAGATGCTTCCCATATGCCAAGTCTAAAGTATTGGTACCTATGAGCACTTTTGGCTGAGCAGTACCTCTTGTATCAGGAATAACCAGCGCAAGCGTTGACACTTCAACAGTACTCCCAAGAAAGTCCTCAGGGAACTTGACCCTCATTTCTACATACCCCAAATAGGGTACTTCCTGTCCATTTGCAGCCTCCACTTCCAGCAGATTCTCCAAAGGGATTATACTCAGCTCAGGCAGAGTTTGCTCATGATAGGATTTTGAGATTGTCGTCACTTGCGACCCTGTGTCCAGGAGGCAGGAACATAGTTTCCCTTCTATGTACACTTGAGCAGTACACCTGGCCCCTATCAGCCCCTTTGGGAGGCTGGCCAACTGACCTCTGCTGTCGGAAAACTCTGAACTACCCCTTCCTCCTGTGGATCCTTTGAGACTAGTTTTGCATATGGTAGCCCTTGTACGTCTCGCTACAGGGGCTAATTCCAGTTTAAAGACTCTGAGACCCCTTGGCACTGTTGGCGGTCCCACATACTCTGCCGTTCCCTCAGCTGCTTCCGTTTTTCATTCACTAAAGATGGGTTTGGATCGTTCTCGCAACCAGACACGATATGTCCATCTTCGCCACAGCGGAAACAATAACCTGGCTTAGGTCTATCTAGGGACTTTGGTAAAACAGCTGAACCAGTGGGCTTAAAGTAAGCTGGTTTGGTCTCACGGTCTTCTTTTTGCTTCTGAGGTTTTTGGGATCCAAGCTTTGTGAACTGACTCTGAAGTTCTGCAATCTGTTTCTTCAAATGGAGCACATCATCACTCTCCGTCTGTTTGGCCTTCTGCTTACTGAGCTGATTTTGAAGTTTTGTAACTTGCCGTCTTAGTTCTGCAATCTCTCTCCCCTCTGATGCCGCACCATGATCCAAGTCGAAAGAGCTTGTGGATACAACATTTGAGCTGACTTTATGTCGATGCACATTCAGATGCTGACGCATACGGCTCTCTTTGGCAGAATGTCGATTTTCTTCACTGCGCAACTGCAGAAGCAGTTCAGAAAATGAAGGTGGACTCTCTCGTTTAGCCTCGAGCTGGAGGTTTGTTATCAACGCGTCATTCCAACAGCCTCGACAGAACTGTTTTAAGAGCTGTTTATCAGCCTCAGCATTGGAAACGGCACCTCTTTTAATTGCTTTTAAGAGAGCTGCTTGTAAGCGCTGTAGGTACAAGGAAGGCTTTTCACCTGTATTTTGCAATGTGTTCAAGAATCTGGCAAAAAGATCGTCTCCATCCTCAACTGCATCAAAAGCGGAATCCAGAATGTCGAGGTATGCATTAGGTAGAGCTGTAGCACCCAGATGCCTCACAATTTCCGATGCTGGAGGTAATAAACTGTCTAATATTTTCCTCGATCGGTGCAAATCAGAAAGAGAAGGATCTTGGAGAATCAGTTCAACACTCCCTCTCCAGGCATCATAATCAACTTCAGTGGTTGGACGTGGAATTTTCCCAGAGAACACTCTAAGTCTGAAAGGTGCATGCATGTGGGAAATGCCCTCATTTTTTATTAGATGTTCAACTACCACACGCTGGATCTCGGGTGGGTTTACATCAGCCACATCGAAAGCTGACATTTTCTTTTCAAAGACCACTGAACGTACGGTCTCTGGGCTTTGACACCCTTCTGCACTTTTCCCTTCCTTGAATGAAGTAAGAGGGTCATGTGTGGGAGTGCCAGTCCCCAAGGAAAGCTTTGGTTCGTTCTCATCTGTTGCGATTTCAGCACATGATGTAGTGGCTTGAGATAACTGTTCTTGCAGAAGTTCCTCAAAAGTCTTTCCACTAATTGTAGCTAATTTCTGCAACTCAGCAAAATAACAGGCGGTAGCTTGCTTGGTTGCTGCTGGCACGTAGGCACTTGACAAGAGTGATATGACATAAGAGACATTATGAGAGCTTCTGAAAGTGTAGGGTAACACTGGCTCAAGAGTTACAAGGGCAGAACAGCTTTCATATTCTACAATAACGTCTCTGTGAAAAGGCGACTTTGGGTCATCTACTCTCAAATGTCTACTAACGTGTCCGTGCTTATTTAGGAATTCAACCAAGTCTTCGTCACACTCTGTGTCAGTCAACCCACGAACTATCACGGAGTTCGCAACTTTAACATTCTCAGTTTCAACGATATCCATGTTTCTAAGGACTAACGTGATCTCAAATTTGTATAATCTGATTTCTTTTTATTTCTTTTTTTTTTTTAGGAACCCGTTCAGGATATATTTACTACCACTGTTCTCCTGGCTGGCTCGCCAAGATTTATGTAACAAGGGCCCTCAACGTAGGTTGGAGCAATGGACCAGGTTCTAGGTCAGTGGAGAACAAAATATTGGCAGTAAATGAATCACAGACATCAAATAAGGAAAGTATTTGTAATTGTAAATTGAATGGTCACATACATAAAATGTAACAGAATTTGAAACAACAACAATAACAAAACAATAAAATGATACACAACGTTATGAATTCTCTGTTGTCTTTGGGTTTTCTTATCTTATTATTTTAAGATTTAAATGTTTTTTTTTTCCTCTTGAAACAACTTAATGTTATCTATTTTATCTCTGTTGATATATATCTTTAGTAAGACTTTTATTAGATTGTTCTGTATTTTTGTATTAGAGTTTGGGGTTCTTATTCTATTTTGCTTTTGGTGTTATAATTTCCTATACCGCTTTAGACAAACCAAATAATCCCTTAAACAAAATAAAAATGGTGTATTACCACAATTTTACCAAATGAAACGTTTTATCACACTGAAAGTGTAAAAGGAAATTCAATATTTATATGTGACTCACATTCGATAACATTCAATAAACAATACCCTTGTTTTTAACTCTTTGTCTGAATTGTCTCTTGAATATCGTCCAGACAGTTCCTTAAGAGGTCCAGTGGGAAAATGCACAATCAGTTCAATCCTACCAGTTCGAAGAAATGATCCAAACAGAAAAGAATGTCCTCCTAACTGAAGAAGTTGATGTCTCTAGCGCAACGAAAACCTTGTGGTACAGTGTCTTTTCCCCAGGCTCAGAAATCAGCATTCAAATCTTGGTGGCTCGCCATCTCAAATCCATGAGAGAAATTTTCCAATGAAGCAATAAACCTGACCTGTTTTACCAAAACAGTGTCATAAACACTCAATATTATTTCTTTATAACTTTGTTCTGCTTTTTAAACAGTTTAAACATCCATTTTCACTTTCATGACGAACGTGTGTTATCTCACAGGCATATTGAGAATGTGCAAATTAATATTCATTCATGGCTAAGCAAAAATGTGTTACTCAACATTTCAAAAATCATATTAACATTCAGAAAATATGTAAATAAACTTCACAACGTGCACAATATGCATAATAACATAATACATCCTTCATAGAAAATAAAACACAAATAAACTCACCAAATCCAGAGTTTTCACAGTTTTTTAAACACCCGCTTCAGATCAAAGGAGCTTCACAATCGGCTAGAATCCGCACTTAAATCAGCCATCACCATTCTAAAATGATTTATCATCGTCAACCACAAAGTTTTATAAAGTTGCTTATAACCTTATTAAATTAATTTAAACAATATAAACCTTATTAGTCCTTTCTGCATCACTCGTCTCGTGTTCAGCGCGTCTCTTGCACTTCCCGTGTCTCATCTGCTGACGTCATACGCAACTCGTGTACGTGTAATACATCACATGTTCAGTGCTATATTATAATGCATATTATTTTTATTTATACTTATTTAATTCACAATGTATATGACTAGATCGTTTCTACTTTTTAATTAAAAGTTTAACTATTAGAATATGCAATTATATTTATTTATTTTTGGCACTACATTTAACATGGGTTACACACAACATCAATAACAAACACATGTTTGGTGGTGTATTTTACATTATTCACACAGACCTCTTTCACACGTGGAAGTGTTTTACCTGCTAAATCTATGGCATGACAACTTTTGTGGCTTTTAAAGGATTAGTTCACCCCAAAAGGAAAATGTCCTAATAATTTACTCACCCCAATGCCATCCAAGATATCCATGTCTTTCTTTCCTCAGTGGAAGAGAAATTATGTTTTTTGAGGAAAACATTTCTGGATTTTTCATCTAACAATGGACTTCATTGATTACCATCGTTTTTAAGTCCAAATCAATGCAGTTTCAAAAGTCTTTGAAGTGTTTAAACGGGCTGTACGCGATCACAGCTGAAGAAGAGGTTGTTATCTAGTGAAACGATAGGTCATTTTCAAAAAAAATTATAATTGATAGACTTTTTACCTTCAATAGTTTGGATTGAGCTGATCAACAAAAGGACAGGGAACTACGTCATCGCGTTGAGAAGTTACGCCGGTGCCAGCAATACTATTTGAACTACTATTCATATTCATCAGAATGTTATTCATTTACTATTCATATTCATATTCACTGAATACTATTACTATATATATATAATAGCAAACAATACTATTTGAACTATCCGCCTACGTACGGTCGCATTGTAAACAGTGGGGCGGTACTTCTGCCCGGCGTCGGCGTGACCTTTCAACGTGGCTTTTCAAACGTCATGATTGGAGCGTTTGGGCTATGAATTACAGAACAAAACGACACACACACATACACATGGCGCAAACACGGAGCGGAAAAGACCCACTCGCGAAATTACTAAACAAGCTGCGCGAGAATGAAACCTGATCGCCGAACACGGAGGGGCGGGGTTCGGCAGCCGAACATTCGGTGCGTCCAGTTTCTATGGTATTTGAAGAAACACACAACATAGTGTGATATTAAGGTGTTGAACGGATTAAATGAGGGGGGATGAAATGCTCCATTCTTCCAAAATATATTCCCTCATTTACACACGCCACAGAGCATGATATGATGTTAATTGCTTAATTGAATCATGCAATATACCTGTATGAAATCTTCTGCACACTCATCCTTCTTCCACATTCAACACAGTTTTTACTTTAATTTATTTTAAGTTTTTACTGTCCATCTATCTCACTATCTGTATTGGATAGAAATACATACATGAGATAGATGGACAGATAGAAAGAGGTTGGCTCTTAAAATTAGGTTTTATTAACAAAGTTAGGGAGGAGCACGTTCAGATAATTAACACAAGTGGAGAGCACTCAGCAATCAATGGTAAGAGGTAGGGCTGAAACGATTCATCGAGTTACTCGATTAACTCGATTACAAAAATTCCTTGAGGCAAAAACTCTGCCTCGAAGCCTCGTTAAATTCCTATGACGTGCACTATACGCGCAGGGATCTGATTGTTTCACATTGTTGTTCAATGTTCAGGAAACACACCATAGCGCATGATACATTTTTAATTTAGTTGGCGCGATGGCGGAGAGTAAAGATGTCCATAAACGGCAGAGAATGTCTAAAGTTTGCCGTTTCACCAAGCGTCGCTCAAACAAGGTAACGTAGCCTAAGCCTATACATTGATGTTCGCTGATTTTAATCCCATACTGTATTTGTAGCGATGCCGTGATGCGGTTTGACTAGATGTTTAGCTTTGATGTTTTTAAGTAGTAAACGTATTCATGCATTTCTTAATGTTGGGTTTGCATCTTTTCTTTATTCCAGAGAATTTGATGTTTTGTATCAATTATCTTTGAATTGATTATGAAATTGGCATGATACATTTACCTGACATAATAAATAGTTACATTTGATTATACTAACTGACTTTGACATTATTTTCATTGAAGAGTTAAACGGAATAGTCAAACATTCGCTCATAATTAATGATCCACAGATATCAGTGCGAGCTTACAATGGGTACTGTAGATTACCGTTAGATGACACACCAAATCAATGGAAAAACGGTATTTCTCAAAAAATAAACAGCAACATTTAGAAACGATAGCCGTTGCAGAACTCTGCAGTCTTGTTAATTGAATATTTTTACTATATTTTGACTGGAAGGAAGTAAGGAACCATGGACAATGGTTTACAATGGCGAGAAGCCTACAGAATATAAAGCAATAAAAACAAGGACAAAAAAAAAATCTGATTAAATGTTGAGTAATGTAACACTTAAAGTTGAAAAAAATGAATGACAAAAGAGAAAAAACAATGCTCCAGATTGGCAGAAAAAAAAACGTGGTGCAGACACGAAATATACTTCCCATTGAAATACAGTAGATTGAAAGTCATGCTGAGTGACACGAAAAAAAAGGGGAAATTCGTGTTCACAAACACGAATCAATAGATTAAATTTCATGACTATGTCACAAACTGCCATGAGACTGGGTTGTACCAGCATAGTTTGAGGTAGATTGAGCTGTTCCTGCGTCTTGCGGAGTTCTCGTCGTCTTTGCCAGCTGTGAGAGAATGCTCCATTCATTGAACGACAGATGCCAAAAGCACAATCAGTTCTTACCTTTTCCTTTTGTAGTGAATAATTCAGTGCCACATTCAAGTTATGGCCAAAACAGTTTAGCCATGGCCATTTGAGTTCCGAATGGCCGCAACGATATTGGCCTAGTTATCAGTTGTGATGCAAGAAATTTTACTCTCTTCTGTCCCAATCACGCACGACCTCTGTCAGCGCCTCAGCCAGAACATCTGCAGTGTGGTTCTCCAGGACGAATATTGTGTCAAGACATTTTGCGTTCAGTTTCCAATCCTCTGAAATATAATGGACTGTAACGGACATGTAGGGGGTCATATTTATGCTTGACCACATGTCTGTGTTCAAAGCGCCAAAGTCAACTGATTTAAATCCTTAGTGATGATCTCACTTGTTTTGTTGTACAGATCAGGGATAGCAGTTTTGGAGAAATACTGGCGCCCCGGCAGCTCATACTGTTGGTCAAACGTATGAAGTAGTTGTTTAAAACTTTCCTTTTCAACTGTATGATAGGGAACTATCTCCTTTGCGATATACTTAAACAGCTGGTGTGCACTGGGCCCATTTTTCACTGTTTCGTTTGTACTTGGTGCTCTTTGAAAAAGCTTTGACGATGGATGGCTGAAGTGTTGGATCTTTGCCAGCTGTCACTGCAGCTTTATTGGTGCTAGTTCAGCAGCCTCAGCCGGGTGGTGAGTTCGCAAATGTACGAACAGGTTAGTTGTTTGAGACTCCGTCACGGACACAACTTTCGTGCAAAGTTTGCAGATTGCTTGTGTTATGTCCTCCAGCTCGCCATTCGCATCTGATTTAAAACCAATAAATTGCCAAATAGGTGAAGTGACATTTTGCTTGTTAACCAACTCCATCTTTGCTTGCAGAATTATTGACAATGATTCAAATTTCCAGTGCGTCATTTCCCGAGATAAAAAGTAATGTAAATTAATTAGATAATTCAATTAGTGAAATGTGTAGAAAAGTACATAAATAAGTTGAAAAATTATTAAATAAATTATGAAATAAGTAAATTATTGCCCCGCCTGCCCCCACGCGATAATATTGTGTATCGCCGATCTCACAGGCTGACGATGTGTCGATCTGAAAATGAAGCATTTCGCCCAACACTAATAGTCAACATCAACCAAACTGTCCTAAAATTGAATGTTCAGCCCTTGAATAGATACAACATGATAATAACAAATGAAAAATCTGACATGAAAAAAAAAAAAAAATCAAAGCAACGTAAAAACTATGATAATGGGAAATGACATAGCACAGTGGGAATTAAGACAATTCATGAAGGAAAATAAAAATAGAACTAAAATACCTTTTAAAATAGATCCAAATGGGTACTCGGACGCAATCTGCCAATACTGCGGACCCAATCTGCCAATTATACCTAATTAATTTAAGGCTACAGTTTAAATTAAAGCAAATATTAACACTAGGGGTGTCTCCGACTAAGGATTTACACATTCGAATCAGAATTGTCGAATCTTTCTATAGTCGACTGATAGTCGAATCATCTATGTGTGTGTGAATGGCTTGGGAGGGGCACGACACTAAGTAGTCAGCAGGTAAAACTATTTTTATTTTATTTTACACACTGCACACAGCAACAACTTTTAATAAAGCGACCAAAACTGCCTGCCAACTGACAGACGAACTGACAATGGCTTTCTTATGTAAACCTCCATGCATATCGACCATTTTTTACAGTCTATAGTATGGATGCGTATTTCGCATGCATAACCGTCTCTCTTTTGGGAACTGTGTATCCTGGCTCAAGTGTGCGCATTAATTCTTTAAAACCTTCACCATCCACAACATTCACTGGCCTCATGTCGAGCGCAATAAACTCATCAATTTTGTCTGTGATTTCTCTTTTGCTTTTCTCGGACAATGGCGGTCTCAAATCTAGCTTTCTTTGAGTTAGTTTTGGCGCAGCTCCGGTACTACTACTAAATTAACTGCCGTCATCAGTCTGATGCTGTGGGTGGATCTAGAAAAAAGACAAACATATTTTAAGTCCCAACATATGATATTACTATTCGTAAATTAAAAGCGCCATTATATATGAAAGAGTGAACTGTCTTTATTGGTAAGAAACGTACCCGTTTGGAAAGCCATGTTTGTTGTTGATGAGTGGTAGGACATGAGCTGTTGGCACAACTTGCATTTTACTTTTTTTGGATCATCTTTTACCCTTTCAAAGTGCATCCACACTTTAGATTTTCTTATTCCAGACATTAAGTAATCCCTGCCGCCAAGATGCTCCTCGTCTGTCACGGATCAGGGAAAGTGAAACTTAAATCTGACACAGGGGTGGTTGGATTTATTCACACACGTTAAAAATATTTATTGAACGCTTCTTTCTTTTCACGTTTTTTTTTTTTTTTTTTTTTTTTACAGCATTATCATAACTAGTGCAAAATGAAAGCACACATTGAACTCCGAGAAAACGCTATGCTTGAGGAAACAGTTTGTGAAAAGGCAACTACAAATGATGCCCGTGTAAGAGACTGTGAACGCATTGAATAGGATATGTTTAGTTGGTGAATAGCATAGGCTACTATTACACAGTAGTGATAACGTTAAGCGCACCAGAATGAAATATAATATTCAGAAGTAAACAGCATAGCTAACATATAGATTAAGTTAACATCCACAAATGAATAAGCATGTCGATTCAGGGAGCAGTGCAAAGTGCCCGTGCAAAATCTGTTTTTGTGTGTGTTTTTAGTAATTGTTGGTTTCTTGGTAAAGAAAACACATTTTTACTCAAATTAATCAAAATGGATTTATCACATTTTGGAACCAAATTATAATATTCAGAAGTAAACAGTGTAGCTGACTGAGTGTTTATGTCAGAATGTTTATTTTTAAACCACAACCTTCTTGGGGCTTCTTTGACCGATACAACTCTCTAATGTCAGAATGTTTATTTTTAAACCAAAACCTTTTAAAAATGATATATTTAACGATATCTTTAGCATTTCTCATCCAAACAACGTCAAACTTGGCACTGCACTTACTCGTGCCCGTAGCGAGACACTATCGGACTAACGGTTCGAGAGATATGCGGTTAACAGACACACAGACAGACATACAGACACACAGACAGACAGACAGACAGACGTTCCTGTAATTTATAGATAGATTAAAGGCTGTATAACTTAATATAACCATACAAAACCAGTAGTTCTGTGTGAAATTAGACATTGAGCACCCCCATATTGCCAAAATGGTATGATCCTCGTTTCATAACACCCGCGAAGATTCGACTGTCAGATCGGTGGTCGAATCAGGCTCCGCATATCGATGCATCGAATCTTCGACTATTCGGGGTCACCATCATGAAGGTAATATGATGCCATAAAGAATCGCATGCGCAGGGTAAGATTTGTGGAACTGTACATAAGATTGCAAGTGTAAATTAAATTTGCATGCGCAGGGTAAGATTTGTAAAGGTGTAAATCGCCTTTTAAGTGTAAGAAAAAAATATTTGCAGCATTTTACTGTTATTCGTAAGTGTAATCCATGTATTGTGAAACTGCAGCTTCATGCTAACGCAAAATAAATAGGATCTGTATTCTTCTGACTTCCATTTTTCCGCGCTTACACTTTTGGTTCGGTTTTTGCGCACAAATACGGCCAAAAGTATTGCAGGCCTATGAACAGCAATTTGCAACTGAAAGCAACAGAGTCAGGAACTGCAAAACAGATTCATTGCGTAAAATCAAACTTTGTGTAAAAAAATAAACTGTTGCAAATGTCTAAATGACTTCTTGTGTGCATGGGTCAAAAAAGTTCCCGAAATAACCAGATTTGTACAGTTGCGTCTTTCTTTTACATGCGCTTCCAGTTTTGGCACGATTCTCTCACTCACTGAGTTTTGCAAGTGCAAAGAGGAGGGCGGGTCCACCTTCTTCATGTAGCCAATCAAATGAGCTTCTCGCTGACTCTAGGTTTACTCTTATCTGACTGGTTCAATGAACACGCCAGCCACCAGAACACATCTTATTCTTCATTTGGCTCAGAAGCGTTCTCGTTGCCAAAATGATACTTTTTTCTATTTAGCACCAAAAAGGGTTCTGCTATTGTTACAAGCTGAAGAACCCTAATTTGGTACCGTTTAGAAGCATTTTTCATGGCTCCACCGGAGACCCTCTGATGTGCAGCTCCACCGTTTATATATTATTTCTATAACTGTATCCACTGTATGTCCGAGTGATTTCACTGTATTCCTCCTTTTGATTCTAAACTGAACTCAAATGGCACTGAGAATTGGATAATAGACCAACATAAATGACTTAATTGGGGAACTTGAGAGATGAAACCATGCTGATGGCTTGGGTCTGTTGGAGTAGTGAGTTTGATGTGATTAAACTCAAGGTTCTGTGGGGTGTGGACTGGACTGACTCCATTCCTAGAGCTTCCCAACAAATCTTTGGGGTTTGGACTGATGTGGCAGTGAACCCGAGGTTACCCCGTGAGTCAGTCCTAGAGCTCCCCCTGTCCGATTTTAGGGGGAAATCGGGTCCATCGGAGACGTCCAATAGATTTCTTAGGCGCACTGAAAGAACACCACAGACACAGTGTAATCACCATGGTAAAATCTCACAGTAAAACTGGGAGTTGTGAAAAATATACACCGGTGTTTTGCCAGATGAGAAGTTTATCTATTTATCATGTTTTTACTCTTTTAATTCATTTTATAACTGTTTATAACTGTTAATTTTCCTTGCTTTTATTGTGTGATTATTTTAGTTCCTTTCTGTGTAAAGCACTTTGAATTGCCATAGTGTATGAAATGTGCTATATAAATAAACTTGCCTTGCCTTCAGTGCCAGCGACTCCGCTCAGTACCTCCGGTCTTCCGTCTTTGGATCCACCAGCTCAGTCTCCGTCGCTCGTCACCCAGAAGTCCACAGCCTTGCCAGCAACATCTGGGCCCGTCCCTCAATGGACTCTGCCGTGGGCTGTCGGCTCTGGGATGCTCTGGGTCTGTGTCATCGGCCAACCACCATGTTCACCACCAGGGGTTCGGGTATCATCATCCCGCCTTGTCTGCGCTCACCACTCCTTCACCATCACCTCGCCCTCCTCCAAAACCCAATATGTTACCACTATGTTCTGTAAGTTTCTGTTTTCAAGGACCTGCAGTTTGTTTTAATTTGTCACGTGTCTTTGGTTATGGTCATTATTAGATCATTTGGTTTCCATGAATTATCTCGTTTGTGTTTATTTTGTTCCCTTGGATTCATTCTCTGTGCGATCACCGTTTTGTTTAGTTATGTTTGTCTTTGCCTGCCTGAGGTATTGTGATTAAACTTTGAGTGTTATGAACTTGATCTTTCTGTCTTCGCCATCCTGCCTGAAACACCACTGTGACATTGGACTGTATATACATTTGGCTCTACACCACTTTCTTCATCATTGTATTTGAGTTAACATTTATTTCGAGTAAGGAAAATAATTGATATGAACTGATGACAGTATGAATGATCATGAATGTGACAAGAGATCAGCAGAATGAAACACAGAGACGATCTCCTGATAGTGTGCTTTATTTTTCCACACAGTCTGACACTAAATGAATTATGCAGATCAGCGACGGTACACACACTCACAGTATCGCTGTTAAACACAGATGATCACAGTGTAATTCCAGTCTTTCAGGAGCTTCAGAGCTCAATCTGCTGCCTTCATCACCACAACATCTTCTTATGAAATGTAGGTGTTTTATCCTTTATTAGATCTCCATGAGCACAACAGCTTTATATGACAGGAGCGACACACACACACACACCCACACACACACACACACACCCACACACACACACACCAGCCTCTGTGCCTCAGCTCACACTGAAACATCTCTATCATGAACATGACAAAGTCAAGATGATATTTGTGTGTGCTTATAATCAAAGACACACAGAAGGTGTTCAGGGTCAATATGACAGACTGAAATGTGTGAAATATTTCTGATCGTAACGAATCCTCTTGAGATTAGACAGAATCAGCTGGAAGGAAGACATCTGATATCAGCGAGTGTTTGTTTCAGTCTCAACAAGCTTTGATTCTCAGTAGAGACTGTAGTTTCAGACTCTGCTTTATTCAGTCTTTCTTGGAATATTATTATTTATCACAAACTCTGTGCTTTTACTTCACGACAACTGACTTTCAGGACGTTATGAACAGGGATCGTCTTGTTTTCTGCAGGAACAAGACGACACAAGAAGATGGAAACCAATCTCTGATGGAAACATTAATGACACAGAATCGTAGGTGAAATTCACAACATTGTATGTCACATGATGTAATCTCTGGATAATCCTGAATCGATTAGAAGACCATATTTCAGACTCATAAGAATCGACTCAAATGTCACATCAGCTGAGAAACTGAGCTTCTCCAAACACTGAATCAACTGAACTAATAGTTTGACAGAATGATCCGATGTCATACCTTATTAATCAAATACGTGTATGTTTGTTCAGAGGGAAAAGACTTGAAGATAAAGAAGACCAAAGCAGAGAAGTGCAGTGATGAAGAAATGCATTTAGAACAATGACATCTGTCAAGCTGACACTGCTGTAACAGTGGATATCAATTAGAGCTTAGATTCTCTGCCCGAGCCCGAGCCCGGACTCGACCCGACCCGATATTTCCCGCCACTGTATTCGGGCCGGGTCGGGTCGGGCCCTTGATAGGCTAAAGCACGTTACGTGTCATGCGCAGCGTCTCGTCCACTCTCACTCGCAGTCTCGCACGCGTGACGCATCACACCTGCTGTGCGTGCTGTAGGCTACTATTCTGCTGCTTAAGTGCAACATGGAGCTTGAAGAAGCAAAGAAAAAAATTTAAACAGAAGAAATAACTTTGAGCAAGTTTGGAGGAAAATCGGAGGTATGGAAACATTTTAAACTAGTCGTGCGGAGTGACAATATGTGTTGGCTTTGTCTCGTGCATTAAATGCGGCACGATGCTCGCCTGTGACAGCAAAAAAACGGGGACTTCGACGATGAACAGACACATGAAGCAGGCTTGCCATGGCAGAAATTATGATAGTAGTCAGCCTCAGGCCTCAATGTCCTCTTTTGTTACTTTTCTGATCCATTCAATTATTTCTGAATAAACAATGCAGTTTACATGCTTCTTCCTTGTCGCATTATTCATAAGATAAATAAATGCACGCACATGAACTTGATAAATGTTACAGATATGTTTACTATGCACAAACAAATGCCTTTCCTTTACATGTGCAAAATTCAGAATTAAATGAATGTGCTGCAATTTGTACAAAAAGAGTGTCTGTAGTAACCTACGTGTTTTAGCTATTAAATTAGCACATTTAGTTTCAAGTTTGTTAAGTTTCGTTTTGAAGAAAGCTTTTCTTTAAAGTGAATTTCGTTTTGTATAAATTGTATCTTAATTTTAATACATACCAATTGCCTGGATTTAATACATAAAAAGCAATAGGCCTATAGCAGACAATATAATCATGACATGCAATCGCCGGCGCGTCGCGGTCACTTACAGTACACCGTTTGAAACTCGTAACACACGCTGTCACCGAATTTACAAATCTTGCTTGTTGCTCACACACATATTATGTTGAAATAACAATATGTTGTAGTAACATTATTAATCTTTAAGAATATTTGATTGAATGCTGAATGTTGTGTGTTTGTTCAATTTAATAAAATTAAAACTTTAATTGTGATAATTAAAATAACTGAATATTTAATATTGAGTGGGCAATTTTTGCTCATTTATTAATAGTATTTATATAATATATATAACTGCGCAGCTCCCCCCTGTAGCTTAAATGATCTAGCACAGCAGCACCTGCGTTAAAAAATATTCTGGCGCCGCCCCTGGTTATAACGGCCCACATATGGTCGGGTTTAAATCGGGCTCGGGCTCATAATTACAGTGAATGTGTCGGGCCGGGCCGGGCTCGGACACAACGTGCTCGGGCTCGGGTAGGGTCGGGCTTGATTTGTTGGGCCCGATCTAAGCTCTAATATCAATAATGGGGATCATCTTTCAGGAAGATCACCAGGGCTTTGAAATCAGGCCATAGAGCAACAATAATTTTTTTTTTAAAAAATAATACCGGAAAAAGCTTAAAAGGAGAAGTGAGAATATGGTTATGTAATGTGAGTAAGTGTAAGAACAGTGTCAATAGTGTGAGTCTCGCACTGAATGTCTGAGAGTTGGCAGCCCTGGCACTAGACTAGATTTGGAATTAAACTTTAATCCCCAAATCACAGAAGCGAACACCATATGAGATGCCATGAGATCTCTTATTTATTATTATTATCTTATTAATCAAATACGTGTATGTTTGTTCAGAGGGAGAAGACTTGAAGATAAAGAAGACCAACGCAGAGAAGTGCAGTGATGAAGAAATGCATTTAAAGAGAATCCGTTACATTCAGACTGTGATTCATATGGACATTTCTGTATAATGTCATTGATCTTGACTTATAATATTATGGCCAATATTTCTGGATTTAATTGAAGGTTTGAGAATGCTACTTCTCTTGAAGTTTCTCGAAAGCAGAAGACTTTGCTGACTGACTGAATTCACAAACTCTCTACTTGCTCTACTTAGCGCTCTTGATAAATGTCCACAGGCCGACTCTCATCACTTAATTCAGAATATAAACCATTCCTGGAGACACTTGATGTGACTGATGTCTGGAGATGGACGTGGTTTATTTGTTGTTGATATCTGAGGTAAAGCTGTGGTAAAGTATGCAAACATCACGTGAGCGTCACTACGGGAAGCAGAAAGTGTCTTCAGACTTCACGTCTCTGTTTTCAGCGACTCTCGCTGATCGGTTACATCAGCCGATGTCCAACACACCTAACATGACACATTCACAAGAGGAGCACATGGCAAGAACACATGAGGGAAAAGGGAATCACATGACAGGGACCATGACTTTCGGTAAATGACTAAATTAAAGACATGAAACATGAAAGTGAAAACAAAACCCAAAGCAGCGTGACTTTTTTCCTTCAATTATCTACAGTCTTCTGCAATGCCCTCCAAATCTCTTGAAGCCTGACAGTGCACTTGGAGAGCCAAATAAGAGGCACAGAGACCAGATAGCTGCTCAGTTGTTTCTCAGTTTAATACAGTTGGACAGAGGATATGTGTGTCAATACACGCGTTAGCCTGTTTTCTGCTTGTGTCAAAGTTGCAGCAGGAAAATCATAAAGAGGAAGAGAAAGTGTATACAGCGCACAGAATGCAAACTCAAACAGGGTGACAGAGAGCCAAAACATTTTTTACACGGGAACAAATATCACATCACGGTAAGTCTTTCATTAATCTTCAGGATTATAATGATATCGAGCTCTAGGGATTCTGCTTTTAGTTTAGATTAATTTACAGACTCTTTACAATCTGAAATATACAGAGGTGGAAAGTAAACATGTAAATGTTCAACACTTCTGCTCTTCTGTAGGCCAGGCGTTGATTCACAGACGATCAGCTTTAGTGAGAAGATCGATTATGACAAACAGATGTATTTTTGATGGCTACAGAAAATCTATACTCTCCAATTAAAGTGTCTGGATTGTGATATTTAAAGGAAGAAGGCATAAGGCAGTAAATAAATTATTTAATGTTTTTATTTCACCTATGTGAAAATGCTCAATAATAATAATAATAAACTAGATTAAAGTTTGTTGAGACAACCTTTAATTTGGCTTGACAAAGTTTGGACCAGAAAGTTTGAAGAAGTTTATAGTAGTTTGAAGTTTAAATTAGTTTGAAGTTTAAAGGAGCTGTATGTAGTTTTCAGAGACCTCTAGCGGTGATGAGCGAGCACTGTGAGTACCGGCCAGACAGACGCAACACACCGGAGAAAGCATCACACAACATCCTGGAAACTAAGGTAAACTCCCACTGCAACGTTACAATAATAGACTACTTTTATCAGCTTGACGTTGAACTAATGCTCCATGTTCGTACCATGATAAGTATGGAACCCTATCAACCGTGCCGAATTTTGCCACTGCAAGCACCACTTCACATTGTCTTCAGGAAATATACATTCTAGGTTTGTAGATAAGGTTTCTCCATGATTCAAATGCCCTGCCGATGTTGAGACGTTTTTTTTCACTCGAAGTTCATCCGATTCACGTCTGGCCTTACGAGCTTCAGCAGAAAAAAACGTTTTTTTGTTTTTTATCAATATGTGGAGTTTGTGTTGGAGTCTGTGTTGTGCTGGGAGCAGGTCGTTTCTTAGTGTTATCAGACATGTCATAAAATGCATAAGTCATAAGTTGCAGTGTCGTCGCTGTTGAGTGCAAAGTCAGTAGACGAGGCGAGAGGCTCGTGAGCGCGCGTGCAGGTCACGTCACTGGATTTTGCGGTAAATCCGACCCGGCACCTTCACATAAAAATAAGAATACTTGCTTTCAGATGTAATAGCAAAACCCGCAAAGTGGATCATTTTAATGTGTGATTACAACCCCTTCACACACAGGCAATAAAAAAAGGATTCGTTTTAGTAGAAAAACTACATACAGCACCTTTAATTGTTTAAAGTAGTTTAAAGTATAGTTTGAAGTAGTTTAAAGTTTGATAGATAGATAGATAGATAGAGGAAGTATTTGCAAGCTCTCCCACTTGGAAATCATGGAGGGGTCTGAAATTGTCATCGTAGGTGTATGTCCACTGTGAAAGACATAATCTAAAAAAAAAAAAAATCCAGAAATCACAATATATGATTTTTTAACTATTTATTTGTATGATACAGCTGCACATAAGTATTTGAACACCTGTCTATCAGCTAGAATTCTGACCCTGAAAGAACTGTTAGTCTGCCTTTAAAATGTCCACCTCCACTCCATTTATTATCCTAAATTAGATGCACCTGTTTGAGGTCGTTAGCTGCATAAAGACACCTGTCCACCCCATACAATCAGTAAGAATCCAACTACTAACATGGCCAAGACCAAAGAGCTGTCCAAAGACACTAGAGACAAAATTGTACACCTCCACAAGGCTGGAAAGGGCTACGGGGAAATTGCCAAGCAGCTTGGTGAAAAAAGGTCCACTGTTGGAGCAATCATTAGAAAATGGAAGAAGCTAAACATGACTGTCAATCTCCCTCGGACTGGGGCTCCATGCAAGATCTCACCTCGTGGGGTCTCAATGATCCTAAGAAAGGTGAGAAATCAGCCCAGAACTACACGGGAGGAGCTGGTCAATCACCTGAAAAGAGCTGGGACCACCGTTTCCAAGGTTACTGTTTGGTAATACACTAAGACGTCATGGTTTGAAATCATGCATGGCACGGAAGGTTCCCCTGCTTAAACCAGCACATGTCAAGGCCCGTCTTAAGTTTGCCAATGACCATTTGGATGATCCAGAGGAGTCATGGGAGAAAGTCATGTGGTCAGATGAGACCAAAATAAAACTTTTTGGTCATAATTCCACTAAACGTGTTTGGAGGAAGAAGAATGATGAGTACCATCCCAAGAACACCATCCCTACTCTGAAGCATGGGGGTGGTAGCATCATGCTTTGGAGGTGTTTTTCTGCACATGGGACAGGGCGACTTCACTGTATTAAGGAGAGGATGACCGGGGCCATGTATTGCGAGATTTTGGGGAACAACCTCCTTCCTTCAGTTAGAGCATTGAAGATGGGTCGAGGCTGGGTCTTCCAACATGACAATGACCCGAAGCACACAGCCAGGATAACCAAGGAGTGGCTCTGTAAGAAGCATATCAAGGTTCTGGCGTGGCCTAGCTAGTCTCCAGACCTAAATCCAATAGAGAATCTTTGGAGGGAGCTCAAACTCCGTGTTTCTCAGGCCCCGTTTACACGTACATGGTTATTTAGAAAAACTGAGACATTTATCTTCGTTTGCACCCTTCGTTTACACGCAAACAGAGGATTCGCCAATGAAACCGATTCTTTCGAAAAACTCCGGCCAGAGTGGAGATTTTGAAAATCTTCGTTTGCCCGTTTGCATGTAAACTGAGAAAAACTGAGTTTTAGGCAGCGACGTCACAGAATGTGACTATTTTCGGGATTCTGATTGGCTAAGGTGGGCTTGAGCTTCTCGTTACACTGCCACCTACAGGTTTGGCATGCTCTTGACAGCATATACACAGGTTCGTGTGCACAATGTTATTTTTGAAAACAAAGAGGGGCAGAGGTGGGTAGAGTATCCAAAAACTGTACTCAAGTAAAAGTACAAGTACTTATAGAAATATTTACTCAAAGTAAACGTAAAAGTAATAATCTTAATAGTTACTTGAGTAAGAGTAAAAAAGTATCCAATGAAAAAACTACTCAAGTAGTGAGTAACTAGTTACTATATATATATATATATATATATATATATATATATTTATGAAGACTTCATGATGCAAAAGCCTCTGAGTGCCATCTGAAATTTTCTTCTAAAACAATCATTTGTATCAAGCTCGTATATTTAAGTTCAGCAATTTCAATTTAATTACAATTAATAGGTAGGCTACTTTTCATTGCCATTTAAGTGTGAACATAAACATACAAGCTTGTTAAAAATGCTCTTTTAGAAGAAAATTTCAGATGGTACTTAGAGGCTTTTGCCTCTTAAGTCGTCATATATATATAATTATATTATTTAGATTTTGTTTATTTAAATTACTATTATTATCAGCTATCTTTGCAACAAAAACAGAAGAGAGACGTGCATTATTTGTGCCATCTGTATAGCTCGAAAATCATTGCCTGTCCTCTGGTTTGTATAATAGTAACTTATACATTTGGATTATTAGACAATATCGAAATAAAGTGAATCTGCAGAGTGTTGCATTTAAAGGCGTATTGACAGAGAAGAGTTAAATACTCTTCACATGTGCTCGCGCTCATGACTGCTACTGAACATCTGAACACAAAAAAACCCAAATGAAAGTACATCGACGGATCTTCTTCTGACTGTTCTCCAAAATATAATCAAATGTATATTTCTGCAAGCATGTTTAAACTGGTTAACTGTGTCTATGGCAGGCAAAGGCATTCGTTTTCAAGTCGAGTTCGCACGCCACTGCGCAACAATAGACACAATACCGCGGGATGGCGGGTGTTCATAAACTGTGAACAATGGTAGCTTTATTTAATGTAAATTAATGTATATGTCCAAAAAACAGTAATGTCATACTTTCTAATATCGTGGCGTAATAATCTGTTTGGTTGTAAAATGTATTACCTGAAATGAAATGAAATCGAATATATCGTCCTGACTCCTGTGGAATCATTCATTCACAGACAGCTTACGAAGATGTTCAACTAATAAAGATCTTCATCGCTGGCAAAAATATGATGCATTTGAAGATTTGCTCTCACTTGACTGTACTGTATGGTCCACTGCCACTTCATCTAACGCTCTTGATGTGCTTAAATCTTCCTGTTACGACTCCGAGTCCAGTGTGAATTGAAATCGCTTCAGATGATTCAGTGCGTGCAGGGAACTGAACAGAATCATTCAAACTGATTCGCGAACCGATTTAGACAGATCTGCCAACTTGTTTGATGAAGTCTTTGAACAGAATCGACTCAAAAGAGTCATTCATTTGTGAATTGAGCATCGCTCAAGTCCAGAAAAAAAGATACAGCGCGCTTGGAATAAACTAAGCATTTAACAACACATATTGCATTAAAATAAAGTAACGAGAGGAACGTCGCCCAATGTAACGAAGTAAAAGTACAGTTTTTTCATTATAAATGTACTCGAGTAAAAGTAAAAAGTACCCACATTCAAATCTACTCTTAAAAGTAAAATTTTTCTAAAAAAGTACTCAAGTAAATGTAAGGAAGTAAATGTACTTCGTTACTACCCACCTCTGAAGAGGGGTGAAATGTCCGTTTATGAAAATAGCCATCCACGTGTAAACGTAGCCTCAGTGACAGCCCAGAAACCTGACTGATCTAGAGAAGATCTGTGTGGAGGAGTGGGCCAAAATCCCTCCTGCAGTGTGTGCAAACCTGGTGAAAAACTACAGGAAACGTTTGACCTCTGTAATTGCAAACAAAGGCTACTGTACCAAATATTAACATTGATTTTCTCAGGTGTTCAAATACTTATTTGCAGCTGTATCATACAAATAAATAGTTAAAAAATCATACATTGTGATTTCTGGATTTTTTTTTTAGATTATGTCTTTCACAGTGGACATGCACCTACGATGACAATTTCAGACCCCTCCATGATTTCTAAGTGGGAGAACTTGCAAAATAGCAGGGTGTTCAAATACTTATTTTCCTCACTGTAGATAGATAGATGGAGCAACCTCGGTTGCTGGGCTGTTCTGGGTGGTTGCTATGGTGTTCTAGGCGGTTGCTTATGTACAGTATTTTGGCTGGTTGCTAGGGTGTTGCTATTGCTTGGGTGTCCCTATTTTCCTGAACTGCTTTTACATGCCCTTCACTCAAAGCATTCCTGATTTTGGATCCTCCTCCTTCCTAATGTTATATTCAGCCCACGCATCACCTTTACAGACCAAAAAAACTTTACAGTCTAAAAAAATATGATAAAAGTTAAATAGTTAATGATGGTTAAGTATATTTTGTTTTTCTTTTTCTTTGTTTGTGTTAACCTCTCTGTTTTGTTAAAATTAGCATTTGCTATGTGTGCCATAAAGCTGGGTTCTTTAAACATCAATGGTACCAGAGAGGATGCAAAGAGAGTTTCCCTTATCAGTTTGTTTAAAGTTAAGGAATTAAATGTCATTTGTTTTACAAGAAACGCACGCATAGCACCGTTGAAAATGAAACTGCTGGAAGAAAAATTGGGATGGGGAAGTTGTTCTCAGTGAGTCATAAGAGTAGTAACAGTGGTGGAGTTGGTATCCTGTTTTCTAGAGATTTTTTACCCATTTCTTGTGTTACTGAAGAAATCATTGAAGGTTGCTTGTTAAAAATACAAGCTGTATTTTAAAGTGAAAAATGACTTTCATCAATGTTTATGCTCCAACTGTAGGCACAGAAAGGGTGGTCTTTTTAAACTCTCTAAATACTGTAATAAGTAACTGTAGCGATGATGGATACATGTTCCTAGGTGGTGATTTTAACTGCACTGAGAATGCAACTCTAGACAGAAACCACCAAGAACCACATGGAGCCAGTAAGAATTGTCTTGTTAAAATGATTTATGTGATGTTTGGAGGCTTTTTCATACTACTCAGTGTTAACCCCCTGAGGTCGACAATCGCGCCGGCGCGATAGGCTCGCTTTTTTTCAGTTCAGTTCAAAAGAAATTAATTTTGCTCTGTTGACTTTGATATTACAAGCAAGTTTCATACATCAATCGATTCTGTTAAATGTGTATTATTTTTGTGTATACTCACAATAAAAACAAAGTGTTGTGCTTTTTGCCAAATAAAGACAAATAAACGTGATGCGAGTTCTGCCTTCTCTCTGTCAGTGAAGACCATTCTGAAACGCGTCCGAAAATGAACTGTAACTCAGCGAATACTCAGTCAAACAGGCATACAGACACACAGGCATGAAGCTTGAATTCTCTTCTTTTAAATGAGGTAATTTATATAAAAAACAAATATTCTCATCTTGTGAAATCTGTATTAAAAGAGAGCGATTCCAGTCGAGCTAATTAGAGCTCAGCCCACGGAGAGCGCGTGCTATTCAAACGCAAATTACTGAGGCAATCCAAGCAAACCTGTGAACGCCCCCATATCAGCTTGAGAAAAAAAAAATTTAATCATATCATTGTAGCCTACGTGTTTACACCATCTGGCAGCGCTGTGAGGAATAATAATAATGGAAAATCTACCTCAGAGTGCGGGTATTGCAGGAGCGAGGATCCGAATATGTAGTACGTTTTTTTTCCTTCTCAAGTTAATCGCGTTTCTGTGAATGAATGAACGGCAGCCGCAGAGATGCGCGCTGTTTATCACAGCTCGAAAAAAGACAGTTTAAATTTAAATTGCGTCTCTGTGTGAATGAATGATGATGTTTTAGCAAACTGTATTGCTATACTGAGTTGAGTAAAAATCGACAGAAATATGTTGAAATAAAATGTAGGCTATTTGTATAAGCAACGTATTAAACTGAAAATTAACATTTATATGCCCTAATATTTCATAAAAACAACGTTACAGTCAGGCGTTTCTGTTTGTGAATGAATGTTTCGGTTTTAGCAAACTGTATTGCTATACTGAGTAAAAATCGACTGAAATATGTTGAAATAAAATGTATTTGTATAAGCAACGTATTAAACTGCAAATTAACATTTATATTTCTTATAATAAAAACGAAAGACCTATGTTACAGACATATGAAAGACAACATTTCGTTGATTAGTTTTGGATAGATTATACATTTTTACTGTAAAATATCTGCCACCTCAAATAAGCTTTTGTTTGCCAATTTTTTATCATGTTAAATATAGTATGTTTTGTCAAAAATAAAGTAATCAAATAATCAATCAAATCCTTAACTTTGAAATATGTATGATAAAATGTATACTTTAGTTTTTACAAAGAAAGATTACACTTGAATTGTTGTTGTAATTGTAACCTTTTTAATAAAAAAATATATTTACAAGGTAGATGTAAACAAACTATTAAAAGGTAAATATAAGCCTTTTCTTTAAATAATTTTTATTGTGTTTTATTAGTGACAAATTTGGGGAGAGGATAAATATTCCAAACTGAAAATACAGTATGAGAATTAACTGCACAATTACTAGACATGTTTTCCTTGGATATTATAGGCCAAATTGCAAGCACAATATGTGGAAAAATAAAAAAGAATTGACATGCTTCCAACTGTTGCTCTTGCATTCTTGTGGCTCAGTGACTCACCTGAATGAATGGCTAATTAAGTAATGCAGGCCCCATTGTCTCCTCAGGTGTGAACCACTAAATGTGCATGATCGTTGACGCCCACTCCGCATATTGCCTTTCCAAACAGAAAGTGCTTTGCAAAATTCAAATCAATGTATTGTGTTATGTGAATGATAAGGCAGGGTGATTTTCACATCATTTTGAAGAAAAAACACTAGGCAATGACATCCATTAGACAAAAGTCTTATTGGCACATATTTAGAATGTGTTTTATGGCCTTATTTCAAAAACTTTAGTTTTTAGTTTTTTCAATAACCATGCATAAACATTATTCTCTCAAAAATGCAGACATGTACATTCTTGTTGCTCACATATTATGGTAGCCCTGTTTGTGCTAAATAGTGTGTAATATTTTTTGCCATTAATATGTTTATAAGCAACTGAAAAAAGCACAAATGTCAGGGCATGTCAGAACATCTCAAGGACCCCAAAAACACCTTAGACCCGAGAGGGTTAATATACTTGGACTTATGTTTGGCAGTTTGTGACTTTGCGAGATAAACATAAGGTAGCACTGGTATTCCAAAACATTCAGTGGCACATGCCAATCAAAAACAGACGTGACACAAATAACACGTTTGAAAAAATATTACTGACTTTAATGCATTTAAATTATATATAAAATATCCCAAAATTAGGCTATTTACTTTTTGTAAATAGTGTCACAATTACGTCAGTATAGACGTTGATTCATCTGTCAGTCACTACTGGAGGTGTCACAAGTTCACAACATACGGTGACATGTTCTGCAACTCTGTAGCTGTGTCCCAATGTGAAGGCTGCATCCTCCGAAGGCCGTATTCGAAGGCCGGTTGCATCATCGCTGCGCGACGAAACGTCACAGCGGCGCGACGAAGGATGTCCCAATTCAAAGGCTGCACACTTCGGAGGTCGCATTTGAAGGCCGACTGCGTCACCGCGGCGCGATGAAGGCTGTCCCAATTCAATACTGCATCCTTCGAAGGCCGTATTTGAAGGCCGGTTGCGTCATCGCGGCGCGACGAAGGCTAAAGCGACGCCAAATCCACCCTTCGTTTCCCCGTGAAAGGAAGGATACATAAATGGACACTTAGCGGACTATCCTACCCTATCCTACCCCATAAGGCGCGCCAGTGACGACAGCATTTTTATTAAAAAAAAAAAAAAGACGGCCGAGAGTTCGGTGGCGGACGGCAAATTCACATTTAAATGTAAGTATTATGTTTTCATTTACTCAAATAGCTAGTGAAACCTGAGTTAAAAGCCACAAGTTTTTCTTTCTTATAAACTTCATCTTAACTCCTTCGTAACCATTGCGTGGCTTCATTTGTCAGGTGGTCTGAGGCAAAACTTGTGCTAATAGTTTAATAATTGTTTCAGGAGGCAAGGAGTCTAGTCTAACTTGTGTGAATAAGAAATATCGCTCACCCCATAAAGCCCACAAACAAAAGTAAAGCAGTAGATAAGGCAATGGGGTTTCACTTTTATGTGTTTTTGTAGTGATGTCATGGAAGCTGTCTACAAAGGTTTTAACCACATTGGAGTATCCATAAATATGATTTCTGAATATGAATATGATTTTAAAAATACAAAGTAAGAAAGTTTTGAGATCACATCTTTGCTGAAATGTATTGTTATGTTGTTGTTAACCAGCGCATGGTTAAAATCATGGTTAATCTGGGACAGGTGAGGGTGTGAGTGGGAAACCCACTGCTGAAACTTGGCCCTGGTTTGTACTCATGGATGAGGTGTTGGGACAGAGGCATTGCACCAACCCCCCGTCCTCATTGCCTCAATCCCTGAGGACACACCAGGGCCAAGTTCAGCAGTGTGTGACCAAGAAGAGGAGGAGCCAGGGGTAGTAGCAGCAGCATCAGCACCAGCACCAGCACCAGCACCAGCACCAGCACCACGAAGAAGGCGAGACAGAGAGGACGAGTTTTTGGACTTGATTAGAGAAGACATGGGACTGCAGAGGCGAGGAGAGCACAGGAGAGGATGGACTGAGGATGATTGAGAAATATATATATATATATTCTTGTTTAACTTTTTTTCACTTATATTTTTTAAAAGGAAAAAAAATCTGGACATTTATTTATTTTTATGCAACTTTAAATGTGTAAATAAAAGAGAATTCATTGCTGTCACATGCCTGTCCTGTCTCGTGTAGCACATGTGGTGTTTGTGTTCTGTCTCTGTGTTGACCCCACCCTCCTTGTTCTCTCATTATTGGTTTCATTTGCCCCACCTGTTGTTCCCTTATCACCTGCCTGATTTGTCCCTTTTATAAGTTCCTTTGTGTTTGCAGTCTGTGTCGGATCGTTGTCTTGTACACGTCTCCTGTTCGCCCGTGACCCTTTTTGGTATGTTCATTTTTGAAGTTGTTGTTGTTTTGTATTAAGTTATGTTTTCCCCCTCGTGGGTTTTGTTTTGTGTTTATTGTTTCTTTTGTAATAAATATCATTATTCCTTTGCATTTGAGTCCTCCCTTAGTTTTCTTTAGTTAACGTGACAGACCGATCCGACCATGTCAAGGACTCAGCAAAGGATTTCAAGTCATCCACCAGCCCCCTCTGTCTTGTGCCCCCAATACGAACGTATTATCCGTTTTCAGGCACTAAGTTCCCTCCGCCAACAAGGGACTGATTTGAGGAAGTTCGCGGCCGAATTCCTTAGAGCGGCGGAGGGATTACTACTTAATGAAGGGCCTCTTAAGGACCTTTTCTTTTATGCTCTCAATGAGCCCATGGACTGGTTACTCAGGAGGGCGTATGAAAAGAGTACCTTTGAGGCAATGGTGGAGGGTCTCGCTCGCTTGCAGGAGCGAGAGGCCAGGAAGAGGGTCTCAGTTCCGGCGGTCCCTGTTCCGGTGGTCCCGAGTCCAGTGGTCCCAGTTCCGGTGGTCCCAGTTCCGGTGGTCCCAGTTCCGTTGGTCCCAAGTCCAGTGGTCCCAGTTCCGGTGGTCCCAAAACGGAGGAGGAGAAGGAAGACTCCCTCCGTGACAGTCCCGGTGGTCCCAGTTCCGGTGGTCTCAGTTCCGGTGGTCCCGAGTCCGGTGGCTCCTAACACGGAGACCATCCCGGCGGTGACTGCCGTCCCTGATGCACTGCCTAGGCGTCTTGCTCTGCCCGCGCCGCCCAGGCGTCTTGCTCTGCCCGCGCCGCCCAGGCGTCATGCTCTACTGGCCCTGCCCGAGCTGCTCGCACTGCCTGCGCCACCCCAGCGATCCATCACTTCTGCTGATCCAGAGACTGTTCACGTCACATCTGCAGAGCCTGTGTCTTCGGACAAGATGGCCGCCGCCGCCGAGCCTGTTCACGTCATGCCTGCCGAGCCTGTGTCTTCGGACAAGATGGCCGCCGCCGAGCCTGTTCACGTCACGCCTGCCGAGCCTGGGTCTTCGGACAAGATGGCCGCCGCCGAGACCGTTCACGTCATGCCTGCCAAGCCTGTGTCCCCTGACAAGATGGCCGCCGTCGAGGCTGTGTCTGTTCCTGAACCTGAGCCGGTGCCTGTGTCTGTTCCTGAACCTGAGCCGTTGCCTGTGTCTGTTCCCGAGCCGGTGGTGTCTGTTCCCGAGCCGGTGGTGTCTGTTCTCAGTTCCTGAGCCGGTGGTGTCTGTTCCCAGTTCCTGAGCCGGTGGTGTCTGTTCCAGTTCTTGAGCCGGTGTCGTCTGTTCCAGTTCCTGAGCCGGTGGTGTCTGTTCCAGTTCCTGAGCCGGTGGTGTCTGTTCCAGTTCCTGAGCCGGTGGTGTCTGTTCCAGTGCCTGAGCTGGTGTCTGTTCCTGTGCCATGGCCGCCTGAAGGGTCGTCTCCACCCTGGCCGCCCGAGGGAGGGTCTCCACCCTGGCCGCCCGAGGGAAGGTCTCCGCCCTGGCCGCCCGAGGGAAGGTCTCCGCCCTGGCCGCCCGAGGGAAGGTCTCCGCCCTGGCCGCCCGAGGGAAGGTCTCCGCCCTGGCCGCCCGAGGGAAGGTCTCCGCACTGGCCGCCAGATGGACTGACATTTCCGCCCTGGCCGCCAGATGGACTGACATTTCCGTCCTGGCCGCCAGATGGACTGACATTTCCGTCCTGGCCTCCCGAACTCTGTGGTCCGCCCTGGCCTCCCGAACGGTCCATTTTTCCTGCCCCACCCTGGTCTGTCCTTCCTGTTCCCCCAGTTTCACCCTGGTCTGTCCCTCCTGTTCCCCCAGTTTCACCCTGGTCTGTCCCTCCCGTCCCTCCCTGGTCTGTCCCTCCCTGGTCTGTCCCTCCCTGGTCTGTCCCTCCCGTCCCTCCCTGGTCTGTCCCTCCCGTCCCTCCCGTCCCTCCCTGGTCTGTCCCTCCCGTCCCCAGTGGAGCGTCTGGTAGCCGCTCCTTAAGGAGGGAGTAATGTCACATGCCTGTCCTGTCTCGTGTAGCACATGTGGTGTTTGTGTTCCTGTCTCTGTGTTGACCCCACCCTCCTTGTTATCTCATTATTGGTTTCATTTGCCCCACCTGTTGTTCACTTATCACCTGCCTGATTTGTCCCTTTTATAAATTCCTTTGTGTTTGCAGTCTGTGTCGGATCGTTGTCTTGTACACGTCTCCTGTTCGCCCGTGACCCTTTTTGGTATGTTCGTTTTTGAAGTTGTTGTTGTTTTGTATTAAGTTATGTTTTCCCCCTCGTGGGTTTTGTTTTGTGTTTAGTGTTTCTTTTGTAATAAATATCATTATTCCTTTGCATTTGAGTCTTCCCTTAGTTTTCTTCAGTTAACGTGACAATTGCTCTGGACATTGTTTATTTTTGTAATGATAATGATAACAAATTCTTCTATACCTTTTTTCCCCCAACTATTTACAACATACGTTAAACATATCAAAATCAACATAAACATTTAAATTTACAGTACATAAAATAAGAAAAAATGATGTAGACTTTTATTCAGCTGAGTGGGAGACCCTGGTGTGCTGCTGGACCGGGATGGGCACAATAGAGACCCTGGTAAGGCCTCCTGCTGGTGGGACATCATCTGGGACAGTCTTCAGAGTGTTTGACTGCATATTTTCACTATCCACTAAGTTGTCTACCAACAGGTTTGCAGGGCTGACTAATGGAATAAATATTGAGATACTTTATTACACTAAAGTACTTTTAATAACCACTAATACCGCATTGGTGAAAAACTACTAGTCATATATTTCAAACCTTAGTTAAGCAAAATGATCTTGCATACTCTAATGTACTTAAGGCATCAAGAATAAAAGTAAAGGAATTCTGCAGGAAAAAAACCTTGTCAGGGTTTTTATGATGGTTCTGCTTTTATATTACTGCATATGTATGCATTTTACTTCTGAATATTTTCAAGGTTGATACATTTAAACTATATACTTTTGTGTACTTTAATGTTAAACAATGCATCATATTGTAAAATAACATAATTTTGTAGTGTTGCTGTCCTGTGTGGGAAAATTACTCGCATATTAACCAAGTATGTAGCTCCTTACATACCACCACTGGTTATTTTTAAAATTAAAGTAACAAAATGTAGTCCTATTGTTACAATATTAACAAATTGTTACTAACTACAGCTCCGTCCCATTTGGCGCATCTGAAGCGCTCGGACCGGTCTAGCCTACGGACGATTGTTCTTGTCGCCTAGCAACAGTGACTGACAGCTGCCGAGCGGGAGTAACATTCGCACTGGACTTTTTATATTCAACTGGGTCTTATATTCAAATAGGGTTGAAAACCTGTGTAAATATATTTACCACGGTCCATTTATGTGCATAATAAAAAGAATACACTAGCCTACAAAATCGCATCAAGGTAAGATATAAATGAACATTTGAAAGCCGAAAGTAACGTTACATGGCCTGAAACATCCGTACCATGTCCTCCAGAAAAATATAAAACATAAAAATGACAATAGCCAATTCTGGCTCCATAGCTGTTTACTCAATTATATCAAATGAATTATCAGGATGGCAGCATACTCTCGCACCGTTGCTTGGCGCCTGGAGTGGTAATCGGGAACACCTGGCTGCGCAATTAGGAAATTCTACGAAGGCTACATGGTGCGTCGTTCGGAGGATGCATAGGCTGCATCATTTGAAGTCCGTGGCCTTCGAAGGATGCAGTCTTCACATTGGGACACAGCTTGTGTCAGTCAGGTGTTATGTCAGTGTCAGTTTGTCGCGATAATGTCAATGATACATGCCACTATCCACTGGCACATGCCAATGAAGACCGGATGTGCCAATAAGCATAGTGACGTGCCATTGGCATCTGTGCGTCATATATTTGCTTCTTATTTATTAAATACTGGCAATTGATTGATGAAACATTGTTTAAAATTAAGATACAATTTATACCAAACGAAATTCACTTTAAAGAAAGGCTTTATTCAAAACAAAACTTAACGTGGTCCAAATTGGGAGAGTCTAGAAAGCAGTAAAGCTCCAGGCATTGATGGCCTTCCTGTGGACGTTTATAAAGTTTTCTGGCCTGTGATTGGCTAAGTTGACAGTTTAAGTAAAGGACACTTACCATTGAGCTGCAGGAGAGCAATCCTCACTCTTCTTCCCAAAAAAGGGGTTTTACAAGAGATCAAGAACTGGCGGTTGACTACAAACTGTTGGCAATGAGACTGAAAAATGTTTCATGTTAGTCATGTTGACCAGACTTATTGTATATCCAATAGGTTGATATCTGACTATCATTTTAATTTGTGATGTTTTGGACCTCTCCAATTCATTGGGTTTTGAAATTTGCCTGATTTCAGTTGATCAAGGAAAGGCCTTTGACAGAGTCGAACACCAGTATTTGTGGCAAACGTTAGATGCGTTTGGGTTCAGCTCTGGCCTTATAAACATGATTCGAGTCTTGTATAGTGACATTGAGAGTATTTTAAAGATCAACGGTGGTTTCAGTGCTCCTTTTAAAGTTCATAGGGGGGTCAGACAAGGATGTTCATTATCTGGTATGCTGTACTCCTTGTCCATAGAGCCTCTTCTGCACAAATTAAGACAATCTTTTTTCGGTGTAAACCTTCCTGGATGTGAAACAGTTTTTAAAGTATCTGCTTATGCCAATGATGTTGTTGTCATTGTCAAAAAACAAGGAAGACATTGACACCCTTGTAGAAAATATAAATGTTTTTGGTGTATTGTCCTCTGCTAAAATTAACTGGGTGGAAAAGTGAAGCTGTAACAATCAGTGATGAGTTAAGTAGAAAACTTGATTGGTTGATTTGGAACGTGGGTGGGTTTAAATATCTTGGTGTTTATCTTGGAGATGATACTTTTGTGTGTATTGGGAAACTGTTTTAGAAAAATTGGGTCAATGTTTTAGAAAAAGTTGAAGGACGTCTCAAAAAATGGAAATGGGTATTGCCACACATGTCTTGCCACAAACCATTGATGTGTAAACTAAATTTGGTGACACAACAGTGTGTAACATTGAAGTTAATGACTAATTTTTGTAGAAGCGAACACCATATAAGATGCCATGAGATCTCTTATTTATTATTATATGTCAAGACATAGCAGATAAAAACAATTTACTGGAGAGATGGTCTTCATTCGTCAATACACAAAGGTTGGGCATTTATATGCTGACCAGTAACTTACATTATCTTTACAAGGTAGAGAAACGTGTTCATGTTTAAAATTGAATGTATATTTCATGATACACAATCCTCATTCCTTAAAGAGAATACTTCAGTCAACATATGCATCAGTGGAAACTATGCTAGATTGCATTCACATTCTTCTGTGGTTAAAACTAACTCATTTCACTCCTCTCCATGACCTTGGCATGTGATCCTCACACACACTTGCTGTGCGGATATATGAATGCTTATAAAAATGTTATAGCCATGAAAAAAGGCTTTTATTTTTTCTAAATTCTCGAGTGCTTTGGCCTTATATGATTTTTGCAAGTTGAACTATCCCACATCAAAGAGCACCGAGATACTGACTTTATACTCCAGTTTGGATCTTGTTCAATCACATGTTTGTCTTCACTAGTGATGGCCGCTTCCCAGATAGCAACATTGTTTCGGCCCGGATCCGGCCCATATCTGGCACTTGTGGAATGCGGATCTGGCCCACATGCAGCGTGGAATGACGGCCCTTGGGTGGCCCACTCCTGTTTGCCAGATCTGGGCCACAAGCAGGCCATAGCAATGCCACATGTCAGCCAAGAGCAAAGAAATAAACCACAACTGGTCCTTATCTGAGCCATAAAGTCTGTGTATATTAAATATAGAGTCATCTCAGCCTTAATAAGCCTGTTAACAAGCAGAAACACTGAAGGAAAGAAGAGAACAGAAAAAGAGACGAGCAGAAACACAAGAACTACAACTGACTTCAGCAACAGTCTAAGATGAAATCAACTGAAGAGAAAAGAAGACATTAAATCTGTGAAGATCTCAGCAGAGGAGGATTAAACAACTCCACAAACAGCATTACCAGCTTCACTTATTATTAACCAGACTGACTTTATTTCTGGCAGACGTCTACAGAAGTTCTTATTGAGAATTAACAGAGGTTTAACTATAATGTGTTTCATTTGAAGTCACCATAATAGTGAATAGTGTTTCCATTAGTTGGGCTCTTAACTCTTAGGATATCTAAACTCCTAGTCTTTTTTGGCTGCTGTGGCAGTGTGTTAGTCAAACACATTTGCAGCAGCAAAGAAAGCTAAAGTGAAATGAGATCAGGTGATGATGGTTACCTGTTGATGATTTTATAATCATCATGAAATAACCTGTTTCACTGATGTCTTTGTAATCAAACAATTGTGTTGATCCATTAATACTTTCACATCACAAACCCTGTGTTACTGCAGCATGAGATCCACCAATATTATAACAGTCAGTTTAAAGCTTTTATCAAACATGAGATAAAAAAAAAAATTTAGCTTTTGTTGACACACACAGATATCAACAATCAGCGTATGAATCTCAACAATGGTGACAATCACAAATATTTAGATAAACAGATAAATTCAGAACATCACTGAAAAGCTACTAATTCACAACAAAACCAACAGCAAAAAATAAAAGCAAATATTTAGAATCAAACAAAATTATAGAACAATTCAGCTGCATAATTTATTCATGTTGCAATGCATGCTGGGAGTTTTGTAATATGCTGGTACCCAGCATGCATTGCAGCAAAGTACTTTTGATTGTCACCATTGTTGAGATTCATACGCTGATTGTTGATGTCTGTGTGTCTCATCATAAACTGACTTTTTTTGTGCTCATGTTTGATAAAGTCTTTGAACTTATTGTTATAATATTGCTGTATCTCATGTTGCAGTAACACAGGGCTTGAAAATATTAATGGATCAACACAATTGTTAGATTCCAAAGACATCAGTGAAACAGGTTTCATTATGATTATAAAACCATCAACAGGTAACCATCATCACCTGATCTCATTTCACTTTAGCTTTCTTTGCTGCTGCAAATGTGTTTGACAAACACACTGTCAGAGCGGCCAAAAAAGACATAATATATTATAAGAGTTAAGAGCCCAACTAATGGAAACACTAATCACTCTTATGGTGACTTTAAATGAAACACATTAGAGTTAAACCTCTGTTAATTCTCAATAAAAACTTCTGTAGACGTCTGACAGAAATAAAGTCAGTCTGGTTAGTAATAAGTGAAGCTGGTAATGCTGTTTGTGGAGTTGTTTAATCCTCCTCTGCTGAGATCTTCACAGATTTAATGTCTTCTTTTCTCTTCAGTTGATTTCATCTGAGGCTGTGTCTGAAGTCAGTTGTAGTTCTTGTGTTTCTGCTCGTCTCTTTTTCTATTCTCTTCTTTCCTTCAGTGATTCTGCTTGTTAACAGGCTTATTAAGGCTGAGATGACTCTATATTTAATATACACAGACTTTGTGGCTCAGGTAAGGTCCAGTTCTGGTTTATTTATTTGCTTTTGGCTGACATGTGGCATTGCTATGGCCTGCTTGTGGCCCAGATCTGGCAAACAGGAGTGGGCCACCCAAGGGCCGTCATTCCACGCTGCATGTGGGCCAGATCCGTATTCCACAAGTGCCAGATGTGGGCCGGATCCGGGCCGAAACAATGTTGCTATCTGGGTTTCGTCACGTGAATTCGGTATAAAAAAGGCTTTGTTACGTCACAACTGTTTCCAAATGTTTCTAAATTTCAAAGGTTCACTGTTGGGGTCGATCCCAGTAAACCTGTGTTTATGGTTTTTACCTGATCTCGGATCAGTTTTATAGTTTTGAAGACATTTTAATGAGATGTTTGTGTAATTTGGTGAAGGACAGCCCTGCCATTCAACAATCTAAACTATGTTTCCAGTACAGCAACATTACTCACTGCTTAACTACTGTAGTATGATGATAATTGAAGAAATCACCTAATTCTAGTATCAAAATGATAAACCTGTCAGATAACTCGTTCAGAGTAACAGTACTAGAGCATAGACTGCCTTAATGTTGAGACAACAAATGGCAAAAGTGTAAAAGGGAAAAATTAAAAACAGATTATGAGGTGGTAAAGAAATTGATTTTCACAATGACTTTTGGAAATTACAGGGTGAAACTTGTGCTAAATGCAATTTTGAACCATTGACAAAATCAAATGCTTACAGATGTGTCTATAATGAGGATGATTATTCCTGGCACAACAAACTGCTGTTCACGAGCAGTGTATGTCACTACTGAAATTATTCTCATTAACATTATAGTTCATGGCATTTGACTGCATACAACAGTACTGATTATATATATATATATATCAGTTTGTCTTTATGTGAAATCTGGAGGGAATAAGTGAATTCTTCCTGGTGCCTTGAAGGGAAGAATGTAGTGAGCAAGTCTAAGCCAGATGTGTGAATTTTCCAGATGTGACAAAACTCTTTCTAACAATGAGAAATCAAAACTAATGACACACAAGTTGTTTGTGGTAACAAAGCTTATGTATTCCTTTGTAAGGGATTTTAAGGATGTTATTTGGCTTCTATTACTGGCAATGTGAGTAATGTCAGAGGAGAGGATTATGTGAATTATCTTTTAATCATGACACAGATCGAGAATTTAATCTCTGAAACTGAAAATATGATCAATGTACAGAATGAAGTACAGGCACTACATGAGGCCACCTTTGGTGTTTGAGGACACAGCAAAACTCACTTAGTTCTTTTGCTGACATTGCAGAAGAAGTGCATGTAATGAGGAAGCTTGTTTTACTAAATCGAATGGCTCTTGGTGTTCTGTTAGCCTCCCAGGGGGGAACATGCAACTGTTATTGTTCATATATCCCAGACAACAGTGGAAGAGCAGTGCACGATTTAAAGGGTTAGTTCACCCAAAAATGAAAATTCTGTCAGTAATTACTCACCCTCATGTTGTTCCAACCGCGTAAGACCTTCGATCATCTTCGGAACATAAATTAAGATATTTTTGATTAAATCTGAGAGTTGTCTCACTCCTCTATAGGCTGCTAGGTGACCGAAACTTGCTGGCCCAGAAAAGTTATTAAAGAGATCGTTAATATAGTCCAAGTGACTCCAGTGGCTCAATCTTAAGTTTATCAAGCGACGAGAATATTTTTTGTGTGCAAAAACAAACAAAAATAACGACTTTATTCCACTATTCATTTCCTTCTCTCTGTGCCTCTTAGTGTTTTTGCGCTGCGCGTCTGTGTTGCACGTCATCACGCATCACACACATGACCAGCGTCGGCCATTAGTGAGCCTATGTGGTGACGTGTAACACAGACGCGCTATGCAAAAACACTACGTGAACCAACTAGAGGCCCAGAGAGAAGGAAATGAATAGTGGAATAAAGTCGTTATTTTTGTTTGTTTTTGCGCACAAAAAGTATTCTCGTCGCTTGATATACTTAAGATTAAGCCATTGTAGTCACTTGGACTATATTAACGATTTCTTTAATAACTTTTCTGGGCCAGCAAGTTTCAGTCCCTTAGAAGCCTATGGAGGAGTGAGACAACTCTCAGATTCAATCAAAAATATCTTAATTTATGTTCCGAAGATGAAGGTCTTACGCGGTTGGAACAACATGAGGGTGAGTAATTACTGACAGAATTTTCATTTTTGGGTGAACTAACCCTTTAACTAACTCAATACGGATCATGTCTTTACTCCTCTGAGTGGGACACATGGTTTGGATCAATATTGGGGCCACTGTGGAATCTTATGAAAGCACCTTTATTAGTTAGTTTCAGGACTGTTTCTCATCAGACTCTTGTACATTGGTTTGTTTTGTGAGACACTCAACTGGCATTAGGCTTTCATCCAACATCAGACACACATAGAACAGAGCAGAGAAGAGCTGTTCTGTTAAAGAGCATGTAGAAAGAAGAGTACGGCCTGATCACACAAGCTTTTCAGAGTATCTACCTGAATTTTTGGTCAACGATACCAGGGACACCGAAACACCGGGGAACATGAAATTTGGTGGGCATGAAGCCCCACTAGACTTTTACGGAAAAATTTCGTTTGGTCCCTGGGGGCCACTCACACTGACATCCACACGCACAGACACACACCCATACACACACATACAAATCCACATGCACAGACACACACACAAACACACACGCGCGCACACACACATGTACGCACGCATACATACACGCACAGACACACACACCAACACAGACACACACATACACAAACACACACACACAGACAGACATGCACATACTACTACTTTTTTTAGGTATCAGCCATATTTTTTGTGGAAAGCCAGTGCAGGCCTGAGCGGCGGTCATATATTGTACCGCCATGCGTACATCTAGTTAGTTATGTTGTTGTCATTTGATTGATAATTTATTTATATTATTGGTTTCATATATATTGATTTCATCTGGGATGTGTGTGTGAGAGTTGGCGAGAGCAGTTAGCATAAAGCCTACTGTAGAGTAAGAGATTTCATCTGGGAGGTGTGTGTGAGAGGTGGCGAGCGCAGTTAACCCTCTGGGGTCTGAGGTGTTTTCTGGGTCCTGGAGGTGTTCTGACATGCTCTGACATTTGTGCTTATTTCTGTTACTTGTGACATTTTCATGGCTAAAGTCTGATTACACTGTATTCAGCACAAACTCTGCTACAATAATATATCAGCAGCATGTATGTAAAAGTTTGTAGTTTTGAGATAATGACATTTATGCGTGGTTTGTGAAAATACAAAAAAAAAAATTGGCACTGAAATAAGGTGATTAATGATCACATCATTAATATGTATGGATTTTCACACCTGAGAAAGACAAAGACCCTCCCTAATGGTCCTATTAGGAGCTATCAGGCCCTGTCATTCTGAGCAACCTTGCACAAAGAATGAGGAGATTTAAAAAAGAATGGGTTTTTGATTGTTTGGATTTATTTACAACACAACATAATCCAAAGATACACAACAAATTACAAAAAAGCACTCACTGAAAACAATGATCCAAAGACAGAGACCTTTGTGGCATTCCTAAAAACATTGTACAGAGACTCATGTGAATGTTGAAGTCAGCAGGACTCAGTGGCATCTGGTCCCTGAAAGAAAGAAAAAGTGAACATACTGATATCAAGAGAAACTATAGGGAATATAGTTCTAAAATATATTGGGAATAAATTTTAGATTTTTCTGGTTAAAATTGCTTTTTAAAATTCACAGCATACACACACACACACACACACACACAAATGTTTCCAACAATATATAATATAATGAACACCAGGTTTGTTGTGCCTTGTAAGCATATGCTATGCACAGTGCTGCATAAAATAAAAATAACAATAACCTATAACCGCATATAAATCTTCCAAAAGATGTCAGTAACAACTACGCTCGAGAAAAATATATTGATTGTTACTTCAAATGTTTCCATTCGTTATGATGATATGAAATGAGATAATAGTAAAAACATGAAGCCTTTGTTTGGTACGTTTTGCTTTTCAAACGCAATCGCGCTCCAAAATATGAAACATGGTTACCATATTATACATCTACGTTTGATCAGATATCCACAAACACAGTAACAGTAAACACGGGTCTAAATATTATAATATTCACCATATATGCAATGTGAAGTTTATGCAACAATAACAAACTAATAAGTAAGAATTTCTTACCTTACATCTTTCTTGTCTTCAAATCGCGTTCTTCTTCTTCTGAGGTAAAGCCAATGTAAGCTCACGGCACGTCTTTCAAACTCGACGAAAAGCAGAGACTTGTGAAGTTTTTTGGTGCTTTGTTTTTGGGGTAACGAGTGCGTTCGCTTTCCATGTGGAGATTTGTATGTGAATGTCTTTTGCGCGCGTGGGCGTGGTCAAATTAAAAATAATTAGCAAGCGCGTGAGAAGCTGGACATCTTGTTGGTTTTATACAAATTACTTAAGCAGAGAATATTTGTTTTCAGTTTGAATCCAATCATTTAAAAGTACACACTTAAATGATTATATAGATATATGGCTCATAAATGTGTGACAAGTATTCACTGAGTTTTGTTTCAGTTTTATAGACGTGCTCAAGAAAAAAAAGTTCACCCAGACGGAGAGGCAGAACGCACACCCTGTTTATTTTCTTTATTTTACAAAAGCACAACGTTTTGATTCGATTATAAGTGGACATACAAAAGTAGAAATATCACAGATTCTTTTTTCATATTTCTTTTTTCTGACCATAAATGACAGAGAAATTTAAGTTTATTGTGCTACTATGTGAAGAAAATCCAGCAAAACCCACCAGCGCGTTTGTCGACCTCAGAGGGTTAACAGTGCATTAACTAATGTTAACAAATACAACTTTTGATTTCAATAATGTAGGCTACTAGTAAATGGTGAAATTAGCATTAAGAAAGATTAATTAATGCTGTAGAAGTGCAGTTTATTAATAGTTAATGTCAATTAATGTAGTTGACTAGAGTTTAATAAATTGAAATATAGTGTAAAATGTTACCGATCTGTTACACACTGATTCTGACGTCTCATGAATTCAGTGTCGGACAGATCAGTTTTAACCATTCATTAAAGTGAATCAGTTCAAAGGAGTCATTAGTTCGCGAATTATGCAATGTGTCATTAACGTACGTCTACGTGTTGTGTGATTATCCCGGCAGATAGGACATCGCACAAGATTTGTGTCAAACACAGAAAACATTTCATAACTTTTGTTTATTGAAAGTGTGGTTTATGTCAGCTGAATGTGCGGAACGCTTTTCAGAAAAGATAAGGCAATGTATTTTAGCACAATTCACACCCAGCGGTAATTCAAGAAATAAATCTCCGAATGCGCCACGTGAAACTTCGGTCTTTCGACCTTTTATAATCGTGTCAAATTGTTAATAAATTTTGATTAATATGAGCGAGGGAGAGAGAGCAAGAGTGGAAAGAGTGCGCGCCCTCTCTGCTCGTTCTTTCAGTTAACATGTCATGCACCCTGTCACGGGTGCAGCAGTCATCTACATTAGGCTACTCACCGATCAAATAAGGCTTTGGCGGGACAAAAATGCGCTTTGGCGGCCGGCAAAAAAATTCAATGCAGTAAAAACCCTGATGTTTCTTAAATGACTGAAATAGAAGCGAACTCGTGAACAGGTTTGGCAGCAAGCCAGCCAGGTACCCAGTTTGTTTCAGCATGTCACAAAATATCGCTCAGGTTCTACTCGCAACATATAAATAAATCCATGCGAATTTTAGAAGAAAGGCCTGCACTTAACACAAATTGAAACTCATAGGCCTAGTTGGATGGGGGTTCGAAAATTGAATACCTCGACAGATGATGTTTATTACTTTTTAATACTTTTTAATGGCCTTCATTTTGGCTAATTTCATTTACTACCTTTTAATACTTTTTACAACCCTGCGGACACCCTGTGTGTGGAGTTACGTTTGAACAAATCACCTGAAAGATTCATGTGTGTTTGGTTCGTTCTCAATCGCTACACAGGGCCAATAGGAGGGCAACATCACCTATCCTGCCACATAAAGGATGATAGTGTTGATGATTTTCCTTGGATATGAGTGAGTGAGAGTGATTAGCTGCTGAGAAATAAGATTATAGGACCCCTTTAACAGATGAGTTTGGATGAGAGTCCTGATCCGATCACAGCTTCATTTCATAATCCAAATAACATTTAAGTGCTTATGTCAACATGTTAAAAGTGAAACTTCTTTTTATCCTGCAGCTGTGAATCTGTGAAGGGCGATGGCTTCTGTTAAAGTTGAAGATCTGCTTGAAAAATCACTGAGTGATCTGGACGAAGCTGAATGGAAGAAGTTTAAGTGGCACTTAAAGAAGGATCATGAATGTATAAAAAAGTCTGATATGAAGAATGCAGATATCTTAGACACAGTGGATAATATGGTATCATGTTTTGGGCAAGAAGAAGCTGTGAATAACATGGTGAAGATCCTGAAGAAGATGAACCAGAACAATCTGGCTGAGCAGCTGGAGAACAATCACAAGCAAAGTAACATTTAGTTCACTCTGACTGTAATGTGATTGATTGTTTACCAATATAAAGATTTGACTTAAACTTTGCTGTACTGATGTGTTTGTGAGACTTATGTTTCCCAGTGAGTGATCCTCTCTCTCTCACACACTCAGTTCAGGCTGAAGGCAATATGAAGACGTCTGCAGCTGTTGGAGCTCATTCAGAAGAGATCAGGGGTAAATAATCCCTGTCTGTACGTGGAAAAAAGTGAAAATATAACAGCAGCCAACAATTACAGGGCCAAGAAGAACAGCAGCAGATCTTAAACAAGTACATTTATTATAACAGATTGTCTAGTCATTTTTTACGAATGGTTAAATGGTTTACAAGAGTCTTAAACCCTGAATTAAAACTTCTACAAGCAACTTCTACATACACAGGGTCATTGCAATAACCCCAAACTAACACTAATACAGTCTCATGTCTTGTTTGGTGTGCTAGATGTCAATGGATTGATCAAAAATCTTGTAATAATTTTGGTCCGTGTGGCCTTAAAGGAATAGTTTACTTAAAGGGATACTTCACCTCTGGGAAGATGAATGTGTATTTAAAATAGGTCATTTAAGTAAAAGAAATGTGAAGAAATTTTTGAATTTGGAGCTTTCTAGACTGAGAAAAGCCAGAAAATTTATTTTTGGCTTAAGTGGATGAAAGACAACAACTCCCAGAATGCACTTGCTTCGCTGCCTTAGGAGGCCACGCCTACCGGTAAGAGTGCTCAGTTGAAAACAACAAGGCTAGCCTACGTGATGAGTTTGCCAGGGATTTACAGAGCACCCAAAATGTCCGGGATTTGGCTTTTGCGTTCTACAGTCGCCATTCATTATGTTTACTGTGGCGAGCAGGACGAGGCTGACGGCCGCGGGAGAACGGCGCGAGGCCGGTGGCGTCATTACTGAGACGCACCGGTCTCGCTCGCATCTCTCACGGAGGAGCAGGAATTTTCTTAGAAATGGTAAAACGCACATCAACCGATCACTTGTTTAGCGTTCATGTAAACACTACATTCAGATTAACCGATCGGAATGAATTCAGTTAGATTGAAACAAAAGGTGTGCATGTAAACAATGAATGGCGACCGCAGAATGCAAAAGCTGAATCCCGGACATTTTTAACAGTCTCCCTCGCCGGACAAGTCCGGGAAAAAGAGGATGGTAACCCCTACTTACTCAGCTTTCTCCTACTATTCAGCTTTCTCCACAGAACAAGAGCCTGCTAGCTTAGCTTCCAAAGAAAGACGGCTGACACTGTGTGCATTCTGTGAGTGAGATCCCACCCTCTATGGGCGGACTGAAAACATGCGGAACAACGCCATCTATTGGCTGTAGTCTTTAGCCTCTGGCCAGAAAATCCTCCGATGACGCAAAATGACGATTTTTGCGTCATCGGAGGATTTTTTCCAGACAAAAAATACATAAATCTCTCCTCTCAGGGGAATATGAGGGTGGAAAGCATGGTAATTCGAAAATACTACAGGTTTTCTACTAATACAAAGCTTAATGCTAAATCCTGAAGTATCCCTTTAAAAAGGATAATTCTGTCATTTTCTCACCCTCAAGTGGTTTCAAACCTGTATGCATTTCTTTCTTCTGCTAAACACAAAGGAAGATATTTTGAAGAATGTTGGTAACCAAACAGTTGATGACCCAAACTCATTGACTTCCATAGGAGAAAAAGAAAATACGTTCATACAGGTTTGAAACAACTTGACGGTGAGAACTATTCCTTTAAGTTGGTCTGCATCCAATAGTGACAATCCGATAAATCCAATTCCAATTGCTTCAATTTTAATCATTGTTTTAATCAAGGCATTTCTATGTTGCAACTTAAACATAATCAGTGTAAGATGTGCATGTAAACACTTGCTGTAAGAGTGTGATTAATTTGAATATAGTAGAAGAAGGATTTTTTTGAAAAACACAATCACTTACTTTTTGCTTTTTCTTTTCCCCTCTTTCTTAAAGGCTCAACTGCAGACAGTCAAGTTACTCTTCATGATTACACAGAGACCAGCCGTAGACTGAAGGACAATTTAAAACAGGACTATGAGCAGATATTGGTTGGTAATTCAGAGACGGGTCATAAGGAATACCTGAGCGACATCTACACTGATTTATTTGTGGTGGGGAATGAGACTGGAGGAAGAGTGAACGACCATGAAGTGATACAGATCGAATCAAATCACAACCGACCGACTGCCAAGGAGAAGCCAATCGTGTGTAATGACATGTTCAAAGTCCAGTGTGACACGGGTCGACGAAACAGAAAAGTGCTGACAACGGGGATCGCAGGAGTGGGAAAAACTGTCTCTGTCAATAAATTCATCTTTGACTGGGCTAAAGGAACAGAAAATCAGGATATAGTCTTCATATTTCCACTTCCATTCCGTAGATTGAATTCGATTAAAGAAGAGTACAGTCTCATGGGACTGCTAAACAAATATGTCTTTAATGGTACTGAAGAATTGCCCTCTCTTCCTGAAGGTGATGGTAAAGTTATGTTCATCTTTGATGGGCTGGATGAATGTCGCTTTACTTTGAGCTTTAAAGAAGATGACACATTTATAAATGTAAATGAAAAAACAACAGTGAGTAAGATAATAATAAACCTTATCAAGAAACACCTGGTTCCCTCTGCGCTCATCTGGATCACATCCAGACCAGCAGCAGCCAGTCTGGTACCCCGAAACTACATTGATCAAGTGACAGAGGTGCGAGGATTTAACGATGAGCAGAAAGAGCAATACTTCATCAATAACAGCAGTCCTGAGGTTGCTGGAAACCTCATCAGTCACATCAAGAAATCCAGGAGTCTGTATATAATGTGCCATATTCCTGTCTTCTGCTGGATCTCTCTTATTGTTCTTCAGCCTCTACTGGCTCGAGAGAGTAATGACAAAACTCCCACAACTCTTACAGGGATGTACACAAGCTTCTTAATTTCTCAGAAGCAACAGATGGAAGAAAAATACTGTGATGAGCCTGAACCTAATTCCAATGCAGAGTCTTTTGATCAGATTATTCTGAAGCTTGGGAAACTGGCCTTTCAACAGCTGGAGAAAGGAAACCTGATTTTCTACAAAGAAGATCTTGAGGAATGTGGACTAGATGTCACAAAAGGGTCGTTGTACTCTGGGTTATGCACTCGAATGTTTCAGGAGGAAAAGGTTTCAGCAATAAAAGTTTACAGCTTCGTACATCTCAGCGTACAGGAATTCCTTGCTGCTCTTTATGTGTTTATGATGGGCAAAGACAAGAAAACAAACTCATTTCTTCAATCCTGGAGAGAAAAGCTGGCATGGAAACTGTCCAAAAACCCAATGTTTCGGCTTCATAAGGCTGCAGTCAAAAAGGCTTTACAGAGTGAGAACGGACACCTGGACCTTTTCCTCCGGTTCCTCCTGGGTCTGGAGTCCAATCAGAGTGACCTGAAGGGACTACTGCCAAGACTGGAACTCAAAACAGAGAACGTGAAAGACACTATTGACTATATCAAACAGACAATAGAGACAGAGAAATCAGTGGAAAGAGCCATCAATCTCTTCCACTGTCTGAGTGAACTGAAAGATGACTTTGTGGAGGAAATCCAGAAGACTCTGAGCTCAGGAAAACTTTCAGCACAGAATCTCTCCACTGCTCAATGGTCTGGTCTGGTGTTTGTGCTACAGATGTCAGAAGAGACTCAAGAGATGTTTGAACTGCAGAAATACAGAAGATCTGATGAAGCACTGGTGAGACTTCTGCCGGTGATCAGAAACACCAGAAGAGCACTGTAAGAGTTTTTATACACAGTTAGTCTTTTGTAATTGCCTTCATTTTAAATGGGTGGCTTGCTGGCCTAGACAGTTCAGAAAAAATAATACAAGTAATGTGTGTGAAAATAAATGCTGGTTTGATGTTTTATGAACGGCTAATTGTTTTAGCTTTGCTTACTTCACTACACTTAATGTTTTTTTCAAGCTCCAGATTATAAACGCTAATAAGCATTACTACTGCTCTTTGTTTTGTTCTCTACACAGGCTACAGTGCTGTAATCTCACAGCTCAGTCCTGTGAGAGTTTATCATCAACTCTACAATCATCAAACTCCTTTTTGAGAGAGCTGGACCTGAGTAACAATGACCTGCAGGATTCTGGAGTGAAGCTTCTTTCTGATGGACTAAAGAGTCCAAACTGTCAGCTGGAGATACTGAGGTTTGAGTTCAAATACTTTATTTTTATAGCAATGAGTTAATTGTTAAATATCCCACTGCTAAAATTTATTCTGTATGCAATTACATTGTGTTTTTCTTCTTCAGATTTCTCACTTGTAATCTCACTGCTCAGTGTTGTGAGAGTTTTTCTTCAGTTCTTCAATCCTCAAACTCCTTTCTGAGAGAGCTGGACCTGAGTAACAATGACCTGCAGGATTATGGAGTAAAGCTTCTTTCTTATGGACTGAAGAGACCGAACTGTCAGCTGGAGATACTGAAGTGAATATTTTAAAATAATGAACTATGCTACAGTTGGTACTCAATCAGAATAATACTTATACCGCCGCCGTTCTAGCGGAGGTAAAATTTGTGGTGTGTATTTGTTGCCTTTTAGGCGCTACAATCACCGACTTTGAAAAGTATCAGTTTATTCTCTCTATTGTTAAGAACTGGTAGCAGATAATTTCAAGTGAAACGTAGTTAAAACTAATTCATAATCCTCAATACTGAAATATCAGTACAAATTTAGAACTAAAACAAATGTAGGCTTCTATTATTGCAGCAAATTTAAGCAAAGTAGGCTAAATGTTAACAATGTGTGCCCAGTTTTTCTATAGGCTAATTTAGGAAGGCTATGCATGTCAAGGTTATGTGTCTTATACTTAGTGTTATTTTAATTTGTTAGTAGGCCTAGATTTATGAACTGAAACATTACAGTGAAATAAATTAAACTAAATGATCGTAAAATTAAAACATTGTCAGGACTTGCTAACAAATATAAGTTGGCAGCATTTGTGTTTTAGCATTAATTAAGAATTAAGTAGGCGAACAGTATAGGTTGTTATGATTAGCATAATTTTCTTTAATAAATAATGAAAACATTTCAACATAAAACATTACAATAGAAAAATGTCACATCAATGAGGCTTTGCGTAAGCATAAGACATTAGGTACATGCTCATAAAACAGAGGTCAGACGGAAGCTGTGTGGTCAATGCTTTAACATGTGCGTCGCGGTGCTTCAAGCGTTCAGAGTTCAAATCTCAAATCTATCCTCAATTTTTTGTAGTTTAATAGGCTTTTTGTCAAAAATAAAACTTCTGAAATGTTCATTTATTGACTGGAAAAAAAAATTGGAGCTTTGTTATTCATTGTCAGTCAATTTTATTAATAGGCGTTTAGATGATAACATTGTAGCCTACATGCTGTTAACCGATGTTGGTTAACCGATGAAGTTAACCTACATGCTGTTAACTAATGAAGTCAAGCGTTTTGTTTAATTACTAATGGCACATTACAACATAAATTTGGTACATTCCAGTACAGCCCCTTGAGAGCCACCAGAGGGCACTCCACACCAGACTCTCACGTTCACTCACAGATTACATCTCCCATCATTCTCTGCCTGGACTCATCAGCACTCATTATCACATTCACCTGTATCTCATTATCTTGTTTAGTTCACCCCATATAAGCCTGGTTCACTCCTTCACTCACTGCGAAGTTTTGTTTAGTGTCACACTGCAACTCTGAGCGTTCTCCTGGTTTTCTTGTTTCTTGGTTTTCGGATTTCTTGCCTGTTCTTTGGATTACGTGTCTGGATTGCCCCTTAATAAAGCTGCTATTGGATCTCACCTTCGTGTCTCGGAGCATTCATGACAGATCCAGAGACTTTTCACGTCACTGCCGATCCAGAGACTGTTCACGTCAGTTCTGCCGATCCAGAGACTGTTCACGTCACATCTGCCGATCCACAGACTGTTCACATCACTGCCACCGCCAAACCAGTGTCTCAGGACAAGATGGTCTCTGCCGAGCCAGTGTCTCAGGACAAGATGGTCTCTGCCGAGCCAGTGTCTCAGGACAAGATGGTCTCCGCCGAGTCAGTGTCTCCAGACAAGATGGCCACCGCCGAGCAAGTGACTCAGGACAAGATGGTCTCCGCCGAGCCAGTGACTCAGGACAAGATGGTCTCCGCCGAGCCAGTGTCTTCGGACAAGATGGCCGCCGCCGAGCCAGTGTCTCCAGACGAGATGGCCACTGCCACGTTGCCTGAACCCTCAGCAGAGATGGCCGCCGACACGCCTGAACCTGAGCCCTCAGCAGAGATGGCCGCCGACACACCTGAACCTGAGCTCTCAGCAGAGATGGCCACCTGCACAGCCTGATCCACCTTGGCCTCCTGTCTTACCGCAGTCTCCAGGTCCTCTTCCACTTCACGGGCCTGGCCCTCCATCCCGCCCCCGGGCCCTCCTCTGCTCCACCACCCTCCTGGACTGTTTTTCTGAGCGTCTGGAATCCGCTCCTTAAAGGGGGGGCTATGTAACGGTCACCAGCTGGAGTGCCCTTGAGAGCCACCAGAGGGGACTCCACACCAGACTCCAACGTTCACTCACAGATTACATCTCCCATCATTCTCTGCCTGGACTCATCAGCACTCATTATCACATTCACCTGTATCTCATTATCTTGTTTTGTTTAGTGTCACACTGCAACTCTGAGCGTTTTCCTGGTTTTCTTGTTTCTTGGTTTTTGGATTTCTTGCCTGTTCTTTGGATTATGTGTCTGGATTGCCCCTTAATAAAGCTGCTATTGGATCTCATCTTCGTGTCTCATGACAGTTGCGTTGCACAGACGATAAAACCCGAAGGTGCTGTTGAAGGAGATTTTAAAATAAATTATTGTTTTTGAATCATTCACGAAATTGAGATGACTGACAGTGTTACCCGGCCATAGCAATGAAAGAACATTTTCAAAACAGATCCATACATTGAACAAATGAAAAAAATACTGATTTTGTTGACTTCTACAAAAAATAACAGACTAACTAAATAGTACTGCTTTCAATATAAAAAGCAATGAAAGTGTAAACGAGCACAAAAATTAATTCAGTTTAAAACCCTATCGCACATTTCAAGGTTTAAATAAAGAGTCGGGACAGTTTATTTATTTAAAACAAGTAGAGTTTAGCGTTTCCATAAGCAATGCAAAATGAGAAATATAGAATCTTTTTCTTGCAACATTTTTAATTTGTATTGCCAAAGAAATCGCAGCTTTCAAGGATGCGCTGGATCTCTTTTTAGCTGTTTTCTCCCTCACTGCGTGCGCCAGGTCTCTATTGAAATGAAATGTTTCAGGGTAGAAACACATCATACATCTGAAAATACTGTATATGTCACTGCGTGTCATCCACACCAAATACAAAAAACAACTGTAACAAATTATTTAGCCTTTGTTGCTTCAAAGAAAAATAATGCCTTGTTGAATTCACCTTAGGCTACAATAAATCGAGGTTGATCGCATTTAGTTTAGTTGGCAATCATACACACTGCTCAAACATTCTAAAACTCCACAAAACTAGTTGAAACAACTGGACTGAACTGGATTAATTGTTTTTCTTTAGTGAAAAAAGAGACAGATTGAGCCTTGCCCTTTGGTTGCACTTTTTGGACTTTCTCCAAATGTCACTGGCTTGCCTGGAAATGCTTCAAAGGCTTTTGCCTTCTCAACATTATTAGCTAGACGGCGCATTCTTCTGCTCTTGAAACAAAATCTCCCTCAATCTTTTGATGACTGGCTGAGAGATGTAATGAGCTTCATATATTTATTTACTATTCTCCTGTATATGTATCCTGGTATTGTTGTAAAAGGTCAATAAACAGATTTTTTTTTAAAGAATTGAAGATTTTTAAGGGAAATTGAGAATTTATTAGCAACTATAATTTTAAATGAATGCATTTGAAATACTTGCAAATAATAATTTATTTTGCACAGAAAAAATATGCACAGATTCAATGTTATTTGTATGACTGTTAATGTTTCTTGTCTAAATGCAAATTATATATTTTCAATTCAAAACAATGTAATTTAAAAAAAAAAAAAGTAATTTATTCTTAGATTCTTTTGGGAAAGGCAGCCAAGATCAGTGTGTGATAGTAACGTCTAATTGCCAAACTAATGTGATGTGGACTGTTGCTTATGTCTTTGTAGATTGTCTGGCTGTATGGTGACAGAGGAAGGTTGTGGTTATGTGTCTTCAGCTCTGAGTTCAAACCCCTCACACCTGAGAGAGCTGGATCTGAGCTACAATCACCCAGGAGATTCAGGAGTCAAGCTGCTCTCTGATAAACGCAACCATCCAAACTACAGACTGGATAAACTCAAGTATGTAGAGCAGGAAGAGTTGATTAAACAACTCCAAGAACAGCATTTCAATCTTCACTTATTACTCACATTACTACATTTACAAAAGTTCTTATTGAGAATTTACAGAGGTTTAGCTCTAGTTATGCTACAGGGCTGTTGAATGCTTCATTCTGATTTGTTGACGAACACTGTAAGGTGTGCAATTATTTACAGTAAAAATAAAATATATTTTTTTATCCATCTATCATATGAAGGAGGCATGTTTCATGAAAACGCTTCATGCGTTTTCTCAAATCAGGTGTACGATTCCATTTATAGGGCCCTATAAAATCCGTTTTATTTTTTCCCAAATTCCGTTTTATTTTTTCCCAAATTCCGTTTTTTCCGTTTTAATTTTTGCAAATTCCGTTTTTTCCGTTTTAATTTTTGGGAATTCAGGTTTTTTTTACCCTTTACTGTTATTTTAGTCGTAAAAAGAGTGTTTTTAATGTTAACCCTTTAAGGTACTACTCAACCGTTTGGTAGACCCCACTTTAAGTCACTATATTTAATTGAAAAATGCATCAAGCTTAACTCAACCTGAATGAGTCATCTCTATTGTTTGGTGTAGTTGTGCAATGCTAAAAAAATCCACTAGATGGCGCTGTGTCTGTGAGCAGCATGCCTTTTTATTGTTCCTTCAAACAGCATGTGACACAGCAAAAATTTACTCATCCTTTGATGACGCATATCGGCGGGACTTTTAAAGGTAAAACTATTTTGTTGACATATTATCGTTTCAGAGGAGATGTTAAACAGAATTATGTAACTTAATTAAACAAAAATAAGTCTTATAAGGGTCAAATAATTTTTTCAAAAAATGCTCTACCAAACGGTTGAGTAGTCCTTTTAGGGTAGAGAAGTTAGCTAATGTTGGTAAAATTAGCTAATGTTGGTAAAATTAGCTATTTACAATGAACAAAAGGGTTAGTGTTGGTAAAATGATACATTTAATATTATTAAATTACATATTTGATGAAAAATATTTGATCAATATAGTATCTCAAGATAGTATCTCATGGGCTCACGATACTATCTCGTGGGCTCAAGATACTATCTCGTGGGCTCAAGAAAGTAACTCGTGGCCTCAAGGTAGTAACTCGTGGCCTCAAGATACTAACTCGTAGTCTCAAGATAGTAATTTGTGGCCTCGAGATAGTAATTCGTGGCCTCGAGATACTAACTCGTGGCTTCAAGATAGTAACTCGTGGCCTCAAGATAGTATCTCGTGGCCTCGAGATACTAACTCGTGGCTTCAAGATAGTAACTCGTGGCTTCAAGATAGTAACTCGTGGCCTCAAGGTAGTAACTCGTGGCCTCAAGATACTAACTCGTAGTCTCAAGATAGTAATTTGTGGCCTCGAGATAGTAATTTGTGGCCTCGAGATAGTAATTTGTGGCCTTGAGATACTAACTCGTGGCTTCAAGATACTAACTCGTGGCTTCAAGATAGTAACTCGTGGCCTCAAGATAGTATCTCGTGGCCTCAAGATAGTATCTCGTGGCCTCAAGATAGTATCTCGTGGCCTCAAGATAGTATCTCGTGGCCTCAAGATAGTAACTCGTGGCCTCAAGATAGTAACTCGTGGCCTCGAGATAGTAATTCGTGGCCTCGAGATAGTAATTCGTGGCCTCGAGATAGTATCTCGTGGCCTCGAGATAGTAATTTGTGGCCTCAAGATAGTAATTGGTGGCCTCGAGATAGTAATTGGTGGCCTCGAGATAGTAACTCGTGGCCTCGAGATAGTAACTCGTGGCCTCGAGATAGTAATTTGTGGCCTCGAGATAGTAATTGGTGGCCTCGAGATAGTAATTGGTGGCCTCGAGATAGTAATTTGTGGCCTCGAGATAGTAATTGGTGGCCTCGAGATAGTATCTCGTGGCCTCGAGATAGTAACTTGTGGTCTCAAGATAGTAACAAAATCTTGAGGCCACGAGTTACTATCCTGAGGCCACAAGATAGTTATAATAATTTTTTTTTGACAAAGTGGGACTTGGGGGGGCTCCGTACTAATCAAATCTTGGTTGAAGTTTTGCACCAGCACACACACACACACACACACACACACACACACACACACACACACACACACACACACACACACTCTTGATGTGTTTTGAGCCATCAATAGCAACCATCAGATTTTTTATTGGTCAAGAAATTGCACTTAATATGACTTGTTCTGAATGTTGTTCTTTTACTATGAACAGACATCTCAACCGTTTGGTAGAGCACTGTATCTAAAATACTGTAGGATCTAATTTAAAAAAAAATATTGATTGTTGTTATTGTTATCATAATTGAATAAAAAATGCAAAGAAATAATTTTTCCTTTGCTTTTTTCATGGTGCGTACCTTAAAGGGTTAATGATTAAAATGTACACAAATAAAATAGGAATGACCCTAAATTTATTGAGGTAACAAACAAAATTCTCATTTTAAGAGGTGTTAAATGTGGTTTGTTTACATTAGTGAATGTATTAGGCTAACTAACATGAACCACGAGCAATACATTTGTTACTCTATTTATTAATCTTTGTTAATCTTAGTTAACCCTAACCCTGTATTTTTATTATGTTACTTCACACAGTGCATTAAGCTAACTAATGTTAACAAATACAACTTTTCATTTAAATAATGTAGGCTACTAAATGGTGAAATTAACATTAATAAAGATTAATAAATGCTGTAGAAGTGCAGTTTATTAATAGTTAATGTTAACTGATCTAGTTAACTAGAGTTTAATAAATGGAACCTTATTGTAAAGTGTTACCGATTTTGTTATACACCGAACCGATTCAGTGTTGGACAGATCAGTTGTTTTAACCATAGACAGTATGGTTTTAACCATTCATTAAAGTGAATCGGTTCAAATGAGTCATTAGTTCGCGAATCGGACGTAGGCTATCATTAGCAGACTTGTACGCGTTGTGTGATTATCCCGGCAGTTAGGACATCGCACAAGATTTGTCATCAACACAGAAAACATTTCATCATTGGATAGGTTTTGTTTAGTTTATTGAAAGTGTTTTTTATGTCAGCTGAATGGGCGGAACGCTTTTCAGAGAAGAAGGCAAGGTAAAAAAGTTGGTTTTTTTGCACAATTCACACCCAGCGGCAGCCTAATTCAGGAAAAAAATATCCGAATGCTCCACGTGAAACTTCGTTCTTCCGATCTTTTACCATTGTGTCAATTCTCAATTGATTTAGATTAATAAGCGCGAGGGAGTGAGAGAGAGCAAAACAGTTTGAAGACACGCGCGCGCGACCGGGCCTCTCTCTCTGCTCGTTCTTTCAGTAATATGCGATTTTCCTCAGACATACGTTTTTCTCCCACACAAAAACATAATTTTATTCCAAATATGTAAAATTCCGCGAAATTCCGCGTTGACATTAGATTCCGCGTTAATTTGCCAATTCCGCGATTCCGTCCGCGATTCCGTGATTGTGGAAATTATAGGGCCCTACATTTATACCTGGTCACATAAATGTGTTTTTGCAAAACAGATATTAATCCGATCTTTAATTCCTGCGCTATATGCAGATTTAATCTGCACGTCACCGAAAGCAACAGATATGAGCTGTTTTTTATTGATCATCAGCTAAAATTAAAAAATCAAAGACCGCAATAAGAGAAAGTGGCAACAGCCCTGGTAAGATAATTTCGGTTCTTTACTTTTAATGATGATGATTGTGTGTTGAGCATCTGTGACTTACTTTCACTTTGATTTGCGACAGTTTGCGCTTTGGCTTGATGAATAGATGCTCAGCTGCTCATCTGCGGTGATGTGTGCTCCAGTGGCATCGTCATATCTGTCTATAACATGACATTTAGCCTATAAAATGCTCACGTGTTTATTTTTTTGCATTTTTGGGAGAAGTAACATTTATATGTGGTTTCGACAACCAGATGCATTTGCACTTGTCCAGTTTCGTCTGGAAAGCGGCCCAGTCCACCTCCTGATGTGGTTTGAGCGATCGTATTCAAATCCGTCTCGAATGCATTTCGAGGGAACAATTAGCTATTTTGAAGATACAATTTGTAACCAACAGTAATGTGGTAATGGTAATCTTGGCGGTAACAATGAAATTGGGATAATGATATATAAAAGAAGGTTATCTGCATAATGGGACAGTTTATAAGAGGTTCAAAACCAGGTAATGCCCTCAAACTTTTCCTCACTTCGCAACCGAATGGCCAGTGGCTCAATAGCCAAGGCAAGTAATAAAGGTGAAAGGGGGCAACCTTGGCGTGTGCCTCAATGAAGGAGAAAGGCTTTAGAAAGTGTAGCATTGCTTTGCACAGATGCTACAGAGGAGGAGTATAGTAATCGAATCCATGATAAAAAATTGGAGCTGAAACCAAATTTATTTAAACTAAAAAAACAAATACTCCCACTCTACCCTGTCAAATGCCTTCTCAGCATCAAGAATGGTATTAAAAAGTCTTCTGGTATTATAAAATGAGTCTCCCAGTCATGAAACCTGTCTGGTCAGGGGAAATAACAGCAGGCAACGCTTGCTGAAGGCGAAGGGCAAGAACCTTAGATAGAATTTTAAAGAATATAAAGGATAAATATTCTGAATGTTCTGATCCAATCTGACTTCTGGGGCCTGTTTCAGAAAGGAGGTTAAGTGAAAACTCTGAGTGAAAACCCTGAAATGAGGGAAACTCTGTGTTACGTAAGACAGAAACAGGATGTAACTGCAATAACGCTCTTTATTAGTAAACAGCACACTGATCAGAACACTGAACACAGACGACCGCCAACACAGCAGGACAGGCGGGCGGACACAAACGCAGGGTGGAACTGTGACGCAGGGACCTTGGTGGACAACAGGTGCTGGTGCTCAGTCCAAAGATGATCCCTCGTGATGGTGCTCAGGTCCAGTGAATAATCCCTCGTGACGGTGCTCAGTGATCCAGTGCAGAGTGCAGAGAATCCAGGGACGAACATGACGAAGACATAGGGAATCCAAATCCACACTAGCAACATGTTAAAAATGCCACTGACTTCTAAACATGCTAGAAACATGTTAAAACATGCTAGCAATACATAGCTAAGTGCTAAAGCATGCTAATTCAATGAAACAGGATGTTGTTGTTACTCAAGAAGGCAATGTCCAATCTGCACAAAACTTCATACTTTTGATAAGCGTTCTGTCCTGAACACATGACCATGCTCATATTCAGTTACAGTCATAGCGCCACCTGCTGGCAACAGGAAGTGACATGTTAAACACTGTTGTGGACTCCTGATAACATATAAAAAAGTGCCAGCAAGTGCTAAACATGCTAACAACATGCTAACAACATACTAGAAACATGCAGCAAACACTTAGTTAAGTGCTAAATCATGCTATTGCTGCAATTAAATAGGAATTTCCTGTAACACAGGCATGGAATGTCCAATCTGCCCCAAACTTAATATGTAACATGCAAGAAACATGCTAGCAACACATAGCTAAGTTTTAAAGCATGCTAGAAATGCCAAAGGAAGTTGTTGTAACTTAAGCACACAATGTCCAATCTACCCCAAACTTCACACGTTTGATAAGAGTTATCTCCTAAACACAAGTCCATGCTCATATTCAGATATAGCCATAGCGCCGCCTGCTGGCAACAGGAAGTGACGTTTAACACTGTTCTGGACTCCTAATAACATAAAAAAGTGCCACCAACTGTTAAACATGTTAGCAACATAATTGAAACATGCTATCAAATACTTAGCTAAGTGTTGAAGCATGCTATTACTGCAATTAAATATGAATTTGCTGTAACTCAGGCATGCAATGTCCAATCTACCCCAAAATTAATATGTAATATGCTAGAAACATCATAAAACATGCTAGAAATTCTAATGGAAGTTTTTGTAACTCAAGCATACAATGTCCAATCTGCCCCAAACTTCACATGTTTGATAAAAGTCCTGCACTGAACACATCTACATAGCGATATTTAGATTTAGATATTTAGACATAGCCCCACCTACTGGCAACAGAAACTGACATGGTTAACAGTAATGCAGTACTAACCACATAACTATTGTGTACTAAGCATGCTAGAAACATACTAAACATGCTAGCAACTACTATATATACCTCCTTAAATGCACATTGCCCAATCATGCTCTGTCTTCCTAAAGCCACCGAGTGACGATGGCACGGGTGCGAGGGCCCTTTCATCGCTGCTTGCAGCTTTAATTATTTTTGCTTTCATTAATTACATGTTGCAACTGACTTATATTTTCTGCAGCCGAATGATGTGGAATAAAGCCAGATTAATCACTATGATCACTAATTTGCAGATATATTTTCCAAGACGTAAAGCTAAGACCCTAAAACCATAAAATTTGACCATTTAGTAAGATCCTTATCTTTTTTTTTTGGAATTAAAGAGATAAGAGCTATATTAATTTGCTTTTTAAAAGTGTCACTTTTGCATCATGTAGAAATGTATGACACTCAACTATATCTATACTATCCTTCGGTTGATATAAATCTTTTAAAATGTTCTGCAAAAGTGTTGTTTATCTCTCTAGGATTTGTTACTAAGCCTTTTGTAGGTGAACAAATATTATCAATAATAGCCCTAGCTTCACTTTGTCTGAGTTGTAAAGCCAATAACTTACTGGGTCTTGGCCCATAAAAATTCTGCCGGACTCTATGCATAATGAATTCAGCCTTGCAAGGGCAAGAAGACAAGCAGTCTCGGATGAAATTCAGGTCACTCTAGTTGCCCATGTCTTTGTCCACGGTATGACTATGAGGGAGGCTGGGCAACGAGTATACTTTATAGTTCTCACTCCAGAATGTTATCTTTCTATCTAGGCCAATGCTGGTGTTTCAACCATATGTGGAACATTCTTAGACTTGTTCATCATATTGTGTCCTTGAGTGGAGGCTCTCCTGTCACGACCAACACTCTTTACCACTTCAATACTATTAAATATTAGAATAAGGTTTGTGTGTGCTCACTGCCATATGATGGTCACACACATCTTACAGTTTTTTTCAACTGCTTACACACATTTTCAAAACGTTGCCTCTTTTTTTCAAAACTTTACACACAAATCCAAGAATTGCACACACAAAATGCTAAATGCCTCACATCTCTTGCAAAATGAAGCACTGCATTCAAAATATCACAAACATCTCAAAAGCAAACATTTGTCTTATGTTGCAAACACCTTTGCCATAATATTATATTTTGGATATATCATATACACACAGTTATTCAAAACCTAAAGCTCTTCTTTCATGAGCTTCTATGTACATTTCTGTACAAGATTGAAAGTAATTGGCTGAGAGATATTGAAAAATTCACGGTAAACACGAAAGTAAGATTGAAACCAAAACAATAATTTTTTTTACTGTAAAAAAACTGTGGTTGTAAATACAGTATTACACAGTCCTACAGTATAACTCGACCTTTAACCTTTTATAGGCCTATTCTAAAGCCATGATTGGTTGGTGTTCAGTAAAGCAATGAGTGTTTGCACATGTGAGGAGTGTGTGTGAGTGTGTGTGTGTGAGGAGCAGTGTTGGGAGTAATGCGTTACAAAAGTAGTGCATTACAGTAACATATTACTTTTTGCTGTAACACAGTAGTGTAAGGCATTACTAATCAATTTTCAGTAATATTTTACTCGGTACATGTTCAGTAACGCTTTTAGCCCAAAATGTAATTGTTAAAAAAAAATAAAAAAAAAATAAAAAATTTGGGGAAAACCCAGCAAGACCGCGAGACATTAACGAATGAAAAATGCAAGTTATTACCTGTTCGTGGTCAGTCAATAGCCGCGTGTGGTGTCTAAGTTTGTAAATAAAGACTAAATGACAGCTTATATATTTGTATGGCGATGTATTTCATTCATCTCCCTCTTACTGGTGTACCTTTGTATTGTGTGACATAGTCCAGTAAAGGCGTGTTTAGGGCAGGTTTTATAGGAGTGCAGTGAGGCATGATTTCGGTCTCTGTGCTCTCGCTGGCCAGTGGAAAAGCGGCTAATGGGAGAATATGGTAGAAGAAGATTGTACATTCGCGAGATGGACATATGCGCATTACTTTTTGTTCTGTGTTTTCTTTCTAACCAGTTAGGCCAGGGTTTCTCAAACTCGGTCCTGGAGGGCCACTGTCCTGCACAGTTTAGTTCCAACCCTGATCAAACACACCTAAGCAAGCTAATCAATGTCTTCAGGATCACTAGAAACTCACAGCTAGGTGTGTTTGATCAGGGTTGGAGCTAAACTGTACAGGACAGTGGCCCTCCAGGACCGAGTTAGTCAGGGGGCCAATTCTGAAAAGGGCTTCCGTTAAGACTTTTGCGGACATGTTTTGGTACAAGCTGTCAACCTATTTTTTTAGTTAGAAGACATCCATAGGTAAGATATTAGGGTGGTTGTCAAGCTGAATTTTTTTTTTGTGACTTTTACAAGCAATTTTAGGCCAATTTTTTGGTTTCCTGCTCAACACGACATGCCAACAGTAAACGTTGAATATCTCCACAACCACAAGGACCATATTCATAAAAATGGTATCAAATGAAAGCCAACACTCATGGGATGTCTGCTGAAGTGTCAGAATGAACATTTATTGTACAGTGTAAGAGACAACAGAACTAGAACATGAAAAAAGCTATCTCCGCTTAAAGAGAACCAGTTTTCAAAGTGAATATCAGCTTGGAAACATAACCTAGTATCCCAAAACCTCTATCAATCAGTACCCATACTGCTTTCTCACTTCTTTAGGGTTAGGGGTTAGTAACTAGTTAGTAATAATAACTATGTAATAGTCGTATGGCAAAGGTATGTTTTTCCCCATCAAAGCAGTGGCTCTCAGGTTGGCAGAGGCTGACTCTCAGGTTGTCAGCCTCATCACTTTGAGACTGAATCGATTGAATAAGCAAGGTCAAGCTAAGCGCAATGCAAATAATGGTGTGTGTCTTTTATATTGCAAAAATATTGCACAATATTATACTACAATAATCTCCAGAAAGAGCACAAAGACACCACTTCCTGAAAAATCACTTCAATCAAAGGGCTTTATCTTGGCTGTATTTTCCATATTTGTCTTGACAAATGAAACATTTTTCCCAATCAATATCACTTCCTATTTGTTTTTCTTTGGACGCTAGGCTTACAGCTCCCTCTGGATCCATGTTATCTCATCTGAAGGCAAAGAAATTTTTCACTACACTAGTCTGATTGGTTTCTGAGTGGATCACTACAATGCCCTCTGAAATAAGCTGAGGGCTTTGCTATCTAACAAACTTATTAACACTTTTAGCTACAGCAGACTGTAAAATAGGCTGCTGTCCAGCAAATAAATTAACCTGTTAAGCTGCAACCCCACTTTTGAAAAATCCCCAGAAATGACATACCCAAACTGAAACAGATACAGTTCATGAACCCTTTGTACTAAAAGCACAAGTATGATCTCGTTTGAAAGCTGACACCTGGCAGGTTATTGTAAATGTAGAATTAATTATTGTCATAATGAAAAAAATAGTTATAAATAGCTTCAAAATTTTGTAAAGTTATTAGAAATTTATTTTTATGAAACATCTTCATGAAAATAAAATTGAAATTGGCACTGTAGCAATCTAGAAATGCACTGCAGCTAAAGCCACATGTCTGACCATATTATATTTAAAATATGAAGATAAGTCTAAAACTCTGTTTTTAGTTAAATGTTTTTCAAGATAGAAGCACCTAGAGCTAGCTAGCATGTTAGCTTAGCACACCATCAATACATGACAATTTGAGATTAAAACCATGTTTGTGCTCCAAACGTACTTTATAACACAAGTAAAGTGTTTTAAATAATCTTCTGTGATCTAATTTGGCATCAGATAAAAAAATCAGACAGAAAATATACAATTTGATAGTATTCTGCACAATGATTAGTCTATATAGATTAGCATTACATTATAAATATAATCTATTATTATGAAAATACCTGGCATGGCTTGAAAAACACAGGTAACTCAAATATCATTGCAATCATGTTTATTATCTTCAAAACCTCTTTATCTGCATTTTACAGCGCGAACTCTGTAGCTTTGTGTGTATCAGTGACGTCCTGGAATGTCACATGATCATGGCTCTTTTTCATGTTCCATATATGGACTATTATTGTGCATAATAGCGCCCTCAGGCTATTGGTATGAATTGAAAACACAGTACAAAGCGCTCATAAAGATTACATCGACGCATTTAGATATAAATTCAATAAATATTATTCCTGTCAATAGAATCTGATGTAAACCTATGAGAATCTATCAATATTTGTCCAAATCTGCAAATTTTTTAGCTAAAGCCCTGAGGCACGTTGTTTTGTGTATCGCTGTCATGACGACAGCACAGAGTTTTTTTATGAATGAAAGCGGCTGACGCGCATAATTCATATTAAAGGTATCGACTCATTTTTTCATTTCATAACTCCTGACACAAATTAAGAAATAACTGTCGCTATAAGTTTCTCAGAATACAATAGTGGTCAAATACTGAAACTTGAGTCTTATATATTTTTAATGATGTATAGTTTGTCAAGGTATAACATTAAATCTGATAGTAACTTTGAACTAAATAAAAAAAAACGCTTCAGTGCGCGGGCGCACTGGCAACGGTTAACAGGTTAAAAACATAATATTTCCATTACACATCTGCACAAAACTTAATTTACCTATTAGTAAGTAAACTAGTAATTATGAAAGTAAATTAGCCTAGCTATACACTCACCTAAAGGATTATTAGGAACACCTGTTCAATTTCTCATTTATGCAATTATCTAATCAACCAATCACATGGCAGTTGCTTCAATGCATTTAGGGGTCCTGGTCAAGACAATCTCATGAACTCCAAACTGAATGTCAGAATGGGAAAAAAAAGGTGATTTAAGCAATTTTGAGTGTGGCATGGTTGTTGGTGCCAGACGGGCCGGTCTGAGTATTTCACAATCTGCTCAGTTACTGGGATTTTCACGCACAACCATTTCTAGGGTTTACAAAGAATGGTGTGAAAAGGGAAAAACATCCAGTATGCGGCAGTCCTGTGGGCGAAAATGCCTTGTTGATGCTAGAGGTCAGAGGAGAATGGGCCGACTGATTCAAGCTGATTGAAGAGCAACTTTGACTGAAATAACCACTTGTTACAACCGAGGTATGCAGCAAAGCTTTTATGAAGCCACAACACGCACAACCTTGAGGCGGATGGGCTACAACAGCAGAAGACCCCACCGGGTACCACTCATCTCCACTACAAATAGGAAAAAGAGGCTACAATTTGCACGAGCTCACCAAAATTGGACAGTTGAAGACTGGAAACATGTTGCCTGGTCTGATGAGTCTCGATTTCTGTTGAGACATTCAGATGGTAGAGTCAGGCGTAAACAGAATGAGAACATGGATCCATCATGCCTTGTTACCACTGTGCAGGCTGGTGGTGGTGGTGTAATAGTGTGGGGGATGTTTTCTTTGCACACTTTAGGCCCCTTAGTGCCAATTGGGCATCGTTTAAATGCCACGGCCTACCTGAGCATTGTTTCTGACCATGTCCATCCCTTTATGACCACCATGTACCCATCCTCTAATGGCTACTTCCAGCAGGATAATGCACCATGTCACAAAGCTCGAATCATTTCAAATTGGTTTCTTGAACATGACAATGAGTTCACTGTACTAAAATGGCCCACGCAGTCACCAGATCTCAACCCAATAGAGCATCTTTGGGATGTGGTGGAACGGGAGCTTCGTGCCCTGGATGTGCATCCCACGAATCTCCATCAACTGCAAGATGCTATCCTATCAATATGGGCCAACATTTCTAAAGAATGCCAACATTTCTAAAGAAACATTTCCTTGTTGAATCAATGCCACGTAGAATTAAGGCAGTTCTGAAGGTGAAAGGGGGTCAAACACAGGATTAGTATGGTGTTCCTAATAATCCTTTAGGGGATTGTATGTCTGGTAAGTATATAGCTAGTTGGAACACAGTTTAGCTTACCTGTTTCTGGCAACATTTGATGGTAGAATGGTAGAATCTTGAGGTAAATGTTTATGTAGACAAATAGATCAAGTTAATCTGTTGTGTGATTGTGTGATTCACTCCTTTATAAAGTTTTGTTCAGACTGTACTGTTGACACCTGCTGTGATAATCTTCTCTGGATCTGCTGCCTCAATCTGCTGCCAAATCACAGCTGTGCTGACACAACTGTGCCCCTTGTGGTGTGATACTCTTGTGGTATTTACTGATTATTATTTTTTAATGATCATGTTTGCACATAAGTTGGATTATATTGAACATTTGCCCAAAATTACAGTAGGTAACATGGAAGAAAATGGAAGCACTTTGGGAAAAAAATCCGCTTTTACCACTTTTAAGAATATAGTGTTAAAATGGACAAAAAAAACCATTTTCTAAGCTGACAACCTGGCTAGAACACATGTTAAGGGGTTAAATATTAATACTGGATAGGTTGTATACTTGTACCAAAAAGTGTCCAACAAAGTTTTAATATCAGTTTTGGCCCCCTGACTAAGTTTGAGAAACCCTGAGTTAAGATATGTTTAGGTGGTAATTTTCATCATGTTTTCATTACGCAATCATGTTTTTGATGCGGTGGTGACGCGTTCATGTAAAATATAAGGGTGGCGCTGCCAATAAAAACACCTAAAAGCTGTCACAAAGAACCGGCAAAAGTTATGATTATGAATATGTCAAATATAGCAAGGAGACATTTTAATTGTTTATTAATAAACAAGTGTTTTCTGTGTCAGTGTTGGCTGCAAAGATGAAGTTGATGATGCTGGCTCATAATCTTCGCAGTAGTGAACGTGCCAGAGAGAAATGCACATTTCATATGGATTACATAAGCAGAGAGCAATCTGTTTTCTTTCGTTTTGAATTGTTCTGTTTAAAAGTAGACATGTCTGTGAGGCAAATCGGCGCTGAGTTTCGGTTCATTTATGAGACGAGCTCCAGATCACGCACCGGCGCATCTGTGTCCTGATTATCTCTTGTCTAGGCCTACTATATTTACTTTATTTACTATATTTATTAAATCCAAGCAATTGGTTGATGAAACATTGCTTAAAATTAAGATACAATTAATACAAAACGAATTGTGCTTTCTTTTTGAGGTCTCTGTGAAAGTTTTAAAAAGCTGTCTTTTAGTGTCGCTTTCAGAGCGCTCACGTCCGTAACTGAGAACTGACAAGTCCGTAACATTGTTTTTTCCTCATAAATGCGAACGCGACAAATAAAATAAAATGAATTATTATGTTCTGTGGAGAGCCAACCTTTCTTCCTCCGGTGGGTAGTGTTACTTTTGGTTTGCTTAGTGTAATTTACAGAATTACTAAAAAATATTTTGCTACCTAAAAGTTAAAGATTTTTTGTGTCACACATGCATGCATGTCTATTTCCCTCATATTAAATATAAAACACATGTGTAGACTGATATTTTCCTTTTATTAAGGGAGTAGCCTATGGATATATAAACAGACGTTTCAATATATTGGTATTAAATGCATTTTCTGAGAATTTATATTTAATATATAAGTTTTTACTGCAAATGTCACGTCCATAACGCTGGAATTGCCTAATTTTAAAGAATTTATCCTCAACTAGTTTTGTGGTGTAGGTCTACGTATTTTATAATGTTAACTTCAAATAATAATAATAGTAATTTAAAGTCCCTGTAAAGTCAAAATTAAGTATGTGTTCTGAGTTTGTCACACTACAGAAAAATGTGTTATTAGCCACCCAGCCAAATTTGAATGATAAAAAAAGCAGCCAAGTAAATAAAATAAGCTATCAAAATCTTGAAAAAATGAGCTTTGGTCTCTGCTCTCAAACGCTGGGGGCGTGTCTGCTGGCTGCGCTGAAACCACGCCCACTCGCGGGAAAGTTGTTGACTCGCGGGCACGCACTGCCGATGATGGCACCAGTTGTCGGCGCGTCGGGAGGATGAAGGCCGAGGCGGGAGATAGTCAGTTCGGCCCCATTAACCAGTAACAGCGGATTATCAGTGAATCCCAGTTGTCTCTGACGAAAGTTTCCTCAGCTCTCCATCAAGGTGGCTTTTCACAAAATTAATCCACCTCTTCTTGATTTGATCGTTGTTGGGAAAAGGCATAGCTAGCTAGCAAACTGTAGGCTCTAGTAAATAATATTGACTGTAACTCGCGATTGAGCGGCGAACTGATAGGGGAGGGGGCAGCCCCAGGGGCTCCAGTGCGTCATCATGTAGGGGCGTGTCCAGGAGCTTAGGGGCTCCAGTGCGTCATCAAGCCCCCGTTTTAGCCCCGCCCAAAAAATTCGGAACACAGCAATCGTGAAAAACTGTTTAACGGTCTAACTCCACAATTCAGTACTTCACAGTCTTTGTAATATGTTTTAGCAATACATTTCTAACATTTATAATGTGTTCAGAATTTTTTTTTAGAATTGCGTTTACAGGGATCTGGACGGGAAGGATAAATCTGGGGGTTAGAAGGGACGTGTCGCAATTCTGCCTTCTCACAGCGCGACACAGGTGTCGTGATTTCGGTTTCATATCACATATTGATACAGCCCTAGTAATTTTAGAATGTTACAGTTTTTCTCAATTGTTTACACACAAATACTGGTACTTGAGACACAATGACCAAAACATGTAAATCATTCACCAACCCTCTGAACCAATTCTGCTAAACTACAAGCACAATTCCTGGTTTACACTCAAATTGCAGTTCTAAAACACACCTTTTTCAAAACATTACACATAATTCTCTGCTTTTGGCACAATTTTCACGCAGAAAATCTCTTGTTTTCACAAGGAACACACAGTCATTCAGATATGCACACTGACTCATTACATTTGCAAACACCCGTCACACAGTTTTACAATTAGCAATCAGAGCTTTAGCATAAAAGGGCAACAGGTGAGCTCTTCAATGGAGCAATGGTGTGTGAGTGTTACTGATTAACTGTCACTGTGTGTGTTTTGTAGTGTGGATCATGGAGGAGAGATCTGGATTACAGCAGGACTACACAAATGTACGTCTACACACACACACACACACACACACACACACTCTCCCTCTGTCTATCTGTCTCACACACACACACACACACACACACACACACACATGGTGGAATATTTGGGGAAGGTGCACTTCTGATGATCTGTTGTGATATTAGTACGAAGAGTTTTGAAAATGTAAAACTTGCTTGTGAAAATTGTGGCAAAGCAATTAAAAAAACTGTAAAAGATCATAATTCCTGATTACAGAAATATTTGATCATAAGAATCCTATGTTTTCTGTTTGGTAACCATGGCGATTTCAGTCAGAACCTCATTCAGGACAAAAGCTGTTACATAATGATATTTCTTTAGTAATTTATTATCATCGGTTGCTTACAATCCTAAATGGACGAGTCAGATCTGAAATGAGGACTCAAGATATAAAGTTACTGTAATTCACTGATGTGTGTTTTCTCTCCATCAGATTCTCATCAGTTCACTCTGGATCCGAACACAGCGAATAAACACCTCCGTCTGTCTGAGGAGAACAGAGTGATTACTAACACTTACACAGTCCAGTCGTATTCTGATCATCCAGACAGATTTGATGAATATAATCCTCAGGTGTTGTGTAAAGAGAGTGTGTGTACTTCCTGTTACTGGGAGATTGAGTGGAGTGGTTATGGTGTGTTTATATCAGTGTCATATAAGAGCATCAGCAGGAAGGGATTGGGTCATGAGTGTGAGTTTGGACATAATGATCAGTCCTGGAGTTTGTTCTGCTCTTACTCCAGTTACTCATTCTGGCACAATAACATAAAGACTGAACTCCCTGTAAAGCCCATCAGCAGGAGAACAGGAGTGTATGTGGATCACAGCGCAGGAACTCTGTCCTTCTACAGCGTCTCTGACACACTGAGCCTCATCCACACAGTCCAGACCACATTCACACACACACTCTATCCTGGGTTTAGGGTTTGTTCTGGATCATTAATGAAACTGTTTTGATGAATGAGAATAGACTGATGAGAGATTCTACCCATGCTTTGAGCTGCATGATAAATCAGTGACAGTGAGATGTTCTCTTATTAGGCTTGTTTGAGATGCGCCTTGCCTCGCCTGAAATGTGTGCGAGAGTAGGCGGCTGCAGTGAGAGGAGGAGTGAAAAAAGCGCAGGCAAGCCGGACAGTTCTCTCTTCTTGCAGTGGATCTGACACCTGTGAGATCAAAGATGGATATCGCGGGATTCACGGAATTCACGCTTGTGCAGTGTTGCTAATAAACTGGATGGAATTTAAGTTCTGTTGCTTTTATATGAAAATAAATATAATGTACAAGACACCCAAAGTAGTACTTATTTAATTCCATTCCAAATACACGTTTATCAGTTTATCAAGGTCGACAATCGCGCTGGCGCAATAGGCTCACTTTTTTCAGTTCAGTTCAAAAGAAATTAATTTTGCTCTGTTCACTTTGATATTACAAGCAAGTTTCATACATCAATCGATTCTGTTAAATGTGTATTATTTTTGTGTATACTCACAATAAAAACAAAGTGTTGTGCTTTTTGCCAAATAAAGAAAAATAAACACGAAGTGAGTTCTGCCTTCTCTCTGTCAGTGAAGTCAATTCTGAAACGCGTCCGAAAATGAACAATAACTCAGCGAATACTCAGTCAAACAGGCATACAGACACACAGGCATGAAGCTTGAATTCTCTTCTTTTAAATGAGGTAATTTATATAAAAAACAAATATTCTCAGTTCATGTAATCTGTAAGAAAAGAGAGCGATTCCAGTCGAGCTCATTAGAGCTCATTCAAATGTAATGTGACCACGCCCCGGAGAGCGCGCGCTATTCAAACGCAAATTCTGAGAACCATTTCAGACCAGTGAAACGCCCATCAGCTGTAAACACAGCGCGCCGCGAGAGTGAGGCATAATATAGCCTACCTAATATTCCTGGAGAAAAGTTTCCTCAGAACAGTGCTGATATGAGGAGCAATAGATCCCGCTGAGGAGTGAGGTAGGCTAAGTTATCTTTTCTCAAGTGTTAATGTGGAATAACGTTATGGAATAACGTTATGGAATAACGTTAGTGTAGGCCTATGTAAACTGCAATAGATGAATCGCGTTTCTATAATATGAATCGCGTTTCTGTGAGATGAATGAAGGGTACATATTTGTAAAGATTGTTTAGCCTAAATATAATTCGTGTGTCTGTGTGTGAAAGAATAAACCGCTTTAATCAACTAAAATGCTTTGCTATACTGAGATGAGTAAAAATCGACTGAAATATGTTGAAATAAAATGTCTTAAGCAACGTTGTATAAGCAACGTATTAATTCAAACAACAATATTGTTGATGATAAATTCAAAGTAAAAAAAAATATTTTCAAAACACTATAAATCCATCCTTTTTTCCCCCAAAACGCTATAAATACATACATTTTTTCCCAAAAAATTTGTAAAAAAAAAAAAAAAAAAAGTCTTTTGTCTTTTATTTTTCGTGTTTGCATTTATGAGGAAAAAACAATATTACGTGAAAGTTCTCCATTATGGACGCGAGCGCTCTGAAAGCAGCACTAAAAGACTTTCAAACTTTCACAGAGACCTCAAAACAGAGAGTACAAATCCTTTCTTTAAAACGAATTTCGTTTTGTATTAATTGTATCTTAACTTTAATAATTTTTTCATTAACAAATTTCCATGGATTTAAAACATATAAAGTAAATATAGGCTAGCAATCACAACATAAGGTGCTTGAACTGGAGATATCATCATGAATCAGACCGTAGCCTACCCGCCTCACAGGTCTAAAAAATGTGAATTATATTTACAGAAAGCTGGTTCTAAACAAAACCATCCAAAACAAAAAACTATGTAGCCTAATAAATGTGCATTTCTCCGGTGCGTTCAGTAGCCTACTGCAAAGATCGCGAGTCAATAGCCTATCGTTAACTTCATCTTTGCCAGAAGTTAATAAACAATTAAAATGTCTTATTGCAATATTTTACATATTCATAATCATTACTTTTGGTGGATCTTTGAGGCAGCTTTTTAGGTTTATGGCGTTTTGGAAAAGAGCTCTTCACGTACAAACACCGTTTCACCAAGGCACAGCGGCCCTTCAGCACATAAGAACAAAAAGAGAAAAAGCACAGACTTACTAATTACGAAACTTTGATGTGGTTGAACAGGTGAAACAGTCACAAATTCCTCTGCAACTCAAACCTTCTCAGTACGAGTTATGAAGGAAGAGAACAGCATTACAGTTTTCAGCGCGTCCTCCTCTAATTGCTGTGTTCTGACTGAAAAAGTGCGTGCAGGAGCACATGCGCGAAACGTAGGTTTGTAAAATGTCCTTTTGTAAAATGACATATGATAAAATAAAAATAATTAATATATCATTTTACAAAACGGTTTTGCGCATGTGCTTCTGCACGCATGGGCCGGGCCACTCGGAGGTTGCTTCCGGGAATAGTAGGCTACTGCCCTACAGTATTAAAAATCGCATATAATTTATAACATAATTGTTTAGAAGGTTATAGTGTGCGTTATGTGTTTTCTCTTTTAACTTCTTTCAGCTCTTTTCATGTTTGGGGGGTCGGATTGTACAAAATGAATCTCCTCTACTTCTTCCAGGCTCCTTCAACTTGATGGCCCATTAGCCATTGAGGGAGTGTCTGTTTGTTACGACTAGCTCGTTTTAAAGCCGCAACATAAAAGAGGAACCAATCAAACACTGTCGTTTGAATAATGAAGATAGTTTTTATTATCTTCAATTAGAATAATTACCATTCATACAAACATTAACATAAGTCTAGGGAAAGGAAAACAAACAAAACAAACTACAACAAAACAAACATTAAAGTTACATGACATAAAGTAAGTATAAGCAAAAGATCAATAAGAATGAGCTGCTCCTGTGAGAGTCATCCCACAGAGAGTGCTGAACCAAATGAAAACTCAAACACTTAAATACTAAACTCTTAACAAGCAATCAATTAACATTTAACAATTAACATGGGGGAGTGACTCAAAACTCCCACAGACTGCCACCATCAGGGAAGGAGTCACTCAGGGTCGTTACACCTCCCAATCCAAAAAGAGGTTCCCTGAAGAACCGACAAAGAGAAGAAGAAAAAAAAATAAAGAAATATGAACAGCAACATTTCTCTACAGATATTAAAAAAAAAAAAAAACATCAGGGTAGTTTATACTCATCTCAATAATCCCGTTCCATTTTTCTCTCGAATCTCCTGGGCCCTAGGATAATCGAAGAAAGACAGAGAGAGGGAGAGAAAGAGAAATGCACAAACGCAACAAGAAATTTTACACGCGCGAAAGCGCATCGGCAATCAGATTATCCTTGCCGCGGATATGTTTGATCGACAGATGAAAAGGTTGTAAAATCAGACTCCATCTCATAATCCTTTGGTTTTTACCACGCATCCGATCTAAAAAGGTCAAAGGATTGTGATCGGTGTAAACTACGATGGGACCACAAATTGAACTAAGGTAGACCTCAAAATGTTGCACTGCTAGCACAAGGGCTAAAGCCTCCTTTTCTACAGTAGAGTAAGCCTGCTGATGGCGGTTACATTTTTTTGAAAAATAACTAACCGGATGTACAATTTCATCGGCATCTTGCTGTAAAAGAACCGCGCCGGCACCAGAAGCACTGGCATCTACTGCAAGGAGAAACGGTTTCTTAAAATCAGGTGCAACAAGTACAGGAGCGTTGGCTAACAGGGCTTTCACATTGTCAAAGGAGCTCTGGCATTGTTCTGACCACTGGAATGGTTTCTTGGGACTCAATAGATCAGTTAAAGGAGTGACTACACTGGAAAAATTCTTACAAAACCCTCGATAGTATCCTACCATTCCCAGAAACCGACGGAGTTCACGACGGGTACTAGGTGTAGGGAAACTACTAATAGCGTCAACTTTGGCATCGATGGGTTTTACATGACCTCGACCAACCACCTTACCCAAATATGTTACGGTGGCTTTTCCAAACTCGCATTTGGCAAGGTTAATTGTCAAATTGGCTTCGGCAAGACGAACAAAAAGCTCTTGAATTTGGTCAAGATGTTCAGACCAAGAAGAACTAAACAAAACAACATCGTCCAGGTAAGCCTCGCAACCCGATAACCCAGACAGTACTCGATTTACCAACCGTTGGAACGTAGCGGGGGCATTTCGGACCCCAAAAGGCATAACGGTGTACTGTAGGAACCTATCAGGTGTTACGAAAGCAGACAATTCCTTTGCACGAGATGTCAAAGGTACTTGCCAGTAACCTTTCAAAAGGTCGAATTTGCTGACATACTGTGCAGAGCCAACTCGATCTACGCAATCATCAATCCTGGGTAAGGGGTCACAATCAGGTTTTGTCAGTGTATTCAGTTTCCTGTAGTCAGTACAAAAACGATAAGTATTATCAGGTTTACTTACAAGAATGCAAGGAGAGCTCCAAGAACTAAAACTGGGTTCTGCCAAATTATGAGCAAGTAAGTAATCTACCTCTTTCTGTAACAACTCTCTTTTTACAGGGTTTACTCGATATGCATGCTGTTTTACAGACTGAGCCATACCGACATCAATGTCATGTTCAATGACATGAGTTCGAGTAGGGACATCAGAAAAAAGAGAGGGAAATGAACTTACTAACTTAATTATCTCAGTCTTCTCCGATTCAGACAAATGAGACAAATAGTTACTCAAATTAGCAAGAACTTCAGAATTTCGGAGTCGTCCTTCCACTACTCCTCGAGAAGGAGAGAATTCGGGTCCCATCTCATCAGATATTTCTGAAGTATCCTGACCAACAATAGTTGACACTATATCAACAGGCAAAGAAGTCACAGGAGTCATATAAGGCTTTAACAAATTAACATGACAAACCTGTCGTTTCTTTCGGCGGTCAGGTGTGTTCAAAAGATAGTTGTTATTGGAGAAACATTTTTCAATGGTATACGGACCCATAAACCTAGCCTGAAAAGGACTAGTCAAAACTGGTAACACTGCCAGCACTCGGTCCCCTACTTGAAACTCTCTAAATTTAACCTTTCGGTCAAACAATCTCTGCATCTTCCCCTGAGACTTACCTAATTTTCGTTGGGCAATAGCTCTAGCTTCATAGACTCGGTAACAAAAACTGCTTACGTAATCTAAAACATTTTCTGGCGGATCAGAAGTCTTCCATTCATCGGCCAAGACAGTAATAGGGCCTCTAACGGTGTGTCCAAACACTAACTCATTAGGACTGAACCCCATGCTCTCTTGTACGACTTCACGGATTGCTAACAACATCCAAGGGAGTCCCTCTTCCCAGTCACAATAAGATAAGATCTCAAAAGTGATCTCAATAAGATCTCAAAAGTGACTTCAGAGTCTGATGGAACCTCTCTAACACCCCCTGGCTCTGGGGATGATAAGCACTTGAGATGTTATGTGTGACTTTAAGTTGTTGCATGACTTTAGAAAAGTTTCGAGACATGAAGTTCGACCCTCGATCAGATTGAATAATTTTTGGAATACCGAAAATAGACATAAAACTAGTCAACGCCTTTAAAATTGATTTAGTCGTGATAGATCTCAAGGGGAAGGCTGCAGGATAACGTGTGGATTGACACATTACAGTAAGTAGATACGCATGTCCCGCCTTAGATCGTGGTAAGGGACCAACGCAATCTATAATCAAATGCTCAAAAGGAGTTGTGACAGCAGCAATAGGCTGTATAGGGGCCAACGGAATTTTCTGATTTGGCTTCCCAGTCATCTGACATATATGACAGGAGCGTATGAAATTAATCACATCACGTTTGACTCTAGGCCAATAGAATTCTCTCAAAATCCTGTCATATGTCTTCCGAACACCCATATGACCAGCAACGCCCTCATGAGACAGCTGCAGGACGGCTTGACGAAAAGTAGAAGGAACAACAATTTGGATCCTAGGATCTAATAAACTGTCAGAATGGATGGGTTGTTTCCTACAGAGCAATCCATTTCTGAGGAAATAGACAGGAAGTGAGTGCTGGTCACCTCCTTCATTCACCAAAGAAAACAGATCCTGGAGGGTGCCATCTGACTGCTGTTCTTTAATTAGTTCATCTCGAGAAACACTATAGAGGGGAGATAAAGAACAAATGTTAACACAGTCACTACAATCAACAGAACTTGCAGGGATGGAATCAGATTTTTCTACATTGCCAATGACAGACTGTAACTCAGACACAGGGATCTTATCTTCAGTACCATTGCAAACAGTATTACTTCCTGGGTGAGAGGAATCTACAGAAAAAATTAAGGTATCACTAAGATTAATCTCCCTGTCGTCTGATATTTTCTTGGCCTTCGCTCTAGTAATCGCACATGTAGGATATAAGTTATGACAGTCAGAGGAGTCATACATTTTTCCTCCAGCAGGAACTACAATAGGTAGAACCCCATCATCTGACTTTTCCCACACATTCCCTCCTGCTAGATCATTTCCAAGTATAACGGTGACACCAGGTACAGGAAGTACTGAACGAACTCCTACAACGACATCACCTGACACAAGCTTGGAATTAAGATGAATGCGGTGCAGAGGAACTTCCATAAATCCCATCTCAATCCCTCTAACTAAAACATTTGTCCCAGTAGCAGTACTATCAGTCAAAGGCAGAAGTCCTTCCAAAATAAAAGACTGTGAGGCTCCTGTATCTCGGAGTACACAAACAGGAACAGTCTTCTCAGAACCAGGCAAAGACACGGTTCCTTCTGTAAGAAATGGTGAATAATCATTATGACTCTTAACATCATCTACCTCAGAGATATTCTTCTGCATTTTCACAAACTGAGCAGGAATATGGTTTTCACACGATGTAGAAATTAAACCTACTGTTTTGGCAGATCTCTCTTTTTTCTTAAGAATCACACAATCAGAAATTTTATGTCCTGCCTTTTTACAATAGAAGCAAACAATCTCTCCTTTTACATGTGTAGCAACATTGTGACCAGGAGAAGAATGATCAGGAGATGAATGAGAGGCAACATTTTGACGTACAGCAGTCGTTTTGCTTTTACCAAAAACGCTGGACTTAGATCTATGCAGATCATTTAAATGGTTAATCGAGCCTCTGTGAGTAATAACAAATTCATCAGCCATAAGAGCAGCATCTGACAATTTACTCAGCTTATGCTCATTTAAATACATAGCGACAGCATTTGGTACGCAATGTTTAAACTCCTCCAAAAGTATCAGCTCTCTAAGCTGTTCATAAGTGCTAACTTTCATTGAAGAACACCAACGATCAAACATGGTTACCTTTTCTCTGGCAAATTCAAGATAAGTGCACTTCTCAGATTTAAAAAAACTTCTAAACCTCTGACGATATGCCTCAGGTGCTAATTCATAGGCTTGTAATAGTGTAGACTTAACAGTTTCATACTCACGGCTTTGCTCAACAGTTAACGCAGAGTATACTTCTTGTGCTCTCCCTGTTAAAACACATTGCAATAATAACGTCCAAAATTCTTTGGGCCATTTTAATGATTCTGCAACACGTTCAAAATGAGAAAAATATTTCTCTACCTCTCTCTCAGAAAATGGCGGTACCATCCTAATGTTTTTAAAAACATCAAACACAGGTGCAGCAAAAACTGATTCGTTAGCTGACACAGACTGTGTAGCACTAATCTGAACTGTTTTTGCATTCAGCTCTAACTCAAGCTTCCTCAACTGAAATTGTCTTTCATCCCTGTCTCTTTCAAGCTGCAACTCCAATTTTCGCAAGTCAAACTGCTTCTCTAACTCTTTCTCTTTTAAACTCAAAGCATCACGTTCGACACGAAGCTTTTCAGCATCAACGCATAACTGCTTCTCTTTTAGAGACATTTCACTAACCTTTACACTGCTGTCATCAACATCATAATCAGGAAACGATTCACCCTCATCAGGGTTAACGTTAATATTGGTAACAACATCTCTTATCTCTAAAACACCCCGCTCGAAAAGTGCGCTTTTCAAAGTGTTCGTTATAGTTTCTTTAAGCTTCTTATCGTTACTCGTTAACTCCACGCTAAAATGCTCAGCAATCCTCACCAACTCTTCCTTCGTGCATCTCTCCAGTAAAATTTCTGAAGGAAACGCGAAGAAATCTTCAATGACTGAAGACATACTTATTAGAGTTAAGCTAACACGATCAAAACAGTAAACAAACACTCGCGTGAGAACGCCACTAACTTACAACGTTGAGACTACAAATCCCATAAGCCACTTCGCCAGGGACCGTCGCAGTATGACACGCTGCAAACTCCGCCTAATTACAAGATAGAGGGGAAAAAAAAAAACTTACCACAAGTAATTTTCCCTATCTTCTTAACAGGCATGACAAACAGCACAGACACAGAGAAATAGTAAACAAAGTGTCACCTTAATTTAAATGAAAAATGAGAGACTTCAGTTCCTATCTACCTACTCAAGAAAACTAACTAAACCTACCTAATCTTCGAAGGTGTACCGGACTCGAGGCGGCGTTTAAACGCTGAACTCATGGACAATTGGTCATTTAAACCAAAAGCCTGAAGCGTACCCCCGACAGAGTTTTTAAAAGCTCCGTCCAGAATAACCTTCAAAAATAAATAAGGCAAAATAACAAACTAAAATAACAAACAGTGCCCCGATGGAAGGATTATTTAAACCCAGCTGAGGTCACTCTAACTTACCGAAGTCTACTCATTTAAATGTCACACAGGTGAACACAAAACATTATACTTACTCATGCATGTAACACATCCCGGACGAGCCCCCAATTTTATGTTACGACTAGCTCGTTTTAAAGCCGCAACATAAAAGAGGAACCAATCAAACACTGTCGTTTGAATAATGAAGATAGTTTTTATTATCTTCAATTAGAATAATTACCATTCATACAAACATTAACATAAGTCTAGGGAAAGGAAAACAAACAAAACAAACTACAACAAAACAAACATTAAAGTTACATGACATAAAGTAAGTATAAGCAAAAGATCAATAAGAATGAGCTGCTCCTGTGAGAGTCATCCCACAGAGAGTGCTGAACCAAATGAAAACTCAAACACTTAAATACTAAACTCTTAACAAGCAATCAATTAACATTTACCAATTAACATGGGGGAGTGACTCAAAACTCCCACAGACTGCCACCATCAGGGAAGGAGTCACTCAGGGTCGTTACACTGTTCTTCTTTCTTTCGTGTGTCCTCATCAAATGTCCAGCTCAGTAGAACTCAGCCACGTTCTCATCTCAGGTCCCACATCGAAGAGGCCGGCCTCCGAGGGTGGTTTATACAGTGGACAGGTGGTGATTATGTGCTCAGCGGTCTGCTCTGGCTCCTCACACTCACACACTGCTCTGTCCTCCAGGCCCCACTTCCTCATCGATGCTTTGTAACGTCCAACCCCAGTTCGCAGGCGGTTTAGCAGAGTCCATTGCCGGCGTGGCAGATCCTCTCCTTCAAGACCGCCTCCAGGGTCATAGATGCAACGGTGGATTCGTGAGGGCCCTGCTGACTCCCACTCCTGCTTCCAGGCTGCCGCGAGCCATGCCTCTGTAGACAGGTCCTCAGGGATGGACCTGAGCAGGTCTTGTGCTGCCTTGTTGTACGGGTGGCGGGACTTCAGTCTATGAGGAGGCAGTGCTGTTGTGGTGGTATTGTGCAGGATATGCCAGTTGTATCTTTGGGCTTTCCTTGCAAGAGCGAGGGTAGCAGCCTCTCGTCGGAGGCCGGCCGGGGCAATTCCCGCTAGTGTTGGCAGATGGTAGACAGGGGTAGATTTCAGGCAGCCAGTTATAGTCCGAAGGGCGGTGTTTCTGGCAGTGTCGACTTTCCTGGTGTGTGGGCTTCTGCACCAGGCTGGGGCACAGTATTCAGCTGTGGAGAAGACGAGAGCTACTGTTGATATTCGAAGCACCTTGGCAGTTGCACCCCAGCTAGTACCAGCGAGACGTCGGATTATTGCGACCCTTGATGACACTTTGGCCGTCACTACTTCAAGGTGTTGTTTGAATGTTAGAGATCTATCCAGGCGTACGCCAAGGTACCGTGGGGCTTGCTGGAACTCAAGGCGCTTGTTATTAACGAATATGTCCAGTTCCCGTCTGGCCTCACTGTTGTTCAGGTGGTAAGCTGCTGCAACTGTCTTGCCGATGCTGAGCTGTAAACGCCACTCACTGAGCGGCTGTGAGATCAAGCAACACTACTCCAGCCTTCTGTTTTTCCTGAAAGCTGTCCTCATTGTCTTGGGTGAGCAGTGTCACCTGGTCAACCGTTGACCGACCGCGCCGGAAGCCAGCTTGTTCCCGTGGGAGTTGAGGGTCCACTATTGGCTCGATACGATTATAGATCAGCCTCTCCAGGGTTTTGAATGGGACGCAGAGCAGTGAGATGGGTCGGTAGGATTTGGGGTCTTCAGCAGGCTTGTTTGGTTTTGGAAGGGCTATGACAGCAGCGCGGCGCCATATCTTCGGGAGCTTGGACCTCCGAAGGCATGTCGAGTAGAATGAGCAGAGCCATACAGATGTTCTTACACTCTGGTGAGTTACAAACTCAGGGTGGATGTAATCATGGCCTGGTGCTTTCCCTTGTTTGGTCTTACTCAAGGCAGTCGGGAGTTCAGCTGTTGTAAATTCCCCTGACAAGTTGGCGTCCACACTAGCTGCTCTACACAGGGAAGTCACCTGGTGTGATGTTGTGCGGGCAAAGTTCTTATCAGCATCAGGGAAACAGCTGTTCTTAAGGAGCTGGGATGCGATGGCATTTGCTGTTATTGGGCACCGGGAGGTCGATGGTGTTCTACCTGTCAGCTGATTTATTGTCCGCCACGCCTTACGGCTGGAGTGGGTGAAGTCAATTGACTGAACTACTTCTGTCCACCTTGACCTTCGGGTGGCATCTAGCTTCTGCAGAAGTACCGTTGCTGATTCTTCAACTTCCTCCCTGGAGCTTGCCTGCTGGTGGACATGCAGGAGGTGGCTGCATTCTCCATCCCAGCCCGGGATGTAGTTTGTGTTAAAGCCACGGGGGATGGTTTTCCTTGCTGCCCCAAGGAGTACTCTGCAGTAGGCTGCATACCCAGCGTCCACGTCGGCGTTGTCTGGGTCTGGGAGACAGAATGATGTCTTTTCTGTGAATGACTGCCAATTTGCCTTACGAAAGTTCCATCTCCTGACGGGTTTCCCTGCAACTGGCTGCACCAGGGATGGGACCTTTATGATGGACGGTCGGTGGTGTGAGCGGGGGAACCTATCCAGGACACGTCCTTCTGGCTTTTGAGCCGTGTGCCACACAGCGAAAGCCAAGTCCGGGTTGGTGTGGGTGTTCCAGCGTGCTGAAAAGAAGCTTGGAGGTTCTTTGGGGTCGAACAGCAGCAACGCATTGGCACTGGAGGCCCATTGGCTTAATGTCTCTCCATTTGGTGTAATATGACTGTAACCCCAGTCTATGTGTTGGCAGTTAAAGTCCCCTGCATAGATGGCGGGTGCAGGTGCCGATGGAAGTGATGCCATGGTCAGCATTGATGGTGGGGGCTTGTAGACATTGACAACCGTTGTGGTCTGCACCTTAGTGGACAGCCATTCGATACTCGAGCCTGGTGGAGATTGGCCAGTGGCTGTCCAACTAAGGTTGTTCCTTACAAAGGTTGCAAGTCCATGCTGTTTGCTGTGGGTAGACCCAGCAAGCTGGAAACCGGGCAGTTTGAGGATGTTATCACTGTCACGGTGTGTCTCCTGGAGGAGGATGGCTGCTACTTTGTGGGAGTCAGCGAGATGGTAGATGACTTCCATTTTGGCGGTGGTAAGGCCCTCTACATTAAGTTGGAACACCGACAGACCTTGGTACTCGATGGTCTGGATGGTCACTCGTCCTGACATGGATGCACCATTTCCCTTCGGTCTCTTGCACCTCGGTCTGCCAGCTAGATGATGACTGGTTGGCGACATTAGTTTCGCAAGCTGGTCTTGCACCATTTCTTGCTACTCACGGAGGAGGCCGCGTGAAGGCTGTCGTCATCTCCTCCAGAGTGTCTGTCACACCCCTGGTCTGAATCTAATTAATATTGATAGGCCATTACCACTCCCACTCCCAAACCTATTCTGACAAAAAAACTGTTTTACAAAGTGTAAATCAATGTATTGTTTTATTTGAACGATTAGGCAGGATGATTTTCACATCATTTTGAAGCCAGAACTCAAAGCGAACATATCCTTTAGTCAAAAGTCTTGTGGACACAAATTTTGTATGAGTTTTGTGGTCTTATTTCAGCAAATTTAATTTTTCTTTTTTTCAATAACCACGCATAAACATTATTCTCTTAAAAATTCAAACATATTAATGCATGTTGATAGCATATTATGGTAGCCCTGTTTGTGCTATATAGAGTGAATTTACACCTTCGCCATTAATATGTTTATAAATAACTGAAAAAAGCACAAATGTCAGAGCATGTCAGAACACCTCCAGGGCCCAGAAAACCCCTCAGACCCCAGAGGGCTAATACAGACATGTGTTGTTGTTGTTTTTTTTGTATAAAAATTACATTGCATTACCCATAAAGATCGAACTGTCAGATAGTTTGGGAATATTCACACATTCGTATACACATAAAATGTGATATCAGAGTTTTAAAATCAAACATTTTAAAAGAGAACAATACATCACGGTTGTTTGAACCAATGAACATTAAGCTGTGTCGTCAGTAAGTCGTTTCCTATCATGCTTTTGATCAGCGCAGTCGGTGGAGAGCAACTGCGTGCGACTGCAGAATCCGACACGTGCGCCTTGAGGTTGCGAGAGTTTTTTTTACATACGACACGTCAGCATGACATCAGAGCAAGACTCGGACACATTTCTAACCGGCATGCATCTCGTGCTGATCACCGGTGATCGGTTCTGCGCAGATTTTGCTCATCTCAAACAAGCCTATTGTCTCTTCATTACATTAATAACACAGCTGAACTTCTGTCAGTGAAATAAAGACAAACAGACAATGATACACAGAGAAGAGAAAGGAAATATGAGACACAATGAGACTCACTGAAACATGTCTGGATGATACGAGCAAAACTAGACTTTCAACTCTAAACTCAGTTTAAGACATTCAGAGATGTTTTAACTGATCTTCTCGATTTGTTCAAAACATGATTCCTCTGCTTTGGGTTATGTCTGTATTATTAACCCTCTGGGGTCTGAGGTGTTTTCTGGGCCTGGAGGTGTTCTGACATGCTCTGACATTTGTGCTTATTTCTGTTACTTGTGACATTTTCATGGCTAAAGTCTGATTGCACTGTATTCAGCACAAACTCTGCTACAATAATATGTCAGCAGCATGTGTGTAAAAGTTTGTAGTTTTGAGATAATGACGTTTATGATTGTTTTGTGAAAATACAAAAAACAATTGTCACTGAAATAAGCTCATGAAACCCATACTGATTATTTCTTCACAAGACTTTTGAAAATTGTATCACGTAGCCTAGAATATTTGCTCCAAAACTATGTGAAAATCACCCTGACTGCTCATTCAGAGAAGACAATATATTGATTTAAAAACTGTAAGACCTGTTTTGTGTGAGAAAGCTTTGTGCGGGAGGCGTGATCACATCATTAATATGCATGGCTTTCACACCTGAGAAAGACAAAGACACTCCCTAATGGCCCATTGGCCCTATTATGCCTCGTTTCCACTGAGCAGTTTGGTACGGTAAGGGACAGTACGGTATGGTTCGGGTCTGTTAACCATGATCTGGCTAGAATTTCCACTGCCAACAGTACCCTTACTTGATAGGCGTGGTGTTTCGATCGACGTCATTTTCGCGCGAAGAAGAACATAGTAAACTACAATGGATGACATACAGCAGATCTTGTTCTTGCTTCTCGACATGTTTGTCACAAGAAGACAAGCGCCGACATTAGGCTTTTCTCAATATCAAGTACGCAAAGTTTGTACTTGCCATGTGCGACTCCTACAAGGTACAGCGCATTCTTAAAAGCGTCACTCAGCTCGCTCTGCTACTCCGGTTATCTCTGTTAACTTACTCTGTATGTACATTTTAAGCAAAAATAAAACGAAATATGTTATAAAACACCACTCTGCCTCTTTTCGTTTTTCATTTAAATAAATTAAACATTATAGGGACACAAATGTGGTTCATGCGCAACGCATATTGATTATTCACTGCATGTTATACGTTATTCTATTTATAACAAAACGAAATTTAAAACACAACCCTAACGTTACCTCTTTTCGTTTAAAAAAAATAAATAAAATAAACATATTCCAGGCAATATATGCATTTGTACAAATGTTGCCATAAACATCAGTGATAATCTTGTAATAAAAATGACAAGAAACCATATTTATTTTTGTAAAATTTCAGTTTTATCAATAATAGCCTATATAAAAGTTTAAGTAAAGTACAAGAAGCTATACAATAAGAAATAAAGCAAACAATTCAGTCAAATATCCAAATGCAGCGCTCTATAGTCTAACATTACAAGTAAAGTTAAACACAAATAACGTTAACTAAACTTAGCCCTCAGCCAAAACGATTGACAGGGAACTCATTATATATTCACAGGACCAAAGATCGCCCGTTAGGTCTACACAAAACGAATTATATCTTATGTTTAACCACTACCGTCGGAGTCAGCGACGAACGCCGAGGACTAGCCGAGGAAAGGCTTATCCAGCCGGGAAACATGAGCGCCGAGTGCCCGCTGAACGCATGGATCTCACAACCGGGGAAAAAAAAAAATCATCTTTATAAATAAACCACAGATTTGAGCTTTAAACAACAACATTCTCGCCTGAAAAACTCTTAAAATTACATTTCGTGATACAGTAACAGTAGTATTATATGAAACTTTATATTAAAAAATGGCGCTTCTAATGTTGTCATTCCTCTTGTAGCACGCGCAAGTGACAATTCTCTGTCAACCAATCAACGTCCTGCAGTGAGTCTAGCTCCACCTTTTAGTACCGTTCCACTGTGCTAGGTACCCCAATGGAAGGGTACCTAAAAAGTGGTACGGTACGGTTCGGCATTTTGGTACCATTCACAACTTTTGATAGTGGAAACGCAAATAAATGCGTACCGTTCCGTACCGTACAGTGGAAACGAGCCATTAGGAGCTATCAGGCCCTGTCATTCTGAGCAACCTTGCACAAAGAATGAGGAGATTAAAAAAATAATGGCTTTTTGATTGTTTGGATTTATTTACAACACAACATAATCTAAAGATACACAACAAATGACAAAAAGCACACTATTGAAAACAATGATCCAAAGACAGTGCCATTCCTAAAAACATTGTACATACCTTTAATTTCCAAGGTGTCTGATTTTCACTTTACTATGTTCATGTACAGAGATTCATGTGAATGTTGAAGTCAGTAGGACTCAGTGGCATCTGGGCCCTGTAAAAAAAACAAAAAACAAAAAAAAAACAGTGAACATACTGATATCAAGAGAAACTAGGGCTGCACGATTTTGGGAATAGATTTTAGATTTTTTTTTTAGATCACAGAATACACACACATACACAAATGTTTCCAACAATAATGAACACCAGGTTTGTTGTGCCTTGTAGGCATAGGCTACGTACAGTGCTGCATAAAATAATAATAACAATAAATTAAGTCTTCCAAAGATTTCAGTAACAACTACGCTAGAGAAAAATATATTGATTACAATATAAAAACATGAAGCCTATTGTTTGGTGCGTTTTGCTTTTCAAACGCAGAGCGCGTTCCAAAATATGAAACATTCAAACTCAGAGCTCGCTCCAAAATATGATACATTATGGTTACTATATTATGCATATCTACATTTGAGCAGATATCCACAAACACAGTAACAGTTCAACTGCAATGTGAAGTTTATGCAACAATAACATAAACTAATAATTAAGAATTTCTTACCTTACATCTTTCTTGTCTTCAAATCGCGTTCTTCTTCTTAGGTAAATCCAATGTAAGCTCACGGCGTGTCTTCCGAACTCGACGAAAAGCAGAGACTTTGGTGAAGTTTGCTGCTTTGTTTTTGAGGTAACGAGCGCGTTCATGTGAGGCGTGGACGATTTGCATGTTAATCTCTTTGTGTGCGTGTGGGCGTGGTCAAATTAAAAATAATGAGCAAGCGTTTGAGAAGTTGGACATCGTGTTGGTTTTATACAAATTACTTAAACAGAGAATATTTGTTTTCAGTTTGAATCTGATCATTTAAAAGTACACACTTAAATGTTTATAAAAGTATATGGCTCATAAATGTGTGACAAGTATTCGCTGAGTTTTGTTTCAGTTTATAGATGTTTTGTTTTGTTTTGCAATGTTTTGATTTGATTGTAAGTGGACACATACAGAAGTAGAAATATCACAGATTATTTTTTCATCTTTCTTTTTCTGTATGACCATAAATGACGGAGTAATTTAAGTTTATTGTGCTACAATGTGAAGAAAATCCAGCAAAACGCGCGGGCGCGTTTGTCGACCCCAGAGGGTTAAGCTGCCATGGCGACTGGGAAGACTTTCCTGACTATCCTTTATCTGCTTATATACAGCTGTTTCTGCACAGCTGGCATTAGCGTCTCACAAGTCAGTCAAGTGGAGAAGGGCTTGACAACATCTAAAGAATTTCTCCAACGTCTCGATGTGGGTGAATTTATATATATATATATATATATATATATATAAAAAACAGAAGATACGACTCGTTAATCACTCGTCAAAGTCCTCGAAGTCTTTGGTTCTCTTGGCAAAGTTGCAGCAAGTTTTGGCTTTATAGGGGCATTAATTAGCTTCATCTTCGGATTCATTCCACCATCGGATCCAGAGTTTGAGTTCATGAAGGAACAGTTTGCAGAGGTCAACCGTAAACTCGACTCTCTCTCCCTTCAAATTTCAACCCTGCAAACAGAAATGGAATGGACAAGCTATGCAAGCAGCTTTGGCAAAGATGAGAATGTGATCAAGAACTCCTGGGCCAAGTTAACAGAATTCATAAAGAGCGCTCCTCTTGCCTCCACACAGGAAGGGAAGACCAGACTGGCTGAGAGGTTCACCACTTTCTATGAAAACACTGGCACAGAGAACAGTGTTGCTAATTTCTACAGATACATCACCGAGAACAATCCTGTCAGCTTGAATAAGAATCTCTTACAGCTCATCATTGAGAAATCCGATGGGGATTTTGATGTCCTGGTGCAATACTCAACCTACTTCACCACTCTGAAGGTTTCAGGACTAAAGTTAAACATGTTTTATTACAAACTAAAGGGCTATGATGGTGAAGTAAAGGCACAAGAAGCAGTCACACAACTATCCAACACTTTATCAGCCATACAAGATGCCTTGATTGAGTGTGCTGATGGCTTTGAGAAATGGGCTCTTAACCCTCTGGGGTCTAAGGTGTTTTTGGGGTCCTTGAGATGTTCTGACATGCCCTGACATTTGTGCTTTTTTCATTTGCTTATAAACATATTAATGGCAAAAAAAATTTACACACTATTTAGCACAAACAGGGCTACCGTAATATGTGAGCAACAAAAATGTACATGTCTGCATTTTTGAGAGAATAATGTTTATGCGTGGTTATTGAAAAAACTAAAAACTAAAGTTTATGAAATAAGACCACAAAACACATACTAAAGATGTGCCAATAAGACTTTTGTCTAATGGATGTTATCGCCTAGTGTTTTTCTTCAAAATGATGTGAAAATCACCCTGCCTAATCATTCACATAACACAATACATTGGTTTGCATTTTGCAAAGCACTTTCTGTTTGGAAAGGCAATATGCGGAGTGGGCGTCAACGATCATGCATATTTAGTGGTTCACACCTGAGGAGACAATGGGGCCCGCATTCTTAATGAGCCATTCATTCAGGTGAGTCACTGAGCCACAAGAATGCAAGAGCAACAGTTGGAAGCATCTCAATTCTTTTTTATTTTTCCACATATTGTGCTTGCAAATTGGCCTATAATATCCAAGGAAAACATGTCTAGTAATTGTGCAGTTAATTCTCATACTGTATTTTCAGTTTTGGAATATTTATCCTCTCCCCAAATTTGTCACTAATAAAACACAATAAAAATTATTTAAAGAAAAGGCTTATATTTACTTTTAATAGTTTGTTTACATCTACCTTGTAAATATATATTTTTTATTAAAATGGTTACAATTACAACAACAATTCAAGTGTAATCTTTCTTTGTAAAAACTAAAGTATACATTTTATCATACATATTTCAAAGTTAAGGATTTGATTGATTATTTGATTACTTTATTTTTGACAAAACATACTATATTTAACATATGAGCAAAAATTGGCAAACAAAAGCTTATTTGAGGTGGCAGATATTTTACAGTAAAAATGTATAATCTATCCAAAACTAATCAACGAAATGTCGTCTTTCATATGTCTGTAACATAGGTCTTTCGTTTTTATTATAAGAAATATAAATGTTAATTTGCAGTTTAATACGTTGCTTATACAAATAGCCTACATTTTATTTCAACATATTTCAGTCGATTTTTACTAATCTCAGTATAGCAATACAGTTTGATAAAACATCATAATGGAGGTAGATTTTCCATTATTATTATTCCTCACACCGCTGCCAGATGGTGTAAACACGTAGGCTACAATGATATGATTAAACTTGTGTTTTCTCGAGCTGATATGGGGGGCGTTCACAGGTTTGTGTGTATTGCCTCAGTAATTTGCGTTTAAATAGCACGCGCTCTCCGTGGGCGGAGTCACATTACATTTGAATTAGCTCTAATGAGCTCGACTGGAATCGTTCTCTTTTAATATAGATTTCACAAGATGAGAATATTTTTTTTTTATATAAATTACCTCATTTAAAAGAAGAGAATTCAAGTGTCATGCCTGTGTGTCTGAATGCCTGTTTGACTGAGTATTCGCTGAGTTACAGTTCATTTTCGGACGCGTTTCAGAATGGATTTAACTGACAGAGAGAAGGCAGAACTCGCATCACGTTTATTTTTCTTTATTTGGCAAAAAGCACAACACTTTGTTTTTATTGTGAGTATACACAAAAATAATACACATTTAACAGAATCGATTGATGTATGAAACTTGCTTGTAATATCAAAGTCAACAGAACAAAATTAATTTCTTTTGAACTGAACTGAAAAAAAGCGAGCTGGTATCGCCGACCCCAGGGGGTTAAGGACGCTGAGAAACTTAACAGTCAACGATTCGGACGCCCTGAGTGCACTTGCGCCATGCGCCTTAGACAATGCGCTTAGAGTTCTTCCCTTTAAATAAGCATTAAACTACGATACTACAATGTCTGATAAACTAAAACTTCTAAGCCTGTCTAACAAAATTACATGGTCCACTGTGTCAAAACACACTGTGTATGGATGTATCAGGCAATTATTATCATTATAAAGGCCCTTTCACACCGAATGCATAACGAAAAAGCGAATAGTTTGTGTGCGAATAGTTCGCGTCAAAACCATTCACATCAGCCGCGACGCGAATTTGCGACTTTCTGTGACGTTCAGAGCTTCCACATTCCAAAATTTTCGCGCAGACAGTTGAGAAAATGGACACTTCATCATCATCATCCAGTGAAGACGAGCTTGTCATTTTCTTTAATAAAAGACAGAAAAGAAGGTTTTGGGTGCACCCAGTCTTACAGAACAGAGAGTCTGAAGGGGAGTATGCCAATCTTGTACAGGAGCTAAAACTTTATCATGGCCGGTTCCGCACTTACTTTCGGATGTCTGTGGGACAATTTGAGGAGCTCCTTCAGACAGTGGCACCGCATCTGACGAGACAAACCACAAACTTCAGGGAACCAATTGATGCGGAGCAGTGTCTGGCAGTCTGCTTAAGGTGAGCTGTCTTCTTAAAATCATCAGCCCAGGCTTTAAAAGAACTATGTTACAATTCACGCTCTGCAGCGTCTGTGAACATAAAGCCCGCCTACTTTGATTTGATTAGTCATCTCAAATATTCTGACATTGACGGGCAATGACAGACCAATGAGACTCAGATGAACACACACACACACACACACACACACACACACACCCTGCCCTCTGTTTCTGACATGCTGCCTGTTTCATGTTTTAAAGGGGACTGAAGCGATCACGAAGTTAATCACAATTTTTTTTAAGGGGGCTAGGCAGAAGTTTAGCTAGCTAGACTTTGACTTAATTATAGATGAGAGAAACATGAACTATGCAGAAGACCCAGGAACAGTTTTACTTTTATTGTTAATAATCACGTCTTAACAACAGTTTTTTACTTTTGATAAAGTATGGTTTATTTATACTCTCAAATGTACATTATTCGAATAAATTAATTCTCATCATTTATATTCCACAGATTCCTTAGCACTGGGGATTCTTTCACCACCATAGCTGCCAGTTTCCGCCTTGGAATTTCCACTGTGTCCAACATTGTGAAGCAAACCTGTGATGTCCTCTGGGTTACCTTAAAAGACACCTACATGCCAGTCCCCAATGAGGAGCTCTGGAAGACCTGAGATTCTCTGAAAAATGGAACTTCCCCAATTGTATCGGTGCTTTGGATGGGAAGCACATTGTGATTCAGGCACCATCTAATTCTGGCTCCCAGTTTTTCAATTATAAGGGCACCTTTTCTGTGGTTTTACTTGCCTTGGTTGATGCCGACTACCGCTTCCTAGTGGTGGATGTAGGGGCAGCAGGCAGCAACAGCGATGGTGGAATATTTTCCAATTCTTTATTGGGACAGGGCCTAAATACTGGGAGTTTAAACGTTCCGGAGCCTTCTCATCTGCCATCTGCACCAGAGCTGGGGGCGTTACCATTTGTTGTTGTTGCAGATGAGGCATTTCCTTTAAAAACTTTCCTTCTCCGTCCCTACCCTGGAAGACGCCTGCCACGTGACCAGCGCGTGTTCAACTACCGGCTCTCTAGGGCTCGACATATAGTTGAGAATGCTTTTGGCATTCTCAGCCAGTGCTGGAGAGTCTACCAGCGCCGTCTGCAAGTGGCTCCAGAGGCAGCCGACAGCATTGTGAAGGCAACTTGCATCCTGCACAACTTCCTGCGAAGGGCCATTGGGAACCACGGTGCAGAGCCTGACAGTTCTGATGGCGCAGAGGGCAGTGAGCTGGGTGACATTAGAGGTCTTCGAGAGAACAGGGCATCAGCTGAGGCACTAAGGGTGTGAGACACATTCAGAAATTATTTTAATTCACCTGCGGGCCAAGTTCCATGGCAGGTTTCTCATGTGAACCGAGGTCTCCCTCAATGACGACTATTTTTTGAACACAGGAAAATTGTTGCATTAAATGGATTCACAATGATAAGCGCACTGTAGCGTGCTTTGTTAAAGGGTACATAACATGCACAGTTTCACCTAATCTCATGTTAATCTTGAGTACCTATAGAGTAGTAGTGCATCCTTAATATCTCCAAAAAGTGTTTAGTTTTATTATATTTATAAAAGAAAAATACAGCTTTCCGATTCTCTCCGGAAAAAGCCGAGCTCCTGGAGGCGGAGCTAGTCAAGCGGTAGCTTTCCAGCAAAAGACAGAAATCCGATCCAGTTGTACTTACATGAATGGGGTCTTTTATCACTGGGACCGCTCCACGTTTTAATAGCAAACGATTTGCAAATCCAGCGTCGACCTGAGCCTTGTTAATAAAACATTCGTCACTGAAATGACCAGAACACACAACCGCACTTCCTACACTCAGTTGCTGCCCCGGAAAAACAAACTGCATCCACTGTTCCTGTAACGCTGGGTTCTTTGGAAAGCTGGACACGGTAAGCTTTCCCTCACATCCAAATACACACTTTTTGGGAGACATTCTTGAACAAATCCTATGCAGCGCTGGCTGCCGATGACTTCCTGTTGAAGCGCGTTGATGTGCGCGGTCTCGCTCTCCTCTGGTCGACGTGTGCGCGGGCGAGCTTTTCCGAGAGAAATGCTCATATAAGGAGTTCCACTCTGGTCTACGTCATTAGATCCACGGTCGAAAAAAAAAACAGCCGAAACTTGCACCAACCCGGAAGTAAGATTTTCGGCACAGAAATTCTCCGTTATTCGTCCAAAATATTTTTTTTAAACTTTGCCCATGTTTAGCATGAGAATCCATCTCTTTAACAGTGTAAACAACTCTGAATACATGAAACACCATTGTACCCCCCCTTTAAATGCAGATTAAAGGCCCTTTGCCTCCAAAGCTGCATTTAACAAAGCACATTACAGTGCGCTTATCATTGTGCATCCATTTAATGCAACAGTTTTAAAAAATGTGAATCATATTAAAGTCTCAAACAAAGTTATTTTATGTTATATATTTTCCATTGTAGTTCATATAGGCTTATTAATTTCTACTCTTTAAATGCTTATTTCACTTTAAAATGTTTTGTAATTCTTGGTCTCGGGTAATATTAATCAACTTTAACTATATGATAAAAAGCAATAAAAGGGTGATGTTTTATTTAAAGGTGCCCTAGAATGTGAAATTGAATTTATCTTGGCATAGTTAAATAACAAGAGTTCAGTACATGGACATGACATACAGTGAGTCTCAAACACCATAGTTTTCCCTTTCTTATTTAAATCTCGTTTTTGAAAAACACCCCTGAAAAACAGGCGAATCTCCACATAACACCAACTGTGACGCAACAGTTGGGATCATTAATATGTACGCCTCTACAAATTTGCATATGCCAGCCCATGCTCAGTGCCAGGCGGAACTGCGCAGCCGAATCATCAGAAGTTCTGCAGGTGAAGAAACAAGCGAGGATCATAGGGAAAATGGCAGATCTATCTATAATCGGATACCGCTACAGTTTAATTCGAAGTTGTTAGTTGCTCTGCCCATTTCACCATGGACTGTTTTTCTAACCTGGAACAATATCAAGCAGCCAGGCTTCTCTCGGCGTCTCAAACGGACGAAGGGGGCAATTTCAACTAACGTTATATTCCCGCAAGCGGTAAGTAGTGATTTTATTAACGATAATTTACACTGTGTTATCTAGATCCAGCGCGATATTGTTTTTTCCTCGAGAGACATAGTGGCTTGCAAACGAGCGAACGAAGCATGGCAGTTGCTCAGTGTTTGGATGTACAAATGAACACAAAAGTATTTTTTTAGTTCCTTCATCCGAGCCTCTGGAGAACCAGTGAGTTATGTGAATTTTTGATGTGTAATTGTTCAAGTTCAGACAGATAATCTTTCTCTCAAAGTCGTTCAACACTGTTTATGCATCAGTAGATCGCGTTGCAGTGATAAGATCTTCATTCACGCGATCAACAGGCTGTCATCTGCTCAATGCTGGAATAAATCTAAATACTTAAAACTTCTCATGATTCGTTAATCCTGATAGCTGTAATATTAAAAACGTATAAAAGCTGTAATAGTAAAAGTTTTCCAGATAGCTCTACATGTAACGCCAGATATTTCATATGCAAGCATGTCAGCCAATCACAGCAGTGGGCAACAACACTGAAGTCTCACAGCAGACACGCCCCTTCAAACAGAGTGTTCAAATCAATGGATGAAATTAGGCTAGGAAATATGCCTTTTATTTCTAAATTATAACAAAATTTGATCTAAAAAACATACTAACATTATAAGGGCCCCCTAGGAAACATTATAAAATAATAAAATAATCCATTCTACGGCACCTTTAAAGGGGTTACGTTATAAATTAGTCCAATTGAGATGTTCAAAAATCCCTCAATTTTAATTTCTTCCTGGTGGTGCAGGTGGTCCTGAAAAAGCAAACGTAACATGATTAATTTGTATTGTTCAAAAAGTAAATAATTTGAGGCCACATTTACACATAGCCGGGTATTTAGAGAAACGAATATTTCTCCCCCTCCGTTTTCAAAAATAACATTGTGCTCAAAAAAAGTTGTCATTTACATCAACCTGCATAAAAACAATGGGCGGCAGTGTAGGGAGAAGGATAAAGCCATGCAAGCCAATCAGAATCCTCAAAATCGACAACAACGAATAGCACGAGCGCCTTCCTGTTCCTTTCAAAACAACAGACATGGCGCGAGGTTCATTCGTGTGGGACAGACAGCGAAGCAAATGCAAACAGGCCAAAAGCGTTTGCACAAAAGTAAAAATGAGTACCACCTTAACAGCATCCATGATCAAATAGTAGCCAAACAAACTCTAAACATAGAGCGCTCACATAACGTAAGCATTTTTTGGCGCATAATGTCAAGTCAAGTCAAGTCAAGTTTATTTATATAGCGCTTTTCACAACATAGGTTGTATCAAAGCAGCTTCACAGTAATTAATTAAAACAATACATCAATGTTTGTTTCTAGTGGAACGTCCACGTTTGGTAATGCTGATCAATAGTATCGTTGATTGATTAATTAAATTAAATATCCCCAAATATCCCCAACTGAGCAAGCCAAAGGCAACAGTGGCAAGGAACCGAAAAAACTCCATCAGGTGACCTAATGGAGAAAAAAAAACCTTGGGAGAACCCAGTCTCAGTCGGGGGCCAGTTCTCCTCTGGCGTTTATGAACTAAAGGTCGGATTTAACTGTAAGATTAAAAGTATTATATGAATGCCTGGCTGAAGAGATGCGTCTTTAATCTAGTTTTAAACTGGGAGAGCGAGTCTGAGCAACGAACAGTATCCGGAAGACTATTCCAGAGTTTTGGTGCTAAATGTGAAAATGCTCTCCCTCCTTTGGTGGATCTGGATATCCTAGGTATGACCAAAAGCCTCGAATTTAGTGACCTTAAAGAGCGCGATGGATTATAGGGCGATAGAAGATCTGTTAAATAAACTGGAGCTAAGCCGTTTAGGGCTTTATAAGTCAGTAACAATACCTTGTAATTAATACGGAACTCTATAGGTAACCAATGTAGTGATGATAAAATTGGTGTTATATGATCATATTTTCTTGATCTAGTTAGAACTCTAGCGGCGGCATTTTGGACTAACTTTAGCTTGTTTATTGAGGATGCAGGACAACCAGCTAATAAAGCATTACAGTAATCTAGTCTCGAGGTCATGAATGCATGAACTAACTTTTCTGCATCAGATAGCATATTACGTAGCTTAGCAATGTTTCTAAGGTGGAAAAAGGCTGTTCTTGTAACATATGAAATATGATTTTCAAAAGACAGGTTGGAGTCTAATATAACACCCAGGTCTTTTACTGTAGAGGATGAAGTAACAGGAAATCCTACTATGTTAACCCTTTAGGCGGCAGAGGTTTTTTCATAAAACGTTCGATTTTGACATCTTAATTTCAAAAGGCTATATCTTAAAAGTGATAAAAGATAGAGACTTTCTGTAAATTAGAGAAATATTAAGGATGACCCAAAGTTTATGTAGGGATTACATTTTCCCATCTAATTTGCATATTATGACGTCATATGGTGGCGGCCATCTTGGATAATAGAATTTTATGTTTTTTGTTGTTTATTTTTTTTTTATTTTTTTTTTAGCTGACAAAGACGCACACATCACAAGGACATGAACACACAAAAAAGAACACATATTGTACACTACTAAATGGTCAGGGAAATAGATAGTAAATCAACAGTGTAATAAATGGCAGACAAAAACAATTGTTGCAGGGCTTTTGCTGTAGAGATAATGTCTCCCTATTCATCCAGGTGACATTTCTTGTAGTGTTTCATGGTGTGGTCTTGCGATAGACTATGCATAATAGCCCCTCTGCCCCGTGTCACATCGCCTCTTCTCCTGCTACGAGCAGCAGCGCGGGCGCGGCCAGATCTGCCTCACGCACGTGCCGAGTGTGCACAGCTCGGACTACTGTCATTGTCATTGCGACTCCCCACCCTGCCTCCACGTTGCCCCCTAACTGTCCTATGAATACTTCGACCTCGTCTAACATACCCAGTGGCATTAGACAAAGTCTCCACCACAATACTGTCGCCGCGATTGCGGAGAGGCACATGGCTAGCGCGGTAAAAATCTCCCGCAGCCGCCTCGTTCCCCACAACACTAACACGCCTGCTAACTTCGCGATGAACACTCCGACCCCGGGAAACATTGTTCCCACCACTGACATTGGGCAAAGGACCATCTAACGTTATATTGGGCAAAGGGTTCACCGTTTGTGCTTGGTGTAAGGTTATACTTTCACTTTCAGAATCACCGTCATTTTCTGAAGGCAGATAACGTTATTCCCCTTCAGAATTAGGGTCCGCGAATAGAAGACCCAACACTTCATTGCGGGTAAGCTTTATTGATGCCATTAGATAATAATAATAATAATAATCGAATGCAAATACTCGCTGACGTTGACAATATTGCTCTGATAAAATGGCTCACTCGCACACTAGCTCCGCTTTTGTTCGCACTGATTCAATGCGCTCTAGCTCGAAGATTTTGTAAAGAAGCATGACTTTTTTTTGAGTCGGGGATGAAGTATGACATGTCTGCCAACTAGTGGAGGGGAGGTCGAACGAAATATGACACCCTATTTGACAAAATCGGCCGTTTTATTCAGTGCCGCATCTTGTCGAGTAAACTCGACCGTGGCGCCCAGAGGGTTAAAGTTGTATTGTGAGAGGTTTTGTGGGTGGTTTTTTAAACCGATAAGTATTACCTCTGTCTTGTCTGGATTTAATAAAAGAAAATTACGCGTCATCCAATCTTTTATATCTTTAACACACTCTGTCAATTTGGATAATTTAGCGTTTTCATCTGGCCGTGATGAAATATAGATTTGAGTGTCATCAGCATAACAATGGAAACTAATTCCATGTTTCCTTATAATATATCCAAGTGGCAGCATATATATTGAGAATAATAGAGGGCCCAACACAGATCCCTGCGGCACTCCATAGTTTACTGGAGTTATGATCGATTTTTCTCCATTTAAATAAACAAAATGGTAGCGGTCAGATAAATACGATCTAAACCAGCTTAATACTTGTCCTTGAACACCAGTATAATTATGTAGTCGATCTAAGAGTATTGTATGATCTATAGTATCGAACGCAGCACTAAGATCAAGTAAAACTAATATTGAGATACAGCCTTGGTCAGAAGCTAAAAGTAAATCATTTGTGATTTTAACGAGCGCAGTTTCAGTGCTATGATGCGGCCTGAACCCAGACTGAAACTTTTCATAGGTGTCATTTTCTTGCAAGAAAGAGCCCAGTTGAGCGGACACAACTTTTTCTAGTATTTTAGACATAAAAGGTAGATTTGAAATGGGTCTATAATTTGCTAGATTATGTGGATCTAATTGTGGTTTCTTAATGAGAGGTTTTATAACTGGCAGTTTAAATGTTCTTGGAACATAACCTAAAGATAAAGACGAGTTAATAATATTGAGGAGAGGCTCTTCCACTATAGGTAACACTTCTTTCAATAGTTTAGTTGGTATAGGATCTAGTAAACGTTGTTGTTTTAGATGAAATGATAAGTTTATTTAACTCTTTTTGTTCTATAGTTGTAAAGCACTGTAATTGTTCTTGCGGGGTAATAGTTGAGGCTGAATTATAAGGCGCGATTGAGGATTGAATGTTTACAATTGTGGTTCTGATGTTTTCTATTTTCTCAGTGAAGAACTTCATGAAATCATTACTACTAAACTGTAACGGAATATTTTGTTCAGGAGACATCTGTTTATTTGTTAGTCTAGCCACGGTGTTACATAAGAACCTAGGATTGTTATGGTTGTTTTCTATTAGTTTGCGGAGATGCTCAGCCCTGGCCTCTTTTAGGGCCTTTTTATAACGTGACATACTGTCTTTCCATGCGATTCTAAAGACCTCTAAGTTAGTTTTTTTCCATTTACGCTCTAAATTACGGGTTTCCCTCTTTAGAACATGCGTAGTATTGTTGTACCATGGTGCTTTACTTTTCTCTCTGACCTTTTTTAATCTAATGGGTGCAACAATATCCAATGTTCCAGAGAGAATGGTGCTCATAGTGCTAGTTAATTCCTCTAGTTCATCTGTTTGTTTGGGTTCACTGAGCAGCTGAGACAGATCAGATAAGCTATTTGAAAAATTATCTATGGTGGATGGAAGGATTGTTCTGCCTAATCGATAACGTGGCGCAGCATGATATATTACAGGAGTACGTAATATGCAAGTTACCATGTAATGGTCAGTGACATCGTCACTTTGTGGAATGATATCTATATCGGTTGGATCGGTTCCATGTGATATAATTAAATCGAGTGTATGATTAAAACGATGAGTTGGTCCGGTATCGTTTTGCTTGACCCCAAAGGAGTTTAATAAATCTGTAAACGCAGCCCCTAGCGCATCCTTTGAATTATCTATGTGGATATTAAAGTCTCCAACAATTAATGCTTTATCGAAATAAACTAATAGGTCTGAGAGAAAATCTGCAAACTCTTTTAGGAAATCAGCGTAAGGCCCAGGTGGTCTATATACGGTAGCCAAGGCTAGAGATAATAGGGATGTTTTTCGAACATCTAAGAGTGTAACATTTAGTACAAGTACTTCAAACAAAATAAACTTATAGCCCGTTTTCTGAGTAACATTGAGAATATCTCTATAGATTGTTGCAACACCGCCGCCACGACCAATCAGACGGGGTTCGTGCTTATAGGAGTATCCTGATGGAGTAGACTCATTTAGACCGAAATAATCATTTGGTTTAAGCCAGGTTTCAGTAAGGCAAAGTACATCGAAGCTATTATCTGTGACTATTTCATTTACAATAACTGCCTTAGGTGTGAGTGATCTAATGTTTAGAAGACCTAGCTTTAGAAATTGTTTTTGATTACTAATAGCAACATTTTCTGGTTTAATAACAATTAGATTTTTTCTAGATGCTGCAGTAGATTTATTATTTGATCTCACTAAACGAGGAATAGACAGTTATCTATGCAATGTTCTACACTATTTATATCAGTTAAATTGGTGCAGCAGAGACTATGATTTGGACTTTTGGTTACTAGTCAAAAGGTATTTAACATTTTGGAGATGTTATAATGTGACATTTGAGTTGACACGGCAACACATAACCGGCGTTTTCAGAAATCTCCACTTTGGTTGGAGTTTTTAGAAATAATCGTTTTCTGGGATAAAAACTGCGTTTTCGTGTAAATGACAGGCCAAAACGCAGGGAAATATCTGCGTTTTTCCATCGTGTAAACGGGGCCTTAATTTGCCTGTTAAATCTAAAGGTATTTCATGTAAGTAAATCTTGTATTTGTATTTTTTTTTTATATTTTCTTTTTATACTTTGAAGCCAGTGAGAAAAGACCAATGTCTTGATTATTATTTATTTGTTGAGATGTATACAGACAGAACTTAAAGGACACAAAATAATAATAACTGACAACACAATATAAAAAAATAAACTCATAGGACAGTGTAATTTGACGTAGACGGAAGGCTAAACTCCGCCCCATAAACGTCCTGAATTTTTTTTTTAATTTTTAGCCAGGACTGCCGCTCTGAAGGCAGCCTTCTCATGGCTGGGGCCAGGCCCATTAAAAAATGATACGTCTCATCTTTCTCCTCTCGCTGCCTGACTTTCTGGTCCTCCCTGGCCTCTTTCCTCGATAAGTAAACCTCAAAGAAGTCCTTAGACTTCCTTTTCTGAGGAGGTGGACAGAAAGGCTCTCCCTCACTCTCGGATGTGCCCTGACCTGCATCATCTACCACCTGCTGCTCCTCCTCAAGATTGCTGCAGACACTGTTCAAAAGCATTCTGTAAACTTTCCTGTGCCTCCTCATTATACAAACACTGCATTATTTTTCAATTTTAACTTCATCGCTGTATTTTCAGAGAACTTAAAAATTAAAAAAGCTTATAAATCTGAATAACTAAACAAGATACAGCTACCTTCTGAAAGAAGTAGAAGCCTCAAGGAAGCTCATGCACTCCATATACTTCCACCTCTTAGTACGTTTTCCAGCCTGTCCACTTTTAGTTAACTTTACCTCTCTCCTTTTTCTAACATTGGTGTCCCTGAGGTTTTTCCACAGTTTTTTTGCATCATCAACACAAAGCGTTTTGTAATGTCAATACACATTACATGTAACACACGAAGTAACAAGTTAAAATCATTCGACTAGACACTGTAGATATCACACAAAGAATATATAGTAAACCAAAAGCAGCCCTAAATAATCTCACTACATTTAGTTACATTTTCAAAGTAAACACGTGGTGCGTTCAAGTCCTCCTGGGAAGTTCGTACGTACGAGGTGGGAAGTCGTGCTTATAACGGCATATGCGTTCAAGTCACTTTCGTCGGAGCAAGATGGCGGAGTACTTTCTCTTAATTAATTACACAAAAATACAGTAAGATTCTTAAACTCGTGTTCTAGAAAATGAAGAACAAAGAAATGTGCATCAGGTGTACTTTGTATACTTATGTTTTTAATTAATTTATGAAACCACTGCCAGCTCATCGTTATATGTTGCATTGTTATATTATAATACTATCATATTCTGTGTTGGCGATTAGCTAACTGCATTGTAAATAGAAAAGCCTGACAATCACAGCTAAATACCTTTACGTATTGTGTATTCCTTCATGTTAATCACTGACACGCCCCCAACTCGTACAGATCGGGGCTTAAAGAAAATCCCGAGCTCCCCACTGGTATTTACCACATTGTGGTGGCGTTCAACTCGTAAATACGATCTATACGAGATGACTTGAACGCACCAACGGTCTCTGTCTCTATCTTTGACGATAATAGTGTTAGCTTTCTATCCTAAATGTAGTTTAGCCTGCTAGCCTACACAGCACAGGACTACAATGACTAAAACACACAAAAATAAAAATCACACAACACACTCACAGTCGTGATAACCGAGTTGGTTGGCAATTCTACTCCACACATTGTCTTTTAAATCGTTGTCCTTGTAGCTTTTGTTACTTTTGTCAAACAAAACGGGATTTGTTGACACACAAGCAATAAGAAGATCCGCCATTGTTGTTGTGACGTCACCTTTGTTTCCTTGAATGTGATTGGCTGAAGCCTTTACTGTCGCCGCAAAAAAAGTTAAAAAAAATCGACATCGAAGCGAATGAAATAAAAGTCGTTTTTTCGCCGCAGCACATTCGCGTTCGGTTTGGAAGCACTCATTACACAAACAGCTGATCGAAAAATAAAACCATCTCGCGAATTATTCGTGCGTCAAAATCGCATCCAGTGTGAAAGGGCCTTAACATTTAGATACTGAGAAAATATACTGTAGGGGGCTGCAGGGTTTTCGTCTTGAGAAAAGTCTGGACCATTTTTATGCTTTGCTCAAAATAAACTACTAATAACAAATAATCAAACAATGTAAAAAACCTAATTAGCACAATTACCCAGTAATTTCAAAGTTTTATTGTCTTCCATTGCAATCTCGAAATAATTTTCCAAATGGTAACAGTTTATGAAATTCTCGAATCAACTGCATTTTTTTTTTACCTCACAAAATGATCAGTGTCTCTCTTTCATATATGAAAACCCACAACATGTTTACTTTTGTGTAGGTTTCAGATGGAGGACCCTTTCAGAAATTTCAGAAATTGCGATCGTCAGAAATTTTTAAAGCAGTCTGATTTAATTTAGGTACCTTATTTTATTATAACTCTTGACTTGAGATCATCCACACATTAGATACGGGTTCACGTATGGCAAGCAAATCCGTGTATCATTCTTTCATATTTTTTTTAATATAATTTAATATTTAAGGCCCCTTGAAATTAAAATGTAAGTTTTTTAGCTTTTAGTATGAATGTTTACCTTAAGGTTATGAATAAGCTGGTGTGTTCCAAAAATGGATTACAGATTTTAATGACGTCACCGCGGACTTCAGCTTCTCGTCACATCTTCTGTCCAATCAAATGCTCTCTAGAATTTAAAGCTCCACCCCCTATGCGATAAATACCACCTGGCCAAAGCGACCGTTAACACACAGAGCAATATGGGTTGGAGACGTGTGTTCGGTTGCACAAACGCTCAAGTTTTTTTTCAGGTTTCAAATGGTACATGGTTCAGAATAAAAAGGCTACACTGTAAAAAAATTCACCCGTATATTTGTAGTAAGCTGTGGTTCCAGCCCTTGACCACAATTTTACGGTTTCAACAATGCTGTAATTTCACAGTAAATTACTGGCAGCTGTGGTTCCAGCCATTTATCGTAATTCTACAGTGATTAATTTTACGGCTGTGCTGTAATTTCACAAAGTACTAGCAGCAATGGTTCCATCTATAATTCTACAGTATAAAAAAGTTAGAATATAAATACTGTTTTCTATTTACTCTATTGTCCTATATCTATTAACATCCCTATATGTAGCATAATGTATACAGACATTCCAAACAGACTTTTTACTCAATGGAAAAAATGAAGAAGTTTATGTTTATGAAAATTATGTTACAGTATTGTTTGCCATTTATTTAAAATAGGTAACAGGTTTTAACAATACAGTAACAGTATACACTGTAAAAATGAATACGCTATATCTACTCAAAATTGTGTCAACAGATTACAAGCAATATTATTCATTCAATTTAAAAAAAAAAAAAAAAAAGCATTTCCGGAGGAACTGCAAAGTGTTCTTGCTCGGGTGTGGTTCACTAACGTGAGCAGGTAGTGGATAAGGGTGCCTTGAAGTTTGCTGATCTGAGAATTTCAACAATAGTACTTTTTTTCAAGATTGTGCAAAAAGGTGAAAAGTTATGTGCATTAAGAGACATGTCTGCAATGTAGACTAGTGCCAATGGAATTGTTTATGTGGCTTGGTTGTTGGTTTTGAAATAATTGGTTATGAATTTAAAGCAGAGAGTGGGAGTGTTTTGGGTGATGAAATAGTAGCCTATTGAAAAGAAGTTGACAGTCTTCATTTACTGTATCCAATAAGCCAATACAAAACTGACCCAGCTGTTCTGTGGTTGAGTGTTCCCTTTGAATAGGAACAAATTTACTATCTCAAATTAAGGTCTACCGTAATTAGCGATGCTTTGATTGCTGCTGTCAAGAGGTTGTCATCACCTACACAGAAACGCTGATTTTTATAGCTTACCGACAGTCCTCATATTGTAATTAAATGAAAAACGGTTTCACTATTAGCTTGTTCTAGTAATGCAATCGCAACAACATGGATAACGCTGTTTGGCCTTGCCTAACTTTATATGCCATATGCTAGAGTTATACATACCGCTGCCATTTCAGGGCTTGAATTTCAGTGTGGGAATGTGGGGATTGCGCATAATTTAAACCATTCCCGCAAGGTTAGCTTTTATAGTGCGAGAAATTCCCGCACAAATATATTTGCTTCATCTTAGAGCAAATGATTAAAAAATAAATTCACAGATGCGAGAAAAAAGATGTCAAACTGTCTTTTATTCTCGAATTTAATTCCTCAATCAGCGCTGGACCGGCATTCTCTGTCTTCCGCTGAGCCCTGGCCGTAGACTGATCATATGTTTCACGCTGTCAATGCAGTGGTCTGCGTTGCGCTGATCTTATTCACACTATCGAGTGTAGATGCAGCATTCTAACATTGAGTCATAATGAGCTGTTTGTGAAGAAATTATCCACTTCCAAATTATGTAATTTTAATCACGAAATTGAAACATTAAAAACAATTTGCTCTTTATGGTGTGCGAGTGACGAACCAACTGATCAGCTTGCAGTGTAACAACATTAAATGCTTGGCCCAACAGCTGATCATAGCTGTACAGGGCGCCTTATTATTTTTCATCTCCATAAATATATCTAGTAGTAAAACTAATGCAAGGGCTAGAAATTAATTAATCTTTTGTTGATACTTCCTTGTCATCATGGAGAGCGCAGTTCATGGTTGCATAGCAACGACAGACGCCACGGGACAGCAAGCGCTTGTGGAAAGGAGACAGCGGTGCGCTCGCGCTTTCCACTTGTTTTTACAAATCTAAGGTGCGTTCCATTCGACAGGGTCCATACGCAGTGTTCACTGTTCTCCTACTCCCTGGGCACGGTATATCAGTTGAAGTGTAATTTGTATAACAATGGCGAAATGTATGAATACTTACACACATACCTAAACTCGTTAGTTATGACCGTTCTGACTGGTGATGACGTGGTGCGCGAAATGACAGTTGGGTGATCATCGCTCTCCACTTCCTGTTAAGTGATGTATCGATGTTCCCTTATTCCCTATGCCGTGCGCAGTGCCCTTCGAACTGAACATGTTCGCTCCCTTCGGACTGGAATCTCACTTAAGATGGCGGAATATCCTGTGAAGTCCACTTCGCAGTCCACAACGCACCTCTAGAGCGACGTTGTTGATTGTTTGAGCATGTGACTGCGCGTTTCTCCTTGTTTTCTATTGTTGTTGTATGATTAAATTAGACCAATGCAAAAAAACGAAATTCATGCCTGCATTTATTAAGACAAACCTAGTAAAAACGAATGCAGTATACACTGACTTGGCAGCTCTGTGAAATGTAATACAACAGTGCCACCTACTGTCTAAATGCATTAACATTAAAAGTGTGAGGTGAACTCTTGCATAGACATAGGTAAATGGGTTTGTCTATTAGCCTGAAATAAAACATTTAAAAAAAAAATTCAGATCTTGTGCTTCCTCACATTGGAGTCCCGAGTTCATGTATAAAGTTTGGTTTCGATACATGACAGACTTCCTGAGATATGGACGACTTCCTGTTTGGCAACTACACCGCTGATTTCGTTTGGCTGTGACGGGCAAACGCTTCCGAAAATCAAAAATCCTTCTAGTAACTTTTGTGAGGCTTGGTCCAAGGATCATGTACGTCTAGTTTCGTGAAGTTCGGACCAAATTTGTGACCTGTGAAACTTTAGTTTGGCTTTCTGTTCAATCCACTATGGCGGACAAACGACATGGACTCGTGATGTCATCTTCGCGAGCAACTTACACCAGTACTGACCGAACGTTTTAAAGTTGGAACGGTGTCTCTGTCTCAAAGGGCCTAGGCGCAGGAGCTGGCCAAAATTTTTCTCCCGGGAATAATAATAAGAAGAAGAAGAAGAAGAAGAAGAAAACTTAAGAAGAACAATAAGTGTGCTGCTTTCAGCAAGCACACTTAATAAATGTTTCTTGATCGGCTATTTGGTATCCTATATGCGATTGATTTCTGAAGTGTCACTGATGACTGGAGTAATGACGCGGAAAATGCAGCTGCGATGACAGCAATAAAATGCATTTTACAATGTATTCCCAAAGAAAAACGATTATTTTATATATAAATATATAAACGTTAAGTACAAGAAGCTATGATTCACTATGGCCGTGGTCATCGTGGTAAGTGCTAACGGTAAGTGTTTAAAACATTAAAAAGTCTTACAGATCTAAAACTTTTAAACGGTAGTGTAGTTTAAAAGTTTTGAAGTAAAGCCTTTATGTCAAGAAAATGTATAGTCAGAATACAGCTTTTAACTTCGACTTGTTTTTGTGAATAAGCTACAAACAATTCATAGAGGTCAGAGGTCATGGTGGTTACAGAGAAACCATTTCCCCCCCCCAAAAACTCACTAATGTTAACAACATTTCAAAGCATACCTATTGTGTTTTAAATTTTTTAAGAGAGAACTGATCACCAGGCATTTTCCCCCAAGATTCTTAATAGTTTAAACTGGAGTGTAAATACACTGCAAAAATGATTTTCCAACTTAGTGTTTTTGTCTTTTTTTAAAACAGTCCAAATATTAATAAAAAAAATGAATCAAGATGCATTTAATAAATGAGTAAAATCGAGCTGTGTTTTTGGACTTTACAGCAGCTTTTGATGTAATAGACCATAGTCTTCTCATAGCCAAACTCAAAGCATATGGTTTTTCACATTCAGCAATGACCTGGGTGCATAGTTATCTTTCCAATAGGACGCAACAGGTCTTTTTCAATGGTAGTCTTTCCAACTGCTTAACAACATCATGCGGCATAGTACAAGGAAGCTGCCTGGGTCCACTTTTATTCTCAATATTTATAAATGATTTTCCACATGTTTTTAGAAAGGCTAGTGTTATTATGTATGCTGATGATGCTACTTTGTTCACTGCAGCATCAACATTACCTGAACTCAATGAGAATCTCCAGCATGAGTTAAATACAGTAGTGGACTGGGTGAAAAAGAATAAATTGGTACTGAATATTTCCAAAACTAAATGTATGATATTTTGCAATAGATACATGTTACCAAGTATCACCTCACTTAATCTGCATATAGAGAGCAATGTGGTTGAGCAGGTTATCAGATTTAAACTGCTGGGTGTTAGACTAGATAATTTATTATCTTGGTCAGACCAGATTGACCACATTGTCAGTAAGATGGGCAGGGGTATCGCTATGTCCAGAAAATGCTCTGTATATTGTCCAACTGCTACATTGAAAAATGTCATCCAAAGTCTTGTTCTGCCTCACTTATATTACTGTCCAGTAGTTTCGGCCCAAAAACATCTAAGAAAACTTCAAACTGCACAGAATAGAGCAGCCAGAGTAGCTGTGCATTGTTCTTTTCGCGCTAGTGTGCGTGAGATGCATATTAAATAATCTTGGTTAACAGTAGAGGCAAAAGTAAAATATCTTCTGTTGCTCATGCACAAGGTCATGGCTAATGCATATAACTTTATAAAAGAAAAAATATTGTTTAGTGGATATGGTCATGAGCATGTGACACGCTCAGTCAGCAACAAGATAATGATTACTCCTAGTCCAAGATGTAATTTTATGAAGAAAACTATTGTATACAGAGGGGCTGTAGAGTGGAACTTACTTCCATCCAGCGTCAGGGAAATCAAAAGTCAATTTTCTTTTAAGAAAACAATAAAAAGGAGATTACAGGAGTGAAAGTATTATCTATTTTTATTTTTGCATGTTTTGTTTTAAATTGCATGTTGAATAGATGTTGCTTTTTGCATAACTGCATAATTTGTACTGTCCTTTTAAATGTGTGTCATGGCAGATAATATATCGTATAGTTTTCATAGATCTTACTGATGTATTGATTAATAGAATTTTGTATTTTTGTATTGTGATTTCAGTGGACCCCAGGAAGACTAGCGACCACCATAGTGGGAGCTAATGGGGATCCAAATAAAACAATAAAACAAGATGGTGATTTGGCGGTTTTAACTTCATAATTAAAAATATATAATGTATTATTTTTAGCATCTAATTTTTTAACATTATGTATGGTGTTGTAATTGCTGTTTAAATGCATGGTTAGAAAAATAAATGGTTAGCACATAGTTAGAAAAGAATGCCCCTGGAAATCAATTTAAGGGGTCAAATATTGGCTCTCAATGGGAATGTTAATGTCTGCCGGTGATATTCCATAAAAAAAAAAATATATAAGCAAAGTTAAACATGACATTTACTATGAAACCAATATAATTAATGCATTACACTTGTGAATTTACATTCAAATGTTTTATGTTTTATCTTCAAAACATTTTGTATCACTGGATCTCAACCTTCGTGTCTCGGAGCAGTTTGTAACAGTGGTGTTCTTTTGGCGTGCCTAAGAAATGTATTGGACGTCTCTGATGGACCCGATTTTCCTCTAAAAGTAAAGTGAAAATCTAAGCAGTCTGTAGCCATGTCTTTTTTAAAAATTTTCATATTATTTGTATTTTATTTTATAGGGGTAGCTAATAAGCGAGTATTAACAAAAAATGAATTAAATAACAAAAAATATCAGGGGTTAAAAAACAACCCAATTTACTGGGTAAAATTAGAACAACATGTGTTCTGTCCTATATTCACACAGCCCTTGGGCTAAAAACAACCCAAATTGAGTTGTTCTTAAACAAGTGTTTTTAGAGTGTGTTTAAATATTTCACATATGTATGTTGAATGTTTTAAACTTAATACACATAATGTTGAAATTGTCATTGTATGTGCTTTCTTGTCAAGTTGCTATGAAAGTTTTTACACCAGTGCATGGGGCCAATTTTCATGATCTCACCTAGGTCCCCACAATCCCATGGGCTGGCACTGTGTGTGTGTGTGTGTGTGTGTGTGCGCACGCTTGTGTACAACCAAATACAATGCCCTAAAAAAAAAAAAGAAATCGAAGTGATTAGTCAACATCCTCATAATTCTTTTCTAATGCTTTCATGCTTGACACAGAGTCCAAATCTCCTAATTATCATACCAAAAGACTTGCGCCCTAAATAAAAGGCTTCAGACAACAATGGTCATGAGCGCTTGAACAAATGCCTTCACAATGCTGTCACTATGCCATTCTCAACTCTTTACAAATGCAAATAGACTGCGTGAATATGTGATTCTTTTAGAAACTCGCAAGCACGTGAATGGCATGTGAATCATGAGAGAGAATGACTGATATTTCTTAATACTTCAGAGGTTTAGCGGTCTGCTTTGTTTGTCATTGGTTATTCGACTATTAAACTAAACTGTCGAAACACAATTTTAAATAGAATAGTTGATTTAGGATTTAACATTAACAACACTTTAAAAATATATAAATCTTAATAATGACATCTTTTCTCTTTGAACACTGAAGTGATTACACTGCTGTCAACTGATTGTGGTTCATATAGATTTTTTTTTTCTCCTTAACAACGATTTAAAGATCCTTTGCGAGGTGTAAGCAAAAAGATTAGAAATAGCCTACATTTGACCCAGCTTGTTCCTATGGATCATAACGGCTTTGTTTGGGGGAAGCAGGGTTTTCATGACCTTTGAGAGTAGGCTAATCAAAAAAAGCTGGGTTGTTTCAACCCATGGTCAAATATGCACTAACCCAACCTTGGTTTAAAACATTTAATTACACTTTTAAACCCAATGGTTGGGTTTTTGACCATATTTGACCCAAACATGGGTTGTAACAACCCAGCATTTTTTTAAAGTGTGCTTAATATACTGCATGATAAATCTAATACTTATGACAATGCACTTCTTTCATTTGATGCTGAAAAAGTGTTCCACAGGATGAAGTGGCAATACCTGTTCAAGACTATAGAAAGGATGGCATTTGGGGAAAAGTTTATGAAATGGGTCTAGATCCTGTATGCTAACACTTCAGATGAGATACTAACAAATGGAGAGAAATCTGCCTCATTCAAACTTTACAGGGGAACTCGTCAGGGTTGTTCGCTTTCTCCATTTATACAATGGGAACAATGTGCACAAATGGTTTGGTTACCAACATTCTTCAAAATATCTTCTATGTTAAACAGAAGAAGGAAACTCATACAGGCCTGTAACATCATGAGGGCAATTTAATGATGACAGAATGTTTATTTTTGGATGTACTAACCCTTTAACCTTTTTTTCAGGATTATTGGAAGGCATTTTTAATGGGTCATGTATCGATCTGCATCTCAACATGGGAACTTAAATTAATTTACGTGGAAGCGATAAAAATTCTGTATTATAAATTTTAAGGCCAGACTAGTAGTATGTTGAGGGTTGATTTGTAGAGAAGGACTACACGCTTGCGCACATATATTCAAACGCGCATACCTATAGATTGAACTCGTAATACGCATGTGCACACCATCGGCGTTCTCACTGGTTCGTGTTTTTGAAGTTTGCGCAGGAAGTATTTAAGAGTTTTCTGTTAAATTGGTGTCACGTTAGCAGCCCCTAAGTTAATAACTAATGATCGTTGCGACGGAAGTGAATCAATCAAACTAACTTTAGCTGGACAATAACTGTATTCTAGAGCTGCTGTAAAGCCAGAATAATCTTTGTTGCTTTAATTTCCTATTATCAATGTAAAGCTGCTTTGGAAAAATCTACATTGTTAAAAGCGCTATATAAATGAAGATGACTTGACCGCACTTTCACGCACGCTCAGTCCTCTCTGCATTGGATTGTGGGAAATAGTGCTTCAGCAAGTGTACATCGATGTCGTTCACTCAGAATTCAGACACCACTACAAAATGCCCGACACCCGATGTATAGTGCACTATATAGTGGATAGGGAGCGGTTTCGGACACAGCTTTAGTCATGTTTGTTCTTAGTTTCACTTCCATGGACTTTTAGTTAGTATTCATTGGTTCCTGACTTCCTTTGTTCCGCTCCCTCTGCTTGTTTGTCTCCATGGTTACTAATATGATTTGTCATTCTGTTCAGCTGTGTTCACCTTGTCATCATCTGTATTTAAGTTCCTGTGTTTTCTATGTTTGTTGTCCTGTGTTCTTAATGTGTTGTGGTGTTTATCTGTGAGTTTCATCATCTGTGAGCTATATTAAAATACCCTTTACCCTTCATCGTCGTGTTCGTGATCCCTACAATCCGTGACAGTTGGAGGCTAATCATGTAATTGCCTGTTCTTGTAAAAATTAGAAAGTTCTGGGGTGTCTCATTACATGCATGGGATGACCACATGTTTTACCTTATAAGATTCGTTATTTAATGAAAAACAAACTTCATATGTTTTGGTCCATCTGGAAAGTGTTTATGACTTTTTATAAAACCTTGATGGTAATTATTTTATAGATCTAATAGTTAGTATAAGAGTAGGCTACATTACTGTATTTTATACATGGAGATGTTTTTTTAAATATATATGTGGGCAGTTGTGATTTAAAGAGTCAGACTGGTAACTTTGAAGTTTGAGGGTTCGATTCTCAATACCGGCAGGATCTGCTGAGGTGCTGATGAGCAAGGCACTTTATCCCCAATCATGTGATGGTTTTCAGTGTGTGTGTTCATACTCACTGCTTCTTATGTGTGTGACTGTGCACTAACTTGGATGGGTTAAATGCAGAGGACAAATTCCGAGTTACCATAGTTGGCCTTCACATGTCACTTTCAGTCATTGTTTTATCATTAATGTTGTTATTATTATTTTTTTTTTTTTTGTAATTTATCTTTGTACACACACACACACAAAATGTTAGGCTTTTTTTTTTTTTAAGATTTAGGAATTTCAATTGCATAGTAAAATTCCAACAAATTGAATAGAACAATCCTTATTATTATTCATATTATGAATTTTAAATGAGTAAAAAAAACTAGAGCTTGATAAAATATTTTGTAAAGGTCTAGGAACAAGGAAATGGACCGTGTGTGTGTGTGTGTGTGTGTGTGTGTGTGTGTGTGGGTAAGTAAATGAATGGTCCTTTCCCTTGTTCCATTAATATTTATACAAAATGTAAATATTTATTAAGCTCTATTATTTTAAAATGATTTATTTTTTTTTACTTCATAATATAAATATGTAAGGATTATTCAATTCAATTTAATGGATTTGAATTGAAATTCGTAAATTAAAAAAATAAAAACACTTTTTGTAACTTTTTTTGAGTGTTCTGTCTAAACTTTATTGCCTTTATAATGTTTGATGAATAAAATTATTGATCTTATTGACACCCTAGGCACAACCTTAAGCAATGGCCCTGAATGGTGGTTCAATATCAACATTGTGACAACCTTAACCACACAACACAGTTATAGCAACCTTTTGGCCATGTTGTTAAAACGTTGTTAGAAGGTTGGGTACTGTACGTTGTGCCAATTTACCTTATAAACTTTATTATTCTAAATATGATCAAATATAAAATATAATTAATATAAAATTAACCTACACTTAGATTTAAACTTAACGTTATCTTATAAACCAAACAAGTGCAAGAGAAAAATGTTGCCACAATCGTAAATTGCGTCTCGAGCACAATGGTGACAGATGGATTCCAACTGTTTCTTTGTGGCTCTGTTATAAGTGTTGTCCAGTGAAGGGGAAACCTCCAGAAAATCTCTCTTAACTAGCCATGGCGAACTCAGAGGCTCCCTAAATGCATTTTAATAGGGCCTTCAAGTCGGCAGGGGCAATTCAATGGCCAGCTTAATTTAGTCAAAAGAGTTACGACCATTGTGTCCCGTGAGGCGACACGCATATGGCGCTGTTTTATTGTGTTCAATCTAAACGCAGACAGGAGAACTCCTGGGACTTCATCTCCCTCCGGCTGCCATTGCAAAATCATGCCATTGACGTCGCATTAGGATACCCCGCTAAGCTATCACATGTGCTAAAGAGGGGTTCACAAGCATTTGATATTGGCTAATCCTATAGAAAGCCCTTTAAATATCCTGAAGCTTTAAATAAATCCTATTTGAAAAGGACAGTTTTACACCTGGCACAGCAGGCTAGATTCCAGAAGGGAGAAGGGCACAACAGAAATGTTGTGCTGTTGACATGTCTCGTAAATTTAACAGTTGACTAATCACCATTAATGCTAGGCCTATATAGAGGAAAAAGCTTTTTTTTTTTTTCTTTACAATGCCTTATAATGGCTTAGCAATAAATAAGTAATCATTTAGTTCAGAGATAATGTCTTAAATTCAAGTCTAAAACTAGTTTTTTTTTTTAGGTAATGCACAATATCAGATGAAAAATTGGGAGGGAATGCGACTATCTAAGTGGGAATTGCTATTGCCACAGCTGTCTTTGGGAGAGTGGTTGCAAATAACCTGACAGCTTCTATACTGTGGCAAAGGTGTATAGTCATGGATCCACCTGAGGACATTGTGTGAAATACAAAGAAAAGCGGTCAATTTCTTCTTGAGTAGGGAGCACTGGGTCTGGGTCTGTTTTTATATTTATTTATTTTTCTCGTCAGTTAATGAGGGAGGACATGGCTTGGTGGATGTCAAGAGTTGTATCTGTGCTTTCAGATTACAAGCAGCAAAAAAAAAAAAAAAAATCTTATCTTATTATAAAGACTTGTCATGGACTTAAATGTGCCATCTTGCAGAGGGCAGGTGGGTTTGGACTTGACAAACACCTGTTTCTAACAAGACTGGAAGATATGAATTTGCCTGAAATGATACCTTTTTATCAGACAATGTTTCACATGAAGGATGTTTTAAAGGTGGACGCAGATATTGTATCCTGGGGATTTTATGTGAAGTTGGGTCACCCAGGATAAAGATGGATGGAAATCTTTGAAAACTATTCAGAAAGTGATGGGCTTATGATCACAGAGACTTGCATCAAAACTGATAGAGGACATTTTTCTGGTAATACAAAAATATGAACCAGAGTGGCAGACAAGAGTTTGAAGAGACAAGGATTGGTATTGCACCACTAATGTGTGATGAGAATTGGGGTGAAGTTGCTGACTCAATCCAGAATTTCTGGACTCCTCAATTAGATTATCTGGAATGTGCTTCAAAAAGGGCACTTTATCACACAACAGAAATCACTAAAGAGACACAAAGCCTCCAGATGGTCAGGGTCCATGTATAAACTTCCTGTAGAGAAGCAAACTGTTGATCTACAGTGGAGGATTATTCACACGGCGCTAGCTACGGACAGACATGTGGCACACCTGAATCCAGCAGTGGGTGAGTATTGTAGGGTTTTTGGCAATTGAGATTTTGAGCATCTGTTTTTAAAATGTTTTAGACTTTTAGTCTTTTTGAAATACTTACAACTTAGTTTCAGGGCTTTACATAAGACTTTTCAGATAAAATATTCATAGGACTGAAGTATAGATTTGTATTAAGAAGGAGATCATGTTTATTGAATCTAATTGGGACAGCAAAACTGGCCATATGGAAAACAAGAAAGAATAAGCGTGTAGGTTGCAGCAACAGATGCTAAATCAAGCAATATTGAGAACAGCATTTGCATATTACAGTCTTACAAATAATGTTCCTGCTTTTTGTGAGATATGGTGTATTAATAAGGTTCTGTTGTACATGATGATAAATTGGTTAGCTTTTTTAACTTTTAATTAATTGTATCTATTTTGTATTTAATTGCTTTTCAATGATTATGTAATATGATATTTGAATTAAATAATATAAGATATAAATAACAATATAAAATATGTAAAAATTAAAGTTTTCTACCCCTAAGGGGACCCCTTTGGAATAGGTGGCACTAAAATGCCTGCTTTGTGTGGCATGTATAATGAGCTTTTAAAAGATCTTTTTTCAAAGCAGGGATTAGTCACACTTAATCTCATTTGCATTAAGATGTCTATAAACCACCCCATCCATTGCAGTTTTCTCAAGCTGCCCGTAGAGCTGACAGTGTGCGCACCGAGAGACAGCTTTCTCCTCCTGGCTTCAGAGAAACAAAATACATGTTTATTTGACAACTGTTGGCTTTAAAATATTTTCCTCAGTTGAAGTTACATAAAGCGGTAACTTCTTGACAAACCATGATGGGAGGTATTCCTAGCAGTCGAGTTTTATGCCATTGGTGGACAGAGGTTGCCTTTGTACTGCCTTTTCTGTCTACTTTAGCAGTGGGAATGATCATGACATATCAGACGTATGAAGAGGACGCTTTATTCACTGTCATCGGAAACTTGGCCAAGGACATGAGCTTAAATCCCTCAGATGATGCTAAGACCAATTTCAAAATGATGAAGCAGTTCAACGCATCTTTTATTAGGCTCCAAGAAAAAGACGGACAGCTAACAGTTGGAGAACGAATAGACAGAGAAAAAATATGTAAGAATGTGGTCCAGTGTCTTATTGTATTCGACGTTGTGAGTCTCTCGAATGAGCAATTTCAATTAATTCATATTGAAGTGGAAGTAAAGGACATCAACGATCACGCTCCTGAGTTCTCTAGAAAGGAATCAACTTTGGAAATTTCAGAAAACACAGCAGTCGGCACTAGGATATCTCTAGATGTTGCTATGGACGAGGACGTGGGTTCGAACTACATTCAAAGCTACCAAATATCTGCCAACAGTCACTTTACTATTGACGTGTTGAGCAGAGCTGATGGGGTTAAATATGCGGAGTTGGTGCTAATGAAAGAACTAGACAGGGAGACACATGCATCCTATGTTTTGGAGCTCGACGCAATAGACGGAGGAAATCCATCAAGGTCCAGCACCACAAAGATCAATGTCAAAGTAAAAGACTTTAATGACAATAGCCCTGTGTTCGACCGGAACAATTTTTCAGTTGATATACTGGAGGACTCGCCGGTGGGATTTCTGCTATTGGACTTAAATGCAGTTGATCCAGACGATGGATTGAACGGGGAAGTAGTGTATGGGTTCGGAAGTCAGGTGCCCTTGGAGATCCGACAACAGTTCAGCGTTGACCAAAAATCCGGGCAGTTGACGCTCAAGAGCCTGATTGATTTTGAGAGCAAGAAAACATATGAGTTCGATATACAGGCATCTGACTTGGGTCCTAATCCGAGCCCATCCATCTGTAAAGTTGTTGTTCATGTGCAGGATGTGAATGACAACGCACCAGAAATCACAATCACACCACTACATTACATCACTATTGCCTCAGTCACAGCGGAAATAGCGTACATCACAGAGGATGTTGCTAAAGAAAGCTTTGTGGCTCTGATCAGCACAGCGGACAGGGACTCGGGCGCAAACGGACAGATTAACTGTGCCCTCTATGGGCACAATAACTTCAAACTCCAGCAAGCATATGAAGACAGTTTTATGATTGTAACGACATCTCCACTTGATAGAGAAACAATTGCGGAGTATAACTTAACGGTTGTTGCTGAAGACCTGGGATCACCTCCCTTAAGAACAATTAAGCAATATACTATAAGGTTGAGTGATGAGAATGACAACGCTCCTGTCTTCGGTAAACCTGTCTATGAAGTGTCCTTGGTGGAGAACAATGCACCAGGTGCATATATCACAACTGTAGTGGCCAGAGACCCCGACTTAGGGGAAAACAGCAAAATCAGCTATAAGCTCCTGGACACCTACATCATAGGCTCTCCGGTGTCAACTTTTGTCTCTCTAGATCCCGCTACGGGCTCGCTCTATGGGATTAAAAGTTTCAACTACGAGGTCCTCAAACAGCTACAGCTACATATTCAAGCAAGTGACGGAGGCTCGCCACCACTCCAAGGAAGCACAATCATCAATCTAAAAATAGTTGACCAGAATGATAACGCACCCTCTATCACACAGCCTGCGCTAAGTAATGGTTCTTCCGAGGTTCTACTACCCAAAAACACACCTTCAGGTTACGTTATAACCCGGATACATGCTAGGGATGCTGACGAAGGTGTCAACGCAGAATTGTCATTCAGAATCTCAGAGGACGTCACCTCTATGTTCTCCATTAACGGAGCCACCGGAGAAATTTTTCTGAATCGTGAACTCAACTACGATGTTAACGAGAACTTGAGAATAACAGTAAGTGTCAGTGACAACGGGAGACCTTCACTAACTACAGTAATCACAATCGATTTCAAGATCATTGCAGGATCTCTTCCCAGTGACCGCAATATATTCAGGCACAGAACTGACGAAGAGATTCAGGAAGGGGATCATTCGCTCGTTATAATTGTGGTACTGGCAGGGAGCTGCACGCTACTACTTTTAGCCATTATTCTCATTGCAACTTCTTGTAATAAACTGAAGGTGAATGATCGAGGAGACAGCCATTCTGGAAACGAGGACAGAGTTAAAGCGGACCACAACGACCCACTAATTCCCATTCACAGTGGCATCGTGTTTGATATTCAACCTTACTCAAAAAAGCCAACTTTTTCTGGCTTCATCAAGACAGACAGCGATATTTCCTGCAGCTCTGAAGATGGTACGTGTGTCTTTGATCTAAAGGACAAAAGCCGCGGAGTCAACTCAGAAGTAAGTTATAGCCTAATGTCTTGCACTTTGAGATTCCATCTGATATTATCTGATTCATATTCTAAAGATTGTTTTGTTGTTGATGATGATATATTTTTTTACAGGATTATTCCACTCTACCTGATTATGGTAAAGATGCTCTGAGACTTACTCAAATTTGGAAAGGCACCTCAACTATATCAGCACGAGACCCTCAATTCAGTGGAAAGGACAGCGGGAATGGAGACAGCGACTACAATGACAGTGATTCAGATACAAGCGGCGATGGACCGAGAAAAGACGATCATCAAGACAACGTTCAAAATGGTAGCCCTAAGCATCAGTGGCGTCTAAATATGCGCAAGTGTAAAGCAGGGTGTGAATTATACACAATGGGCTTCAGGGAGGTCAGAGAGGGTTGACTGGGGATGTGCACACATCCCTAATAATTTAATAATGCAACTTTAACGTGCAACTGATTAATAGATAACCTGCTTGCTCCCATTTCAGCGTAGTTGTGTAAGCTATATTTTCAGCAAACAGCTTACTTCGTACATTTAGTTTAACAGCATTAAAAAGGGCAAATGTTTTCGTTCAACTGAACTGTGTATCTGCATTTTAAACACTTTGTTTTTCTTCCATGCATTAAATGCACGTCCCTGAAAGTGCATGGTTTTTATAGACTATTTAATTCTGCCGCTTAAGTAATGTCAGACGTAGCCAAAATTAAGAGATCAAGCCTTCTTTAGGGGCTCAGATATTTTTTAATTACCTTTAATATAATGGAAAATATTCTGGAGTCTATGTAAAAGAGCACAGCTGAGATTAAAATGTCAACAAATTGAAATTCAGATTAAAAAGTGTAAACTAAATAAACAATTAGAAAACTACTATACTATAGTATAATAGCATATTTAATTGCTTTTATTATAGATAAATGTCTCCCAAAATGTAATTTGTGTGACAATTTACAAGCTTAAATGAACACATGACGGTATTTATTTGATAACTGCATCCTGCCTGAAACTCAAATGTAAAATTTGCTTCTGTAATTTACATACAGAGAGATTCAGCACAGCATGTTTTACTGAATGATTTCCTCACTTATTTAAGTGTTCCTTTTTGGATAAGCATGTTGTTATTTTTTATTTATTTTTGCTGGTAGATGTTGCCACTATATAATAATTTTGTAGCAAAAAAGCATCTTCGCATATAAGATCAAGTCTTAAAGACATAGCAAATAACCTATATCAGAAATGTGGTTTTATTGAGAGACAAGAGATGTAGGCTACTACTAATATCAGCTGACATAAATGGTCTATTAAGCATGTATAATACCTCTATGTTGTCTGTTTTCATAGACTAAAAAGCTTATATCTACTGATAATGATCTTCTTTTTGTTGATCAAGGTCTGTGGGCATGCACAAGCAAGTGCAAGATTTTGGGCCATTCAGATGACTGCTGGTGTCCAACTTCTGCCACGACAAACAGCAATTTAGCACATTCCTTTGCTAAGACGGGTTCACTTCAACACAACACTCTCGGGAGGGAAAACTACCAAGCCCACATTCCAAAAACAGAGCGATTGCAGAATGTCTGTGAGAAAGTAATGTACAGAGAATATGACTATATAACTATAGTTAATTCACCTCATCAAGTCAGGGTACATGAAATAAACAATATTACAATCCCAGTGTATTCACCAACAGAAACACACTTTTCCACACATGAAGTGTAAAGTTATCAAAACCTGCATTACTGACAGCTGTTGGCAATTTGTTTATTGTGTGGGGATGTGTGAAGTGTAATGCTCTTAAGTTTTTTTTTTTTTTTTACACAGTCAGACTTTGTAGATTTTTTTTTTTGTTTAAATCCTTTTGAAAAATCTGAGTATATTTTTTTATAATGCCACTATAAACAAAAGATGACTAAAATGATATTGCCTACTTGATTTTAAAAGCATGTTGATATATTTTTTTATACTTTTTAGTGAAGTTACATTTATCTGAATTCAAAATGTGTCTGTTTATATATTTATTTGTATAGTTTGTCTGTAATGTTAAGAAAATAAATGGTAAAACATGTTTGAGTTGCATTTGGTTAAATGTCTCATTTTATATTTATTATTTGACTTGAATCTTAAGGAATAAAAAAAATATTTAAAAAGTGCATTAGCTGTAAATTAGAGGATGACACGGGAGTGGATTTTCACTCCTGTCCCGTCCCACTCCCATAGAAATAAATCTTGTCCCGTCCCACTCCCAGACCAAAGTTTAAAAAATAATCCCATCCCATCCCACTCCTGGTAAATTGACTCCCATCCCGCTCCTGTTTAAACTGACTCCTGCTCCCATATATTTTTTTCTTCAATTAGTGTTTAGTAAATACATAGAATTTGATTTAATCTGCTCTCCATCCTGTTTTAGACCAGCTGCTGAACTCCTGTTTCTAGATTTTCTCCAGAAAATGGAAGACAGCAAATAAAAGAAAAACAGTACATAGTTCACACCATGTCTACAATAGTTTAATAAACCCAAACAGCACATAAAGCTGCATTTTACTCATTTATTGTTGAGTAAACAATACATTTATAGTTTACATTTATAGTTTTTTTTAATTACATGTTAACGATTTTCATCAATTATGCTCTTGCATAATGAGTCCATCTTAGTTATATGTTGCTGTGTAGGAACAAAAGTGCATCTACATTTTCTGGATTGAGGGTAGAACGCCTCTCCTCTATCAGTCTTCCCGCAACACTGAAGCTACGCTCAGAAGGAGTACTTGTTGCGGGGATAGCTAGCAGCCTCTTGGCAACTGGTACGAGCCCACCTGACATCTCCCGCCAGAAGTCAAGAAGACACTGGAAACGTGTCAACTTAGTGTCACTCATGTATTGCAGCACCAACTGGCGACCATGAGACCCCATATCACCACTGTCCTCCTTCCTCTCCTCCTCTTCTACACAACTTGCAAAGAAGTTATGCACCTCCGTAGCTCCTTTTTGCAACCTAAAATATAAAGAGATTGCACAAGAAAAATGGATGTTACCGTGACATAAATTCCAATTCATTGGCCTCTCTTTTGGGAAAACAACATTTATTTAAAAAAAAGAGATTTATTTAAAATTGAGTAAAAAAAACAAAGACCTGTGCAGGTATAAATTACAGTAGCTTCTTTTTATTTATTTCACTTTAATTTCTTTCAAATTATATAAGCAGCTTTACCAGGAAGACATAAAATTGTATGCTATTTTACCCTGCTCTTTTGAAGTGTGTGACAAGGGTCTTTGTGTCCTTAAACAGCTTGATGATGTTGCTGTGCACTGGGTTGTCCTCGTCCAAGTGGTCAAATACATGTTTTAAGATTAAGTTGATATTATGGCCAGCACAGGAGAGTCGGACATAATCCTTGAATGCTGCAACCACATTTGAGCCATTATCCGTTACAAAAGCGGTGTCGTTGCTCAGGATGCCAAATTCCTGTGTGAGGTAAAAAAAAAAAAAAAAGATTAAAAAAAGACTAACACAAAAGCTTTGCAAAAAGAAGCCCAGATATAAGAGCATCAAAACAGAATGACTAACGGTCCTGTAACTGAACAGAGAACTTTTCAATAAATGTTTATAACTATATTAGGACAAAACATACAGTGTTTACACGTATGCTTAATGCATATCAGCACAGGAGGACACTAAGATATGAAAATATGAAAACTATTTTTAAAAGTTTGAAATTTTTATGAAACGTTTTCCTTAATCTATCAAAAAAGTAAAACTGCCTCCGACACAGAGCAGCAAATGCAGCTGCCTGCAACAAACTGATGTGCAGTACAGTAAGGGACAGTGACACACACATGGCTACTGTTGTATTTATTGATATATTTCTCTTATTGTATAATTTTTCTTGTAAACATGTTTTTTGTTGTTGTTACTGTTGCACTCTGTTCTCATACTTTTCCCAATTTTATCATTAATTTGCAATATTAATTACATATGCCTTGTGGATAAAGATGATCTGATTTGAGAGACAGACAGACACACGGAGAGAGATACCTGAAGGATTCTCTCCACAGTCCTTCTGATGTGGTCACTGGATTTAACACCTTCCATCTCTCTTGTGGCCAGAATCCGGTTTATCATCTTCCAGTCAAGGATGTAATGCACATTGCACTGTAACAGTGATGTAGTGTGTGTTGGTCCTTTCCTCTGTCCAAAGGTCTGTGGTTACAGCATGGTCTCTAATCTGCATGAAAGGAAGAATTATATTTTTAATGGGCCACAAAATATCTTACATGTAAAAAAGATTACCAGTTTAGAATATGGAGATATTATGGCGTTTAAAAATTGTAAGGAAAATCTGGTGTATAGGGTTTAGAATCTATAGATCACAGACTACTGCGTGAGAGGTACAATTTATGTATAAAAATAGTGCAGAGTGACATACCTGACGGAGCTCCTCCATGACCAGCAGTTTTATTTTCTCATACTCCCCTTCTATGTGACGGGAAACTGTGCGTGCACATGGCAGTATGTCTTCCACCTGCACGTTACTTCCATATTTGGCTCCAATGTCGAGCAGCTCCTGTGCTACGTTGGTAAAGCCTTTCCCCTTACAATTTTGTCGGTCAGACGAGACTTGACACCTGACGGCAATTTTCGCTTGATGAACGAAGTGATGCTTGGCTGATTCTTTCCCGAATTTGCCTTGCAAGTGTGCCTCTTCAGACCGCTCGTCCCTGAATCACTTGCGTACTTGACTAAGACTAAGCATGTCTTACAAGCAGCGTACATCGTGCTATCACCGTCACATTCTACTCTCATAAACTTTATTAATATTTCAGACTTTCCGACCAGTTCTGTGAACTTAATAGACTTCTGACTTTGCGCTGTAAATCATTTTTTGCCACATCGACTTCTCCGCGGCTGTTAGCTCCCTCCATCACTGCTCTTTGAATTCCGGCGGGAAGCCGTGACAAAAAACACTGATGGCTTCTGGGACGGCTGGGTCGTGTAGTTATTTTTTAATTGCGTTACATTGTAGGCGTATTAAAAGGAAACTACAAAATGGTGCATTTACTTTTTTCTTTTTTTGTCGTCTTTGCTATTGGTTGATTCCTGCTCCCGTCTGCTCCCGTTAACCATTTATCCTGTACCGTCCAAATCCCGTGATTAATAGCAAAGATGACTCCCATCCTGCAGGAATCCCACGGGAATCCCGTGACCCGTGGGATTCCCGAAAAAAATGTCAGCCTCTACTGTAAATGTGTCTTTTATTTATTATACATTCAAAGATGTTGCACACACAGAAGACTCTGTTTTTCTGGTGGCACATATAGTTTTTATTTCTGTCACACACTGTGAGATCTGCAAGTTCAACAAAGACAACAGTATATATTAGTTTCTGTATCACACAGTGTTGAAAAAATACCCTTGTGAAAAAAAAGTGTACGTAATTGTATTGTACTTTTTGTGTGCTTCAAATAATAGAAGTATACTTTTTAAAAAGTGCACTTGCAGATATAATTAAAATTAAAGATCACTTAAGTGTACTTAAATGGAATACACTTTCATGACAATATTTCTTAACACACTTAAGAAAGAAAGAAATGTATAAAAATGATGTTATTTAAGCCAGCGCAAATACCTGTATTTTCTTCCTGTTTTCGGGTGAAGTCCAAAGTAGTCGATTGCCGAGTTCACGTGCATAGGTTTAGTTACCTATGATCACGCGCGTGAACTCGGCAATCGACTACTTTGGACTTCACCCGAAAAACAGGATGTAAACAGGTATTTGCGCTGGCTTAAATAACATCATTTTTATACATTTCTTTCACATCTACTGCAGTCAAATTCACTCGTGTTCACTCTGAAGGAATCACTCACATTTTCTGTGCACTTGTAATGACACATCAAGGATGTTAAGAGGCTAAAAGCAGGTTTAGTACTTGCCCCATTGAAGTCAACAGGGTGCAAATTTTAAAAATAGAATAACTCGGTGTAGGCAACACCGATTTTTGTCGTTGTTCTCTGTATTGACAGCACTCAAAATGTACAAAAAAATGAGCTCAATGTTAAAATTGACCGGAGTTCTCCTTTAAGTGTACTTTTTAAAAATGCACTTTGTAATAATGTCTAATTAAGCTTAACTTAAAATAAGTACACTTTCTTCACAATATTTCTGTACTTTTTAAAAATGCACTTTGTCATAATGTCTAATTAAGTTTTACTTGAAGAAAGTACACTTTCCTCATAATATTTATTAACACACTTAAGTGTACTTTTTAAAAATGCACATTATAATAATGTCTAATTAATTTTATTTAAAGAAAGTACACTTTTATGATAATATTTCTAAACACACTTAACTTTTTTAATAATGTCTACTTAAGTTTTACTTAAACAAACATTTTAAATAATTATGATTTTAAAGTGTTTTAAAGTTATTAAAGTGATAAGTTATTAAAGGAAATGTATTTTGATGTATTGACTAATATACTAAATAAAATAAGAATTTTAATGGAACACATGGAAAATAATTTTAATTTCAACTCAGGTGTGTTGTCCAAAAATAATTTGTTAATGTATTTTAAATGTGTTTAGTCTATATTACATACTGTATGCATTAATGCACTTGAAATGTATTTTTCCAATACATTTGTTTATTGACATTTGACATTTTTGTCCGTTTTCTACATTATATTTGACAATAAAATGTAATGTATGAGAGGAGTCTTAGCATAATAGTAATGTGTTGTACTTTACAACTGTGAACAGAATACTTTCAATATCATTATGTTGTTATAAGTCAATTAAACACACATTTAATTGTAATCAGACTACACTACATTGAACAAAAATATTGACTTTTAGTTAGGTGAAAGAGTAAAGTTTTGTGAACTTAGGCTACAGAGTCAACAACACAATTTGTTAGAAAAAGTTAGAACAACTTCAACTTAAACAGAAAAGCTGAAATAATCCTTTTATATACTGTCTATGGAAATAGCATTTAACCATGCATGAAATATACAAACATGTTGTTTAATGCGCATGCGCCAGAAATACCACGTCATAATGACGCACTACTTCACTAGAGTTTGAAAAATGCGCGGTTGTTTCTGTAATCGCGATGAGGAAACGGAAGCTTCCCAACCCAAACAAGAAGAGAACAAAAGGAGCGCCACGTTTGGGTGTTTGCAGATGAGACGTTATACTGCAAATAATCCGTCAAGTAAGTATAGCTGCGTCCGAAATTGCGTACTGTGAGTAGGTACTACATTTAAATTAGAACGTACTTCGCGACCGTTAAAAAAGTACGTTCTATATAGTATGAATACGGGTAGTATGAATGGAGTCCGGATGCAAACTTTTTTTTTGCAGGGTGGTAGGGGAAGACTCATTAATATTCATTAGGGAACTCATCCTTGATTGGCTCGCCGTTCTGAAGAATACTCCAATCATATTTAACGGCTCTGACTCCAGAAGTCATGGTAACCCCAAACAATGAGATATCAGACAGGGATTGTGATTGACCTACATGATTAATGTTATTAATTTAATTGGATTAGTGGTGAAAATCACGAACGCAAATAAATGAGTTGTGTTGTTATTTACCAACACGATTCATTGTATTAACCCTTCAAGGTCTAAGGGGTTTTAAGTCCGCCAGGCACTATGTTAATATTTCGGCTTCTGGAAGGGTAAATTTTCATGGCAGAGTGAAGAGAGTCATATTTCTGGATTCTATAGACTCTCAGCTATAAGGTGCATGCATTGACAATACACTTCTTGAGACACTTGTATGGGTTCTGATGTGATATATCACCAAGAAATACAAAAAACGGAAGTTAAAATTTTTGTTTTTTATTATATAAAAATAGTAAACCATAATGAATAAGGGATTTTACATCAAATATTGATTATTCAAAGGGTTTAGAACACCTGTAAAAAATTGGGTGAAAAATATAAAGAAACAAAATAAATATTTACATTTCTGTGACTGTAGTCACCATATGTTTTTTGGGGGAAAAACACAGAATATTAGGTTAGGTTAGGTTAGGTTAGGTTAGGTATACTTTATTGTCCCAATGGGACATTTTTTTTGGGCTCACGAACACAGCCACTGCATTGCCAAACATATAAAACAAACACATTACATAATGACAGAGTAGAAAGATACACTTTTACAATCAAGTAATTGGCCTCACGCTACTGTATACACTGGAAAGTAATTGACATCAAGCCACTCTGTACTCTGTACACTGGAAAGTAATTGACATCAAGCCACTCTGTACTCTGTACATTGGAAAGTAATTGACATCAAGCCACTCTGTACTCTGTACACTGGAAAGTAATTGACATCAAGCCACTCTGTACTCTGTACACTGGAAAGTAATTGGCATCACGCCACTCTATACACTGGAAAGTAATTGGCATCACACCACTCTATACACTGGAAAGTAATTGGCATCACGCCACTCTGTACACTAGAAAGTAATTGGCATCACACCACTCTGTACACTGGAAAGTAATTGGCATCACGCCACTCTATACACTGGAAAGTAATTGGCATCACACCACTCTATACACTGGAAAGTAATTGGCATCACGCCACTCTGTACACTAGAAAGTAATTGGCATCACGCCACTCTGTACACTGGAAAGTAATTGGCATCACGCCACTCTGTACACTGGAAAGTAATTGGCATCACGCCACTGTTGAGTCTGCAGATTGATTGTGTAGTCACTAGATGGCAGTAGAGGAGAGGAGAAGGGAGAAACGAAAAAGAGAAAAGAAATAGAACAGTCGCATGTCTCTGCTTGTTTTCTTTATTTGATTAGGAGACGTACAAACATCACATTTGGCGACGAGGATGTCGATTACAGTTCCCTTACCGGCTCCATTTCTGCCATGCCCTGGTGAGCCATCACTTACTTTTACCGTCTGGCTCAGAATGTTTGAAAATTACCTACTTGTAATCGATGCTACTGGTGACGCATGGCCGGAGGAAAGAAAGCGAGCTGTTCTGCTACATGCTTTGGGCACAGAAGGACAAAGACTGTTTTATACCTTACCAGACACTGGCAATACTTATACTACGGCTGTCGCTGCACTGAAAAGGTATTTCATTCCTGCGGTTAATGTTGTCGCCGAGAGACATAAATTTAGGCAAAGGACACAGCGCACTGATGAAACTATTAATCAGTTCCTGGCTGCTTTACGGGAGCTTTCGATTACATGTGATTTCGGAGAAATGGAAGAACAAATGTTACGCGACCAGCTCGTGGAGCGAGCAGCTACTTCACGCGTTCGGGACAGACTTTTGCTTGAACCCGACCTCACACTGAATAAAGCTGTCTCAATAGCAGTACAAATGGAGACCGCATTAAAGAACTCTGAGATTCTTTCAGATACTTCACAAGTACGAGCCATACAGAGTCACCGGAATGTTAAACAAAGGGACAGGAAGACAATATCTTCCCCTTTGTCAGACCGGTCAGTTGCGAACGCGCGGCAGCGGCATTCATGTTATCGCTGTGGTTCCAACAACCATCTGGCTAACAAACCTTCATGTCCAGCGATCAAAGCAGTATGCAATTCATGTGGAAAAATTGGGCACTTTGCCAAAGTTTGCCGATCAGCACAGAAACAGGTGCGTGAGATTGTGATACCAGAGCTCACTGTATTATACATGAATGATCCTAAGATGGTGACAGACAAAATTCTCTGTTCTGTGCAAATTAAAACTAATGATGGACACTGTCAACCAGTGCAGTTAATTGTGGACACAGGCTCATCAGTATCCATACTGCCCGAATGCATTTATCGTAAACATTTTGCTTCATACACCCTCAATCCAGCGACAGTAAAATTAGTTTCTTATGCCAAGGAGACTATTCCAGTGCTGGGCTGTTTTTCTGCAGACGTCTTCCATGATGGTAGTACAGCAGCGGGCACGTTCTACATAGTGAAGTCAGGTTCACCTTTGCTGGGGATGGATCTGCTGAAAGCACTTCACTGCCGCATTGAAGGCGATACTGTGATTACAAAGGAGAATCCTGAAATACTGCCAGTGCACACTGTAGGATGCGCAAGTGGATTCATACACAAAGTGAAAGTGAAAGAAGGTATCGTTCCTGTTCAGCAAAAATTGAGAAGACTGCCATTGTCAGTTAGGCAAGCAGTGTCAGATAAACTGAAAAACCTGTTGGAGCATGACACAATTGAACGGGTGGATGCATCTCCATGGGTCTCCCCAATTGTAGTGACAAAGAAAAAAGGAGGTGAAATTCGCATGTGTATTGATTTAAGGGAGCCTAATAAGGCTATAGTTGTAGATAGCCACCCCTTGCCCCATATAGAGGAACTGTTAGCAGAACTGCGTGGGGCGACAGTGTTCTCAACCATAGACCTGGCCTCAGCATACCACCAGGTCCCGTTGCACCCTGAAAGTCGGGATTTAACGGCATTTATTACCCAGGATGGGTTGTTCCGTTATAAACGTGTTCCGTATGGATTGGCTTCGGCCGCACCTGCTTTCCAGAAGATGATGATGGCTATACTGCACGGATTGTCAGGTGTTCAAGCCTACCTGGATGACCTAATTGTTTACGGCGACACAGAGGACATCCATGACACTCGCTTAAAAGCCGTACTTCACCATCTGAACAAGGCAGGTCTGAAACTAAACATGCAGAAATGCAAATTTAAGATGCGAAGCTTGAAATTCTTGGGGCACACGATTTCTAAGGACGGATTACATCCAGACCCTGATAATGTAGCAGCTGTCGTGCACGCACCTGCGCCCCATGACCCGGCCTCACTGCGCTCATTCCTGGGCCTTACGTCTTGGTATAGTAAATTTCTACCTGATTACGCAACAGTGGTTAAACCCCTGCGTGAAGTTCTGAGAACCTCCACTGACATGAACTTTCTCTGGACTGATAAGGCTGATCTCAGTTTTGCCACCCTGAAGACACTCTTATCAAAGAGCCCCATTCTAGCTTTATTTGATCCCCGATTGCCAACTTACGTGAGCACTGATGCTTCTGATTACGGTGTGGGAGGAGTCCTTTCTCAGCTAAACGCTGATGGTACTGAGCGCATAGTGGCATTTGCCTCCCGAACTCTTTCGTCAGCTGAAAGGAAGTACTCGACTGTGGAGAGGGAAGCATTGGCTTGCGTGTGGAGCATCGAAAAATGGAGGACGTATCTATGGGGTAGACGTTTTATTCTGCGCACTGACCACCAAGCCCTTACAACACTCCTGACATCAAAAGGCACAGGAAGAGCTGGTATGTGAATCGCTAGGTGGTCAGCCCGTCTGTTATGCTATTCTTATGATGTTGTATTCCGCCCTGGGAGATACAACACAACAGCAGATTGTCTCTCCCGACTTCCCTTACCTGAGACGAGTGACCCTACAGATGAACCAGAAATGGTTGCCACTGTTTCTCACTTATTTGCTTTGTCAGCCTCTGAGTTCTCTTCTGCATCGGAGAGCTGCCTCCAGTTAACCCAACTTCGTGCACAAATCCAGAACGGTTGGCCTAAAAACAAGAAGTTAGTGAAACAAGTACTAGAGCCGTACTTTCACATCAGGCATGAGCTTTCTGTGGAGGGTCTGCTAATTATGCGTGGGGATCACTGCCTAGTAGTGCCATTGTCTCTGCGTACAAGACTTGTGAATTTAGCTCACGAAGGACACCAAGGCATTGTACGGACTAAACAAAGACTTCGCAAGCTCTACTGGTGGCCAAAAATGGGCAGAAATGTAGAAACTCTGATTGCCTCATGTTTGACATGTCAGCTAAATGACAAAACGGCCAAGCCTGCACCTGCACCTCTCATACCTGTGGAACTACCTAACGGTCCATGGCAAAAGGTAGCCATCGATATTGTGGGACCATTTGAGTCTGCTACTTGGGATTGCCGCTACGCCATAACACTGGTAGACTACTACAGTAAGTGGCCAGAAGTAGCTTTCGCATCACATGTGACAACAGATGTCATAACCACCTTCCTGGACACCATCTTCAGTAGAGAAGGTAATCCACACTGCTTAGTGTCTGATAATGGCCCACAACTAACATCTACAGCTTTGGCTGACTTTCTGAAGGAGCGTAACATTCAGCACATGTACTCCAGCATTTATTATCCACTGGCCAACGGGGCAGTGGAGAGATTTAATAGAGTGTTGAAACAATGCATCCAATCTGCAATTCAAGAAAAGAAGCCCTGGAAGGCAGCTGTGACACAGTTCTTGCATAGTTGTCGGGCAACGCCGCATGCTACCACAGGGGCTACACCTTTCGAACTCCTGCGTGGCCGCAAGATGCGTACAAAACTGGATATCCTGCTTGTCAGCACGGAAGTGAAGACCTATCCAGAGATCAAACACACTGTGACTTATAAACAGCAGAAATGCAAAGAATACACTGACAAAAAGAGAGGAGCTAAGGTACCCACGTTCAAGGAAAAGGAGTGGGTGCGTATTAAAAAACCAGAGCATGTTCGCAAAGGCCCGTCAAGATACACTGCTCCATGTTTAGTGAGAAAGAGAGTTGGTCCAAATACCTTCCTGTTGGAAGATGGAAAAAAATGGAATGCGTCTCGTCTCACTGGAGTTCCAAATGAGGTGTTGTTAAGTTTGGGAAAAACACCAGAAGGGAAACAGCATCACCAGAAGGGAAACAGCAAGTGTACAGCATCATGCTCCTGTAAATGAACAGCAAATGAGCCCCAGAAGGAGTGTGAGAGTTCTTAAACAACCAGCTTGGCTGAAGGACTTTGTGTTAGAGAAATAAATATAGGCAATGGTGCTGGAGCAGTCATGATTCAAATTCAGTCAGTTAATGTTTTGGGTTGTTTACTTGGGTTAGTTTAAATGTTATTAAGGTACTCCTTAAAGAAAGTGCTAGGAGTTAATATACCATTTGTGTTGCTAATATAACTTGTTTTATATAGGGAGTTAAATTGTTCTTAAAGCAATTCTTCAATTCTGTATTACTTACAGTATTGGGAATAGAGTATGGTATTATGTTGTAATGTTCCAAGGCAGTACCCTAATCAAAATTCTTCAAAGAAAAGGGGAAATGTTGTGTCTGCAGATTGATTGTGTAGCCACTAGATGGCAGTAGAGGAGAGGAGAAGGGAGAAACGAAAAAGAGAAAAGAAATAGAACAGTCGCATGTCTCTGCTTGTTTTCTTTATTTGATTAGGAGACGTACAAACATCACAGCCACTCTGTACATAATTGCACTGTGCACTGTATTTGCGCATCATTATTCTTACATGTTGTGCCACATGTGAAAGCAGTTACGCTCTGGCTGTAGGCAGAATGGCACATCACACTCATTACATTTCCATGAAGTGTCCTTTCTTGGGACCCCATCTGCCTTACATTTCTCACACCTCAGCCTTGCAATTGGTTTTGAGATTGGCACAGGTGTATGTCCAGTTCTCCTCTGTACAGGCACGGCCCCGACTGTGACACCACACAGCTCAGCCACAAGCTGCTCCACGTAGGCCCTGTGGGTGATGAGGTGGGTGGCTGGTGTGTTCCTCAGCTTTTGTATTTCTTTGAACATTATAAAGCCATTGGTCACAGCAATGTCAATAAAATGAAAGAACATTGTTTCTCTACCATCTTCTGGTTGTGTGATGAACTGAGTAGTACTGTATCAGCTGGTCTAATAAGTCCACTCCCCCCATGTACATGTTGTAATCCACAATAGGTTTTGGTACTGGTGTGTTTGTTGTCTCCCAGGATCCATTCCCATTTTTCTGCTTCCTCTTGACAGTGTCCCCATCGTAAGCAACATGGACACTGCTGCACATTGCCACCTCCCTGTTGTCCATCCACTTGGTGAAGACAAGGTTATCTTCTCTTATCCACCTGAGAGATCCTCTGGGGGATTTCTTGGTCAGTTTATTTATTTTTGTTTTTGGAGCCTCCTTCCTCCCTTCACGAAAGGTACCACAGGCTCCAAATTTGAGGGACAGCAGGTGCCTGAAGAGTTTTGGGCTGGTGTAAAAGTTGTCACAGTAGAGGTGATAACCACTGCCTAGGAAAGATGGCCTCATCAATTTCACCACAGAGTCAAATGAAAGCCCTAGCCCAGAGGCCAACCTGCTTTTACCTGTGTATATGTTGAAGTCACAGGTATAGCCATTGCTGGAGTCTGCCAGCACAAACAGCTTTATCCCCCACTTGGTGGGTTTGGCTTTCATGTACTGGGTCATCCCAGTTCTTGCCTTGGTGGCCACCATCCTCTCATCAATGGAAATCTGCTTCCTGGGATGGTAGGCAGACTGACAGGCGGCCTTTATCTCAGTCATCAGTGGCTTCAAACGAAAGAGTGTGTCATACTCATCTGGCTGAGTCTGCTTCTTTCTGTCATTTACCACATCTTCCTCTGGGTCACTCATATGGATATTCCAAGATATGGTACGGTACCTATCCCGTGTCATGACTGTGTTTGGAAAATTCACAGAAAACATATTTTTTCTCTTCCAATAGTCATTTACTGCTGGCAGCTTTAGAACTCCCATGTACAAAACTAATCCAATGAATTGGAACATCTCTGCAGGGTTGATGGTGGTCCACTTGTACTTTTTCCCAGCAGCAATGTTTCTCCCTGCCAGCTTGTTTGTGTTGGCACACAATGTCCTGATTGAATCAGCACTAAAAAAGTGCTTGAAAAGGCCGAGGGGGCTTTGCTCTACAGACGTGTCCAATTGCACTCCAGGTTCCAGTCTGGGGCAAAACCTTTGTGGAATGGGAGCCACATCAGGATCCTTTTCTGTCTTCCATCCTTGTTCTGGCTGGTCTGGTGGTGCTGGACATCTGACAGGTGAAAGTGACTGGCTGCGTCCTACAGGGGAGCCAAACTGACTCTGTGACACAGAGGACCTCCTTCCTCTATGACGTAACCTCAAGGTAGGGGTCGCAAACCGTCCTCTTGGTGGCTCTGTGGCAGTGCTGGAGGAGCCGGGTCGAGGAGTAGAAATGGATCTGTGGGCTGCAGGAGGTGAAATGGATCTGTGTGCTGCAGGAGGACAAATGGATCTGTGGGCTGCAGGAGGAGACCTGGATCTGTGGGCTGCAGGAGGTGAAATGTATCTGTGGGCTGCAAGAGGAGACCTGGATCTGTGGGTTGCAGGAGGTGAAATGGATCTGTGGGCTGCAGGAGGTGAAATGGATCTGTGTGCTGCAGGAGGACAAATGGATCTGTGGGCTGCAGGAGGAGACCTGGATCTGTGGGCTGCAGGAGGTGAAATGGATCTGTGGGCTGCAGGAGGAGAAATGGATCTGTGGGCTGCAGGAGGAGAAATGGATCTGTGGGCTGCAGGAGGAGACCTGGATCTGTGGGCTGCAGGAGGAGAAATGGATCTGTGGGCTGCAGGAGGAGACCTGGATCTGTGGGCTGCAGGAGGAGACCTGGATCTGTGGGCTGCAGGAGGATAACTGGATCTGTGGGGTGCAGGAGGTGAAATGGATCTGTGGGCTGCAGGAGGAGACCTGGATCTGTGGGCTGCAGGAGGATAACTGGATCTGTGGGCTGCAGGAGGTGAAATGGATCTGTGGGCTGCAGGAGGAGACCTGGATCTGTGGGCTGCAGGAGGATAACTGGATCTGTGGGTTGCAGGAGGTGAAATGGATCTGTGGGCTGCAGGAGGAGACCTGGATCTGTGGGCTGCAGGAGGAGACCTGGATCTGTGGGCTGCAGGAGGATAACTGGATCTGTGGGGTGCAGGAGGTGAAATGGATCTGTGGGCTGCAGGAGGAGACCTGGATCTGTGGGCTGCAGGAGGATAACTGGATCTGTGGGCTGCAGGAGGAGACCTGGATCTGTGGGCTGCAGGAGGAGACCTGGATCTGTGGGCTGCAGGAGGTGAAATGTATCTGTGGGCTGCAGGAGGAGACCTGGATCTGTGGGCTGCAGGAGGAGACCTGGATCTGTGGGCTGCAGGAGGTGAAATGTATCTGTGGGCTGCAAGAGGAGACCTGGATCTGTGGGTTGCAGGAGGTGAAATGGATCTGTGGGCTGCAGGAGGTGAAATGGATCTGTGTGCTGCAGGAGGACAAATGGATCTGTGGGCTGCAGGAGGAGACCTGGATCTGTGGGCTGCAGGAGGAGAAATGGATCTGTGGGCTGCAGGAGGAGAAATGGATCTGTGGGCTGCAGGAGGAGACCTGGATCTGTGGGCTGCAGGAGGAGACCTGGATCTGTGGGCTGCAGGAGGAGAAATGGATCTGTGGGCTGCAGGAGGAGACCTGGATCTGTGGGCTGCAGGAGGAGACCTGGATCTGTGGGCTGCAGGAGGAGACCTGGATCTGTGGGCTGCAGGAGGAGACCTGGATCTGTGGGCTGCAGGAGGAGAAATGGATCTGTGGGCTGCAGGAGGAGACCTAGATCTGTGGGCTGCAGGAGGATAACTGGATCTGTGGGGTGCAGGAGGATAACTGGATCTGTGGGCTGCAGGAGGAGACCTGGATCTGTGGGCTGCAGGAGGATAACTGGATCTGTGGGCTGCAGGAGGAGACCTGGATCTGTGGGCTGCAGGAGGAGACCTGGATCTGTGGGCTGCAGGAGGAGACCTGGATCTGTGGGCTGCAGGAGGAGAAATGGATCTGTGGGCTGCAGGAGGAGACCTAGATCTGTGGGCTGCAGGAGGATAACTGGATCTGTGGGGTGCAGGAGGATAACTGGATCTGTGGGCTGCAGGAGGAGACCTGGATCTGTGGGCTGCAGGAGGAGACCTGGATCTGTGGGCTGCAGGAGGAGAAATGGATCTGTGGGCTGCAGGAGGAGACCTAGATCTGTGGGCTGCAGGAGGATAACTGGATCTGTGGGGTGCAGGAGGTGAAATGGATCTGTGGGCTGCAGGAGGAGACCTGGATCTGTGGGCTGCAGGAGGAAACCTGGATCTGTGGGCTGCAGGAGGAGACCTGGATCTGTGGGCTGCAGGAGGATAACTGGATCTGTGGGCTGCAGGAGGTGAAATGGATCTGTGGGCTGCAGGAGGAGAAATGGATCTGTGGGCTGCAGGAGGTGAAATGGATCTGTGGGCTGCAGGAGGAGAAATGGATCTGTGGGCTGCAGGAGGATAACTGGATCTGTGGGTTGCAGGAGGTGAACTGGATCTGTGGGCTGCAGGAGGAGACCTGGATCTGTGGGCTGCAGGGGGAGACCTGGATCTGTGGGCTGCAGGAGGATAACTGGATCTGTGGGGTGCAGGAGGTGAAATGGATCTGTGGGCTGCAGGAGGAGACCTGGATCTGTGGGCTGCAGGAGGATAACTGGATCTGTGGGCTGCAGGAGGTGAAATGGATATGTGGGCTGCAGGAGGAGACCTGGATCTGTGGGCTGCAGGAGGATAACTGGATCTGTGGGTTGCAGGAGGTGAAATGGATCTGTGGGCTGCAGGAGGAGACCTGGATCTGTGGGCTGCAGGAGGATAACTGGATCGGTGGGCTGCAGGAGGAGAAATGGATCTGTGGGCTGCAGGAGGAGACCTGGATCTGTAGGCTGCAGGAGGAGACCTGGATCTGTGGGCTGCAGGAGGATAACTGGATCTGTGGGCTGCAGGAGGAGACCTGGATCTGTGGGCTGCAGGAGGAGACCTGGATCTGTGGGCTGCAGGAGGAGAAATGGATCTGTGGGCTGCAGGAGGATAACTGGATCTGTGGGCTGCAGGAGGAGACCTGGATCTGTGGGCTGCAGGAGGAGACCTGGATCTGTGGGCTGCAGGAGGTGAAATGTATCTGTGGGCTGCAGGAGGAGACCTGGATCTGTGGGCTGCAGGAGGAGACCTAGATCTGTGGGCTGCAGGAGGATAACTGGATCTGTGGGGTGCAGGAGGTGAAATGGATCTGTGGGCTGCAGGAGGAGACCTGGATCTGTGGGCTGCAGGAGGAAACCTGGATCTGTGGGCTGCAGGAGGAGACCTGGATCTGTGGGCTGCAGGAGGATAACTGGATCTGTGGGCTGCAGGAGGTGAAATGGATCTGTGGGCTGCAGGAGGAGAAATGGATCTGTGGGCTGCAGGAGGTGAAATGGATCTGTGGGCTGCAGGAGGAGAAATGGATCTGTGGGCTGCAGGAGGATAACTGGATCTGTGGGTTGCAGGAGGTGAAATGGATCTGTGGGCTGCAGGAGGAGACCTGGATCTGTGGGCTGCAGGGGGAGACCTGGATCTGTGGGCTGCAGGAGGATAACTGGATCTGTGGGGTGCAGGAGGTGAAATGGATCTGTGGGCTGCAGGAGGAGACCTGGATCTGTGGGCTGCAGGAGGATAACTGGATCTGTGGGCTGCAGGAGGTGAAATGGATATGTGGGCTGCAGGAGGAGACCTGGATCTGTGGGCTGCAGGAGGATAACTGGATCTGTGGGTTGCAGGAGGTGAAATGGATCTGTGGGCTGCAGGAGGAGACCTGGATCTGTGGGCTGCAGGAGGATAACTGGATCGGTGGGCTGCAGGAGGAGAAATGGATCTGTGGGCTGCAGGAGGAGACCTGGATCTGTGGGCTGCAGGAGGAGACCTGGATCTGTGGGCTGCAGGAGGATAACTGGATCTGTGGGCTGCAGGAGGAGACCTGGATCTGTGGGCTGCAGGAGGAGACCTGGATCTGTGGGCTGCAGGAGGAGAAATGGATCTGTGGGCTGCAGGAGGAGACCTGGATCTGTGGGCTGCAGGAGGAGACCTAGATCTGTGGGCTGCAGGAGGATAACTGGATCTGTGGGCTGCAGGAGGTGAAATGGATCTGTGGGCTGCAGGAGGAGACCTGGATCTGTGGGCTGCAGGAGGAAACCTGGATCTGTGGGCTGCAGGAGGAGACCTGGATCTGTGGGCTGCAGGAGGAGAAATGGATCTGTGGGCTGCAGGAGGTGAAATGGATCTGTGGGCTGCAGGAGGATAACTGGATCTGTGGGTTGCAGGAGGTGAAATGGATCTGTGGGCTGCAGGAGGAGACCTGGATCTGTGGGCTGCAGGAGGATAACTGGATCTGTGGGCTGCAGGAGGAGAAATGGATCTGTGGGCTGCAGGAGGAGACCTGGATCTGTGGGTTGCAGGAGGATAACTGGATCTGTGGGCTGCAGGAGGAGAAATGGATCTGTGGGCTGCAGGAGGAGACCTGGATCTGTGGGTTGCAGGAGGATAACTGGATCTGTGGGCTGCAGGAGGAGAAATGGATCTGTGGGCTGCAGGAGGAGACCTGGATCTGTGGGCTGCAGGAGGTGAAATGGATCTGTGGGCTGCAGGAGGTGAAATGTATCTGTGGGCTGCAGGAGGAGACCTGGATCTGTGGGCTGCAGGAGGAGACCTAGATCTGTGGGCTGCAGGAGGATAACTGGATCTGTGGGGTGCAGGAGGTGAAATGGATCTGTGGGCTGCAGGAGGAGACCTGGATCTGTGGGCTGCAGGAGGAAACCTGGATCTGTGGGCTGCAGGAGGAGACCTGGATCTGTGGGCTGCAGGAGGATAACTGGATCTGTGGGCTGCAGGAGGTGAAATGGATCTGTGGGCTGCAGGAGGAGAAATGGATCTGTGGGCTGCAGGAGGTGAAATGGATCTGTGGGCTGCAGGAGGAGAAATGGATCTGTGGGCTGCAGGAGGATAACTGGATCTGTGGGTTGCAGGAGGTGAAATGGATCTGTGGGCTGCAGGAGGAGACCTGGATCTGTGGGCTGCAGGGGGAGACCTGGATCTGTGGGCTGCAGGAGGATAACTGGATCTGTGGGGTGCAGGAGGTGAAATGGATCTGTGGGCTGCAGGAGGAGACCTGGATCTGTGGGCTGCAGGAGGATAACTGGATCTGTGGGCTGCAGGAGGTGAAATGGATATGTGGGCTGCAGGAGGAGACCTGGATCTGTGGGCTGCAGGAGGATAACTGGATCTGTGGGTTGCAGGAGGTGAAATGGATCTGTGGGCTGCAGGAGGAGACCTGGATCTGTGGGCTGCAGGAGGATAACTGGATCGGTGGGCTGCAGGAGGAGAAATGGATCTGTGGGCTGCAGGAGGAGACCTGGATCTGTGGGCTGCAGGAGGAGACCTGGATCTGTGGGCTGCAGGAGGATAACTGGATCTGTGGGCTGCAGGAGGAGACCTGGATCTGTGGGCTGCAGGAGGAGACCTGGATCTGTGGGCTGCAGGAGGAGAAATGGATCTGTGGGCTGCAGGAGGAGACCTGGATCTGTGGGCTGCAGGAGGAGACCTAGATCTGTGGGCTGCAGGAGGATAACTGGATCTGTGGGCTGCAGGAGGTGAAATGGATCTGTGGGCTGCAGGAGGAGACCTGGATCTGTGGGCTGCAGGAGGAAACCTGGATCTGTGGGCTGCAGGAGGAGACCTGGATCTGTGGGCTGCAGGAGGAGAAATGGATCTGTGGGCTGCAGGAGGTGAAATGGATCTGTGGGCTGCAGGAGGATAACTGGATCTGTGGGTTGCAGGAGGTGAAATGGATCTGTGGGCTGCAGGAGGAGAAATGGATCTGTGGGCTGCAGGAGGAGACCTGGATCTGTGGGGTGCAGGAGGAGCAGAAGCGGTGCTGTGTAGAAAAGGGCGAGCAGTCTGGGTCCTGGGTTCAGCAGAAGATGTACTCGGCTGCTCTGGGGTTTCCTGATTTAGACTAAAACACACAGATTTTTTAATTAGTTTACATTCCCACATATCAAAAGTTGTACAGCCTTTATTACAATGTGGTAAATAAAGATTAGCTATTCATCATCTTGTGTGTATTTTTTACATCAAGTAAAGAGTCATAGAACTTCTAACTACAAAATTACTATTATCATAGTAATGATGTAAAGTGTGATATTAGTATCATGTAAATGATACTACTTTATCATTGTAAATATGATGTAAATAAGAAAATATGAGTAAATACAATGTCTAAACCAAACCCCCTCCCCATTTCAGCTTTATGTAGACAAATAGTATAGGCCTTAGATAAGGCTTACTGCACCATTATTTCTGAAAAGCTACAATAAAATTTCCCTAAAAGCAATACAATAAAATAGACAAGTAAAGTAAACGAAATATAGCTTATTAATATGCAAAAAAATTGGACTACATGCGACCTAATCTGCAATCTCATTTTAGCAATAGGCTACTGTACTACCGTTTATGTAGCAGAAAAAAGGCCCATGAATTTTTAACTTAGTACTAATATAGAAATGGCACACATTATTTGATTACTGCACCGTTATTTCTGACAATAAAATAATTTTACAAAAAAAATGACAATACATATTAGACAATATATTATCAGCAATACATTGCCTTCATACTTACTCCTCAAATGGATCGATTCCGTCCAGAATTTGATCCTCTTCATCTGAATCAAATCGGTCTGGATCAGGGGTGCGTTTCCCGAAAGCATCGTTGGCCAACTATGGTCGCAAGTTCCGTCGTTACCAATAGAGTTCAATGGACATTGCGATGAACTTGCGACCATAGTTGGCTAACGATGCTTTCGGGAAACGCACCCCAGATCCGTTATCACTCTCGTCGCTCTCCAAAAAAATCATTGCAGTAGCTTGCTCAGCAGTGAATCTTCGTTTGGCCATGTTGTTTATGTAAAATCTGACCAGTACAAAAACGTCTATCTCCACAGTAACGTAGTACAAAAACGTGTATCTCCACAGTAACGTTCATTCAAATTTATCGTGTCCAAAGACCGTATATATAAAAGATTGTGTCTGAGGAGAAGACGCGCGAAATTTATTCATAACCCCTCCCTTTTTTACGTTCTTAGGACACCTGATAATGTCCTTGTTTGTTTTATATTGGTCTGTGATTGGTTCACACACCAACAGCATTATATATCATTTGATAGGGTAAAGTACCAGTTCTCTGTTTTGCAGTAAAATGCTATAGATTTGCACTCAAATAGGGAAGGCTTCATTTATTTTTTTATTTTTTTATTTTTTTACTAAATGCTTGTAGAAGATCGGAAGGCTTATCATTCGCGGAAGCCAACACAGTCTACTCATTATTACACAGACGAATGTCAGCTTTTTCATAGAAAAAAAGTAAGTTAATACCTTAATCCATTCCAAAGCTATTAATAGATATGTCAGGCGTGCACACTTTGACGCTCTAGAGCGTCAGTCGACTTTGAAGGGTTAACAGTGGGGTCATCACTAGTTAGCCTGGTAAATAAGCAGAATATGGACCAAGTAAGTTAGTTTATTTCTCAGGCTGGAAGACTGTCAGTGGGGCGGATGAAATGGGAGACAACAAACATTAAACTTTACATTTATTCAAATACATCCCATGCAATTAGGCCTACTTCAGTCAGTGAATTATGTACCAATATGCAAATGACATTTTCTATAGATAGAAATTTAAACAAAACAAAAAAAGAACACTTTCTATTTACTATGTTTTTTTGCCAAGTGCAACACATTCAGTGACACACTGGGATAGTCTATGTTGTGCCTGCTTTTTGGGAAGTGAATTGCCCCTTGCCCTTCCATAGCTGTGCTCTCTTCTTGAGCTTTTTGTTGGCCGCCCAGTAATGAGGGCACTTCTGCCTCCAAGTGGCGTTTTCCGACGAGCCAGTGCTGTCGGCTGTACTCAAATTTTTGTGCTCGTTTGCATGCCCCTTCTTGCCATCTTCCAAGCACCTTATCCGGCAGATGTACTTTACCGGCCAAATGTGGCCAGTGCAGAGATTAGCTGGCTGTCTGTAGTCTGTCATAGGAGGCCAGCATCTTCTCCATGGGAGCCTTGTATATTTCATTTCATTTCATTTATTAAGATCCCCATTAGCGCCTGAAATCTCAGTTGCTATTCTTCCTGGGGTCTCCTCTTCATTACATCACAAATTTACATAATTCATCATTTTGTACATTATTCATACACACACACCCACTCACACCCATCCACAAACTGGAGATCATCTACAATAGCCCAATGCAATTAAATAAATAAACAAACAAACAAAAAATGCTATACATTTGAACATATAATCCATAAATAGCTCTCCAATACAAACTATATAAAACATCTTTCCATATTACCATACTCTTCCAGCATCATGACTCTTGTGTGAACAGAAACAATTTTAATTTCTTTTGAAAACAATTTCTGTTATTTTCCAACAACAAAAATCCTGGTAATCCATTCCATGCAACCATGGCCCGATAAAAAACTGCTCTCTGAAACTGATTAGTTCTTACTTGAGGCAGAACACATCGCATTCCAGTGGTTTGTCTTGTGCAGTAATTATGTTGATCAGCAAAAAATGTCAATTTTCTGTAAATTATTTCAGGAGTTTTTGTTTCAATAATATTATGAATAAATGATAAAAGAAAATATTTCAATCTATATTTTACAGTTAACCATGCCAAATTATTGTGCATTGTGATTATATTAGTTGTATATGGACAACCCAAAACGATACGTGCCACTTTATTCTGTGCGACTTGCAATTTGTATAAATTATTTTCATTGGTATTTGACCAAACAACTGACGCGTAGTCTAAATGAGCTAATACTAAAGATTGGGCTAATCGTTTGGTCAGCCATTTGGGAATAAATTTCTTACAGTATCTGATTATTCCCATACTACGACCCATTTTTTGCAATATTTTATTTATTTGGCTATTCCAAGACAGTGAGCTATCCACAATTACACCCAATAGATGAATTTCTTCTACTTGCTGAATCACATTTCCACCTATATCTAAGTGCAATGTTAATGATGGCTTAAGAAAATATTTTGACCCAAGTATCATACATTTTGTTTTACCTGCATTAATAAGTAATTTATTGTCAGTAATCCATTGTATGACCAAGTTTAACTCCATATTTAACATAATATTCAGTTGATCTATATCTCTTGCTGATTGACACAATGTTGTGTCATCTGCATACATTGCCATGGTTGCATGTTTAATTACAAGTGGAAAATCATTTGTGAAAACGGAAAATAAAAGGGGTCCTAAACAACTGCCCTGGGGCACCCCACAACTCATTTCTTCCACCTCAGAGTAGCTACCATTAAAGTAAACTGTGTACTCACGTTTTCTAAGATAGCTTTCAATCCATCTAACAGCAGTTGGTTCAAATCCATAACAAACTAACTTTTTTAATAAAATATTATGGTCTAGAACATCAAAGGCTGCGCTTAGATCTAAAAATACTGTGCCCACTAAATTCTTATTATCAATTTCCTGTAGCCAATAGTCAGTTAACTGAGTGAGTGCTGTTGTTGTGGAATGACCCATTTTATAAGCATGCTGATACATTGTGTTTAACCCATTTACTTCCAAATACTCTTGTATTTGATCATACACAACTTTTTCCATCACTTTGCTTACTGCCGGCAATAAACTTATTGGTCTGCTGTTCTGACCTGAGAACTGTTCTTTGTTATTTTTTATTAAAGGTAAAATTTTAGCTTTTTTCCATTGTGACGGAAAAACACCTGCTGTTAAACTCAGATTAATAATATGAGAAATGGGCAAAGCAATGACATCTACCACCATCTTCAACAGTTTAACATCTAAGTGATCTATTCCACAGGGTTTATCTTTACTTGCTTGTAATATTTTCTTCACATTGTCCTTTGTTACAGTGTTAAATTTAAATGTGCAATCTTTTGTTTTCATTATCCTATTTGATATTAGATCATATGAGATATTTTCATCTTGTCCCAAATCCATGGCTTGTCTAATTTTTTGTATTTTATGCTTAAAAAAATGGCTCAAATAATTAGCAATCTCTTTTGGTCTAGTAAGACAAATCCCATCCGCCTCTAATGATGTTGTATTACGTTTTGTTTTCCTTCCCAGTAATTCATTAAGTGTTTTCCATACCTTTGCACTGTCCATTCCAGCATCTTTTAACTTATTTTGATAATATATTTGTTTTTTACGTTTGTTCATTTTAGTCACCTGATTTCTAAATTTACGATACTTATTCCACTGAACCACGTCATTCTGTTTAATAGCTTCTGCTTTAGCTTGATTCCTGTGCCTCATATATTCTTTGAGCTCTTGATCCAGCCATGGAGATGAGACATTTCTTACAGTTTGTTTCCTTAAAGGAGCATGTTTGTCTATTACTTTGGTTATCAAGTTATCAAAAATGGCCACAGCTCTAGCAGGATTCTGCTGCTGTGTAACCTCCAACCAATCTACACTCCTCATTTCTTCTACGAAATCATTCTCTTTAAACTTTTTATATGTCCTTTTATGAATAAAATTTTGACCGGATTTAGATACTTTTGTAATTCTTTTCACAGCTATTAAATTATGGTCACTACAACCGACTGGAATAGAGACTGCCTCCGAACATAAATCTTTTGCATTTGTAAAAATTAAATCAATGAGAGTTGCTGAATATGTTCAAATTTACTCGTGTATAATCCTTAACTATTTCAGACAGATTACAAGTATTAGCTAAAGAAAGTAATTTACCCTTTGATGTACAATTCGTAGACTTCCAATCTATATTAAAATCTCCTAAGTAGATTTCATCTCCCATTTCACATGCTTTATCCAACAATTCACATATTTGATCCAAATACATTACTGTAGCATTTGGTGGTCTATAACAGCATCCGATAAGAACAGGCTTTACATAAGGTAATTGTAACTGTACCCATATTACTTCAACTCCTGGTATATTAAGATCTTCTCTAACTTCTCTAACTTTGAGACGTCTGCCTCGCTGCCTGCTGTGAGTGTGTTTGTGTGCTTCGGTGCGGTAAGCTCCGTCTTAGCCTTATATTTCTTTGTTTTGAACCATCATTTTACTACCATTTCTAGTTGTTTATACTACTACATTTTACCCAACATCTCAGATTAACCTGACATCGCTAGCTTTTGTTATTAGAACTACTAGCACAAAACGCTAGTAATTCGCTAGCCTGTTAACGCGCCACCCGTGCGCCCAGCTATTTTATTTATTTATTTTTCTCTCGCGCGTCCGCGCCTTTGAGTTCATAAAAAGCTCAGGTGAGTAAGAATCAGTCAACAAACACGGTGAGTAATGTCTTGTCCTGTTATTGTCACTTGCACTTCATGTCACATGTTTAGTATAGCCTTCTCTGTCGACAATATAGGATTTATATGTGATAAATGTAAGGAGACAGTTAGGTTGACAGAGAAGATTTCAGAATTAGAAACACGCATCCAAACTTTAATTGAGGATAGTAAGAGTGCTAGTGCTTTAGATGTTTTGGATGCGCATAGTATAGTGAACACTTTACATGAGTCGGTTCTGGCTGAAGTAGAGCCCGTGCAGCCGGGCAAATGGGTGACAGTGAGGGATCGCTCTAGTCGCGGATCTAAAAACCACTCTTCCATTCCGATTACCATAACAAATCGATTTGCCCCGCTCAGTGAAACACCCACTGAGAATGATTGTGCCCTAGTTATTGGCGATTCTATTACACGGAACGTGAAAATAGAGACACCAACCACCATAGTCACATGTTTGCCGGGAGCCAGAGCGCCTGACATCAAAGCAAATTTAAAAGTGCTGGCTAATGCTAATCGTAAATTCTCTAAGATCATTATTCATGTCGGCACTAATGATGTTCGACTCCGCCAGTCGGAGATCACCAAAATTAATATTAAAGAGGTGTGTGAACTTGCAAGTACGATGTCAAGGACTGTAATTTGCTCTGGCCCCCTTCCTGTTCGCAGGAGTGATGAGATAGTTAGTAGATTGTGTTCGCTTAACGGTTGGCTGTCTCGGTGGTGTCCGCTTAATAATATAGAATTCATAGACAATTGGAAAAGTTTTTGGGGCAAACCTGACCTGTTGAAAAGAGATGGTATTCATCCCTCCTGGGATGGTGCTGCTCTTCTCTCTAGTAATATGGCTCATAGTCTTAGAGCTCAAACATGACAATCTGGGGCTCAGGTCAGGAAGCAGACAGACTGGCTAAACCGACCGTCTGCTAGCGGCCTCGCGTCACCAAGGTCAGATAAATCCCATCACATAGAGCCTCTTTCACCTAGCTATCATCATATAGAGACTGTGTCTGTTCCCCGAATTTGGAAATCCAAAAAACGTTTAAACCCATCTAAGGTTAAAAATTTAATTGATGTTCAACAAATAAAAAAACAGCTATATTACAGATGAGCAAATGCTAAAGCTTGGGTTGTTGAATATTCGATCGCTTACTTCAAAAGCACTCGTTGTTAACGATATGATTTCAGATAATAACCTAGATGTGCTGTGTTTGACAGAAACCTGGCTAAAACCAAACGATTACGTTACTTTAAATGAATCAACCCCGCAAGATTACTGTTATAAACATGAGCCTCGTCTGAAACGCAAAGGGGGTGGTGTTGCTGTAATTTATAGTAATAGTTTCAAAACCACTAAGAAATCAAGTTTTAAATATAATTCTTTTGAAGCATTGGTGCTTAATGTAAAAATATATAGTGTAAACGATAAATCACGTTTGAGATTTGTGCTGGCTACTGTATACAGGCCACCAGGGCACCATACAGGCTTTATCAAAGAATTTGCGGACTTTCTATCAGAATTAATATTGACTGCAGATAAAGTACTAATTGTTGGTGATTTTAATATACACATCGATAATGAAAAAGATGCATTGGGATTGGCATTTAAAGACATTGTAAATTCAATTGGAGTTAGACAACACGTGTCAGGACCTACTCATCGTCGTAATCATACTCTAGATCTAATATTATCACACGGAATAGATGTGGATGCCGTTGAAATTCTGCAGCAGAGCGATGACATCTCAGATCATTACCTAGTCTCGTGTAATTTGCATTTAGCCAAGGCTGCAAAGCCGACTCCGTGTTACAAATATGTTAGACCTATCACTTCTGCTACTAAAGAATGCTTTATTAATAATCTTCCTAATCAGTTTCATCATCTCAGCATCTCAGATAGCTTAGAAGAACTAGATATTACAACAGAAACGTTTAACTCTCTCTTTTCCAGCACTTTAGACACAGTTGCTCCGTTGCGCTTAAAGAAGATTAAAGAAAATAGTCCAACACCGTGGTACAACGAGCACACTCAGGCCCTTAAGAGAGCAGCCAGAAAAATGGAGCGCAACTGGAAGAAAACAAAACTAGAGGTATTTCGCATTTCATGGAAAGAGAGCTCAATTACTTACAGAGATGCTTTAAAAGCTGCTAGATCTGCTTATTTTTCAACCCTATTAGAAGAAAATAAACATAATCCTAGGTATTTATTTGAAACGGTGGCTAAACTAACGAAAAATAAAGCTTCAAGCACCGAAGTTTCCAAGCAACACAGCAGTAATGACTTTATGAACTTCTTCAGTTATAAGATTGATAATATCAGGGACAAAATTATAACTATGCAACCGTCTACTACAGTATCACATCAGGCAGTGCATTGTAGTCTCCCTGAGGAAAAATTTGATTCATTCGTTGCTATAGGAGAGGAAGAATTTACTAAACTCATTAAATCATCTAAATCTACAACATGTATGTTAGACCCTATACCGACTAAGCTACTGAAAGAAATACTTCCAGAGGTCATAGATCCTCTTCTTAATATCATTAATTCGTCTTTGTCTCTAGGATACGTACCAAAAAACTTTAAGCTGGCTATGATTAAACCGCTTATTAAAAAAACGCAACTTGATCCTTCAGAATTAGTCAATTACAGGCCGATCTCGAATCTACCTTTTCTGTCAAAGATATTAGAAAAGGCAGTATCCTCACAACTGTGTTCCTTTCTTGAAAGAAATGATATCTGCGAGGATTTCCAGTCAGGATTTAGACCGTACCATAGTACCGAAACAGCCCCTGTTAGAGTCACAAATGATTTGCTCTTATCATCCGATCGTGGTTGTATCTCTCTATTAGTGTTACTCGATCTTAGTGCTGCATTTGACACTATCGACCACAACATTCTTTTAAATAGACTCGAAAATTATGTTGGCATTAGTGGAATTGCACTAGCATGGTTTAAATCATACTTATCTGACCGTTATCAGTTTGTAGCAGTAAATGATGAGATGTCTCATCGATCACAAGTTCAGTATGGCGTACCACAAGGCTCAGTACTAGGACCGTTGCTGTTCACTCTGTACATGCTACCCTTAGGAGATATCATTAGGAAACATGGCATTAGCTTTCACTGTTATGCCGATGATACTCAGCTCTATATTTCTTCAAAACCTAACGAAACTTATCAATTCACAAAATTAACGGAATGCATAGCGGATATAAAAAATTGGATGACTTGTAATTTCCTACTTCTAAATTCTGAAAAAACAGAGTTTCTAATTATTGGACAAAAAACTTCCTCACGTAATAACCTAGAATACTGTCTAACACTTGATGGCTGCTCTGTTAAGTCTTCGTCGTCGGTTAGGAACCTGGGTGTGCTCTTTGATACCAATCTTTCATTTGAAAGTCACGTGTCTAGTATCTGTAAAACTGCATTTTTCCATCTTAAAAATATATCTAAATTACGCCATATGCTCTCATTGACAAATGCGGAACAATTAGTTCATGCGTTCATGACCTCAAGGCTAGATTATTGTAATGCTTTACTGGGTGGTTGCCCTGCACGCTTAATAAACAAACTACAGCTGGTTCAAAACGCAGCAGCTCGAGTTCTTACCAGAACCAGGAAGTATGACCATATTAGCCCAGTTCTGTCAAAACTGCACTGGCTCCCTATTAAACATCGCATCAATTTTAAAATATTGCTGATCACTTACAAAGCACTGAATGGTTTAGCTCCGCAGTACTTGAGCGAGCTCTTAACGCATTATAGTCCGTCACGTCTATTGCGATCTCAAAATTCCGGCCAGTTGATAATACCTAGAATATCAAAATCGACTGCTGGCGGTAGATCCTTTTCCTATTTAGCACCAAAACTCTGGAACAGTCTTCCTACCATTGTCCGGGAAGCAGACACACTCTGTCAGTTCAAAGCCAGATTAAAGACACATCTCTTTAACCTAGCTTTCACATAATACATTATAGACTTCTATAATTTAAAGTTAAGCTGCATATAGTAGGTCAGCCGGAACAGGGAACACTTCCCAAAAATCCTGATGTACTCGTTACATCATGAGAAGAATGGCATCTACGCTAATTTTAGTGTCTGTGTTTATCCCGAGGTTTTCCCGCAGCCTGCCGGATCCAGGCCGTATCCAGATCTGACGAAGGACCTTCGCCTGGACCGATGACAACGCAGTGCTGAAGTGCCAACTAGCCTCTCCCTATGGAGGATCCCACTACCACTCTACAGATAAGGCGTTGTCCGGAAAATTTCGTCTCGCGTTCCTACCCCAAAGCAACAAAATAAAATAAAATTCTTTATCAAAATTTATAAGGAAAGACAAGTACTTTGTTTAGGCTTGGCTTGTAGGGAATTCCAAACATGCGTATATTCAAACGCACATAACTATAGAACCCATTCTAAATGCGCATGTGAACGCCATCAGCGTTTCTCACAGGTTCGCGTTTTAAAGTCTGTGTAGAGAGAATGGTGTCGTCTTAGCGGCCCCTAATTTAATAACAAATGATCATTGCGACGGAAGCAAATCAATCAAAACTAACTTTAGATGGAAATAACTTAACTCTGCTGTAAAGCCGAAACAATCTCTGTTACCTTAAATTATACGCTTATCTCTGTAAAGCTGCTTTGAAACAATCTACATTGTTAAAAGCGCTATATAAATGAAGATGACTTGACTTGACTTGACTTTGACTGGAATATTATTTTTAACATAACAAGCTACTCCTCCTCCATACAAATTTCTGTCCTGCCTATATAAATTATAGCCATCTATATTCAATACAGGACTATTAATAGTTGAATCTAAATGTGTTTCTGAAATGGCTAATATGTGGAAATTATAATTCTGTAATATTTCTGAGATATCATTTATTTTATTCCTTAAATTACAGATATTCAAATGAGCTATTTCAAACATCCCTTTTTGTACCAAAAAATATTTTTCAACCATCTAACACGTGTTTGTCCATCAATACTCATGCCTTTAGTATTACATTGAGCTCTCATTAATGCAAATATGACATCCAACCACTCACACATCACATACATACACACACAAATATCTTCAGCATTGTAATGAAATAAACAAAATACATCAGTAGAGCAACGCTTGCTCATGACAAATTATTCATTTTCCTAAACTAAATGTTAGCAATGTGGTCTTAAATTCAAGAACAAGAACTTATAATATCAAGCTTATCCAAAATTTGAAATTCATTTTCTATTTACCTTGTCCACATCATAATTAGCTTAACAGAAAAATCACTCTTAAATTCAGTGTTGTAACTTATAGTCTATTTTATCTGTTATCACATGACCTTATTGTTTATCCGATCTAATCCCTAACATTCAATCCAGTATCGATTATGGTCTTTACATACACTTCTGCTGCACTGCGTTCTGTGAACTTCTTAGTCTCTCCTTTAAATGTTATTATCAGCGTCGCTGGATGAATTATGCCATGTCTCACCCCTGCGTCCTTCAATTTACTCCTTATTTCATGAAATCCTGCACGTTTTTTTGCCATTTCTGTATTGAGATCTGGAAAAATCCTCAACTTCATCCCTCGTACTTGTAGCACTCCCTCTTTCTTGGCGATTTTTATGATCTCTTCTCTCGTTGTGAGTTTGTGAATACGTACAATCATCACTCGAGCTGCACCTTTCCCAACCGGTCCAACCCTGCGGGCCATCTCCACCTGTGGCTCCCCCCGTAGTTTATCTTGGAATAAATCCTCAAACAAAGCAGACATGTAGCTGGTCGGATTCCCTTTTTCGATGTCATTCATCAGGCCAAATACACGCACGTTGTATTTGCGACTGTACATTTCAAGTCGCTTGGCTTTACTTTTCAACTCCTCGTTGGCCTTAATTAGTCCATCACACACAGTCTCCAACTTTGTCACATGTGAATCCAGGTTCGACATTGTCACATCAACTTCACCAAGCCTTTGTGTACAGAAAGATATGTCTTTCGCGAGGTTATTTAGTTTATCCACCACCACGTTCAACTCCTCTCGCATTATATTACGTATGAGGGCTGGAAGCTCCAGCACGTTACACTCCTCACCAGCCATGTTACTTGCTCCCACTTGCTGAGACGCTTCTTCACCTTGTTTCGGCTGTACTTTAGACTTCTTAGGAGGCATAACACAGCATAGAGTCTTTATTGGTGGCAAACTTATATTTTGGTCACTCTTGCCGTAAGTTAAGCACCACACTGCACGATATTTAGACTAATTGTCAGAGCTCAGTGTCCTCACCGTCTACTCAACTCCGCGCATGCGCATCACTTTTCCACATGATTCATCATGTATAAGTCAGGCTCAGCCTGTAATTTTCTAATGAGGCCCTCCATCATCCCCCTGACACGAATTTCCAGCCTACTGACAATGGGCACAACAACATACATCAACAAGTATTGGTTAATGGTTACTAGTAACAAGTACATTTTTTGTGATGTGTGTGTGTGTGTGTGTGTGTGTGTGTAAATGGCAGTAACTTCTGGTGTGTGTGTGTGTCTGTGTGTGTGGTAACTTCTTAAAGGATTAGTTCACCTCCAAAAAATGTTTTGCTGATAATTTACTCACCACGATGTCTTTCTTTCTTCAGTCGAAAAGAAATGTAGGTTTTTGAGGAAAACATTCCAGGATTTTTCTACACAGAATGGACTTCAATTGCAACCAGCTATTCAAATATTCAAAGAAGGTTCAAATGTCCGTCTCAATGCAGCTTCAAAGTCTCGACACGATCCCAGTCGAGAAATAAGGGTCTTATCCTTCTAAATGATTGGTTATTTTCCCACAAAAGAATCTCTGAGATGCGCCACATAATGTGTCATCACATTGTGATTTTTTTTTTAAATTAAAATAAATAAAACAAAGATGTCAGACAATTTTCAAGTTGGAGGAGAAAATCGCCAGCAGCCATGTCATCCTGTAGTCCAAGACTGGTTGCCCACTGAAGCTAAGCAGGGCTGTGCCTGGTCAGTACCTGGATGGGAGACCTCCTGGGAAAACCAAGTTGCTGCTGGAAGAGGTGTTAGTGAGGCCAGCAGGGGGCGCTCACCCTGTGGTCTGTGTGAGTCCTAACACCCCAGTGTAGTGATGGGGACACTATACTGGCAAAAGAGCACTGTCCTTCGGATGAGACGTAAAACCGAGGTCCTGACTCTCTGTGCTCATTAAAAATCCCAGGATGTCTTTCGAAAGAGTAGGGGCGTAACCCCGGCATCCTGGCCAAATTTGCCCAGTGGCCTCTGTCCATCATGGCCTCCTAATCATCCCCATATACTGATTGGCTTCATCACTGTCTCCTCTCCACCAGTAAGCTGGTGTGTGGTGAGCGTTCTGGCGCAATATGGCTGCCGTCGCATCATCCAGGTGGAGCTGCAAATTGATGGTGGTTGAGGAGATCCCCCCTTCTATGTAAAGTGCTTTGAGTGCAGAGAAAAGCGCTATATAAATGTACATTTTTTTTAAATGAAAATAAATAAACGATTGTTTCGCTAGATAAGACCCTTATTTCTTGACTGGGATTTTGTTGAGCATTTGAAGCTGCATTGAGACGGACATTTGAACCTTCTTTGAACATTTGTATAGCTGGTTGCCAATGAAGACCATTATAAATCCTGGAATGTTTTCCTCAAAACCTTATTTTCTTTTCAACTGAAGAAAGAAAGACATGGATATCTTGGATGAGTAAATTATCAGCAAAATCTTTTTTGAAGGTGAACTAATCCTTTAAAGGGGAAATGAAGCAGTCAATCAAGTTTACTGGTAGTTGCTACATACATTATAAAAATCCCCTTGCCTAAAATTTTATTTTAAAAAGTTGTTAAAACCACAGATATGACAAAATTATTTTTGTAATTAGTTTCTAAAATTAGTTTCTAGCTAGCTATCTAGCTAGTGAGTCGCCATTTTGGAGTGACGTCACAGCCTACGTAATGGGGTTGGATGGTTCTGTTGGTGAGTGAAGAGAGTGAAGTGTTCCTGGACCAGACTGAATACGCACTTGATTTGAGACGGAGGAAGACGAACTCGAAAGACCAGTTGAGCCCGTGTGTCCCATTGCTTATGCATTTGAGCCGATGTGGCGTGGGAACCGAGCAGTGGTAACGTTACGTCGTTATGTCGAAAAGCCGGTGGTGGTTTGGGGCGAAGAGCGGGTTGGCAACGCTACCTGGTGTCAGTGTGGCTGTTGTACTGCGATGCCCACCGTGTCAGAGTCCATCTGCTGTCAAGAGGCTGATCTTGACCATGTATTGCTTGGTCAATCCTGCATCACCATGGTGCGCACATTTACCATGCTGTGCCGGGAGGTAGACGTGTTGGAAGTGGCAATGCTTTCCCTGAAGGATGTCAGAGCGGAGACACTGGAGCGTCCAATCAATAGCTGGACCGATAAGGTTAACCGTATGCAGTAACGTTACAACAAATACATGCTAACTTACATGGTGTTGACAAGAGACAGGAATATGGTGGCAGACGTCGCGAACAATGTTTCCATGTGCAGTTTGTTAACATATAACTTTAGACGTCCAGGGTTCGTACGTTTTGAAAAAAACTGGAAAAGTTATGGAATTTGAAAAATGCAAATTCCAGGCCTGGAAAGGTTTTGAAAAAATAAAAAGACCCAGAAAGTTTTGGAAAAGTCATGGATTTTTTTTAACACAGCATAATATGTGATTAATACAAAAACTGTTTAATAAAAAAAATACTTTGTGTTGTCTTAACGTCCTTATATTCGGGCGGCATAACGTTCAGTTCACTTCCGATTCACTCACTTGTTGCGATGTTCAAATTTATTTGTATAGCGCTTTTCACAATACATATTGTTTCAAAGCAGCTTTACAGAAAGTGTATTTCAGAAATGTACATAGAATAAAAATACAGTTAGTTAATCATGTATAGATTTAGGGCATATCATCTCTACTAGCTAATAGTAAAAAAACACGAACACTGTTGAATGATACAGTAACGTTACAACTTACCGAAATGTATATTCCTCATACATAATATCGATCAATATGTGTTTTTCATCAGCGTGAAGAGGTCAATAACATAGCTGTAGAACAATTAGGCCTGTCACATTTACCCATAGACTGTAAAAAAGCATTTACCTCAGGAAAGCCATTTAATGAACATAAGCTATAGCACGTAGTTGGCAAGAAAAAAAGAGCTATAGAGAGTATTTTGCTAAATATGTGTACTATATTACATAATTAGTATATTTGTACTTATATTATTAAATAAAGTTGTTGTTATTATAATAAAAAAATGCATTAGGCTATATTTAATTTGAGTTATTTTTAACCTTAAATAATAGCCTACTACCAGCTGATAGGGCTTTCTGTATGTTTACAGCATTAGGTGAGTTGTTTTTTTCTTGAGAAAATTGAACGCCTATCTTGTGTAGCCTACCTAATATTTATCCAAATGAGTCAATATTAAAATCAAATCACAAGAATTTAATTGAAATAATAAGCGTAGCTTACCAGAAATTGTACCATGTAAACATTGTCACTAAACCTAATAAAATTCATTTTAGTTAAAAATGTTAGTGACAATCACAATACTTATTGTGATGCAATTTTTTTTTCTTTTTTTTTTTTTTTTTTTTTTTTTCTGTGGCCCTGTGGTGAAAACAACAATCAGCAGACCTCCCCTGGTAACCAACTGTCACCTTATTCTGGAAGCTTGTTACACAACCAGATGTAAACAACTATTTTATTAACTAAATCATGTGGAACTGCATGAATAGCTAACAGTTCTGGAGAGTAAATATATGAATACATATAGTTATACTAAACCTAACCAATACATTTCTTTTTTTCATCAGTCTCTTTAGGTTGACTGCATACCGGCAGTTTACCCTTTTGGCCAGGGGGCATTTGGCGAAGAAGAACCGGATCCCGATTCCAGCCTGTGTTGTTGGCTCCATCAGGGATGTTTTTCCATCCCTTGAATATCATGGTTTTGAATACGCATATGATGAATTTTAAGTTGCAATCAATGTTTGCCATTAAAAAGCATACATTTTGAGTTGTTCTTGTGTTTGGAGATGACCTGTCCAATCTTCCAGGCTGATGCATTGCCACAGAAAGACATGGACCTGGCTGCAGCATACAGCATTGTTGATGGAGTTTTAAAGAGGCTGGTCTACAGCAGAACAGAAGAAGAATTTGAGAACATTTATAAACAGGCTACAGAGAAGGCTGCATCAGTGGGCCTGGATCCTCCATCTGAGGTCCCTGGTCAAGCTAGGAGGAGGAAAGTGCCAGAGAAGTTCAAGTTTGCTGCCACATCAGCTACGACTGACCATGCTTTCCCAACTTTGCTGGAGTACTACCATGTTAAAGTGTATTACGTTTTTGTGGACACAATGATACAAGAGCTTCAGAGACGTTTTAAAGGAGGAGATAATTCCAAATGGGAAATCTTGCATGCCTTCCATTGCCTGGCAGTCCCAGAGAACTGGAAAACAGCTAGCATTCCAACTACAGCAATCCAGGCTGTGAAGAAACTGTGCCAGTTCTATAACATTGAAGATGAAGACAAATAGCAGACAGAATTGAAGGTCTTCCATACATCATATTCATGACCACCACCAGTCAATGTGTCATCTATTCTTTCAGTGGTCAAGGAAAACAATGCTAGTTTTCCCCAACATGACTCAGCTGCTGACATATGGCATACTTCCGGTGTCCACAGCAACTGTGGAACATTCCTTCTCAAAACTTAAGCTGGAAAAACCAAACCAAAGTTTGAAAACCAAACTTCGCAGCCTTTGCAAAGAGGAGAGATTGTCTGACCTTCTTCTGTTGGCCATTGAGAAGGACATTCCAATAAATGACAATGATGTCATTAACATTTTTAGGGACATGTCCAACAGGAAGCTTCTGTTATAAGTGCCTACAACCACTTATTGGTAAGATTAATGCTACACTGTGAATTTTAGTAGGCGCCAACGTAATGAACACACACATTTTAGTTTCTTTATTTATATTTTTGATTAGACATAATCAATCAAAATCCAACTACATCTCATAGTCACAATGCAATTTGAAATGATGATCACAGTATCGTATACTGTAGACACACAAACCTCTGTCTATATAGATTTTTCTTTCTCACTCTTACCCCTGCAATGGCCACCATCATCCTATCCCCCAATTAATGTTATTTTCTCAGATAATTTTACTTTTTTGAATCTGGTATCTTGTTTTCTCTACCTGCAGCTCTTGGTGTGCAGCAGCCAGTTGGGAGCATCTCCCTGACTCCCTCTTATTTTCTTGGAGCAGTCAGCCTGGGCAGGTCAGTGAGCAAGTTCCAAACACTGTCAGCAATATTTACATATTATCATGGTCACATAACAATTGTCAGGGCTTCACCAGATCTGCACACTCCGCCCACTCGTTCACTCTCCCCTGATTACTGATTCACCTCACCTGCACCTCATCAGCACCCTTCACCATCAGTTCACTGTCTAGTCTTGTCTCTACCAAGACATGTAAGGGTGTACTCACACTAGCCAGTTTGAACCGTGCCCGAGTGCGTTTGACCACTAAAGCGCGGTTCGTTTGACTAGTGTGAGTGCTCCGAACCGTGCCCGGGCGCGGCTCGATTAGCCGGCCCTGGCCCGCTTGGAAGAGGTGGGCCAGAGCACGGTTCAGTTGGACTCGGGCGAGGTTCGCATGCAGTGTGAGCGCTAACCGTGCTGGAGCACGGAACAGGACGCGTGACGTCACGGTTTTGCGACGATTACGTGAAAATTTTCGTGCCACAAAGGCGATAGATCTGTTTAACAACAGGCTGTGAGAGGGCTGTGGACCACCGTGGACCAAACGACTCAAAATTATCCACAAAGTAAACAGAGCGATGGACTCCATTGTGTTCAGTGAGAGCGCCGCTCTTCCTGTTTATCCCGAAACCGTCGCACCATAATGACGTAAGCGTGCTCCGGCACGAATGCTGAAACCCTATGTGAGTGCAGGCCAGAGGGGGAGTGGGAAGGGGGGAACAATCGTACTCGGGCCCGGTTCATGGCAACCGTGCCTAGTGTGAGTACACCCTAAGACTCACTCCCAAGACTTACCTGCGATACTCATCTTCTAGGGATGGGGAAATGAAGCGTCGTGAATCACTGAGGCTTTCCCTGACTGTTCCGAGAAAAGATTCAAAGCTTCGAGAGTGTCGAAAACAGCACCATCTGGTGCTTATTTAAAATAAAGCAGCCAGAAGCCTCATAGCATAATTGCCTAAGTAATATTTGAAAAAACTTGACTTAGGCAATTATGCTATGAGGCTAACGATGTGTTAGAAGCTCTGGCAGATGAAGCAACCACAGCACACTCCATGGATTCATTGTTATGTGTACAAATAAAAGCCTTACTTGTTTGTGTTTTATTTGTTCATTAAATAAATAAATCTTCTCTCCTCACAAACCCATCAACCAGACTGAGCCAACAATGACTCGTTAAATAAGATCAGGGGTTCGAGCCTTCTGACACCCAAAGCGAAACGCGCACGTGATTGGACATAAAGTGAGGCTTCATTTGACGTCGATCACGTGACTCTAGTAAACCAATACACACCCCGATACGGGGCTTCACTAGAAATTGTGTCGCTTGTGTGATACGCACATCAAAGCTTCAGTGTCATACGTAACATCTATCATCTTCAGTCTGTGTTCCTGTTTACCATCTGCCATCACCGCTGATCTCCTTCATCTTCCGTTCTCCAGCCTGGTCTACCTCCATCTGCAAAAGACATTCTGTTATTTCTCCAGCTAAGTTCATTATTCAATTCCACATTGGCAATATCAACTCAAATGTTTTCTGTTTAATGTCATTATTAATGTAACTTGTATTTTTGTAATTCAGTTTTTGCCATCAAAATAGTCACAAATGCTGACATGGCATTGAATAAAACTATATTGTACTGTACGAAACATGAGCCACGTCGATTTTACTATAACGTTTTCTATAGTTTTTACTATAATGGCTATTCTTAATTATTCTGTAGAACAGAGAAGAAAAAGCCATCAGGTTGGGACAACTTAAGACAATTCAGTTTCTAATCCCAGAGTTATTAGGTGGACAGAAAATATTTTTTAACTTTTAAGCTTAAAATTTTCTTTTCTATTCTGTTTCACAGCATTTGCTGCCGTATCAATACATAATCATCTGTATCGATCCTCAGCAAGAAATGCGTCACAATATATTGCTGTATTGATATTTTGAGCAGCGCTATTTAAAGCCTTGTTCCATGTGCCCCTTTTATACTTTGAGCACCTGCACCTCCAAAGGTCTCTGCATGGCCCTGTTGAGCAGTGCCAAACGAATTCCAATTCAGGTGACAAGAATTGGTAAGGTAAACCATTTGAAACCGGAGATAAGGTCCCGGCCAGCTAGTTACCAGAAGAGAGGCAAGATTGCCAAAGAAGTGGTACAAGGAGTAAGTAATGTGTGCTACAAAAATCTCAGGGAAACACCAGTTCCTGAGTTGATGGCTGGAAATATCATTAGAAGTTTAAATAAAAACATAACTCAAAGTAATTTCTAGTGAAATTCAAAAAATCTGCAGACTGTATGATAAAGTGATCATGGAGCTGATGTTGACTAGCCTGACTACGTCAGACTTCTTACTTCCGCTCAATTTCATTTCGCTTCTGTAGTCAGTCTGATACAGTGTAATAGCTTTCCGTCTGCCTCCGGCCTGAAAACAGCTGGGCCAATCAATGAACAGAGGGCGGGCTGAGAGCCGTGACGTAGACACTGATTGTACCGTGGATGCGTAGATTTTTACTTCACATAATCTGTAAAAGTCGCGCACAGCCATGTTCACTCCGGTATTTCGCTCGATGGTTTTGTTTTCGCATCATACATGTGTTTACAGTGGAAGTTAGATGCGGCTGAGCATGCGCATAACACACGCCATAACCAAACGTTATGTGATTGGCTTACGGGTAACCAATGATTTTAAACTTCAGACAAGCGCCCCCCGCGAGAGAGAAAACACTTCTCTATTATGCCATTCCAGACTCTGTCTACGAAGCAAAGCGAAGTAGCAGAGTTTGGTATTACCAGGCTAGATGTTGACATAGAAAATTATGAAAGACACAGATCTGTCATCCAGATTTTGCCCAGGATATGTCCTACATCTGCAGGTGGATCCATTTGGAGTGCATCTTTACACTGAGACAGGACTGGTCATCCTTGTACAACATCTCAGAAAAGGAAATCCTGTTACCCTGTATTTGGATGCTACTGGAGGGGTTGTGAGTCGAGTTCCAATCAGGCAAAGAGAGTTCTGTACTACAGCATCAACCTACCAGGACATGGAAAAGACAAGCCACCTCTTCCTGTGTCTGAAATGATAACGAATGACCACACGATCCCAAACATTTCTTTCTGGTTGCATCAGACTGTAACAAAGTAACTGAAACTCACTCTCTACAACATACACCGGGTTGAAACCGACTATAGTTGGGCACTCATCCAGAGTGTCCTATTGTCTTTCAACAAACAAGATATACATACCTACCTAAAGGACAGCTACAATTTAGTTACAAGAAACGACACCATGGTCTATTAGAGATGACGATGACCTACAGAAAACACATGACACGAACTGTCATGCTGAAAACTGGTTCTGTATTGTCAAAGACAAAATACTACAAAAAAACTGTACCATCGCCCAGCAACATTCATACAAAAAATGTATGCGTCATTGCAGGGAATGTACAGAGAACACATCCTGCAACATGACCTTCCAGACAGAATGTTACAGAATAGTTTAAAAGTGAAACAACACAGTTTGGAGGACCTTGAAGAATAATGGGCCAAGAAGAGCGTGTGTGACCGAAAAAACAAAACAAAAAAACAAGTACTTTCATACCCCAGAAGTTATACCTTCTCCTAAAGAAAAGGTGAGTAGTGCGGCCATTAATAAAGTCTTAAAACAAAATTATTTTTAAGATTACATACATGACCATATAAGTATTTTTAATATTAACAGAAAAGTTCATTGTTACACATTGCATCACATCCTTCATTTCTGCCTGTCCTCCTAGGCATCAAAAGCTTCTGTCGGACAGCCGATGGTTTTGTAACGACATGAATAAACTGTATCTGGCTGGTAACTTTAGCACCGAACCTGTGGAGCAGCTCTTCCTTAATTGTTAAACAGTGCAGGGGTAATTTTCAAACTTGCCATTTCTGTTTGCAGGGTTGAAATTTGAAGGGAGAGAGAGTCGAGTTTACGGTTGACCTCTGCAAATTGTTCCTTCATGAACTCAAACATTGGATTTGATTATGGAATGAATGCGAAGATGAAGCTAATTAATGCCCCTATAAAGCCAAAACTTGCTGCAACTTTGCCAAGAGAACCAAAGACTTTGAGGACTTTGACGAGTGATTCACGAGTCGTATCTTCTGTTTTTCTTTAAAAAAAATCAGCCACATTATTGAGACCTTGGAGAAATTCTTTAGATGTTGTCAAGCCCTTCTCCACTTGACTGACTTCGTGAGACTTTAATGCCAGCTGTGCAGAAACAGCTGTATATAAGCAGATAAAGGATAGTGAGGAAAGTCTTCCCAGTCGCCATGATAGCTTAAGGTACTGTATAGCTAAAGACAAAGAAACATTTAATGTAGTGTTTATAGTCCTAAAGGCATTGTATTATTCAACAGTCTCTTCTTCAAAGTAGAAGCAGCAGAGTAGGAGAGTTTACTGTAATGATGTTTAGGAAAGACTGCATGACTTGTGTACTTTTCTCCATGTATGTACAGATGCAATTTAACAGCCAGCCAAACTCCATCCATAAAGTACAGATGAGTCAGGATTCATCTTAGTCTTTGCCGTTTAATAAGATGCCAGGTACATTATGAATTAGGAGTAAAACTGTAAATAACAGCAGAATAAACAATAATCTTACAATTATTCAATGACTAAAGACCATTCATGTAGTTCTGAAACTCTTATCTGAAAATACCCAAATGAATCAGTATCATCAATTTACTTAACCCCCTGGGGTCGGCTATCGCGCCGGCGCGATAGGCTCGTTTTTTTCCGTATGAGTGCAAAAAAAAAAAGAAAAAAAAAAACATTTAATTTTTATCTTATATGCTTGTGTTATACATCAATCAATCCTGTTTAGTGTGTTTTTTTTTTTTTGTGTATGCTCATAATAAAAACAAAGTGTTGTGCTTTTCGCTAAATAAAGAAAAATAAACATGATGCGAGTTCTGCCTACTCTCCGTCAGTGAAGTCAATTCTGAAACGCGTCCGAAAATGAACTGTAACTCAGCGAATACTTAGTCAAACAGGCATACAGACACACAGGCATGAAACTTGAATTCTCTTCTTTTAAATGAAGTAATTTTTATAAAAAACAAATATTCACAGTTTATATAATATGTATGTAAAGAGAGAGATGTCAGTCATTCTCATCTCAGCTAATTAAGTTTTAATGTGACTCCGCCTACGGAGACCGCGCTATTCAAACGCAAATGTGAGGCGATCCATACAAACCTGTGAAACGCCCACATCCGCTGGATAAGGCCGGTGAAACACTGGATGCGTGGCGTAAGCGTCTCAGCTCCGTGGCATGTCCGTTTTTATTTCGGCTCCCATGTTAACAGTTTAGAGTTTGCACACTGCCTGTGTGAGACGCGCGTCTCAGGCACGGCACGAGCCGCGTGGAAAACGCGTGCATTCTAGAAATAGAACCGACGCCTATTTTTCACGTGACACGCAAGCTTTTTCACGTGACACGCAAGCGTCTTGGAAGCGTTTCCATGCAAAATTGAATAGGAAAATCTGTTTATTTGTCATTTTGACACGAATACATATTAATAAATGTCCTTTTGATGTTTATAAGTGTCTAGGTTTTGACATAAATGCAAATATAAATGTAATTTTACAAAATATGATCGATTTTCAAATACTGCTGTTTTGAATGAACAGCTTTTAGCAAACTCTATTGCTATACTGAGATGAGGAATATATACTGTACGTGTTTTGTCAAAAATAAAGTCATCAACTAACTAATGAATCCTTTACTTTGAAATACGTATGATAAAATGTATACTTTAGTTTTGAAAGACGTTGACTAGTTTTGAAAAGATTATAAAGTATGTATGTGCATGCATATATATATGTGTGTGTGTATATATGAAGAGTTCAGATGCAAAAGCCTCTAAATGCCATCTGAAATTTTCTCCTAGAATGATCATTTTTATGAAGCTTGTATATTTAAGTTAGCTATAGGTGACACACCTGAATGAATGGCTCATTAAGTATGCAGGGACGTAGTCTCACCAGGTGTGAACTACTAAATATGCATGATGCTGTTGGAGCGTTTACGGCCCATCCGCATATTGGCTTTCCAAACTAAAAGTGTTTCACAAAACTAAAATCAATGTATCGTTTTTATGTGAATGATTAGGCAGGATGATTTTCATATCATTTTGAAGAAAAAACTCTAGGCAATGACATCCATTAGTCAAAAGTCTTATTGCCACATATTTAGTATGTGTTTTGTGGCCTTATTTCAGAAACTTTAATTTTTAGTTTTTTCGATAACCATGCATAAACATTATTCTCTCAAAAATGAAAACATGTACATACATGTGGCTCACATATTATGGAAGTCCTGTTTGTGCTATATAGAGTGAATTTACACCTTTGCCATTAATATGTTTATAAGCAACTGAGAAAAGCACTAATGTCAGGGCATGTCAGAACATCTCAAGGACCCCAAAAACACCCCAGACCCCAGAGGGTTAAATGAAATTATCGGATAACAAAGAAAATAGCAAAAAATACAGATATTGACTCATATAGTTAAAGGGATAGTTCACTTTAAAATGAAAATTCTGTCATCATATACTCACCCTCATGTTGTTTCAAACCTGTATGAATTTCTTTCTTCTGCTGAACACAAAGGAAGATATTTAGAAGAATATCAGTAACCAAACAGTTTCTGGGTCCCACTGACTTCCATAGTATATATTTTTCCTACTATGGAAGTCAATGGGACCCATAAACTGCCTGGTTACTGACATTCTTCTAAATATCTTCCTTTGTGTTCAGCAGAAGAAAGAAATTCATACAGGTTTGAAACAACATGAGGGTGAGTATATGATGACAGAATTTTCATTTTAAAGTGAACTATCCCTTTAAGTTATCACATAGAATCAACACATTGGATGCTATATCAAAGATAGGGTAGGCTAATAGCTAAAGGCTATCACAAAAATAACTTTAAATCAAAGCTTCAAATAAATCTATCACAAATATATGCAAATACACTCACCTAAAGGATTATTAAGAACACCATACTAATACTGTGTTTGACCCCCTTTCGCCTTCAGAACTGCCTTAATTCTACGTGGCATTGATTCAACAAGGTGCTTAAAGCATTCTTTAGAAATGTTGGCCCATATTGATAGGATAGTATCTTGCAGTTGATGGAGATTTGTGGGATGCACATCCAGGGCACGAAGCTCTCGTTCCACCACATCCCAAAGATGCTCTATTGGGTTGAGATCTGGTGACTGTGGGGGCCATTTTAGTACAGTGAACTCATTGTCATGTTCAAGAAACCAATTTGAAATGATTCGAGCTTTGTGACATGGTGCATTATCCTGCTGGAAGTAGCCATCAGAGGATGGGTACATGGTGGTCATAAAGGGATGGACATGGTCAGAAACAATGCTCAGGTAGGCCGTGGCATTTAAACGATGCCCAATTGGCACTAAGGGGCCTAAAGTGTGCCAAGAAAACATCCCCACAGCATTACACCACCACCACCAGCCTGCACAGTGGTAACAAGGCATGATGGATCCATGTTCTCATTCTGTTTACGCCAAATTCTGACTCTACCATCTGAATGTCTCAACAGAAATCGAGACTCATCACACCAGGCAACATTTTTCCAGTCTTCAACTGTCCAATTTTGGTGAGCTCGTGCAAATTGTAGCCTCTTTTTCCTATTTGTAGTGGAGATGAGTGGTACCCGGTGGGGTCTTCTGCTGTTGTAGCCCATCCGCCTCAAGGTTGTGCGTATTGTGGCTTCACTGCATGAAATGTGATCACTTATATTTCTAGAGAACTACCACAGGGGGGCGCCAGAACTAAAACAACTATACAAAACAATACAAGTGACATTTATGGCTTGTTTACACTGAGTGGTGCGGTACAGTACGGTACGGTTCGGGTCGGTAAACCATGAATCGGCTAGCGTTTCCACTGCCAACAGTACCCTTACTTGATAGGCGTGGTGTAGCCTATGCCGGAAAGAAGCGATCGACGTCATTTTCACGCAAAGAAGAAAGCGACATATACAACAATGGATGACATACAGCAGATCTTGTTCTTGCTTCTCGGCATGTTTGTCACAAGAAGCCAAGCGCCGCCGCCGACATTAGGCGTTTCTCAATAGCAAGTACGCAAAGTTCGGACTTGCCAAGCCCAGCTCATGAGAATGACTCCAGAGGACGCGAGTCCATTAATTCTGCAAAATGGAACAGCGCGTTCTTGAAAGCGTCAGTCAGCTCGCTCTGTTAACATTACTCTGGTTATCTCTGTATGTACATTTTAGCAACAATAAAACAAAATATGTTATAAAACACCACACTGCCTCTTTACGTTTTCATTTAAAGAAATCTTAAACATTATAGCCACACAAATGTGGTTCAGGCGACGCGTATTGATTATATTAACTGCATGTAATGTTAGCCTATTTATTACAACAAAAATATATTTTTAACACAACCCTGCCTCTTTTCGTTTAAATTTTTTAAATATTAAACTTATTAATATGGTTCAGGCAATATGTGCATTTGTACTCTGATCATCTTCACTGTAATAAAATAAAAAATTACAAAACTAAACCCAGTCTCTTTTTGTTAAATTTCAGTTTTATCTATAATAGCCATTATAAAAGTATAAGTAAAAATTACAAGAAGCTATACAATAAGAAATAAAGCAAACAATTCAGTCAAACATACAAAATCAGCGCTCTAGTCTAAGGTTACAACGGTAAAGTTAAATAGCCTAAATATAAAGTTATGAAATTTCACTTAGCCCTCAGTTTGGCCAGGGAACAAATTATAGATTCACAAGACTAAAGATCGCCCGTTAGATATACTCAAGACGAATTATATCTCATGTTTAACCCTCTGAGGTCTGAGCTGTTTTCTGGGCCCTGGAGGTGTTCTGACATGCTCTGACATTTCTGGTTATTTATGTTACTTGTGACATTTTCATGGCTAAAGTCTAATTACACTGTATTCAGCACAAACTCTGCTACAATAATATATCAGCAGCATGTATGTAAAAGTTTGTAGTTCTGAGATAATGACATTTATGCATGGTTTGTGAAAATACAAAAAAAAATTCTCACTGAAATAAGGCCATGAAACCCATACTGATTATTTCTTCACAAGACTTTTGAAAATTGTATGACGTAGCATAGAATATTTGCTGCAAAACTATGTGAAAATCACCCTGACTGCTCATTCAGATAAGACAATATATTAATATGTAAGCTTTTCACACCTGAGAAAGACAAATAACCTCCCCTAACGGCCCTATTAGGAGCTATCAGGCCCTGTCATTCTGAGCAACCTTGCACAATACTGTAAATGAGGAGATTTAAAAAAGAATGGCTTTTAAATTGTTTGGATTTATTTACAACACAACATAATCCAAAGATACACAACAAATGCCAAAAAAGCACTTCAAAGACAGAGACCTTTGTGCCATTCCTAAAAACATTGTACATACCTTTCATTTCCAAGATTTTCACTTTACCATGTTCACGTACAGAGACTCATGTGAATGTTGAAGTCCTCAGTGGCATCTGGGCCCTGAAAAAAAAAAGTGAACATACTGATATCAAGAGAAAGGCCTGCACGATTTTGGAAATAAATATTAGATTTTTCTGGTTAAAATTGCTTTTTAAAATTCCTTTTTAAAATTCACAGAATACACACACACACACACACACACACACACACACACAAATGTTTCCAACAATATATAATATAATGAACACCAGGTTTGTTGTGCCTTGTAGGCATAAGGTATATGCACAGTGCCGGATAAAATAATAATAACAATAAATAACCTATAGCAGTATAAATCTTCCAAAAGATTTCAGTAACAACTAAGCTAGAGAAAAATATATTGATTATCATGTTACTTCAAATTTTTCCATCCGTTATGATGATATGAAATGAGATAATAATAAAAACATGAAGCCGTTTGGTGCGTTTTGCTTTCATCCAAAATATGATACAGTACATTCAAACGCAATCGCGCAGCAAAATATGATACATTCAAACGCGATCGCTATCCAAAATATGATACATTCAAACGCGATCGCGCTCAAATATAAAACATTATGGTTACCATATACATATCTACGTTTGAGCAGATATCCACAAACACAGTAACAGTAAACACGGGTCTAAATATTATAATATTCCCCATATATCTAGCAACAGTTCAACTGCAACGTGACATTTATGCAACAATAACAAACTAATATGTAAGAATTTCTTACCTTACATCTTTCTTGTCTTCAAATCGCATTCTTCTTCTTCTGAGGTAGCCTAAATCCAATGTAAGCTCAGGCACGTCTTTCAAACTCGACGAAAAGTGAAGTGAAGTGTTTTGTTGTTGAGGTAATGAGCGAGTCCGCGTTCCATGTGGAGATTTGCATGTGAATATCTTTTGCGCGAGTGGGGATGGCCAAATTAACTGTAATGAGCAAGCGTTTGAGAAGCTGGACATCTTGTTGGTTTTATACAAATTACTTAACCTGTTAAAGGTCCCGTTCTATGCCCCTTTTCACAAGATGTAAAATAAGTCTCTGATGTCCCCAGAGTGTGTATGTGAAGTTTGAGCTCAAAATACCCAACAGATCATTTTTTACAGCATGTTTAAATTGACATTTTTTGGGGCTCAGAAAAACGAGCCGTTTCAGTGTGTCCCCTTTAAATGCAAATGAGGTGCTGCTGGACGACCCAGGGAGCGGAGCTTCATGAGCTCGCGCTCAGTCTGTCAGGAAAAATTCATCTCACGGAATGATGATAATATCAGAAACTCTCAGTAACGGCGTTCATTTCGAGTCGGACAATAATGCCTACAGAGTCAGAGTGCTGTATAGAGATGAAACAGGTATGGTTTAGTAGTTTAATTACGGTTATTATAACGTATTTGTCATCTGCTTGTAGGCTATGTATCCATTATTTATTAATAGCCTACAAGTCTGCTGTCTGAATGATGATCAAACATGTACTGATGAGTTTAATAAAGTTTATTGTACATCACACAAAAGATGAAGCGTCAGTTTTGCTTCAGAAAATCACCGTAAGAGCTGAGTAAACACAGTAGGCTAAGTTATAAGAAGTGCGCAAGTAGCCAGTAGAGTTGAGGGAGCATTCCTGTGGGCGGAGGTTAGTCAAGAAACGGTTCTGGTGATGTCACTAATGCAGGATGTAGAGGGGTGTAGTCCAATCGAGCCGTTTTTTTGTAGTCAACTTCTGTTAAATAAAATATCTCGCTTGGCATTGAACTTTGAGCTTTATAATTTTACAGATATTATTTATGCTCTAACAGCAACATTACACACTAACTAAAGTTTGAAACATGGAATCGCATGCAACGGGACCTTTAAGCTTCACCAGTGCGTGGGCGCACTGAAGCGTTTTTTTATTTATATAGTTCAAAGTTACTATCAGATTTAATGTTATACCTTGACAAACTATACATCATTAAAAAGATATAAGACTCAAGTTTCAGTATTTGACCACTATTGTATTCTGAGAAACTTATAGTGACAGTTATGTCTTAATTTGTGTCAGGAGTTATGAAATGAAAAAATGAGTCGATACCTTTAATATGAATTATGCGCGTCAGCCGCTTTCATTCATAAAAAACTCCCGTGCTGTCGTCATGACAGCGATACACAAAACAACGTCCTTCAGGGCTTTTAGCTCAAAAATGTGCAAACTTGGAGAAATATTGATATATTCTCATAGATTCACGTCATATTTCTAAAGACAGGAATAATATTTATTGAATTTATACCCAAATGCGTCGATGTAATCATTATGATCGCTTCTTACTGAGATGTGCAGTGTTTTCAATTCATACCAATAGCCTGAGGGCGCTATATGCACAAAAAACAATCTATATATGGCACATGAAGAAGAGCCATAATCATGTGACATTCCAGGACGTCACTGCTACACACAAAGCTACAGAGATCGCTGTAATATGCAGATAAAAGATGTTTTGAAGACAATAAACATGTTTGCTATGATATTTGATTTGACTGTGTTCTTCAAGCCATGCCAGGTATTTTCATAATAATAGATTATATTTATAATGTAATGCTAATCGATATAGACTTTATCAATGTGCATAAAACTATAAATAATGTTTTCTGTCTGATTTTTTTTTTATCTGAAGCCAAATTATATCACAGAAGATTATTTAAAACACTCGATTGCATTATGAAGTAAGTTTGGAGCACAAACATGGTTTTAATCTCATAAATGGTCGTGTATTGATGGTGTGCTAAGCTAACATGCTAGTTAGCCCAGGTGCACCTGCCACCAGGGGTTATTCTTTTATGAATTTTGTTCTAAATAAGAATGCTTACTGATATGTTTTAGTGCATTTGACCACTATTTAGTCCACTTCAAATGTGAAGTGAGAACTTTGATAAAAGAAATTAGGGATTGAAACCCTGTGAATAGCCAGTCATTAGTAACTATAATGCAGACAAAAGAAATGCATATTTCGAGCCATAACCAGTCTGGAGAGGTGTGAATGTGTGCAGGGGAGACTGAGTCTGAATGGGGCTCGTTTGCACCACAAAGCAATAGAGACAAAAGACTGAATGGATGCTTAGACGATGACTAAACATCAGTAGCATTTTTAGAGTAGCCTAATCAAAATAAAGTCATGACATGGTCTTGAAAAACATTTAACTAAATACAGAGTTTTAGACTTATTATCTTCATATTTTAAATATAACATGGTCAGACATGTGGCTTTAGCTGTAGTGCATTTCTAGATTGCTCCAGTGCCAACTTCAATTTTATTTTCATTAATATGTTTCATAAAAAAAAAATTCTAATAACTTTACAAAACTTTGAAGCTATTTAAAAAAAAAAATCATTATGACAATAATTAATTCTACATTTACAATAAACTACCAGGTGTCAGCTTTCAAATGAGATCATACTTGTGCTTTTAGTGCAAAGGGTTCATGAACTGTATCTGTTTCAGTTTGGGTATGTCATTTCTGGGGATTTTTCAAAAGTGGGGTTGCATCTTAACAGGTTAAACAGAGAATATTTGTTTTCGTTTTGAATCCGATCATTTAAAAGTACACACTTAAATGTTTATAAAGGTATATGGCTCATAAATGTGTGACAAGTATTCGCTGAGTTTTGTTTCAGTTTATAGACGTGCTTAAGAAAAAAAAGTTAACCGCGACGGAGAGGCAGAACGCACACCCTGTTTATTTTCTTTATTTTGCAAAAGCACAATGTTTTGATTTGATTGTAAGTGGACACATACAAAAGGAGAAATATCACAGATTCTTTTTTTACATTTCTTTTTTTCTGTATGACCATAAATGACGGAGTAATTTAAGTTTATAGTGCTACAATGTGGAGAAAATCCAGAAAAACGCACCCGCGTGTTTGTCGACCTCAGAGGGTTAACCACTACAGAGACATCAGTGGCAAACGTTAGAAGGACTAGCCGAGGAAAGGCTGTTCCAGGCGGGGTACATGAACGCCGAGCGCCCGGTGATTGCCTGGATCTCACAACCTGGATCAAATTTTCATAAATCTTTATAAATAAACCACAGATTTGAGCTGTAAACAACTACATTCTCGCCTGAAAAACTCTCAAAATTATGTTTCGTGACACAGTAACAGTAGTATTATATTAAACTGTATATTAAAAAATGACGCTTCTTATATTGTCATTCCCCTTGTAGCACGCGCAAGTGACGATTCTCTGTCAACCAATCAACGTCCTGCAGTGAGTCTAGCTCCACCCTTTAGTACCGTACCACTGTGCTAGGTACCACAACGGAAGGGTACCCAAAAAGTGGTACGGTACGGTTTGGCATTTTGGTACCATTCACAACTTTTGACAGTGGAAACACGAAAATGCGTACCGTTCCGTACCGTACCGTACCGCTCAGTGGAAGCGAGCCATTAAACTAGAAGCAGCTGCCGGGAGGGATCTCTGCTGGTACTTAATACGTATACTTTTAATGCATTTTGTGTTTACTAAGCTACATTTGTAGAAAAGTTTTTATGATTTGTTTAAAAGTAGTAGCGCTTGAAAAGGCATTCAGTTACGTTCTAGGCGGTGGGATAAGTGTTTTCCGGATACCATTTAGATCAAAAAGAAGGTCGAAAGCACTTTTTAGAGGCACAAAATTTCTTTTAGCGTTAGGTAAGTGCCTATTACCAACACAATCCAAACTGACTTTAATTAATAAATCGTTCAACCAGACATAACGGTTATAAATAGGTTATACATGTGTTTGCGGACATGATATCAGGAAGCAACGTAATACGCACATTATGACAGGGAACAAGCACGATGCACAAGTGAACAAAATATATAACACTGTGCTCCCTGCCACGGCCACAAACGCCGATCAAAGCTCCCTTGTTGCCGCCTTTGAACTCTGTCTTTTTGTCTTACTAGGTCTGCTGAAATCAGCCCTTCAATGAAGTGATATTAATCACATACATTTTTACATTAATATTTAATAACAAATTCCTTTATCGAGCTTCAGAGGTCTGGCTCCATTGGTGTCTTCATCACTGTCAACACCCTGATCGTCCTCCTCATCTGTTAAATCTTACAAAACATAAGTTTGTCATTGGTTCTTTCATTTTAGTAAGGACTCAAAAAAACTTTGATTAAACAAATGTTTATTAAATATAACTATACCTCCTGATTTCATCAAGAGATTTTCTTCTAAGTGACAGATTTCCTGTTTGTTTTTTTGGCCACCTGAATGGATACATCAGGTAATTGATTATATTCTAGAACAGATAGAGAGCAGGGATACAGCTATTACATATATATTTAAATTTTAATTAATTTGTATACATTTTTCGCATCACCCGGTTCTTTGCATTTGACAAGCTAGACATGGATTATCGATTTCATATATTGCGATATACTCTTAAGATATATACAGTATATACAGTACATTAATACACTATTATAGTATTAATTTTTTGTATAACTTTCAATAGTATATACATACATATGTATACAGTACATTATATGTATTGTGTATGGAGAGTGTATATAATATAATTATTATTTAGTAAATATTATTATTAAAATATTAGCATGGCTAGTATGGTACGTTTATTCACAATTCTTTTCACTATATCTGATCATTAATGGTTTTGTGTGTGTGTGTGTGTGTGTGTGTGTGTGTGTGTGTGTGTGTGTTTTCCCCCTAATTTGAAACAAAATGGACATTTCTGTGAACTTGATGCTTTCTGAAGACAATTTGTTGTCAGCAGATTTAACATTAATTCCCCCCAAAAGAAAATACTGGTGATTTTAACATTTAAATAAAGCATTCTGGTGCAAAGTAAAAAACAAACAAAAAAACATTGAACTTAGTATTGACAATAATTTCACAATTCTTTTCGATACAAAAGCTTGCAATTCGATTTCAATTTGATATCAATTAAAGGCAGGGTAGGCAGATTTTTTCTAAAAAACTTTTCCCCAAATTTGTTTAAAATGTCTTTAAATATCAATTAGGGATGGGCATAATTAATCGACGATCGATAATTGATCGTTAAGAATTTCGTCGATCACGTTTATTTGTTATCGATTAAACTAATGCGGGTTGCGTTGTGTAGTGTGAGTCTTGAAGCAATGGAATTAACCCATTTAATCCCACCGGTCACAATAGTGACCGTAAAAAAATGTTTCATTTCTAAGGCTATAAAAATGTTACTGAATGATCTATCAATGCATTTCCAGCAGATATTGAAATAATAAAGGGTCTCAATGAAATATGTGCAGTGTCGCATGTTTACTGTAAATTGTCACATGACCAGAGCTGTTTACTTCCTGTTTGCGCCAAGAGAAGAGGATGGCAGCAAGAAAGCTCCCAAAGAAAAGGTTATTAAAGTATGTTAACATAAAGATAGGACATAGATTTTTGGTACACATCATGTTTAAGGTGTCTAGTATTGATATATGCATTTGCAATTACTCAACTTTGTTTAATGTGGTCATAGAACTCACAAACATGTCAACGGCAACAATAGTGACCGGTGGGATAACCCATTGTATCTACATGCTAATACACATAGGCTAACTGTTCTACCTTACTTTCTGCTGCTACCTAACTTTCTACCTAATTTTACACACAGACACTATCCCGTGGCCTCGAGACACTATACCGTGGCCTCGAGACACTATCCCGCTATCCCGTGGCCTCGAGACACTATCCCGTGGCCTCGAGACACTATCCCGTGGCCTCGAGACACTATCCCGTGGCCCGAGACACTATCCCGTGGCCTCGAGACACTATCCCGTGGCCTCCAGACACTATCCCGTGGCCTCCAGACACTGTCCCGTGGCCTCCAGACACTGTCCCGTGGCCTCCAGACACTATCCCGTGGCCTCCAGACACTATCCCGTGGCCTCCAGACACTATCCCGTGGCCTGCAGACACTATCCCGTGGCCTCCAGACACTATCCCGTGGCCTGCAGACGCCTGCAGACACTATCCCGTGGCCTGCAGACACTATCCCGTGGCCTCCAGACACTATCCCGTGGCCTCCAGACACTATCCCGTGGCCTGCAGACGCCTGCAGACACTATCCCGTGGCCTCCAGACACTATCCCGAGGCCTCCAGACACTATCCCGTGGCCTGCAGACACTATCCCGTGGCCTCCAGACACTATCCCGTGGCCTCCAGACACTATCCCGTGGCCTGCAGACGCCTGCAGACACTATCCCGTGGCCTCCAGACACTATCCCGTGGCCTCCAGACACTATCCCGTGGCCTCCAGACACTATCCCGTGGCCTGCAGACGCCTGCAGACTCTATCCCGTGGCCTCCAGACACTATCCCGTGGCCTCCAGACACTATCCCGTGGTCTCCAGACACTATCCCGTGGTCTCCAGACACTATCCCGTGGCCTCCAGACACTATCCCGTGGCCTGCAGACGCTATCCCGTGGCCTCCAGACACTATCCCGTGGCCTGCAGACACTATCCCGTGGCCTGCAGACACTATCCCGTGGCCTCCAGACACTATCCCGTGGCCTCCAGACACTATCCCGTGGCCTGCAGACGCCTGCAGACACTATCCCGTGGCCTCCAGACACTATCCCGTGGCCTCCAGACACTATCCCGAGGCCTCCAGACACTATCCCGAGGCCTCCAGACACTATCCCGTGGCCTCCAGACACTATCCCGTGGCCTCCAGACACTATCCCGTGGCCTCCAGACACTATCCCGTGGCCTGCAGACGCCTGCAGACACTATCCCGTGGCCTCCAGACACTATCCCGTGGCCTCCAGACACTATCCCGTGGCCTGCAGACGCCTGCAGACACTATCCCGTGGCCTCCAGACACTATCCCGTGGCCTCCAGACACTATCCCGTGGCCTCCAAACACTATCCCGAGGCCTCCAGACACTATCCCGTGGCCTCCAGACACTATCCCGTGGCCTCCAGACACTATCCCGTGGCCTCGATACACTATCCTGTGGCCTCAATACACTATCCCGTGGCTTCCAGACACTATCCCGTGGCCTCCAGACACTATCCCGTGGCCTCGAGATACTATCCCGTGGCCTCGAGATACTATCCCGTGGACTCGAGATAGTATCCCGTGGCCTCAAGATACAATCCCGTGGCCTCAAGATACTATCCCGTGGCCTCGAGATAGTATCCCGTGGCCTCCAGATAGTATCCCGTGGCCTCAAGATACCATCTCGTGACCTCAAGATACAATCCCGTGGCCTCGAGATAGTATCCCGTGGCCTCGAGATAGTATCCCGTGGCCTCGAGATAGTATCCCGTGGCCTCCAGATAGTATCCCGTGGCCTCCAGATAGTATCCCGTGGCCTCCAGATAGTATCCCGTGGCCTCCAGATAGTATCCCGTGGCCTCAAGATACCATCTCGTGACCTCAAGATACTATCCCGTGGCCTCAAGATACTATCCCGTGGCCTCAAGGATTTTATAAGGATTTTATACACTCTTATGCACGCGCGCCCACACACAAACACACACACAAACAAACACACACACACACACACACACACACACACACACACACACAAAAACACACACACACACACACACAAACACACTGCACAGGTCAAATAGACCTATATTCACTCTGTCCAATGGTTGATACAACACAGTATCCCACCGGTCACAATTGTGACCGATCATAAAACACACTTTTTCACACACTTTTCCATGAAAATTTAAAAAAATTATGATTGATTGTTTCAAAGGGATACTAATGACACATGATTTGGATATTTTTGTGTCTGAGAAAAATTTGGGATTAAATGGGTTAATTTTAGCGCGGAGGTACCTGTGCATCCCGGCAACGTCAGTCCCCTCAGAGCGGGTGTTTTCGGCGGCTGGACTGGCTGTATGCATATTTAAATTGTTGCACGTCACCGAAAGCAACTGATATGAGCTGCATTTTATTGATCATCAGCGAACATTTCTAAATCAAAGACCGCAACAGCCCTGTTAAGATCATTTCGGTTCTTTACTTTTAATGAAGATGATTGTGTGTTGATGAATGACTTTCACTTTGATTTGCGATAGTTTGCACGTTGGCTTGATGAATAGATGCTCATCTGTGGTGATGCGTGTTGAAGTAGCGTCGTCATATCTGGCTATAACATGACATATAGCCTATAACACGCTCTCACACGTTTATTTCTTAGCATTTTTGGGATAAGTCAAATTTACATATGTGGTTTCAACAACCAGATGCATTTACTCTTGTCCAGTTTCGTTTGGAATGCGTCTCAGATCTCCTCCTGAAGTGGTTTGAGCGATCGGATTTATATCCGTCTCGAATGCGTTTCGGAGGGCATTTACATTTGGTCTTTTCACGATCGTATAGCTATCCGATCACAGAAAACGGATGAAGTGGCCATGGGTCTCTGTTTAAGAACGCCGGCTCGCAGCTGCAGGTTCCGCCTTTTTTGAGCACCGCGCAGGGCATATCTTCAAGTCTACCGAACGTCCAGTTTCACTGCCACAAGTTGATCTTCTTGTAATAAAGATCTCATCGAGGACAAACAAACTGTATTTTCATTGCATTTTTAATTTATAAAAAGTTAAAGAAATAATGAATTTCAATATAAAAATATTAATGATTAATCGATAGTCGATCGTTAATTCTCCCGACGATCGACTAAGAAAATTTAATCAAATGCCCATCCCTAATACCAATACATAATTAAAATGTAAGTACTCTGAAAAAAAGAGAGTATAAAAATCGAGTGTCTGTAGTCCTCTCAGGGCGCAATAAACACAGCTACTTATTTCCATTCGGAAAGAATGAAATGATTGGCTGGGCGACTGTCACTCTCCCTCGCTACCATGGCTACCACCCCTGCTGCTACAGGAGCTGCCCACATGCGTGCTCGAGGAGGCCATACAGAAAAAAAAAATATTTAAATATATTTTAAAGTGTCAAAAATATATGTGGCATATATTCCAAATACATTGAAATATATTTGCATTGTTGTTCACTTATATTTATCATTTTGAAATATATTCTGAAATATAACAAAAATATATGATGTTAAGTGTGAAATATATTTACATATATTTAACTAAAATATATTTATTGGGCCAATTTAGAATATTTGCATATATTCCAAAAATATATTTCAAATATATTTCTTTTGTGTATGGGGGGGCACGGAAGCATAGCCTGACTAATGTCAGACCAAGTCTCGGGAACCACGTGTACATTTTCTCGTATTTGAGGCGTGGTTTACGAATGCCCAGAGCCGTTTATTGGGCGCTATGAATGTCTATCAAATGCGCCTGTATGTAGCTCATAGCCAATCGCTTCAATTATACCAGATGACGTATGTAGAGTGACAGAAATTCGACGAGGAAAAAGACGATGGGTCAAAGATTTATTTGTACACGATGGCGTTTAGCGAATATTACCGTTTGTGCAAGATAAACATGAGGGTAGAAGGTAACGTCGAGTCTGATGCCATGTTGGATCCATAGATATAAACAAACTGCTTCGGTGTCGTCATCGTCTTGCTGCTCCCTCCCCGTTCTGTGATTGGTTCCCTTTTTCAGGGGAAAATCTGGTCCATGGTGTCCAGACTGCCTAGCAGCGTGAATAAAATCGCGCTGCGAGCAAGGCAGTATGCGGAAACCCAGGCTAACGGAAGCAAGGAAGAATCACAATTATGGCAGAGAAAGAGCAGTCAAAATTCCCAGTACCTACAGTCAGCGAAGGCAAAAAAGGCAAAAAAGGAAGACAGTATTCGAAAAGGCTATGACCAAAAAGTCTTTGGATAAAGCAAGAAGTCAGACGAGAGTCAATATCGGCTTCTTCATCAGAGCCAACAGTGCTTTCATCGTGAAAGCTCTTACATGCAAAACACCGTATATGTTATGAATCTTACATGAAATTCACCTTCATCACAGTGTAACTGATGGTAATGGGAAAACGTTTATCAATGCAACCTGTTTTTAGCTTTGCCTTATGTTACTAGCTCGTTACCGAATCAAACTCAGTATATTTTAAACTTTACCAGTATCGATATGCTAGCTTGATAGTGAGTACTAACAGCCATGTTAGTTGTTATCTTCATAATGATAAAGTTAGGTATTTTATTACATGTGATTCTGACATGATGTCACTACATGCACTGCGCTCCTCTCCTCTCCTCTCCTCCAGCTGAGCGGTCGGCGTCGCGCGTTCATGTGTTTTGGGGGCGTGGCTTTGGAAGGAGCCCAGAAGGGAGGGGGTCGGAGTGAATGAAATAAGTAGCTGTGTTTATTGCAGACCTGAGAGGACTACAGACACTCGATTTGTATACTCTCTTTTTCGGAGTACTTACATTTGAATTATGTATTGGTATATAAAGACATTTTAAACAAATTTTGGAAATTATTTTTTAGATAAAACCTGCCTACCCTGCCTTTAATTTGGGGCATATCAGTACATGGCAAATTTTCTCAAAGAAAAAAATTATGCTGTAAACTACACAAGGGATCCCCAGTTGGTACATCATTATAATATTAAAGGTTAAAATGTACTTATTTGTTGGCTACGATTCCATACGAACCCTATTTAAGAGCCACCCATAATAAAAGATAAAATGTATAATAAAATAGCAATGTTTCCATGTGGTTCCTGGGTGCAGTGCAGCAGGGGTACAGTTATTAAAAAAATTTTACATATATTTTTTTGCATCAGGCCCCCACGTCCTGAAATAAATCTTGAAAATACCTTCAAAAAATCACATTAATATAATACATTATGAAGAACTAATTATTTATTTGTGTATCATTTGTAAACAGGATATTTATTGTACTGGCAGATTTTAATAGTGCAGTTTTCTGTGGAGCAGGTGTGAATCGTTTTTGTGTTCACTCATTATTGTCACAGTTGATGATTCATTGACTCTTCCTTGCGCTGTGTTTATGTATGTGTGGGCGTGGTCGCTGATGATCCTCCAGGAGAATCAGCGCCAGCTCATTCGAATTACTAGTGCCTATTTATACTCACCTCTTGCGTCTTGTGTTTGTCAGATCATTGTTTGTGGATGTTTCCCTGTGCCGTTCAGTTCCTCCTCGTGTTTCCGTGCTTCAGTTCCTGTCTTCATGTGGGGAGTTATCTGTAGCAGTTCCAGTCGTCGTTCCTGCATCTTCACTTCGGAGTCTGCACTTCACTCCTCTGACTTCACGCACTGACCGAGTTGCCTTTCTGCAAGCCTGCGCTACCAACCGCCTGTGCCGTGATCTGCATCCTTTCTCTGAGACTGTTCCAGTGATCTTCTATTTACCATATAGACTTTTCCTGTGATCTTTATGCGAGCTCTGAGTTCGTTTATGTTTTGAGTCTGGTTTCTGTTTGCACATTAAAGAACCAGTTAACTTGCTTTTTCCTCCGCTGTTCTCTTTCCCGTGGTAATTATTGAGCGATTTCAATGACTGCATAAACAGCAACTGACACAAAAGCTGATATAAAAATGTGTACGACTAGTAATTTCCTACTACTTAATTCTGAAAAAACAGAGATTCTAATTATTGGGCAAAAAACCTCTGCACGTAATAACCAAGAATACTGTCTAACAATTGATGGCTGCTCTGTCAAGTCTTCGTCGTCGGTTAGGAACCTGGGTGTGCTCTTTGATACCAATCTTTCATTTGAAAGCCACGTTTCTAGCATCTTTAAGGCGAGACAGGGCAGGCAAAAACATCCTTTTTTTTTCACTGGTCAATTTTGAGATTTTGGGTTATTTGTCTTCAATAACATGTATTCTTTCAGACTTGTGCTGAAAAAAAGCCCAAAATACACATTTAGGTCTTTATTTTACTACACTTTGTCTGTTTGAGTGTGCAGATTTCGCCTAAATTGATCAAAAGTTGGCGTTCTAAATCATCCCGCTGCTCCGTGATCGCTGTCTCTACCCCATAATAAAAAACACCGTTGGAAAGCTCTCTCTTTTCTGTACAATGCTGTCATATCCAAATATGGTCATTTCCTGTCTATAAGAAACCAATCATGCAAGTAAAATAGGCGATTTAACTCGAAATGCGCAATCTCATTGGCTGATGCCAATTTCTGACAACGTGATTCGTCCAGAATCATCACGTGACGCGCTCTAATGTTTCCGCGGTAGTTCAAAATGTCGAAAGATATGCGTGTAAAATTCTCTCAGAGAAGCCAAAAACAGTTGTCATTAGCTAGAAGACACAAGGGATTACCAACAAAGACAAAAGATTATGAAATGCCATCACATAGTGCATGGGTCTTCACAATTTTTTTCATCAGCCGCACTGATAGGACAAAGTCAGTAGGAGAGCCATACGTCGTCCTTTCAGTTTCGGTTCTCAATCGATCAAGTATTTACATGTTCTCTCGATAAACCACCTCTTTTAATCCGATCGAAATTATTTGTAATATAGCTGACACTTTGAGTTTGTAATGGGTTATGTTATAGCCCAACTTATTTTTAAGGTTTTTAAGAAATATCTGTAGTGACTGGCTGCATGATATCGCCGTATTTTTTACAGCCATGCGAGCCACAAATTAAAGCTTATTGGCGGGCCGCACGAGGCTCGCGAGCCGCGCAATGAGAACCCTGACATAGTGTGTCGGTGTCGATGCGTTACGAACAAGCCGTAACATTTTGAACACATCTAAATGTAAGTCAAAAAGACACATTACATTTCAAAGCACTCAAAATCCACGAGCCAAATCCTGAAAACAGTCCCCTCAGTCAGCTGATGGTGAAGCTAACCAAACAGGCTCCCTTCAGCACTGGTTCAAAACAACTCAACAGGACAAAACTAATTATGAATCATTCAAAATATCAATATTTAGAACATTGGAGAAAGCAAACAAAGTAGACTAAATTGTTATTTGACAGAGTATCTGCACACTGTCAGAGAAGAAGAGACGGATCCTGACTAAATACAGGCTCAGTGACCACCAACTGGGTCAGACAGAGATGCACTTCCTCCTTCACTGGGAAAAAGTATCTTCACTAAGTGATTTACACCTTGGACAAATAGCCAAAAGAATAAAACTTCCCAAAGTTAGCACCAGAAAAGAAGCTGGAAGTTCTAGAGGGTACAGCAGCTCCACTGACAGCTAAATATGATCTGCCTGAGGGACTGTGATACCGGTATTTAGTTTTTCCATTCCACCTGTGTGATGGACTGTTGATGTGTTGTTTTGGATGTTATGATCAGTGATGGATGAAGCAATAATGAGTTTTGGATGTTAAACAGTGTGATACATGGATTTTACTTGGACCTAAAGCATATTTTGTCTGTAATTCATGGCTTTCAATAGAAATTAGTGGAATTTTGCCATAAAAATCTTTAAAGGCCGTTTTCTCAAAATGAGTTTTTTCTTGCACTCCTAGTGACAATTTTCCACTTCTGTAGCACCTACATACACCAAACTTAACAGTTGTATTCCTAACTATATTGTGAAGATTTGTTCAGAGGGATTTGTTGATATATCATTCTTGGCCTGATTTATATGACATTTTATGCCTAAAAATAGGGCGGAAATCAATTTTTTAAGGCTATTGCCAGTATTTTCTGATTTACAGGGTAACAAAAGGGTATATTCATAATCCCCTCTGAACATGTCTTTACATTGAATATATCGACAAAATGCAAAAATAATTTTGAACCTTGTTTTTTTCAATGGTCAGATTTGTCACTTCAAAATATATGCAAATTAGCGCATATTTAATTAGATATAGCCTCATTAGCATATTTAACAATAAAATTACAGAAAACTTGCAATGCATTTTTTTCTCCTATTCATGTGAGTAATCAGCTGGTAAAGTTTGATGGTGATATCTGTAAGTTAACAATTTTACCCTATTCACCTGTAGTGTCTCGCCTTAAAACCGCATTCTTCCATCTTAAAAATACATCTAAATTACGATATGTATGCTTACAATGAAAAATGCAGAACAGTTAGTTCATGCGTTCATGACCTCAAGGCTAGATTATTGTAATGCTCTATTGGGTGGTTGCCCTGCACGCTTAATAAACAAACTACAGCTGGTCCAAAACCCTTAAACCCTTTCGTGGCAAAGATCACAGACGGCCCCAGATTATTGTTGTTCAACATTCATTACTCGTTAAAACATCACACTCTTACTTGATCTGGACAAACTGACCATCATTAGAAAGGTTTAAGACTCCAGCTTCGATATTTGACCACTGTTTATGATTAAACTGGTTTGCAGTGACATTAATTTCTTAATTTATGCCAGGAGTGCAAAATAATTAATCTGTAACGTTCGTTATTTTGAATAGAAATCATCACTCATAAAGCATTCATTCACGTCTTCTCCGGTTTATTTGTATTCAAATACATGCAATATACAGCATCCGCCAAGGGCTATTAGTCCAATGGTGTGCATATTTGGCATACATGTTTGTAAAATTTTTCATCATACAGAATAACATTTCTATTCATTTTCCACTGAATTATGCAAACTGAAGAGCCTAAACATCGAACACAGCGAGATATGTGTCTCCTCTTCCTGATTTGCGTCAGTTATGATATCAGCGCTCTCTCATTCGCTGTACAGCTGTCAATCATCTCACGTGATCCAATGTGACCATAATCCTGACCTTCTTCTGCATGACGCGGTCCTGTGTACACTTCCTCATTCTGACATCCGTGCTAAAGTAACATCTCTTCACCTGAAACAAGAAGCTAATAAATGCACAATTTCAAGTATATGTGGTTTGTGTGTGATTTTCGTGCGATTTGGGGTATTTTCATACAAATAAAGAATGTTTACAGTGTGCATGCTAGGTAAGGATAGCCCATAGCTTCATATAAAATGCTAAATATAACATATTTAAAAAACTTTTTTGACTTTAAAAAAAAAGTCATTTCATAAAGCCATTTTAAACCGCGACCGGAATATGATACAAATACTCAATGGTGTTTTAAAGTGAGCTTTAAGTAAAAGTGTAATATTAATCAATTAAATTGTGTCATGTAGCTTGATGCTACTCGTTGTGCTAATGCACCTGCTGCAGGAGCTATTCTATTCCATAAAATATATATTTTTTTAAAGAATTTGCTTAAAGTTCCAAGAATATATATTTTTTTCTAACAAGACTTAAGATAATAGGTGGATTATTCATGTATAGTGGGCTGACAGAGGTGTAGATGGCCAGGCATAATGCCAGAATTCAAACAAAAGAAAAAGGATAAAAGAATAATGAAGATACAGGCAGAGGTGTGAAAGGTTTGTCAATTTACATCAATAGAGCATGAATGGGCCAGTTCTCCTCGCCAGACATTAGTCAAAGACTGTAAATGAGTGTTTACAGTACAATAAAATATTTGATAAGAATCTTATCAGCCTTATTTAAAGCTTCTCCAAAGCCTCCCCTGACATGGTCTTACAATAGGCATCTTAAAATGCATAATTTTAGAGATATCATCCTCAGATTTAAGATGAAGCATGACCACAATTGCGGCTACAGTACATTTTAGTTGTGGTTATAAGTTGCAATACTACATTCACATCATATTTTTATACATTTAATACATATATTCTTAATATATATATTTTTTTATGTTTGAGCTTATATGTCTAAATATTAATAACAGTCTGATTAATTTTGAGTCTTGAACTGTAAACTGTCAAGGGTTGGCTTTCTAAATATATGTTGGTAATGTGTCTATTCAGAATGACTTATGAGCAGAAACTAGGGCTGGGTTTCGATTCAAATTTCAAGAATCGATTCGATTCCGATTCTCAAGATCTTGAATCGATTATCATTATTCGATTCGATCCGATCTGATCCGATCCGATCTTCGAGATTTAGATAATGGTTTTTGAAAAAAGCATTTTTTTCCAGCTGTTAGGCCTACCTGAATTACAGGACTGTAGTTATGCAACATATTGATACTATTATTATAGACATTCAACTGCAAATTAATGGAGTATTGGTGGTTGTAAAGAACAATCCCCCTTCCAGAGTGTTGACACAACTGCTTTCACAAACTTGCACTGGTGTAGACGACCGAGGACGCAGAGGTATATCAGCAACAGTAGACCGATTATTTAGACGCAAACCTGATGTATTATTAAAAATGACATTAAGAATTTTCCAAAAAGCTGCTACAGTTCAGATGCAAATGCACCTTTATTTTTTATTTTAATGATCAACATTTAGAACACATTTGTTCTAAGCCAGTGCAAATGTAAACAGATTGTTGGTTACTGGCTTCACAGTAAACAGACAACGAGATGCGCGGATGGGCTATTATTTCAACCGCATCACAAAACTCATCCGTCCGCACCAACGTTTTTGACCAATTTTCAAAACAGCACCCGCCCGCCATCCGCTTAATGTATGCATATATTTTTTATTTGATTGGTTAACCGCCCGCCACCCATCCGAATTTAATTAAAATATAATTTTTCGTCACGTCATCCGCCCGATCCACGGTTTATCCGCGGAGTCCGCGGCTGTAACCGCCAACCGCGCATCTCACAGAATGTAAATAAAATTTGAACTTACAAAACCTTTAGAAAACCTTTGCTTTTGTCAAGCTCGTTCTCTGCATTGCTTCTGAACCCGAAATGGTGCCAGATCGCAGCTTTGAGCGTTTCTGGAGTTTTCAAAGCAACCACTTTTAATGTCCTTCCACCTCGCGCGCATGCGTGAATTCAATGACGCGGCAAGTTAAAGTTCACGGGGAAAATCGATCCTCTGAGTTACGGATCGATCTTTAGAAATGAATATGAAAATCGATTCAGAATCGGTGAATCGATTTTTTTCAACACAGCCCTAGCAGAAACCTTTTTATTTTGGGTATGTCATGTATGCATCATGTCTTAATAAACTAAGTTCAGTTGGTCCAAAACGTAGAAGCTAGAATTCTCACTAGAACCAGAAAGTATGACAATATTAGCCCGGTTCTGTCAACACTGCATTGGCTCCCTATTAAACATCATATAAATTTTTATATATTGCTGAATACTTACAAAGCACTAAATGGTTTAGCTCCCCAGTACTTGCGAGCTCTTGACGCATTATAGTCCTTCACATCTACTGCAATCTCAAAATTCTGGCCAGTGGATAATACCTAGAATATCAAAATCAGCTGCAGGCGGTAGATCCTTCTCCTATTTAGCACCTAAACTGGTGAACCTGCGCCTGGACCCATCCACAACGCATCCCTGAAGTGCCAGCCTCATCAGCCCTCTGAAGGCCTCATCGGCCTCAGTTTCTCGGATGAAAACGCCTCTTTAGTGATTCGCGGTTACGTGTCAGTTAAACTTTTCATCTCCAATCCTGTCTGTATTTGTGAGAAGTGGCGCTGTGAGTTGAAAGATAGCCTACTTTACGGCATTATTATCAAGTAAATAGGTGTGTGTGTTTGTGTCGGCCGCTGTCCATTTCCTAAGGTTCTGAAATGCAAGCTTTTTAAAAAAAAAATGTTTAAGGGCGTGCACCCATGAGCACCCACGGAGGAAAACATAAATCGGCGCCTATGCCCCTGACTGAGCCTGGTTTCTCCCAAGGTTTTTTTCTCCATTCTGTCACCTGATGGAGTTTTGGTTCCTTGGTTGGCTTGCTTAGTTGGGGACATTTAATATTCAACAATATTATTGATCTGCCTTACTTAAGGTGGACGATGACGCAATTTTCTTCTAGAAACAAACTTTGTTGTATTATTTATATGATATCACTGGGAAGCTGCTTTTATACAATCTGTATTGTAAAAAGTGCTATATAAATAAAGGTGACTTGACTTGACTTAATTATTTCTCTATCTTATGCTTCTGAGAGGAAGAGAACAGTGGAGAACAAGGAGTGGAGCCACTTTCTTAGTGGTTCGCAAATGCAGCGAGGCGAGGCTCGCACACTCCCAGTGAAAGCGCTAGTCTTTAATGAACGCGGCTTGGGTGGGCGTGGTCCTGGCTCTCATGATCGAGAGAAAGAGAATGCTGGAGTAAGAGGGTACGAGAAAGCAATCTTCGCTGCATGCCATGGCGTTGCTTCAGGTCCACCAGGCACTCATGGACATGCACGAGAGGAGTGCAGATCGTGAGCTCATGGGTGAGCTCCGCACTGCAACCGATTTGGCCCTCCGGGATACAAAAGTTGCAGCTCGCGCGATCAGTCTGGCGATATCCACCTTGGTGGTCCAGGAGCGCCATCTCTGGCTCAACCTGGCGGATATGAGGGAAGCGGACAAGGTTCAGTTCCTGGACTCCCCCATTTCCCAGGTTGGGTTATTCGGCAATGCGGTGGAGAACTTCGCCCAACAGTTCTCCACTGTACAGAAGCAGATGGAGGCAATCTGGCACATCCTTCCCCGACGGCCTGCTGCTGCCTCCACCCGGCCGTCGGGGGTAGATCCTCCGCCTGCCCGTCACCGAGGGCATACCCCTGCGTTCGCCTCTTCTCCCGCTGAGCACGTGCGGCAGCCTTCACCCGGGGCTCAGCGTGGATCCAGACGCAGGCGTAGCGCCCCCCCTGCTGCCAAGCCCGGTGGTAAGCACAATCGCTAGTGAGGTGGGCCGCCCAGGGATGGGATTTTGTTCTTGGAGATGGTTCCGGTTCACTCCCTCCCCTCGGTGGAGGACCAGGGGGAGTCTTTGTTTGTGTATGTCTGTTCCGGTTCGGTACCTACATTTTCAAAGAAAGAGCAAATTTCTTTATCCCTGAGTATTAGCAGAGGTGAGCTGTAGGTGTGCAACCCAGGAGCCTGACACCAACAGCCACGTCTGTATCACCAGCCCTCATTATGGCGATTCAGTATCTGTTGGGCGTCTCACGCTATTTTGAGATCCTCTGAAACGAGGGAAATGGGTAAGTGCACTTACATGTACACGATTCAGTCTCGGGCCGCCTACGGTCCTTCCGAGTAGAGTCCCTGTTTACTGAAGTTGTGGTTGATGATATCTGGAATTCTGTTGATTCACCAGTGTAGCGCCGTGGGGTGTTCCTGGCTGTTTCAGCTTTTTTCCTTATGCTAGAGACTTAGCTTCATTAGTTAGCAGTAATGCGTTCGAGGATCCTCTGCTGGTAACTAAGGAGGCAGACCTGGTCTTTAGCCACCTACGGGCTCTCTGAAGCTAGGTCTCTGCCTCCGAACCGTTGCCTCATTCTGAGTAGGTCTGGTACACTGAGCCTTTTGGGGTGGTCAGTTGTAGCGCTGAAAACTGTTCCTGATCGTCTTGATTGGTTCGTGTATTTTTGACTCGGCTAAGGTTCAGTTCGTCTGGCACCCGTTCGGTCCACTGCTGCCTGTGTCACTATGTGTACAGGTAGTACCGTGACGAGCGTGGTCATCACTTCCCACTGGTGAGGGTTTGCGGTGAGGCCATTCCTCCAGCCAATATGGAAACAGGTCTCTATGGGATCCGTTTCTGTAATACTTGGGTTACAGTGAGTTCATTGGGATCTGTGTTTACTGTTCTGGCCTTTTTTGGAAGATAAAAAGCCCCCGTTCAGTTTTCACACAGCAGGTAAAACTGTGGTCCTTCAGTGGTTGCAACAAAGGACCTGCTGGATCAGTACTTTGGGCTCCACTCTTCCGTGAGACATGGGTCATCCCGTGCCTGGCATCGGGGGTGGAGGTCTCGGTACGGGTCCTTACCCTACGAGTGCTGCATAGCCAGTAGGGTATGCAGGTCAACTGAGAGGGGTTCCTTTCTTAAACAGAGAGGAACCTTTCTTAGTCTGGAGGTGAACTTGGTTTACATGTTCCTCAGGGGACATGTCCGGTCAGTGTTGGGGTGAGAAAGGGTCCCACTGATTAATTTCAGAGGCTCCCGGGGCATGTGTGAGACGCAGCCATCCTGGATGGTTTCCTCCATGTGTTGACCACTTCAACATTGACCTTATGACCAGATTCGCTATTGGCCGTGGCAGAGTAGCACACTCACGTGGTGTGTAACCAAACCCTTAGTCGTGTACAGTCTTGGTTTTCGAGTCAGTGACTCTAGACCAGATCTGGGGCATGAGTGCAGGGGCCATGTATAACGGGCATGTAGTCAGTTAAGTTGGGCGTGTCAGACTACATTGGCGTCTTTTCGCCTAGAGTTTCAGCGAGGATAATTCAAGGGCTTCCTCGCTGGTCCAAACTCGCCTGCCACTACCTCCGATGGGGCTGAAGCTAGGTACGCTTCTCCACAGTAGAACTGTAGACTGCTCAATCATGCCACCTCAGGGCCTCATGATAGCAAACGCCAGCGTGCTATGTCAGAATGGAACAGTCTTCAGTTGCCCCGTTCCGGCCCAACTAGACTTATTCCTCAAGAGCCTTCTGACTTCTGAGTCACTCAGAGATGGGCATCGATGGCACCCGCACTGAGCCCTAAAGGGCAGCTTGGTTGTGGTGGTTCAGTATCTACCTCTGAAAGAGCTATGGATACTAATACTTCTGCGTGAGCCCCCTCCATACTGGAGGCCTGCTTGTGATCGGAAGTAGAACCGGTTCGTTGGCATTCTTAGAAATTAGAACCCTTGAGATGTTCGGTCATTTTGTCACTTCCCTCCTGCACTAGAATTGTGGGGTGCGGCTTCCGCTCCACCTTTCTGGGTGACATTGTTCTTCTGAGGGGGGTACAATTTGATCGGTTCCTGAGCAATGCAAGGGGTCATCCTTCTTGCATAGCTCTTACCTTCTCGGAAACTTCTCCAGTGCCATGCACTCGGAGCGGTCCCCTGAGTAGTCAGGTATCGAGTTAAAAACCTGTTTTAAGTAACAGTTCTCCCATTTTACTCCTCAGAAGGTGGGAACTTGCATCATTTCAGTTGATGAAGTGTGCCTGCAGGGGACCCTGGCCTGAATATATGCCAAGGCTCCTATCTCTCCTGTAATGGGAATAGATAGTGAGCCTGCGAGCTCTGCCTTGGAGAAGGCAGACCCAGCCCTGACTTTTCTCTGCTTCTCTCGCTCTGCGGTGGTAGAACAGAACGCAAAGTCTCGGTACCGGACTAACTACTTGTCTGTTTGGGGACCAGCAGAAAGGAGGGTGATTCCCTGTGCGATGGTTGGCCCACGTGGGAATGTGTGGAAGTCCAAGGTGCACCGTGTCCACTTGGGTTAAGAGTCCCTCCATCTGGAGCGTGTGCTCTTTCCTAAACGTCAAAATGGGTGCCTCGCTGAACAGATATTGTGTTAGGGGCTGGGCGACATTACACTAATGTGTACTGAACTCACGGATTAGTAGGCTCCTTCATTGAAGTCAGCCTCACTTAGCCTGAGTTTAGTGTCGGCTTGCTACGCCATTCCCCTCCTTGGACTGGATAAGTGCGTAAATTTACTCTGGTTAGTTCTATGGAACCCTATTGAGTTCCTCCGAGCCCCCTGTCGGAGGTGGACGTGGCGGAGCGTCTATACTAGTCCTATCACTTGTATGTTTGTGAAACTTATTTTAGGTGGGGCCCATACGTTGTGATCCCTGCGGTGATCCCGTATGTGTATTTCTCTACGGCATGCTTCCTACAGTAAGCTTGTATCTTCCTTCAATAAGATACAATAAGTCATTGACTGGTTGTGCCCATTGTGCTCATTGAGCAGCCAATGAGTGCGCTCAGAGCATCGCTCTGTTGTCGCTGTGCAGTAGGCACTGCATGTGACCATATAACAGTGAAAACATATTTACGGAACAGTTCATTAATGGTGGGGAAAGGGATAAAAGGAAATCAGCTATCTTGGTTGTGTTTACTGGAGTTCAAAGACATGAAAAGCTTGCACCTGCGAGGCGGATCTGCGAGAAGGATCTTTGGTCTTGGGAAAGTTACAGCTTGTGTGAATCAAGAAGATTAGAACCTAACTTCGGCAGTAAACAACAGGTATTAGTATTAAAGTATTAAAGACTGAAGAGCTGATTGTCTCTTTGGATACTGATATGTCATTAAACCCCCATACACCCAGAAGCTCAGAGCTGAAGACAAGAAACCCTGAGCTGACTACACCTTTAATTCAAAGCGGGATTATTGTAGATTATACATTATAATGATGGCGTTTTATTTGCTTTTACATTTTTGCTTATTATAAAAAGAAAAGTAACCAATTAATATAAATTCAATTGATTACAAAAACTGCCTTCTGAAGCTTTGATTTATAGTGTTTAAAGAATTTGATTAAGAACATACCACAGAGAAGTCTTCAGACCAAATTGTAAGTAATTTAAAATGCTTATAATTTAGGCCAGATTCGATTTATTTTACCTAACCTGAGAATAATAAATAATAAGGTAAGGTGTTAAGATCAAAGTACACATTGCGAAACAACAGCTAACAAAACAAGTTAATGGAAACTTTATCATAAGGGCATACATTTCCCAAAATCTAGGGCATTCTTGTACATGAAAAGCTGTAAATCAGGTTAACATTTTTATACAGGTTATTTTTAATTTAATATCTTGTTTTTTTTTTTTGTTTTTTTTTTTAATTTTATTTGATTGGGACAGTGCATTTTAATGAACATAACATGGAGTACATGCATGTAAAAATGCCGGATTATAGCCAAAGGCTAATTTCCATCCGTAGTCCCACGTGCTAGGATCACACAGCTCACAAAAACATTGTAAAATAAAATTTACATCTACAGTCAATTCATAAATTAGCTAAGTCCTATATACAATATTCAAACAAGACTACATTCAACTTCACAAACACTCATCCATATACACATTACAACGTAAAACAATTTAAAAAAGGATAAAACATACATACTAATGTGTACAGCTTTGATTTGCCCATAGCCATTTTTTCAGCTGGACTTTAAACGAGCTATATGTAGTACATTCTCTTAGTGTTAGAGGAAGACTATTCCACAGGTTCCCACCCCGGACAGACAGGACCGTCTGACCGAAGGTGGTACGCCTGTGAGGTATTATCAAGTCTCCTCTAGTAGAGGCTCGTGTGGTCCTCAGAGAATTTTCTTTGGATTTAATAAAGTCCTTCAGAGGTGGCGGAGCGAGGGAGTGAAGGACCTTATATATCAGACAGGCCATTTTCAAATTAATCATATTTTGAAAATCTAGTAATCTATGTTTTTTTAGCACTTGACAGTGGTGATGTGATAGCGGTTTTTTATCTAATGTTTTTAATGCCTTTTTATATAGACTTTCTATGGTTTTAAGTGTTCTGGGACAAGCAAGAGACCAGGTAGTCAGACAGTAATCAAAATGAGAAATAATCATCGAATAAAAATATGTTTTAGCAGCACCCATAGTTAAATTATTTCGAATGTGACAAAAATTTTGAAGATTAAATTTGACGACCCTTGCTACTTTTTTTACATGATTTTTGAAGCAAAGTGTTGAATCAAGGACTACCCCAAGGTATTTGAATTCTGAGACCAGGTGAAGTTCCTCTCCATTCAAAAAGACATTTGACCTGCTTACTTCGACTTGACGTTTTGAGAAGTACATGCACACGGTTTTTCTGGTGTTCAACATGAGGCATGAATTCTTGAGCCAGTCCTGCACATAAGATAGGGCAGCTGTGAGATCAGCAGCTGCTTGTTGGATGGTTTTTGCTTGAGTGTAAATTACTGCGTCATCCGCATACATCTGCGAGAAGACGTTTGGACATGAATTTGGTAGGTTATTGATAAAAAGAGAGAACAGAACCGGCCCAAGAACAGACCTCTGCGGGACACCAACTCCAGAATCTAAGCAAGGAGATTTGACACCATCTACTACCACATACTGTTTCCTGTGGGACAGGTAGGATTTAAACCATAAAAGTGCTTGATCAGAGATGTTAAATTGAGTCAACCTGGATATTAAAATTTGATGGTTAACAGAGTCAAAGGCTTTCTTCAAATCTAAGAAGACAGCTCCGACACAAGGACTCTTGTCAAGCAGACCTTTTATGTTTTCTGTTAACACACACAGGGCACTATCGGTGGAGTGATGGGTCCGAAAACCGAACTGTAATGGATGTAGTGAAGGTTGGACATTTTCCAGATGAGCCGTCAACTGTCTGACTACCCACTTCTCTGCTATTTTTGATATAACAGGAAGTATGCTGATAGGTCTATAATTAGACATGTCTGTTGTAGCACCTGATTTAAGTATTGGTGTCACTGCAGCCACTTTCCAATCTGCAGGGACTATAGAATGGTTAAAGGACATATTAAGAAGATGGGTTATTGGACATATTAGATGATCCTTGTACTCTCTAAAAAAAAATATGTATTAAGGCCAAATGCATCAAGAGCTTTTGAATTTTTCATGCCAACAATAATTTTTGTTACTTCATAGTCTGAGATATCAGTGATTTTGAATACAGGCTGATGTGGATCAGAGACATTGTCAAAACACAGAGATGAATCAAAATGCTGCGTAATCTCTTTCACAGAATTTATAAAGAAACTATTAAAATTAGTGGCTATGGAAAACGGATCTTTAATAATCAAGTCATTAATTTGAAGCTCCATTTCCTTATTGTTTTTATTTAGATGTCGACCAAGCAGTTTGTTTAGGTTTTGCCATACTAATTTTCCATTGCCGTTTGCATTCTCTATTATTTTAATGAAAAAATTTGCTTTGGCCTGTCTCAGACTCTGTGTTACTTTATTTCGCATATGGGTAAACCTTTGACGGTCTGTTGTTAGACCTGATTTTAAAAATTGCTTTAATAGCACGTCTCTAGCTGACATCAGATTTTTACATTCTTTATTCAGCCATGGCAAGTGGCACCTTTTTTTACATTTATGTTTCCCTCTACTCGAATGGGTTGAGATAACATCCTTCAGAGATTTAATAAATTTACTGCTACATAATTCAGGATTGTCATCATACAAGATTGTATCCCATTCCAGTGATGACAGGGCTGTGGCCACATTTTGTCGTTGACTGTTAGGTATAAACTCATAAGGAGACCTGTTATTTGCGGGGTTAAGGAAATCATTATTAACCCTCGACTTGGACAATTTCCTAGAAAAAATTATAATATTATGGTCTGAGAGACCAGTCAGGAAATTGTATGATCTAATTATCCTTTCAGGTCTGTTGCTGAAAAGTAGATCTATTTTAGTTTTAGAGTGTTTCGTAATCCTTGTTGGTTGCTGGACAAGTTGGGAAAAATTGAGATTATCCATTATATGCTTTAGTGTTTTCCTGTCTTTCTTACAGTCCCAGTTCACATTAAAATCTCCAATTACAATAACTTCATTGGACTTATTGTGTGTTGTATGATGTTTAAGTAGTGCTTGCAGTTGTTCATAGAAGTCAACTTTGGCTGATGGTGGACGGTAAAGACAAACCAGAGTAAAACTCATCTCTGCAGAGAGTGAAATTTTAACTGAAACATTTTCAATTTTGATCTCATTTGGCACACTTAGTTGTAAACACTTCAAATTATTTTTCACATACAGCAGTACACCCCCACCTCTTCCTTTACCTCTGTCCCTTCTAAACACATTATAGTCAGGGAAAACAACACCAGCTTCAGGGGATGATTCTTTAAGCCAAGTTTCTGATAGGCCTAATATATCAATATTTGAATTCCTGAGAATATGGTCCAGTTGTTCACGTTTAGGGAGCATACTGCGTATGTTAAGGTGAGCACAAAGAAGCCCTTTTGGCCTATTTTTATTGTCCCATATTAAATTAGCATGGTTTAATGTATTAAAAATATTTGTCTCTCGATATCTTCTCATTACATAATTTCTAATCTTTTTAATAACTTGGCAGGAGTTTGGCGCAGTCTGAGTGCAGTTAGGTACAAACCCGTTTTGGATCCCTGGCGTAAGTGGCGTTGTTTCCAATTCAGCTGTCATGTTGACAGCCAATGTCACATGACCATCGATGCATGCTGCAGCTGTCTGCAGCCTCTTAGCCGATACGCTAGCAGTAATAGCCCCCGCTGCCGCTGTGCTAGATGCATTGAGGGCCATTGTGGACTGCATCTCAGCTGTCAATCCTCCCTCCGCAACCCCGACTCCACCGCAGTCCGAGGGCACCCCCGGCACAAGATCCAATGTGCCCACTGCAGTCCCCACGGGACCTCCGGCGTGCGCCAACGGACGCAGGGCACCGCACGCCAAGACGCCGGCCCCCACCCCCAGGCCCACAGGTGAGTCTGAGCCAATGCCATAATGGCCAGAGTAGCTGTTGGCGGCCAACGCAATGATAGCCCGGGGTTCACGTTCCGCCAGTCTTTTGAGGGGTCCCGGACACTGGTGTATGTCCCCGGATAAAAGTAGGCAGATGGCGATTATAAGCGTGCGGCTTTGAGGAATTTGTAGAGTGCGTGCACTGCTTTTCCTGCTTTTACTTGAGCAGTAGAGAGATGGAAAAACAAAAGCCGCAGCAACGGCATGTCTCCCAAATCCAAAATGTTTATTGTTCGAAGTTTTGTGTGGAACTTGTAAGATTGTTCCCGGATATTTTTTGCCAGCACTGTAGTACTTGGATTGTGATGAGAAACAGGCAGTGTCGTTGAGTCTATATCTTAAATTGTCCAAAAATAGCACATAAACAAGGAGTGCTATGACAACTCCCGTCGTACTTGCTGCTGCCATCTCGGTTTTCTTGTTTTGTGTTTAATAATGATAGTGAGTTTTACACGTATAGCTCATCTTCAGTATATTTTGTAAATAACAGTAACAGCAAGGAACAAATTAAATTGATTTTGTATTTAGAAACCCAAGCATTATTTTCATTACTTTTGATACGGGATGCATGTGTGTGTGTAACATTTGAAGGAATTTTGTGGATTCAACACAAGTTAAACTCCATCAGCATAATTTGATTCATTAGTATTAGGTTTCAACATTATATATGTAAACGTCACTTAATATTTTTTTTTCTCTGTGTAAATTTACATCCAGTCTTTACTTTTTTGTCAAAACATAGAGTTTATAAACCTGGTAACTTTTATACAATATGCACATGGTTACCAGAGAGTGGTGTGAACGTGACAATAGCTAATGTATTTCATTTAATCACTCAAGCTTGCATATGGACGTTTTGAGGTAATTATTCCTCACAGTCATACAGCATGTTTTGTCATACAGCAAGTGTGAGATTTTAACCTGCGCTGGTGCACAGATCAGACAATCCATTCACACAAATGGAGCTTTCTTTGATCCCTTCACATGCTATAAGGGTATAAGGATGCCAACCGCTGATTTATATTAACATTTAATACTTTGAGTCAGTTACTTTCTGTTGAGATCAACATAGTGTAACAAATTGTGGATAGAGATAAACATCTACTGAACCCGGAACATTCCTTTGATTATGATTAACAATTAACTTGACCTACTTATTTATCTGAAGCAATACAGATAAAGTACAAAAGACAGTAAATCAGGACATTATAAAAGGAACATGAGAGGCTGTGAGGATGAAGAGCAAGAGCTGGAAACAAACATCAGTGAAGAATGAAGGGTTTAGTATGTTTACTGCTGCTGTTGGAAACCTTTGTGTGTGTCGTCCAGCATCAGGTAGATGGAGGACTCAATGAGAATGAGATCAGTCAACAGCTCAGATCTGAGGACGGAAGACAGAATCCACCTCAAACAGACACTTTGAGAGATGAAGCTTCAACTGACAGCCAACAAAACTACCATCTGTGCTTCAGTGACATCCATGCAGCACTGAGAGAACTGACCGCCACCGTTACAGAGCAGAAAGTGAACATCAGAGAACTGACCGCCACAGTTACAGAGCAGAAAACCATCAACAGAGAACTGACCGCCACAGTTACAGAGCAGAAAACAAACATCAGAGCTTTAGAGACGCAACTGAGGGAACAACAGACGTTTATCCTGGAAGAGATGAACAAGAAAAATGATGGTACATCACCAAAACATTCTCTTTTCTCAATGATCCTCAAGAGTAAAACACCAATGAAATACATTGCATATTATACTTTGTAAAATGTGTTATCTATTACAATAAGCAGTGTAAATGTCATTTAACAGAACCTTTATTCCTTCACAGAAATCTCAAATCTTACTCTGTGTCACGTACTGCTCAGAGACACAAAGTAGGAGATCCAAATGTAGCTTTATTGGCTGGGGCAATCCAGTGGCGTAATCCAAAGTACAGGCTAGGGTCATACACAGGCAGGTAGTCAAAACAAAGAAACAAACAAAACAAACAAAACAGGCAGGGACCAGAGGCAAGAGAGTAATCCAGGGACCAGAGGCAAGAGAGTAATCCAGGGAACAGGGCAAGATATCAAAAACCAAGAAACAAGAAAACCAGGGAAACGCTCAGAAATGCAGTGTAACACTTAACAAGACTTCGCGGTGAGTGAATGAATGAACAAGGTATATATAGACAGACTAACAGGATGAGACAGGTGAATGCAATCAGTGAATGAGGTACAGGTGAATGTGATCAGTGATAAGTGATGATGAGTCCGGGCAGTGAGTTATGGGAAATGTAGTTAGTGAGTGAATATGATAGTCTGATGTGGACTGCCCTCTGGTGGCTCACAAGGGCAGCTCCAGCTGGTGATCGTTACATAGCCCCCCCTTTAAGGAGCGGATTCCAGACGCTCCTAAAAGTGTCCAGGAGGGAGGTGGAGCGGAGGCGGACCCGGGGGCGGGACGGAGGGCCAGGCCCGTGCAGCGGAAGGGGACCTGAAGACTCCGGCAGGGCGGAAGGCCAGGGCGGAGCAGGCTGTGCAGGCGACCAGGGCGGAGCAGGCTGTGCAGGCGTCCAGGGCGGAGCAGGCTGTGCAGGCGTCCAGGGCGGAGCAGGCTGTGCAGGCGTCCAGGGCGGAGCAGGCTCTGCAGGCGGAGCAGGCTGTGCAGGCGGCCAGGGCGGATCAGGCTGTGCAGGCGGCCAGGGCACAGGAACAGACACCGGCTCAGGAACAGGAACAGACACAGGGACAGGAACAGACACCGGCTCAAGGACAGGAACAGACACCGGCTCAGGTACAGGAACAGACACAGGAACAAACACCGGCTCAAGGACAGGAACAGACACCGGCTCAGGTACAGGAACAGACACCGGCTCAGGAACAGACACCGGCTCAGCGGAGACCATCTTGTCCTGAAACACTGGCTCGGCGGTGGCCATCTTGTCCGAAGACACAGGCGTGGAGTCGGCCATCTTGTCCGAAGACACAGGCGTGGAGTCGGCCATCTTGTCCGAAGACACAGGCGTGGAGTCGGCCATCTTGTCCGAAGACACAGGCGTGGAGTCGGCCATCTTGTCCGAAGACACAGGCGTGGAGTCGGCCATCTTGTCCGAAGACACAGGCGTGGAGTCGGCCATCTTGTCCGAAGACACAGGCGTGGAGTCGGCCATCTTGTCCGAAGACACAGGCGTGGAGTCGGCCATCTTGTCCGAGGACACAGGCGTGGAGTCGGCCATCTTGTCCGAAGACACAGGCGTGGAGTCGGCCATCTTGTCCGAAGACACAGGCGTGGAGTCGGCCATCTTGTCCGAAGACACAGGCGTGGAGTCGGCCATCTTGTCCTGAGATACTGGTTCGGTGGCGGAGGTCATCGTGTCTGGAGACACAGGCGCAGAAAGAGGAAGAGGAACAGATTCAAGCTCAGTATCCGGATCAGTTTCAGGCTCAGGAACAGATTCAGTCTCGGCGGGACGAGACACTTGACGGGCGGACGTGACGTGAAGCTCAGTCTCTGGATCGGCGGACGTGACGTGAAGCTCAGTCTCTGGATTGGCAGAAGTGACGTGAAGCTCAGTCTCTGGATCGGCAGAAGTGACGTGAAGCTCAGTCTCTGGATCGGCAGAAGTGACGTGAAGCTCAGTCTCTGGATCGGCAGAAGTGACGTGAAGCTCAGTCTCTGGATCGGCAGAAGTGACGTGAAGCTCAGTCTCTGGATCGGCAGAAGTGACGTGAAGCTCAGTCTCTGGATCGGCAGAAGTGACGTGAAGCTCAGTCTCTGGATCGGCAGAAGTGACGTGAAGCTCAGTCTCTGGATCGGCAGAAGTGACGTGAAGCTCAGTCTCTGGATCGGCAGAAGTGACGTGAAGCTCAGTCTCTGGATCGGCAGAAGTGACGTGAAGCTCAGTCTCTGGATCGGCAGAAGTGACGTGAAGCTCAGTCACTGGATCAGCAGAAGCGCACTCTGAGCTTGACGGGACCAGCGGCGGCGAGGGCTTTGAGCTGGGTAGGACCAGCGGCGAAGAGGACTCTGAGCTGGTTAGGACCAGCGGTGAAGAAGGCTTTGAGTTGGACAGAACCAGCGGCGAAGAGGGCTCTGAGCTGGACGGGACCAGCGGCGAAGAGGGCTCTGAGCTGGGCGGGACCAGCGGCGAAGAGGGCTCTGAGCTGGGCGGGACCAGCAGTGAAGGCTCTGTGCTGGACGGGACCAGCAGTGAAGGCTCTGTGCTGGACGGAACCAGCGGTGAAGAGGGCTCTGTGCTGGACGGGACCAGCGGTGAAGAGGGCTCTGTGCTGGACGGGACCAGCAGTGAAGGCTCTGTGCTGGACGGAAGCAGCGGTGAAGAGGGCTCTGTGCTGGACGGGACCAGCGGTGAAGAGGGCTCTGTGCTGGACGGGACCAGCGGTGAAGAGGGCTCTGTGCTGGACGGGACCAGCAGTGAAGAGGGCTCTGGGCTGGCGTGAAGTGCAGGCTTAGCTGGACTGGCGTGAAGTGCGGGCTCGGCTGGACTGGGGTGCCACGGAAGGAAGCTCTCCAGACATCTGGAGAGTGCCTCTCTCCAATCCAGACCAGAGAGATCGGGGAGCTCCCTCGGGTCGACCTCCTTAGCCCCCAGCCGGTAACATAACTTAATAGCCTCGTCACCCAGAGAGCAAGAGGCAGCGAGAGGAAAAAACCCCCAGGTGTACTGGAACAGATCGAGGCTATCCAGGGCTAAGGCCGCGATCTGTCCAGCGAACTCCCGGCTCATACTGGGAAGATCAGGTGAGATCCGTACTGCTGTATTACAGGAGGTCATAGCTGCTGGATCTGAAGTGTGGCGAAGTCTTCTGTCACGTACTGCTCAGAGACACAAAGTAGGAGATCCAAATGTAGCTTTATTGGCTGGGGCAATCCAGTGGCGTAATCCAAAGTACAGGCTAGGGTCATACACAGGCAGGTAGTCAAAACAAAGAAACAAACAAAACAAACAAAACAGGCAGGGACCAGAGGCAAGAGAGTAATCCAGGGACCAGAGGCAAGAGAGTAATCCAGGGAACAGGGCAAGATATCAAAAACCAAGAAACAAGAAAACCAGGGAAACGCTCAGAAATGCAGTGTAACACTTAACAAGACTTCGCGGTGAGTGAATGAATGAACAAGGTATATATAGACAGACTAACAGGATGAGACAGGTGAATGCAATCAGTGAATGAGGTACAGGTGAATGTGATCAGTGATAACTGATGATGAGTCCGGGCAGTGAGTTATGGGAAATGTAGTTAGTGAGTGAATATGATAGTCTGATGTGGACTGCCCTCTGGTGGCTCACAAGGGCAGCTCCAGCTGGTGATCGTTACACTCTGAGTCAAGTGGAGTTGAGAAAGGAAAATAGAGGTGAAACTACTTGAATGATGTTAAATTCAGTGTATACATTATCAATGAAATATAGTAATATGTCACTATATTGCTTATATTTTTCAATATCAGACAGAGAAATAGCTTTTTCAGCTTCACTGATGCAATCTGGCAGTGGATATATTGGTCCTTTTACCACTGAAATCACACTAACCTACAGGAACGTCATCACAAACATAGGGAACGCCTACAATCCAATTACAGGTAATTATTAATTAATAAAATGGAGTCATAAAACTCAGTTTATAGTAATGAAAACCATTCTGCTCCATTCAGACCTCTCTGCAGTTGTGTAATGTGTATAAGAGAATTAAATGATCTGCTTTCAAAACTATTACACAGTGTGCTTGGTAATTAAGCAATCATACAGGAAACATCTGATTCTGTGTCTCTTGTTATTTGATTTAGGTGTTTTCACAGCCCCACTGAAAGGAGCGTACATGTTCAGAGTCTCTGTATTTGGTCATGGCCCAACTCCAGCATCTGTAGCCATTATTAAGAATGGAGAGCATATGATTGTAGCCAATGCTCTTCAGGCAAAGGATCGGTTAAACGCCTCGAATGGAGTTGTGTTGATCCTGGAGGTTGGAGATGTTGTCTATGTGAGACTTTGGTCTGGCAGGAGGTTATATGATAGCCAGAATAACCACAACACTTTCAGTGGTTTCCTACTGTTTCCCTTAAGAGAACAGGAGCTTTGCAGAATGTGATAACAATAATTCTGAACCTTCAGCGGATGATTTATGATGAAAATCATGAAGAATCATTAAGATATGAACCTGTATTAATGAGGACTAATGTGTGTGTTTGAAATTTGCAATAGCTTACTGTATGAATTTATATGAGACACTATAATCATAAGTTCTGTGAAGGACCACTACGTCAAATAAGATTGACAATTAGCATACAGTTTGGATTGTTGGTATGGTTCTGTTCTGGGCGAGAACTCCCTGCGCATCCATGCAGCCTAGCATAGATAAGAGCTGGAGAGCAGCAATAACCCCCCTTGGGGTAAACAGAACAGAACCAACATAAAATTTTGCAAATATATTTAATTCAAGATTTCAAAGTACAACATAATTCAAGAATTTATTCTGATTCAAGGGGAATCAGAATGCCAAATCCTGACTGACGAGAGGAGGAGCTGGGGAGGGAGGAGGGTAATAGCTCCTGAGAAACGCGATAGCTGCTGATAATACTGAAGGAGCTTATATATGTATACAGTGATAAGTGTCGTATTCCTATAGGTAGACGTGGATCAGATGAGAGTCAGCTGATGCGAGCTTGACTAACGTGACCTTCCAGAAATGACGCTATGCTTGATTTCTGAACTGTCTATAAATGTAACTTTGTATAAAGAGTTTCAGCACTGAGACAGACAGGACCCATGAATATCACAATGGACTCAAAAGTGTTATGTTAAAGTAGTAAATCTAGGCCCAGTTTCAGACAGGGCTTAGATTAAGCCAGGATTAGGCCTTAGTTCAATTAGGACATTTATAAATGTACCTTAGAAAAAAACATTACTGTGAGCATCTTGAGACAAAACAATGGCATTGACATATTTTACGATCTGTCAGTGCAGGTTGTTTTCTGTTAAAAAACCTCAAACATCCATTTTAGTCCAGAACTAGACTAATGCCTTGTCTGTGAAATCGGGGTCTTGAATGTTAATTATTATCTTTTTAAGTGTAGCTTGTTATTGATCCTTGAACTGTATCTCTTCATCCTACATAAATAAATAATATAATAAAGAGACAGTGTGGCATTTCCTTTTCCTCATATCTTCATGAACATTTCCCCAACAAAGTTTGATTTGAAGCACTCGTGGTGTCATATGTATATCAGTCCCACCAAGATTTCACGATTTAAAAAAAATAAATTCTGACCAGGGGTGCGTTTCCCGAAAGCATCGTTGGCCAACTATGGTCGCAAGTTCCGTCGTTACCAATAGAGTTCAATGGACATTGCGATGAACTTGCGACCATAGTTGGCCAACGATGCTTTCGGGAAACGCACCCCTGAATGACTGATCTTACAGAAATTTGTGAAAAAGTGTTTATCAATCATTAGGACACCCCATTTACCAGATCATGCATTATGTTAGATGCACAATAGTCATACATGGCAAAATTGACAAAATCGGATACATTTTAACTTTTAAGACAACCTATTGACATTTTTTTTTCAGGCTTGGAAAGGGGGGTATTGAGTGTAGGGCACGGTCTAATTACACAAGTCTTCACATCTGAAATCATATTATTTATTTATTTTTCAAACTTGTTAGGCTATTAAAGATAGCTAGTCTAGTGGTGTACCAGCTTTTAGCATGAACATATATATGGGATTTATGAGTGTGACAAAGAGGAGGAAGCTTATGGACTGCTTTAAAAGGTAGACTAGGTCTGCATTAGTCATTACTGAGTCACTGCTGTAGCATCTGGACCAATCAGACACACAGTTATTCATTATATTTAATGAATAATCCAACAGACACCTCAAGACTGTAACAAGCAAAGGTCCACGCAGGCGCTGGGATTTCTGCTCTCCCACTGATCATTATCAGTTTTTATTCCCCCTGGCTGACACTAAGGGTGGCTCGATACCACTTTTTCAAGTCCGATACCGATTCTGAAACTAAAACCTTGAGGATCTGCCGATACCGATGCACTACCATCTTTTACTCCCTCTTAAACAATTAAGCTGTTAATATGTTCAAACAGTGCAACAAACGTTCTACTCCGCTAAAGGAAGAAATAAAGTAGCCCACAACATGACTCAGTTGTGCAATACTGATGCTTAATTATTATTATTATATTTTCAAACAGAACTTGTTGCAGCATTTTTAATTAGTCAGCACAATTCATAGTCAGCTGCAAACATGGCTTGACCCCAAAAAAATTCTAACAACAGGTTTCTCAGTGGTTTACAGTAGTATCAGATGTACTTAAAAACATACTAAAAGTTTGCCAAAGTTTGACTCCAAGAAAGGCCCCATTTTCAAAATGGCGGCCGTCAGGTCCTTAAAATGACCATTACTCCTTTGTATTCCTCCTAGACCAGGAATACTGGTGTCTGATACCTGTTTTGGCCATGTAATATTCTAATTAGCATATTTGCATGATAAATAAGTGATTACAAGTACAATTATATATTAAAGCAATTGGTTACAAGCATATTTATGCGAAAAAGAAGTACAATTTCCCTTAAGTAATTGAATATTTCTCCTTTATCATATCGTTTTTCCTAGTGTTGGTGGTTTCTGTGGTTCATAACCATTATTTTGATTCCAATAAAGAATAAATTCATTAGAACTGTGTGGTACTGTAAAATTAGTCAAAACAGGGCAGCTACGTGAAGGCTCAGTACCGCTAACCCCTTGTATTTTTTTGTGTTTCATTTTTTTATATATATTTTTTATATATTTTATAATTCGTTTTGTTTCGGTTTTTTGCCTTTTTTTTATTATTCTTTTCTTATTTATACATATCTTTTTCTATTTTCTTCAGTTGTTTCCTCTTATTCTGGTTTATTTTTTATACCTTTTTGCACTGTGACCTTCACTAGATTCACCATTAGTCGTCACACTCTTCCTCCCAATGAGGTTGATTATAGTGATTCTCACAATTCCCAACTTGACATGGTCCACAAGCAGGCATGCATGGTAGTCCATATGCCCTGCAACTGCACCGTTGTGTTTGGCAGGCAGTTTTCTGGGGCAGCAGCTTTACTGGTCATAACTGGCAGGAACTGGTTGTCCACCCGTTTCCATTCCCAATCCACTGTGTTCATGTCACCTTCCTTTCCAATCCACACCATGATCTGGAGATAAACTTTTTGGTAGTGGTATTTGGATGAGGACTCAGTTGGAGGCAGACGTTCTGGGGTAACAAATTATGTGGCGTAACAATTTTCTTGCTAAAAAGGTTGTAGTGCAAAGAGGCAAGTGAATCGGTACTCTTTCCGCCAAACAACACTCCCATTCCCTTGGTCCCATGGTCCTCTATGACATTCCTTGCTTGATGTGGGAGCAGAAACACATTTGTCACCCTTTTTCCATGCCAAGCGGTGAACCAGGGAGCCACCGTCAAGGACATAATGCTCAGTTGGTGGGATGGAATCCAGAGCTCATAGTTCATTACATCTTCCAGTGAAAACTGTCCAATTTTCGACATGATCAGGAACCGTTGGAACAGCAAAGCAGGATCAATGGTTCGGTCTTGGGCAACTTTGATGGTGGAGTCATCTGCAAGGGTTTTTGCCCGGTCTTTCCGTTTGAAGGATATTCAAAAAATGGGTTTTCCAATCATCTTTTCAATGATCTCATTGCCAACAGTCTCAAACTCATGAACATTTACCTCTTTTTTGGCAACAACACCAGTTACAATGTTTCTCAGAGATGGGTCTGGAGAGAATGGTGTGCAGATGGTAAGCTTTTCCTTGATCTTTTCTAGATCAGAGTGATCTCTTTTCATCCTTGCTTCTGAGGATTCTCGGTGCTGCTCGCTGGTCGTGTAGGTGAGGTCATTGTATTCCTGCATGGCGTTGTTGTATTCAGATGTGATGGGTGTAGACATGGTCCACAATGCTATCATTTCTTCAGTCATTCCACTTCCATGGGTCAAGCCTCCACTGCTTTTCAAGGATCGCATCAATGTCTGCTCGATGATAAGGTTAGAGCTAAAGCCTGCCCAGTACTGGTTGCTGCAGTGGATCACATGGAAACCCCTGGAAATCTTGTCATGTACATCAGGGTGTCTGGTCTCGAGTTGGCACATTTCTTGGAGGTAGAAATATGCCGATTTCTGGTAGTTGTAGTGCCCAGCGGCAGCAAATATTGGCAGACAGTCCAACATTGCTTGCAAGTGCATCTTCCAAGATCCTGTACGATCTGCTTTGATCAGAGCTCGGGCTGTCTGCAGCATCTTCTGATAGTTTACCCATAGCCGGCTGGTTTTTGACCTTGTGCTAAGGTGTGCCCTCTTTGTGTCCACCTTTTCCTTGATTTGATTCAGCATATCTGATGCTGCAGCACTCTCCAAAGTTGTTTCTTTCGTTACCATGGATGAGTACATCTCTCCAGCTTGGTTCACCAATGACTCAAACTGTGAGTCATCCTCCTGCAGCTCTGACACAACTAGATGATTGAGACATCTGTCCACCAGCAAATGTCCATGAAAAGCTCTTTGCACTGACTTTCCAGTCATCATGTGCTGGATGGCATTTGATCCATAGACAACTTCCATAATGTTCCTGAGTCCTGTGCCTCCCATCAGTGTGCCTATTGCACCAAGTAGGTTCATAAAAGTATGAAAACCTCCAAGCATTAAGACTATGCTTTTCAGGGGACTACTCTGTGGTGCATCCACAATGAGCTCTGCTGCTTTCCAGTACAGTGGCTGATCAAAGGTAATAATGGGTGGAGCATTGTATTTTGTCCACCTTGGGTTTTGTTTGTGACCTGGCTATCAAACAAAACCCAAGGTGGACAAAATACATGTTTTGTCTCCAGAGTACAGGTCAATCATTGGCAGGAACACAACTGATGATTGGCCTGGATGTTCTAGTCCTTGATGAATGATATGCATCATTCCCTGCCACCCTGGGGTTTCTTGTTTGAAGTTCAGTGAGAGCTCCCACAGGACATCAACTGTTCTGTCACTGTTGATCAGTGCTGGGAGGTCGTTGAACACAATGGTTTGGAGCACATGTTTCGCAAAGCGATATTCGATGACTGGGATTTTACTTTGCACTGCAAAATCTAGGTTGGTAATGTGTCTCCTTGGAATGATACAGTCCTTTTTTCGCCCTGGAGTGATTGCTGCTATAATTCCCATTCCGTGGAAAGTCCCCTTACCATCAATAGTAAGGATGTTGTGGTCAACATTGTCCCCAGCAAAAAGAAGTGCCATGTCCAGCACATCTATGTTATCCGCTAACATATCTGGGGCAACTGAATCTGCTGCATTCTTTTCAAAACGCAAAACTTCCTTGTATGATGAAGCAAATCCCATTCCATGAAGGGCATCCACCAGGAATTGTGACCGATACACATGATGTGCCTGCACTGCAAGGCCAAGTTGTAATGGAGATACCACAGCACGTGGTCTTGCTGCCTGGACAATTGCCTGTCCAATTCCTGCAACCTTTCGGCTTGTCTCCTTACCCACAAAAAGACCATTCAAAAGTGTATGGAGAGTCTCAGGAACAAACGAAAGGGCAGAGTCAAGCTCAAGTGACTTTGTGCTCGGATACTGATTCGTAATGGAGAGGACATTGGACTTGATATCACTTTTGATCAATCGCGCAGCTGTTTGAATGAACAGCTGCTTTTGTTTCTGGGATTCCTCATCCTTTTCTTGTTCACTGAAATAAGATCGTAGTATTTGTGATGTCTTCTCTCTCATTGTCACTATGTCATGGAGGCCTTCCCCTTCAGTGAAATGTACATTGTCCTGGTACTGTTCTCTCAATTTTCTCTTGAGGTATTGATTTCCATATGGTTCAGAATCTGGGTTTGTCAGAGATTCCTTTATTTTGTCTTGAAGATGTGTAATTGTCAACTGTTCCTCATCATTACTCTCGAGGTAAGAGCAAACTTTCATGAATGCCTGCTCCTGATCTTCATTTTTGGGCCGGCCAGACTTTCTGTGCTTTGCCCCTGGGTCTTTCTGGAACTGTATCGGGATGTTATATCCGTTACGAAAACTACTACTGCATAAGTGGTGGTAAACACAGTCTGCAGCATGTAGATCATGTCATAATATTCAATCCTGCCTTTCACAGTGAAAGCCCATTGATCTGCACGATTGTTACAACACTCAAGAATGGACTCTGCCAGCGTATCAGTCTTCCACGTGTTATCGTAGTCCCACAGAAAAGACAATCGGTTTGGCTGTTGAAAGGACCAGTTTCTACTCTGGCACTTCTTTTTGGTGGCTCAGCTTTATTCTCTTGTTGGATTTTAATGTCTTTTTTATTTATGTACTTCTGTCGACATTTTGAGTGTACTATTTCACCAGCGTCGCCTCTTTGCACACTTGCATTGTTGATTCCATCAGTTCCCTTCTGATGAACCTCAACCACATTGGAGCCATCTCTTAAATTTTTACAGCAAATGAGGCAAGTTTCTTGGTTTACAACGACGTGACTCATGGTCAAAATTGCATTTAGAGTGTACCTCTCTCCTTATTCCTCTCTTAACACACGTGTTAGAAATCTGTCTAATGTTCTGTTGACAGTTGAGTTACCATGGAGACACGGAAAATAACTGCCAGAAAATAACTGCCAGAAGGAGGGGTGGGGTTTAAATAGTTTTAAGGAGGTTTTAAGGTTTTAAGGTTGCGCACGCAACCAGGAGGCAAAAGACCCGCGCTCTTCGTACTGGAGTAAAGGGTTTAGGCTAGTAGCATAGTGGTGGTGTTGTCGCTAGTCAAAATGCCAAGTTTTTTGCGTGGTCAATTGTACCAACCGAGCCAGTGCTGGGTGCCAGATGTTCAACGTTCCTAGGGGGAAGCATGGTTTTGCCAAAAAACGGCGGAGGTTATGGCTTCAAGCCATAAGAAGGGCAGATTGGGGTCCGGATGGTGCGAAAGGAGGTGAGAGTGTCTGCAGCGCACACTTCATAACTGGTAAGTTTTTTGTTTTATAGCTTATATATCTCAATTCTCTATCTATGAGTTTGAGTTAGAACTGCATGCTCGTCCATGTTCACGTTCATAAATCAATTATCATTAAACAAAAGACGTTGCTTTGGTTCAGTGAATCTGGTAGTAGCAGCTAGCTAGCTAGCAGCGCGATAGATTTCTCTGTCTCTGTCATAGAGTAAATGTTAATATAAAACATTAAGAAAGTAATTATTGCTAATCTGTCATGTTTTTTTTCTACCAGGGGAGCCATCCGTTGACTGTGATAGTCCAGACTTTGTTCCCTCCATATTCCCTCATAGCAGCATCACCATAGACAGGAAAAGTGGCAAGGTCTGTCCGTATTTTTTAACCTTTTGAGTCATTTAAAATATGATAAAATATGAAATATGATATTGACAGTTTTTCTAACAGTTTCTGTTTCCTGTCTGTATATGAAGAGTTCAGATGCAAAAGCCTCTAAGTGCCATCTGAAATTTTCTTCTAGAATGATCATTTTTATCAAGCTTGTATATTTAAGTTCAGTAATTTCACTTAAATGGCAATGAAAATTACCTATTAATTGTCATTTAAGTGAAATTATTGAACTTAAATAAACAAGCTTGATAAAAAATGATCATTCTAGAAGAAAATTGCAGATGGCACTTAGAGGCTTTTGCATCTGAACTATTCATATATTGTTTTGTTTGCTCTCGAAAACAGCCTAGATTGTTTGCTGATATTTTTATGTTAATATGCCTTCCTCTGCTGTTGTCGTAGGTATGAACGAAAGAGAAGACGGGAGTCAAGGGCTCCTGATGAGAGACCTGGTGTCATGCCTGATCTGGAATCAGCTGCAGGTATGCCAAACTCCTAATTTTGATTAATTAATAAACTGACACTTTTAGTTTGTTACACAATGTGTTTACCTTAGTAAGATGTGTGTGTGTGTGTGTGTGTGTGTGTGTGTGTGTCTCTCTCTCCCTCTCCCTCTCTCTCTCTCTCACTCGAAACTAAATATAGAGAGCTGCGTGAGGACTACTCTTCACTGAAAAGAGAGCTGGAGGCTGTACAAAAAGAAAACCAGCAGCTGAAAGAGAAACTGAAGAAATCCAAATTCGGGTTCAATTCTATTTCAAACTCGGCGTGTTATGGATCTGTGAAGGAGGACTCAAATGCAGGATGACAAGTAACAGCTTTATTGACAAACAGATGATATGACGAGGTGGGAGAAGGTAGTAATCCAAACAATAGGTAGAGATGAGACAAAGACAAAAGCAGAGCAGCAAATGTAATGAGGTGTCCGTAGGCTGGAGTGTTGATATGTTAGATCAGCGTGAGATCAGAGATAACCAGCTAAAGCCAGACAGGATCTTCTTACAGCTTGGCACTCAGGAATATCAGGCTCAGAACAGGGCTGCTTGCTGGACAGGACCAAGACGAGACTGGAACAGGGAACAAGACAAAGCCAATGGCAGTAACCAGAGCACTAACAAACTTTAACAACAAAACACTAAAGATTTAAGCGAAACGATACTGAGACAAAGTAGTACTCAGAGATACAACATTTAACGAACTGGCAAATACAAGAGGGAAAGAGCAAACATATAAAGGGAGCTAAGAACATGAGGAACAGGTGAGCACACTCAGACAAACAACGACTTAACGAGGAGACAGGTGCTAACACTCAAACAAGGACTCAACTAAACAAGGGGGCGTGGTTCCGGGAAACAAGGAGGAAGGGACAGAGGAGCACATGGCAAACACAAACAAAGACACAGCCATGTGTTCAAGCACAACATAAACATAGAAACATTAAACAGAGACAAGACAGACAACGCTGCCAGGGCAGAACCCTGACACTGCGCTTTGCTTCCTCACCGGTCTCCAAAATGTACAGGCTTTTTTTATGGCTTTTGAGCATTCTCAAAAGAAGCTCAGCGATCACACTGAAGGGTGGACTAACATGGGAGAACCACCTCCTGTTAGTGCTCATGAAATTAAGGCTTGCCCTCTCCAACAAGGACATAGCATATCGATTCGACCTTCCCTTCTCCACTGTTTCCAAAATTTTAAGGGAGTGGGTACCCCTGCTGTCCTCCGTCCTAAAACCACTAGTAATTTGGCCCAGTAAGGAAGCAGTGAGAGCAAACTTGCCTAAATCATTTAAACCCAAATTCAGAAAAACTGTAGATGCATAATTGACTGTACTGAAATTTTTGTACAAAGGACATACAATTTGAAAGCCAGAGCTGAAACTTGGTCCAATTACAAACACCAGAACACAATCAAATATTTAATTGGCATAACACCTGCAGGCTCCATTTCCTTTCTGTCCGATGGGTGGGGTGGTCGGGCCTCAGACAAACTAATTACATTAGATTCAAACTTTTTAAACAAACTTGACCATGGTGATGTCATACTTGCAGACAGAGGGTTCCTAGTAAGAGAAGAGTTGGCGAGTGTGGGAGCAACTTTAAAAATCCCTAGTTTCACAAAGGGTAAGTCACAGTTGTCTAGTTTGTGCGTTGACACGTCCCGACAGTTATCGAGGGTTCGTATACATGTAGAACGTGTAATTGGTCAGCTGAAGAATTTCCAAATATTGAACAGCGTCATACCAATAAGCCAGGTTGACATGCTAGATCGCATTGTCACCATTTGTGCAGGTTTCACAAATCTGAAGAGGTCTGTGGTCCCCCGGAAATAGACAGCAGCATGTGTATGTATAATATGTAAAAAAAAAAAAATTTAATAATTGTCCCGACCCCTAGTTTAAGAACCACTGCTTTATGTTGTGATCAAACGGACCAACAACTTGAATATAGCTTACAATATAATGATTGTAAAAACAAGTGTTAAAAATATATAACAATGTGTGATGTAAGAATAATTAATGATATTTGTAATATGATGTAATGTAACAAACTAAATGAAATTAATGAATATATATTTAACAAAGATGTATGACTTGAGGTGACTTTTTTGGGGGGGCATCATGTGCAGTACAGTATCCACCTAGGCTATGTCTTCACATCCACATTTCCATCTTTTCGTCTGTCGGACAATGTTCACACATTTATAGTGGAATTGCTTGCAACAGTCTATGCATGTGATCATTTTGCCAAAGCTGGGTCTTTTGCAATGAGGACAGTTGACCTCTTCAGCCAACTGGGGGTCTTGGCAGCGACAGACCAGCTCTGGAAGGAGGTGGTCCATGAAGAACACTTCACCCTTTGAAATGGTTTCTTCAACGAAGCGGTCATCTCTCCATATCCGGCGGGTGATGCTATTGTTCTTTGTCCACACCATGAAATCACACGTTCAATTGGCAAACATACATTTGCAGTTGAACCTGTGAGTAGTATGAGTGGTTTTGGCGCAGCTCATAATATTCATCTAGGCAGAAGGTAGCATCAGCTTCAGACCCCTGTAGTCCCTCTCTGTATTTGTATGGACATTTGATCTCTAGTAAACCAGTTCCACAGAAGGCACAGGAGATATGGCTTGTCTGCTTTTACGGTTAGACCCACTGCTTTTAGGTTGAAATTTGTATGTGTCTTCCTCATTTCTGTTTCATAACACTGACGTGCAGTATCTTCCATTTGCCTGCCCCACATGACAGCTGGTACAGTGAGCTCTTTGGTGTCATACTGCATTACATGTTTGACCACACTTTCAACTGAAGACTGCTTGCATCTAACAACCCTGTTAAAAGTACTTCCAGTTATACGTCCTACTCTGTGTATGTTCCATGTTGTGCACTTTGCCTGCTCTTTAGTCACATCCTTTAGATGTTCCAGTTTAGAAATTGTGCATCTTATTCTAATTTTGTCAAAGCTAACTTCACACTTAACTTTTAGGTCAGCTGGTGACAGGTCCCTTGCAGATGGATCATACATGGCTGTCAGAGGTTCAGGGAGTTCGTATTCAGTTTCAGAGGCTGTATCTGTGTCAGAGTCCATGTCCGTGTTGATGGCTGTAAACAAAGCAGCATCTGGGCATATTGTTTTCAGAGCCTGAAGATCATCAGATGTAATTGCTGAGTGTAGGAACAGATTTGTTTATTTTCAATAGAAAGGCAGTATATTTAATACAACTTTTTCAATGAACATTTTACTACAGTTTGTATGTTTTTTTTTATTATGAAAATGCAACACTATCATTGTATTCATAATTTATTTACATGCAGGCCTATCTGTTGTGTTTTATCTGCTCATTTAAATTATACATGTTGCAAGTAATTCCAAATCTAGGCAAATGGAAGAGTGGGACAGAAGGAGGAAGATGTATGTTATATTTTTCTATTCATAATGGTTGCGCCTCTAGGATGCAGATGGCTCAGTGTGTAGGCTACCTGGAACGTTTTGGAGTGTTTGTACACAACGAGATTGGGGTAACTCAGTTAGATGCCTTTTTGGACGGCTGAAGTTAATCATTTTTAGTTTCTGCCGCTCAACTTTTGACCGGGACATATCCTTCCACTGACTGGGTTTGGAGGTGCAGGCAACCTCCTCCTCAGTAGCATATTTCCGTCCCGACAGTTCAACTTGACACATGATGGCAGCAGCATGACTACAACAAGAGGCTAGGCTGGAGTGATGGACAGAGTAATGTGAGTAAAAGCAGAATTAGCATCCATTATTTTTGTGTGATGGCAGATACATTTTGATAGACATACCCTGCCATGCATTTGCAGTATTTGACGAGCTGCACATGACCACATAGCACGTAGTTTTATGCATCAAGGGATTTGTACGCTCTAATCATTTCTCTTGTATACACACTTGGTGTCTGAATTAGATAATTATATATATCAGGCCATACAATTGCTGGCCACTTCTTGTCATCCACAATCCAAAGATCGTCAGGTATTGCGTAAGGATCCGGCAAGATCTCACCATTGCTTAGAGTAAGTTTTTTTATATAATCGCCACGGTCGGAGGTACTAAGGCTTCCCACATAATCCATCGTCAAATCTTTGATTTACAGTAAAGTAACGTTATATGTGTGCAGTCATGATATGTTGCAGGTCGTAAAGTAACGTAAACAAGGTTAACTTATATAAAAGCAAATTCGTGCTCTATAGAGGCTATTACATTACTAACTTAGTCTAACATAATTCATACATGCATCACAGTATGTCCGGATTTTGATTCGTAAACAGTTGGACGTTTTACATAATGTTATATTAATATGAAACACAAACAAACAGATCCAACTCTGAAATTGCAGTTTATTATTGAGTCAACAACAAGAAATTACAAACAATGCGAAATTTACGTTAATTACAATGTTCTTTTACAGAACTCGGCATAACAGATAGCGTTTTTTTGCCTCCTGGATGCGCGCGCATCCGGTATTGTTTGTATACAAGAAACCCGTGTATACACTGTGCTGCCAGCAACATTTTAATGGGGCAAGCAATATCAAATGTCAGTATTATCTTCCACCATCTTCTGAATTGCTGGAAATTGTGAATTTAGTTTTGTTGGGTTTAGTATAATGCCATCTTTATACTCAAAAACATCTATAGAGGATGCATTACATATGTATTACCTTATTCAAATTGAAATGAGTGACCATTTTAGAGGGTTCACACACAGGCCTAATTCAAAGTTGTTTATGATCAAAGTTATACAACTCCAATTTAAGTTACTTTTAACTTTTACATTGAATGTCAAGTCTGTGTTTTAGCAAAAAAAAGGGTATGTGTCCAACAACACGTACTGAGTAGGAGTTACATGACATAGGCTAAATCGTTTACATCTCTGGTTCACCCCAAAGATGAAACCTTACAGTAATATCACAAAATCATGTATTCCATAAGTATGTAATCATGTCAGTGCAATTTAGACAAGTCCAATGGATTCATAGACCCAGAAAACATGGGGTTAGACACCAAGATTACTTGGCTAGGTCAAATAATGAAGGAGTTAGGATATTTTAAGGGCTTCCTGCCCATCTTGGGCAGGAATATCTTGAATATCATGAATATCTTGAAAATTACACCTTTCTAGTGGTCAAACTTTGGTAAACTTTTAGTATTTTATTAAGGACACCTAATACTACAATAAACAGCCGAGAAACCTTTTGTTAGAATTTTTTTAGGGTTAGGTGTTTTTTTTCCATATATGCAGCCGCCTATCAAACATTTAAAATTAAATTTAAAGTGCAAATTTAAAGAATTATAATTCCATTCGAATACTGGATGTAACTCAACACTCAATGTAGTCATACCTCTAATGTAAACCATAACTTATATAAATAAAATGAATAAAAACATAAAAAATAATAGCATCTCATTATAAAATGTACAGTAGAAAACAGTACAATATTTGAACTATAAATAATATTTGAATGTTTGGTTGTAAAACACCTGTATAAAACAGTATGAAATTCCAGTATGAAAAGATACTGCCTGATCTTGAAACTGTCACAAAAACCACTGACTCATGTTTTTACAGTCCATCTGTGTGTTCACTTTAACATGAGGGGCAAATTCTTCTTTAGAAAAATTAGCATTTCATCCTTCTCAGCTGTCAGGCTGCTCCTCCTTTCATCAATAATAAGAGGCTGTGCTGAAGAGTCTCTCGCTCTCCACTGCGGATTCAGATGAGGTCCCCTCTGCTGGCTCTGAGGATTCTGATATGGTCCTCCTCAGCACTTCTCCCATCTTCCTTGCTTCTGCCACCAATGCATCCTTTGCATGTTTTGAGGTTTCTGCATTTGTGAAGTACCTGTATCAATATAAATACACATATGTGACATTTAAAATTAGCCTATCCTTAACATCAAGAGATCCTATTCTGAATGCTAATGCTTGATATGAAATACTTCACACATATCATATTACATAAAGTTAACAGACACATACCTGTCTTTATATCTAGGATCAAGGAGGGTGCCTTTCATGGTTTTCTCGTTTTCTCATGTGAGAACGAGTTTAAGGACACTGACAATGGGGATGACATCAGATGCAGAGGCAGACTTCATTGGCTTGCATTGGCTATAACCATAAGTTGGAGTTGTCTGTATTAGATGCAGTAAAACACTGCAGAGACCAATCATTTTACTGCTTTCCTTGACAAGTTATACTGTTACTGTATACTGTAAAAAACCTAAGAGAGCTTGATGCTGTAGTCTCTAAATTAAATGCATGTTTGAGAAGGATTGGTAGAGATCTAGGGAGGCTTCATCTTCAGAACAGTGAAAGCTGTCTGGTCAATGTATGCTAGGTAGAGATGAGAGCTGAAACTCATGTGAAAGATATTATGTATGATGGGGCTGCCTTATATAGAACTAACTGTTTACAGAAAGCTTACAGAAAGATTTTGTCATCAAATGTAGCTTTGCATACTGCCAGCATCTAGAATGATTTTGATCAGCATTTTAGTGTTTATAGTAGAGGGCTCTCTCAACTGTTATATTTTAGTTTGTGATTTTGTAGGCTTTGCATACACATTAGGGCTGGGAGAAAAAATCGATTTACCAAGGTAATCGCAATGTTTTTTTAAACAATTGTAAAATCGATTTTTTTTTTATTCCAGAATCGATATTAATTCAAATTAAATTGCTTTATTTTTGTCCTTGCTTACAGATGAGGTTGACTGAAGTTAGCCACTTTCGTTCCAACAGAGGATGAAATGTGTCAGTATCTAGTGTTGAGTGACGTAATATCCCTTTCAAGTGGACGCGTGAAAGTGACGTGAGACTGAACGCACCGAAAAGCCCTGCGCAGCGCTACTCATATGCTGAGAGAGAGATAAGACAATAGAGCTGCACGATTCATCTTTAAAAGGCTGTGATCTCGTTTCAAACACCCACGCAATCTTCCATTTAGTCTGTCTATTAAACCTTTGACAAATCATATCGCAACATTCAGATCTGTGATGGCACTGCCGCTGACCCAGAGAGAGTCGTCATAAAACAGCTTCACAAACAGTCTTTTCAACCTCATAGTATCATTATTTCTGTGATACAATAGTTCAAATTATCATATAAGTACTGGGAAAAAAGTTTAAAGTTCAAATATAAACACTGATGTCTACGATAGCGATCAAAATAGAGTAAATCAGCTTTTGATTTGGCGCTTAAAATAATGCATTTATCATTGTTTCACCACAAGGTGGCGACAAGTGACTGTTAAAAATCATACAGTCCTACATTCTCTTGAATATATGATGCTTCTGAAATAAAAGTCAGAAAGATGTGATGAATTGTTTTAGTAAATATGACTCATCTTGTACATCATGTAGCCTACAGTCTATATAAGTGAATGATTTAACTTTTCCCCATAGTCTAGTGGGTTTTTTTTTTTAAACGCAAAATCGAATCGCAATACTTGAGGAATAGCAATTCTTAGAAGTCTCAAAACTTGAGACTTGCTTGACAAACATTAATAAAAGACTTTGACTTTATATTAATGACTTGAGTTTTGCATCGGACTTGAGTTAAATGACTCGAAATAACTTTAATAAATTTCTGTTTTTGAACTCACATCAACCTAACCACATGACGCAGCAGCCAAGCAGAGAGAGCTAACTTAAGTCATGACTGAACATGGAACGAGCTACGCCAAAAATAATTAGGTTCAACTACAAGGATTATGTGCAAAACGGTGATAAGAAGAGAAGAACAGCAGTATACAAGGCCTGCAACACGAAGATATGTGATACAACCACCATCACTTTGAATTGTAAAAAATGGTTTTTTTTTGTAAGTGATGAAGTCAGTTCGGCTGTTTTCAGCTGTCGCTAACGTCTTTGATCACAATTGACCACATAGCTCACAACTGAGTGACAAAGTTCTGTCAATTTTATTTTTTTTTGCAAGTACAATGCATTGTAAATGGTTATTCACTGTTTATAAGGAAATGTCAGGGGTTTTTTTTTCTTTTTTTTTCCAATAGCACTTAGTATATGCATGTGTATGGTGTCTAATAATTGTGTACGGTGTCTAATAATTGGTTTTCAGTGTTAGACTACACACACACACACACACACACACACACACACACACACACACAAAGAAAAAACAGTCAAACACACACATACTTGTTTTTGTGGTATAGAAGGACACTGATGCCCAAACAAGTTTGGTGGTGGTATATGGGGACACCCCTTTCCCAATGCCCTACAGTGATGATACAAATATCAAAAATTTTGTTTTAATCTGCAGATCACAAATCTGACTTCAAATGTTCTATACACACAACAGAACAGAAAATATTACCATATGATATTTTGGTGGTACACAAGGACATTCCCGCCCATCCTAAAATGTTCCCGCCTATGACATAATTGTGATTTTTGGGGCCCGACTTGATTATGAGGACACTCTTTTTACAATACACTAAATATGTCATTTCAGTGGATTACAGGGACCAATGTGTTTTACTGGTACATGACCACACACACACACAAACCTGACAACACAGTGTATTACCAAGACTAAGGTGATTTAAGAGGACTGGATCTTAAACACAATACACAACTGCATAATCCAACATTATAAGGACGAGTGTGTTTAATGGTACATGCCCACACACACACACAAACCTGACAACACGGTGTATTACCAAGACTAAGGTGATTTAAGAGTACCGGATCTCAAATACAATACACAAAACAACTTGCAACATTACAGGGACAGAGGTGTTTTAGAAGTGCTTTAATTATGACTTCAATAATATCATCATAAACATTGAGTTTTTTCAGTTTTACCATGTAATACAATCATGACATACCATTTTAAGGGGAAAGTGACATCCACAAACTTAAAAACATGGTCAATAAAACTTGCACAACTGTGTGATCTTTCAGAAAGCATACAGTATCATTACTGTTTTGACATATTAAAATGACAAGCAGATGAACCATTCAAAACTTCGAAAAGATTGACAAAACAGCCCTTGGAAACAGGCACAATTTAAAGACGTCATTAAACAGGCTTTGAAATGTATAAAATGAACTCACTCAACATGCAATAAATGCTGCAACATGTAGAGAAACCGACTTACAAGGGACGGTTTACCTAAAGACAATTCTGTTATTTCCAGAAAATGTAAACAGAATTGTCAAGTTTCAAAGCAGAATTACAGAGATAACAGGAAAAGTATTCAACAAAGTTAGTTTGGGCTGTACATCAGCTCTAGAAGAGTATAGTGTCATTAGAATACAACTATCATTGTAAGTACAAAAGCTCTCATGTGTTTAGAGATTACTAAAGCATGTATTATTCTGTACAGAGAATGAGAGTGAGGCAGAAATTGAAAACCCACGGAAAGGATCCTCAGCGGTCTTACACTGCTGGCATTCAGTCAGTGTGGCCAGTTTTTCTTTGGTTATACACTCACCTAAAGGATTATTAGGAACACCTGTTCAATTTCTCATTAATGCAATTATCTAATCAACCAATCACATGGCAGCTGCTTCAATGCATTTAGGGGTGTGGTCCTGGTCAAGACAATCTCCTGAACTCCAAACTGAATGTCAGAATGGGAAAGAAAGGTGATTTAAGCAATTTTGAGCGTGGCATGGTTGTTGGTGCTAGACGGGCCGGTCTGAGTATTTCACAATCTGCTCAGTTACTGGGATTTTCACGCACAACCATTTCTAGGGTTTACAAAGAATGGTGTGAAAAGGGAAAAGCATCCAGTATGCGGCAGTCCCGTGGGCGAAAATGCCTTGTTGATGCTAGAGGTCAGAGGAGAATGGGCCGACTGATTCAAGCTGATAGAAGAGCAACTTTGACTGAAATAACCACTCGTTACAACCGAAGTATGCAGCAAAGCATTTGTGAAGCCAGAACACGCACAACCTTGAGGCGGATGGGCTACAACAGCAGAAGACCCCACCGGGTACCACTCATCTCCACTACAAATAGGAAAAAGAGGCTACAATTTGCACGAGCTCACCAAAATTGGACAGTTGAAGACTGGAAAAATGTTGCCTGGTCTGATGAGTCTTGATTTCTGTTGAGACATTCAGATGGTAGAGTCAGAATTTGGCGTAAACAGAATGAGAACATGGATCCATCATGCCTTGTTACCACTGTGCAGGCTGGTGGTGGTGGTGTAATGGTGTGGGGGGTGTTTTCTTGGCACACTTTAGGCCCCTTAGTGCCAATTGGGCATCGTTTAAATGCCACGGCCTACCTGAGCATTGTTTCTGACCATGTCCATCCCTTTATGACCACCATGTACCCATCCTCTGATGGCTACTTCCAGCAGGATAATGCACCATGTCACAAAGCTCGAATCATTTTAAATTGGTTTCTTGAACATGACAATGAGTTCACTGTACTAAAATGGCCCCCACAGTCACCAGATCTCAACCCAATAGAGCATCTTTGGGATGTGGTGGAACGGGAGCTTCGTGCCCTGGATGTGCATCCCACAAATCTCCATCAACTGCAAGATGCTATCCTATCAATATGGGCCAACATTTCTAAAGAATGCTTTCAGCACCTTGTTGAATCAATGCCACGTAGAATTAAGGCAGTTCTGAAGGCGAAAGGGGGTCAAACACAGTATTACTATGGTGTTCCTAATAATCCTTTAGGTGAGTGTATGTGCCTTAAAATGTTCAATTACAGTTGTAACTTCAGCATTTGACCAGCACACTTTTTGTCCTTTCCACAAGGTTTTCAATTCCTGCCTCATGTTCATTCTCTGTACAGAAGAATACATGCTTTAGTAAACTCTAACTATATGAGAGCTCATGTACTTACAATGGTAGTCATATTCAGATTTAAACCTCAGGTACCTTGAGGAACTTCAGTGGTTTCTCGATAGGCATCTTCTGAACACCTGTAGGAAATCAGTTATAGACAGATCAGAAACTCAGATGTAACTCAAACCTGCATCTAGAACTTAAAACTGGTTATACATCTGATCTCTAAAAATTACATTTCAAATGACATTCAAAACATTATTCTGGAGATGGAATGTTGTGTTAAACATCTCCTTTTCAAAGTTTTTGACCAACATGAACATGATAAACTTATTGGTTTGGTACTGATTCCATTCATTTTGTTCTAGAAAAATTGTTATTTATAATAATATCTGATTATTGATAACTGATTTTTACAATTAATGGCAAAAGGAATGTTTAGAAATGTAATTTGATATTATCTACTGGCACACTATAGTATGATATATATATACATACACTATGAACAATTCTAAACGCTTTTGTTTTTGCCCCCATTTTTCATGAGCTGAACTAAAAGTTCTAAGACTTTTTCTATGTACACAAAAGGCCTATTTCTCTCAAATATTGTTCACAAATCTGTCTAAATCTGTGTTAGTGAGCACTTCTCCTTTGCCGAGATAATCCATCCACCTCACAGGTGTGGCATATCAAGATACTGATTAGACAGCATGATGATTGCACAGGTGTGCCTTAGGCTGGCCACAATAAAAGGCCACTCTAAAATGTGCAGTTTTGTGTGGTCTCAGGGGGTCTGGAAACAAGTCATTATCTGGTGTGACCATCATTTGCCTCACGCAGTGCAACACATCTCCTTCGCATAGAGTTGATCAGGTTGTTGATTGTGGCCTGTGGAATGTTGGTCCACTCCTCTTCAATGGCTGTGTTGGATATTGGCAGGACCTGGAACACGCTGTCGTATACGCCGATTCAGAGCATCCCAAACATGCTCAATGGGTGACATGTCCGTTAGTATGCTGGCCCTGCAAGAACTGGGATGTTTTCAGCTTCCAGGAATTGTGTACAGATCTTTGCAGAATAGGGCCGTGCATTATCATGCTGCAACATGAGGTGATGGTTGTGGATGAATGGCACAACAATGGGCCTTAGGATCTCATCACGGTATCTCTGTGCATTCAAAGTGCCATCAATAAAATGCACCTGCGTTGGTTGTCTATAACATACGCCTGCACATACCATAACCCCACCATGGGCCACTCGATTCCCAACGTTGACATCAGCAAACCGCTCACCCACATGACGCCATACACGCTGTCTACCATCTGCCCTGTACAGTGAAAACCGGTATTCATCCGTGAAGAGAACACCTCTCCAAAGTGCCAGACGCCATCGAATGTGAGCATTTGCCCACGCAGGTCGTTTACAACGACCAACTGCAGGTCGAGACCCCGATGAGGACGATGAGCATGCAGATGAGCTTCCCTGAGACGGTTTTTGACAGTTTGTGCAGAAATTCTTTGGTTATGCAAACCGATTGTTGCAGCAGCTGTCCGGGTGGCTGGCCTCAACGGTGTTGGAGGTGAAGATGCTGGATATGGAAGTCCTGGGCTGGTGTGGTTACACACGGTCTGCGGTTGTGAGGCCGGTTGGATGTACTGCCAAATTCTCTGAAAAGCCTTTGGAGACGGCTATGGTAGAGAAATGAACATTCAATTCACGGGCAACAGCAGGTGGACATTCCTGCTGTCAGCATGCCAATTGCACGCTCCCTCAAAACTTGCAACATCTGTGGCATTGTGCTGTGTGATAAAACTGCACATTTTAGAGTGGCCTTTTATTGTGGACAGCCTAAGGCACACCTGTGCAATAATCATGCTGTCTAATCAGTATCTTGATATGCCACACCTGTGAGATGGATGGATTAACTCGGCAAAGGAGAAGTGCTCACTAACACAGATTTAGACAGATTTGTGAACAATATTTGAGAGAAACAGGCCTTTTGGGTACATAGAAAAAGTCTTAGAACTTAGATCTATAATTTTGTTCAGTGAATATAACTGGCTTAAAACCATTTTTCTTTGGTGAAAATACTAACGTAAAATTGCACTACAATATATATTGGTTTAAAATAATAATAAACATGTTCATAAACACAAACTTGTTATGCTGGGTACACACCAAAAGATAATCAGGCTGATTTTGGGCTGATTTCCCCCTTCTGAAAATCCTAGCTGTGTCCCGATTATCTTGATGGTTATAGATTATCTTATCAGATTTTCCCTTGGTGTGAGGTGTGTTAAGAGTGTCCGAACCTGATCGGAAGAACGTCAGAGCCGACCTGATCGCGAATCGCAAATATTCAACATGTGGAATATTTACGATCAGAAATCCTGAAATGTGGGGGGAAGCCCGAGGACAAACACGCGCATGCTCTGGAGATTATCACGTGAAAGGAAACCATATCCAATCAAAAAGCGAGATGAAGGAAGACGGAAGCATAAGAAACGCAGTCATGGCGCAGCACAAACTGAAATTGATGTGGACAGCAGAGATGGAGGATCAGCTTGTTGATTTGTGGCGCAAATGTTTACACAACGTGTTGTGTAAAACATTTCCAAACACTATCATCGCAATTGCTTCCTGCATATCGTCCGCCATGCTTATTCTGAGGTCTCTAGAGTGTTAACAGTCGAGACTCTGGTTGCATGGTCTTTAGGGTTGGGTATCTAGAACCGGTTCCAAAATGCCAAAAACCGGGGATTCGATAAGTCGCGCACACTTCGATTCCGCTTATCGATTCCTTACTTTGGTGATGCTCACATGCGCGAGGTGAATGTCAGTGAGCATTTGTTTACAGTTGTATTGATCTGCCAGGACCTGCCTGCCGCACATGCGCTGTACGTTATATTTACGATGGCGGAGCGCAGCAGACTTTCGAAAGTTTGGTTAAGCTTTTCAAAAAAAGATGAAAATACAGCGAATTGTATCACATGCAAGAAAGACAAACTAGAGCCGCATAATTCTGGATAAAATGAGAACCAGTTTTGTTTAAAATAGAGATCATGAATAAATACATCAGACAATTAATACGAGTCGAGTCTATAATTCCTTAAAGTGTTATATATATATATATATATATATATATATATATATATATATATATATATATATATATATATATATATATATACAGTATATTGTAAATTAAGATGCATTGTCACAGTTTTACTGGTAATAGCCTAAATGTAACAAGAATAAAAGGTAGAAAAAAGTATTTGCTCTCTTTTTTCTCTCCAATAAATATTGGAATCGAAACCAAGAATCGTTAAGAACCGGATTCGATAAGCAGAATCGGAATCGTTAAAATTTAAACGATACCCAACCCTAACGGTCTTTTCACATCATGGCACACCACACACTATATGAGCAAAACGGTTAAATCTAGGATTTTTTGTCCTCATGTTTGTGGTCCATCACATTTTGAAAATCTTATAAGATGTAAAATCTTTTGGTGTGTACCCATCATTAGTTGACACATACCAACATTACTGGAGACGCCTGCAGCTCCAGCAGGAACATCACCTTCAGAACCGCTTTCATCAGGATCACTGGCATCAGAGTCCGTCATACTGATCTCATCTTAAAGAAAAAGAGACATTTAAAACAAGAACATCTTCAGTTTAACCTGTATTGAGAAGTCATTTATGAAACATGACAAATGGCACCGTTTAATAATAATAATCATATTAATAACAACTATAATACTTCACTAAGATCACTATTATTAGAATTATCGCCTAGACAGTGATATACTAATACTGTCAATGAAAAATTAATATTTTATAATGAGTATATTATTTTACAATAAGAGGTTATAATACTTTCTTAATTTCTTCACTTAAGCTGTTATACTGGCAGAAACCTGCAGTTTAAGTGAAAACAGGTTTATAAACGCATCTTATTGAAAAATTGTATTACTACAAAAAATGTGGATATAATGCGAATGTGAAAATAGAGAGTAACTGGTGCTGGTTGCGTTCCCAAATGCATGTTAAACTTATGGCACATGCAGAGATGGAGTTCACTGCATTCATTCCCTGTGAAACGAGGCATGGAAAAAGCCAGATCATGAGCTGATCGAGCGAGCAAAGTGTGCTCTTCAGTTTGAAACACGCAGCACAACAGACTACAGACTTACTTTCTTATCGTCTTTTGCGATTTGATAAGGGCATTGAGCCATATTGTGCTTTTGATTTTAGTATGTTTGAGAGATGCTTTACCAAAGCAATTGCGCAAAACACAAAGACAATTTATGTTATTATGAGGCGTAAAAATATTTTCGGTTCTTTTGGTTCAAACTGTGGAGGGACAGATTAGACTGTGGTCAGTCACTAGAGTAAAGGTAATTAATGGTAACACTATGAATTTTACTCCTCCCAAAAATGCCAAATAATAAACAGGTGACAGCGTGTTTTAGGCTATATGACACGTTATAGTGAGATATGACAGCGCTTCTGCAACACGCATCACTGCAGATGAGTAGCTGAGGATCTCTTCAGCATGCTGATGCACAAAATACAAACTAAAAATAAATTAAAGTAAGTCGCAGATGCTCAACACACAGTCATCTTCATTAAAAGTAGTGAGAATAAATGATTTTACCAGTGCTGATGCTACTCTCTCTCCTATTGATCTTAAAATTAGCTGATGATACAAAAAATGCTGCTCATAGCGGTAGCTTTCGATGACGTGAACACCGTTAAATCTGATATAGCGCGGGAATTGAAGATCGGATTTATGTCCGTTTTGTGAAGACACATTTATGTGGCCAAGTGTAAATGGAATTGTTTTGACAATGAAATGACCAGGTGTAAAACAGCCCCAAAGATGATGTGAAAAAGTTCTTTCTAGACTAGCATTTCCTAAAATGATGCAATGCTCTTTTTATTACCATCTCAACACAGTCTTGATCCTCCAATGATGATTGTTCCTTCTCAGGGCTCACCTGAAAGCAAGGCAAAGAAAGAAAAAATAAACATCTATTAGAGACAAAGGATTCAGAGATTCTCCAAATGAAGCAGCACAGATACTTGACTCCATTAACACTGACTGATCACTGTCATAAAACATAAAATTAAAACATTACATTATCAATGATATACTTGAGCAAAAGAAGGCTGATGACGCCAAACTAATTCAGGTATGATGGGACATTTCAAACCACTCAGTATTAATACTGATCAAATTAATGAGATGAATAGTGACTTAAGATTTAAAACACTGTGACATAAGTTGTAATCAAGTATAAAGTTAAAACCCTATAAATATATGGTCATAACCAATCAGGGATGCATGAAAATAAATGCTCATTGATGTTGTCGTTGTCAATCCGATAAGAAAATTAGGCCGCTATATTAACACTAATAAATAATGGATTTCTTCCTTCAGCTTCAGATGTGCGCTGTTCACCGTGATGGTTTTGAAATGTTTGAATCACAAATCTGTGAAATCAGCGCATTGTTACAGGGAGAGTTCGCTTGTGGAATTGTAAGTTGTAATATTTTTTATTTTTGTTATATATCTGATTTATCTCATATAGGATGCATTTGGCTGAGTTAATGAGTGCTACAGTAAACACTTCACTGTAGGCCACACCGGTGGTCAGCAAAACATTAATTATGATTGGGACTGTCATATATACATAACACTATAATGAGCAAACTATTGCATTAAAAACGTCGTGAATTCTTTGGGTTTAGTTGCTGTGTTTCAGCGTGTTGTCCTGGGAGGAGCGCATCCACAACAGGAGTTTCACTATGTAATAGTTGATTACTATTAATAATAGCTCAAGTTAATCTGTGCATGATTTTGTGCAAGTATAAGTTGTAATATTGTGTTTATTTTGTATAAATATCTAATTTATCATATATAGGTTGTGTTCCGTTGAGCTAAAACCATCTAACAAAGCCTCAGGTTTAGGGGTGTTCCTTCAGCTCTTTAGGCCATTTCATTTTAAGTTTAATGTTGTCTAATAACATTTTAATTTCATTTGATTTATTATTATTATTATTATTATTAAGGCAATAGATGTTTTGGTAAAACTTCACAATACATATGTTATTGCATTAACTAACATGAACTAACAGAGAAAAACTTTTGTTAATGTGAGTTAATAAAATATGTGAGTTCATGTTAGTTCACAGTGCATTAAATTAACAGATACAACACTGGATCCTAAAATGTCTTGGAAAATGTTGAGATTAACGTTAAGTAAGATAAACATTAAGTAAATCATGTAGAAGTATTGTTCATTCATTGTTAGTTCATGTTAACTAATACTAACAAGATGAAACCTTTTTATAAAGTATTGCCATTTTTTTATAAAGAAAGTTGGAAATATGAATGTAAAATTTATTTTAGAAGCTAAGAAACCTTACACTGGTTCAAACTAGGCCACTACTGTATATGTTTGATTTATGTTGAAGTGTTTGGGACATTGGCTTTAAAGTCGGCATGAAATGGAAGTTGAGATTGTCATTTTTTCCTTGTTGTGATGTATATCCGAGTGAAACTGCTTCTGAAATTAGAAAAAAATGTAGGGCGGGGCTTGATTTCGTCCTTCGGGAATTGATTGGATCGTTGGAGGTTGGGCGTTGCAAACAAAATGGAGGCAGATTTGAATGCCAGTTTACATTCAGTTGTGGAGGATTTCTCTCCACCGGACTCCCCCACCGTTACCCTCACATGAAGGATTTTTTTATTGAGGAGCCCAGCGACGAGAACAAGGACAAGCAGCTAAATTTTCAGGCAGGAATCAGACCATATTTATATGAGCCTCCCGCGAAACGAGACAAACACCGATAGCCGCACCCTCATGGGCTCTGGCCGCACCCTTTCGCCATGGCACATGACCAAAAGAGAAGAGAGGTCGTTTTCGAGGGGGGAGGGAAGGGTAATGTATTTGATTAAAGATTATAAGGGTACATGAATTTTGAAAAAATAATGAAGTGCACAGATAAATCATTTATAATAAACACTACAATATTACATATAAAAAGAAGATTTGTCAAATTTGATTTCATGCCGACTTTAAATGATGTGCGTTTCGTTTTTGTAATCAGGCTTTCAAAGTATATCAAATTTTGGATTTAGATTCATCGGCTAATATATCAGATATCGGCTTTCGAATATAAAGAATGATCAGTTATCGGCCCAAATGTTCATATCGCTGTATCCCTAATTTAATTTCCAAAAAAACAATACCTTCTGTACATCTCTGGCCTCTGACTGGGACGGGGACGGACTCTTCATTTCGAGAGTGGAGGGTTCAACCTCACTGAGAGTCTACAAAACATAACATTAGACATGAAACAGTGGTGTAAATGTGTGAACACTAGATCTCACAGATGTCTCTGCTTCGTTTGCTCGTTCTCTTCCAGCACAACTCTCACTTACCTTGTCTAGTCCCACAGTCAGAGCAGCACAATCACTGTCTGATGACCACTGGCTCTTATGGCTCATCTGAGAATATGAAATTAAGCGTTACATACAGAAACACTTCACCTAAGAGTTTAAAAAAAGCATTATAAATGGAATATATAAAGGATAATGTACAGTCAGTCAGTAATTAATACAAAATAAACTGACAGGATAATAAGGGTCCTGATACACAGCTACCTATCAATAAATATTTGCACATGAAATACTGATTTGAGATAATATACAAGATTACAAAATAGTTAAAGTTTTCAAATCAATATTTAAATGCTACCACAAGGTAATGTTCACGGCTTTTATGCATCACATTACATGTGTTTTCATTACAGTGTGTCAGGTTGTGTGTAGCTTTACACCAGTTTTATGAGGACACCGTTTTATGAGGACATCATAAGAACAGGTTCCTGATGTTTGACTTGACAGAAGAATCTCAGTGTGTTGTGTAAGTTTGACAGAATCCTGGTCTATGAGGACACAGTTTTATGAGGACATCATAAGAAAATGATCCTGATGTTTGACTTTGACTGAGTGTGTTGTGTAAGTTTGACAGAATACTGGTCTATGAGGACACTAGATTTACTGGGACACTGGTAACTAGATACATTTGGACGGCACTGAGTTCAAGTGTGTGTATGTATGAGAGTGATACGAGACATTGCGCCTGTGCTAGATGTACAGTAAGTGATCGTGACTCACTTCTTACACACACAATCATAATTCAGTGACTGATAACTGTGGCAAATAATCTGTTTCTGAGGAAACAGAGTTATTACATTAACTTATTGGATACCTTTAGAGTTGCTGTATCTTGTTCAGGTTTCATCTGATTCTTCAGAGTTATCATCTGAAAAAAAAAGTAGTAAAAATATATAAAAAAGACAAATAAATAATAATTTTAGTATCACTTATTGAAAGCCAAACAGAGGTTGCTATTTTTTACCAACTTCTTCAATGATTATATTTAATCTGACAAGCACAAATAGTTTTCGCTATTGGTATTAGCCACAATGAGCTGTGAATTATGGGTTATCAGTATCGATCCTAATATTCCATATGTGTGTCCCGGTAAATCTAGTGTCCTCATAGACCAGGATTCTGTCAAACTTACACAACACACTGAGATTCTCCAGTCAAGTCAAACATCAGAACATTGCTCTTATGATGTCCTCATAAAACGGTGTCCTCATAAAACAGGTGTAAGACACACACACACTTGACACACTGTAATGAACATGCATGTAATGTGATGCATTAAAGTCATGAACATTAACTTGTAGGGCTGCACAATGTATTGCTTTATCATTCATACCCATCTGTGGTAGTGACATTGCAGTACAGGCCTCTGTGAAGTCAGGCTATGTAAAGACTCTGCCGTGTTATTTTACAGTTGATTACTCAAGTTCTGTACCTAAATGCTGTTAGACTTACCTGGAATATATGAGGCATTGTTTATTTCACATCTTTGTTCATTTTTTTTATCTCTGCTTGCAATTTATTATTTTCTATGCAGATGCAAACCCCTACAAAATCACACCAATCATTCTAGAATGATTAATTATTTCCAAATAGAGCTATTCAAGACATCTGGTGAAATTGCTTTTCATATTGAAAAACTTTTGTTAATGTGAGTTAATAAAATATGTGAGTTCATGTTCGTTCACAGTGCATTAAATTAACAGATACAACACTGGATCCTAAAATGTCTTGGAAAATGTTGAGATTAACGTTAAGATAAACGTTAAGTAAATCCTGTAGAAGTATTGTTCATTCATTGTTAGTACATGTTAACTAATACTAACAAGATGAAACCTTTTTGTAAAGTGTTGTCATTTTTTTATAAAGAAAGTTGGAAATATGAATGTAAAATTCATTTTAAAAGTTAAGGAATCTTACATTAGGCCACTGTACTATTATGTTTGATTTATGTTGAAGTGTTTGGGACATTGGCTTTAAATGATGTGCGTTTCGTTTTTGTAATCAGGCTTTCAAAGTATATCAAATTTTGGATTTAGATTCATCGGCTAATATATCAGATATCGGCTTTCGAATATAAAGAATGATCAGTTATCGGCCCAAATGTTCATATCGCTGTATCCCTAATTTAATTTCCAAAAAAACAATACCTTCTGTACATCTCTGGCTTCTGACTGGGACGGGGACGGACTCTTCATTTCGAGAGTGGAGGGTTCAACCTCACTGAGAGTCTACAAAACATAACATTAGACATGAAACAGTGGTGTAAATGTGTGAACACTAGATCTCACAGATGTCTCTGCTTCGTTTGCTCGTTCTCTTCCAGCACAACTCTCACTTACCTCGTCTAGACCCACAGTCAGAGCAGCACAATCACTGTCTGATGACCACTGGCTCTTATGGCTCATCTGAGAATATGAAATTAAGCGTTACATACAGAAACACTTCACCTAAGAGTTTAAAAAAAGCATTATAAATGGAATATATAAAGGATAATGTACAGTCAGTCAGTAATTAATACAAAATAAACTGACAGGATAATAAGGGTCCTGATACACAGCTACCTATCAATAAATATTTGCACATGAAATACTGATTTGAGATAATATACAAGATTACAAAGTTAAAGTTTTCAAATCAATATTTCAATATTTAAATGCTACCACAAGGTAATGTTCACGGCTTTTATGCATCACATTACATGTGTTTTCATTACAGTGTGTCAGGTTGTGTGTAGCTTTACACCAGTTTTATGAGGACACCCTTTTATGAGGACATCATAAGAGCATGTTCCTGATGTTTGACTTGACAGAAGAATCTCAGTGTGTTGTGTAAGTTTGACAGAATCCTGGTCTATGAGGACACAGTTTTATGAGGACATCATAAGAGCATGTTCCTGATGTTTGACTTTGACTGAGTGTGTTGTGTAAGTTTGACAGAATACTGGTCTATGAGGACACTAGATTTACTGGGACACTGGTAACTAGATACATTTGGACGGCACTGAGTTCAAGTGTGTGTATGTATGAGAGTGATACGAGACATTGTGCCTGTGCTAGATGTACAGTAAGTGATCGTGACTCACTTCTTACACACACAATCATAATTCAGTGACTGATAACTGTGGCAAATAATCTGTTTCTGAGGAGCACTGGTCGCATGGCACTGCTTATGCATGGAAACCCTGAACTCACCTTTATAATGATTGCTGAATCTGCCCTGGAGCTCATCTGTGTCTGTAAACGGCATGCCCTCTTCCAGATCTTGATCTTCTCCTTCACTGACTCACTTCAGCCATCATCCCATGTGTCTGCGCGCATAGAAAAAGACTCTCACGACCATTGCATTTCATTTGACCTATTATTCAAAAAGCTTGTTTTAAATAAATTGATCAATTATGGTAAACAGCATTCAAGTTATTTTAATACTTTATTATATGATATTTAAGGAATATGTTAATTGATAATAACTATTCATTCATAGATTTCATTCACAATTAATATTATAGGCAATAATAGTGACAGTATTAATAAGACTGAATCAAACAGAGTTCTAATAATATTCAGAGTAGCCTATATTTTATTATAGTCAGGAGTAATAAGAGCACATATTTGTGTCTTAATGTGTTTAAAGCAAGCATAACTGTAGTAATATTAACAGTAGCATATCAGGATACTGTACTGGGTGAAATAGCCTCCCCTTCACATACTGAAACGTTAGTCATGCCAACGCGTTATTATGATGGCTAGACTATTTTATGAGATCAGAAAAGGTAGCAGTTACAAATATAGTGCAATCGAAAACGAGTTTAAAATGACAAGCATCGCTGATTCCCTCATGTCAGTCTGTAAACAGAATCACTAACTTATAGGTCCGCTAGCACGGTTAGCATCACGCGCTAGCTGCTTTCTAACTGTAAAACGAGCAGCGAAGAGCATACAGAACATGCACAAACAAGCCAACCGGACCCACGTGCTATTAGAGAAGCAATTAAACAACATTATAACTTACCTTTTGGATAACAGTTGCCTTCATCAGGTCCACAGATGTCTTCTCAGGTGCAGAGTTTGTCCAGTCCAAACAGGAAATGACGTGACGACGAATGACTACACCTCTGATTACGTTGTACTTATCATAATATAAACGGGATTTTATTTATTTATTTATCATATATTTAATGCACAATTAATAAATTACAGGCAAAAATACTTAAATAATTAGTATTTTGCATTAGTTGCTACACATTTTAAAGCTGATTGAAGCTCCGCCCACTGGCGCCATCTTGTTTTCGCGATCTCCCGCCTACCGGTACCGATCTGACCAATCACTAAAGCTGATTGAAGCTCCGCCCATTGGCGCCATCTTGTTTTCGCGATTTCCCGCCTAGCGGTATCGATCTGACCAATCACAGGCCCCAAATAATACACTTGTGTGAAAGATGCAAATTTTTGATGACACGGGTGTAATACCAGGACCTGGCTACAGGGGCGCACTCTCGAAATCAGGGATACACTGTGTATGGTAAAATTTCAGGGTTTTGTGGTATGTAAGGACATGGCGCCAAACTTTGAGAGGGAGCGTCTGGAACGTAGTAAATGACATCTACGCTGTCGGATTTATGAGGACATGGCCTCTGTCCTCATAAACCCAAATGTCCCCATAGTGCTGGTGCGTATTCAGGTCAAAAGTCCTCGTAAACCACAAAAACAAACACACACACACACACACACACACACAAACAAATAAAAAGAAAAAACAATCAAACACAACCATTCACATGCAAACAATACACTTTTCACTCATACACATACACACATCCACTCACAAATATTAATAAATCACACTCACACACACACACACACACACACACACACACACACACACACACACACACACACACACACACACACACACACACACACACACACACAAACAAATAAAAAGAAAAAACAGTCAAACACAACCATTCACATGCAAACAATACACTTTTCACTCATACACATGCACATACACACATACACTCACAAATATTAATAAATCACACTCACTCACACACACACATGGATTAATAATGTAATAGTCAATCCACCTGATAAACAGGTGCAAGGTTTGTGTGATTCAATTATTATTGTTGTTTTCTTGTTGTTATTCTCTTATTAAAAAGGAAAGATCTAACTTAAGGATGTGTTCATGTTCCATAAAGGGGATCCCTGTTTGAAGAATGCCATGTGGAGGCATAGAAACCATTAGCCTATACTTGAATTGTTTAATACTTTTTAATGGTCTTCTGCAATGTTTGAGGCATATTAAGGTACAGCTGTTTCAATACTTTTCATGCTTTTATGTTGACCTAATTTCAGTTACATTTACATTTTAGGCTATTTATTTTTAGATTTTTATTGTATTAACAACTCGGCTGTATGTAAGATTCCTTTTGAGTAGAAATGCATATTGTAAATTTTTGTTGTTGCAAATAAAACTCCCTGTAATTTTAACTCATCTTAATATATAAATTCAGTTTAAACAAAAAATATTTGTAACACTTGTCAGTGACTTGCTTGACCCAAGCTACGACTTGCTTGACATAAAGCAGTGACTTGACTTGACTTGCTTTTCACAAAAATTGACTTGGACTTGCTTGAGACTTGAAGGTTAAGACTTGAGACTTAGTGATACTGTATATGGAGGAATTTTCATGGGAAAAAGTAGACAATATACATGGACTCATGCGCACTAAGGTTTTGTCTTTGGCAAGGCAAGATATATTATATTGCTTTAGACACCAGATTAATGTTTATAGAAGTTGTATTACTCTTTGTAATGCTCTTTTGAATGACAAAGAACTTTTTTTAAGGATTTTAGAGATACAAAGTCAACTTTTAGCTCATTACAACAGCAGTGGGACTTTGGAAAAGCCAAATTAAACAATTTAGCCAACAGTATACCAGAAGTGTCACTAAAAATATAGATAGGTCAATGAAAGATTTAGAGATGGAAATTGTTAAAGTGGAAGAACAGTTAGAATTTACTAGAGATTGAACTCTAATGAGGTGTCTTTCAGAGAAAGAAATCCAGATTGTCTGAATTACTAGTGATGAAAGAACAGGGGGCTTTGGTTTGATAACACTTTCAAAGCGTTGATAAAATGGATGTCCAATATAAATGATTTTTTTGACGTTGTTAAGAAAAATGAAAAAACAGATTCAGGGAAGATGTTATCTGATGTCAATGAAATTCGTAAAAGAAATGTTGTTTTTTTATAAAGAGTTATATAAAAGTGAGCTTAAAACAGAGCAAAACATAAAAATAGTACCTGAAGTTTCTATGGAGTCTTATCCGAGATCTTTGTGGTGTGATGCATCTAGAAGAGCTGCAAAAGCTCCAGGTATTGATAGTCCAGGTATAGATAGTCTTATGTTTTTTTTTTTTTTTTTTTTTTTTTTTTTTAAGGCTTTCTTGTCTGTGGTGGAGGAGGACTTGCTTGAGGTTTTAAATTATTTGCCTTTGAACTGTCACAGAGCTGTTCTCACCCTTCTATCAAAAAAAAATAGGGGGATTGGAGCAGGTGATTCACTCAATAGAGACCTGAGAGGTCTATTTCTGATAACATATCATATGTAGCATCTGGACCAATCAGACACACAGTTATTCATTATAGTTAATGAATAATTCAGCAAACCCCCTCTTCCGACAAACAAACTATGTGAGAGTTCTGTGAACTACCTCCATAAAGCAACTCACATCCCAAAATGGCCGAACAGGCCTCTGGTTACCACAGCAGAAAAGCCATTTACGACCAAAAGGAATGTGGATAAAGTTAACTCTCACTAAAAAAGGACTCTTTCCTACTCATTCATAGAAAAACCTTCTATGAATAAACATGCATATCTCCTGGACATTGTGTGTATGATTATTACTGTCATGTATAGTGTATTTTATATTGTTTTTGCTAGAACCACTAGTTAAAGTAACCTTACCTGAACCATTTTTGGTATTTTATAAATTTCTATTTTAATTATCTGAATGATAATTTATGTTATATGTTGATACCTATGCAACATATTAATATTACAAGAATCTTTAATAGTTTCTCCATCAACACCCAATCCAGTCTAAGTCATCCAGTCAACCCAATCTTTGCTCTAAGACAAAGTTACCATTGTCTCACTGACCCCTGGAGGTGTGACCTCTACAGAAGTTAAAGGCCACTGTTGGAGTGATGTCCCTTCTCCTCTTCTTCATTCTTCTGATTGCTGTTCATGTGAAAAGTCTGGAGACACCCAGTCTAACCACTGGCCCTTTCCTCTGGAGTAGGAAGTAACTATTGTAACTGTCGACAATGATTGAGTCAGGCTAACGTCGCAAGTTCATTATCATTTCTTCATTTAATGCAGAAGAAATTGATTGCAATTTCAAAACCATGGACTTACTGAACAATTAAGACTTTCTCCTGAGACTGCATCTGGGCGCTCGTTCAACGGCTAAGGCATTACAAGTATCGTACACTGAACTAAACAGAGGTTTAGTATAAACTGCGGAAAGGTTCTGTTCAGATGGTTAAATGACTTTTCCATAGCTTCATTAGTTTCTGTTTTGGATTAATTCACTTTCACTTTCCATTTTACCCATGTATGCGTGATTGTGTATATGTGTTTGTTTAGATTAGTTATGTGTTCGTTATTTAGTTACATAAAACTTTTATGTACATTAATGCAAGCTGATTCTGGTCCCTGTTTGTCACTTTAACAATGCGTTCACAGCTACATGCTATGAAAGTGTTATTTTTCTTTGGCCAAAAAAATGAACAGATTAATTGATTGTATTTTTATTTTTTATTGATTGTAATATTAATTCAGCTACAATAAGTCGATTATATTAACTGATCTAAATATTAATAATTAATTATAACAAGTTCATATATTACAAGTACATTTATTATAACATTCCCCTTTTGAGCTAATTTTCTACACATTTATCTGTGATATTTTTGACCTTACTAAAATGAAATAGTTTGATGTTGGCCTAATCTTTTTAGATAGGGTAGAGCAATATCTTTTAACACTTAAAAACTTTTGGCTACACAAAAGATTTTGTGGAAAATACACAAGATAGGTATTAGATAATGCTTCTCTGTGGTATGTTCTTGCTCAAAGTCTTAAAACACTATAAATCAAAGCCTCAGTAGGAACTCTAAATTCAATCTGTTTATCATAAAGTGATCGTGTCTCTTCAATAAATTTTGACTAAACCGCTCAAATCATATAGATTAGTTTTACGATCTCTTTATGAACTTTTATGAAAGTTCATAAAGCGTCAAAGTGGTAGTTGTGTAGTTGTCAAAGGAGGGACAGAAATCTCTCAGATTTCATCAAAAAGATCTTCATTTTTTGTTCGGATGAAAGTCTGACAGGTTTGGAACAACATGAAGGGGAAAAATATTTTGACAGAATTTGAATTTTTGGTTGAACTAACCCTTTAATTGACTTGCCTGGTTAAACATAGGTGAAAGGTAACAAAAAAGAGACATGAATATTTTTTATTCTGTATACTTTATTCTTACAGATTATACTGTATTAAGCAATTAGTTGTTCAAAACTATCTATCCACTTTCATTAATGATTAGGCAACTTTCTTGACTTAACTAAAGAAAGAAAATCATAAAATATTATCTAATTGTCTAATAGTTATTGTTTACACATTTGTGACTTGTAATTAATATCTGATCACGTGATTTCTTTCTTTGCTTTAATGTTCTCTTTTGAATGAAAGAACTTTAGAGATAATGGACAGGGAAACCCTTTTGTCCCACCTCAACTCTGTCGACTTTTAATATTCAATTTTTTTTTAATTCACTGTATTGTGGAGGATTTTCTGCAGGATGGTGATGCATGTAAGGGTTGCTGACCACAGATATCTGCAAGAAAAATTATACATGATCAGCTTCCTAGCGTAAAGGAAGGTAAAGGAACAAATACTTATTTATTGATATTATGAAACAATTAATGCACCCATTACTTAATGATTTACACAATTCCAGTTCATATTTAGTGACACTAAATTCAAATAACACATTGTTTTGGGGAATTTCTTTGGGAGTAGGGTTAAAAGCTTCTCTTACCCCTGAGTTGTTAAGATCTTGATTGGGCCCAAAATCATAGAGCTGTGGAATTATAACTTGTGGAACAGACGTCACCTTTGGAAAAATACACATGTAGAGTTTTATGAATGAATAAAACTGTGAAATGCCACACATGCAATGACACTGACAGGCAGTTTTAGTAATACAGGTATCAATATAATTCGAATGGAGTAGAAAAAAGCAAAAGACAGAAATCCTGAAATGAAATCAGGACTGAAATGTCCTAATGTGAAACCTTACACCTTCATCTAGATTTTTTAAATATAATTTCACAACTGAAGAAGAAAAACAAAACAAAACAAAAAAACATGACATTTCCCAGTAGATTCTAATGTGGTTGTTTTTGAAGCAATTAAAAGGGATAGTTTACCCATAAAATTAATTCTTCGTTTTTTTGGGTGAACTATCCCTGTAAACTTTTGCAATTAGTAGAGACGTTTCTGCTGAACACTGTTGAGAGACGCACACACCAGGTAATTATACACACTTAATTTATCTCTGAATATCAATGGCTCAAACTTCCATTACTAAAATCATGATTTGGAATAAGGGATGTATAAGAAAGTAGTAACAAGAAATTGTGCTTTAAGGTCAAAAACCTGACAAATGTCTTGAAAGAAAATATTTGAACAATGTTTCTAAGTAGGGAAAAATTGACTCCATTGAACTATTATGTTGGCTTAAAGCACATAGTGATATACAAGTTAAACTTCTGAGACTACAAATGTGACGACTCTGAGGGGCATTGTAGTTTTAAAGCTCAAGGAGCAGACCGTAAAAGTGAACTGCAAAGATTTCTTTTTTTTATATAGTTTTATTTGTAAGTTATGATACATGAAACAAAACAAATATACATGACATTACATTTGTCATTTTTCTTTTACAAAATCAGACTATATACCAACCCCCCCCCCCCAAAAAAAATAAATAAATAAATAAATAAAAAAAAATAAATAAATAAATAAAATTAAAAAAAAAAATTAAAAATTAAAAAAAAAATTAAAAAATTTAAAAAACAAAATTACATTTAAAAAACACAACAGCAATTCAGACCCCACTTAATTGGCTGTACTTATCATTAGCATAAAATCTAAAACATAAAACATACGGAATGTTAATGCAATTAATTTGCAGTAAGAGAAGGTAAAAGCTCCAGAAAAGGTCCCCAAATTTTTTCAAAAGTTTTTGGTGATTTCCTTACATTGAAAAGGATTTTCTCAGGGGTGCAATATGAGATGAGTTCATTGATCCATTGTTTTCTTGATGGAGAATGAGCCGACTTCCAGTTCACTAATATACATTTTTTCCCCGCAGTTCCTGCCAACAGTGTGAAATACTTTTTATGATGAGAAGGACCTAATAAATCAGTATCCCCTAATATCCAAATTCTAGGATCGTTACTAATTGGAATATCTATAACCTTTGAAGATACATCAATTATATATTCCCAAAAATCATTCAAAACAGGGCAATTCCAAAGCATATGGAGTAAATCTCCTTCAGATGCTTTACACCTTTGACATTTTGCAGATATATCAGTATTTAACATGTGAAGTTTCTGAGGAGTATAATATGTTCGATGCAGGATATTAAATTGGATTTGTCTATGTTTGGTAGATATTAACATAGTTTGCATTCTTTCCATAATACATTCCCACTCCATCAGATCATATTTACAGTCAAGGTCTCTTTCCCATCTCTGCTTCAAGATTACGTTGTCAAATGGCTTAAAATTATTTGTTAATGTACTATATCCTACAGAAGCAATACCCTTTGGGGAGGACACAATCGTGTTAAACATAACATTTTCAAACGGCGATAGCATTGGACTTTTAGGAAATGTCTGGGGGGTGATCTCTTTGACCCAATGCCTGACTTGTAAATATTTGAAGAAATTATGTTTTGGGATTTTATATTTCTGGGATAGAAATTCAAAGCTCATTAAAGAGTTATTGGCATACAAGTCATCCAGTGTCTTTATACCTTTACTCGCCCATGCTTTTAGAATACTATCAGCAATACCAAGAGGTATAATAGGGTTTTCACAAAGGGGTAGATGCCTTAGCGGAACAGCACTAAGACCGCCTATATTATGCGATTCCATCCATGCGAAAAATGTATGAAGTATTAATGGGTTTTTAGTGAATGTAGACAAGCATCTTTTTGACCCCAAGAAGGGAACAACCTTTAGTGGGATGGAACCCATCTCCCACTGTTCTATTACTGTCCAGCTAGTATCAGCCTTATCAGGATGCAGCCAGATCCATATAGGCCGAAATTGCGAAGTTAAGTAGTAGTGTCTAAAATTTGGAAGTTGTAGTCCGCCTTTTTTATATGGTGCTTGAAGTTTAAGAAGTTTTACTCTGGGATTTTTGCCTTTCCATAGAAAGTCAGAAAGTGCTTTATTTAGTTCCGTAAAATACGACTTGGGGATGTTCAAGGGGAGACACTGAAATTTATACATATATTTAGGTAAGATTGTCATTTTTATAACATTGACTCTGCCAATTAATGATAAGGGTAATTCTTTCCATTTTAGCATATCATCTTTCACTCTGTCCAGAAGTATGGAGTAATTTTTTTTGAACATGTCATCATGTTTTAAGTCAATCTGAATACCTAAATATTTAAACCCATTAGTACACAGCTTTAGTGGTGTAACTATATATTTGAACTCATCTGGTATATTAATAGGAAATGCTTCACTCTTTTCATAATTCAATTTATAGCCAGATATATCACTGTATTCCTCAAATACACGTAGCAAGGGGGGGATAGAGAATTGTGGATTAGTCAGATATACCAACAAGTCATCAGCATAAAGGGATAATTTGTGTTCATTAGTACCAATTTTAATTCCCTTAATTACATTATGGGACCTTATTGCAATAGCGAGGGGTTCGACAGCCAGGGCAAATAATAAGGGAGATATAGGGCAGCCTTGCCTACAACCTCTAGATAATGTAAATGTATGTGACGTAATACCATTTGTGTATATTTGTGCTTTAGGAGAATTAAAAATAGTTTTTAAATATCCAATGAACTTCGACCCAAAGCCCATGGTTTCTATAGTTGCAAAAAGAAAAGTGGGCTCAATTCTGTCAAAAGCCTTTTCGGCATCCATAGACAGAATAAACATGGATAATTTCTGATTTTGAGCAATATCAATTATATGTAATAACCTTCTAATATTATCGGAGCCTTGTCTATTCTTAACAAATCCTGTCTGATCTGGATGTATTATTTTTGTTATAACAATTTCTAATCTTAGGGCAAGCAATTTGGTCAAAACTTTATAATCAGCACTGCAAAGATTTCTTATCCTGTTGCGCCCCCTATAGGCCATGACCAGCGACTAGTCGACATCAAGCTTCATGGCAGAGCATTAAAGTCAAGTCATTATGGTCAACAAAACGACGTCCGGCAATAATTTAATCGCTTCACAACTTATTGAGAAAAATGACACTGACTGTGTATGAGTTTAAAGACATAAAGGTTTATTTCAAGCATTTATATTTTTGCTCCAAGCAAAATTATACTTTTTATTGCAATATAGTGTAATTTAGTAATAGGGGATTTTATGTTTGTATTTAATGTAAATTCAAATCAATTTCTGCTCATATTCCCAGATATAACTATACAGTGTGTTCATGCATAATATTTCCTACATAATTACGTACATAAATAAATCTATTTTGTGTTAGTTCAGTTACTTGTCAGCAGTGTGCAGCAGACACATCCATCTTAATTTCAATAGCTCACTTATCCTTACCCCCAAAAAAGACCATAAACATTACAGCTAATGTCCGAAGCAACAATTAATGCACATACATGCATCTTAAAAACTGTTAATGTGTGACTGATACGCTGCAAATCGGGTTATTTTAGGTCAATGTTTTTGTCTGTAAGTCAATGATGCAGTAAAATATGCAGTATTGATTCATGGGGGCATAAAATCCATCAAACGGTAGAAATGACACATATAGTAAGTGCTGCTTGTTTCAGAGTCATGCTTCTGTTTGTTTGTGGCGCTCGGTGACTGTAATCTTAAATAATGTAATATTTCTGTACTACTTTAGAATGAGCAGAAATCTAATGACCCATTGGCCAAATAACTGATAAAAATGATCTGTTGTGTCGTAGCAATGTCCTTGAGGGCAGTGCTGTCATGTAGCGCAGCTGTGCACAAAGCGATCCAAGTTCGAGTCTCGACTCGAGGTTCAGGCTCTTGTTGCAAATTGTGACATGTTGCAAAACATTCCCATCTCTTGTGTTTTTATTAATGATGTTATCAGCGATAAGTTGACGTCGCTTAAAACAAATCTGAGGTTGTTCAACCCCTAATTTACTTAATTTACATTCACATAGCTCACGAATTTTACATATTAAAAGTTTGTAGATTTGAACATTTAAAAGAACACTAAATATTTTTAGTGTTTGTTGGTTCTTTTAAAGCGTGAACCCAAGTGTGAACACCTTTAAAAGTAACTATTTCCATTCTATATGCATATCTGAGGAGTTCAGCTGACAAACACATTTAAAAACTCTTGACTTGACGCATCGCTCACCTGTGGAGAACAGCAGCAGGCGACTTTACAGGCGAACGCTGACAGAGACAAGGAGATGAGGCACTGAAGGCCGGCGAATATCAACAATACACTACCGATTCCCAAGAAGAGAGTCTGAGAGAGAATTCAACATTAGCACAAATAATAATGACAAAATAATTGATGATTAACACTCACATCAGTACACAGGCTGTTCAGAAGTTCAGAATCTATCATCCTTGAGGTTCATATAGTAATACAACATATTTATAGGTCAAACTGGACTGAGTTTATAATGAATGTATAATGCCTTCTTTAATTGTAAATGATCAGTAATAGCAAGAGATCTATAAACTACTTCTGAAATGTTGGGGAAAAGACTGGACAGATTATAGCTTGACTTTTGACAAGTTCTGACCACACAGTGATCTTATTGTGATTACTAAATAAATGTCAAGATTAAAGTTGGCGACATACCTTATACTTTACATCAACAGGAATACAATAACCACCCCAGGGCGGGCAGCGACTGTACATCATCGGCCCTATACCCAAATCTACTGCAAGTATGATGAAGGAAGTGGCTGCAAATAGAGCACTGAAAACGTTCATTACAAGCGAACCTTTCACCTGCAGGTAGGGGGAAAAAAAACATAAAATGGATTAATGAATTAACCCAAGAACTTTATGCCGAGTTTACACTGAACGATTTTAAGCCCCGTTTTTTGCCCCTCCCTGACAGGTTTTGGGAGATCGCCGACAAATGCCTGAAATCATAGTCAAATCGTTCATGTGAGAGACAATCACGCAGTGTGAATTATCAAAGACGCAATCTGAGAGAATCGCAGACGAGTCGCCGACGCATGTGAGATATTTGGCATGCCGATTCAAAATCAAAAATGTTCTGACTGAAAACTACATCGGCGATGATCTGCAGCCAATGAGAGAGCAGCGGGAAGTTCGGGAGGAGTTATAAAATATCAGTATTTTAATAGATATATTTACAATTATATCAAACAGAAACAAAGCACACACATTTCTTGACCTGCAGCACATTGCAAAATTATTTATTTACCCCCAACTCTCTTTGCAGAACACACACTCCTTGCTCTCGTCTCCCCAGCCATTTCCTCCTGCATAAACTTTTTATTTTTTCTCCTTTTCGCTGGATCACAAGCTTCTTGCAGGCTTTCATTTTTAATAACAATTTCAGTCTCGCGTGAGAACTCTGGTCTCACGCACACGTGATCTTGCATTATTTCCTTACCACTTCTCGCATGCGTTTGGTTGTGAAACGTAGTTTACGGACCAGAAAGAAGTTGTCAGTGATTCTTTCTTTTGTAAAGTCATGAAGTGTGAAACCTCCTGTCGCCGATCCATCGTTCAGTGTGAACACAGCAGCAACTGAATGTTACCCCGGATAGTCACGCAGTGTGAAAAGAACAGTGACCCGACTACTTTGAAAATGGTGCAGTGTGAACTCGGCATTGGTTTGTTAACATAGATGGAAAGGTATTCTACCACACCCAACAACAATATACAGACATGTTGAAACGAGAGGAAAACATTCAAAGACATCTGGTGCAGAATCTCAGATTATTTGGAAGGGCTTTCTCTTTTTTTTTTTAAGTTTTGTTTTGACATCCAACAAAGAAGATTCATATTCATTTTTAACTTTACCGATCCTCCAGTTACAGCACATGTGTCAAACTCAAGGCCCGCGGGCCTATTCCGGCCCGCCACATTCTTTTATATGGCCCGGCAGCGAGAGCATATGAGTGTCTTAAAATTAGGGATGCAACGAAAATTAGGCTGCCAAAAATTTTCGGCCGAAAATGACATTTTCGGGTTTTGGCCGAAAGATACTAAAAAGCCGCCGCGCCCCTCCGTGTTCGGCGATGGTTTGACTCAGCGTGTTTTATGACTTTGCGTGCGAGTCCGCTTCCGAAGATGCATAACTTCGAAGCGAGTTCCGCTCTGTGTGCGCGCTGTGCTCTCCGCTCCGTGTTCACAGCGCACGCGTGTGTGTGTGTGTTTGTGTTGCGAGCTCTGCTCACGCTCACCGGAAAGGCAAAGTCCGCTAAGAAAAAAACGTGCCGACATGAAATTTCTCTGGACTTGTTTCTTTTTGCAATAGCACTACTGTGCTGTAACATGGTGTGTATAGGCGTGCTGGGCAACACTGGTAAAATTACACGAATCACGATCCTCTCGTTCACTGGTCCTCTCCCTGCTCTGCTCATGCTCTGATAAAAATAGCTTTGTAGGACTATAGCCTACTTTATTTTGAAAATTGGTCAAAAAAATAAATCTGTTTTAAATCTGATTCTGCTGCATAGAACTGATTGAAGAATAATATTGATATTTTATATTATTTTAATATAGGTACCAGTATTAGCCTTTTCACCATTTGTATCACTCCGCTTGTCTGTGTTTGTGCCACTTGCATCATTAAGCCAGTAGGTGGCGACAAGTGACTGTCTTTATGAGTGAACAATTGAACTTTAAACTGTTAAGTGCCAAAAACATTGATTAACTCAGGAAAGAAACAAGTTGCTGAAACCAATCTTTAATGCTAATATAAATTGCTGATTTGCCTCTGGACACAAAAAGATTGCACTGGTTTTTGATTGAAATGTAACATCTATGCAAAATAATCCTTGAAAGATTTCTCATTTAAGGCCATTCCTGTTTGGAATATGTGATTGTGTATTGTCAACAATAAGCAGAAACATTCTGCATTTCCATTTTGTAGTGTGGATCATTCATTGCAACATTTATCCTCATTCTCATTTTTAAGAATCTGTTATCTTGACAAATAATTTATGCTACTGCCCACTGACATGCTTTTAAAGCTATTGTTATCCAAATTTTTTGGCCTTTAAACACCTTAAAATGCACATATGTACGTCCGAGAAATCCAAATTTTATCGGGGGAGCATGTCCCCGAACCCCCCTAACTACCTCACATTTGAATACGCATGACTGTGTGGTAATGTGTGCTGGTGTGGCTACAGTGCCAAGGCTGAATTTTTGAGCCAGTTTGCTCCTGCATATATACAATAACATTATTCTCTGTATCAAATCATTATTACCCAGCCCCTGATGTTTCGGGCTCATCCCCTGATGTTTTTAAAATCTAGAAACACCCCTGCAAATGCATATACAATATTTGTAACTTAAATAAGTAATAATCAAATAAAGAGACAATATATTAACATTTTAAAATTCTTACAGTTACAACCGGCCCTTTGAGGGCAGCCATAATGCTGAAGTGGCCCTCAGTGAAAATGAGTTTGACACCCCTGAGTTACAGTGTTACAATTTCTGTTGCAGCAGCTAGGTCCAACTTTGACACAATTTGGTGTGAATTCTTGATGTGTCCTTTAGTCTTTGTCTATTAAATTAAGTTTGTGCGTTGCGTTCAGGAGAAAAATGTAAATTTGTGGAAAATGAGCGTTGCTCAATGAGACAGTTTGATTCACTTATATTGCCACAATGCTTCGATTAATCAAAATTAGTTTGATAACTTTTTGCCAGCAACATCCCTAGCTGCAATGTGCAAAATTTAGTGCAGATTGGACCAACGGCCTAGAAGTTTGAAATATATATATATATATATTAGAAAATGAAAATGGCAGAAATGTGAAATGTTTATAGATGAAAATAAATTCAGAGATATACATTTGAGGATTCATGGAAAAAAAATATTTTGTTTCTTGCCATTACTCAAGACAAGTTTGGGGTCTCTATGAATTACAGTCACTGATGCCCATACATTTTTTTTTTGGCAGAAAAATAAGGAAGAAGAAATCACTACAGAAAATCAGTACAAACACAACAGGGTTCCAGTGCCTCTGGTTAAACCCTGAAAAACAACAAGTGGTGTGTACATACCAAACACAAGCTGGAGGGTTTGTTCGGTTTGTTTTCTGCAGCAATGCAGAGTGAGCCGGCGATGATGTACTGAGAGCAGAGAGAAAGACAAAAGTCAAGGCTTCATGTGACTTGTGTTACATACACTTACAAGACACAACACTTTTTTGTATAATTGTGTTTCTTACGACGAGAGATCCCCAGTAAGGAATACCACTAAAGACAAAGATGGAATCTGCATAAATTGTAGACACGATTCCCAACAGGAAAGTCCACAGACCAATCATTATCTGGACAGTCTGTGAAGGACAAGAGAGTATTTTATAAAGTAAAACAGTATCAAATTTTGGGGAACAATATTACATAAACAATATTACATTAACAATATAAATTTATAACAGCTGTAGTTAGGTACTCTCATTGCAAATAATGGACAGATTTTTCTCATCCGTAAATCATTCTACTCTGTGACTGATACACCATACATTTTTTGCATTGTCACTTAAAAAAAACAAAGTTATGCTTTGTGTGGACTGATTTACGACTGATACACTATACATTTTTTGCATTGTCACTTAAAAAAAACAAAGTTATGCTTTGTGTGGACTGATTTACTGTGCTCTGAGCTTCTGCCTGCTTAAGGGACTACGACTTTGGGTTGTGTTATTAATAAACTGCGCTTTATTTTCAACTGTTGTTGCTGAGTGCTGTCAACAACAACTAATACCACCAAATCATAACACTCACACTGACATAAACACATAAAAATTATTTGGGATTAAGAACAATTTCTCACCCCGAGGGCTTTTGGTTGGCCTTTCAGAAAAGGCTGAAGTCCTTGAAGAGGTGAAACTCCTGCTAGCTGTTGTTGTCCATAAACAGGCACAGGAACATTTGTCCCAGTTCCAGCTGCTGGTGTTTGTGTTGGTGGTTGAAACTGGATGACAACCGTTGAGGAGGTCATGGGTATGACAGTGTGAGACATTCTTCTTTCTGAATCTGAAATTAACCTGTACAAAATCATAGTAAATCAAGACTAGATATGATTTTAAAATTGATCTTCTATTTTTTATTTATTATAAAGTGGTTTTCATTTTATTAAAATGCTTATGAATGCAGTTGTCAATAGTAGTTATTAATTTTGGTTAAATTATTGTCATCAACTAGAATTAGACCTTGAAACCGTACCATGATGGTAGTTGAACAAACTCAGGGTTACAGGATTAGTTTTGAGTTCACAAAACCAAACCAACCCAACCAGGCTTTGTTGGTACCATGATCATCAACTTTCTCTGTCAACTCAGGCTTTGATCCTGAGTTTATGAGTTTAGGTGTGACATCAGTAGCGAACAGCCAATCACATGCTGAGAAACTGCGATTCACTTCGCTCTTCTCCAGAATATACTGAGATTGAAAAATATTAAGAATTTTAAAAATTTTACAAAACAAGAAGAAAAGAGCTGTTTATGAAAGAGGACAACTAAAAGAAAAAATCTTATATAAAAATCTGCTATATCAGTGCAAGTAAAAGTTATGAAGTTTGTTTATATAGTTGATATAGGAATTGAACATTTAAGCCCACATTAGAAGTAGAAACAGGGGGAGTGACTTTATTACATCACTTTGCGCACAGATGATTGGTCCAATTGCGTTTTGAGATCTCTTACCTGGAACAAAACCTGCCCTAGATCAGGTTAACTGTGTGGAGTGTAAGTTACTGTGGCGATGAACACTGCTAAAATATGAGCCAAACTACTTTCATGGTGCCTATAAGAGTAACTCCTGATACCGTTTCCCAGAATGAAAGGGGACGCAGGCGGAGATCACATGATTAGGAGGGGTAAATGTGCTTATGTTGTAGTTTACAGCAAGTAATCTGCATGCTGGTTTGGAAACAGCCATGAAAATGTCACTGAATGATTTTGTATATTATTTGCATTGATACATTAATATATTATTTTGTACCAATATACACTAACGTTCAAAAGTTTGGGGTCAGTAATATTCTTTCTTTCTTTTGTTTTAAAGAAATGAATAGGCTATTTCTGAAAAATCATGTGACACTGAAGACTGGAGTTATGGCTGTTGAAAATCCAGCTTTGCATCACAGAAATAAATTATATTTTTAAAGTATATTATATTAAAGAGTAGTAGGCTACTGTACTATTATACTATTGCTGCATAATTATCAAAAATGTTAAAGTCCTTACGTCACCATTTTGCATGTTGTTGTCCACATACACTTCCCATAATAGGCCTATAGGTGGCGCCTGGGCTTCATTTAACCAACTATGATAGTTTGATCAAATGGTAAACAGTGTATCAATATATACTGTAGACTATATAAAAAGTGACTTTAATACTACTTACTATTAATGCGACTCTTGGTGCTGGTTTTGTGCAGTGCTCTGTAGTCAATTAGCATCCATTGTTTAAACAACGCAGATTCAGATCGCTTCATTAATGTAAATTCGATTTATGAATGACTGGAAAATTACCGCTCCACTTCACATTGTCCAATGAAATTTGAACTTGTGCCAGATGACAATTGTTTGGTGTATTATACATGACAAACAGGCTTCAATGAATTATGTAATATTTTAAAATATGTGGATTTTTAATTGAATCGACACACTACCTTTTATTATTGAAAAATAAACGTTAAAAATTTGTATAGTTTATTCCTTCCTGCCATCGAGCCATCACTGAAATTAATTAATTATAATCAAATGCATTTTGTTTTATTGACCACAATATTATCATCATTGATATTGAGAAGGGCACTTTTGATTAGTTTTGAAAAAGGGCAGGGGCTCGAGCAACCAATTATGTCAGGAGTCATATCTGTCATATCCAGGAGAACACGGCATCGGTGATCACAATCAAGAAGCGGAGGGATGGCTAGTCCTGCAAAGGTCCGAAAAGAGGGTGAAGACGCGGTGGAAGGATTTTTCTATAACGTGTCACCCAGACGGCAGAGTAGGGACAGTTCTCCGCTGTGATTCAGAGCGCCAGACAGGAGTAACACAGAGTGGTCGTGTTCTCTATGGAGAATCAAGCCACCTTCACTCAAGCAGAAATGAACGGTAACGCAGTGAGGCTGCGCAAAGTCAGGCGCAGCATAAGTAAGTAGCCTAGTTCTTTTTACAGATCAGCCTCACTGATGGCATGTGTTGTGGTTCAGTGCTGGATCGCCAGTGGGCTCGGTTTTAATTAAACTCTTTCGCTTGTTCCTATAGGCTTCTCTGATCCAGACGGCTTTCTTGTGTTCTCGTGGGACGAGCGCGGAGGTGACCAGTCTGCCGTTATTGCGGTGCGCGCCACCGAGCTGCAGAACCATGACTATAGAGGAGGTGAAAACCCAAGGTCAGAAGCAGAAGATGTGAATCGCAGAGCTGACATTTCCTGAACGCTCCTGTTGGAATGGATAGAAAACTAATGTTGTGTTTTTGGTGTGTTTAGATGGGAGAGATCTGCGGAAAGGTTCAACTTCATGGATCTGTGAGCAAAGTGGTGATGTCAATGGGTTGGACTGTGAGCTTAAGGAGGTGCGGATCTGCGACGGGACGGGCAAAATAAAGGTTACGCTGTGGGACAGGTTCGTCAACTCGGCGTAGGACGGCAACTCATACAATTTCAAGAACCTGTCTACGCGAGAGAGAGACGGGAGCATTTGCCTGTGTACTGGTTTGCCCAGAACCATAGAGCAGATCGCTGACCTGGAGGTGGTGGAGGGAGAAGGCTGCGAGGAAGAGCAATCAACGGCACTTTTCAGCCCCACAATTCAAGGCATTGAGGTGGCTATTCAACGTAAGTGTTCCAGCTGCCAGTTCAAGCAGAGGGAGTTTGTGGAGAAGTCAAAGATGCACAGGTGCGAGGGCTGCAAGCTGAAGCAGGCGTCCCTGTGTTTCTCCGCCTCTTTTGGAGGGAAAGCTCTTGTCTCCACTGACAGCAGCAATGAGAGTGTAGTCCTGACCAGCTCAACACTGTCCACCTATCTGCACGACGCCGGCCTCACCAGTTTGTTCAACGACGCGGAGGCGATCGAGGATCACTTTCTGCAGTCCCCCGCCTTCGACCTGAAAGTGAACCTGGAGGGTTTCCTTCTGTCTATCGAGGCAGCTCGTGCTCTCGGCGCGGGGGACAGTCAAGTCATCTTCATTTATAGTGATTTTAACAATGTAGATTGTTCCAATGCAGCTTTCTGAGCAGTAAAGAATAATATTCTCAGATCAGTGCTAATCGTGTATTTACAGGTTTTAAATAAATGTGTTTTCTTTGTTTCTGCAGTTGCCTGTTGTAGCAATATTGTATTTGACTCACCGGTTCATTACTTATAAAGTTAATTTCCAGTCATGTAATGTTCTGAATGAAATGTGAAGATTGTGTGAGTTTTACAAATATTCGATACACACATCATGTTTATTAGGCCGTTATATGTATTTAAATGTAACTCGAACTAGGTTTTTCGTACGAGCTTCAAAAATGGCGTACTTAAGCTGTAGTGTCTGTCTTTTGGAAGATTAGAGAGATTTTATAAATAAGAAGGAAATGTAGGACATGAATTCATTATTTGGATAGATTGAATATATTGCCTAGCTGAGCACTGGAGCTTCAGGTTGCACCTATTGCCTGAATTGAGTTGATTTTCATGGCCTGAATTACAGCCTATTGTAGTTATTTTTTTTTTTTTTCCTGAAGTATATTAGAGCAGCAGCTTTGAAGGCATAAAATGTAAGTTTTAACTAAATGTTACAAACGGCATTGAATGATCGAAATCATTGTGCTCGTCCCTCTCTCTCGAGGCGGCCAATCATCAGTCTCAGCTTAATTTGCATATTACAGGGATAAATAGGTCTCTGGTGGCATATTATGTCATTTTTCCGAGACAGCAAATTTGGGACTCCAGGAGAACACGGCATCTGTGACCACAATCAAGAAGCGGAGGGATGGCTAGTCCTGCTAAGGTCCGGAAAGAGGGTGAAGACGCGGTGGAAGGATTTATCTATAACGTGTCACCCAGACGGCAGAGTAGGAACAGTTCTCCGTTCTTCACCGCCGTGATTCAGAGCACCAGACAGGAGTAACACAGAGTGGTCGTGTTCTCTATGGCGAAGCAAGCCCCCTTCCAAATTTGTATTTTGCATTGATTTTGTATTGTTTATAATGCTGAAATAATGATGATCAGCACAGCATGATTTAAAATACTATAGTGAAAGCAGGTATCAGTCTTTAGATATCCGATAACAGATTACACTTTTTTGCGACTTAGAAGTGTAATAAATCTGAGCATTGATTGTCCTCTTGTTGAATTTCAATCAAATGGCATTGTTGTGTTGTGACTGCAAACTCAGGTAAACACATAATCATAGTTCCAGAACAAAGCATTTAAGCTCTACCGGTTTTTAACGGTTTTGAATAATAAAAATAAATGTCAATGTTCATTTTTGGGTCAACTATTGTTTAATACAAAGTACTGCAATATAAATTGTAAACCATCTCAGTTCTACTCTGTACATTTCTAAGCAATAAATGAAAAAGGTGAGAAAATAGAGAAAGAATGCAATATTAAAGAATACCAAAACTCTTCTTTCTGAGTGGAAATATAACATTACCTGTACTATGATCTACATCTTTATTGTTTTAACAGGTTTCTGAGGCCACTGTGGATATTCTTGCAAAAGACTTGCACTATGCATAAGACTGACATGACACCTTCATAATCATGACATGACACATGTCATGAATATGAAGGAGGTTTTATGCATGTTTATGACAACTGTCATTAAGTGTCATTCGCACAATTGTGACATTGTTTGAGATGTCTTTGTTATGACAACTTGACATAAACCAATACACTTAATGACACTTGTAATAGAAATGCATAAAACCTCCTTCATATTTATAACGTGTCATGCCATGTTTATGGCATCATTTTGAAAGTACTTTCGTGATAGCTCACACAGCAAAAAATGCCTTTCTTAAAAATTTAACGAGGTGAAAAAATGCTTTTGATACCTAAAAATTCTTAAATCAAGATACATTTACTAGACAAGTAAAATGACACAAGATACTATGTCAATATGTTCTAGAATTTTTACGTTTTTGCTCAAAACAAGAAAAATTATCTGCCAATGGGGTAAGAAAAATAATATTGTTTCCATTTGAATTACTGTGAAGTATTTGTTATGAGTGGAGAGAAAGATGACCCAAGAGCGAGATGCAGCAAATCAGTCTTTTAATTAACAGAGTCAGAATGTCCAGAGGTAAGAACAGAAACTTTCAGCATATTATAATAAACAACGAAAATCTTCCGGAAAACTGTAGCCGGGAACTTCAACTCAATTTCTCCGTCAAAGCAGCGGAGCGTCTCTGGTAGTAGTGGTTACCGTGAGAAAGCCAGCCGACTCCGGGACCTCCAGGATCAGAACAGAAGGCAACGAGCGCAGTCACAGGTACTCTGTAACAAGTATAGCTTAGTAGCAATTCACAGTGGTAGAACAATCCTCTTACGTGCTCAGAACAGACAAAACAGGACAGGACAGGACTTCGACACGGCAGGATGTTTGGCAGAGAATTCGTACGCATAACTTCTGAAATAATCTGGCAAAGAGACAGGGGAAAACAAGGCTAGAAAAAGAGAAGATAATTAGGGAAAGTGATGACTGGTGTGTAACTGATGATGAGAATAATAAGCAATGAAAGAGAACACCTGGGAAGAAGGCGATGTGTGTGCGTAATGACCAATGAAGTAATCAGGGGTGTGAGAGCGTAAATGTGTGTGTTTGAGTGTGTGGGTGACCAGAGGGGGGAGACAAAGTAAAGGAAGAACCAGGATCATGACAGTACCCCTCCCTCAACGAGCGCCCCCTGGCGCTCCCGAGGAAGGGGACTGACGAGACCGAAGAAAATCATCGACCAGCGAAGGGTCCAGGATGTCCCGGGCAGACACCCAACTCCTCTCCTCCGGGCCGTACCCCTCCCAGTCCACTAAGAACTGATGACCACGACCTCGGCGACGCATGTCCAAGAGTCGACGGACCTTGTACACAGGAGACCCCTCGACACGAATAGGAGGAATAGAGGGGCGTGAGGGCGCACGAATCGACGGTTTAATGCAAGAGACATGGAAAACGGGGTGTACGCGACGAAGATTAGGAGGAAGCGACAGCTTGACTACGACAGGACTAATGATCTTACAAATGCGAAATGGTCCGATGAAACGAGGGACCAACTTACGAGATTCAGAGTGGAGTGGCAAATTAGACGAAGAAAGCCAAACCTTCTGGCCGCGAACGTAGCGGGGACTCTTTACGCGACGCTTGTTGGCTGTGGTGCTCATGCGTCTCCTCGAGCGACAAAGAGCTGATCTCACCGTTCTCCAAGTGCGCTTGCAGCGATCGATAAATGCCTGAACGGACGGGACATTAGATTCCGAATCCTGCGAGGGAAATAACGGGGGTTGATAACCCAGGCAACAGGAAAAAGGAGAGAGACCCGTGGCTGACGAGGGGAGCGAGTTATGTGCGTATTCAGCCCAGGCGAGCTGCTCTGACCATGACGAAGGATTACGAAGAGCCAGACTGCGGAGAATGCGGACGACAATCTGATTGGCCCGTTCGGCCTGACCGTTAGTCTGTGGGTGAAACCCGGACGAAAGGCTAGCGGAGGCTCCAATGAGACGACAAAACTCCCTCCAGAATTGTGAGGCAAACTGTGGTCCCCTATCAGAGACGATATCAGTGGGCAGACCGTGCAATCTAAAAACGTGATCAACCATGACCTGAGCCGTCTCCTTTGCGGAGGGAAGCTTGGAGAGCGGAATAAAGTGAGCGGACTTAGAAAAACGATCAATGACTGTTAGGATGACCGTGTTACCCGCGGAAAGAGGGAGGCCGGTGATAAAATCGAGTCCTATATGGGACCACGGGCGCGAAGGGACCGGTAACGGACGAAGAAGACCGGCTGGAGGAGAGTTACCGGACTTAGTCTGGGCACAAACCACACAGGAAGCGATAAAACGCCGCGCGTCACGGACCAAAGTAGGCCACCAAAAGCGTTGGCGGATCATGGCAAGAGTGCCCCGCACGCCGGGATGGGCAGACAATTTAGAGGAATGTCCCCATTGGAGAACAGCCAAGCGCGCAGGGACGGGAACAAACAGACGATGCTTAGGACAGGCGCGCGGGACAGCGACACGGGTTAGTGAACGTTTGACCAACCTCTCTATTCCCCAAACTGCCGCGCCCACCACACAGGCAGAGGGAATGATCTCCTCTTGGGTAGTGGCGGGAGTTGATGAATCAAAGAGGCGAGAAAGAGCGTCAGGCTTAACATTCTTAGACCCGGGGCGAAACGAGATGGTGAAATTGAAACGTGTAAAAAATAGAGCCCAGCGAGCCTGACGAGCGTTTAATCTCTTAGCAGAACGAATGTATTCTAAATTTCTATGATCCGTCCAAACAATGAACGGAACCGGAGCTCCCTCCAACCATTGACGCCACTCACCGAGAGCCAAACGAATGGCGAGTAGTTCGCGGTTACCGACGTCATAATTGCGCTCCGCGGGAGTGAGGCGGTGAGAAAAGAAGGCACAGGGGTGTACCTTCTCATCAGAAGGTGAGCGCTGAGACAGGACAGCCCCGACCCCCACCTCCGAGGCGTCGACCTCGACGATAAATTGTCTCGAAATGTCCGGAGTGAGTAAAATGGGAGCCGTAGTGAAAAGAGTCTTAAGACGATCGAATGAGCGTTGAGCGGAATCGGACCAGTCGAATCTAGAGTTAATAGAAGTCAAGGCGGTGAGAGGAGCGGCCACCTGGTTGAAGTTGCGTATAAAGCGACGGTAAAAATTTGCGAAACCAAGAAATCGTTGGAGCGCGACACGAGACTCGGGGGCGGGCCAATCGGTGACCGCCCGTACCTTGTTGGGATCCATACTGACTCCCTCAGCAGAAATGACCGAACCGAGAAATGAAACTGAAGAGACGTGAAACGAGCACTTCTCTGCTTTAACAAAGAGTCGATTCTCCAGTAAGCGCTGGAGGACTCGTCGAACGTGTTGCACGTGCACTTGGAGAGAGGGAGAAAAGATCAGTATGTCGTCGAGATAGACGAAGACGAAAATATTAAGCATATCCCGAAGGACATCGTTTACGAGGGCTTGAAACACGGCAGGAGCGTTGACCAGGCCGAACGGAAGAACCCGATATTCAAAGTGACCGAGTGGCGTATTAAACGCGGTCTTCCACTCGTCACCCTCCTTGATGCGCACGAGATGGTAGGCGTTACGGAGATCGAGCTTGGTAAAAATCTTTGCTCCCTGCAATAACTCAAAGGCAGATGACATCAATGGTAAGGGATAGCGATTCTTTACAGTGATGTCATTCAGCCCTCGATAGTCTATGCAGGGACGCAAAGAACCGTCCTTCTTTTTAACAAAGAAAAAACCAGCACCGGCTGGAGACGAGGACGGGACGATGGTACCCGCATTTAACGATTCTGAAAGATAATTCTCGAGTGCTTCGCGTTCTGGGGCTGACAAGGAATAGAGTCTGCCGCGCGGAGGAGTGGTACCCGGGAGGAGATTAATGCTACAATCGTACGGCCGATGAGGAGGAAGAGAGGTTGCCCGGGACCGACTGAAAACCTCCCGCAGATCGAGATATTCCTCCGGGACTCCAGACAAATCACCTGGCTCGACCTGTGAAGAAGAGACAGAAGAGACAGGAGGAATAGCAGAGGTTAAACAATCAACATGACAAGACAATTTCCATGATAAAATCGAATTATTAGACCAATTGATAAGGGGATTATGTTTGACCAGCCAGGGGTGTCCTAAAACCACCGGACTAAAAGGGGAAGAGAAAATTAAAAAAGAAATAGTCTCTTTATGGTTCCCCGAGACAGTGAGAGAGAGGGGGATGGTCTTCCTTTGAATCCTAGGAAGCGAACTTCCATCTAAGGCAAACAGGGGGGTGGAGTCTCTTAAGTCTATGAGGGGAATACCTTGTTCTAGCGCCCACGTCTCGTCGAGGAAATTTCCTTCAGCACCAGAGTCTATAAGGGCAGAACAAAAGACTGAAGTGTCAGGCCAGTGGATAGAGATAGGAAGAGAAGTACATGATCCAGATGGAGAGTCCTTGGAGTATGCGCTCGCCAGTAGCCCTCCGTTTACTGGCGAGCCCTGGCTTTTACCGGACAAGCGCTGACGAAATGGTTAGGCGCGGCACAGTACATGCACAGACGATTGGTAATTCTGCGCTCTCGTTCCTTTGCAGAGATGCGTAATCCACCAAGCTGCATCGCCTCCGGCTCAGAACCAGCAGAGGGCGAAGTAGAAACGACAGGCGGAGCAGACAGCAGAGACGAATCCTGGCGGCGCGCGCGGTGACGTAACTCAAAGCGCTTCTCTATACGGATCGCCAGGTCGATGAGCGAGTCGAGGCGAGCAGGTATCTCCCGAGCGTAGATCTCGTCCTTGAGTTCCGGAGAGAGTCCCTCCAGGAAGCGGGCCACCAAGGCTGGCTCATTCCAGCCACTGGTGGTAGCTAAAGTGCGGAATTCGACTGAGAAGTCCGCCGCAGAGCGCCTTCCCTGGCGAAGAGTAGACAGTAATCGTGAAGCCTCCTCTCCATAAGCCGAGCGATCAAAAACTCGGATCATCTCTGCCTTAAACTGGGAAAAATTAAACACACAGTCCGCGTCGATCTCCCAGTTAGCAGCTCCCCATTCACGGGCTCTTCCGGCCAGGAGAGAAATGACAAAGGCGACTCGAGCACGATCCGTAGCGTAGGTCGAGGGCTGGAGAGAGAAGACAACTTCACATTGCGTCAGGAAGGCGCGACATTGAGTGGGCTCACCGGAGTAACATGGAGGATTATTTATCCGCGGCTCAGGCAACTCACGATGATCCTGGGCGGCAAGTGCTTCAGGACGCAGATGAAGAACTCGAGAGGAGAGGTCCGACACCTGAGAAGACAGGGACTCGACAGCCTGTCTAGCAGCAGAGAGCTCCTCCTGATGTCGGCCCAGCATCGCGCCTTGGAGTTCGACCGCTGCCTGAAAGGGGTTGCTGCTCGCTGGGTCCATTCTTGGCCAGATTATTCTGTTATGAGTGGAGAGAAAGATGACCCAAGAGCGAGATGCAGCAAATCAGTCTTTTAATTAACAGAGTCAGAATGTCCAGAGGTAAGAACAGAAACTTTCAGCATATTATAATAAACAACGAAAATCTTCCGGAAAACTGTAGCCGGGAACTTCAACTCAATTTCTCCGTCAAAGCAGCGGAGCGTCTCTGGTAGTAGTGGTTACCGTGAGAAAGCCAGCCGACTCCGGGACCTCCAGGATCAGAACAGAAGGCAACGAGCGCAGTCACAGGTACTCTGTAACAAGTATAGCTTAGTAGCAATTCACAGTGGTAGAACAATCCTCTTACGTGCTCAGAACAGACAAAACAGGACAGGACAGGACTTCGACACGGCAGGATGTTTGGCAGAGAATTCGTACGCATAACTTCTGAAATAATCTGGCAAAGAGACAGGGGAAAACAAGGCTAGAAAAAGAGAAGATAATTAGGGAAAGTGATGACTGGTGTGTAACTGATGATGAGAATAATAAGCAATGAAAGAGAACACCTGGGAAGAAGGCGATGTGTGTGCGTAATGACCAATGAAGTAATCAGGGGTGTGAGAGCGTAAATGTGTGTGTTTGAGTGTGTGGGTGACCAGAGGGGGGAGACAAAGTAAAGGAAGAACCAGGATCATGACAGTATTTACTTATTCTGAACCTTCTAGGGTTAGTTCACCCAAAGTCAACCTGAAGTGATTCAAAAACGATTTTCAGTCGGGGGACATTTTACAAATCTCGCAAAATGAGGAGGATAAAGAGGCTGCAAGTACTAATAATGTGTATAGATGCAGTAATGGAAACGGTTCAGAGAAGCGTATTGGTCCGAGAATGTTGCCAGCTGTGGTGGGAAAACGGTTCTGCAACTTTCGGGTGCGACAGTGGGTGGGGTTTTGTGTGACGTCCACCTGTGAATGCAGACACGGTGGCTGGATAACATTCAGAAGCGCGTTTACACTTGTCTTTGCAATGTGTATGTGGACAACATCCGGATACAGGTTGCATGTTAATGCCAAGTGTAAACGCAGCCATAGAGTGAGTTGCATTTTTTTCCTGCCGTTCATGACTCTTCTCAAATGGTCGGTGTATAATAAAGTGTCCATTGGATGTAAAATTCAGAAACTTGGCAAATGAAGTAGTATAACGTGTATGCTCCGTTTGGTTTAGTTTTAATTGTTTTGGTTTTTTTAATTCTGTTTTCCCTGTTACTGAGTGCCCTGTTGTTGTAAGTTTACCTGGTTTCTTTGTGTGTGTCAGTTTGTTCCCTTAGTTACTGATCACGTTCACCTGTTGTTCATTTAGTTACCTCATAACCTTTCCTTCTGTGTTTAAGCCCTTAGTTCTCCTCAGTGTTTTGTCTGGTATCAGTGTTGCATGTTAGGTTAGTGTCTATCATTCCTGTATTCTCCCGATTATCAGTTTATTAAAGTCTATGTGTTGAATTCTCTATCGTTGTGTTAAATAGTAATACTCATTTCACATGCTGCTTTTCACCTACTATATCGTAGAGAGGTATGGTGTCACAGAGTCATATAGAACTATCTTGAAAAAAATCCTGCAACAGATGGTCTTTCAACAAATGTCCTGACAAACTTTAAAAACATGTAAAATGTGGGCTGAAAAAACTAAAGGAATGATGACTCTTCTCATCTATATGATAGACCATCTGCTGGAGAAACTCCCAGGTAGGAAGACAATACTCTCAAGAAAGCCTCAAAAACAGTGTTCAACAAAGGGTCTGTTTCTATGGTGAGGCCTGCAGGAGTGTTTGAGTGGTCTGCATCTTGCAAATATTCCACCATGATGGTTCCCACCTGTTAATTACACAGTCACTTAGTGCAATATAACTGGCATTCAAGTTATCAAGCCTATTTTAAATGGGACGTTACAGGCTATTCTCAAAGTGTTGTGTTGGTTTGTCATTATTTTTTTGAAGCAAGTTAACAAGTGCCACATAATTCCCACAGTTATCATAATTTTCCCCTTCTGAGTAATATTGCCAGATTGTGCAGTGTCGGATTTGATTGTGTAGGTCAAAAGTGGTTTGGGCAGGTGGACAAAAATCGGGCTGGATTGGGATCAGTTTAGTCAATTTTAACATTCACATTTTACAGGCAATTCTATTAACCGGTGCTGGGTTTTAGAGCCAAAGAGGACATTGCACTATCCCTTGAGAGGCAAAGAGGACACCTCTGCTTCGTAAAATGTTTCCCAAATATGCTTGCAAGGATGCAAATCACCCTAAGGGATAGGAACTTGTCTCTAACCTAAAGCAGAACCTGCTGTGCTAGCCTGGGGTGTGTTTCCCAAAGCCAACTATGGTCGCAAGTTCCGTCGTTATCAATAGAGTTCAATGGAACTTGCAACCATAGATGGCTAATGATGCTTTTGATAAACGCGCCCCTGTTCAGACAGAACGCAGTCCGCTTAGTGGTTTTATGCAGGCAACTACCGTAGTGTTGTCCACCCGCACTAGGACAGGGTATCCCCTTAACTGGTGGAGGAAGTACTTCAGGGCCAGAAATACAGCCATCAATTCAAGGCAATTGATGTGCCAATCGAGATGATGACCTCACCAGATCCCCTGGACTGGGATCCACCTAGACCACTCCCCAGCCGTACGGGAAGTGTCTGTCGTTAGCATCTCGCGACGAAAACACACATCTAGAGTGGGAACCAAGGTGAGGAACTGGGGTCTATACCACATACAAAGGGAACGAAGCCACAGTGTGTAACCCTTACCATAAACTTTTAGAAAGGATTTTAGAAAGGGCCGAAGCGTTCAGTGCTTGATAGGTAATAATTTAAATAAAATCATCCAATTTACTTCAGCTCAGCATTAAAGTCTCAGAATTGACACATCATAAGACGTAACATACACACTTCCTTTCAAAAGTTTGGGGTCAGTAAGATTTTTTTATGTTTTTAAAAGAAGTATCTTCTGCTCACCAAGGCTGCATTTATTTGATAAAAAACAATAAAAAACCCCAGTAATATTTACAATTTAAAATGATTGTTTTCTATTTTAATATATTTTAAACTGTAATTTATTTCTGTGATCAAGGCTGAATTTCCAGCATCATTACTCCAGTCTTCAGTGTCACATGATCCTTCAGAAATCATTCTAATATGATGATTTGATGCTCAAGAAACATTCATTATTATTATCAATGTTGAAAACATTTTTTTTCAAAATTCTTTGATGAATAGAAAGTTCAAAAGAACAGTATTTATTGAAAATAGAATATTTTCTAACATTATAAATGTCTTTACTGTAACTTTTGATCAGTTTAACTCATCCTTGATGAATAAAAGTATTGATTTATTTTATTTCTTTCCCCCAAAAATAAAATTAAAATTCTTACTGACCCCAAACTTTTGAAGGGTCGTGTTTAATGTTACAAAAGCTTTAGATTTCAGATAAATGCTGTTCTTTTGAACTTTCTATTCATCATAGCATCATGAAATAAAAATGTAAATAACTGTTTTCAACATTGATAATAATCATAAAGCTTTATTGAGCATCAAATCATCATATTAGAATGATTTCTGAAGGATCATGTGACACTGAAGACTAGAGTAATGATGCTGAAAATTCAGCTTATAAAAGATACTTTTAAAAACATTAAAAATGTTACTGACCCCAAACTTTTGAACGGTAGTCTACATAAAAACATCTAAAGAAAGATGAAACACTCACCTCAAATAATATTTGTTAATCTTTCTTTTTCCTCCTCTGAACAGTTGTTGAACAGCAGCTCTGAAATTTTTCACTTCTACCAGACGTGAGAATGAGAAGAATGACAGTCAGACACTCTTTATTCAGTAATTTCAAATGAATCCTTCATTCTCAGGAATGCTGCTGAACTTGATCAGAAGTAGTTTTACTAGTTTGTGAAAATGTGCTTTGTATGTCAAACGTGTATGAAATGTATCAACCCAAAATATTTATAGTGTTGTGTAATGCTTAACTGGATCGTTATGTTTTCATGGTAAAATGTGAACTTGCAAGATTAATAAAAACAGCTTAATTTTCTGTTTGTTAATATGTAACAGTTCTTATTTTTTCATCAGATGCAAAAATGTTTTTCATATAAATGTGTCTTTGCAGTGTGTGGACACAACCACCGTACAATGAAAAAAATCCATTCACTCACTTTTTTAATCCTCAAAAAGCCTAAACACTCTCAATAACCAAGCCATTAAAGGGATAGTTCGCCCAAAAATGATATTTAAGCCATGATTTACTCACCCTAAAGCCGTTCGAGATGCATACGTCATTCCGGTGGCGGTCGGTGCGCGTTCACAGAGATGGAAAGCGTCGTGACGTAGAACGAACGTTGAGTTTTGTTTTGCTCTGCTCTCTGGCTGCGCTGTCACGTTCGTTCTACGTCACGACGCTTCCTACGCTACGTCTTACGTCATATGCCAGCAACCATCTCTGTGAACGCGCACCGACCGCCACCGGAAGCCAGTTATTTTAGTTTATAAAGTTTTAAATGTGTATATTTTTACGACAAAACCGCACGGATTACCCTCAGAAGGCCTTCGTTTATCCCCCTGGAGCCGGATGGATTATTTTTGAGAAGGATGCATGTACATTTTCGAACGTGAATCAGCTGGACCCCATTGCCTCGCATTATAACCACTGAAAGATCTAAGACATTTTCTAAAATAACTGAAAATGTGTTCGTCTGAAAAAAGATTGACATATGCATCTCGAACGGCTTGAGGGTGAGTAAATCATGGCTTAAATATCATTTTTGGGCGAACTATCCCTTTAATATGATGTCATATTGCTCATGCTCCGCCCACGACCACTGACGGACTGTCCCGTATTAGCATATTTGTATACTGTCTGCCAAGGCCATAGACAGTAAAAGAAATGGACAAGGCAGTCTTGTGCGGACACCCCCGGAAGAGAGGGATGGGGTGCAGTTGCTCATTATCATTTAAAGAGACATGTACCAAAACGGGTCGCAGTGAACAGAGCTGTTTTTGAGGAGGTAAAAGGGTGTTATTTTACACAACCATTGAGGAATTTTAACCAAAGTATGTTACAAACTTTACATGAAGACCCTAGATAATCATACCAACTTGTGGAAAATGGGCATCCGATGACCCCTTTAAAGGTTGTGGTTGTGTTATATATCATTACGTGATGTAAAAGTGACTGTTGCTCAATTTGTATACTATGAGTGGTAATGCTAATTGGTAAATAATGTTATTTTAACTGATTAAATACAAAAGTATTATTGTGTTAAATGAGAAAAGCATCAAATAGACATTACAAAAAGTAGCTTTAGAAAGAAATGTTCTATTTGACTCAACATGGATTATTTTTTTAAGTTGAATGTTTATTGGTTTTTAACAGGAATAACAAAATAACACATTTAAAAATTATAAATATTTTTTAAATTACTTAAGTTACTATAAATCTCTTGAAAACACAGGTGAATTGATGGTGGTTTGTCTTTAAAATCTTCAGGCATCTTCAGGGAATGAAAACAAACTCCTGTGCAAGAGTTATGTCCCCCATGAGTCAAGTTCTTGCGTACCAGACCTAAGATGAAGAACCATGTGCCGGCGGCAGAATGTCAGAAAGCGCACAGGGTATTTACGAGCTACAGAAGACTGGCGCTTCCCCTCAGCACAAGTATGTATCATCTTAAAACACAGCATTCCAACTTTGTGAATATTTATAGCGAATTCTTGATGGCATGAGTCTGAACCAAAGGAATGTGTTTTTCAAACTCATGCTGAAAACGATCTTCCTCGCTCTGACTGACAGATTCGAAGACGCCTCAGACAGCGTGTGATCACGATATACACATATACAAAGAATTACAGTATTTCAAAATATCTGTCTTTGCGAGTATTCAGGCTAACATGATCTGTTATATCTTATGTGAACGTCTGGTTATATGTTGGGAAAAACATCTGATGTGTAACATTATATTAGATCCCTGCCCTACAGTAGGTCTTAATATAAAGGCTGTCTGTATGTTAATCAAACAATTGTGGTATTCACATTAAGAGTAAAATCACTCATAAAATATAAAATGGTTCAGTTGTAAAGAAAAAGATGCTGCCATTGAAAAACCAAAGAGAAAGCACATCCAGAATTGATGAGCTGCGCACTTTCCTTCCACACCAACAAAACCCAGAATAAAAAATGAAATAAAAATTACTACAATGGACATGATTTATTTGTTTTTTAATTCAGATGTTGCATCTGAATTGGTATTTAGATATATTTACAGACCAAAATAGATTGGTAACCAAACATCTTTGTTCCATAAAAGAAAGAAATACAGGATTGAAACAGCATGAGGGTGAGTAAATGATGACAGAATTTACCCTTTTGGGTGAGTTATCACATAAATATAGAATTTTTTTTTTTTTAATGAAATTATACTCTAAATAAGAAAATAAAACTGCCAGTAGGTGGCGGAAAATGTCTAAATGAGTAATTCACTGGGCCATTCATGCATTTGATTCGTTCAAATGGCTGATTCATTCAATGGCCCATTGAATCATTGGTTCACCCGATTGACTGAAAATAACACAATATTAACTTCTTATTTATTGAACTGTTGTATGAAATTAATATCACATGTGCACTCATGCTATTTGGGACAAAAACAGCACTCATGTGATATTGCTGAAATATATTATATGATATAAATATGAGACAAAATTCATACAGGGGATTTTTTCCTGATATCTTGAATTTTAGGGTCTTTGTAACTGCATTCTATAGGCTTCATCACGCAGTGAGTTGTTGCCCTGCTTCATGTTCGTCACCATCAGCTGTATATAATGTAAAATGATCTACGTAGGTCTGAGGCGGAGCGGCTGCGTCACATCATTTTAATCACATTATTTTCATTATTGTTGAAAAGCTTCCTTGTGTATATAAAGACTTGATAATTTGTCTATATCAAAAATAATCTTTCTAGACTCACCAATTGTAACCTCAGAAAAAAATGGTGTTATAAAAGATGAATTATTGTTTCTTTATTGGTGGAGGTTAAAGTTCCATCAATTCACCAGCCAGTTCATCCAATGAAGAAATAAAATAGTAAATTTGCTACTGAGAATCAGACGATTCTGCTTTTTAGTTATATATTAACTTGTTTTTTGAATTTCCAGTCATTGTCATAAATTATTGCTTTAAATATAATGATAAAAGGTACTTGCCAGATCTCTAACGGCCTCAGATCCACTCGATGCTTCCCACTTCACCACATACATGAAACATGAAAAGAACAAAACAGGTGCAACTGGTTTTCAGGCTTAGTAATAAGATATAGGGTGTGAAGAATGAGCCGGTCATCTATACACACACACAAACACAACAACTCAGTCGAACTAGTTCCGGGTTGATGACGCAAGACACACAGCCGAAGTAACACAACAGACTCGAATAGAACCGAATGAGCCGGTTTGCAGAGGAGTCTAATGAGTGAGTTGATGATACTTATGTAAGCCTGAGACACGTACTGGAAATAATCTTATTATGACTATTAAATGACATTTTATTAAAACCAAGGAGATCAGGGAGTTTATAAGACTGGTTTATTCTTTCTATTATACTATAGTCTATAGAACATATTCGCGTTTGTGCATCAATATCTGTGTCAGGATCCTGTTATCTGTGTTATGTCTTTTATTTTGAAATTTGCCATCAATGTGTTTATGTTCATTTGTAGTTCTGTCCATGGTCTTTGCAGTTATTTTGCTCTTTGTAATTAGTTCCAGGTGTTCCTTGTTATCATTGTGTCAGTTAGCTATTTGATCTTGGCTGTGTCCAAAATCGCCCCCTATACCCTTAAATAGGGCATTATTTGAGGGGACAGACATTTATAGTGGTGTCCGAAACCATAGTGGAAGATATTGAGGGCACTCATTCAATCCCACAATGCACCTCAATAACGAGTGTACAACTGATGTACGTTCAACGGCTAGAGAATACCCATAATGCACTGAGAGAGTTGCGCATCGAATGAATTCCCGCGTCTGACCAGAAGATGGCGCCTGCAGCTGAATCATCCATCCATCCATTTTCCAACCTGCTGGTCCAGTGTGACTACAGCGTAATATAATACAGGTATAAATTCCTTTTTAATTGATTATTAAATTACGTAGTTTCCATGGCAGAGTTCAAGATAAAGGGCGCAACTAAGCTTTCAATTGAACCAATTGCTTCACAAAATGACTTGCTGTTTCAAAGTGTTCAAAACGACACACACTGGTGACCCCTGCTGGTAAGAGCAGTGTAAATGCAGCAAAGAAAATCCAGCTAAACATGTATAAAAACAGCTTTTACAAACCCATTTCAAATGTTTTATTGAAAGTATAATCTAATAAATGCAATTTTACTAATCATCTATTATCATTAAATATTAAGTGTCTACATAATATGTTATTGTTTTGTTTCTATGGATGGCTCAGCTAAACAGGCCAATAAGAGATTATTAACTACTTTTATTACTTTTCATGTCTAATTAAAACATCTACAAATGTATAAAACTGATCAGAGATCAGGTACAAACCATAAACGCTGGGGGCGATCTCAGTGAATCCGCATGATTCTTACGTTAACAGAGATCACGTCCGTTTTCATTCATGTGAAAAATGTTGTGTTCTCTTCTGTGTAGAACTTAACCAGTGTAACGTTTAGGAAAAACTGTAAGAATAAAATATATCTGGTACTGCTTACCTTCGGTCTCGATCTGTCTCTCCCCGCAAGAACAATTACAGTGCTTTACAACTATAGAACAAAAAGAGTTAAATAAACTTATCTCTTCCTCTAAAACAACAACATGTTTATTAGATCCTATACCAACTTAACTACTGAAAGAAGTGTTACCTGTAGTGGAAGAGCCTCTCCTCAATATTATTAACTCATCTTTATCTTTAGGTCATGTTCCAAGAACATTTAAACTGGCAGTTATAAAACCTCTCATTAAGAAACCACAATTAGATCATAATAATCTAGCAAATTATAGACCCATTTCAAATCTACCTTTTATGTCTAAAATACTAGAAAAAGTTGTGTCCACTCAACTGGGCTCTTTCTTGCAAGAAAATGATATCTATGAAAAGTTTCAGTCTGGTTTCAGGCCGCACCATAGCACTGAAACTGCGCTCGTTAAAATCACAAATGATTTACTTTTAGCTTCTGACCAAGGCTGTATCTCAATACTAGTTTTACTTGATCTTAGTGCTGCGTTCGATACTATAGATCACACAATACTCTTAGATCGATTACAAAATTATACTGGTGTTCAAGGACAAGCATTAAGCTGGTTTAGATCATACTTATCTGACCGCTACCATTCTGTCTATTTAAATGGAGAAACATCGATCATAATTCCAGTAAACTATGGAGTGCCGCAGGGATCTGTGTTGGGCCCTCTGTTATTCTCAATATATATGATGCCACTTGGAAATATTATAAGGAAACATGGAATTAGTTTCCATTGTTATGCTGATGACACTCAAATCTATATTTCATCACGGCCGGATGAAAACGCTAAATTATCCAAATTGACAGAGTGTGTTAAAGATATAAAAGATTGGATGACGCGTAATTTTCTTTTATTAAATCCAGACAAGACAGAGGTAATACTTATCGGTTCAAAAAAACGGCCACAAAACCTCTTACAATACAACTTTAACATCGTAGGATGTCCTGTTACTTTATCCTCTACAGTAAAAGACCTGGGTGTTATACTAGACTGCAACCTGTCTTTTGAAAATCATATTTCATATGTTACAAAAACAGCCTTTTTCCACCTTAGAAACATTGCTAAGCTACGTAATATCCTATCAGTTTCTGATGCAGAAAAGCTAGTTCATGCATTCATGACCTCGAGACTAGATTACTGTAATGCTTTATTAGCCGGTTGTCCTGCATCCTCAATAAACAAGCTACAGTTAGTCCAAAATGCCGCCGCTAGAGTTCTTACTAGATCAAGAAAATATGATCATATAACACCGATTTTATCATCACTACATTGGTTAACTATTAAGTTCCGTATCAATTACAAAGTATTGCTACTGACCTATAAAGCCCTAAACGGCTTAGCTCCAGTCTATTTAACGGATCTTCTATCACCCTATAATCCATCGCGCTCTTTAAGATCAATAAATTCGAGGCTTTTGGTCATACCTAGGATATCCAGATCAACCAAAGGAGGGAGAGCATTTTCACATTTAGCTCCGAAACTCTGGAATAGCCTTCCTGATACTGTTCGTTGCTCGGACTCGCTCTCCCAGTTTAAAACTAGATTAAAGACGCATCTTTTCGGCCAGGCATTCATATAATATTCTTAATCTTACAGTTAAAACTACAATCCAGCCTCTAGTTCATAAACGCCAGAGGAGAACTGGCCCCCGACTGAGCCTGGGTTCTCCCAAGGTTTTTTTTTCTCCATTAGGTCACCTGATGAGTTTTAGGACACCATTAGGTCACCTGATGAGTTTTAGGACACCATTAGGTCACCTGATGGAGTTTTTCGGTTCCTTGCCACTGTTGCCTTTGGCTTGCTCAGTTGGGGATATTTTGGGGATATTTAATTTTAATTTTATCAATCAATAAATTCCATTAGAAACAAACTTTGTTGTATTATTTTAATTTAATACTGTGAAGCTGCTTTGATACAATCTGTATTGTGAAAAGCGCTATATAAATAAACTTGACTTGACTTGACTTTCCGTCTTTCTCTCTTTTTTTAAAAATGAAAATAACACTTACATAAAGAACATTGCCAAAGAAATACATATAAATGCATAAAATGAATACCATCAATATATATATTCTACATAATTAACACGCACTAATATCTTAAAAACAATTTGATAAGTTTGAATTAAATATCTAAAGGGGGAGAAAGGAAAAGACAACTGAAGAATGGCATTATAATGGAATGAAAGCCAAAATAATGTAAAAGTTATACAAAAAACAGCTGTACAGAAGAAAATGAAGTTGAAATTCTAATCAAAGCAATTAACATTGCCACTGTTTTTCAATGTTTAATATACTATAAAGCCGCTGATTTTGAGTAATCTATTGTATAATCTATAATATATTATTTAGAGGTGTAAAAAGTACCTGAAAACTATATTTGAGTAAAAGTACAGATACCTTACAGCAAAAAATTACTCCTTTACAAGTTTAAAGTCACCAATTCCAATACAACTTGAGTAAAGGTCTTCGAGTATCTGATTTTAGCAGTACTAAAGTACAGTAACTAATTACATTTATTCAAATACTTTACACCACTGATACACCACTGGGGTCAAGGGGAATCCGTTCCTGGCATAAAGATGTTGAATTATTAATATGACTGTTTAACCTTTTATTATTATGTTTCTGAAGCCATTTTATGTTCATTGAAATGACTTAATTTGAATAGAAATTGTTAATATAGAGTGCAAGCAGATATCCTTATTTCTTAAATATGTAAATTATCACTGTTTAAAACCTTAAAAGGTTTGCTTCCATCTCAAATGAGGGTTTTGTTCCTTGATCCTCTGAGAGAAAGTTCTTCAAATCTGAAAAGTTTGCATATAATTGAACATATCTTGTCTCTAAGGTTTAATCGCTAAGTATTGACAATGCAACAGCGCATATTATATTTTTGTAACTCCAAATGATCAGCCACTGATCGGAACCTGCAGATAATCAATTCAATACGTCTTTTAAATTGACGCTCACATAAACCGATCACATAATGATGCAAAACCCATGCAAGCTCACAAAGTTAGAGGCGAATGAAAGGCTGATCAGCGTCTCAGTCTTCACTGGGCTAGAGTCAAATAAGAACACACTTACAAGGTGTGTATGATTAAAACTAATACTATTGTAACTCCTGACCAATCTGCACAAACAGTAACTGGTGTTCAGTTCTCATACTGCTGTTCTCCTTCTACTCTCTTCCCTCTCTTCATTAACGCTCAGGTGAAGGGTTGCCAGATATCACAACATTTCTGTGACGCTGGTTGACCATGTCAAGGTATTGTAATCTCGTCTTCAACAGACCCAGCGGACGCCTCATCATCTGCCCCTTTATTAAATGTGACTAGAAGTTTGAAAATGTAATACTGAGGGAAAAAAGTGAGCGCTTTGAAAATAAAATAAAATCTAAAGATGAAATTAAATGAAGTTAAAGTTTTTACTTGAAAAGTTTGTACTTGTTTGTACTTGTCAAGTCTGTACTGAACAAAATGCAGTAAAGTTTGTATTTGAAAAGACTTGGAATTGTGTGTTCTGTGGAATTAGTACAAATATATGTGCAGGCTGTATAAAAAACATAGTTGTACCACTAATACAAGTAAAAGTACATGGTGTCATCATATTAGAAGCATATTTGTATCCCTAATATAAGTGAAAGTATGTACTATGGAAATAAGTACATATATGCATGTATACATATATGCGTCTTACATATATTTCACATTTATGTGCATATACGGGAAAATATATGGCACTTACATGAAAACGGCCATTTTTGCTATATTTTGAAATATATGTTTCTACTACTTTATGCAAGAGTAGTTTGATTTCTAACATTATTCTCTCAACAGACATTTACATCGATGGTCTGGCGTTATAATTTATTTGTTTTTGGTGTACTGTGGAGTGGGTAAAACTGTTTTTAATGGCAGGCTAGCAGATACCGTTGACTCGCGCTAGCCTAGCACCGGCGAACTATGCAACTGGAAGGACTGGGTGAACATTTTTGAAAACTGTCTCCACTGATAAATAACACACAGGCTAACGTGTAAATGAGGTCCGATGTCCAAAATTCTGAACCACCCCTTTAAGAGGTTAGCGTTCGCTAATACTGATCTGTTTTTTCCCCCCTCATCAGACGCTGTCTTGAGCTCATTTGATACAACTACAACAAAAGTAAACGAATACATGGCCAAATACTTGAAATATGCACCAAAGGATGGGTGGCGGTGGGAGAAATAAGTAACTAGAAGAGAAGATTTAACCAGCCGTGTTCAATGTTGCCCAATGGTTGGGACGTTTTTCTAAAGGTTAAAGTTCGACACGTAAAATTGTTGTGTGAAATGTTGGCACACTTGCAGCCGTGTAATAAAGAATGTTTCTTACGTCAGTGAAATGTCTTTATTAATCTTCTTCCTGGGGCCGGTTGCATAAAGCTCTAAGACAGTCATACATCTTAGACATCAATTTATTTTCTTTAAGACTGTTCATATCTTTTTTAAATCATTTACATAAAATGTAGATTAGCCTAATTTGATAGCAAAAACTAAGACTGACTGCCCTTGATTAACTGCTATTGGGTCATATTTGATATTGGCTTCTTCCTAGCTGACTGGGTGTCCACAAACTTAGTGTTTATGTATCCATTTCAAGGTGTTTGCTGTTACTGTTGAACACATCAATACTTTAATGAAAACAGTTTAACTAAATAAACTGTTGAAAAGCAGGACTTTATAGTGACGTTGAAATTTCAACGTTGATTGGATTTGCAAAATCTAAACTAAAATCAATACTGATTCAATGTTGGCAAATTCACTTATGTTGAAAAACGTGACGTTGGAAAGACGTTGCTATTTCAACGTTGATTAGATTTGCAAAATCTAAACAAAATTCAATGGTTATCCAACACTGGCACCTGACGTTTTTGGTTTGCTTTTGAGAGACCTTTCAAAGAGATTGCCTTTCAGACACCGTGTGTGGTACTACAATCTTGCAACCAATTCCACTCATTTTACAATTATTAGATGATGGGGAAAAAGTGAATTGTAAAGTATCAGTGGTTAAATACTGACTAATCACAACATGATTCTGCACATGTGGATAGTAAATCATTGTCAGGTGATATTGATAATGTGCTTGTAAGTGTTTCCAATGCTATTGCCTAATCTAACTGGATTCAATTTGTCAGTTGTCTAGTAATTTGCTTCAAGAATCAAGACCTGAATGCAGTTTTTGGGGCCTTCTCGGAAAATTCTTACAACTAAACACTAAAAACATTGTGCCCTCTGCTGCCTGATAATGCTGGCGTAATCTTTTCTCTGGCTTGTGAAACTAACTGATCAGTTTGGGTAAATATTTTTAACACAATTTAAATCTTTAAATTGTGCAAACACTTGATTTCTCTGGAGGCCTGTAGAAAGTTTGTGCACCTCAAATTTGGCTTGTTTTCGGCTGCTTGAACGGTTTGCGTGCTTTATCAATTTATTAATCTCAAATCATTTACATATCCCTTATGCTGAATTCCTGCAACTCTGAAGATATAATTGAAGGGGGCCGACGCCATTTCAAACCCGGGGCGATTCCGGTGTTGTCTGCGAGCAAAAATAAAAGGCTAAACTACTGATAGCATACAAGTCTAAACAAACTACTAATAGCATACAAGTCTAAACTAACTACTGATAGTTAGCTAATGCTGTCTCGGGTGCCATTAGCAAAAGCTACATATTGTTGTATAATATCAAGAAAATGCAATTACCTGCCTCCTTGTGTATTATAGATGCCTTTTTGTTACACATATTTAGCCAATGTATTGGATATAATGCATTGCATTCAATGTTGTTATTTATTTTGTTTGTAAAAGATGGCTTATATTGTTTTGGCATAGATGTACAATAATTGGTTATGTATGTATGGTGCCAAGCCATGTTAAGAGGAGCAGAAAAGTGCGATTATGTGTGTTCGCTAGACTCCTAGAACTTAGTTGAGTTTACTGGAGTTCAAGGACATGAAGAAGTGGGCCGCTTGCACCTGACTGGAGAAGGATCTGGGAAACTTTGGATGAGTGTCAACCAAATGCCTGTTGTAAACAAGGAGTATAAAAGACTGATGAACTGACTGCCTCTTGGGATACTGATACGCCAGTGCCCCCGACGCCTAGAAGCCCAGAGCTGTGGACAAGAAACCCCAAGCAGAAGATAAGAAGCCCAGAGCTTACTACACCTTTGATTCAAAACGTGATTATTGTATTTTATACTTCAAGGAACACTCCACCGTTTTTTGAAATAGGGCTTATTCACCTTCTTTCCTACATTTAGATAGGTGGGCAAATGCATTTTTGTCTGTGCATGCGTTGTTTTAGTTTGGCAGGGTCGGCGCTAGCTTAGCTTAGCACAATGAATGGAATCCTTTGTTGCCAGCTAGCATGTCCTGAGTAAAAGTGATAAAAAAAAAAACCCATACCTCTATGAACCAGAGTTTTCAGAAGAGGAAATAGAACGACAGGAGGAGGAGGTTGCGATCGCTCAACAGCCCGAGGATGTGAGGATAAGAGCCAACACGAACTGGTGGTGTGAATGTGGGGGAATATGCCAATCTATCCCGACTGAAATAGTGTCTATGCTGTGGAGAGTGGGACAAGTTACTGCCATCGATGACCAGGCTCAACGCTTCAGATCAAGATGAGCGTGCCAGCAGTTGTGTCACAGCTATCGAGGATTTCACGGCGTTGATCCATCCTGCAGTAGCTACTCGATTTTTTTTCTTATAAAAAATTCAACTGGAAAAAAAGCCCCACGCCGAATGGACCAAATGGACAGTTGTCCACAGAGTAAGTGATTATTTTAAACATGACGCATACTAGATCGACCCATATTATACCTGTATTCACATTCACATATTATACCACATATTCACATTTCATGTGTTGCGTGATATCTCTGCACCCAAGTAGCAGTGCTTCGCCTGTGCTTCCCCCTAATATAGTCCCAAGTCAATATCTGCCTAGGAAATCGCCTAGTGTTAACCTGCATCGCTATTTGTACTCGTTGTGAATAACGCAGGCCACAAGAAGTAATTAGGTGGGTTTTTTTTTTTTTTTTTTGATCACTTTTACTCAGGACATGCTAGCTGGCAACAAAGGATTCCATTCATTGTGCTAAGCTAAGCTAGCGCCGACCCTGTCAAACTAAAACAACGCATGCACTGAGACAAAAATGCATTTGCCCACCTATCTAAATGTAGGAAAGAAGGTGAATAAGCCCTATTTCAAAAAAACGGTGGAGTGTTCCTTTAAACGATGAAGTTTTATTTGCCTTTATATTTTTGTTTATTATAAAAAGAAAAGTAACCAATTAAAATAAATGTAATTGATTACAAAATCTGCCTACTGAGATTTATGATGCTGGAAGACTTTTAATGAGAACATACCACAGAGGAGTCTTCTGACTAAATTGTAAGTACCTTTTGAATGCTTACGGTTTAGGTCAGATTTGACTTTCTTTACCTTACCTGAGAATAATAAATAAATAAATAGGTAAAAGGTGTTAAGAGTAAAGTACACACCATAAAACAATATACTAACTTACATATCTTCATAATTATGAATAAATGAGGAGGTTAAAAACTTAAATCCTTTGTCTAACGGAGTACTCGGGGCACTGGACGTCCGTTTAGCAATATGGTGTACATCTGAAATTTATAGTTTGGGTAGCTCTTGTAAACAACGGCTATAAAAGTCACCATTACTACGCTGTGTTTACCTCAGTAGCTGACGGCCGGATGTAGTTATACTCGTTTTGTAGAACCCGGAAGAATGTTACGCTTAACCCGTATTGCAATTCATTACATTTTAATTCATTGTCTAATTATTTTAGCAATCAATTTTTTTTATTATTGATTCAAAGCGCTAATTAACTTTATTTAAGAAAAATATTTTTGTTTGCGTTGTATCAGTCTTACGAAATTAAGGATTGATGTTGATATTGTCTCCACTCTGCCTAGGGTGCTTCCAAATCTTTGGAGATTAATACACGTTGACTAATAGAGAACAACTAATAAATGCACAGTGAATAACAATGGCTTTTTTCTTGTTTTTAGGCAAAGGAACGGGCTGGCACAATTAAAAGATCAAAAAGATATGAAATCATTAAAGAACTGTCTACATTACGTCAGAGAAACCCAGAAATACCTGTGCACTCTACCCTGGACCTTCACTCAGATAGTGAAGGCCAGGAGAGTGCACAGGATGAGGGTTTGCCAGTTGCAGCAACCAAAAAATATTGCAGCCAGTGCAAAATATTAGGAAACGAATTAAACAAAAAAACAAAACCAAATCAATTAAAAGAAGACTAAGGCCCGGTTTCACAGACAGGGCTTAGACTAAGCCAGGATTAGACCATAGATCAATTAGGACATTTAAGTAATTTTTATAAACATGCTTAGAAAAAAACATTACCGATGTGCATCTTAAAACTAAAAAGGCACTGATATATTTTTAAGATCAGTCAGTGCAAGTTTATTTCAGTGGAAACAGCTCAGACTTACATTTTAGTCTAGGACTAGTCTTAACCCTCAGGGGACCACAAACGCGCCCGCGCGTTTTGCTCGTTTTTTTTTTTTAGCAATGAAAATAAACACCAAATGCTCTGTTAATTTTGATCTTTCATTTTCGTGTAATACATCAATCGATCCTGTTCAGTTTCTATTTTTTTTCTGTATACTCACAATAAAAATAAAGTGTTTTGCTTTTTGACAAATAAAGAAAAATTAACATGATGCGATTTCTCCCTTCTCTCTGTCCGTGAACTCCCATTTGAAACGCGTTCGAAAATGATCTATAACTCCGCGAAAATTCAGTCAAACAGGCAAACAGACCCACGGGCATAAAGCTTGAGATCGCATCTGTTAAATGAAGTAACTTATATAAAAAACAAATATTCTCAGCTTCTGTAATCTGTATAAAAAGAGAGCGACTCCAGTCGACCTCATTAAGAGCTCATTCACAGTAATGTGACCACTCCCCGGAGAGCGCGTGCTATTCAAACGCAAATTCTGAGAACTATTGAAGATCTGTGAAACGCCCATCAGCTGTAAACACAGCGCGTCGCGATCGAGTGAGGCATAATATAGCCTACCTTATGGAGAAACGATTCCTCAGAACAGTGCTGATATGAGGAGCAATATCTCCTGATATGAGGAGCAGATTCCGCTGAGGAGTGAGGTAGGCTGTTTTCTTTTCTCACGTGTGGAATAACGTTATGGAATAACGTTAGTGTAGGCCTATGCAAACCGCAAAAAGATGAATCGCATTTCTATAATATGACTCGCCTTTCTGTGAGATGAATGAAGGGTACATGTTTGTAAAGACTGTTTAGCCTAAATATGAATCGCGCGTCTGTGTGTGAAATAATAAACTGCTTTGCTATAGCCTACTGAGATGAGTAAAAATCCACTGGAATATGTTGAAAAAAATGTATTTGTATAAGCAACGTATTAAACTGCAAAAAAAATACTATTTTTTTCAAAAATAAATTCATAGACTAAGATGTTAGATGTTCCAATGTTGGCTATATTCAAACTAATGAATACATATGATAAAATGTAGGCCTATAATCTTTTTTCTTTTTTTTTTTACAAAGAAAGAGTACACTTGAAATATTGTTGAAATTGTAATTATTGTTGTAATTGTAACATTTTTAATAAAATAGCAAAACATATTTACAAGAGAAATGTAAGCGAAATCTTAAATGGTCAATATAAGTCTTCTTCTAAATACACCTTTTGTCCTTGTGGCTCAGTCAGTGTCACACCTGAATGAATGGCTCATTAGGCAGAGTCATTATGCAGAGTGGGTGGGGAGATTATGCAGAGATTATGCAATCTAAGGTGTAAACTACTCCTCCCCCTTGCATATTGGCTTTCCAAGCAAAACCTGTTTTACAGCATTTAAATCAATGTATTTTTTTTTGTGAACGATAAAGCAAAACTATTTTCACATAATTTTGAAGCTAGAACACAAAGGGAGAACATCCATTAGTCAAAAGTCTCGTGGACACATATTTAATATGTGTTTTGTGGTCTTAATTCAGCAACTTTCATTTTAATTTTTTCCAATAACCACGCATAAACATTATTCTCTTAAAAATACAAACATCTGCATACACGTTGCTCGCATATTATGGTAGCCCTGTTTGTGCTATATAGAGTGAATTTACACCTTTGCCATTAACATGTTTATAAATAACTGAAAAAAGCACAAATGTCAAGGCATGTCAGAACATCTCAAAGGCCCCAAAAACACAGTGGTCCCCTGAGGGTTAAGCCCTGTCTGTGAAACCAGGGGTAAAACTTTTGGAGGAGCTGCAGGCCACCCGTAAAGAACACCAGCGGGTGGCCTGCCAAAAGCAAACACCCACTCCCGTTCATGGTATGTATAAATTAAACCTTATCTTACTTTATTTATTTATTTATTTATTTAACTTACCTTGCTGTTCTCATATTGTTTTTACAGAAAGAGTTCTTGAAACATGGTTCGACAACAATTTAAGCGAGGCCTTTGAGGCACGGAACTACACAGAAACTGCACTACAGAAGAGTTTGCAGTATAAACGAGTAAGAATTCAAAGTGTGAGAGAGAGAGAGAATGACAGAGTTTTTTTGGGTCTTAAAAAGTCTTAATTTACCTTTCCACAATATAGAATGTCATAAAGGCATGGCATTAAACATTAAATGTTGCATGCATAGAAAAAAAAATATCCTCAGTATTTTTGTCTGGTTTTCCAACACAAATATTTAAATGTACTTAAATCAAGACATTTACTTGGGTTGCAAATGTAAAATGAAGAAATTGAACAAAATGAAGTAAGATTATACTTTAAAAAATGATATTAACTTTATTTTTATTTAGCGCATTTTAAAGTTGCTTCTCAAGGCACTTTACATTATAGAACAAGCAAATGAAAATACAAAACAAAACAAATTCTTTTTTTTTTTTTTTTTTTAAAGAGACTGGAATATAAAAGTCAGGACAAACAAGAAAAAGTAAACTTAAAAACTCCTGATATGAGGAGGAAGTGCATTCCAAAGCCTAGGAGCCCTATCCTAAGTAATTGACGCTTGGGTGTGTATAAAGTTAAATGTACAGACAGATACTGAGGGGCCAGACCATTCAGTGCCTTATACAGTGAGGAAAATAAGTATTTGAACACCCTGCTATTTTGCAAGTTCTCCCACTTAGAAATCATGGAGGGGTCTGAAATTGTCATCGTAGGTGCATGTCCACTGTGAGAGACATAATCTAAAAAAAAAAAAATCCGGAAATCACAATGTATGATTTTTTAACTATTTATTTGTATGATACAGCTGCAAATAAGTATTTGAACACCTGAGAAAATCTATGTTAATATTTGGTACAGTAGCCTTTGTTTGCAATTACAGAGGTCAAACGTTTCCTGTAGTTTTTCACCAGGTTTGCACACAATGCAGGAGGGATTTTGGCCCACTCCTCCACACAGATCTTCTCTAGATCAGTCAGGTTTCTGGGCTGTCGCTGAGAAACACGGAGTTTGAGCTCCCTCCAAAGATTCTCTATTGGGTTTAGGTCTGGAGACTGGCTAGGCCACGCCAGAACCTTGATATGCTTCTTACAGAGCCACTCCTTGGTTATCCTGGCTGTGTGCTTCGGGTCATTGTCATGTTGGAAGACCCAGCCTCGACCCATCTTCAATGCTCTAACTGAGGGAAGGAGGTTGTTCCCCAAAATCTCGCAATACATGGCCCCGGTCATCCTCTCCTTAATACAGTGCAGTCGCCCTGTCCCATGTGCAGAAAAACACCCCCAAAGCATGATGCTACCACCCCCATGCTTCACAGTAGGGATGGTGTTCTTGGGATAGTACTCATCATTCTTCTTCCTCCAAACACGTTTAGTGGAATTATGACCAAAAAGTTCTATTTTGGTCTCATCTGACCACATGACTTTCTCCCATGACTCCTCTGGATCATCCAAATGGTCATTGGCAAACTTAAGACGGGCCTTGACATGTGCTGGTTTAAGCAGGGGAACCTTCCGTGCCATGCATGATTTCAAACCATGACGTCTTAGTGTATTACCAACAGTAACCTTGGAAACGGTGGTCCCAGCTGTAGTTCTGGGCTGATTTCTCACCTTTCTTAGGATCATTGAGACCCCACGAGGTGAGATCTTGCATGGAGCCCCAGTCCGAGGGAGATTGACAGTCATGTTTAGCTTCTTCCATTTTCTAATGATTGCTCCAACAGTGGACCTTTTTTCACCAAGATGCTTGGCAATTTCCCCGTAGCCCTTTCCAGCCTTGTGGAGGTGTACAATTTTGTCTCTAGTGTCTTTGGACAGCTCTTTGGTCTTGGCCATGTTAGTAGTTGGATTCTTACTGATTGTATGGGGTGGACAGGTGTCTTTATGCAGCTAACGACCTCAAACAGGTGCATCTAATTTAGGATAATAAATGGAGTGGAGGTGGACATTTTAAAGGCAGACTAACAGGTCTTTGAGGGTCAGAATTCTAGCTGATAGACAGGTGTTCAAATACTTATTTGCAGCTGTATCATACAAATAAATAGTTAAAAAATCATATATTGTGTTTTCTGGATTTTCTTTTTTAGATTATGTCTCTCACAGTAGACATGCACCCACGATGACAATTTCAGACCCCTCCATGATTTCCAAGTGGGAGAACTTGCAAAATAGCAGGGTGTTCAAATACTTATTTTCCTCACTGTATGTGAGTATAAGGATTTTAAAATCACCTCGGAACCTGACCGGGAGCCAGTGCAAAGACTTTAGAAATGGTGGAATATGCAAATTTCTCCTGACCCCAGTCAGGATACTATCAGCTGAGTATTGCACACATTCCAGTTTAAGTGTGGTTTTAGGAACCCCAGCAAGAAGTGCATTGCAATAGTGCATTGCATAAAAGTGATAATTAAGCCCAAGTGATCTTAGAAGCAATCCGAGTGGAAATATGTAAATGCTAAAGTAAGGGGCCTAAAATTTAACCTTGAGGAGTATCAGTTTTAAAAATAATATTTAGTGGGGAATGAAATCTTTTTTTCCCCTTTTAAAGCAACACCAATGAACTTTTCCTCTGCGGTCGCCCTACAGGTTGGAAGCGGAATTGTCCATTACCGCTGTCGTAAATAATTTAGCCTACCGCATCCTACTGTCGCACGCGCACGCTCGCTGTTTATCCTATCGGCAATTAATTGTAATGCTTGCCGTAAAGCAAGTCAAATTTGTAGTTTTCTTATGTCTCGTTAGAACTACAGAAACCCGACCCGATTACTAATTATGAAGGCTATTTTAAAGGGTAACTAAACCCTAAACCAACTTTTTTTAGTTAATGATCTGTAAGAATGGGGCTTTATTAGTGCTGTTCATTGAATCGAGTAACTTTTTTGACATTTGGGTATAAAGTGTTTTAATTCTACAATATATGGTGTAAAAACGTCTGAGTGCTGCCCTCTTCAGGTTGAACGGTGGCTACTGCAGTTGAATTTTCCTATTGGATGTTGCGGCACTGCGTGACGTAAGCGGTACTGCGTGACGTAAGCAGGTTCCAGCTCACCACGCCCTCCCTTGGTACGAGCTCACCACGCCCTTGGATGAGCTAGCGTAGATTTATCTGTATTTAGTACAGTGGTAGGTGTAGTGTTGCTAGTGGCAACAGCACTGCTGGACTGCATAGCTTTCCAGCAGTCTTGGAAATTAGGCGCCAGTGGTTGCATGCACTTGGCCTGAAAGACCGTGAGTGTGAAACCTGCATTTTACGCGGAATTGCTTTTCCAACGCAATAGAGGTGGGAAACGGGCTTCTCCACACAGCTCGCACTGAAAAGCGACGCAGTGCCAAACGCTGCTCCTCCTGCATGGACTCCACCACCGCAGCGGCGTCTTGATGTGAGTGATCATATATATTTTAATCACAATTTATGGTAAGGCTAAAGTTAATCCTCTGGGGTCGACAAACGCGGCAGCGCATTTTGCTGGATTTTTTCACATAGCGGCAAAATATGAAAATGCCTATAGAGAGCGCGCGCTATTGACATCAACTCGATAAAACTCATCAGATGCATGTACTTTATGTCGTCTTGCGACCCTGTGAGTCACTCTCCATTTTAGAGAGTCTGATAGCGGGTCTCAGGTGCACGCCCCCCTCCCGCTCACGGTTCGTCCCCTCTATCTCCGCTGGGGTCTGCCCACTTTTCTAGCATTTTTCAAATATTGCCAGTGGGTGGAGTCAGGCTCTGACCAGGGGTTTAGTTACCCTTTAAAATAAACTGATAATATAAAATTTTCTTCAAAACGATTAAATTTTTTAATGCCTGTAGGATTACAATTTAATGCTTTTTAATGCCATTTAAGGCCTTAATTATCGCAAAATTCATTTAATGACTTTTAATGCTTTTTAATGCCCCGCGGAAACCCTGGAAGCATAGGAACTCGAATTTGAGGTAGGCTATTCTAGACAAAACATACAAGTTTTTTTTAACAGAAATCTCATTTTAACCCACTACCTATTATGCACAGCAGCAAATATAAATAACGACAAAAGCAATAGCCTACTTTGTGAAAAATAAAAATAAAATAAAAAACTTTTCAACTGTTGTGGTTTAACGGACTGTTTTTTCTTTGTGAGGAAAAACGGTGTGTCTTTGTGCTTTGCAGGATTTATAGGTTGATTATATCTCGAAAGATCATCACTCACTTGAACAGTGGATTTGGATTTCAGCCGTGCAGGTTGTAGGAATAGACCAGATGGTGGAAGACAACTGAGAGATCGTAGGAAGCATCATAGGAAGCATAGGAACTCGAACTTGAGGTAGGCTATTGTAACAAATACGACTTTGGGTTAATTTGAATTAGCTCAAGAATATAGGGAATTTTGGAAATATTAATAATTATGACTCATGGTCATAATTCATAAGTCGCATGTACATTTATTTTATCAATTATAGAGATTACCTTGTTCTGTAACTGATCTAATCGTTATTCGTCCAGCGAATAAAGGTGAGATTATCACAGTTAAGAAGGGGTATCTCTTTACAAACTCCGCGAAAGTTTGATCTCCTGGCCACAGACATCAAACCTTCTGAGTTTATTAATTAAAACTACTCACTGTAGTCTATCGAGCGTGTAGCAAGATCTTTCGTCTCATTGACTTTATAAAAGTGGGCTTTCAAATACAGAGACAGTTAAAAGGATATATGGATTTTAATAATTGTAAAACTAAAGATTATATGAGCTACAAATACAAACGTACGTAAAAATACAAAACAATAAAACAAACACACATTTAACCAAACAAGAAAATACGTGATCAGGATAACATGAAATGAAAGAAAGAAAGAAAGAAAGGAAGAAAGAAAGAAAGAAAAGCTAGTAATTATTACATACAGAAACCTAGATTCACGAGACACCGGGAAAAAAGCTTTTATCAACTCAATATACTTGCAGAATTCTGTGCTCTTTCTGTTGAAGCTGAGGCAGGAAGCGGACAGCGCGGACGTGTCCTGTTCTGCTGGGTCTTCCAGTGCCGCGGAAGTTTGAAAGGCTCACTGACTGTAATGTTACCGAGAAAGTTCATCTCCCGGGACGGGAGAGGTTGCAAAGTTTGGTTGCAAAGACGGCAGGCTTTTACATGACGCGGGCCATGTGTCCCAGAGGCCGAGGCGAGGCCTGTCCAACCGGAGGAAGGGTGAGAGGTCAGGGATCAGAGCGACCGGAGAAGAGAAGAGCAGGGATCAGAGAGCGATCAGAGGGGGTTTCTGCCTTTTAACAGACCTCTGTTTACGCCTTCTCTCCGAGGCTCAGCAAATCAGGTTGCCTTTCCTGAAGCGGGAAAAATTCTCTTTGTGTGAAGAAAAACACGCCTCCTTTGACCATGTGTTTTATGAGGGAAAGGATCATATTTTGAAATATGATATTTCCTGGAACAAATGCATATTATTGTACTTTGCAGTCAAAATTCGTCTCCGTGAGATGGAGAGGATTACAGAGATATTAATTATGACAGATAAAGATTGGGGAAACATAACGTTACATTTATATGCATAATTACACACAAATAAAGTTTGATTAAACACACAATGAAATGGTCAGTATTTCCGTTATGGCATGTGAAGACACTTGAGAAACACAGGAATACATATCAAACATCTTAGTGGCTTGTTATGTGGGGGAATATCTGTTTCAAAGTCCAGAGTGTGGGTGTGTGTAATTCTGGAATGTCTGCTTTCCTGGGTCATAAGTTTTATGGTCTGAGGTAGGGTTACCACAAGACACTATTGATGAACTTCTTTCAGTGAACATTTAGAATTCAAACTTATACTCTAGCAAACCACACTTCTATTATAAAGCAAAGCTAATCACACACATACATATCGGAAGGTATACACTCAAGAGCCATATTTCTACATGAAATTGTACTCAAAGGAGGTTTTGTGTGTGTGGGTGTGTGTGTGTGTGTGTGGGTCATGAGGTTGTAAAGTCACAGGGAGTCCATGCTGACATGGGGGTTTTAGAACGGATTGTGCGGAACAGGGTTCCGTTGGTGACTAAAATGTCCCTCTGGGGAACAACAGATTACAATTTTGACTGTTCATGGCAGACTTAGCGACGCCATGGACAGACCCGTTGTCTGAAAAGACAACGAAGGATGTGTTTGGAGACAAGGATTTACTAATTGGAACAGCATGTGACCGCATGTCAGGCATTGTCGCTACACTATTCTAGACAAAACCCAGTAAGGGTAAAATCTCTCGACCTGCCACCGCTATACGCGCCTGTCACTCGACCTGCCACCGCCATACGTGCCTGTCCCGCGACCTGTCACGGGTATACTCGCCTGTCCCACGACCTGTCACGGGTATACTCGCCTGTCCCGCGACCTGTCACGGGTATATGCGGCTGTCCCGCGACCTGTCACGGCTATACTCTCCTGTCCCGCGACCTGTCACGGGTATATGCGGCTGTCCCGCGACCTGTCACGGCTATACTCTCCTGTCCCGCGACCTGTCACGGCTATATGCGGCTGTCCCGCGACCTGTCACGGCTATAGGCTACTCTCCTATCCCGCGACCTGTCACGGGTATATGCGGCTGTCCCGCGACCTGCCACGGCTATACTCTCCTGTCCCGCGACCTGCCACGGCTATACTCTCCTGTCCCGCGACCTGCCACGGCTATACTCTCCTGTCCCGCGACCTGCCACGGCTATACTCTCCTGTCCCGCGACCTGTCACGGGTATTTGCGACTGTCCCACGACCTGTCACGGGTATATGCGGCTGTCCTGCGACCTGTCACGGCTATACTTGTAAATCGCCTGTCACTCGACCCGTCACGGCTATACTCTCCTGTCCCGCGACCTGTTACGGCTATGCGGCTGTCCCGCGACCTCACGGCTATAGCCTACTCTCCTGTCCCGCGGGTATACTCTCCTGTCCCGCGACCTGTCACGACTATACTCTCCTGTCCCGCGACCTGTCACGGGTATTTGCGGCTGTCCCGCGACCTGTCACAGCTATACTCGTAAATCGCCTGTCACTCGACCCGTCACGGCTATATGCGCCTGTCCCGCGACCTGTCACGGGTATACTCGCCTGTCACTCGAACCGTCACAACTATACTCACCTGTCACGGCTATATTCGCCTGTCACTCAGGGTTAAATAAAGATGTCATGGGCTAGTTGTAATTCTACATGTAGCCTAGCCTACACAATATATAGTAGGCTAGGCTTAGCCTAATAATAATAATAATACCAATAATAATATTGATAATGATGATAATACTAATAATAAACATGGTGATAATAATCATTATAGGCTATATCAAGCCGACCTCACTGCATGCTATCTTAAGGTAAACTTGCACTGTTCGACTACTGAGACGTTACTCACGGCCAAGCTATTTCATTGTAGCCTATTTTGCTATGTTTTTTTCTGTGCAGTTATCTTGTTTTCAACTTTCAATAGCCTCGATTTCTAAATAGGTTAACATAAGAAAAATACACGATTAATTAAATTAACATTAAAACTTAAAGTTATGCAGTTTATTAGACTATCGCTCTGTAAAAACAACAAAAGTATACTACTACAGGAACATTTAAGTTTATTGAGTTTTTATTAAGTTTATTGGCCGGCGACACGCTGGCTGCGTGGCGTGTTGAGGACTCGTTGTTCAGTATGTGCGCACTAGTGGACCTTTCAAACAGCCTACACTTAGACCGAATGGACACAGGAAGCTGGTTAACGTGAAGGCTGTGTGCGCGAAAATCAATGGACTGAGTAAATTTACGTTCCGGTGACAAATTAAGTCTATATTCAGACAAACTGTTGAAGGTGTTCATTGGAAAATGGAGAAGAGTGATGTGGAGGTCCATGCTCTGTCATTTGCGCAAATAACAGTGCGCGAGCTCAACAACAATTTGTTTGAAGTTCATGTCCAAGCATGGTCAAGCTGATGAGATTCATTTGTCATAGTAAATGAGGAGGGAAGTTGTTGAGGTGGGGGGATGGGGGGTGTAAGAATGAGAAAAACAGTTTTTTTTTTAATGTGTTTTACTGCAAGTTTGAAAATACCCCTGATGGTGGAAAAAGGACTCATCTCAACATCAAGGCAAGAAGAATGTGTGGCACTCTACCAACATGCCTACTCAGAGGAAGTCGACTGTGTGTTTCCAATTTTCTGGGGGGAACACAGTCTCTCTGATAGATACGTCTTCTTCTCAGTCTACACTGGTGAGAAGGACAACTGGTGTAGGTTTGGAAGGACGATTTTAACATTTGATACCAAATCAGGTAAATGGCACTGCAAGTGTATAGGATCAAAAAACAGAATTAGCTGTTTACATAGATACTTGTCTATGTGGTGGCTGTTCCAAGAGCATCCACACCTGGCCAAAAATGCAGTGGATACCTCAAATGAGGATATTGAAGACATTGAGGAAATGGTCAGTGGAAATCTGGGTATGCATTATCAGCCAGAATTCACACATAGTAGTGTGATCATTATGACCAACTACTTGTGGAATTCCAAGAGAATCCCAGAGGATCTTCCACTTGATTTAACGAAGACAGAGAAGCCCGTTCCAGAAAAATTTGAGCCTGCAGAATCAAATTGTCCTTACTGTCCAGGGCCGTGTCCTCCTGAACTGAACAATGCTTTTGTCATAACAACACAAGCAACAGTCTATTGGATATTTTCGCAGAACAAAGGTAGGACACAATTTTTACACTTAAGCCACTAATATAAATTGAGCATATATAAAAAGTGAAATGCCAATAAATGTGTTGATGTGTTTTTATGTAGGTATTTCAGTCTATGGAAAGGAGTGCCCAGTATGCAAAAACGTAATTCGTTTTCAGGATTACAATACTGGATTTTACAATTACAACAATAAGATCTTTCTTTCCATACCATTATGTTCTTTTCTGACAACCGGCCTTTCGGTGAGTTCGTCCAATCGAATTGTTATGTGGGACGTGTTTCTACTAAATTAAGCACATACAAAAATATTAACAACATATGTTTAAAAACATTGTCTCTTTTTTATTATCTGCAGAATCACATTGCTGTTGGACGGATGTTGCGCACAATTGAGTCCCATTCTGGGACTAAAGTGCCATACAACTCCCTAAGGAAGGCTTTCTATCACTTCTGCGCTCTCAAAAAGTATTCATACAGCTATTTATGTTACCGCTGTGGACACCACCCATCTGTTGTCATTGCTGACGCAAACTGAAAAGTTGCGTTTGAATTGCCAGGTGACAGTTGATTTAAAATGTATTTTAAAACTTCTAGCATAATTTATCCCACATTCACATGCTCATTGTCACTTTTTATCACAACTACCAGTCCATCTCCTAAAACGTCCGGAGAAACATAATATCACTCCCCAGGACACGGAAGTTAACGTGGCAGCAAGATGGGATAACCTGGAGAAGGAAATTATAGCCTCCGGATTCTGTGATGGTAAGCATAATATGAAGAGTTTGGTTCCAAAACGCTATAAATCCAAAATTGTTAAATTGAGAAAAAAGGCATTTTCTTTCCCAAAAGACTGTTTGTATGAAAACTGTTATTTTCTGTTTCAAACTGTAATATATCATTATGAGTTTGTAATAACATAAAAAAAATCAAATCCATATTTTGATTTTAAACATTTATTAAACAAAATGCAATATATCCATAACACGTTTTTCCCCAAAATGCTACAAATCCATTTCATCAACAAAAACTCACTTTCTGTATGAAATTGAGCAAAGACATAGCAATAAATAACAAGGAAAGGTTGTCTATACATATGACAAACCCCAAACTTGAACAACATCACTTATATTAAACCATTAACCCTCAGGGGTCTGAGATCACGCCGGCGTGATCTGCTCGATTTTTTTCCTTATGAGTTGATTGAGACCCGAAATTCTCTTTTGACTTTGATTTTACAAAACAAGTTTCATACATCAATCGATTCTGTTAAATGTGTATTATTTTTGTGTATACTCACAATAAAAACATAGTGTTGTGCTTTTTGCCAAATAAAGAAAAATAAACACGAAGCGAGTTCTGCCTACTCTCTGTCCGTGTAGTCCATTCTGAAACGCGTCCGAAAATAAACAATAACAAAGCGAATACTCAGTCAAACAGGCATTCAGACACACAGGCATGAAGCTTGAATTCTCTTCTTTTTAATGAAGTAATTTATATAAAAAACAAATATTCTCATCTTGTGAAATCTGTATTAAAAGAGAGCGATTCCAGTAGACCTCATTAGAGCTAATTCAAATGTAATGTGACTCCGCCCACGGAGAGCGCATGCTATTCAAACGCAAATGGCTGAGGTAATCCACGCAATCCTGTGAACGCCCCCATCAGCTCGACAAAACCAAAACACAAGTTTATTCAGAACATTACTTGTTTACAACGCAGCGCTGTGAGGAATAATGAGGAATACGAGGAATACGAGCTGAGGAATACTATGAATGAATTTATGTATGACTTGTGCAATAAAAAAATAAAAAAATAAAATAAAATAAAAAAAATACGATAGGCTATTGACTCGCGATCTTCGCAGTAGGCTAGTGAACGCACCGGAGAAACGCACATTTATTAGGCTACATAGTTTTTTTGTTTTGGATGGTTTTGTTTAGAACCAGCTTTCTGTAAATATATTTCACATTTTTTAGACATGTGAGGCGAGTAGGCTACGGTCTGGTTGATGATCTCCAGTTCAAGCACCTTATGTTGTGATTGCTAGCCTATATTTACTTTAAATACAGGAAATTTGTTAATGAAAAAATATTAAAATTAAGATACAATTGATACAAAACGAAATTCGTTTTAAAGAAAGGATTTGTACTTTCTGTTTTGAGGTCTATGTGAATGTTTGAAAGTCTTTAGTGCTTTTTAAAAACGCGCTCGCGTCCATAATGGAGAACTGTCACGTAATATTGTTTTTTGCCAGCTGTGGTAAACAGCGCGCATCTATGCCGTTCATTCATTCATAAACAGAAACCCGAGAAGGAAAAACTTACTAGTATTCCTCAGCTCGTATTCCTCGTATTCCTCATTATTCCTCACAGCGCTGCGTTGTAAACAAGTAATGTTCTGAATAAACTTGTGTTTTGGTTTTGTCGAGCTGATGGGGGCGTTCACAGGATTGCGTGGATTACCTCAGCCATTTGCGTTTGAATAGCATGCGCTCTCCGTGAATGCCCTCACTGAGTCAGTATTGCAGATGCTGATCTATGATATGAGGCCGCTCTCCATGGTCGATGGTGCTGGGTTTCAACAAATGATAGCCCAGTTCAATCCAGACTACATCCTGCCATCCAGAACCCATTTCACCCACTTGATGGAGCAGAAATACAGTACAACGTTTCTGAAGGTAATTGTTTAGAATGCACACACAGTCACACAGACACATATTTCATACAAAAAAAAAAAATCACAAATTTAATTTAAAAGCAATTTTATATATAAATATAAATATATCTATATCTGAAATACATAACTTCGTTTTGGTAAAATCATAGTAGCTGCAATTATTAAAAATGTAAAACTTGTATGTTGAATAGTTTCTGTTGACATGTAGGTTTTTGCATGTTAAATATTTTCAAAAATCAAATTTTGTGTTTAAAGGTAAAGCAGATCCTAAAAGAGGTAAACAGCTCCATCACACTGACGTGTGATGTTTGGACCAGCCGTGCCACAGAGGCATATCTTGGAGTTTCGTGTCATTTCATCACCAAAGACTGGCAAATGAAGACTTTGAACCTTGCCACTCTACCCCTGGAGGAGAGGTATACTGCTGCGAACATCATGATATGGATGGAAGAGGTGATAGAGAAATTTGACATCTTGCCTTGCAAAATTAAAGCAATAGTACATGATAACGGGTCTAACATGGTGGCGGCAGCTCGACTCCTGGAAGAAAAACACGGTTGGTCTTCAGTCCGCTGTGCTGGCCACACCCTCCAACTTATCGTCAACAGTGCCCTCAAAGAGCCCAGCATCAACAAAGCTACTGGTGCTGCAAGAAACCTAGTTGAGCACTTTAGGAGAAGTGAGCTGGCAAATTCAAAACTGAAGAAGAAGCAGCAGCAAATGAACACCACAGAGCACAAGCTAATCCAGGACGTCAGTACGCGATGGAATAGTACCTATTACATGGTAGCAAGACTCCTGGAGCAGCGCTGGCCAGTCACTGCAACTCTCTCAGACCCTGAGGTAACACCAAGAGGCAAGCACTACTTTGACCTGAAACCAGAGCAGTGGGTACTACTTGAAGAGCTGGTGCAAGGGTTAGGGCCTTTTGAATGTGCTACCGTTTTCCTCAGTGGGCAGGAGTATGCTACTGCTTCATGTCTTCCACAGCTAGTCAAAGGGCTGCAACGGTCCATACAGCAAACCCAGTTTGAGACAAGCTCAGGAAAAGCCTTTCAAGCCATTGCAGGAAAAGGAATAAGTGAGAGATGGGAGAATCTTAACACTGTGTCTGTAGAGAGAGACAACCCACTTGTTCTTGCAGCTGCCATCGGCCCAAGATTCAGAAAGCTGAAGTTTATCTCACCTGAAGATGGCACAAGGGTGCAAAGTACAGTTGAACTTCTTGCTATCAAAGAAGCAAAGGCCAAGACTGGGCTACATGATGACCCTGAGGAGCTACAGCAGAAGAAGAGGGGTCATATCCCAGGGGGAAAGTCAGCGCTGGATAACCTGCTTCAGTCTGACACTGACAGTCTGAGTGAGGAAGCGGAGGAAACCCAGGAGGACAAAAAAATCCAAATGGTGAGGAGGGAAGTTCAGATGTTCTTCACAGAGCCACCAATAGCCAAAAAAGAAGACCCTCTCAGCTGGTGGAGCGAAAATGAGGGGCGTTTTCCCACACTGTCAAACCTAGCAAGATCTCTTCTGTGCATTCCTGCAACATCCACCCCTGCAGAGCGAATCTTCTCAGCAGCAGGAAATATCTGCTCCCAGAAGAGAGCAAGTCTCACACGAGACCATGTGGATATGCTGACTTTCCTTAATATGAATAAACTGAACGACATAGCCTGAGCCTCATGTTGATTTTAAACTTGGTCTGTCCACCATGACAGGTTTGTGTCCAGGTAGTATCACACAGTCCATGTTTACAACTTAAATTCAGACGACTCTGAAAGCTTATTTTAAAACCGTTAGATTTCATAATGTTGAGACGAGTTGTAAAGTTCTTTTGCAACAGATTGACCACTGAATGTATCTCACAAAATGCACTTAATATTTTTGTTTACTGTTTTATTGCTGCTAATGTGCCTGCCCCTGGTTTACAGGAAGAAAATGTTTACTTGATTTTAATTTATTTTTTCTTATAAAACAAATGTGCCTGTCCTTTATAAAAATGATTGAAATGAGTTTCTTTATTTATGCATTTATGTCTATACTGACCGAGCACTGTGCCTAATTGGTTTTAGACAGGGCATTTTTATTTACTTTTAGTATGAATTGGCCTATCAGCAGCAAAGTTCAATAAAATATGCATTTTTCATTGAAGTACCCCCTTCTTTCTTGTGTTTACTATCATTTTCCACAGAATTAAAGCAATCTCATGCTAAATTTTAGAAAAATGTAATAATTATTCGATTAGTCGACTAATCGTTTCAATAGTCGGTGACTAGTCGACTATTAAAATAGTCGTTAGTCGCAGCCCTACTCGTAGCACCACTGCTCTCGCAAAACCACGCCGTCATCTTAAATAATCTCACTCTAAGGTTGCCTTCAAGCAAGCAAAACGATGCTTTAAAAACATCTAGATTTGCTGGAAGGGCAAGGGGGTAGCAACAGGACAACAGTAGCTAGATACTGACAGGTCCGATGGCAGAGCTAATGTTATTAGATTATTAAAATACGGGATATTTTACGGGAAAATATTAAAACGGGAAGACAGCGGGAAAAAAATTAAAATACGTGAGAAACCCGGAAAAAAACGGGAGGGTTGACAGCTATGATGTAGCCTATCAAGCTACTTTTGACAGTTTGTAACTTAGCTTGTTACACTTTTATAGGTGGTAGCTTCTGTGTAGTGAAGCTGCATTTATTGTAGAGTAGCTGGTAGCTTAGCTCACTACACATATCAAGTAGCTTGCCCATCACTGACTATTAAGGCAGTGAACTAGTGTCATGAAATAAAACAAATAAACTCACCCAGCGCTGCACAGAAAGTTGCCTTGCAGACAGGAACCTTCGTGGGATGGTCCTTGGAGAGCAAGTAGTACTCGTTCGTGACCTCCCTCTCCTTCTGTGCATCTTCAATTGACCTATGGCTAAGCCACGCCCCCTCCACTCACTCGGACAAACAGTCAACATTCGGTAACAGGCGCTATAGCAGTAGCTGTCACAGTAGGAGACATTTCACAGGAGGCAATTGATGATTTTTGGAGACAGAAAGATTATATATATCATCTCGAAGTCACCAAAAGGGCCTTAACTATACATTGGAGGGTTATATTAATAATTTCATTGTTGAGAAGGTCGATGAAAAGCTTCAGCTCCAGACAAAGATTTACAGGTCACAGTGTACACGTTATAGTTTGGTGCTATTTCGCTTCAAACGCTCGCTTTATACGCGCATCCTATTCGCTTTGGACGCGCGAATGGATTCAAAATGTTCAAGCGTCGAACTAGACGCGATACGCGCGAATTTGACGCTCTATTCACGTTTGGTGTGAACGCAGCATAATGAACAGGCTGCGATGTCAAGATTGCAATGCTGGATGAGTGTGTGTATCAGAGAGAGAGAGAGGCGCGGGCGTGATCGAACACTGGAAACATAAAAACATACTCCATTTTGTTCATACAGGACATCATTACAACTGCAAAGTGTTTAACCTACTTATATTTGTGTAAAACACAACATTGTGTCTGGCTACGCAGCTACAACGCAGCTAGAAGCTAGGCTAACGTTATGTTAGAGATGTTAAAGATAACGTTCAAATACGTTGTTGACTTACCTTAGAACAGATGTAGACATCCTTGTTTAATTGCGTTTAGTTGGTGTTGTGGTCTACCGCATAACTTAATCCAGAGCAGACACTTATCTCGGTTGAAATGTGGCTTGGGAAAGGGTAAAAAATACATACCGTCGCCCAGCCTCTCAGGATACCTAGTGTCGGAGTTGCATGTACCCCATGCACAACGTTTGACCATTTTAAACTTAAAATGACAAGAAAAAACATAAAAACGAATGAAAACTGACTAACTGCAATGCATTTCAATGGACGTGGAAGCAGAGAATGTCCGAGTGTATGGGTTAGCTATGCGCACTGTGATTGGCTCATCGCGTTTGGGGGCGTGGCTTAGCCATAGGTCAATTGCTACCTTGGGACGTCTTTGCTGTACCCGTTTTACTGTTATCAGGCGTAAAATTGCTTGGTCTTGTTCGGCCTTCGTGGTATGACAGTAGAGAGTGTCGAAGTTTTTAACAAGATCGTCAGCTGTCAGTTTGTCGGCATGACAAAAGTTTTTTGATTCACTGTGAGAACAAGCAATCGCCGGTATTTTACCACCGCCTGAGTTTCTGACTTTCTTTCTGACTTCCCTATCGTGGTTGTCTTTTGACGGCTTCCGCTTCTTTCCCACAGACGACACGACCACTGGCTCCTCAATACCATCAAAGTTATTCATTTTAGTATATAAAAACTTAAAAGTCTAAGGCGAGTGTTTACCGGCATCTACTGACAGGGTGCCGCCATTAGTAGGGAGGTTAAGCCCAAAAAATAGGCCTTTGACTTCAAGTCATGATGCAAAGGTCCCCTTTGGTATGGAAGTACCTTAGGGTCATACAAATAAATTTATCCTAAGACACAAGTGAGATCACACTTTGTATCAGAAATAAACAGGTTTTTTCAAAAATGGCTGCCAATGCGCCAAAAATACTCTAGAGCCCATATCTTTGCTTCTGTTATCGCTATAATGACAAATTTGGTGTCAAAGTGTAAATTTTTGGGGTCAAGGAATTTAAAAAAACAAAAAATTTCCCCATACCATGACAATTGGTGGTAAATATGCACATTTCACATAAAAATTGTGTCATCAGAGTGACTTTACTTATCTTTTCCTTCAAAAACTTTAATTTTGTATTTAAGCAGTACAGCTACTTCTGTACATTACATTTGTCCTAAGTAGCATGAGATTTCGACCAGTCAGGAGTAGCCTATAGCAAATCAGTTCCTGCAACAACACATCCCATCTGCACCAGGAGCTGTGACAGCTGTTGAAGGTCAGAGGTGACAGGTTAACACTTTAAGGTTCGTATGACTTTATCATTAAATAGAAAAATGTGTTAGATAACTAATAACTAGCTAGCTAGTAACTAGTTAGCTTCATTATAACTAGGTCGCTAGTAACTAGTTAGCTTCATCATAACTAGCTAGTGACTAGTTAGTGTCATTTTTGTTGAAGCAAGCACATAGCCTACATGTTGCTAGCTAGTTAGTTAGCTTCATTATTTGATCGATTTTTACTTTTGCGAATGCTTGTTAATGCTCATATTATCTATCTTATGATGTTAAAGCAACTTCATTTCTTTTTTATGATTAGCCATAATGGAATGCCGTGACTGGAGTTTATGCTTCCTATGTCAGTCCACCCTAAAGATTGAAAAAACATTAGATCCCTCTTCGTCATTCAAACTGAGAAACAATCCTGAAAGATTGAAATCATGTTACAAAGAAGCTTTAGATAACATCCAGGAGCTGAAGGCTCCTGAATTAGGTGATCTAGGGGATCTGCCTGAGTTTATAGTGGACATTAGTGGTGGTAGTCAGGATGTAGTTCAGCTGATGATTCAAAATCCTATGGTGTGGCACAAAAGCTGCAGAAATGTGATTGATAAACAAAAAGTTGAGAGAGCAAGAAAAAGAAAAAAGCATGAAGAGTCTGTGAGCCCAGTAAAAACACAGCGCATGAGTGACAAGTCCACCACACTCGCTTTACCCAGACCCTTAACATCATCATGTGAACCATTCGATAAACTCTTCTGTGGTGAAGTGGGCAAAAAAAAGGAACTGAGGAGGGCTGCCACCCTTGGCTTGGATAGAAAAGTGAAAGAATGTGCTCAGGTGGTGGGTGACAGGCATCTATTGGCTGAACTAGCTGCTGGTAACATGGTTGCTATTAATGCTGCTTATCATCGTGCATGCCTGACTAGGCTCTACGGAGGGGGCCCTTGTTCCCATGAGAGAACAGGGTGTGCGCATCTATTTCGACGACTGGCTCATATTAGCACACTCTCGAGATCAGTTATGCGAACACAGGGACCTCGTGCTCAGGCACCTCAGCCAGTTGGGTCTTCTGGTCAACTGGGAGAAGAGCAAACTCGCCCCCATGCAGAGGATCTCTTTTCTCGGTATGGAATTGGATTCGGTCGCACAGACAGCGCACCTCACAGAGCAGCGCGCTCAGTCGGTGCTGAACTGCTTGAAGTCAAGTCAAGTCATCTTCATTTATATAGCGCTTTTAAAAATGTAGATTGTTTCAAAGCAGCTTTACAGAGATAAGCGTATAATTTAAGGTAACAGAGATTGTTTTGGCTTTATAGCGGTTCTTTAATAAAGTTATTTTCCATCTAAAGTTAGTTTTGATTGATTCGCTTCCGTCGCAACGATCATTTGTTATTAAATTAGGGGCCGCTAAGACGACACCATTCTCTCTACACAGAATTTAAACGCGAACCTGTGAGAAACCACCTTTGAACACCTTCAAAGGCAGGACGGCGGTCCCACTGAAATTCTTCCAGAGGCTCCTGGGGCATATGGCAGCGGCAGCAGCAGCAGCGGTAACTCTGCTCGGGCTGCTCCATATGAGGTCGCTTCAGCACTGGCTTCATGGCCGAGTCCCGAGATGGGTGTGGCATCATGGCACTCACTGGGTGACAATCACACCGGCGTGCCGCCAGACCTTCAGCCCATGGTCAGACCCCTCATTCCTGCGGGCAGGAGTCCCCTTGGAACAGGTTTCCAGGCATGCTGTGGTGTTCACAGACGCCTCTGCCACCGGCTGGGGTGCCACGTACAACGGGCATGCAGTGTCAGGGGTGTGGACGGGCCCTCAACTGCATTGGCACATCAACTGCCTCGAGTTGCTAGCAGTATGTCTCGCTCTGAGCCACTTAAAGAGGCCGCTACAGGGCAGAGATGTGCTGGTCTGTACGGACAAGACTGCAACCGTTGCGTACATCAACCGACAAGGTGGTCTACGCTCCCGTTGCATGTTACAACTCGCCCGCCATCTCCTCCTCTGGAGTCAGAAGCATCCGAGGTCACTTCGAGCCATGTATGTCCCCGGTGTGCTCAACCATGTGGGCAACAAGCTATCATGAGCTGTGTTCCCGGGAGAATGGTGACTCCACCCCCCAGGCAGTTCAGCTGATCTGGAGAGAGTTCGGGGAGGCTCAGGTGGAGGCTCAGACCTGTTTACTTCCTCAGAGACCTCCCACTACCAGCTGTTTTACTCTCTGACTGAGGGAACACTCAGCACGGATGCACTGGCACACAGCTGGCCCCGGGGCCTCCTCAAATATGCGTTCCCCCCAGTGAGCCTACTTGCACAGACCCTGTGCAAAATCAGGGAGGATGAGGAGCAGGTCCTTCTGGTGGGCCCCTATTGCCCAACCCGGACCTGGTTCCCTGAACTTATGCTCCTTGTGACAGTCCCTCCCTGGCCCATTTCTCTGAGGGAGGACCTTCTGACTCAGAGACGGGGCACCCTATGGCACTCGCGTCCGGACCTATGGAAACTTCATCTCTGGTTCTAGGTGACTTACCCCCAGAGGTACTTAACACCATCACGTCTGCAAGGGCGCCGTCCACGAGATGATTGCCTTGAAGTGGAACCTGTTCGTCGAGTGGTTTTCTTCTCGCCAAGAGAACCCCCGAAGATGTTCGATAGGGTCCGTGCTTTCCTTCTTGCAGCAAGGGTTGGAGCGAAGGCTGTCTCCCTCCACCCTCAAAGTACATGCTGCCGCTATTTCAGCTTATAACGACCACATAGATGGCAAATCAGTTGGAAAGCACGATCTGGTTGTCAGGTTCCTTAGGGGGGCGAGACGGTTAAACCCTCTTCGTCCCCCCTCCATACCCTCTTGGGACCTTTCCCTGGTGCTTCAAGCTCTTCAGGATGCTCCCTTTGAGCCTTTGCACTCAGCAGACTTAAAGCTTCTCTCTTTGAAGACTTTGCTGCTGATTGCACTGGCCTCTATCAAGAGAGTAGGGGGCCTGCAAGCATTTTCGGTCGACGAATCGTGCCTATAGTTCGGGCCGGGTGACAACCATGTTGTACTGAGACCCCGGCCTGGCTATGTGCCCAAGGTTCCCACCACTCCCTTCAGAGATCAGGTGTTAGGCTGGGTTCCATATGTGTGACCCTATGGGGATTCCATATGTGTATACTTCCACGGCTGCTCCTAATCGAAGCCCTGTGTCTTTCCCTTGGGCTAAGTTACCCAATATTCATATGCAGTACAACCTTCGGGCTAGTGCATATGTATTTTTTCACATAACTCCCTCGAAGAAAGTGGCTTCCGCATCGTTACCCTTCCATAGAAAAGGCACGGTTTCCCAGTGTTATCCAATAATCTCGCTGTATGGGTTATCACAGAACAACAGTGACAGATACGCTCTGTGTAAGCCCTTTCCTATCGTCCATCCAGGCAAGAAGGGGTACAGGCTTGGCGCTTTGATAGGGATTCCTATCAGTCGATCACGACATACGTCGAGAGTGACCGACCGATAAGGGAACGTCTCAATTACATATGGTAACCCTCGTTCCCTGAGGCAGGGAATGGAGACGTACATCCCATCGTCACATCTGCTGCTGCCCGTCGGGGCGGCCAGCTTACCAGGCTTGGCTCCTCAGCAAAAAAGGAGCTCACCTCGCACCTGCTGCTCATTATATACCTGCGTTTCGAGGCTTAACAGCTGATGCAAATGACTGCATGCCAATGTGTTTTGGCTCATTTTAGTTTTACTCGAAGTAGATTGGCCTCTCTAGCGAGATTCCTATCAGTCGGTCACGACGTACGTCTCCGTTCCCTCCCTCGGGGAACGAGGGTTACCATATGTAACTGAGATGTTTTGCCATTTGGCTGTAAAGAATGTTTACCTGTACAGAAGGTTACTAACGTTTACTGTATTGAAGTTTTTGATAACAGACTGCACACTAGGGTCATCTTTATTCCTTGTGTTGTGAGGACTTTGTGGACTTTAATAAATCTCACATTTGGTTAATTGATTTTGTGTGAATGTACCCTATGTTGCACCCTGACCCCAGTCCACCTAGGGCAGGGCTATTCAATTCAATCATCTCCATCTGGCCCAAAGGCACCCCAACCTCCCTCCGCCTCTTTTCTTGGTGGTGTGGCTACATTTGGTTAGATATGCGAGGGGCCATAGTGGCGTGTGCAGCTGTACGTCTATACACACTGTCTATTCGCGTACCATGAGCGCTCCGACTAACCTGAGAAACGTTTTCAGTCCAAATATTTCAGCAGTTATTATGTGTGTCCCGTATTTCTGTCGACTGAACCAGCGATACCAATCATTTGTGAATGGTGCGAATCTTTTGTTCTATCTTTGGTTCAATTATTTCCTTTCCATGAATTGGCCAAATGCGCTTGCATAATGGTCTGAAATGATTCAGATTCGTTCGGACCGCTCTGTCACTGAATCATCTGAAGCTGTTTCTCGGTCAGTAACAACAAATATAGAACAAATAGCGCTGTTTTCAGTTTAGTTTTAGTTCAACTCGCAGTTTAGTTTACTTTGAACTGCGCAGCACCGCCCAGTGGATAACGGAACGCAAGCTTAAAGGAGTTGCGTTTGCTCCCAGTTCTGGACACTATTATTAAACAGCATTGCGACATCCAGTGAGAAGTTGTTCAATTCGTCACACCTCTGTTACAGACCACAAATCACTCGATGATTTAACTAGTTTTAAATCAGATGAAGCAGCCTCAACATTCCCAACACGACTGATGAGGTAAACAGCAGAAACACTGTGCCATGAACGAAGTTAAAAGACTTTAAATCCCCTAATTACCACCTTTACAAACATTTACCATGAATGTACTGTAGTAATTTACTATGGTTTGGGCAGAAATATGGAATATTTATACTGAATACTATCTTATAGTCATTTATATTGCAGTAGATTAATTAGGTGGGTAGAGGAATATACAATTCATTTTGTGTATAGTTTTTAGGGATTTTGTTATACAGTGGTAGTGAGTGAGAAGCCATGCATGGTTTTCCTGTGGTTATCACGTCTTACTGTCAGAATATTTTCATTTAAGCCTATAATAATTATAAATAAAATAATTCTTACCAATACCTATGATCTTGTATAATTCATATTTTTGTACATAGCTGTAAATAAGTTATTTATGAAAGACTCTGCATACTGTTGGGTACCACATTTCCAAGTAAATACAATACTTTTTTAGGTTTACTTTAGCTTATTTATTGATACTGTTATGTTTCAATAAGTAATACATAATGTTTCAATAAATAAGCTAAACCCACCGGCCCTCCTCAACATTCCGATTTAATAATCCGGCCCTCGAATGAAGCGAACTGAATAGACCTGACCTAGGGGCATAACATTACTCACTTTTCACTTTATTTAATTCACTTCATATAGTATAGCAGTACATAAGTCAAGTCTCAACTCTTATTTAAGACATTGTGCATATGCAAAACATATGCTTAATCCAATATGGAATGGTAATGCTTGAAAGTTCTGTTTTCTCCGATTTGAGGTACAGTGGATAACTTTGGTTATACCAGCTCTAATCCTCTAGATAGAAAGGTCATCTTGGACTTAAATTGAAGCTTATAAACTTGGGAAGTTTTTCATGTACATTTGAGGCAGTGATATATATAATAAAATGCTTGAAAATTATCACTTTTGATGACAATTTGTCCGGCGGACAGCCATTTTTTTGTCTTTTGGGGTATGTTGAGGGTGATATTTGACAGCAAAAAGGCAGTAATCCCCAGAATCTTTTTCTGCTAGTTTCCCCTATGTGTCAGGATACACCATGCAAGATTTTAGGGTTATACGGCCATTTATGTAGCTGCAGTACCTTAATATTCACAATTACATCATTCCGCCAAAAGCTTTTCCCAAAAAGGGTGTTTTTTGGCCCCTGAGACCAAACGGGGCAGAGTTGGGGGTGACTGTTATCAACTTGTGATGGCCCAAGGTATAAGATAATAGGAAATAATAGTGAAAAAAAGGTAGCAAAAAACATCCTGAGGAGTGGACCTGGCTCCTGGCCTAGATGAGGTCTTGTATGTTCCTGCCCTGAATACCAACAGTCATCCTCATCCAGCCTCCCGTCCTCTCATCAATGTAATTGAAGAAGGCTACCAGTGGTTAGAGAGAGTCAGAAACATTCTCGTGAAAGAGAACCTTGAAGCCGGAGAATGGATCTCATGGGCTGCATATTATGCCAGCATCACAGAGGCTACTTCACCTTCCCCATCCAAATCATACATGTTGTGTTTGGCATGCGGTTTTTGATAAAAAATTGCATACTTCACCTCCAATTGTCATGGTAAGGACAACATTATTGTTTTTTAGTCTTGGAACCTAATTTTTTGGACTCCTTGACCCCAAAAATGTACACGTTGATACCAAATTTGTCATTATAGATATAACAGTATGGAATTAATTTTGTTCCAATAATAATGAACGTAACTTTTCAAGAAACTAATTAAAATATAAATTGAAACTGAATAAAATATCTTTGAAACTGAAAAAGAATAAATCGCAGGCAAATTTTTTGACTTCCTTTTTAATACACTGCATGTTTTGCTAACTATTTCTCATATTGCGTTCGCTGATCTGAACTTACAAATGCGCTTCCAGAGATTTCATTTACGCTTCTGAAGTTTTCGTTTACGCTCCCAGAGTTTTCGTTTGCTGTTCTGACACATTTCTCTCGTGGGGGCGGGGCTAGTAGCAGTGTGCTCTTATTGGCTACTGAGTTTTTGATTGACAGCTTCTTCACCTGGAAGTGAAGACGTCAGTGCTGTGTTTATGTGTGGATGTGAGCGTCTGTAAGCGCAGCTTTCTATTTCATTTGAATGATATTAAGTTTATATCTGTATTTTTTTGCTGCTACACTATATTGTTGAAATGATTTCTTATAGAAGGAATAGTGCAGACGAATGATATCATTATCATTAGCCATCGTCGCTATCAGGATACTGGATAGCCTACTCGTGGTAAGTCAGATTTATTTATTTTTAATCAATACTATAGCCTACTAATACTATTTATAATACAGTACTGGCTTTTTTCAGGTGAGAGCCCATAACATTATACAGCTGTGTTGTCTTGATTTAACTTAGCCCAATCATTACATGACTTGTTTATCTACATTCGGTTACAGTCTTCGATTAGATCATATTTCCCCCCAGCCACCCCAAACAACATTGGGCTAGAGTACTGTACAGTATATGTACTGTAGCCTACAGTACAAAAAGTACTGTATCAGTCAATGATGCCATTGGACCAGAGCGCTGTCAGTCACTGCCTGATTCAACTTTGGCAATGTAAAGCCTTTTTTTTTTACCATGCCAATTAAGCTATTTAAACCTGAATTTCTCAATTGCTGATTAATTTGCGATGCAGAGTTTTTGAAAGAGGAGAGAAACGACTTGACCACAGAACACGTCTCTGTTCATAATAATAAACACTCAATTATTTTGAAGTATCTTGAAAATTATTTAATTATTTGATTATCTGATTACTTTTGTGTGATAAAGATGACTGATAGATAAAGCTATTATATGTAGCTAGTATGAGTAAATGCTTTTTCTGTGTCCATATTTGACTAATAATAATGGCAAAAATTGCACTTCAAATGAACATTTCTGAGAAAAATGTTTAATCTTTAATAGTCTTTCATAATAAATATATGTCCAAATTAAAACCTTAATACATGCAAGTAATTATGACTGAAAACATCCAGCAACTGGGGAATACACAGCCATGGATATATGTTTATAGGGGTATACAGCCATCTACTGGTTACACAACAGTATTACATATGATAAATGCTTCATGACTCCCGAGGTAAATATTTAAGCTAGTGCTGTAAAATCCCTTAAAACATTTATATAATTTGTTTGGAAAAAATATTGTAAATCTGCAACTTGTTACTGTATGTGGGGGTTCAAAGTAGTTTGTATTGTTAGATTATAATACATTTCCTCTCTCATTTTCCAGGGAGTGGAGCAACTTTTCCATAAACAAAATTCCGATGCTGACAGAGGATGGAGTGATAGTACCAGAGATGTCATCATTTATCAGACAATAATCTTACTTTGTTCAGACACATCACCTTTGAATGACTGGGATCTTGATCTTCAGACACCTGATTTATTTTATTTTAATATAAACTAGCAAATATTTTAATTTCCTCTAGATTAAAACAAACACAGTTCACAAGAGGTTGCACTTTATTCTTATTAGTCTATGCTGATCTTGGATTAGCATACCAACAGCATATGAATGTTAAGGGCATAGTTCACCCAAAAATAAAATTCTCACTTATTTTACTCACCCTCATGTTGTCCCAGATGCATTTTACTTTCTTTCTACAGATAAACACGAATTAAGATTATGAGGAAAGTAATCCATCTCTGCGAGTCCTAAATACGCTTTAAAAACCACACACAGTGAGCGTGACGGTAATCCATGCGACCTCAGTGAATGAATCAATGCCTTCTGAAGTCAAAGAATAGGCTAGATAAAAGAAATACTAATAATGTAAACTGTTTTAACTATTAAAAATCACTTCCGACCAACTGTCTTACGTACATGGGTTACAATCCACTTGTATTATGGACTCACAGAGATGGATTATTTCCTTAAAAATCTTTGTCTATGTTTATGTGAAGAAGAAAGTCATATACATCTGGGATGGCATGAAGGAGTAAATGATGAGAGAATTTTAACTTTTTGGGTGGACTATCCTTGTACTGCTTGTGTCCAGTCACTGCTTTGTTACTTGAACTGCAACATTTAAAATGTATATGAATTTTTTAAATGTATTCTGTATTTGTAATTTTTCATTTTGTATAGTAATGTATATGAGAATACTGTACATGTATATTATGCAGTTAATGTTTTGTGAATTCTGGTCTTTCCTGTCACAACATAATTGCATCCAAGACCTTCACTTCGATGCTTGTGTATATGCTTTAGTGACAATAAAGAATGTACATTTAATTGAATTCATATTTTCAATTACATTAATATAACTGGTTGTATAAGTCACAATTGAAATGGTTGATGATTGTTACAATATATTTACAATTTTAAATCTTAGAAGGTAGTATTAATTAAATGAAATAACTAAATACAATTATCAGTTAAAAAAAAAAATGGCAACAAGAACATTCTTTGTGGTTCTTGGTTCATGGCCATGGTTGCCAACCTTGATTACCTGGTTGAAGTTTGACTTTCTTGACGGCTGAATATATCACACACGTTTGCTAGTATTCTCTTTAAATTGTAACAGCTCAACCTAATCAGAGCCTAACATGCAAAAGAATCATCAGGAATAAACAAATATTGTCCGAAAACATTGGACACTATACAATATTTTAAGCATTATACAGTACTTTAATGTACAATTACACCTGAATAGACTGGATAGATCTCTTGTGCTCCTAAAAGCTTCTGTCGACAAAGTAGTAGCAGCAGGTAAATACAGATAAAATTAAAAAACAAACCTAACTTAATATAATTAAAATGAAATAGAAAGCTGCGCTTACAGACGCTCAAATCCACACATAAACACAGCACTGACGTCTTCACTTCCTGGTCAAGAAGCTGTCAATAAAAAACTCAGTAGCCAATAAGAGCACACTGCTACTAGCCCCGCCCCCACGAGAGAAATGTGTCAGAACAGCAAACGAAAACTCTGGGAGCGTAAACGAAAACTTCAGAAGCGTAAATGAAATCTCTAGAAGCGCATTTGTAAGTTCAGATCAGCGAACGCAATATGAGAAATAGTTAGCAAAACATGCAGTGTATTAAAAACGAAGTCAAAAAATTTGCCTGCGATTTATTCTTTTTCAGTTTCAAAGATATTTTATTCAGTTTCAATTTATATTTTAATTAGTTTCTTGAAAAGTTACGTTCATTATTATTGGAACAAAATTAATTCCATATAACAGAGGCAAAGATATGGGCCTCTCAAGTATGGTTGGTGGCCATTTTTAAAAAATGTGCGTATATAAGATACAAAATGTGATCTCACTTGTGTCTTAGGATCAATTTATTTCTATGGCCCTAAGGTACTTCCATACCAAAGGGGACCTTTGCATCATGACTTGAAGTCAAAAGTCACTTAACCTCCCTACTACATGACAGTTTGCGAATGGAATGGTGTGCGGTGATTGGTCGAATGGAACTGTCGGGTTTTGCGGAAAAACAGGATTGGCGTTTGTCTCTGTTTGGGAAAAAAGGGAAGAAACAGGGCAGCGAAACACGGCGGATATCGCGTTTTGTTAAAAACTGATTATCGAACTTTGAATAGAGAGTAAATGGGGAGCTTGTTTTGGCGGTAAGTCGATTTTTTCAAAATTGGCATTTATTGCGTTTTGGAACCAAACTCTTCATATGTTAATACGTTAGGTGCTCTGTAAATTTTGCAACATTATTAATCTTATTACTCTTAATATTCATTTATACTAATTGTACTTAGATTACATTTCTATATTATTCTTTAAGTAAAAATTCACAATTTGATTGATGCCATGCATTTTTATTGTACTTCAATTAAATACATGACAAGAATGAACCTTACAAATTTCATTCTTTAGGTGCTTCTGTCAATCACTTTCAAAGCTCATTGTCATTGCCTTTGCTCCATGGATGGGGCAACATACACGCACCAGTGATACCCTACCGAAAACTGAAGTTTTCAAAGGGCTATCCTTCAGTGACAGGGCAAGCAGCAGTCGTGTTGCAAAGGACATCGATTAGGACCAAATTTTACAAATTCTCGATGCAAATTCGGTAAAGTACAATGTACATTGTTTTCTTACATTCACATTAACATGCAACACATTACCTACAAATACTGCCTTCCTAAACATTGTTTAATGTAAATTATCATTTGATCAGCCAAAAAAGGATGAACTGATTAAAGCCTGCAATGTCCTCGGAGTGTCAGCAAGTGGATCCATCGCTGACATGATAAACAGACTTGAGGAGCTTCTCCTTTATAAGAATGTTTATCCTAAAATGTTTGTGAAACTCAAAAAAGCTGGAGGTAAGATGGGTTTTGTTACTCTTTTGCATGTGTATAATTTATAGTAGGGAACAATATATTAGAAATGTTCTTTTGTAATACAATATCTTTTTGGTTAAAATAACCTACTCTGTTCCAAATATTTGTTGTAATACAGGTGGAGTTTTACACATGGGATGCACCCATGGAGTGGTCTACTATGCATCACCTTTATGGTGGCAGGAGTCCGCTCGGGACCATGGGGATGCCTTGTTGAGTTTCAAACACCCTCTCACTGTGTACATATGTGACATTGCTGGACGTGTTGCCAGACATGTAAACAATCGCACACAGCAGCGATTTTTCCAGCCACATGATGGGAGGGTGTGTGAGCCAACAGAGGCAAACATATCATTGGCTTCTGCTGGCAAATTGAGGGTACATCCTGACTGGGTTAACAACATCAAGATGAAAGCAAGACTCAACTCAGAACCCTCAACAATGGACAGTTTCTTACAACCACATCCAGAAACTGGAACATCAGACCACTTCTCCTTTTATGATAGGTTCCACCAAAAGAACCAAAAACGACCAGAGGAGAAATTGCGGAGTCTGAAAATAATCCCTGAACTGGCTTCTCTTATCAACACTTCAGAAGCCGAACAAGTGAATAGGGAGCTGTCCTCAAGCCTGTATTCATTGTGCCAGATGAGAGATACACACTACATGTTTTCATTACGCCTGTACTTCCATCTACACAATACCAGGAAAAACTCTGCATTTTTGAAAGAAATGCAGAAACGTACAGAGGAAAACATATACCTAGGACTACAGGGAAAACTGATGTGTGGGCAAAAAGGTAATAATGTGAAATTTGAAGAAATGTGTGCGGTTACACATTTTCATTATATCGAATCTGTAATATTTGCTTTGGAGTAATGTATTCATAAATAATTGCAGAAACAAACACACGACCAATGGAAGAACAGGGCAGCGATCCACATGGCCCAGCAAAATTTGACAAATTGCCTGAGGAGGGGAAGAAGTTTTCTGTGGCAATGTTCCCCATTGAGCAGATGCACAAGGTAACAACATTGGAATTTTCGCACCAATGACAACCATGAACAACAATAAGAAATTGAACAGTACTATCAACATATACGCTTAATAGTAATTCATTGTACTTTCTCATCAGGAGACAATCTCCAAACTGTACGCTGTACAGAGGAAAGGAGATGATGTCATTGCCAGGATTTCTCGCTTTGCCATTTTATTTCTGAAGGACCTGAAATCTGTTCTCCCCCCTCATCTGTTGAGTGACACAAGCAGTATAGCAATGCCTTGGCTAACTGATAATGTAAGTATGAAATGCTATAAAGCATTATAAAAGTTGTCTTATCCATAAATTTAATATTTATTTTGTGTCACCCCATACTGTATATAACAATAGAAAACTTTTTTGTTGTTGTTGAAAGGCTGTCAATTGCCGCATTGCTCAACTTGCGGAAGAGACTAAGGATGTAAGTTATTCAAACAGAACCTATGACTTACCTGTGACATTAATAGTTTGTTATATAAAGACTAAAACCTGTGATTTTGCCTTCCAGGTTCTGGCTCTGAACACAGACACATTTATTCTATGGCACAGAGATTGGCAGAGTAATGCAACAGTGTCAGACGAGCACTTGAAAGTTCTTGGGGTATTTACAAAATGTGCAGTACAAAATGCACATATTTTTCAGCATAAGCATCAATACTAATAGTTTGACATAATAGTGTCATAAATGTCTCAGAAGTGAATGTTTACAGTTTTCTTCATTTCAGAATGCTTCAGATCTCCAGAAAATCATTTTTCCAAGGATTGTTGGATCTGGAGATAACCCAGAGATGGGATGCCACTTCATTCTTTGGGTAAAAACAAATGATATACTAATGAAATATTACTAGTTTTACTAGTAACTATTACCTATTTTTCCAGCTTTAGGCTGCTTTAAACTGGACCACTATTTCATATTACAGTAGCCATTGCTTTTTCATATGTAAAATATGTTACTCTTATTTTTACTTAACAGGTTTTTGACATGACTACAAAAAACATTAGACTTTATGACAACACAAGTCAATATCTGACAATATCCAACCTCGACATGGAAATTCTGAAGTAAGACTTTCTTACTGTAATTCTTTTTACACACTATTTCATGTAATTACAAATTGTGCCCAATGTATAATGATTTGTAAATAATAAATTATCAAAATATAAAAAAAAATTCAGAGATGCTTTTAGAAATATCGCATCCTTAGAAGATTGGACTGTGTCCAGTCCAAAGCAATGGAACAGAGATGATGGAAGGAACTGTGGTGTTTTCGTATGCACAGTGAGTTAACTGTTTTTATATAAATGCATTATGTTGATTTTGTTTATATATTTTGTGATATATTTTTTATATGTAACTGTGACTGATTCTGTTAAATCGTTTTTGGACTAGATGGCAGAGATGGAAGCTAAAAATATTAAAATGTGCCAGGAAATTCTGCACAATGAGCAGATGGCATATCTTCGTCTTTACCATGCCTCGTGCATGGTGAAAAATCTGCAACCAGAGGTATTGCTGGGAATTTTTTTTTTTTTTTTTTTTTTTTTTTTTTACAGTGTATAGGGTTTGCCAAGCTTAACATGAAAAAATTTTCCTTGGACTTTCCATCTGAGGTTAAAGCAGTCCAGAGTGCAACAAAAAACAGCTGTATGGCCCAGGATTTTGAAGTCTGCATGTACCAAAAATTTCGATCAAAGTATGTAATGACTATTTCATTTCCATTTGGTCTACAGTTTTGATTAAGCAGTTACTCATTGTTATCATGTATCTGTCTGCAGAGTGATGCACCCACAAGTCAAGTCACTGGGCTGGATTCAGTGTGACCTTTGCCAAAAATGGCTGCACGCTGACTGCGCTGGCATCAGTCTTGAAGTGGTCACAGCAGAAACATCGTTCAGCTGTGGATGTGACACTAAACATGTGCATACCTTTGAGAAGTATGTTTTACCTTAACTTATATCTTTTGCATAATAAATTACAATACAGGTTTTAATGCCACTTTGATTTTACAGAACATTGGCACTCTTGGAGCAGGGCTGGTTGGTTGACATGGTAATAGAGGATCAAGAGATCTTGGTAAATATGAACAATTACTAAGCAAACCATTTTACTACTTATATCCTAGCTGTATCATTTTGAGTATTGTTATTTACAAAGAGGTAGTCTCTCAATTACATCTCACTTTTGTACATAATGTATAGCAATGTAATCTGTTAGACCTTGTTGGGGGGCACAAAAAAATAGATTAATAAATGCAACTGTTATGAACCCAGTATGGGCGATTAAAGCAGCTCCCTTCGGCTGTGACGGGGCGCGCTCTCCCATCCTCGTGCCGTTTGCGTCTTTGGATTCTGTTGTTTGTTTGCTTTTTGTCTCGTCTCCGTCTTATTTAATTATTCTTACTTAATAAATGTTATTCTTTTGAGCAAGATCCAACGTGTTGTCTCCTTCTTTGTCGAGGCTCGCGAGCCGGCCGTGACACAACACACACAGACACAAACACACACAGAGACACACACAGACACATAAAACACACACACACACACACACACACACACACACACATATATATATATATATATATATATATATATATATATATATATATATATATATATATATGTCTTACACTTGTCTTTTGTAACTTTTGTAACTATATAACATTCCAGAATTTACACGAAGGCTTGAAGACGGACACAATCCGATCCAACAGGATGTTTTTATTTAAAAATCCTACATTTTCTCCAAAGCTCAAGATGAAGCTCAATGAAAAGTTTTGTTTTTTTGATGAAGAACAGGTAACATTTCACATTGTTGCCTTGTTTAACAATTTATATAGTAAAAATAAGTTTGTATTTATTTATGTTGAACCATAAGAATAGAAGACTGTATACAGATGCATAAGAAAATATATGTCAGACATATTTGAACATCTCACATTTCATCACATTCGTACACTATCAATGTAGATTTTCAGCAGATTTATTTTTTTACAAAGTTAATATATACATTGTAATATATTTTTAAAGCATATTAATGTTAATAAGTACAATTTTAACAATTGTTTTTCTACAGACCGAGTGTCATAATGACTCGATGAGACAGGAAGCAAGTGCAAGGATTTATTTAATATGGTCGGTAACAAAGTCAACAGTACAAGCAGGTGGTGAATGGGTGACGCAGGGACAAGATGGTCAGAATCCGTGATGAAGTGCAGTGATGGTGATGGTGAGAAGACAGACGAAATCCACGGAGAAACTGGAACGGGAACACGAGGCAGGAACAGGACACCGGAACACCAACACGGAAGACATCAACAAACGATCTGACAAGGATGATACAACAACGGTAAGTATTTATAGAGGGGTGAGATTGCTTGCAGCTGGTGAAGTGATGATGATCAGCTGGAGCGGATCAGGTGATGTCATACACTCACACCCACTACACACGCGCTCACATAACAACATAAACACGAGACTAAAAGGAACAGAGAATACGTCTACCGTGACAGTCCCCCCCCTCCTAAGAACGCCTCCTGGCGTTCCCAGATTCCCCTACCTGTCGATTGTAATCATCGATAAGGGAGTGATCCAGGATGTCTCTAGCAGGTACCCAACTTCTCTCCTCCGGACCGTAACCTTCCCAGTCCACCAAGTACTGAAATCCGCGTCCCCTCCGCCTAGAGTCCAGAATGCGATTAACCGAATAAGTGGTCTCCCCATCTACGAGTCGCGATGGAGGAGGAACCGGGACAGGCGGATTAATGTGAGAATGAAACACTGGTTTAATTTTTGACACATGGAAGGCGGGATGGATCCTCCTGTACGCGGGAGGCAATTTGAGGCGGACTGCCACCGGACTAATAATCTTGGTGACAGTAAACGGGCCAATAAATTTAGGTGCAAGTTTATTAGAGACGGTGCGCAAAGGAATGTCCACACTTTTTGACCCACGACGTATACGGGAGGCTTTGACCTGTGGCGATCGGCCTTGGCCTTGGTGCGCGCTCCCACTTGGAGTAGAGTCTCACGGGCTCTAGTCCAAGTACGATGACACCTCTGAACAAAGGCGTGAGCGGAGGGGACCGCAACCTCGGATTCCAGACTGGGAAAAATAGGTGGCTGGTAACCTACACTACACTCAAATGGCGAAAGGCCCGTGGCCGACACTGGCAACGTGTTGTGTGCGTACTCCACCATAGAGAGTTGTTGGCTCCATGAGGAAGGATTCTTGGACACCAAACATCGCAACACCCTCTCCAAATCTTGGTTGGCTCTCTCGGTTTGACCATTGCTCTGGGGATGAAACCCTGAGGACAGACTAACCGTCGCCCCCAGTAATCTACAAAACTCTCGCCAAAATTTGGACACGAACTGGGGTCCCCTGTCAGAGACCACGTCAATCGGGAGGCCATGTAAGCGAAAGACGTGGTCTACGACCGCTACCGCTGTCTCCTTAGCTGAGGGTAATTTGGGTAAGGGGACAAAATGGGCTGCCTTCGAGAACCGGTCCACCACAGTCAAAACGACCGTGTTCCCTTGAGAGGGTGGGAGGGCGGTAATGAAATCTAGAGCGATATGGGACCAGGGTCTCGAAGGAACCGACAGCGGTTGAAGTAACCCATCAGGAGGTCGATTGGAAGTCTTACCAGTGGCACAAACCGAGCAAGCCAAGACAAAATCGTGAATGTCGCGAGCCATACGTGGCCACCAGAATCGTTGCCTGACTAAAAAACTAGTGCGATTAACTCCTGGATGGCACGCCACGTTGGAACCATGACCCCACTGGATAACGTCGGACCCGTAATCCCTCCGGCACGAATAAGCGACTCGGTGGACCACCGGGCGGAGGTGTTACCCCTTCTAGGGCCTTCTGGACCCTCGATTCGATCTCCCATGAGAGTGTGGAAACGACTAGAGTTTTGGGCAAAATGCACTCGGGAGTAGTCGGGCGTTCGGAAAAATCAAATATGCGAGATAGGGAGTCGGGTTTGACGTTCTTAGAACCCGGACGGTAAGAAATAGCAAACTCAAAACGACCGAAAAAGAGTGCCCACCGAGCCTGCCTGGAGTTCAGTCTTTTAGCAGTGCGGATATACTCTAAATTCTTGTGATCAGTCCAGACGATAAAAGGTACCCCTGACCCTTCTAACCAGTGGCGCCATTCCTCCAACGCTAACTTGACTGCCAACAACTCTCTGTTGCCAATGTCGTAATTACGTTCTGCTGGGGACAACCGATGAGAAAAAAACGCGCACGGGTGAACCTTGTCGTCTACAGGGGAGCGTTGGGACAACACTGCACCTACTCCCACCTCTGACGCATCGACCTCCACCACGAACTGACGTGAAGGATCAGGGGCGACAAGGATGGGGGCTGAAACAAAGCGGCCTTTCAGTTTAGTAAACACAGCCTCGGCTGTGTTAGACCACCTGAACGTCGATCTGGGGGAGGTCAAGGCAGTCAGAGGTGCGACTAGTTGGCTGAAATTTGCGAATAAAATGCCGATAGAAGTTGGCGAACCCCAGAAACCTCTGTAGGGCCTTGCGAGAATCTGGGCTTGGCCATTCTACCACAGCCTTGATCTTCTCAGGGTCCATCCGCATCCCCTCAGACGACACGATGTACCCAAGGAAAGGAACTGACTGTGCATGAAATTCGCATTTCTCCGCCTTGACAAAAAGCCCATTCTCTAGCAACCTCAGGAGCACTCGTCGGACGTGTTGCACATGTTCCTGGAGAGAAGAAGGAAAAATCAATATGTCGTCCAGGTAGACATATATGAACTGATCAATCATATCTCGCAACACATCATTGACCAGTGCCTGGAAAACTGCCGGGGAGTTGGACAGCCCGAAGGGCATGACCAAATATTCAAAATGCCCCCTGGGGGTGTTAAAGGCAGTCTTCCACTCATCCCCCTCCCTAATGCGAACCAAATGATAAGCGTTACGCAAGTCCAATTTTGTGAAGACGGACGCTCCTTGCAACCTCTCGAAAGCTGAAGACATCAACGGCAAAGGATACGTATTCTTTACCGTGATGTTATTCAACCCCCGGTAATCAATACAAGGTCGCAGAGAACCGTCCTTCTTCCCCACAAAAAAGAACCCCGCCCCCGCTGGAGAAGAGGAAGGGCGAATGAACTTGGTTGCTAGAGAATCAGAAATATATTTCTGCATAGCCTCCCTCTCAGGAATAGAGAGTGAATATAACTTGCCCTTAGGCGGAGACTTACCTGGCAGTAGATCTATAGCACAGTCATAGGGACGATGCGGAGGAAGAGAAGCAGCACGAGACTTACTGAACACTTCCTTCAGGTCCAGATACTCCGCGGGCACGTTAGACAAATCCCCTGTTTCCTCCTGAAAAACAGAAACAGGCACAGATGAACAAGCAGACACGAGACAAGACTTATGACATTCCTTGCTCCACTCCAGCACGACTTTATGATGCCAGTCCACTCGGGGGTTGTGTTGAATGAGCCAGGGATGTCCGAGGACGACGGGTGCCAGAGGTGAATCCATGATGTAGAAAGAAATAGTCTCAGAGTGGTTGCCGGAAGTGATGAGGGTTAAATCCTCCGTGGAGAGTGAAATGGTGCGAAGTACTTGTCCATTAAGTGCGTGAACTGCAATTCTGTGAGTGAGGGGTTTGAGGGGAATTTGTAACTGCTGTGCAAAGGAGTGATCCATAAAATTACCCTCAGCCCCAGAATCCAGAAGTGCTCGACAGTCGTGCTGGTGTACTGACCATCTTAGTCTTACCGGGAGGAGTGTGGAGGTAGATGTAATAGCTGATGAGGTCTTCCTGGCGGAGATCCCACCCGACACTAGCCTCAAGTTTACTATCGGGCTTGGCCTTTTACCCGGGCAGTTGTAAGAAAAATGTCCCGCTCCTCCACAATATAGGCAAAGGCCCTGGGACCTCCGCCTCTCCCTCTCCTCCCGGGAAAGCCGAGCTCGACCCACCTGCATGGGCTCGGGATCGTAGACGGGGCTGACCACGTCCCTGCCGTTGGATCTTGAACCGTCGACCCCTCCGAAGGTACGGGTGGACGGGACTCGGTGCTCGATCCTGGACAGCCGAGCGTCCACCCGCAGAGCTAGATCGATCAACCCGTTCAGTGTGGTGGGTAGATCCAAGGCGTAGATCTCCTTCTGGACGTGGTCAGCCAACCCATGCAGGAACATATCCCACTGCGCCTCCTCGTTCCATCCGCACTCCGCCGCCAGGGTCCGGAACTCGATAGAAAAATCGGAAACTGATCTTTCACCTTGTCGAAGATCCGCCAATGTTCTGGCAGCCTCTCTCCCCGAGAGTGCTCGGTCAAAGACCTTCCTCATCTCGGCGGCGAGGGTCTGGAACGAGGCGCAGCATGGATTCTGATTCTCCCACACCGCCGTTCCCCAGAGTGCTGCCCTCCCAGTCAACAACGTGAGAACAAACGCCACTTTGGCCTGTTCTGTGCTGAAAGTCTGTGGTTGAAGAGCAAAGTGCATTGAACAACGCGTCAAGAATGCTCTACAAAAAGCTGGTTCACCTGAATAAGGCTCCGGTGTGGGTAGACGAGGCTCCGACTGGGAGGGTCTCGCAGGTGTTGCAGGAGGAACGGCCGGTGTGGGCGGCGCAGCGGGAATCTGTAGGCGATGGATATGCTGGGTGAGCTCGGACACCTGCGTCACCAGGGCTTGTACTGTGCGACCCGTGTCGCCGATCTCCAGTTGCTGTGAATCCATTCTTCGGATACTGTGATGAATGAACTCCTCCAATGATCCCGACGACGCGCTCGCTGCTTCCATTCCGCGGTCAGATCGTTCTGTCATAATGACTCAATGAGACAGGAAGCAAGTGCAAGCATTTAATATGGTCGGTAACAAAGTCAACAGTACAAGCAGGTGGTGAATGGGTGACGCAGGGACAAGATGGTCAGAATCTGTGATGAAGTGCAGTGATGGTGATGGTGAGAAGACAGACGAAATCCACGGAGAAACTGGAACGGGAACACGAGGCAGGAACAGGACACCGGAACACCAACACGGAAGACATCAACAAACGATCTAACAAGGATGATACAACAACGGTAAGTATTTATAGAGGGGTGAGATTGCTTGCAGCTGGTGAAGTGATGATGATCAGCTGGAGCGGATCAGGTGATGTCATACACTCACACCCACTACACACGCGCTCACATAACAACATAAACACGAGACTAAAAGGAACAGAGAATACGTCTACCGTGACACCGAGAGGATAATTGAAAGATTATACACAGTAACACAACTGCCCAGAGACTCCCTGGAAAACACAACCTACATTCTTGATGTTTTGACCCCAGAGGTACATATACAGGCGCTTTGATACAGTACATTGACAAAAGCATTAAATGCACAGTGCATATACCTTTCATAACTGTATCTTCTTGTCTTTTATAGCTAACACTCTTAATTCTGCAAAAGACTGAGGGCTTTCACAGGTTCCAGGCAGAAATGGCTTTACAGTCAAACTTTGGTTTGGAGTACGTCTTTCTTTTACTGTTGTTGTTGTTGTTGTTGTTGCTTTTTTGTTTCTCCTTAAAACATTTCCAAGAAACTTATACCCCTGTCATTTTTTTTCTTTTAAAGGGTGAAAAAATCAAATCCACCATGGTTTTGAAGGCATTTCATAAGCAGGAATTTTGTCCTGTGTGATAAGGGAGGTTGGCTACAACTAAGCAACTATTCTTCTGGCCAAAGAGCAGAGGAGGCCCTGTTTCATGCCCTGTCTCCAAATTATGTTTCTGTAAAGATCCATATTTATGTAAAGATTGTTATTGAAATATTTATTTAAATACATGTTTATACATATTTACTGTAATATATTTATAAAAATGTATGTGAATAAAATATTTTTTAACATAAAAATGCGTGAACATTTCAATAGGGGACTTTTTGGAAGTATTACAAAAATTCGTAGGTGAAATAGTGAAAAATTTATATTTATATACATATTATACATACATATATTGCATTTTAGGTTACTGTTGTAACTCTGTTGCAACGCAACTACATCACTGTGCATTTTAGATAAATATAGGCCTACCTGGCCTCTTTAATTAAATATTTAATGAAAAAGTTTATAATTTAGCTAATACATTTTTTATTATTATTATTAGGGGCCAAGCTCCGAAGGTGCGGAGGCACCTATTGTGCACATGTTTATGCTAATAACTTTTGAATCAAAAGGGCTAGAAATGAAATTCTTTGTTCCTCTAATTCGCGGGAAGTCGCGGGACAGCCGCATATAGCCGTGATGGGTCACGGGAAAGCTGCCGTGACGGGTCGAGTGACAGGTGCATATAGCCGTGACAGGTCGCGGGACAGGCGAGTATACCCGTGACAGGTCGCGGGACAGGCGAGTATACCCGCGGGACAGGAGAGTATAGCCGTGACAGGTCGCGGGACAGGCGAGTATACCCGCGGGACAGGAGAGTATAGCCGTGACAGGTCGCGGGACAGGCGAGTATACCCGCGGGACAGGAGAGTATAGCCGTGACAGGTCGCGGGACAGGCGATTATACCCGCGGGACAGGAGAGTATAGCCGTGACAGGTCGCGGGACAGCCGCATATACCCGTGACAGATCGCGGGACAGTCGCAAATACCCGTGACAGGTCGCGGGACAGGATAGTATAGCCGTGGCAGGTCGCGGGACAGCCGCATATACCCGTGACAGGTCGCGGGACAGGAGAGTAGCCTATAGCCGTGACAGGTCGCGGGACAGCCGCATATAGCCGTGACAGGTCGCGGGACAGGAGAGTATAGCCGTGACAGGTCGCGGGACAGCCGCATATACCCGTGACAGGTCGCGGGACAGGAGAGTAGCCTATAGCCGTGACAGGTCGCGGGACAGCCGCATATAGCCGTGACAGGTCGCGGGACAGCCGCATATACCCGTGACAGGTCGCGGGACAGGCGAGTATACCCGTGACAGGTCGTGGGACAGGCGAGTATACCCGTGACAGGTCGCGGGACAGTCGCAAATACCCGTGACAGGTCGAGTGACAGGCGCGTATAGCGGTGGCAGGTCGAGTGACAGGCGCGTATAGCGGTGGCAGGTCGAGTGACAGGCGTCGGTGGCAGCTGCCCCTGCCACGGAAAGATTTTACTCCCTCTCACAAAACATACATGCTGATTGGTCGTTCTTAAATGAGCGCGGGCTGAATGAACCAATGACGCTTATCTATTTTTATTTTATTTTATATTCTCCAGCTGAATGTGATCTCCACATCAAGACATCAGATGCTGACCTGGAACTACAGATGTAGCCTAACTACTGTACACCACACCAACCTATCTGCTTTTGCAGATAGCTTATTATTACTATCATGCAGGGGCGGCTGGCCAATAGAGGGCGCTAGGGCGCCGCCCCCCCCATGAGCCAGACCACAGTTTATGAGCCACACTCAGTAAATAAATAAGTAAATACATACATACAAATTGTCAGTATTTGTGTGTTTGAGATATTAAATACACCCAGTATATGTGAAAAATATGATAGAAATTCAAAATATTTGCTTTTTCTACACATCCCCTCCACCTGCGTGCACGTCTCATCAGCTCTGGGGCGCTGGAGAGAGGCGCCCCAGAGAGGCAGGTCTGTGGAGCAGCTTAGCCAATTGCTGATTTAACATATACATGTTTGACATAAGCTGTAGCCAATCAGCGAGCTCAAATCTAGTCAGCTATGGGCGCTTCTGTTTAGCGCCCCAAGCTGCGCGCGCCCGAGCCGAGGCGCGCCCATCTCTATCAGACAGCGGTCTATCGGCCTGGCTAGCTGGATGCGGTCATGCTAATGCCTTGTTTTGCTTTCCGTGATTACTTTTTAAAACAACAGCGACAGATCCAGCATGGACAGTTACCGGAGTGAGGGACCTGTCTGAGAAAGTAACTAAACTGTTTGAGTTAAATTTCAAATGCAAATGGAAAGTTTGTGCAATTTGTTTGTTTTTGTGTAAGAATACCTCAGTCTTGTAATATGGCATTAAATAATTACTGACTTTTTGACAGAGCACTGGTATCATGCAGTTTGTGTTAAAATGTGTTTGGGTGGTTAATACTAATAATTATTTGTAATATTATTATTATTAGTAGTAGTAGTATTTGCTTTACAAAGATGTGTAAAGGCAGTGGTTCTCAAACTGGGTTTGTGGTGGTTCTTAAACCGTGAGGTGACAGAAGGGGATGCGTGAACAAAATGCTGAATTTTGCCGTTCCTTAAACTGAGCATGCATTTCTCTCAGGTTAAATGCTGTAAATACATGACATCCGATCAAATGACCTAATCTTTTGCGGTCAAAACTGTCTGCATTTAAGCAGCGTGTATAGGCTATATGACAGGTCTCGTACAGATTGCTGCCTCGGCAAATCGCGCTATATTGCCGTTCTCGACAATGTACGTTACCTTTGTAAAAGTAGGGATTTAAGTTAGCACTTACTAGCATGAAAAACAAATATAGACACAGGCTGTGCATGGAGATCGATATAAGATTCAAACTCTCTTCAATACAAAGACATACCCTGTGTGAGTTCCTGTGTTTAATGTTGATCACATTATATGAAGATCCATGAAGATTGCAAATGTCACATTGATTTTATACAACAGTTCAACAAACGAAATATTAATATTAAGTGATGTTCATTTTAAACACAGTTGTCAGTATTTTTACAATAAAATAATAGCTCCAACGAAAGCCACAGCAGAACTGCAGCACACAGCGGTGTTTGTGAACGAATCTGCGGCTTTGAACGAATCAATAGAGTCAATGATTCAATGATTAATTCATAAATACTGCCACTTGCTTCATTACTGGATGACTCACCACCTACTGGCGGTTTTAATTTAATATCTAAAAGCATCACTTCGTCTTTACCATCATTGCATATTTATCTATTTAACTTTTTTTTAATTTAAAGCATTATTTATTTTATAAAGGTAAAAATGCAAAAATTGAAAAATCGATTTAAGGGGGCAAATATTGTCCCTTACTGAAAAAGGTGTGACTGAAGAGTGTGGGTGCGCAGAAGGATATTAAGCCTCTTGGGGTACAACTCTAAAAAGTTTGAGAACCACTGGGACTGGGTTAAGGAATAGAACAAAATAAACATCAAAGCACAATACACATACCAAGGGCAGAAAGTAGGCCTATTAGCCTACTCCCATGGTTTGAATATGACACAGCCCCACCTAAGATATTTTTCACCAGCCGCCACTGCTATCATGTTAAGGTATTATAATAGCAAAACTGAGCACCTGTGACAGTTTTTTTTTTTTAGGAATTGCACACTTTTTTCTCTTTTTGTCTCCCACAACACAAGTTACACCTTTTTGGACAAATTTTGCATATATAGATTGCTTGGAATACAAACAATATTGCATGTCCGATTGAAATGCGAAAAGATTTAGCAAGTGTGAACTGCAAAAAAACAAAAAACAAAACAAAAAAAAACACATTAAATACGATTTTTACAAATCCGTTTGTGGTTCAATCCTACTCGAATCGCATTTCTCAAAATCTTCTGAGTCTGACTGCTCTGGCCTTAGCTCTCTACGTGCAAAGTTACGGAAATCCCAAAAATGCACTTAACATTAACACGTTGGAACGCGTTATACGCGCTACTTAAGAGTCGCTGTCCATTTGCTAAGTACTGAAATATAATCGTATCCGTGAACGTTTAACCTATCGTCATCAGATGTGGATTAGCAATCAAGACAAGTGTATATAAAGCACTACATGATTTACGATTACTCCAGAGCACTCGTAGATCTACAATGATTTACAATGATTTTGCGAAACAGACCCTAATATTAAAGGATTAATTCACTTTCAAATAAAAAATTCCTGACAATTTACTCACCCCCATGTCATCCAAGATGTCCATGTCTTTCTTTCTAGGTTTTTGAGGAAAACATTCCAGGATTTCTCACCATATAATGGAGCAAATGATATATCACGTACTGGACATTGAAGTACGCCACCCACGTACTAAGTATTTATTCACGTGAAATTTCTCGGCACTAACAACACATATAAGATCATTAAACAGCCAATTAAACCCAATGTACTATTTAAATCGATTGCCGGACACCGTAATGTTATTTAACACATATATCTACAAATTCCACTGTCAACGGTTTTGCTATAATAATACATCATAGGCTATAATACTGTATTAATTATAAATGTCAAGGACATTTTGTACATTGAATTGCATTTGGTTGAGGCTTAGAAAGAATGCCTGAAGAATGTGGAATGTCTGTGTATTTTGAGTGTAAATGTTTTTTTCTATATTACTCTTACATAGGGTTTGTATACAGAAGATTTAAAAATGTATTTGTAAATGTATCTTTTGTATAAATAATAAAGCAATGTTAACTGAATGTGACGTGTGTTTAATAAATTATTACGTAGACTAATTTATCAAATAAGTGATAGATTTTTAAAACAAGTAGAAAATGTGTTTATAATAACGTAATTTACACAATTGAAATCAACATCCTTTTAACGTTAGGTAAGCAAACTAATTAGATCGATTTTATGTTGATTCTATAACGTCATTTCAACAACTTGAAATCAACATCGTTTCAACGTTAGGAAAGCAAACCAATGACGTTGATTTTACGTTAGATCAACGTTGTTTCGATGTCACGAGAAACGTCGTTTCCTCGTTGATTCAATGTCAGTTTGCTATCTGGGAAAACCCGTCCGAATGATGAACAAAATATACTGACGAGTTCAGTGAAGTTTATTGTATATCACACAAAAGATGAGCGTTAGTTTTACTCCAGAGAATCACTGTAAGAGCTGAATAAACACAGTATAAGAAGTGAGCATTAAGTCTTATCCATAAACTCTCTCTCTCTCTCTCCCTTTCATTATCAACAACATACACAACGAAATACATAAAACACTCGTTAGAACTAACAGTAAACAAATAGATACACCTTTTCAGTGGGTGCTTAATAAACTGGTAAACCTTATATCCGTAAAACTATTTGATGAGCTGTCATAAAGTGTGTGCTCTCACTTTCATTTCTGCCGTGGTCAGTAACGTTAGGCCTGTCACTCTGAAGACCGTAAGCTGGATCACAAACAGTACAGATCCATCCTCGAGTAACAACGAGAGTAAATGAAGACTGCTATGTTCATTCTTACATCCAACAACAACACACCTCAATTGTTAGGAGACATTCTTGTCTACAGCTGCTCAAGTGTCAAACAATGGCGGACTCTGTGTCCAGCTCACTCAGGGCTGGTCTAGGCTCAAGCTGAAGTGTCACTCAACAGTTGTGGGAGGGGCCTGTGCAATTCTACATCACATTGCACCGAATCTGAGAACAGCTCATTCTGAGACAGTGCTTATGATTAATTGAGATTGTAAAAAAAACACTGGGTGGATTTGTATCATTCTAGGGTGGTTTTGCTCACACACTGCCAACACACATTTATGTTCAAACACCATGTAAAAGTGAATTTTGCATAATAGGTGCCTTTAACACAGTTTGTGCTTGTTATTAGACATGGTAAGGCGCGTCGTTTCACACGCGCGGGTGATTTTTAGTTTCACTTTCTCTGGCAGCGCAAAATCAAACACAGCCTAAATGCCTTTCCCTTGTGGAAGATACAATTCGCTTTTCATGCCTTTTACAACAAGTAGAAAACATGAAGATATCAGAAAAGAGATCGATGGTCTTTTTTCTGCTCGTGTCCCAGATCCCTCTCAAAGCGTAAAGAGGTAGGCTATATCACGCGTCTTTGTGTGCAAATTTTAAATGAAAGTTTTTTTAAAAATAGATTCAACTTTATTATATTACTTAAGTTACCAGTATTTACTGATATTTATTTTAATGCTTTACAGGCTTGTATTGTTTCTTTGTTTTGCTTTTTTATTTCAAAACAACCCCCCAACCACCGCTGGTAATGTTACTTGGTCCATTACCACCGGCGTTGGTAAAAAACTGCCACCGTCACAGCCCTAGCACACCCGCACCGTAGGCTTAAATCAGGAGAATAACGCGGAAGACAATCTTTTAGCCCCTCCTTGAACTGCCACCTTACCGTGGTGGAGGGGTTTGAGTACCCGAATGACCCTAGGAGCTATGTTGTCTGGGGCTATATGCCCCTGGTAGGGTCTCCCAAGGCAAACAGGTCCTAGGCGACGGGTCAGACTAAGAGCGGTTCAAAACCCCCTTATGATGAAGAAAAAACAGAGGACCGTGACGTCGCCCGGTATGGCGCAGCCGGGGCCCCACCCTGGAGCCAGGCCCGGGGTTGGGGCTCGTATGCGAGTGCCTGGTGGTCGGGCCTCCCCCCATGGGGTCCGGCCGGGCTCAGCCCGAAGGAGCGACGTGGGGCCACCCTCCCGTGGACCCACCACCTGCAGGAGGGACCGTAAGGGGCCGGTGCAAAGTGGATCGGGCGGCAGTCGAAGGCGGGGGCCTAGACAACCCGATCCCTGGATGCGGAATCTAGCTCTAGGGACATGGAACGTCACCTCTCTGGCGGGGAAGGAGCCTGAGATTGTGCGTGAGGTTGAGAGATTCCAACTAGAGATAGTTGGGATCACCTCTACGCACGGCTTGTAGAGGTGATTTGCTTATAGCCCCCCAGCTCAGCCGCCATGTGTTGGAGTTCACCCCGGTGAACGAGAGGGTCGCTTCCCTGCGCCTTCGGGTCGGGGATAGGTCTCTCACTGTCGTTTGTGCCTACGGGCCGAACGGCAGTGTAGAGTACCCGGCCTTCTTGGAGTCTCTGGGAGGGGTGCTGGAAAGTGCTCCGACTGGGGACTCCGTCGTTCTACTGGGGGACTTCAACGCCCACGTGGGCAGCGACAGTGACACCTGGAGGGGCGTGATTGGGAGGAACGGCCCCCCTGATCTGAACCCGAGTGGTGTTCTGTTATTGGACTTCTGTGCTAGTTACAGTTTGTCCATAACGAACACCATGTTCAAGCATAAGGGTGTCCATCAGTGCACATGGCACCAGGACACCCTAGACCGGAGGTCGATGATCGACTTTGTGGTCGTCTCATCCGACCTCCGGCCGTATGTCTTGGACACTCGGGTGAAGAGAGGGGCGGAGCTGTCAACTGATCACCACCTGGTGGTGAGTTGGATCCGATGGCGGGGGAGGAAGCTGGACAGACTCGGCAGACCCAAACGTACTGTGAGGGTCTGTTGGGAACATTTGGCCGAATCTCCTGTCAGAGAGATCTTCAACTCCCACCTCCGGCAGAGCTTCGACCAGATCCCGAGGGAGTCTGGAGATATTGAGTCCGAGTGGACCATGTTCTCCACCTTCATTGTCAACGCGGCCACTCGGAGCTGTGGCCGTAAGGTCTCCGGTGCCTGTCGAGGCGGCAATCCCCGAACCCGGTGGTGGACACCGGAAGTAAGGGATGCCATCAAGCTGAAGAAGGAGTCCTATCGGGCCTGGCTGGCTTGTGGGACTCCTGAGGCAGCTGATGGGTACTGACGGGCCAAGCGGACTGCAGCCCGGGTGGTTGTGGAGGCAAAAACTCGGGCCTGGGAGGAGTTCGGTGAGGCCATGGAGAAGGACTATCGGCTGGCCTCGAAGAGATTCTGGCAAACCATCCGGCGCCTCAGGAAAGGGAAGCAGTGCCCTACCAATGCTGTTTACAGTGGAGGAGGGCAGCTGTTGACCTCGACTGGGGATATCACCGGACGGTGGAAGGAATACTTCGAGGATCTCCTCAATCCCGCCGTCACGTCTTCCATTGAGGAAGCAGAGGCTGAGGGCTCGGAGGCGGACCCGTCCATCACCCAAGCTGAAGTCACCGAGGTAGTCAAGAAACTCCTCGGTGGCAAGGCACCGGGGGTGGATGAGATCCGCCCTGAGTACCTCAAGTCTCTGGATGTTGTGGGGCTGTCTTGGCTGACACGCCTCTGCAGCATCGCGTGGCGGTCGGGGACAGTGCCTTTGGATTGGCAGACCGGGGTGGTGGTCCCTCTTTTCAAGAAGGGGGACCGGAGGGTGTGCTCCAACTATAGGGGGATCACACTTCTCAGCCTCCCTGGGAAAGTCTATGCCAGGGTACTGGAGAGGAGAATCCAGCCGATAGTAGAACCTCGGATTCAGGAGGAACAGTGTGGTTTTCGTCCCGGTCGTGGAACACTGGACCAGCTCTATACCCTCTACAGGGTGCTGGAGGGCTCATGGGAGTTTGCCCAACCAATCCACATGTGCTTTGTGGATTTGGAGAAGGCATTCGACTGTGTCCCTCGTGGCATCTTGTGGAGGGTGCTCTGGGAGTATGGGGTCCGGGGCCCTTTGCTAAGGGCTATCCGGTCCCTGTACGACCGGAGTAGGAGCTTGGTTCGTATTGCCAGCAGTAAGTCAGACTTGTTCCCGGTGCGTGTTGGACTCCGGCAGGGCTGCCCTTTGTCGCCGGTTCTGTTCATAATTTTTATGGACAGAATTTCTAGGCGCAGCCAGGGGCCGGAGGGGGTCAGGTTTGGGGACCACACGATTTCATCTCTGCTCTTTGCGGATGATGTGGTCGTGTTGGCCTCATCAAACCAGGACCTCCAGCATGCACTGGGACGGTTTGCAGCCGAGTGTGAAGCGGCTGGGATGAGAATCAGCACCTCCAAATCCGAGGCCATGGTCCTCAGTCGGAAAAGGGTGGCTTGCCCGCTTCAGGTTGGTGGAGAGTTCCTGCCTCAAGTGGAGGAGTTCAAGTATCTCGGGGTCTTGTTCACGAGTGAGGGAAGGATGGAACGGGAGATTGACAGACGGATCGGTGCAGCTTCTGCAGTAATGCGGTCGCTGTACCGGTCTGTCGTGGTGAAGAAGGAGCTGAGCCGCAAGGCGAAGCTCTAGATTTACCGGTCAATCTACGTTCCTACTCTCACCTATGGTCATGAGCTTTGGGTCATGACCGAAAGGACAAGATCCCGGATACAAGCGGCCGAAATGAGCTTTCTCTGCAGGGTGGCTGGGCGCTCCATTAGAGATAGGGTGAGAAGCTCGGTCACTCGGGAGGAGCTCAGAGTAGAGCCGCTGCTCCTCCACATTGAGAGGGGTCAGTTGAGGTGGCTCGGGCATCTTTTCCGGATGCCTCCTGGACGCCTTCCTGGGAAGGTGTTCCGGGCATGTCCCACTGGGAGGAGACCCCGGGGAAGACCTAGGACACGCTGGAGAGACTATGTCTCCCGGCTGGCCTGGGAACGCCTCGGTGTCCCCCCGGAAGAGCTGGAGGAAGTGTCGAGGGAGAGGGAAGTCTGGGCATCCCTGCTTAGACTGCTGCCCCCGCGACCCGGCCCCGGATAAGCGGTAGAAGATGGATGGATGAATGGACAATCTTTTAGCCGATTAAATGCCTCAAATGCATCAGGGCTGAAGTGACGGTCAGGAACACAGCCGTGGGTCTTTAAGGAGTTGTACTCATCCACAAGCAACTTACCACTCTTTTCTTATTTTCTTCTCCTTTGGAAAGCAGTGGAGGCTTACATCACTCCCCTTGTTGCCTTTGGACTGGAAATCACAACCAAACGCTGTACAATGTGGCATTATATTCATTTTTAGGATGAAGCACCATTAGCTCACCTCTCTCTGTTCTGAACACAACCGACACAACCTTTACACGTCATTGACCCAGAATGCATTGCGCGCGCAAAAATAATGGCTGCCTTCGTAGTTCAAATTCTGTATAACACTGTGAGGATTTTTTAAATAAATAAAATATTTTATGTATTTCTAACTATGTATGTACTCCTATCTGTCTTAATAGTCGGGGTTCCTTTTAATGTCACATTGGATTCAACTCTGATTGGTTTAATGACAAAACTATCCTTTATCTCTTCGTCACAACATGCATATTTCAATGTTTACTCATCTTCAGTTAGTTATCAATCATATTTATTCTGTAAATTATTAATTGAACACATATGACTGATTACAGAGCAACAACGGTGTAACAAAACACTCACCAGGTTCCTCGAAATAAAAGTATGAAAATATGTTTCTTCCCCCAGATTTCACTAGAAAAGAACTTAAAACTTTTTTCTTCACACTCTTTTACTCTCTTTTAAAATATTTACACTCTGAATCGTCTTTTTCCTCAGTTCTCTCTCTCGTTTTGTAAAATGGCTTTTTCTTAGTGATGGGCGGATCGATCCTGAAGTATTGATACTATCGATACTGACGTGGTATCAAAAAGGATCGATCCTCACATAAAAATATCGATCCAAATGTGGGTTTTTTTACCAGTAATTTTGTATTAATTTAGCACGCAATTCAGTGCGTAAAATAAGCTTCTAAGTGGAAAAATAAGTGAATGTTAGCGGATAATTGTGTAGGATAGAACTTTTTCTCCTAGTCATCTGGATACAAGACGAAACCAATCAATCACAGAGAGCGTTCGATGCTGGTGCTTCACTGAGCTCACAGGCCCAGTGCGTTTGGGAAACGAAGCCTTGCTTAGATGACAGAGAAACAATCGGGAGTTATTTCGCAATAAACAAACCAAAAGTGTACATAACGGTTCAAAATGCTGATGTCAGTAAGATCTTTTTAATGAAATTAATATTTTTATTCAACAAGGATCGATGCATTAAATTGATCAAAAGTGACAGTCAAGGGTTTTACACTGTTAAAAAAAATTTACTTCATATAAATTGTTCTTTCAACTTTGTTCATCAAATAATTCTGCATAAAATGTATCATGGTTTCCACAAAAATATGAAACTGTTTTCAACATTGATAATAATAAGAAATGTTTCCTGAGCTGTAAATCAGCATATTAAAATGAATTATCATCATGACTGGAGTAATGATGCCGAAAATTCAGCTTTGATTACATGAATAAATTACAGTTTAGTATGACATAGAAAACAGATAGCCTATGTTAAATTGTAATATTACAGTTTTTACTGTATTTTTGATCAAATAAATGCAGCTGAGAATTAAAAATCTTACAGACTCCAAACTTTTGAACAGTAGGCTAGTACTAATAGGCTAGTAGTAGGCTAGTATTATAATTAGGGTAGTTAAGTTTTGTAAAAGTCACTGACTAATTACAGGCGAGTTGAGAGCACAAATCATAAAATATTTAGGCCTAGTAGTCATGAAAACGTATTCAGATTTAGCATATTAATGATGCATTCACCTCATAAATCATGTCACACTGCTCTAGCACAGGAAAGTGCATACAAGTTAAAGTGCGAGCTTTTAAAATGAAAAAGTATTGGTATCTGTATCGATATCGGCCCTGTATTTACTTGGTATCGGATCGGTACCGAAATTTGCAGTATCGCCCATCACTACTTTTTCTCAATTATTTCACTCGTCACGGAGAAACGCCCTCTAGTGGAGAATAGTAGTTACTACATTTTTCCTTCAAATTAAGAGTCTGTTAACTTCATACATTTAAAGGGGTTACACACAAAACCATGGAACTAAGCAGAGGGCCTAATACACCACCTAAACAAAAAAATAACCACACATCTAGAATATATGATGTTATTTTGCCAGCATCTAAATTGTGTGTGTGTGTGTGTGTGTGTGTGTGTGTGTGTGTGTGTGTGTGTGTGTGTATATTGGTGTAAACTGTTCATGGGTGTATATGCACTTCAGCAGTCCTTTCAAAATAAGAGTCATAGGTCACAGTCTAAATGTGACAGCATGTATTGCTACAATCTTGGGATTTCATAATTTTACTCTAAAATGATTTCATCACTTTCTTTCTTTCTGCGAACTTGTGTGAATGTGTGTGTTTATGTGTCAGGCATTCGTTTTGTGTGTTAGAATAGTTAATAAAGTCTCGTTTGTATTAAAAAAAAATAAGTGTCTTAATAAACCGTGCTAATAAATAGTATTTTTTACTATAGTTTAGATATTAATATCCGCTGAGCTGATAGTTACTGCTCGCGCTGGACGACTCGTTTGTTTGGCCGTTAAATAAGTGACTCTTTCAAAATTCTCAATAAATTAATGATTTCTTTTGAGCTTAATTGACATGTTTCCCTTACAGTGCCCATCCTAATAAAATTAGGCCCAACCTTCTGGAAATTGCCATCATTTGAATCATTTTACTTGCAAAAAAGGAAAATAATAATTCAAAAACAACAATTCACAAAATCCAGGTGGGACGGATAAATATTAACGTCTCTTATTATTTTATGTACGATGAAGAGATGCAATCAATAAGAAAGTACACTTAAAAAGATATTACTTAACATTCTAGACTTAATACTTTAACAAAATACTTGAGTCACATGACATTCATGGGTCCTGTCTGTCTCAGTGATGAAACTCTTTATACAAAGTCACATGAATAGACTTTTATACAGTAATTATCTATTGCAAATTTCAAACATACATTAGTCCTCATTAATACAGGTTCATATGTTAATGATTCTTCATGATTTTCATCTTAAATAAGCTGAAGGTTCAGAATTATTGGAATCACATTCTGCAAAGCTCCTGTTCTCTTAAGGGAAACAGTAGGAAACCACTGAAAGTGCTGTGGTTATTGTCGTTATCAAATATCCTCCTGCCAGACCAAAGTCTCACAAAGACAACATCTCCAACCTCCAGGATCAACACAACTCCATTAGAAGAGTTTAAATAATCCTTAGCCTGAAGAGCATCTGCCGAAACCATACGCTCTCCATTCTTATAAATGGATGCAGCTGATTGAGTTGGGGCAATACCAAATACAGAGACTCTGAACATGTATGCTCCTTTCAGTGGGGCTGTGAAAACACCTAAATCAAATAACAAGAGATACAGAATCAGATGTTTCCTGAATGATTGCTTTATTACCAAGAACACTGTATAATAATTTTGAAAGTTGGCAGATTTTCACATTTACATTTAATTCTCTTATACATATTACACAACTGCAGAGAGGTCTGAATGGAGCAGAAGAGTTTCCATTACTATAAACTGAGTTTTATGACTCATTTCATTGATAATTACCTGTAATTGGGTTGTAGGCGTTCCCTATGTTTGTGAAGACGTTCCTGTAGGTTAGTGTGATTTCAGTGGTAAAAGGACCAATATGACCACTGCCAGATTGCATCAGTGAAGCTGAAAAAGCTATTTCTCTGTCTGATATTGAAAAACATTAGCAATATTGCAATTACAATTGTGATATTACTGTATTACACTGAGAATGAATACACTGAATTTAACATCATTCAAGCACAGTTTCACCTCTATTTTCCTTTCTCAACTCCACTTGACCCAGAGTAAGATTTGAGATTTCTGTGAAGGAATAAAGATTCTGTTAAATGACATTCACACTGATTATTGTAATAGATAGATAACACAATTTACACATTATACATTTAATTTTACACTAACATTTACACTATGCAATGTATTGCATTGGTGTTTCACTTTGAGGATCATTGATAAAAGAATGAATGTTTTGGTGAGGTACCATCATTTTTCTTGTTCATCTCATCCCTCAGTCGCGTCTCTAAAGCTCTGTTGATGGTTTTCTGCTCTGTAACGGTGGCGGTCAGTTCTCTGATGTTCACTTTCTGCTCTGTAACGGTGGCGGTCAGTTCTCTCAGCGCTGCATGGATGTCAGTGAAGCACAGATGGTAGTTTTGTTGGCTGTCAGTTGAAGCTTCATCTCTCAAAGTGTCTGTTTGAGGTGGATTCGGTCTTCCGTCCTCAGATCTGAGCTGTTGACTGATCTCATTCTCATTGAGTCCTCCATCTACCTGATGCTGTACGACACACACAAAGGTTTCCAACAGCAGCAGTAAACATACTAAACCCTTCATTCTTCACTGATGTTTGTTTCCAGCTCTTGCTCTTCATCCTCACAGCCTCTCATGTTCCTTTTATAGTGTCCTGATTTACTGTCTTTTGTACATGATTTACATTGCTCCAGGAAAATAAGTAGTTCAAGTTAATTGTTAATCATAATCAAAGTAATGTTCCGGGTTCAGTAGATGTTTATCTCTATTCACAACATTTGTGGCACTGTTGATCTCAACAGAAAATAACTTTGACTTGGTTTAAGCCTTGTGGCTTTACTTTTGAAACAGTGTGTATTTTAATGTTAACTGCTTGGCCCATTTACATCAATTGTAAGTGCCGGACACATTTTTTTTTTAAAATAAAGAGTTGACATTAATTTCTGTGATGACTGACTTTATGCCACAAATGTTGCTGATGGAGTTTAACTTGTATTAAATCCACAAAATTCCTTTAAATGTTATTTCCCCCCTCATGCAACAACATCCTGTCACGGTACAGTGCGTGACTTGACTCGTTCAGCAGCCATGGCAACTTGTAAAGGTTAATCTAGCCTGAGCTCACCTGTTTATTTTGTTACCCTATATATACCTCAGTGTTTGTGTTCATTCCCAGGAGATGACAGAATGCATTGATACAAAAAAAAATATTTAACATTAAAATTTAACAGGTTAAATTGTTCTCTGATATCTACATAGAAGGTATGTGGCTTAGTTAAGAGCAAAACTTATTTTACATGTTTTACATGTCCATTTACAAGCCTAGGATTTGTCCCTAGAATGAAATGGGCTGTTGTTACCTAATTTGGAATGGTCTTGAATAATAATGTTGAGCTCTGCTCTGATTGGCTGTTTCACAGACAGGAGCTGTGATGTACTCTGAAATACAAACGAGCAAAATAAACATACTTAAGTTCTCAAAAAAAAAAACAAAAAAAAAATTATATATATACACAAATCGACTAGATGCATTGTCAAATGACAATCGTTTCTACTTAAGTGGTGGAGAAGGTCACGTTAGCTAGAAGGAGCAAGTGAGCTATCTGTAAGCAACCAAACTAACCTAGTTAGCTCCCAAGTTATGTGTTGCTGATGAAAAATTGGCTAAATTATAATACTACCTGACAAAAGGGATTGATATAGATCTACATTTGTATTTTGTAGATTTATATGACAACACTGGCCCGAAATAATATTAACCTCTGTGTAAATTGGTCGTCATACTGTTTAGTTATCTATGCTCGTTACTTGGAGCTTGCTAGTTGGCTAAGGTTACCGTTACTGTACTAGCATCTTGCGTTCAATCTCGACAACACAGGGTAAGTTATCGTTAATGTTGTTAGCTCACTAAGAAACTTTCAATTTAAACAGAAATGGCTTCAACAGTCAAGAGGTGGATAAGATCACTAATGTTACTTACTGCTTGCGGTAGGGGTTGTAATGGCAATATAACATTAGTTGGAATTGCCCCCTTCTTCAGTATCAAATGCTGAGCGTTTGCCTGCTATTGTCCCAGGTTAGAAAAACTGTCAGTGGTGAAATGGACAGAGCAAACTAACAACTTTGAAATAAAATGGTGTGGTATCCTGCTATAGATAAACATCAACCATGCCTGTTCACAGTTCTGTTCTGTGGGGAAAGAATGAAAAGTGCTCAAATCCGCTGCACAGCCTGGAACATAACATTTATATCCATGATCTGCCATTTTCACTATTGTCCTTGCTTGCTTCTTCACAATACCTGCAGAACTTCTGATGATTCGGCTGTGCAGGTCCACGTTAATACTGTCTGGCCTATAACATGGGCTGGTATATGCACATTTTGGGGGCGTATATTTTAATGATCCTGACTGTAACGTCACAGTTGATGCCCTTTTTTCAGTGGTCTTTTGCAAACACGAGATTTACATATGAAGGAGGAAACAATGGTGTTTGAGGCTCACGGTATGTCAGTTCCATGTACAGAACTCTTATTATTAAACTATGCCAAGGTATTCTGTTCCATTCTATGTCACCTTTAAAAAAATAAATAATAATTATATATATATATATATATATATATATTTTTTTTTTATGGTTTTTAAAATTTAAAACTGGCTAAAATACTTACCAATGAGTTTTCCCCTTCTATTTATTTTATATTGTTATTATTATTAGCCTATTATTTAAAAAGAATCACAAACAAACCATTGTAGTTTATGTAAAAGTTTTAACTACTGTAACGTAAACTCGTTGCAAGTCCACGGTAATCCTCGGTATAAAATATTACAGTACACGATATAAACTTAAAATATAACCTGCATCCACAATAAATTAGTAACATTTATTTGCATCTCTCAACAGAAAGGATTTTGCAGGTTTTAATAAAATGTAATGTAATAGTCATTAAAGCATACTATTTCCATTACATGTCTCAGGCTTACATAAGTATCGTCAACTCACTCATCACACCGACTCCAGTTTTACTTGTTTTGTTCTTTTCTTGTTTCATGTATGTGGTGAAGTGGGAAGCGTCGAATGGATCTGAGACCGTGAGAGATCTGGCAAGTACCTTTTATCATTATATTTAAAGCCTTAACTTATTACAATCAATCAGGGGCGGTTTCTTCATTAGGGCGATTGGGTGACGCACCACCAAACTGTGAAAGGGACTTTTTCAATCACATTCACAATCTCATTCAACCACAGAGTTACGCTAGCCGTCACTGTCTCTGGATATAGTCCAATCAGCGTCATGTCACGTTCTGTGGAGTACCGCCTCTTTTTGGGTGATTTCACTCTGGCTGAGAATCGCCCAGAGTGTTCCCATAGACTTACATTCAAAGATGTTTTTTTTCGAACTGCAGGCACTGCAATGCATTCTCTATGGGTTCCGGGAGGCAAATTTTATTTTTTGCAGGGTGGTTGCGGAAGACTCATTAATATTCATTAGGGAAGTCATCCCTGATTGGTCTTAACCCCAGTGACAGGTAGGTTTAGGGGCGGGATTGGGGTAGGTCATCACATAGACCCCAGTGACGAGTAGGTTTAGGGGCGGGGTTAGGGGTAGGTCATCAGACCAATCAGGGATGACTTCCCTAATGAATATTAATGAGTCTTCCGCAACCACCCTGCAAAAAAAATTCGCTTCTGGGAGGGCTCGCACTAACGTGCTTACGTCATCATACGTATCCTTAACTTGTGCAGCGATTGGTGGGAACAAACATACACTATTAAAAATCTTTAAGATTAAGTGACAAATAATATTTGAAAACAATTTTGAATTGAACAACAAGAACAAATGAAACACTACTTTAATATCTTTATCAAATGTGATTAAAAAAAATACAAATAAAAAAGAGAACGAGAGCGAGAGCGACTGTTAGGGCATCTCGCGAGTTGAGGCCAGTTGAACTTGAACAACGTCATGGCGAAAGCAGTTAATTCTATCGTCTGAATGCACTGGCTATGCTTTCCATGGAGAGGGAACTAGTCAGGAACATGCCTTTAAATGAGAGATTAATTGATCACTTTGCTACTTTGAACGAGAGAAGAGCAAAATGTCAGTACAAGTAAGCAGTGTATTAAGCGAGTAATGTGATGTAAGCAGTGTAATAATAGTGAGTAGTGTAACTAGTGAGTAATGTGCAGGGTTCGTACGGGTGCTTGAAATCCTTGAAAGTGCTTGAATTTTTATGTGTTTAAGGTTTGAAAAGTGCTTAAATTTTGGATAAAATGCTTGAAAATGTAACTATATTTCTTTCACAACAAATATTTATCTGACGGAATAGTTTGTTTATTAAATGGAGAAATAAAATGTAGCCCTTCAGATTCAGAGCGATTTGTGCTACGCTGGCCAGAGCAAGTAACGTTAGCGTAAATAGTGAGTTATGTGATTTCAGTTGTTTCATTTGTGGAAATTCGCATCTTGGCTGGGCTTTGTTTTAATTGATTTTGACTTGCTGCTGAATTGTTAACACTCATAGAAACAAACAAGGAGATTTATTTATTGTAAATAAATATTTATTTATTTGTTAGTATATCACTTTATTTTTCATTAATATTAAAGTAGTGAAGTTGCCTTTACATGCTTAAGCTGTTAATGTATCCATTGCATGGGTGGACCTTATCCTTATCAATCATCCAAACATTTGCCCCCCCTGAGAGATTTTGCAGGAGCCGCCACTGCAATCAATGGATATAAAAAGAACAACCATGTTAATATATAACTAAAAAGCCGAATCGTCTGATTCTCAGTAGCAAATGTACTATTTTATTTCTTCATTGGATGAACTGGCTGGTGAATTGATGGAATTTTAACCTCCAATAAAGAAACAATAATTCATCTTTTATAACACCATATTTTTCTGGTTGGTGGTCTATTGGTGAGTCTAGAAAGATTATTTTTGATATAGACAAATTATTTAGTCTTTATATACACAAGGAAGCTTTTCCACAATAATGAAAATAATGTGATTAAAATGATGTGACGCAACCGCTCCGCCTCAGACCAACGTAGATCATCTTACATTATATACAGCTGATGGTGACGAACATAAAGCAGGGCAACAACTCACTGCGTGATGAAGCCTATAGAATGCAGTTAGAATGACCCTAAAATTCAAGATATCAGGGAAAAAATTCCCCTGTATGAGTTTTTCTCATATTTATATCATATGATATGATTTATTTTAAGCAATATCTCATGTTTCTGAATGAATCAGCTGTTTGAAAGAATCGAATGAATGAATAACTCAATAACTTACTCATTTAGACATTTACTGCCATCTACTGGCAGTTTTAGTTTCTTATTTAGAGTTTCACTTCATTAAAAATTTTAAAAAATATTTAATATTTTGGTGATAACTCAACCAAAAGTGAAACATTGTCATAATTTCCTATTATTTACATTACGATTTATCGACATTCTTTTACAGAAAATTAAATAATATTTTTAAGAATGTTTGGTAACCAAACTGTTTTTTCTCAGCAAATATATCCAAATAGCAATTCAGATGCTGCTTCTGAAAAAAAAAATAATTCATGGCGATTGATTGATTTATTCTGGGTTTTGTTGGAGTGGAAGGATAGTCATTGATCCATTTTGGATGTGCTTTCTTTCTGTTTTTTCAACGGCAGCATCTTTTTATTTACCTCTATAACATTATTTCATGAGTACTTTTAATACTCTTAAAAGAGACTCTTAATTTGGAGGGGATGAACCATGTGATTAAACTTTTTAAAAGAAACTTAAGTTTAAGTAACTTAAAATTTAAGTAACATTGAACATGCCAAACTACAGCGAGATGGATGGGCCAAATATTGTCCTACTGTTTTAAATCAAACAGTAGAGGTGTGGCCATATTACTTCATAAACATTTGCCCTTTAAGTTAGAAATAAATGATTAAAGATAAAGATTTCTCTACGGAGAAAGGGTCACATTAGGCTCTGTGTATGGCCACAATTCCTTTCAAAATATATGTATACCTCCTTGTTAAGGGGTCAGGCATCCTGTTCCAGCTCATTTACTGTTCTGGGTGGTGGTGACTACAACTGTGTCATGAATGCTGACCTTTGACTGTAAACTGCCTCTGCCAGAAAGCCCAGGCCCTTAAGAGACCTCTGTAATGATCTTAACCTCCTTGACATTGGAGAATTTTACACCTAGAGGATAACGATTTTCATTTCTATTCAGCCCCACTCAAGTCTTTTCAAGGATGGATTCTTTTTTTCATCACGATTAGTGTTTGATAGAATTATATTGTATGATATTGGTCTAATGTCCATCTTAGATCACCCCCCTCCCCCCTAATAATGCATAATAAAATAAAATAAAAAAAAAGGTTATCTGAAAACCAATGATTCCCCAAATGTCTGGCCTTTAATCTTATGGGAGATGGGCAAAGCTTTTTTAAGAGGTGCTGTCATCTCATATGCTTCGTCATTAAAGAATCTAGGGTTAAAGACTCACCGGATAAGCATTTGTACAAAGAAATACGAATGACAAGATCTGACCTTCACCAAACTTTATAAACAACAAGATAAATCCTCCTTAATTTTTGCATTTTACACAATGTATGAAATAGGAAACAAACCGGGGAGACTGGTTAAAGGCAGGCAAACACACAATAAATAAGCTTAGAACAGAATATAATTCTGTGAACACTTAATTAGTGATCAGTTACACTACCTTTGACCAGGCAAATATCTTATTCTCAAAAATAAAATAAAAACAAAAACAACTGCAGAAGAGTGCTCGGCATCCTATTTCTTCAACAGTGATGGCACTGCTGTGTATGTGCACTTGGATGAGTGAAATCAAGAGAACAAATTCTGAGTATGGGACACCAAAAAAGAAAAAGAAACCAAGGCTGACAATCTCCAAACTACACTTACCAATCAAACCCGGTGGTTTTGCCCTCCCAAGGTTTAGTTTCTATAACTGGTCTTGCCATCCTAGAATCCTTCTAAACAGAGGCCTGTTGCACAAAGCTAGCTGAAAAACTCTGAGTTTCAGAGTAAGTTTAGAGTTGGCAAATCCAGATAAATCTAACCTGGTTTAGATCAGGTTCAGCGGTCTCACAAAGCTCTGTATAAACATTCTCTGTCTGTCAACTCGGGTTTAATCCAGAGTTTGCGATTAACTCTGAAGCGTGAAGTGTGACACGTGCGGCAAACAGCCAACCATAAGATTCATGATGTGAATCAAAGAAACAGGCCTAATAATTATTAGTTTCACAAAGTGCTCAAATGAATATACGTTGTTTAAAAGCATTATATATGAATGTATGTATTATAATTATATTAATTTAAAAGCTAAGTTTAATAGTACTTGTCAATTAATATAATAATTATATGAGTACATTATATTAATTAAAAGTAATTATAATTTATAGAATATTAATATAATACATAATTAGCAGCAAAAGAGTGAAAAAAATTATCTGTGAGCTCATAAAACAGCAAAAAAATCGCACCGTGTACGCCGGCCTTTACATGCGTTTCATTACCATCATGCACATCATTTAATTATTCCAGCTGCTGTGAGAAAAGGCTATAAATGATCCGCCATTTGCAGCATCCTCACATGTAGCCGACTAAAGGCGGGCGGACACGGTGCGATTTTTGCTGTTTTACTGTAAGTTCGCAGATCTTTTTTTTTTATTTTGGAGAAATCAAGTGTAAATCGGAGATGCTCGCATGGTCGCGTCTCGCAGCGTGTGAGAGGAATTACGAGCCGAGCCGAGAACGTTACGAGCACCTCCCGACCCCCCGATAATTTTTAAACATGTTTAAAGAATTCGGGGAGTCGGACGATTTTCACCAGCATATAGGCTGTCCCCTATTCCCAAATCATACACAACCACACAGGCTAGATCGATGGGGCTATACTCAGTGGCAGCAACCATACAGGCAGTGCACATACACACACACACTTCTCTCTCTCTCTCTCTCTCTCTCTCAAAGTTTTTATGTTGAAAGGAATGGTAACTGTTCTCTGCTTTTCAACAATTAATTTGCACACACATTTGTAATTTTTCTATCTGAAGCTATAGTTGCCTGCAACATTGAAAGCTGAACGACAAGCTCGTATTTCCCGCGAAAACCCACCAGTACCACTAAAATTGGAACATGTCATCTCAAGCTTACTGGTGTGAATTGGTCCAAGGTAAGGTGATAGTTTTAAACACTCGCTGGTTATGTACTTGCTCAAATTCATGTTGGATAATTTTTAACCAAAAGTAGTTATGGACTGCAGATTTAAATGATCTTTTGCGGGTAATTTGAGCTAATGTATCAGTTAAAATAACATTATCTACCAATTAGCATTACCACTTATAGTATACAAATTGAGCGACAGTCATTTTTACATCACGTAACGATATGGAACGTAACACAACCTTCTAAAATAAATTTATATTATAGATGTATTTTATATACCTGGATGAATCATAACTGTCACAAACTTAAAAATTAAGCTGCTTTTGTTAATCTCGCAAATTCACCTTTTACTGTGAAAACATAACTTTCCAATTAAGCATTACACAACACTATAAATATCTTGGGTTGATACATTTCATACACATTTGACATACAAAGCACATTTTCACAAACTAGTAAAATTACTTCTGATCATTCCTGAGAATGAAAGATTCATTTGAAATGACTGAATAAAGCAGATCAGAGATTAATGTCTGAATGTCATTCTTCTCATTCTCATGTAAGGACCACCCATTGGCCCATCGACGGAACGGCCTGGTGAAGGAATAATGCGTGTGTCTTTTCAGCGCTCCAGTGAAGTTCACTTAATTTATCGGAATTTAGTTTTAGTATTATTTTAGCTCTATGCGTAATCTGACTGAATCTGACAAATTTAGATCGTATTTCTTATTAGAAAATGGTCATAAATATTGATTATGAATTAATTTATAATAAAATCTTTGATTATTCTGAGCATCTCGTAATTTCAAATATTCGTTCACTACGGACCTAGTGTCACTTTGAGACGCCATGTCGCGAATGTGCGCTCACGCTCACAAACTAACCAGTCCTGAAATAGTCAGAGGGTGCAGTACAACTATTTTACTCTAAGCGGGCGCTCACTGCAGACCCGTAGGTGTAATTTATTAAAATAGTCAGGGAATAGTCAGAAATCGGAAGGTCTTCCTAAGATGTGCCCCATGGTCCATTCAAAGTGCCTTCAGTTTGATCTATCCTGGACAAAGATTTGCGGAAACACCAGACTGCACTTTAGTCTACTAAAAATAATGATTTCTGAAAAATGTAGAATAAATCAAGATGTAACATTTACTTGTCAGGTAAAAATGTATAATGCCAATTACACAAATAACTGATTAAAAGCCAGTTCAGAGATAATAAATACATGACATCATTCACTCAAAGATGACTCTAAAAGTAAGCAATGTACTGACAGAGGAAAACACTGAAACAGCACTGTATATGGGGGATGCCTGGAAAAGGGTCCCAAAGACTGCTCTGACACCTTGTCTTAAATACCCAGACTAGAACAAAAAGGGTTATACAAATATTGTTTAGAGCTGTTTGGGCCAATCCATGTCCCCCAGGGGGTAGCACCTGGTTTCGGGAGATATTGTAAAGAGATATCACCCAGAGATAGGGTTGCCAACTTCAGAAAAGAAAAATGCGGGACAATCGTGGTTCTTTACAGGAAAATAAGGGACACTCAAAATATTTGTAGCTACTGTAGGCTATCACACAGTAGGCCTATATGTCATTTCAGGTTCGTATGTGTTTAACATTTTCTCAGATATAAACACATTTGTTTTGCTTAACCTATTCATGTACAATTTAATTCTAAAACTAATTTTAAGGTCACAAAAAAAGTCACATTAGGCCTACACACAAACCATAGTTCAAAATAATAGCATTTATCTGAAATAGAAAGCTTTTGTAACATTATACACTATTTTAAAGAAAGTAATAGCATACTTTTCCCTCAGGAAGATTTCATGTTTTCTTGCGTGGCTGGATGTCGGACTCATGAACAATAATCACGTTGTTTGAATTCACCAAAACTGAATTGCCGAAATCAAAACCCGGCCGGACAGTGAAAGGGATTTGCCGTTTGCGCGAGTCCGGAATCTCCGGATTGAACCGGAAGCGATCAGACAGCAGGATTCTGTTCGCAAATCAAACAATAATTTGTCCCAAAAGAATATTTAAATCTCAATTTAGAGTCAGTGGTTAGATCAGCGTAGCAGTCTATTTAATCGGGACAAGGGAGGTCCCATACAGGAAAAATAAATAAGACCCAAAATACGGGACGTCCCGGCTAATTCGGGACAGTTGGCAACCCTACCCAGAGAGGAGAAACAGGATTCTCCTAAGTTCTCAATCTTTCTCATTAAACCAATGACTGCATTGAAATTAAGACCATTTTACCAATCGCACTGAGACACTTAAAATGATACCAAACATGAAAGGAAAAAACAACATATTTACAAGATACACCATATGTGATATATAGACATTCTTAATGAACTTTCAGTGACTTGAGGAGGGAGAGGGGGGATGAGTTGAAGTCAAACAAGGAGACAAGCAGATAAGTTTGGACAGGGCAAGGTTCTGTGCTCTGTCTTTGCTATCTGCTGTCCAGGGTGCATTTTATGGCTTTATTGCAGGGTGAGTTTTGTTTTAGCAGGAAAATCAGTTCTTACACTCACGTCTGGTAGAAGTGAAATGAACTGAGCTCACACAACTGTTCAGAGGAGGGGAAAAGAGAGATTAAGATAAGAATAAGATATCATTGAGGTGAGTGTTTCATCTTTCTTTAGTTGTTTTTCTCATTTGACTGTTTATTAGTGTTTCTGTGATTCCTCAAACAGTATTTCATATCATAGTATTGATAAGAATGATGATAATAAACACCCATTTCTTATCATATGCATTTCTTATCAACAGTATTTCTCAATAATTGGCACGACTGTCTGGCATTTACAGTATTTAAAATATATGGTACTTTAAATATTAAAATAGATGGTACATAAAGTTAAAAGATAAACATGAAATGAAGTGTAAAATAAAATACATTTACTATAGTAATTAATGCTGAGACAATAGTTTGGGCAAAGAGCAATAATGATTTGTTTGTGACTGAGACATAAACCTGCTTTCTGGAAACGCCCTCCAGCTGTAAACAGGTGTAGGTGTGTGTGTGTGTGTGTGTGTGTGTGTGTGTGTGTGTGTGTGTGTGTGTGTGTGTGTATGTGTGTTTTGAACATGCTTAATTTGTTTTCCTGAAATGGTCCTGGTTTAACTGGTTCCGAAGATTATTACATTGTTTTTCAGTGGTTTCAAAATCACTAGTCATTAAAGGAGTCATAACCTGTAATTTTCACTTTTCCACGAGAATCAATGTATGTTATGATTGCCTAACGATTATACACTGACCGGGAAGCCGATATTTAAAAGTGTAGCGTTTGTTTACCCCAGGGTTTGTAAACCAGCCCACGTGCACGCGCACTCAAATACGAGATTTTAATTTCTGCCCCGACTTGACGTCATGACGGGGCAGGATATACCATATATGGACACCGCAGACCTATGCTGCAGGAAGCCCGCCCCTCTCCCCCTCATATTCAGTCGAGAAAGATGCAGAAACGAAGTGCACACGTGAGTTGCTCTGTGGTTGACTGTCAGAAACAACATGTCAATGTGTTTTCTCTACCAAAAACGGACCAAACTATCAGGGACCAGTGGATGAAATTCATTTTTAATGACGCGGTTCCTACAACCCTTCCCACTGGCTTATCGTTAGGTGTCTGCGCTAAACATTTTACACAGGAATCATTCACAAATTTGGGCCAATATCAGGCGAAGTTGGCCTCGAAGCTCCGTTTGGAAAAAGGTGCCATCCCAACAATCAGGGACTTACCTGAAATTGAAACGGTAAGACTGTTTTATTGCTCTACTGTGTGTAACAAACAGCAGCTAACTACTAATGCGGCTATTGTATGTAACGTTAGCTTTGAGGTAAACACGGGGAATGGACTCTACGAATGCTAGCCATATCTTTCCACTTTGTTTTACACTACAGTAGTGACGGACAGAGTACAACTCTACATCTTCCCTTTCCAGCTCTGGTTCAGAGTCTGGCTCAAATGTCACGGTGTGACAAAGGAGGGCGGAACGAAAGTTCGCCGCAATTGTGTCCCCTCCGGTACAATAATAAGGAAACACCACTCCCCCGTGTAAGTGTATATCTGTTGCCCTGCCAACCGGGATGAGGAGATTGACACCAGGTGTCAGAGATTAATCTAGAGCCATGACGAAGCCATGTGGGCATTGAGAAGGATATAAAAAGCCAGTGAAGAGAGACTGCGGGGTGGTTCTCTCCTGTGAGAAGTCGTTCTATTTGAGTGTTGCAGAGAAGAATTGTGGTGTGCAAAGGGAAGTGCTGCTGGAGGGGACTCGAGGAGTGTGGAAGAGTTGTGAAAACACACCGTTTGCCTGGAAGGGAGAGAGATAAGTAATCGACCATCGTATCTCGTACCTGCATGTTTCAACACTGAATTTGAGGTGGATTGGAGTGCTTTGATTGTGCTATTGAAATGTCACTGAGTGAATTATACTGATTCATGTTCGATCTCTTACCCTCTTCCCCCGTGTTGGAACGGTGATGTGAATCCTGTCTATGTCTGTGGAGGAAAACCCTGAAACATCTTTCTCCCAACATTGAAGCTCGTTGCTTGTGGCACGGAGACCCCTGGGTGAGTGCTGGCCTTATCTGCACTTATTTGAAGTGGATTGCAGTGCCTAAATTGACGTTTCCCCCTTCACGTTGCATGTTTGGAGTGAAATTGCCGTGTGTGTGTGGAAGATTTATTCTCTCTTGCCGTGCACTCCCCTCGTGCCATGCTGGTCTACTGTCAGTAACTGGAGCTTAATAATGTCGATCGGTTCCATCTGTTGAGGACTAGAAGGAACAGCATCTGTAAGTCAAACTAACCTCTCTGTTTTGAAGTAGTGGTTCTGACTGTCTTAGAAAAAGCTCCGCTCAGCCTGTTGACTTGGAGTCTGCTGCAGCCCTAAGCCCACCTGCACGGTGTGAAGTTATCTGCCTCCCGCAACACATGAGAACTGTATACTGCTGTTGAAGTTGAGTCTGTCTGTTCTAGAGAAGCTCCGCTCAGCCTGTTGACTTGGAGTCTGCTGCAGCCCTAAGCCCACCTGTACGGTGTGAAGTTATCTGCCCCCTGCAACACACGTGAGAATTGTATATTGCTGTTGAAGTTGATTCTGTTTGTCTTCGTAGAAGCTCCACTCAGCCTGTTGATTTTGAGTCTGCTGCAGCCCTAAGCCCACCTGCACGGTGTGAAGTTATCTGTCTCCCGCAACACATATGAGAACTGTATACTGCTGTTGAAGTTGATTCTGTCTGTTCTAGAGAAGCTCCGCTCAGCCTGCGACTTTGAGTCTGCTACGGCCCCAAGTCCATCTGTATGGTGTGAAGTTATCTGTCCCCTGCAACACACGTGAGAACTGTATACTGCTTTTGAAGTTGATTCTGTCTGTTCTAGAGAAGCTCCGCTCAGCCTGCGACTTTGAGTCTGCTACGGCCCCAAGTCCATCTGTATGGTGTGAAGTTATCTGTCCCCTGCAACACACGTGAGAACTGTATACTGTGGTGAAGTTGATTTTGTGTCTTAGAGCGGCTCTGCTCAGCTGTGACTTCGAGTCTGCTACAACCCCAAGTCCATCGGCATGGTGCGAAGTTAGCTGTCCCCCGCAACACACGTGAGAGCTGTATATTGCTGTTGAAGTTGATTCTGTCTGTCCAGGAGAAGCTCCGCTCGGCCTGCGCCTTTGAGTCTGCTATAGCCCCCGGCCCATCTGCATGGTGTGAAGTCACCTGTCCCCGGCAACACACATGAGGCCTATATACTGCTGTTGAAGCTGACTCTGTCTGTCCTAACGGTCTGTCCTAGAGAAGCTCCGTTCAGCCTGTTGACTCGAGTCTGCTGCAGCCCCAGAGTCTCAACTGTCTACTTACCTGTGGAAACTCACCTGTCCGTCGTAGGCCTCTGTGAACCTTGCATCAGTGTGGGAAGAGGATTAGCCCCGACTGTATACCCACCTGTGGAAACTCACCTGCCCGTCGTTGGTCCCTGTGAACTCGGCATCGGTGTGAGAAGAGGAAGAGCCCTGACCATCTACTCACTGGTGGAAACTCACCTATCCATCGCATCCCATTGTGAACCCTGCATCGGTGTGAGAAGAGGAAGAGCCCTGACCATCTACTCACTGGTGGAAACTCATCTGCCTACCGCATCCCATTGTGAACCCTACAGCGGCGTGGGAAGAGGAAGGGCCCCCTACTGTCTACTCACCTGTGAAAACTCACCTGTCCGTCGTAGGTCCCTGCGGCCCCTGCATTAGCGTGGGAAGAGGAACAGCCCCGACCGCATACTCATCTGTGGAAATCCATCGATCCATCACAGGCCATTGCGAACCTTGTACCGGCGTGGGAGTGGGCCCCGGAGACTGCTGCATTGCCTCGATTCTGGGGAAGAAGAGGAAAGGAAGATTTTAGCTTAGGTTTTTCAAATTACTTTTAAATTTAATAAAAAGAACTGTTATTCCCTTGAATTCTGTTTCCGTCTCGTCTCTGACACGTTCCTCAGGGTGGTCCTGGTTCAGGGGTGGGCGCAGTCCGGCTTGGCCCATCCCGACCTGTGACAGAAACATATAAGGTTGAATCCCATAGGTCGCGGCCATGTCGGGTTCATTGACAACTTGCGCCATGATGTCAGTTTGTAATGATGCTGAATTTACCTGCGGTGTCAACCCCCCTCCTTCCTGCCACCAATCAACGCGCCCCTCATTTGCATCATTAAAATGACCGTCCACGACAGCCAAAATATTGCATCAGATCTCGCGAGACAATGCCTTTAGAAATAAGGGTCAGAGGAGCTCTGTGGTTTTTTTTTTTCCACTTTTCTTATTTAGAAGGGCCTGAAAGACTATAATAGAGCGTGGGTATCCAAGGTAATACTAGGTTATGACTCCTTTAACTCTTAGTGGGGGAAGATAAATGACTGTAATAAAGTAAATAGAAACATCAGAAGCAGTTGGCTCAGTAAGAACATATTCATGCATTAATTCTACACATTCATTTATTAATTTCACTATGTTCATCATGTTTCACACACAATGGAAACTTTTATTTTAAAATTAAAAATTACCTCTATAATCAGTAGATGGCATCAGAGGAGCACTATTATACCATTTAAAATCTACATTTTTGTCACTTTAGTACAGAATTATTTAGGAAAAGCCACAAAGTCTAATTAAAAAACATTCGCAAATTCATTGAGTGTGAAACTCCCATTTAAACATTGAATCTGACTAAACCTAACCATTAATCTTTTATTTTAATCCTGTCTCCGCTTGGTTGTTTATAATGAGAGGGTTTGTGTGTCTGTAGAACTTAGTAACATTTCGCTAAACAAACTCATTCAGCATTTTGAGTGATATTTGAGTGGATTTTCCATATCGGTAACCTAAACATCTCTGATTGGTCATTATTTTAAACTGAAACATTGTTGCCAGACGTACGATAATTATCATATTTGTACGATAATTTTGACCTCTGTACGATGTACGATCAATAATGAAAAAAATCCCATAATGTGCGATAATTTCAGAATTTTGTGACACTTCAAATGATGGTCGTTGTAATCATAAGGCTTCTATACTCATTGATCTAGCTGTGGATTCTACGTCTATACCGTCATGATTGTGAGGAGACCGTGAACGTGGTGTTATGCATGTCTTCCATCTCATCTCACTAGCACAAGTTAACGTTCCTTTTGTATATTGTATAATAAGTTGTATATCATAAGCATGTCATCTCTGTATGTTTTGCATGAAAAAAAAGATGGGAAAAAAAAGTTTACGTACCTGCAGCGGCACTTACGTCAGCTGTTTCCGAGCTGAGGTCAATAGTTTAGCAATAAAGTAATTTGCAGGTTTTCTTCCAAATACTGAACTGAAATGCCTGTGATTGGCTACAATATTTAATGCTGCAAAATCATGACGTAAACACATTTGCAGTGCTGTTGAATTCATGTCACGAATACAACAACCAGATTGCTTTAAATTACTTGCTTTTCTCTTTTATTAAAAAATTACAAATTTTATGTTAAATGTAGTAATATAAATCTGTTAATCCTACAATAAAAATATACAACCTGAACAGGCAGCCAATGACAGCCGCCACACACTCCAGTAACCAATTGACGCCCCTTGTCCTTAGGGCAACGCAACTGGTTTCTGGGGCCTTGTGACTACCCTTGTACATTTAAAATTCTTAACCCAATTTATCCCTTGTAATATTCTTATGTATTTGTATACTTTCATTTTGAATAAATGTAAGCTACATTATTTCTATACTTATAATCAACATCTGTAAACCAATGATTTTGTGTTTTAATGATTTTGTTCACAATGCTTAATGGGATTGTAGTTCATATTTTCATTAACGGGTCATTCAGTAGTTCTCCAGTTAGAATTATAGCATCACTCTTCTTATTGTACTTTAAGTACAATCAACCAGTTACAGCAGTGGTTCTCTGTCCATTATCCAGGTAGTCTGTCGCTGCTATGCAACCATGAACTGCGCTCTCCATGACATGATGACGAGGATATCAGCAAAGGATTAATTGATTTCTAGCCCTTGCATTAGCTTTACTACTAGATATATTTATGGAGATGAGAAATAAAAACCTGCTCTGTACAGCTATGATCAGCTGTTCAGCTGAGCTTTCAATGTTGTTACGGAAAGGCCGAAGCTGATCGGTTGTTTTTTGTCACATGACCTGCTGTGCGCTTGCGGCAAGTTGAGGCAGTTTTTTTTTTATATCTGTTTGAAAATATAGTTAAAATATGCTATTATAAACTCGTAGGGGCAACAAATGAACTTCCGACTCCCTCCAATGCCAATCAAAGTAGATGGGCTGTCACTGGACAGTAAAAACGACAGTAGGCTATACGGTCATTAAAGCGGTAATGTTTGTTTTTAGGTTTTATTATGCATTTAGCAGAGTATTGCAAGAAGCTGCTTACATTAACCTTACTTTCGAAAAAAAAAATCATGATTTTTCATGGAAAATTATATTAGAATTGTAGGCCTAAAATACCTTGGTATCAGCTTGTTTTGATCAATGGTATAATTAATACAATTACAATTAATTTGGTTTGTCATGATTAATTTGTGTTCATAATCAGTAAAAAAAAAAATCTTCTTACAAGAATAAACACATATGAACAATTAAATTATTATGGTATCATTAATTATTTTTTAACTATCTTGAAACTATCCAAGCAGCGTTTCGCGCTCAGATGTGACGGTGGAAACCCGTTTAATCCCATCGGTCACAATTGTGACCGTGTCTTTTTTCTTATTTCTGGAAGCTCTAAGAGTGTTGTTGTTGGCTCTGGGCAAGAAATTCAACTTTTAAATGAAAAAATAGATTGTCTTGATTAAAATGTATCAATGTCATGCGACTAGTGTGAAAGGTCACATGACCAGATCAGTTTACTCCCTGCTTAGTAAGTAAGTAAAACACCTTAATTAACAAACAGAACTATCATATTTTGTACATATATTCTTAAAAGGGTCTACTACTCATATATTTTGAGAAAAATACTCCTGCATATATATTTTGCTCATAAGAGGTGTAAATTTGTTAATGGTCACAATTGTGACCAGTAGTACAACACAGTGTTTCAACTGAAACCACAGGTTTTAGCTGTTAATCCTAGTTATCATTTGTTTATTTTTACACAGTTTAAAACTATCAGATGTGTTGGACCTCCTAGATGTACGTGACCCCCAAGTGTTGTGTGCAGCATCACCGTCATTCCTACACTCGAAAAAGAGACAATTGAAAGTGACTGTGATAGTGATGGCTCAGATTGGGAGCACCAGGGTGAAACGGGCCATTTACCAGGTAGACTATTGAATGGCGATGCAGAGGTGAACTATCTGGAGGATGAGACAGATGTTCATGAGAACCAGTTGGTGTGCCCCAGATGTCTACAATGAAGCCATCTGAAATGCAATGAGAAGGAATAGCTTTGATGAGATAATGGCCTCAATCCATCTGGTGGATAACTCAGAGGCCACAAACGACCCTTTCTACATGATGCCATACCAAAAATGGTTATCGGTTGACGAAAGCATGATACCTTATTATGGCAGGCATGGTTGCAAGCAATTTATCAGGGGCCAACCAATCAGGTTTGGGTATAAATTGTGGAGCCTTTCATCACCTACAGGGTACATGTATCATATGGAGCCCTATTGCAGAGTGCACACACATCTTCCTGAAACTGGCCTAGGACAGGTCCCAAGTGTAGTCCTTGTTCTAGCTGAACAAGTGGAAGTTCCTCCAGGGTGTAACTTTGTACATGACAACCTTTTCACCTCACTAAGCCTCATTGATGAAATGACAAAACGAGGTTATGGATGTCTTGGCACTCTGAGACCGTGCTGCCTGCATGATGTCCCTTTCACAGATGTGAAGAATTTCCAAAAAATGGCTCGTGGAAGCTCTGAAGTCCTTACACAGGGGAAAAAGTTACTGGTACAGTGCAAGGTTAACAATGTTGTAACCATGGCAACCAATGCTGCTGAGAAGTATTCTGAGGTGACCGTAAACAGGTGGAACAAAGAGAAAAAAAGCCTATGACAAAGTTCCACAGCCCATGTGTATCCTCACACACAACCAAAACATGGGGGGCGTGGATCTGCATGATCTTCAGGTGTCAAGATACAGGGCTACAATAAGGTCAAAGAAGTGGTGGTGGCCAATCTTTTCTTGGTCCCTTCAAAGTGCAGTAGTGAATAGCTGGTTGTTCTTCAGAGATGTTGTTGGTAGTGAATATGACCTCCTGGCCTTTCAGCGATCTGTGTCCCTGGGTCTCCTAAAAAGATACGGAAAACTACCTCTTGGCCATGGCAGAAGAGCTTTGATTGCAAAAACTGTCACTCAAGATTCTTTAAGAAGCGATGGAAAATCTCACTGGCCTGTGAACACAGGGAACCGTTTCCACAGATGCAGATGGTATGACAAGCACACTGTATATGCATGTGAGAAGTGTGATGCAACTCAAGCTTTTTCATAGAGTCTAACTGATGTCTAACCGATGAGCTGTGGTCTACTGTTTACTCAAATTTGTTTAACCCTCTGGGGTCTGAGGTGTTTTCTGGGCCCTGGAGGTGTTCTGACATGCTCTGACATTTGTGCTTATTTCTGTTACTTGTGACATTTTCATGGCTAAAGTCTGATTACACTATATTCAACACAAACTCTGCTACAGTAATATGTCAGCAGCATGTATGTAAAAGTTTGTAGTTTTGAGAAAATTGTGTTTATGCGTGGTTTGTGAAAAAAAAAAATATTGTCACTGAAATAAGGTCATGAAACCCATACTGACTTTTTGTTCACAAGACTTTTGACTTTTTGAGTTTTTGTTTCAAAACTATTTGAAAATCATCCTGCATGCTCATTCACATAAAACAATATATTTATTTAAAATTTGTAAGACATGTTTTGTGTAAGAAAGCTCTATGCGAGGAGGAATCATCATGAATATTGATGTGTTTCACACCTGAGAAGACAAAGACCCTCCCCTAATGGCCCTATCAAGTGGGACTGTGAGGGAACTACAAACAAAGAATGTGGAGAGATTTAAAAAAGAATGGCTTTTTATCAGGCTATATGTATTTACAACACAACATATATGATACATGTGAATCGTTCGCACGTGGGTGTGTATGAGTGTACACAAAAGTAGACCATTAACAAATAATTTTGAATGATGTATAAAACTTACCTGTTTGACAAAAATAAACTGAGTTATTTGAGTATTCTGCACTCATGAGAAAAAAAGAGAGTTGATCACGCTGGCGCGATCACCGAACCCAGGGGGTTAATCATAATCAAAGGGATGTTTCGGGTTCAGTAGATGTTTATCACTATTCACAACATTTGTGGCACTATGTTGATCATAACAGAAAATAACTGTCTCAAAGTTGTTGCTTTATATATATTTATATAGATCAGCGGTGTGAATGAATTTTAATTAATCAACTTTAATTAATCAACTAACATTTGTTTTTCTTGCAGGAACAACATTCATATGCTTTTAATGTTTCCAAACTCTTTGGGGAAAAACGTCTCAGGTTACGACTGTAACCATAGTTCCCTGAGAAAGGGAACGAGACGATGCGTCGATAACGCTTTGGGAATGCCCCCGGCGTGAATGCGTCTGAAGCATCTATGTCAACTAGTCCAATGGAATGAATGAAATGCGCGTCACGGGCGGGTGACGTCATGAACCAGGAAGCTATAAAAGCGCATCCGGTGAAACCGGCTTCAGCTTCGAAATTTGCCGAAGCAAGTCGATCACAGGAATGCAGGAAGTATGGCAGGGCGACGCATCGTCTCGTTCCCTTTCTCAGGGAACTATGGTTACAGTCGTAACCTGAGACGTTCCCTTTCGAGGGAACTCGCGATGCGTCGATAACGCTTTGGGAACGAGAATACCCAAAACGCCAGAATTCCAAAGCCTGAGTGTAAGCATGTTGTCGAAGCCACACTAAGCACTAAGCACCTGAGACCCCGGGGCAGCATCCAGGTCAAGGCTATAGAACCTGACAAACGTGAGCGGAGAGGACCAGCCCGCCGCATCACAAACGTCTTGAAGAGAAACTCCGGATAATAAAGCTTTAGAAGCCGCCATACCTCTTGTGGAATGAGCTCTGACCTCCAAAGGGCAAGGCTGGCCAGAGGACTCATAGGCAAGAGAAATAGCCTCGACTATCCACTTACTCACTGTCTGCTTAGAGGCAGGCAGACCCTTCTTGGGTGGCCCAAAACAGACAAACAATTGATCGGACTTCCTCCATGGAGAAGACCGATGAACATAAGTATCCAGTGCTCGCACTGGACACAAAAGGTTCAGCTTTTCCTGGTCCGAAGAAGTAAAAGGCGGAGGACAGAAAGCCTGAAGCACAATAGGCCTCGGAATAATGGTTGGCACCTTAGGGACATAACCCTGTTTAGGATATAAGAATGCTCAAGGCAGGTGGGAGAAATCGAAAGGGCCTGAAGATCTCCGACTCTTTTGAGGGACTAAATAGCCAGTAGAAAAAACATCTTAAAGGTAAGAAATTTCTCTGAGACCGAATCTAAGGGCTCAAACGGAGCCCCAGATAGGCCCTCTAGAACCAATTCCAAGTCCCAAGCCGGCATCCTAGTGCGTGTTGCAGGCCTCAGCCTCAAGGTGCCACGAAGGAAACGAGTAATCAGGGGGTCTCGACCCAAAGATACACCACCCACGGGGACGTGAAAAGCCGCAATGGCTGCCACATAAACTTTTAAGGTGGAAGGACATAACCCTGAAGAAAAGCGATCCTGCAGAAACTCCAGTACTGCGTTTACTGAACAGTTAACCGGGTCCCACTGACGCTGCTGACACCAAGAAGTGAAAACTCTCCATTTCAAAGAGTACAGTTTCCTCGTAGCGGGAGCTCTGGAGCTTAGAATGGTCTCAACAACCTCGGTTGAAAGACCAATCTCTATAAGTTGGGCCCCCTCAGAGGCCAAACCCAAAGTTTCCAAATTTCTGGCCGGGGGTGGAATATAGTGCCCCCGGCCTGAGACAGAAGGTCTCTCCTGATCGGTAACTCCAAGGGAGGACCGTCTAAGAGATGAATCAGGTCTGCAAACCAGATTCGGCTCGGCCAACGTGGTGCTACTAGCAGTAGGCTTATTCCGTGCTGACGAACTCGCTCCAGAACTCCTGGGAGCAGAGCAACAGGGGGAAAGGCGTACAGACGTAGCCTCGGCCACGTCTGAACCATAGCATCCAGCCCCAGGGGGGCTGGATGGGTAAGGGAGAACCAGAGTGGACAGTGCGTCATATGCTGAGAAGCGAACAGATCCACTTCGGCCTTGCCGTAAAACTCCCATATCTCCTCCACCACCTCGGGGTGAAGTCTCCAGTCCCCTGGCCTCAGCTCCTTGCTCGACAAGACGTCTGCTCCGATATTCTGGGCCCCTGGAATATACACTGCCCTCAGAGAGAGTATTTTCCCCAGAGACCATAGGAGGATCTGGTGTGCCAATTTGCATAGTGGACGTGAACGCAGACCCCCCTGACGATTTATATAAGAGACCACCGATGTGTTGTCTGTCCGGACAAGCACATGGTGATCCCTCAGGTCTGGAAGGAAATGTCTCAACGCGTTGAAGACAGCCATCATCTCCAGGCAATTTATGTGCCAGGAGAGATGATGACTCCTCCACAGACCCTGAGCTGAGCGACCTTCCATTACCGCTCCCCAGCCGGTGAGGGAAGCATCTGTCGAGATAGCAACTCGATGGCAAAGAGCTCCCAACACCGGACCCTGGGACAGGAACCAGTGCTTCCTCCATATAACTAAAGCGCGGAGACACCGCCGCGTGACCTTGATCATACGAAGTGGGTTTCCCCTCGGAGAGAACCCTCTGGTCCTGAGCCACCACTGCAAAGGTCTCATGTACAGCAGGCCAAAAGGTATCACGTTGGACGGCGCTGCCATGAGCCCTAACAGTCTCTCGAACTGTTTCACAGTGCGTGACTGGCCTAGCTTTAGCTCTTTCATGGCTGTTAGGATAGCAGCTACACGAACGGGCGATAGATTGGCTCGCATCGTGACCGAATCCCATACCACACCAAGGAAAGTGGTCCTCTGTAATGGAGATAGCACACTCTTCTTGGCGTTGAGCCTCAACCCCAATTTCTGCATATGTGCGAGGACGACATCTCGATGCCGAACCGCTAACTGTTCTGACTCCGCTAGAATCAGCCAGTCGTCTATGTAATTCAGAATACGTATGCCCTGCAGCCTGAGCGGGGCCAGAGCTGCATCTACGCACTTCGTGAATGTGCGGGGTGATAAAGCTAGACCGAACGGAAGAACCCGATACTGGTATTCTTTGCCCCCAAAAGAAAACCTCAGGAACTTCCTGTGCTGAGGGAGGATGGAGACATGGAAGTAAGCGTCTTTCAGATCTATCGTGACAAACCAGTCCTCGGATCTGATTTGAGTCACGATCTGTTTGAGTGTCAGCATCTTGAACTTGAGTTTTTGAACTGTACGATTCAACAGACGAAGATCTAAAATGGGACGCAACCCCCCATCCTTTTTTGGAACGATGAAATAGCGGCTGTAAAAACCCGATTCTCTGTCGGGTGAAAACACCTGCTCTATAGCTTCTTTTGCCAGAAGAGCTTTCACCTCTTGCTCCATCACCAGAGCCTGCTCGGGGTGTACCAGCGTGGGCACCACCCCGTTGTAGCGTGGAGGACGTGAACCGAACTGGATTCTGTACCCTTTCTCTACTATATGCAGGACCCATTGAGAAATATTTGGCAGATTCTTCCACTCTGTCAGAAAATTTACTAAGGGAACCAGCCTCTCGAGGCTGGCCTCTGGTGTATTTGAGACACTCGGCCCGGGGGCCTGAAACATACCGGCAGGAACCACCCGAACTGAATGTTTTTGAACCCCCCTCAGAAGGCTCATTTCTGGCATAATGTCGAGTTGACATTGCGCCAGATGATCGCTGGGAACCACTGCGCCCCGAGACCAAGGGTGCGAGGTTGGCAGGATGGCTCCCTGAGGACACCGAGGTGGAGCGGGCACCGTATGCTGAGGTGTGATCCGCTCCACCCCAGGTGGGGCTGCCCTCATAGGTCTGACTCCACAGGAGTCAGGACCTCTTCTTTTGAGCCGAAGCCTTCTTAGCCTGAAGGACGGCCCTCAGATCCGGCTTCTGCTTTGAAGGCTTCGGCTGAGAGTGCTGCGTCTGCCTCCAGTGTTTTTGTGGTGGAGCACGAGACGCAACACTCTCTTTCTGCTGTGCTCTGTATGAGGAGCTTGACGGCTGGGACTGCTCACGCCCAGCAGCCCCAGGGGGTTGGACACGGCGAGGGAGAAATTTTTTAAATGCCTCTGATTGTTTTTTAGCCTCCTGGAATCTCTCCACAACCGAATTAACAGCCTCACCAAAGAGACCAGAGGGATCAATGGGTGCATCTAACAGAAAAGCACGATATTTTTCTTTTATCTCTGCCAGATTTAACCAAAGATGCCTCTCAGTAGCTACAAGGGCTGCCATTGACCGTCCAATTGCTCTGGCGGTTTCATTAGTAGCCCTGAGGGACAAATCCGTGGCCCGACGAAGCTCTCGAACCTCATCGGGACCCACCCCCTCACTTCTATCCAAACCCCCCAGCAGATCAGCCTGATAAGCCTGGAGCACTGCCATAGTGTGTAGACATGCTCCAGCCTGACCTGCTGCCGTATATGCTTTGTCCACGAGAGATGATGTAGTTTTAAGAGGCTTTGTGGGCAAAGCTGAGGCCTTCAGAGACGATGCTGAACCAGGCGACAGATAGCTCGCGAGCGTCTGTTCAGCCTGGGGCATCGACCCATAACCATATTCTCTCAGCCCCCTAATATCTGAATATACATGAACATGGGGACTATAGAGACGAGAGGAATATGGTTTATTCCAAGATCTAGACAGCTCACTGTGCAGATCTGGAAAAAATGGAAGGCCTCGTGGTGGTTATGATTTAATAGATGGAAGGAAACGCTCGTCTAGTTTGCTTTTAGGACGAGCGTCCCTTTTCTCGGCTGGCCATTCAATATGCAATTTTTCCCCCAGGACAGGAAGGAGATAAGGTCCTCGGACCCGTCTCCAACCCTTCTGAGAGATCCTTTTGCGATCCCCAGGAATGCATTCTCCGTGCTGCCTCAGCAGCAGCGGGTCCTGTACCCTGAGGATCGCGAGGCTGACCACTTTCCTCAAAAAGTGACAGCCGGGATCGGAGCGTGCGGAGATGAAGCCTCTTGCAATGCTGGCAATCACCCCCTCAAAGGCTGACACCGCATGCTCCACTCCCAAACAAATGACACAAAGCTCGTGTGTATCCCCACCCGTTAAATAACGCGGGCAAGGAGAGGCACAGAGTTTGAACATTTGTTTTTCCATTCTCTCAAATACAGACAACAGTAAATAAGACAGACAGAGTTACACAGATCGCTTGCTGAGGCAACAGAAGCTGAAGCCGGTTTCACCGGATGCGCTTTTATAGCTTCCTGGTTCATGACGTCACCCGCCCGTGACGCGCATTTCATTCATTCCATTGGACTAGTTGACATAGCTGCTTCAGACGCATTCATGCCGGGGGCGTTCCCAAAGCGTTATCGACGCATCGCGAGTTCCCTCGAAAGGGAACTTTGAGTGTATGTCTATGGGTATTAATACAGAAAGGGGAACTGAAACTAGACATGACTTGTTCGCAAAAACCTTGTGATAAGTAATCAGAGTTTGCTTATGCCAGTGACAGAGGGAAAAGGTTGGGGCTTTTGAACCAATTGAACCAATCATATTGAAGGTGACATCTTAGTCTTATTTGTTTTCTTGATTCTATAAAAACTGTTGTATATGTGTTTTTCGGGGGGATTCTCAATGGAATTTGTCTGAGATCCTCCGGCCTTGCTTCTTGGGAGAGATTCCTGAGAACTGCTCGGGAAGATCTCCTGGCCGTGATTAAAGCATTTAAAGGACATTTGCAGATCTGTTTGTCAATTTATTCCTGCGCAGGAAGCTAGTTTAGGTAGGAAACTAGTTTAGGAAGCTAGTTTAGGAAATTAGTTAGACTAGGTAAGATTTCAAAGTGAGGACGTCGCCAGGAGACGAGACCTAGGTAGTTAGGTAGTTAGGTTAAGTTAAAAGCTGATGATCTATAGAGTGGGGACGTGAAGAACGGGAACCAATAAATAGAGCCAGGTAGTCCGGTGATCTATAGAGTGGGGACGTCAGGGACGGGAACCAATAGATAGAGCCGGATAGTTAGGTTTAGGGAAAATTATCCACTACAGCGGTTAGCATCCTTATGGGACGGATAAGCACAGAAGCACGTAACTCTGGTCTTGTCAGAAATGGATTGTCAGATCTGTGCACCAGCGCAGGTTAAAATCTCACACTTCAATAGTATTTAGAGCACATAACTTAATAAAACAGGCTGTGTGACTGTGAGGAATGATTACCTCAAAATGTACATCCGTATGCAAGTTTGCAAGTATGCTTTATTTAAAATAAATACAGTGCATTAGATATTGTCACGTGCCAGTGATTTTCCTGACCTCTGATATACTTCTGACCTCAGATATAGATGGTCACATGACTCTCTGATATCCATGTGCATATCTTATAACAGTTACCAGAATTACCAGCTTAAGGAAAAGAGGAAACATGGGATGTTAATTTACACCAAAAAAAAAATGTATGTGAAGTTTACATATAATGTTGAAGCTTAATACTAATAAAACAAATGTTGTTGATGTAGTTTAACTTGTGTTTAATACACAAAATTGCATTTAATGTTATTTCCCCCCACATGCAACAAAATATTGTATCAACAGAAGTAGAACTGAATCAATGCATTGATTAATAAATACAAAAAAGTAATTTGAGGACAAAATCAATTTAATTATTTTCTTTCTGTTACTGTATAATTATATACAAAATATACAGAAGATAACATGCTATACATGTAAAACTTGAAATTAACTTGACAAGTTTTGTGTTGAATAATTTTATGTATAAAATCAGTAAATGTAATTATTAACCTGATTTACAACTTTGTTTGTACAAGAATGCCCTAGATTTTGGGAAATTGGATTTATGCCCTTGTGATAAAGTACAATAACTTGTTTTATGGTACCATAACGTGAACTGTTGTTTCGCGATGTGTACTTTGATCTTAACACCTTACCTTATTATTTATTATTCTCAGGTTAGACAAAGTAAGTCAAGTCTGGCCTAAATTATAAGGATTTTAAATTACTTTCAATTTGATCAGAAGACTTATCTGTTGTATTTTCTTATTACAGTCTTAAAACACTATAAATCAGAACTTTGGTAGGCAGTTTTTCTAATTAATTAATTTAATTGGTCATTTTTATTTTTATAATAAACAATGTAAAGGCAAATAAAACTTCATCATTAAAGTATAGACCAGGCACGGCGTTATGGGTGGGCCTGACGGGCCTAGGCCCACCCACTTTTCAACAGGCCCACCCAAAACTTTCTTCTTCTTCTTAAAAAAAAAAAAAAGTTTTATATATTCAAATTTTTTCAAGAACTATAAAAAATCGTCAATAAGCTCATAATTTGTGCTAAAATAGTCTAAATGTTTAGTTTTAAAAACAATTTTAAAAAGCTGGTTATGTCTATTTTGATGTTTCTGCGCAAATTCAGCAGACAGTGGTTCGGGTTTGTTCCGATCAGAGCTCGTGAGCAGAGAGCGCATTTCTGAATATTCCACTCCGCTCGTTCATTCCGCAGGGTCACTCGCTCAACCCAGAATGACCTGCTTCCTGGTTTGAAAATATGTGGAATAAGGGCTGCCTCCGACTAATTTTTTTTTTCTTCTAGTCGACTAGTAGTTGTTCATTTAAGCCATTCGTGGACAAATCGCCCCTGCATGTTATTTTAATTATGCTACTTAAATAGGCTATATAGCCTACACAGGATTATGAGCGTTTACGTAATATTGCCGCACTCAAGCGCACGACCGCACGCTTAAAGCTAGCCACAAAGAACCGGTAAAAGTAATGATTATGAATGTGTTTAAAATAGCAAGGAGACATTTAATTATTTATTAATAAACTGTTTTTTTCTTTGTCGCTGCAAAGATGAAGTTGACGATGCGGACTCGCCATGAACGCCAGAGAGAACATTTCATATGGATTTCATAATCAGAGAGCCTATTTCTTTTGGTTTTGAATATTTTCGTTTAAAAGTAGACATTTCAAGCTTTCTATAATAGATAGCCTATATTTCTCAAATCTGTGAGGCACAAGCTGAGTTTCGGCGCCCTTCAGTTCACGTGCAATGCAAGATCATGCCGGCGCTAAGCTTGCTATATATTTTCTTCTTATTTATTAATTGGTTGATAAAACATTGATCAAAATTAAGATACAATTTATACAAAACGAAAATATTTTAAAAAGAGTCTTTCTACAAAACAAAACTCAATGAAGTGGTCAAAATCATGTCTTACATGTCATGTCTCCAGAGATATTTTTGCGCATCTCATGATGTGTCATATCTTTCTCGGCGACCAGCGCTGTTGCTAGAAGGGCGCCAGCGCCTCTGCCTCGCGAGTGGATGATAGCCCTGAAGACGCCTAGCAATGGTAGGCCTATACCTTTAGTGGTAGTATAGCTCAAGAGTCTTCGTAGCGCACTAAGAGACAAAGCCAGGTATGATGCGTAATGGAGATTCCAAAGCGCTCTTCTTTGGTCAGAACCATGGAGAGCGATCGCGGATAGGTCCGTCCTATGCACCGACACTTTTTACAACGCAACAAAATATTTAAAGAGCATCAAGCTATTAAAATCTATATTATACGCACAGATAATATAACAGTATATTAGTCAGTAATTTTTATTAGGTTAAACAGTGATTGGATAACGTTTTTAATTTAAGGCCCACCCACAATTGGTCTGGCCCATCCAAAACTGAAATCCTGGCGCCGTGCCTGGTATAGACTACAATAATCCTGCTTTGAATCAAAGGTGTAGTCAGCTCTGGGCTTCTTATCTTCAGCTCTGGGTTTCTTGTCTTCAGCTCTGGGTTTCTTATCTTCAGCTCTGGGCTTATTGCCTTCAGCTCTGGGTTTCTTGTCTTCAGCTCTGGTTTTCTTGTCTTCAGCTCTGGGCCGGCCCCCCCAACCTCACGGCCCCACCCCCAGTCTGAGGAGGGGGAAAATAAATTTAATTAAAAGAAACCCTCCTGAACAGAAACGGTCTAAAGGAAACTGAAATGTATGCATTATTTTTTTTTTTATCAAGTCATTTGTCACTTACGTTACAAGCCCCATATTAGCAACATGTTGGGTCACGCCCCCATCAACAGTGCAAGACATTACGTGCCTGCATTCTGACAGCGCTAAATGTAGACTAGCAGCTAGACTAGCACTGGATACCACTGTAACTAACACGTAAGTTGGTGATACTTGAAAGCATAATTGAAATGATAAGATCATATAGTTATCTTCTCACTCAGTTTAATGTATAAGAATGTGTCGACATAAAGGAAGGGTGGCAGAGTGAGTTGAGTTGGGCTGCTGTGTGCTGCTGTTATTTTTGCAAACTTGTATGATTATCTAGCGCTAGCTAGCTAGCTAGATTAACTCAATTCCAATGTGTCACTTAGGGCCGTTACATAGTCAACGTGAGCGACGCGCTCCCTTTCATAGTCAAAACAGTGGACGCAAGCAGACGCAAGCATCACGGGCGATGCGTGAAATGATATACACCGCTCACGCAACAGGGGGTAGTAGAGTAGAGTCATAGTAGAGTCATAGCACTGAACGCCCGTCTATTTCGCTTCAAAAGCTTGCCTTCGCTTTGGACGCGTGAATGGATTCAAAATGTTCAAGCGTCGAACTAGATGCGAATTTGACGCTCTATTCGCGTTTGTGTACGCAGCATAATAACAGGCTGCGATGTCAAGATTGCAATGCTGGAATGTGTGTGTCAGAGAGAGAGAGAGGCGTGGGTGCGATCGAACAGTGGAAACAAAAAAAAAACATACTCCGTCATATTGTTCATAGAGGACATTGTTAACACTAGAAGTGCCAGAATTCCATAACTACTAGAACTGCCACAAGCTGTCATTTTGACCGCTAGATTCCAAACTCTATATCTTTAATGATGTAGCGACAATGCCTGACATGCGGTCACATGCCCCATTTCAGCATGGACTCCCTGTGATTTTACAGCCTCCTGACATTCCAGAAGACACACACACACACACACACACACTCGTGGACTTTCAACCAGAAACCCACCACGAGATGCAACTGAAGCACATTTCCATATATGGACTTCCACATAGTAAAATTTCATTTTACCATTCATTACAAATTTATAATAGAGGTGTGGTTTGCTAGAGTAAAATCTTTAATTCCGAAGATTCATTGAAAGAAAATCACTCCATAGTGTCTTGTAACTCGAACCTGGTCATAAACTTTTATGGCTCCAAAGCTGCAGCTCATCCAGCTCCTTTGCAAGCCAACATTCCAACACCTTAACACACATGGAACATTTCAGAGAAAACTCTTCAAATGTTTGATATGTATTCCTGTGTTTCTCAAGTGTCTTCACATGCCATAACAGAAATACTGACCATTTTATTGTGTGTTTAATCAAGCTTTATTTGTGTGTAAAGATGCATATGAACATAATGTTATGTGTGCCCAATATCTACCTGTAATTCTTGGTATCTGTCTGACCGTCCTGTTTTAATTCAACCAGTCCCGCACATAGTATTACAGTAAGATGTATTGTTCCATGTGTACAATCTTAAGAAGAAATATGAATTCTTTCTCTCATAAGACATATGGTGAAAGTAGGCGTTTTCTTCTTCACACAAAGAGAATTTTCCCGCTTCAGAAAAGACAATCTGATTCGCTGTCGTTCCAAGAGAAGGCGTAAACAGATGTTTGTTAAAAGGCAGAAACCCCCTCATCACACTCTCTTCCTTCTTTGATTCCACTTCCTCTCTTCTCCGGTCGCTCTCATCCCGGACCTCATCCACGTGTAGCGCAGCTCCATGGCAACCAGCTGAACAGGCCTCGCCGTGGCCTCTGGGACACAAAACCCCGCGCCATGTAAAAGCCTGCTGCCTTAGAAACCAAGATTTCTGGCCTCTTCCGCACGGAAGACGAACTTTCTCGGTAATGTTACATCCAGTGAGCCTTTAAACTTCGCGGCACCTGAAGACCCAGCAGAAACAGGACACCATCCGCGCTGTCCTGCCAGTTTCAGCATCACCCGAACAAAAGACAAAATCGCAAGTATATTGAGTTGATAAAACTGTTTTCCAGGTTGTCTCGTGAATTTAGGTTTTCTGTATGTAATTATTATTTTCCCCTTCTCTGCCTTTCTTCCTTTCTTTCTTTCATTTCATGTTATCCTGATCACGTATTTTCTTGTTTGGTTAAATGTGTGTTTGTTTTATTGTTTTGTATTTTTACGTACGTTTGTATTTGTAGCTCATATAATCTCTAGTTTTGCATTTATTAAAATTCATAAATACTTTTCACTGTCTCTGTATTTGAAAGCCCACCATTCTAAAGTCAATGAAACAAAAGATCTTAAGCTACAAGCTCGATATTAGACTACATTCAGTAGTTTTAATTAATAAACTCAATAAAGTTTAATGTTCGTGGCCAGAACCTAAACTTTAGTGGAGTTTGTGAATACCCCTTCTTAACTGTACTGACCTTACATCTACTCGCTGGACGAATTAAACGTTGGTCAGACCAGTTACAGAACGAGGTAATCTCGATAATTGATAAAATAAATGTACATGCGACTTATGAATTATGACCATGAGTCATAAATATTAATATTCCCAAGATTCCCCATATTCTTGAGCTAATTCATATTTACCCAGAGTCGTATTCGTTACAATGATAAATACCCAATTGAGAGATTAATGCATTTATTGTATTAGGATGTCTTTTAAAAACAAAACAACACCAAACTGTACATTTAAACAAGTTTAATTATAGGCTACATTTATAAATAAATAATATCCGTAGATGTCCTGAACAAAATGACGGCGTATAGCCTATGTTTTTATGTTTCTGTTCGATCATGCCCGCGACCGCCGACACACACACCATATTCCAGCATTGCAATCTTGACATTGCAGCCTGTTCATTATAGCTATAATAAAATATAATAATAAAATAGTCAACCTAACATATAAAAATTCCACTGCTCTGTTTGTCAGTAGCCTACAATTCGTACCATTTTGCGCGTGTAAAGAGGATGATTTTTTTCCGTCGATACTGGAACATGAGGGAAGTACAAAGCCTATAATAAAGAATAGTTTACCATTCAAATACATCGCAAATGTTGAAACATTTTGATTCTAATTAGAGAGTTACGTGAGCCCAACGCCGCTTACTTTCACTTTCGCTTATAGCCTATTTCATTTTGGCTTGTTTATAGTTATTTTTTTCATTCTTGTTCTATTCTGAATATCATTAGGCTACATTTAAATGATTTGTTGTTGAATATGTTTAGTGTATTTTTTACCACATTTTATTGTTGTGTATATTAGTATAGCCTATAATAATACCGCGAAATTCAGTGCGGTCAATCTGACCGCCTATGGTCGAAATAGGTAAATATGTTCATTTGTTTTTTTGCCTTATGTGTAATTTATATGTAACACATTTTAAATGAAAATACAGACACTTTTAGGAAAAGTCAGGTGCCAGCAGGATTGTATTTATTTTTTCAACAAAGTTATTGCAGAAACTTATATTTATGTAAAACACAACATTGTGCTTTTGTCAAACTGTAACCTACAATTATCATGGTTACAAAAGACGGAAGCAAATATGCAAGTAAAACTCTGTTTATTGATAATGAGAAATGTCCGGTGATGAAGCTGGGCAGACTGGTGACACAGGGACTAGATGGTCAGCGATGGTGTCCGTGAAGTGAAGTGATGCAAACGTGACGATCCAAGTGAAGACGAATCCAGGTGAACAGAGAACAGGAACGGGAACACGAACAGGAACGCCGACAGGAACAGGATCACACACGGAAGACATCAAACATCGATCTGACAATGAAAGGAGAGTGCGGTGAGGTTTTAAAGGTGCGTGAATGAGCTGCAGCTGGAGTGATGAATGAGATCAGCTGGAGCACTGATCAGTCGGGATGAGCGGTAACTCCCACTCACACACACCCATACACGCATAACAACAGAAACACGAGACAAGAAGGAAACAATGAATTTATGAACCGTGACAGTACCCCCCCTCCTAGGAACGCCTCCTGGCGTCCCCAGACTCCCTTACCTGTTGATTGTAATCATCTATAAGGGAGTGATCCAGAATGTCTCTGGCAGGAACCCAACTTCTCTCCTCCGGACCGTAACCTTCCCAGTCCACCAAGTACTGGACTCCGCATCCCCTCCGCCTTGTGTCCAGAATACGATTTACCGAATATGATGGTTCCCCTTCTACGAGTCGCGGCGGTGGGGGAACCGGGACTGGCAGATTAATTTGAGAATAAAACACGGGTTTAATTTTGGATACATGAAACACGGGATGAATTCACCTGTACACTGGAGGGAAGTTGAGGCGGACTTCCACCGGACTAATGATCTTGGTGACAGTAAACGGGCCGATAAATTTTGGAGCAAGTTTATTAGAAATGGAGCGGAGAGGAATGTTCTTGGTAGAAAGCCACACTTTTTGACCAGCGACGTATACGGGAGGCCTAGATCGGTGGCGATCGGCTTTGGCCTTGGTGCGCGCTCCCACTTGGAGTAGAGTCTTGCGGGCTCTAGTCCAAGTGCGATGACACCTCTGGACGAAGGCGTGAGCGGAGGAAACCGCGACTTCGGACTCCAGACTAGGAAAGATTGGTGGCTGGTACCCTACACTACACTCAAACTGAGATAGGCCCGTAGATGACACTGGTAATGTATTGTGGGCGTACTCCACCATAGATAGTTGCTGGCTCCATGAGGAAGGATTCTTGGACCAGACATTGCAACGTTGCAAGACCAGACATTGCAACGTTATCTCCAAATCTTGGTTGGCTCTCTCAGTTTGACCATTGCTCTGGGGATGAAACCCTGAGGACAGACTGATAGTCGCCCCCAACAACTTACAAAACTCTTGCCAGAATTTGGACACAAATTGGGGTCCTCTGTTGGAAACCACGTCTGTCGGGAGGCCATGTAAGCGAAAGACGTGATTTACGGACGGTCAAGGCTGTCTCGTTGGCTGAGGGTAATTTGGGCAAGGAAATGAAATGGGACGCCTTCGAGAACCGGTCCACCATCAAAACTACCGTGTTACCCTGGGAGGGTGGGAGGGCAGTGATAAAATCTAGCGAAATGTGAGACCAAGGTCTCGAAGGGACCGGCAGCGGTTGAAGTAGCCCATCAGGGGGTCGATTGGAAGTCTTACCAGTGGCGCAAACTGAGCAAGCCAATACAAAATTGTGAACGTCATGAGCCATACGTGGCCACCAGAATCGCTGCTTAACCCTCTGAGGTCGACAAACGCGCCGGCGCGTTTTGCCGGATTTTCTCCACATTGTAGCACTATAAACTTAAATTACTCCGTCATTTATGGTCATACAGAAAAAAGGAATATAAAAAAATAATCTGTGATATTTCTCCTTTTGTGCGTTCTGCCTCTCCGTCGCGGTGAACTTTTTTTTCTTGAGCACGTCTATAAACTGAAACAAAACTCAGCGAATACTTGTCACACATTTATGAGCCATACACCTTTATATACATTTAAGTGTGTACTTTTAAATAATCGGATTCAAAACGAAAACAAATATTCTCTGTTTAAGTAATTTGTATAAAACCAACAAGATGTCCAGCTTCTCAAATGCTTGCTCATTACAGTTAATTTGGCCACGCCCACTCGCGCAAAAGATATTCACATGCAAATCTCCACGTGGAACGCGAACTCTCATTACCTCAACAACAAAACACTTCACTTCACTTTTAGTCGAGTTTGAAAGACGTGCCTGAGCTTACATTGGATTTAGGCTACCTCAGAAGAAGAAGAGCCCGATTTGAAGACAAAGATAAGGTAAGAAATTCTTACATAGCCTAGTTTGTTATTGTTGCATAAATGTCACGTTGCAGTTGAACTGTTGCTAGATATATGGGGAATATTATAATATTTAGACGCGTGTTTACTGTGTTTGTGGATATCTGCTCAAACATATATGTTTATGGTAACCATAATGTTTTATATTTGAGCGTGATCGCGTTTGAATGTATCATATTTTGCAAGCGATTGCGTTTGAATGTATCATATTTTGGATGAGAGCAAAACGCACCAAACGGCTTCATGTTTTTAAAACCATACTTTTTGCATTTATTTTTTTGCATGCGTTCGTTACACAAACGTTCAGAAGCCGGCACCCGCTTGGAAACATTAATTGGTTTAACTGCAGATGAGTGACAATTCAACAATATCCAATGAACAATGAGGCTAGTATTTCTGCCCGACTTGGTGGACTATAGGGGATGTTACGGTTATGGAGGCCCCTCCTCAAAGTAGAGAAAAATATATTGATTATCATGTTACTTCAAATGTTTCCATTCGTTATGATGATATGAAATGAGATAATAGTAAAAACATGAAGCCGTTTGGTGCGTTTTGCTTTTCAAATGCGATCGCGCACCAAAATATGAAACATTGGTTACCATATACATCTACGTTTGAGCAGATATCCACAAACACAGTAACAGTAAACACGGGTCTAAATATTATAATATTCACCATATATCTAGCAACAGTTCAACTGCAATGTGAAATTTATGCAACAATAACAAACTAATATGTAAGAATTTCTTACCTTACATCTTTCTTGTCTTCAAATCGCGTTCTTCTTCTTCTGAGGTAAATCCAATGTAAGCTCACGGCGCGGCTTTCAAACTCGACGAAAAGCAGAGACTTGTGAAGTTTTTTCGTGCTTTGTTTTTGAGGTAACGAGCGCATTCGCCTTTTGCGCGCGTGGGCGTGGTCAAATGAAAAATAATGAGCAAGCGTTTGAGATACTGGACATCTTGTTGGTTTTATACAAATTACTTAAACAGAGAATATTTGTTTTCAGTTTGAATCCGATCATTTAAAAGTACACACTTAAATGTTTATAAAGGTATATGGCTCATAAATGTGTGACAAGTATTCGCTGAGTTTTGTTTCAGTTTATAGACGTGCTCAAGAAAAAAAAGTTCACCGCGACGGGGAGGCAGAACGCACACCTGTTTATTTTCTTTATTTTACAAAAGCACAATGTTTTGATTTGATTGTAAGTGGACACATACAAAAGTAGAAATATCACAGATTCTTTTTTTATATTTCTTTTTTCTGTATGACCATAAATTATGGAGTAATTTAAGTTTATTGTGCTACAATGTGAAGAAAATCCAGCAAAACGCGGGGATGCGTTTGCCGACCCCAGAGGGTTAATAAAAACACTTTCATTAAATTATAAGTTACAATTTGTGTAAATTATAAGTTACAATTGTGGTTAACTACAACACATAAGTACTTCATACACAAAAAGGCATCATTTTAATAGAATAATTGCATATTCCATAACAATGTAAATACAAGGAAAAGAAAATGCCATAAGGTCTCTTAACAAGCTACACTTAAAAAGGTATTATTTAACATTCTAGCCCCCAATGTCACAGTGTCTGTTGTGTTCCACTGGGTGTCACTAGAGATCCCTTCTTTCCAGTCTCCATTCTTCCTGGAACCACATTTCCCATGATTCCTTGTTTGTTCCCATCACTTGTGATTACACCCAGCTGTTCCCATTTATGTTGTTAGTGTCTGTGCACAAATACCCTGTTTGTGTTAGTTCATGTTACGGAGTCATTATTGTATGTCACTCGTCTACACTAAGGTCTGTTTCTAGTCTGTTCTCGTTTTTGTTCTTGCTTGTTTTGTTTTATTGTTATTCTGACGGATTAAATGGTTTTTGACACTGGCATGGACGACTACGATTCTGATTATTATAACTTAGACGCTTGCATGGATGACGATGATTTGGACTGCCCTGAGTACTGTGTTGCTGCATTTGGATCCACCCATTTCTCCGCTAGCAATCATGACAGAATGACTCCGTCATCAAGTGGATCCAGCAGCATGAACCTTCTACAGGCTTTTGCGTTTGTGGCCCGTCAAAGGGAGGAGGCCATGACGCTCAGGTTTCCCAAGGACTTTTCGTCCAACGACGGAGAGTCGTTTAGAGGAGAGCGTCTGGCCCGGTTTTCGGGGACCCGTGGAGCTCGCAGAGGAGGAAGTAGTAGA